>NC_087273.1:27828358-29028358 GCF_015220805.1 Pogoniulus pusillus
AGAAGCCCAAAGCAGAGTGCCAAAATGGCGAGAGTGTTATCTAATGTTTTCCTTTCTTCTTGTTCAGCAAGACTCTGAGGGGAGCAGGCATCACCATTGTTTTCCTTTCACAGCCTGTGATGTAGTTCTTTTCACCAAAACATTCTACCCTGCCTCAAACTAGCACAATGCTTCTCTGAGAATCCACGCCTACATCGTTCAGCTTAATCTGTAGATCACGTAACTAATTTGATTAAATGGATGAGATAGAGGAAAAATGAAAATTGGTTTGCATCAAGAAAGCACTGTGAAATCATGAAATGTGAAAGAATGCTTTACAGAAACAGCAAGGACTGCATCACTTCAATCATCTGGAAAACCGCATATAACATTGGCATTTCTGATCATTCCAGTTTTAACTCTTACATGCTAATGCATTTTGAGACAAGTTATTTTGTCTCGTTTTTCTTTACATTTCAAGTCACAAATATAACTGTTTAAAGTAGAAAAATACTGAAGCAGGGATGTTCAGAGACTGAGGGCAAAAGCAACCTCTGTGTTAGTGAGCCATGCGGGATCTTCTGCAAATAGCTTTGCATGAAATAACCAAGCAGAGAGGGCACAGAGAGAAAGCTTGCAGAGCACTCTGAAATTTGCTCAGGAGGAGCAAACTTCTGCAAAGTCAGCAGCAAAAACACTGACTGGGTAGATGTTTAGCTTTTATGTTGCATTAACTGTCAACCAAACTAATCTTACACAAGGCTACAGTGAATTTTTACCTTATTTTGAGTCCATGAAAAATCATCATTTCATTGAGGAGTACTGGCAAGATAAACAGCAACATTCCTTGTGGTTCCTTCCCCAGTCCTCCTATTTCTTTTATGCAAAAAAATCACAGGATCACACAGTATCACAGTATCATCAGGGTTGGAAGAGACCTCACAGATCAGCAAGTCCAACCCTTTACCACAGAGATCAAGGCTAGACCATGGCACCAAGTGCCACGTCCAATCCTGCCTTGAACAGCCCCAGGGACGGCGACTCCACCACCTCCCCGGGCAGCCCATTCCAGTGTCCAATGACTCTCTCAGTGAAGAACTTTCTCCTCACCTCAAGCCTAAATTTCCCCTGGCGCAGCCTGAGGCTGTGTCCTCTTGTTCTGGTGCTGGCCACCTGAGAGAAGAGAGCAACCTCTTCCTGGCCACAACCACCCCTCAGGTAGTTGTAGACAGCAATAAGGTCACCCCTGAGCCTCCTCTTCTCCAGGCTAAACAATCCCAGCTCCCTCAGCCTCTCCTCGTAGGGCTTGTGCTCCATCCCCTATTTAATCAACAACATCAATAGAATCATAGAATCATAGAATCAACCAGGTTGGAAGAGACCTCCAAGATCATCCAGTCCAACCTATCCCCCAGCCCTATCCAGTCAACTACTTCTACTTCAGACTGTATTCTCCAGATGAAGAAGCCTGCATCCACCCACTCTATTCCAGCTGTGATTCTGCCTCCTCCTGCATGGCCTTGCCTTTACCTAATCATGCAGTAAGGAGTCCTTTAGAATAGAGTTGTTTTCTTGTAAGAAAATCCTACAGTAGCTCAACGATCAGAAGAGGGAGAGTGTCTTTCCATAGACAGGATCTGCTCTGTTCAGCACCATTTGGAAAAATCCATCCCAACATGGGATGCCCAAAATCTGAAGTGGTGTAAAATGTACTCACTATCTGTGTTCCTCTTCTTACCCTATCATACAAAACCTGGGTTATTTTATGAGCCATTTGCTGCCTGACCTTTCCTGATGATATCCACAACTAGCACTGCTCTGTTTCTCTCCCCCCTCATCTCACCTCTTCTCCCTGCTGTGCAACAACTCCCTCAGCCATTCCCACCCCAGCTGCCACCCTACCCCTTGACCCACTGCCCCCCTAGCTCACTCCCACCTCACAACACTGAAAGCCAGCTTGTAAAAAAGGCTTCAAGATGCTATTCCAACATCACAGAGCCCAGAGCTGAAAGTCTGTCACCCACCTCAATGTGTTTGTGCTGCATTTACTTTTCTCAGACCATATCATATCTCCTGAATTGTGTAAACTGGTTGTGTTTATGCTATTTTTTTTAAAGAATGATATAGAAGTTGACAGATCCATGGTGAAATGCTGTGTAGATGCCTTTTAGAGAAGCCAGCTGCACAGAGGTGGGGTGCCATGCATCATTCCCAGACTATTCATGGTACATTACATGAGCTTGGTAAATGCTCCCAAACTAGCCAAAAATGTATAGCAAGCAACAAGATAAAGGGACACTGCTGAGATGGCTTCTCACCCACCCACTTTTCTGCTGCTTGTTTAGCACTTAGTGAGAATGCTTTGAAATGATTCTGTTTTCAATGGTCTTTTGCCCTTTTTTTGTGGGTTTTTGGTGTTTGTTTTTTTTTTGACTGTCATTAGTCATTACCTGACTTGTACTGAAAGCACTCAGGATCTAGGAAAGCCAAGGCATTTTGTTTCAGCTGTTTACATTAGGCCCGTGTCAGATGGCAGAATTTTATTCTTAATGAGTAAGTTCTTCCACCCTGGGTATCCTGCAAGGGAGTGCTCCTTAAGCCTGTGTGCAGGTTTGGGAGTTTGCCACCCCTGACCCCTTTGCTCTGAATTTACCAGACTGACTCAGCCAGCTGGAAGTTAAGGAATGAAGCTTTATATTTACAGCATGGCACAATTTACAAGCATCAAGAACTGGCTGGATGGCAGAGCCCAGAGAGTGGTGGTGAATGGTGCCACATCCAGTTGGCAGCTGTCACTAGTGGTGTTCCCCAAGGATCAGTGCTGGGCCCAGTCCTGTTCAATATTTTTATGGATGACCTGGACGAGGGCATTGAGTCCAGCATCAGTAAGTTTGCAGATGACACCAAGCTAGGAGCAGGTGTTGATCTGTTGGAAGGTAGGAGAGCCCTGCAGAGGGACCTGCACAGGCTGGATGGGTGGGCAGAGGCCAATGGGATGAGATTTAACAAGGCCAAGTGCAGGGTTCTGCACTTTGGCCACAACAACCCCAAGCAGCACTACAGGCTGGGGACTGAGTGGCTGGAGAGCAGCCAGGAGGAAAGGGACCTGGGGGTACTGATAGATAGTAAGCTGAAGATGAGCCAGCAGTGTGCCCAGGTGGCCAAGAGAGCCAATGGCATCCTGGCCTGCATCGGGAACAGTGTGGCCAGTAGGACAAGGGAGGTTATTCTTCCCCTGTACTCAGCACTGGTCAGGCCACACCTTGAGTATTGTGTCCAATTCTGGTCTCCTCAATTCAAGAAGGATGTTGAGGTGCTGGAACATGTCCAGAGAAGGGCAACAAAGCTGGTGAGGGGCCTGGAGCACAAACCCTATGAGGAGAGGCTGAGGGAGCTGGGATTCTTTAGCCTGGAGAAGAGGAGGCTCAGGGGTGACCTTATTACTGTCTACAACTACCTGAAGGGACATTGTAGCCAGGTGGGGGGTGGCCTCTTCTCCCAGGTAACCAGCAATAGAACAAGGGGACACAGTCTCAAGTTGTGCCAGGGTAGGTATAGGCTGGATGTAAGGAGGAAGTTGTTGCCAGAGAGAGTGATTGGCATTGGAATGGGCTGCCCAGGGAGGTGGTGGAGTCACCGTCCCTGGAGGTGTTCAAGAAAAGCCTGGCTGAGGCAATTGGTGCCATGGTCTAGTTGACTGGCTAGGGCTGGGTGCTAGGTTGGCCTGGATGATCTTGGAGGTCTCTTCCAACCTGGTTGATTGTATGATTCTATGATTCTATGTACAGATATTTGGTGATACTGTGATATTTACAGCTATATACAATAATATACAAGTTAAAAGTAATACAGAAATACAAAACCGTTCCCGAGCAGCCAGACAGCCTAACAGGGCTTGCAAACCAACTCCTCTCCTTCTTTCTAATCTCCCTCCCTTATCTCAGGATCCCTCTTATGTGCAAGGGATGAGAATGTAGGAAGCAAGATAAGGAATTAGAAGAAGATTGATTAGAGTTACGCAGGTTCAGGCAGAGACAGTGAAGCAGGCAACAGCCAGCCAGACTCTGACTTATCTTTGTGCTCTTGTTTTTATATCCCTTAGCAAAACCAATGAGTTAAATAGACATTGTTATTATTTTCTTTTCACAGCCAATAATCTAATTTTTCTCATTAAAATATTCCAATTAGCCTCAAACCAGCACAGCTTGCAACACATCTAAGGTCACTGTGGTAGGACAACCTCAGCAGGAGTATCAGGAAAAGTCTGAGTGGTCTATTAACAGTCATAGAATCATAGAATCAGCCAGGTTGGAAGAGTCCTCCAAGATCATCCAGTCCAACCTAGCACCCAGCCCTATCCAATCAACTAGACCATGGCACAAAGTGCCTCATCCAGTCTTTTCTTGAACACCTCCAGGGATGGTAACTCCACCACCTCCTTGGGTGTGATAGTTTGGGTGTTCCTCACCCCCACCCCCCCCACCCCCCCCCCCCACTTTTAGAAGTCATCCAGACTAGTCTCAGAAGGCTCTGGGAATATAAAGGAAGCTATTTATTTACAGCTAGCACAATATACAAGCAGGTATTTACAGTATATACAGTTATAGACAGAAATAAACAAAGTAAAAGGTAATACAGAAAACACAACTCCCCTCCCAGAAACCTGAGTCCCCAGGAGGGGCTCTCAACCACCCCTGCACCTTCCCCCTGCCCCTCTCAACCTTACCCCAGTCCCAAGGAAGAACAGAGGTTCAGCCAAGAGGTTAAGAAGCAAAAGTGAGTGGAAGGTGAGCTTAGGGAGCTGCAGCTCAGTCAGTAGCCCAGCCAGAGTGTGAGACAAAATGGTGAGAGTGTTATCTAATGTTTTAATTTCTTCTACCCAAACTCCTTAGCGAGACTTCTGAGGGGAGCAGACATCACCATTGTTTTCCTTTCACAGCCTGTGATCTAGTTCTTCTCACCAAAACATTCTACCCTGCTTCAAACTAGCACACTGGGCAGCCCATTCCATCGGCAAATCACTCTCTCTGGCAAGAACTTCCTCCTAACATCCAGCCTAGACCTCCCCTGGCACACACCATAAGCTTAATAGAAGCTGTTGCTGCCCCCAGCACAGTTCTACCTTTTGAACACCGAGGCATAGGAGGATGACCAAAAAAAGGATAAAATTTTAGCCTGAAGAAAAACCAAAAAGCAAGCTGATGCATTCATGTGGGAGAATAAAAAAATAAAGAATGTTATTTACTTCTACTTCATTACAGCCTGTGTCCAACTGCACCAAACATTAGTCATCTTCATAGAGTTCTTAGTAAAAGGAATGACTAACATAATTATAATAAACCCAACATCCTTACTTTATAATACAGTCCAAAACTAACTGAAATATTAACAAACAAGCTCTAAAAGCAGAGCCAGCTTCTGGCTATATTTGAATTATATATTCTATAATAACTCTGTCATGCTCAGGTATGTTTTTCCAGAGGTATACCAATGGAATTGTTAGCACAACCTTTGCCAAATCAAAAGATATCAGCGTGAATAAAAATCATGGCATAAGGTAGTGATTAGCTCTGGGATATGTAAGAGTCATTACAATTTTGGTTGTGCTAGTTTGAAACAGGCTAGAATGTTTTGGTGAGAAGAATTAGATTACAGGCTGTAAATGGAAAACAATGGTGATGTCTACTTCACTCATAGGCTTGCTGAGATGTATAGGAACAAGAAATGAAAATGTAGATAACACTCTCAGCATCTCTCTCACTCAGGCTGCTGGCTGAGCTGCATCTCTCTAGCCTCATCCTCCATTTTGGGCTAATCCACTTTGCTTCCTAACCCCCTGACTGAACCTCTGTTCTTCCTTAGGACTGGGGTAAGGTTGAGAGGGGCAGGGGGAAGATGCAGGGGTGGTTGAGAGCCCCTTCTGGGGACTCAGGTTTCTGGGAGGGGAGTTGTGTTTCTGTATTACCTTTTACCTTGTCTATTTGTGTCTATAACTGTATATACTGTAAATATCTGCTTGTATATTGTGCCAGCTGTAAATATAAGCTTCATTCACATTCCCAGAGCCGGCTGAGTCTAGTCTGGGTGATTTCTAAAATGTGGGGGGGCAGGGAACACCCAAACCATCACATTGGTCTTGTGAGTTTGTCACTTAATCTCTCAAAATTTATACCTAAAATAATATTTTCTGATCTCCTCTTGAATAAGTAGAATCTGTTAGGAAGTAAACACAGATTTTTGTGTCCTGGATGAAAGATGTTGATGTTCTTAAAAAAAAAAAAAAATGCTAAGGAAATGTTTGTTAAATTATTTTTTAATTTAAAATTTTTTTTTCTTTTTTTAATCTGTGAAGAGAAGGTAAATGTAAATTATTATACTTCCATTGGAGCAAGTTTTTTGGTTGTTTGTATCTGCTGAGGGTTTGCCTCTGGACTATGAGAATGAAAGTGGAAATTAATTCTTCATTTTAATATTCCTCAGGGTAATAGATATTCTTTAAATTTAATATTTAGGTTTAATATTTAGATTTATTATTTAATAGTATTCCTAGTAAATTTTTATATCAATCACTTCTGCTATCTTGTAGTCATAGAATCATAGAATCATAGAATCAAATCCTCTTCTGAATGTTGGAAGTTTGATCTGCCTTTTTCTCAGTGCTGCAGCTTAAAAAGAAATTAAATGAATTTTAGGTGGGCGTTCATAGAATGGGGGGGGGGGGAAGGGATTGAAGGCTTCTTGAGCAGTACCTTTCTTTCTGCTGTTCTTTTTTATTGCTTTGCTTTTAGGCTATACAAACAGGGTCTACCTTCCCTATTCCATTAGAGATCATTGCATCCAAATCTTTCCAGATATTGAAAATAGCTCAACTTTATCTACCTTTGTAAAATAGCTTTTTCCTTCTTTTCTTTTCTGTTTCCTATTATTCTCCTGTTATTTCTGTTTGGCCAGAACTATTGGTTTTCAAGAGAGATCATTATATGCAAATTGACAATATGTTGGAAAAAAGCTTTAATAAATCATAGAGTTATAGAATGGTTTAGGTTGGAAAGGACCTCAAAGATCATCCAGTTCCAAATCCCTGTCTTTTTCTCCATGGTTTCTCATGTACTACTCCCTATCTTTCCTTTCTTTCCATTACTTTAAGTCCTACCTTAATTCTTACAAGGACATTTTACTTTTCAGTACATGGACACACTTCTGCTTTTAGCTTGTATATATTATGGCCTTCAAAACTTTAACATTTGTGTCTATGTGTGTCTAAGGGACTTAAACATGTTAGCTGTTGTTTTGCTAAGTGATCTGCTTCATTCTGAGTATGCCTGAATTCAAAATAAGATCTGGTGGCAAACCAAATATTCTACACAGCTACAAAATATATTAACCTGCAGAACTAAGTAATATGTCTGATGCTTAGCATTTTTATCTATAATAGCCATAAAATAGAATAACATTTTAACTCAAATGGCCTCTCTAACATTGGAGTCTGAGATCATCTGGTTTAGGGCTTACATTTTGTGATTGCTCTGTTGATTTATGTCTCATTTGACAAGAAAGTATCTAATACAGTGTCTTTTGAGTTACAGGTTGGGAAGATTAAAGCAAATTAAAGTTTCACATCTTTGAGCATGAAGTCAGGCTCCAAATCCAAGTTAAGCATCATAAAGCAGAGGTGACCTAGCTTGCAAAAGTACTAACTCCCAGCTGGTGTTGGATGTGAGTTGTTCTCACTCATTACATTATCCTGCTGAAATCCTCCTGCCTGGTTTTGTCTGCTCTCTGCAACTTGTGACCTGTCTTTTTTGATCACACATTCCCTCATCTAGTTCTCTTCCCTCTGAGTTCTGGCACCAGTCCTCTCTTCCCCTTAAACTCTTTAAAGAAAACTCTGCATACATCCAAATATCCTTTTAAATTCCATACAGAACTTTAAAAGGCAGGACACAGAGCAAAACCTGACCATAACCTAGTCTTTATATTCTCTTTTCCCACCACCTCCTTTTTACCTAGTGTGTATTGCTTCCCTGGATCCTCTCCTATTTAGAGATTTACAATATTATGTTTCTATAAACAGATTCCTCATTTTGTCCTTTTCCAGACAGATAATCATTTATTCCAGACAATGAAAGGTTTTATGTCTGAGCAAATACTTGATGAAGACCTTGTCCATACCAATGCATGACAATTGCTCACCGTCCTGTAAATCTGCTTGAGTTTGGTAATTTGCAGTTCTTCCCTTACCAAGTCAGTGGCAAGTCAGTCACCTACAGCTTTCTTTAACAAAATTAGATTTTATCTTTACCAAAAGAAGAAACATTTTTCAAAATAAAAAATAGAACTGTCTGTGTTGCTTAACACCCTAACATCTCATGGTAGCAGCATTAATTAGATCTGCCGTCTCTGCCTCTGGCCAGTGAAGTTGGTTCCCCTCTTACTTTTCCCAGAGACCAACCTTTTCAAGCCCTACAAATTCCTCGTGTTCCTTTTTCAGTATTATACTTGTTGCTGAAATCCCTAACAATAAGTTGCAATTCTCCATTGTCCATACTGGGGGCCACTACCCATCCCAGCCACTCCCATCTGCTTTCTGTAGAAACAGAAGCACAGTGGAAGGTAAAGTATTGCTCTTTTCCACAGTCTCCCACTGTGGAAAACATAGAATCCACTGTGGATTTTCCACTGTGGAAATCATAGAATCAGTCAAGGTTAGAAGGGACCACAAGGATCATCTAGTTCCAACCCCCCTGCCATGGGCAGGGATACCTCACCCTAGATCAGGTTGTCTAGAGCTTCATCCAGCCTGGTTTTAAACATCTCCAGGGATGGAGCCTCAACCACCTCCCTGGGCAACCCATTCCAGGGTCTCTCTACCCTCATGGTGAAGAGCTTCTTCCTAATATCCAGTCTGAACATTTCTAGCTTTGTTCCATTGCCTACAGCCCTATCACTACCTGACATTCTAAGAAGTCCCTCCCCAGCTCTTTTGTAGGCCCTCTTAAGATACTGAAAGACTACAATAAGGTCACCTCACAGCCTTCTCCTCTCCAGACTGAACAGTCCCATCTCCATCAGTCTCTGCTCATAGGAGAGGTGCCAAGCCCTCTGATCATCCTCACAGCCCTTCTCTGGATGTGTTCCAGCATGTCCATATCCATCTTGTAATGGGGGCTCCACAACTGGACACAGTACTCCAGGCACAGAGCAGAAAAGATCCTGTCCTGCTGTGGAGCCAGGGACACACATAGTAACCTACGTGATCAAAGGTGATTTCAGGTCCAGTAACCTGAATGCAGCTTAAGATGGCAAACATTGCAGTGAGCTTCTGAGGAAATGCTTCTGTCCTGCCAGCTCTGCACTGGAGACCTGTTACCTGCAACCAAGGTGCAGAGAGAGTTGGTGCATTTTACTTCCTACATGGCTACAGTAAGGTATGCCTGAGGTTTTTTTTATCAATCCTCTCAACCTGTGGCATGAACATAATAAGCAGGCAAGACACAACATTCATAAATGAGAAGGCTCCTTATCTGTCAGAAACATTATTATTTTCTGCACTGTTTTCTTTTTCAGCAGCCACACAATGCAATAGAGATTTTCAGACCTGGCATCTTTTATCATTACAGGCTGTGATATTCCTACCTTTGGTAAGCAAGAGAGTTCTGTCAGGGTGGGTGCAGCTATATTTTCAATTACAGCATGAGGTCTGGCATTTGTTTCTGTTCCCATCTCATTGGCAGACATTGGAGATGAAGAATAAATGTTGTGTTTTTGTCTGGTTTGTATCTCATAGTCAGGTATTTCAGTGCTGCCCTTAGGTAGGCAGGGCCACTGTGTCTTGCTGCCTGCTTAGCATCTGACAGGTAACACAAATTTGCACAAGCACATAGAATCATAGAATGGCTTGGGTTGGAGTGCCTCTGAATGTCATCTAGTCCAACCCCCTCTGCAGTAAGCAAGGACATCCTCAATTATATCAGGCTGCCCAGACCTCTGTCAAGCCTCACTTTGAATACCTCCAGGGATGGGGCCCCAATTAACCCCGTGGGGAATTTCTTCCAGTGTTCCACTGAGCAGAAGTGTAAGCATAGGTTTGCTTTGGTTTTGAGTATAGTCTGGTTTAATATAAACTTTGTTTTGCTGAGCATCATTTATAAAGGTCTGGAGGGAGGTAATGAAAATATCTGACTGTGACATGCTCTGAGCCCTGCGTCTGCTGACGTGGCCCCTCTATAAGCTGCACTCTATACAGGGTGTATGGTAGATAGCCTTCATCATGGCTTTCACCACAGTGTGCTGAGGTTGTAACTTTGCTAATGACAAAACTCAGATTAATTTAATCTCTGAAATAAAAGTTAAGTCCTTTTGTATTTTGAATGTGGGGCTGCCAGGAGTCACAGAAACAGCCCTGAGTTTTGTCAGTTATATAAAAGCAAGTCACCCAACACTGTATGAAATGTTCTAGAAACTTTTCCTGCAGCTGCTTTTGTAGTGTCTACAGAGGCTGTCCTCAGCCTCCTACCAACATGCTGGCCAAAGCCCTGTAAGGCTGTTTCTGTGTCCAGTTCTGGGCCTCTCAATTCAAGAGAGATGTTGAGGTGCTGGAACATGTCCAGATAAGGGCAACAAAGCTGGTGAGGGGCCTGGAACACAAACCCTATGAGGAGAGGCTGAGGGAGCTGGGGGTGTTTAGCCTGGGGAAGAGGAGGCTCAGAGGGGACCTCATTGCTGTCTACAACTACCTGAAGGGAGGCTGTAGCCAGGTGGGAGTTGGCCTCTTCTGCCAGGCAAGCAGCAACAGAACAAGGGGACACAGTCTCAAGTTGTGCCAGGGGAAGTACAGGCTGGATGTTAGGAGGAAGTTCTTGCCAGAGAGAGTGATTGGCACTGGAATGGGCTGCCCAGGGAGGTGGTAGAGTCACCGTCCCTTGAAGTCTTCAAGCAAAGCCTGGATGAGGCACTTAGTGCCGTGGTCTTGTTGACTGGATAGGGCTGGGTGCTAGGTTGGCCTGGATGATCTTGGAGGTTTCTTCCGACCTGGTTGGTTCTATTCTATTCTCTTGAGACTTGGGAAGTGGATCTTATTTCTCCCTCATATTAAAAAGAGCTTCTGCCTGTAGTTTTGGGGTTTTTGTTGTTGTGCTGCAAGGCACATGGGTTCTTTGCTAATGAAGTACATAATAGCCTTGCTGATCTATGCCCTACTCCTTGATTTTCTTCCTTCTCCAGCTAAAGCTGATTTTCAAGTCTTGTCAAGAAATTTTAATGAGAAAGAATTTTTGCATGGATCATCCTCCCTGATTTTCTCCTGTTATTGGAGACAACAATATTTCTAAAGAGGCATTCCTTATGTGGAAAATTATTAATTGGGAAAAAAGTTTCTTCTCCCACTACTCTTTCAGTTTACCAAGTAGGATCAATCTAAAATGGCTAAACTTCTATCCAATTTGCAGGCTGTAAACTACATAGAATCATAGAATCAAAGAATCAACCGGGTTGGAAGAGACCTCCAAGATCATCCAGTCAAACTTATCACCCAGCCCTGTCCAGTGAACTAGACCATGGCACTAAGTGCCTCTAATCCTATTTTGGAGTCCAGCAGCAGACATAGGCAGGATCGGATGACTCAGAGGAATAAAAAGGCTGAGTATCTGGAAACATTTTCTTGGTCAGTCTGCAAAAGATTAAACACAGTTTTCCCCAGGAGGGGAAAAAAGAGAATTTTCAGTAGCTTGAAACATTGAAAACAAGTTTGGATGTGATAGCTTATAGAGGAAAGACAGATAATAAGCAAAGGGACTTGAGAGCCCTTTCTAATGTTTCATCTTTGTGGAAAGGTAATTAGGTATGTGCACAATTAGAAAGCAAATGGTGTGCATGATGATGTTTTCCTCAGTCAGATTTGGTTTTCTGTTCTTCTAATGTGCCTTTAATTAATACTCTATATATATTTTTTAAATATAAGCACAGATATATGCTCCATTAAGGTTTTAAATCATGCCTGTGATGCACTTGGATAATTTCCATTAGTATCAGGGAGAATTCCACTTTTTGTTTCTTTGTGCAAGTGGAGCAGATAGTCCCCATGTATAACACTGATAGTCATGCTTTGTTGCATGTGTGAAATTAACAACTGAAAGCACTGCTCCCACATGAAGGATAATATTAAACACATCTAGCTTTAAGTCCTGACCTTCCTACCCATAATTCCCACCAGGAGGCTTTGAAGTCTGATACTAAAAAGCCTATAAAGCTTGGAGACTGAAAACAGCATTTCACAGGTATTAGCATGATCAATTAGGAGTCTGTTTTACACATCATTTTAATTTGAGAGTAAGTAATCAGAGTTTAGATGACACTTCCCTTAATTATATTGACTGTTTGACATGAAAGTAAATTAATGGCAAATTGATTTCCACCATCTGCTACTATTAACACTGAGGAAAGCAGAAGAACTTCAAATGCTTTGTCATTTTTAATATTATTATCCTAAATAGATGCTGCATCTTTATTAAAAAAAAAAAATCAGCACAATGTGCTTGATGGAAGAATAAAGCAGCCAAAACAGTTCTCTAGAGGAGGAAAAAGCTTTGAAACTCTGGGAGCAGAAGACAGTTAATGGGGTGTGTAATTGGAGTTGAGCCTGGAACACCACAATTGCCCACAACATGCAAGGCAAATGGAGGTTCTGAACTGTTATGCATTCCAGATAATGTTCTGGAGTGTTTTGAGTGCAACTGTATGAGAAAGGGAGACAGTTTCACTACAAACATTCAGTCCTTTACAACATGGAGAGAACTAGGAGCTAAGAGCACATGTGTTTATGTTTGTCATCATTCCTCCTTATTGTTAACCAAGGCTCTATGCATGCCAGCTTGAGAAAACTTGTTGTGTGTTAGCATCTGTCAGTTTTACAAACGGGGTAATGGAGACACTCTCTGGAAATGTTCTGCCTTTGTTATTGTTATGGGGCCCTTTTAGTCTCACAATGCAAATAGTTTCACCACTTATTCACGCTAGTGTTTTTCTTATGAGGAATATGCAATTGGAAATTGCTTCCTCTCTTGAAGTACACAGCTTTCTAAATAAAGTATCACAGTATCACAGTATTATTAGGATTGGAAGAGACCTCACAGATCATCAAGTCCAACCCTTTACCACAGATAAAGTGTACAATAGCTAACAACAACAACAAAAAAAAAAAGGGTTCAGTGAGAATGAATTGTGACAATAAATCAATGAAGGTATTTATAAGTGTGAATACTTAATTGCTCTCACAAGATGATTTGAAACTCCTGGACAGTCTGGATTATTTCAAAGGCATACACCATTTCCCATATAAAGCTGCTATTGTGATGGGTTCTTTCACAGAGTGGGGACACTTCATTTAAAACCTAGGACTGCATTGCACCCAGCAAGTACATGCTGTTACTGTGATCTGGTAAAAGCTGGGATAGACTTCACTTACTTTGTGGAGGACTGACAGTTTTAAAGTGTTAACATTCCTAGGTCTGTAGTACAGAGCCCCATGATAGAGGTGAGTAAACTGTGGTACTAGTTGATAATAACCTAAGAGTTTGTCATTGAAGATACATGTCCTGGAATGCTCAGGCATGATCCCATGGTCCCCTTCCCTCTGCTGGGGAGGGGAGAAGCAGAGTGCAGGGAGAAGACAAAAGACACCCACTTTGAGGACCAGACGTTCTTCCCAAATATGAGAAAGCAAGGTCCTGGCTTGTCAAAGTGCCATGCTGACTGGTGAATATCTGTGGACAAAGGGACCATTAGATTCGGGCAAACAATAAATAAGCTTTTGCCACATGCCTGTGCTGCTTTTGCCACATGCCTGCGCTGGTTTTGCCTGCTCTGCCCTGCCACATTATGCTCTGCTTTGTCTGCAATGACTTCTGAGACACCGACAGAGCTCCCTTCAAGTGTTTGGGTACTGTCACAGTATCACAGTATCATCAGGGTTGGAAGAGACCTCACAGATCATCTATTTTGTGAGTAAACATTCAAAGCCTCTTTGTAAGAAATTCTGTAACTAGATTCTAAAGTAAGAACCTCTTTCCAGTTTTAAGTTTAGTGTTTTTGTTTGCTAGTTGTTTCTTAAGTGTTCTAGGTTGCCTATTCCCTGTGTATAAGTATCCAAATCCATGCATTTTGGACATTGTAAATGAGTTTTCTGGTGAGATTTAATGTTAAATAAACCCTACAAGGAGAGGCTGAGGGAGCTGGGGTTGTTCAGCCTGGAGAAGAGGAGGCTCAGGGGGGACCTCATTGCTGTCTACAACTACCTGAAGGGAGGTTGTAGCCAGGTGGAGGTTGGTCTCTTCTCCCAGACAACCAACAAAAGAACAAGGGGACACAGTCTCAAGTTGTGCCATGGGAAGTATAGGCTGGATGTTAGGAGGAAGTTCTTGCCACAGAGAATGATTGGCATTGGAATGGGCTGCCCAGGGAGGTGGTGGAGTCACCGTCCCTGGAGGTGTTCAAGAAAAGCCTGGATGAGGCACTTAGTGCCATGGTCTAGTTGACTGGCTAGGGCTGGGTGCTAGGTTGGACTGGATGATCTTGGAGGTCTCTTCCAACCTGGTTGATTCTATGATTCTATGATTCACTGGAGCTGGGATTGCTTAGCCTGGAGAAGAGGAGGCTCAGGAGTGACCTTATTGCTGTCTACAACTACCTGAGGGGTGGTTGTGGCCAGGGGGAGGTTGCTCTCTTCTCTCAGGTGGACAGCACCAGCACGAGAGGACACAGCCTCAGGCTGCACCAGGGGAGATTTAGGCTGGAGGTGAGGAGAAAGTTCTTCACTGAGAAAGTCATTGGACACTGGAATGGGCTGCCCGGGGAGGTGGTGGAGTCGCCGTCCCTGGAGCTGTTCAAGGCAAGGTTGGACGTGGCACTTGGTGCCATGGTCTAGCCTTGAGCTCTGTGGTAAAGGGTTGGACTTGATGATCAATGAGGTCTCTTCCAACCCTGATGATACTGTGATACTGTGATACTGTGGTATCCCTTGAGATTAAGTTACTTTAAGAACACGTTTTTGAGCACTGCAAACACTCTAGCAACATAGTTCTCTTTTCTTATTTTGCTGAACAACACACAGAATTACTGTGTTTGTGCTCTTCTGCTCTCCTCTTTACACTGCTTCTGACTAATGGTTTTCAGACTATTTGAGAGAGAAATTTAAAAGAAAGAAATTATTTCAGAGAACCTGAAGAGTACAGCCTGAGAAAATAAAAAAGCATAAATGAACCTGTGCTAGTTTTGGTGAGAAGAACTAGAGTATAGGCTGTGGAAGGAAAACAAGGCTGATGTCTACCTCACTCATTGGCTTGATGAGATGTATAAAAGCAAGAATCAAAACATCGATAAGGCACAACTTCTTCTGCTGGGGAACTGGCTGAGCTGCATCTCTAACCTCATCCCTCTCTGCCATTTCTTTGACTAATCCACTTTGCTTCCTGACCCCCTGGCTGAACCTCCATTCTTCCTTGGGACTGGGGTAAGGTTGAGAGGGGCAGGGGGAAGGTGCAGGGGTGGTTGAGAGCCCCTCCTGGGCACTCAGGTTTCTGGGAGGGGAGTTGTGTTTCTGTATTACCTTTTACCTTGTCTATTTCTGTCTATAACTGTATATACTGTAAATATCTGCTTGTATATTGTGCCAGCTGTAAATAATAAGCTTTATTCAATTTCCAGAGCTGGCTGGGTCTAGTCTGGGTGATTTCAAAAGTGTTTGGGGGAGGGGGGGGCAAGGAACACCCAAACCATCACAGAACCCCATCAAGGAAGTAGTAATGAGTCCGGTTGCACAAAGGCAGAGCTTAAAAGTCCTGCATCCAGCAATGAGCAAGACACTTAACTACCACCAACCTTCAGTGCCTGGCAGGATGCTTGCAAAACAGATTTTGACAGTTTCTCATTGCTCTTGATCTGTAGTACCTCAGCCTTCTCTCCAGTATTCCTGTCCTGCTTGTAATGGTAAACTCCTAGCAATCTTGCAGACACAATCAACATTAGGGGCTGTGATTCTCTGGGCTTCCAAATGGGCATCTACTTGAGCCCCTAAGAGACAGAAAAATAAAACTGCTTTTTGCTGAGAAATACAGAATTGCTGGCTCCTGAAGGTGGAGGCAAAGCAATTTCCCCAACAACCTCTGAGACTCCTGGAGCATTATAAAGGCATTGGCTTTATGAAGGCATCAATAAGACTCGAGAATCCCCTTGTGAAAAAGCATTCCTCAGTGACCTGCCAAATGTTGTTTGTTTTCACTCCTTTTTTTTTTTCTCCTCTCACCATCAGCCCCTGCAACAGATTGATAATTTGAGTACCTGGGTCCCCATCTCACATCAAGACAGGGGCACAGCTATCACTCTTCAGCTGTGGGTTTCCTGCCAGAAATACTCATGTGTGATTGTCAGCCACCTCAGACAGTGGCTGTTTTGGCCACACTGAGAACAGGCTGGGCTATACAGGGCAGAGCAGAGACAGGATTTCCTTTAAACTTTGATATCTGTGGGGTTTTTTTTGCTCACAGTGACAGACTTTAAACATGTTAATAATGAAGAGAATTTTATAAATGCTTCTGGGCACCCTCCCTAGTGAGTACATTTCTTAAAGCTTGCTGCAACTTGCTAATTATTCTGGTGCATGAGTATAGACATTTACCATACATGCCACCCTCAGAAGGGATATACTAATGCCTTTGATTTGTGCTGCAGTGATAATTTAAGCTACATGGATTGTAGGCTTATCTAGGTTTGTGAAGATAAAATTACTAACACTACAAATGATTCTATGTTAGGTAACATCTTGCCCAAAAAATTAATGTAGGTCACATAGCTTCAATGACAAAATTAGAGTGATCTCTTTATAATAAATATCCTTAACATCCTGTTTCATTTTCAGACAGTACTCAGATAGATCCTGAGAATGGCTGTGAAATTCAGACTAGTTTATCAATCATTCCTTTCACAGAAGAGTAGTTTTGAGTCCATTTTCCCTTAAAGGTCTCTCAGATCAGGTGCTTAAAAATTTTAACTAAGGAACTGGCAATAATTTATCTTCCTTTCTTTCTCTCTCTCTAAAACATTTAAATCAATGGACAATGGTTGTGCTTAAATAGAAAAACCCAAATACTATTCACAGGCTAATTTTCCCTTTCATAAACATCCCATATCTGATTTTATGAGCCAAAAAAAAGTTTTATAATCTATGCAGATTTTTTTCCTGAGTCTTACCTAGTAGTGTCTCACAGATGTCTTTGCTGCTTACTGGCAGAACATTACGCTAAGTGACACATCACTGCAGCTCACATATGCACTCTACCATAGCAGGACGAGAAAGAGGTCCAGGTCCAGAAGACTTGGTCAAAAATTTAAAAAAGAAAGGTCTGGCCTTCTGAAACAGTCCTTAGCTTTACATTTGCCATCAAGCACTGGAGGAAGGAGCCACAAAGATGATTAAGGGAATCATAGAATCATAGAATCAACCAGGTTGGAAGAGACCTCCAAGATCATCCAGGCCAACCTAGCACCCAGCCCTAGCCACTCAACTAGACCATGGCACTAAGTGCCTCATCCAGGCTTTGCTTGAACACCTCCAGGGATGGTGCCTCCACCACCTCCCTGGGCAGCCCATTCCAATGCCACTCTCTCTGGCAAGAACTTCCTCCTAACATCCAGCCTATAATTCCCCAGCACAACTTGAGACTGTGTCCCCTTGTTCTGTTGCTGGTTACCTGGGAGAAGAGACCAACCTCCACTTGGCTACAACCTCCCTTCGGGTAGTTGTAGACAGCAATGAGGTCACCCCTGAGCCTCCTCTTCTCCAGGCTAAACAACCCCAGCTCCCTCAGCCTCTCCTCATAGGGTTTGTGTTCCAGGCCTGTCACCAGCTTTGTTGCCCTTCTCTGGACACGTTCCAGCACTTCAACATCTCTCTTGAATTGAGGGGCTCAGAACTGGACACATCTCTGTTACAAGGAGAGACTGAGGGATCTGGGGCTCTTTAGCTTGGAGGAAACTGAGAGGTGACCTCATCAATGTTTATAAATATGTGCAGAATGAGTGCCAAGACACTGGAGCCAGGCTCTGCTCCGTGATGCCCAATGACAGGGCAAGGGGCAATAGGTGGAAGCTGAGGGACAGGAATTTTCATTTAAGCATAAGGAGGATTTTTTTCCCTGTGAGGATGACAGAACACTGGAACAGGCTGCCCAGGGGAGTTGTGGAGTCTCCCTCTCTGGAGATATTCAAAACCCACCTGGATGTGTTCCTGTGTGATCTGGTATAGGTGATCCTGCTCTAGCAGAGAGGTTTGGACTGGATGAGCTTTCAAGGTCTCTTCCAGCTCCTGACATTCTATGCTTCTATGATAGGGAACTCAGAAGATAACCCAGAGAGGCTCCACCTGGTTTCCTTTTGTGAGTCCCTATGTAACCAAATACAGACTTTTTTTTTTCCTTTAAGCAGCTTTTTGACAGACCATCCAAGGCTTCCCCTGAAGCCAGAGAAGCCAGATGTGGCATTGTAAGAGTTACAATTTTAACTGGGCAAGTATGTGAGGAAAAAATGAATCATATCGTCATAGCCTGAAAATAAGGACATGCCCCTGCTTTTAGCAGAAGAAATAGATTTGCTGTGCTGAATTTCCAGGAGGAGGATGGATTTTTTTCCACCTCGAAGTGGGAGTGGTAGCTGCTATACTTACACAGTCCAGCTGCAGGTGCAGGGTTGGTGTGATGTCTGGGTGGGCTATGGGCTTTCCCTCTGCCAGACACAGAAGGAGTGGTAAAAATAAGAGATGAAATGTAGAAGCTTAGATTTTTACAACACCTGTTTCATGTGAAATTCTAGGGGGACAATATCTGCAAATGGTGTTAGAACTAGGCAGAAATTACTAACTGCTCCTGCACATCTACTTTGCACCTTTGGCATGAAAATAACTTATCTTTCTTATTTCATTACATATATGCCTTTTAAAAAAGTTTAAAACCCTCAAAACATAAAAACCTATGTTCAGCCTCTTTTGCAAAGTGACTTTAACCCCAACAGCATCTTAATTTTTATGACTGACTCCTCCAAACTCTGTAGTCAAAACAGAAACAGCAAAAGAAAAATAAAAGAATATCTTATTGTGCTAGTTTGAAGCAAGCTGGGATGTTTTGGTAGAAGAACTAGATAACGGGCAGTTATCATGAGTTTGTCTGTATTGGCAATTGAGATTCTTTCTCTTCCTGAAGCACAAGGCAGATTTAACTTCTCTTTAGCAGGAGAAAGAAGGAAAGGATCACCTGAGTTTGGGTGTAAAATCTTGTCAAATCAATGGCCATTTTAAGAAGTACAGATTCATTTCCTTGGTGTTGATCCTATGAATAAAACATTAATCTGTTAAACCTGTATTATAGCTCTGTTTTTAAAAGGTTATGGGTCTTGACACTTGAGTTAGCCATCAAAGGCAAACTTGTAACTTTTGCTTACCAATTCTCATGTCTAATTATAATACTCTGACATTCAATTGCAAATCCTTGAGGGAATGTACACAAAATGTGTGGCTGAAGTGATTTTTAATGCATAAGAATGACTGCAATGGTCCAGACTCCCAGGAAAGATGTTTCTAGCTGTCTATTCTTGTATAAATCCCAAACTGGACACAAGGCTGTTTCTGCCAAACAGATAGTCTTGTGAACATAAGACCTCCAGAGGCCTGTTTGCTTTCAGCAAGATCTCCCTGCTGAGATGCAATCAACAGAGACACACTTTGATGGAAGGCAAGGCTCCTTGACATCCAGCAAGGTATGGTCTCCAGATGAAAGCTAGCTTGAAGTTGGGAAACTGAGACAGCACCTGACAAATGGATAACATCCAGGACGGGATGCCTTGGGTGAGGGCACTGGTGGACATGTCTGTAGTAACAAGCAATTGCTGACTAATATAACCAGGTCTGTAGATAGGAACAGGACATCACCAACTCTGCTATCTACATTTCAGGGATTTCTGAGCATCCTTTGCATGAATTATATGCCTCTCTGTGACTGAAGTACATTAAAAGACAATTCTGGAGAACACAGGATTACAGAATAACAGGGTGTAAGAGGTTGGGAGGGATCCAAAGAGATCATCGAGTCCAACCCCCCAGCTGCTGGTGGAGCACCTGTGTAAAATGACTCTTGGTTCACCAATACGGTTAAGTGGTCATTCTCCACCTCTATTTCTGTGTACAGTGAGGTGTATGCTTCCTTGCAAGAGGTGTGCACAATGGATTGGTTACATGTGGAGGGTACAGGGTCACAAGCATGGCATGGATAGGGTGATATACAATAACATTCTGAGGGGTCAGCCCCTAGGCTGGCTAACCCATCCCTCCTGGGCTGGCTAACTCTGCCCACATGCAGCTGGCACTCCACCCCCTGCAGATGCATGTGGGGGGTGCTACCCAGCGCCTGGTATCTTAATCCCAAGATGGACTCAAGGACACTTCCCAGCATGGGTTCTTCATGACTTCAGCAAGGCCTTTGACACTGTCCCCCACAGCAAACTGCTGGCTAAGCTGTCAGCCCATGGCTTGGATGGCAACACTCTGTGCTGGGTTAGGAACTGGCTGGAGGGCCGGACCCAGAGAGTGGTGGTGAATGGCGCCACATCCAGCTGGCGGCCAGTCACTAGTGGTGTCCCTCAGGGATCTGTGCTGGGCCCCATCCTCTTTAACATCTTCATAGATGATCTGGATGAGGGCATGGAGTCAGTCATCAGCAAGTTTGCAGATGACACTAAGCTGGGGGCAGATGTGACTGAGTTGGAGAGCAGAAGGGCTCTGCAGCAGGACCTTGACCGCCTGGACAGATGGGCAGAGTCCAATGGGATGGGGTTCAATAGCTCCAAGTGCAGGGTGCTGCACTTTGGCCACAACAACCCCATGCAGAGATACAGGCTGGGGTCGGAGTGGCTGGAGAGCAGCCAGACAGAGAGGGATCTGGGGGTGCTGATTGATACCCACCTGAACATGAGCCAGCAGTGTGCCCAGGTGGCCAAGAGAGCCAGTGGCATCCTGGCCTGCATCGGGAATGGTGTGGTCAGCAGGAGCAGGGAGGTCATTCTGCCCCTGTACTCTGCACTGGTTAGACCACACCTTGAGTATTGTGTTCAATTCTGGGCCCCCCAGTTTAGAAGGGACATTGAGATGCTTGAGCGTGTCCAGAGAAGGGCAATGAGGCTGGTGAGAGGCCCTGAGCACAGCCCTATGAGGAGAGGCTGAGGGAGCTGGGATTGTTTAGCCTGGAGAAGAGGAGGCTCAGGGGTGACCTTATTGCTGTCTACAACTACCTGAAGGGTGGTTGTGGCCAGGGGGAGGTTGCTCTCTTCTCTCAGGTGGATAGCACCAGAACAAGAGGACACAGCCTCAGGCTGTGCCAGGGGAAATTTAGGCTCGAGGTGAGGAGAAAGTTCTTCACTGAGAGAGTCATTGGACTGGAATGGGCTGCCCAGGGAGGTGGTGGAGTCGCTGTCCCTGGAGCTGTTCAAGGCAGGATTGGACGTGGCACTTGGTGCCATGGTCTAGCCTTGAGCTCTGTGGTAAAGGGTTGGACTTGATGATCTATGAGGTCTCTTCCAACCCTGATGATACTGTGATACTGTTTATCATTTCATGTCCTGTTAGCATAAATCTCTCCACACCCTACCAGAGTGGGACCATACAATTTAGCTCAGGTCACAGAGGTGCACTGTTTCATTTGAAAGGGATCATTTTGGTACACACTGAGACCACCCCATGATACAACACTACACAGAGCAAGAGTGGGCTAAAGAGGAAATCTGCTTTAAAATTAGTACTACAAACAAGTACTAGAGCACTACCCATACGCCTGTGTTCTCTCCTTTCTCAACTGCTTTCTTCAAACATACAGAGAACTCAAATCTTTGAAATGTCCTTTTCCTTTCTTTTTTTCCCCAAAATTTGGTAGAAAAATACTGACAGATTCAGAGTCTTTGGTCCCGACTTGTGTTCAAGTTTTCTGCCAGGCAACCAGCAATAGAACAAGGGGACACAGCCTCAAGTTGTGCCAGGGTAGGTATAGGCTGGATGTTAGGAGGAAGTTCTTGCCAGAGAGAGTGATTGGCATTGGAATGGGCTGCCCAGGGAGGTGGTGGAGGCACTGTCCCTGGGGGTCTTCAAGAAAAGCCTGGATGAGGCACTTAGTGCCATGGTCTAGTTGATTGGTTAGGGCTGGGTGCTAGGTTGGCCTGGATGATCTTGGAGGTCTCTTCCAACCTTGTTGATTCTATGATTCTATGATTCAAAAGTTGTTAGAGAGAAAAAGCAATGTACAAACAAAGAGCAGTATCACATACTCACATATGTTAACTGGGGCAGTATACAGCTACTTGGGATAGACTTTCTACTACACATCTGAGCACAGAAGTTAGCTCTTAGAGCCACAATGTCAATGTACTTAAATGTTCACTAATATCTGAGTAGATTAAGTGTTTTACTCAAGTCAGAGATTTGGACCCTTGTGTTTACAAAGTGGAAACTCATTTAACTCAATGGATTTGAGAAAGAAACCTGATTATAAAGACTTTATTAGGGATAGCTGTTCATTATGCATATCCACAGCTTCCCAGAGAAACTCATTCTCAGCATCCTGCTGTGACAGAGATTAGTCACTATGCAGTAAAGCTGCACTGCTGGGACCACATTTGCATTATTAAATGAATTAGGGTATTACTTAAGAAAAAAGCAGTCCCACAGTTCTGACCACCATGCCCAAAGCTAGGGCAAATGTGGCCAGCAAATGTTAGAGGACCTCTCACCATTCAGAAATTACTTCATCCTCAGTTGTCTGTCACAGTTAATCGGACTTGCACTGGTGTCTATAAAATGCAGTGTAAGGGAGGCCTCACAGAAATATTGCACTAATAGCCAAGGAAGGAAAATCAATAGAAGATACTGCTTATAAAACATTGCAACAGTGAGTTTTTAATGGTTTTCCCAACTGCACAAAGCCTGCAGCACCATCGAAACACATCTGTATCTGAGCTTTACCAACTTTCTCCCTGTGTAATGCCTGACCCACTGCTGCCCTGACTGCACCGGGTACTACTCAGCCAGGCAGGAGCAACCAGCACTGGAAGAAAAGCTTTGGTCATCTACTCAGCCATCTCCTCTCTGGGAAGTTCCCTCATAGGGCAGGCTTAAGTAAAAGAAACTAGGACTCACACAGTCAATGTGTTTTGGGAGCCCACCAAAAAAAAAAAAAACCAAACAAACAAACCAACCCCAAAACCAAACCAAACCAAAAAAACCTTTTAGCCATTCTAAGACATTTAAGCTTTTCCAGTCCTTTTCAGGGCCATTTTAAATGCAACTATAATAAGTAATGCACAACCTCAGGCTGCGCCAGGGGAGATTTAGGCTCGAGGTGAGGAGAAAGTTCTTCACTGAGAGAGTCATTGGACACTGGAATGGGCTGCCCAGGGAGGTGGTGGAGTCGCCGTCCCTGGGGCTGTTCAAAGCAAGATTGGATGTGGCACTTGGTGCCATGGTCTAGCCTTGAGCTCTGTGGTAAAGGGTTGGACTTGATGATCTATGAGGTCTCTTCCAACCCTGATAATACTGTGATACTGTGATACTGTGATACTGTGACTCTGAACCCTCGTGAATTAGGAGCCCTTGTGTACAGTCCAGCAAAAAAAAGTGTGTCTGCATCTACCCAGCTACAGACTGCCACCTTTTACTTTGTTTCTGCCTGACTTACTCGTTGAGGCCACCCAGTATGCAGAACATGGGTCATGGCCACCTTTTAGAAATGCTGGCTGAGTCTCTTGCCTCTGCTCTGAACCACATATTCAAGGAGATTTCAAGGGCTAGGCTCTAGTCACGGTCCACTCAGTGGACTCGTGGCACTAAGCACACTATAGTCCAGGGCCAGTAGTGTGATTGGAAAGTAAATGAGGGCATAGGTAAAGGTTTAGCAGTTCAAGCATCATGTGCCATAATTCAGGCAGCCTAGAAAGCCATGTGAGCAAAACCAGGAAGGAAAGCTGAGCTGCAAGCGTGTCCCGGCCATACAAAGGGATGAAAAATGGCTGATGGCCAAATGAAACAAGCTGGTGCATTTCACAGTACAAACACCAAATTCAGTGACATTTCAGAAAAAATGCCAAAACCACCAGCTCTGGAAGCACACAGTCCCTGTCTGGAAAGAAGACAGATTTTTGCCCCCTGCTGTAGCTATTACTGCATGCTGTGAGCAAATGGGCAACTTGGACTTGGTTTGTATCTTCTTCAAACTTATCAGCATAATCATAATTCCACAGACCCAAGCACAATAAGGTGTAGATCCTAGATGTTACCAGACTCTTTGAAAAACAAATCAAAGAGGAAGTTATAAGTGAAGTAAAACTACCCCAGGACCCTAATTTATAATAATTAACAGTGGAGAATATAGACTACTGCAAATCTACTGTAGGGTCCCTTTTAGACCAAACAGGCTGAACTAATCCAGCATCTCAGAGCTGCTAAAAGGACTGCTTCTCCTTCTCTTCCTTTATGTCACCAATATCCTCCCTCCAACTCTTCCCCCAGTGGCCTCTCAGCCCTTCCCCAGGCTAACCTGGTGCTATCTGAACTTTCAGCGAGGCAGCTAAGCTTATGGAAGTGGAGGAAATTATCCTGGGGGCCATGGGGAAAGGAACTTGGTTTTAGCAGTAGCAAGCTGTGAAGTAATCTTTGTCATCTTATCTGATTGCATCTTCTGTCCTGCTGAATATAACACAAGCAACTGGTTGCTCTTGAAGAAAATATGCTGTTTTTCAAAGAGCAATGTCTGGCCTTTGTTACTCTTTAAAAATTGCATGAAACTGGAAGACAGTAGAGTCTTGCTCAACATTTATAGAGTTCTCTTGTGTTAATTAAGAGTGTTTTTCCCTTGTACCAGTTCCAAGATGCTGTCTGAACGTTCAAGTGTGTTTGAAGACAACTGCAATTTTCTACTTGACATGAAGGACCAACGGTTTAATATTTAACCTGTAGCTCTTGCAAGCTATTTGACCTTGTCCAGAAGTAAACAGGTAATTCCCCGTTGCTAACCAAAGTGTAAAAATATCTTTAAATGACCTTGTGCCAGTTTTACAGTGAAAAGTCACACTTCAGGAAAGCTACCCAGTTCACAACAGCAGTGACCTTTTGTTCTTAGCCATCTAAAGTTGTTAAAATCTGACTGAGACGCGAGTATGCTTAGACTCCAACGGTAGTTAAAAGAACACATATGCTTAAATAAAATGAGAGAATGAAACAAGGAGGCAGTGATAGTGAGGACCAGCCAGGCAGAGGCGGAATGAGCTGAGCCCTGCTCCTGCCAGCCCTGAGGAAATGCTGTTCTAATTTTATCTAGACGATTCTTGGCTAGTTACAACGGTGTTTTTTTTTTAATCAGAATAAACTTCTTCGTTTGGACAAAGAGTGACTAAGAAGGGGTGATTTATTCACATTAACAGACAGTCAGTACTAATGACTCATTAGCATATGATCAGAGGGGGTTTGTAACCCTGCAGACCTGTGAACAGGGCTCAGCGAATCAATAGAAGAAGGAGAAAATAATGATGAGTTTGTTCTCAAATTTGTTTTTAGGAAAGTAAACCAGATAAGAAGGTCATTAGTTATTAGGCAGCTAGCCTGGCAAGTGGATATTCCTGCTCAAGGAAGGAGCCCATTAAGATTTCTCAAACTGCAGTGTCTGAAGTCATATGAAACCTGAGACTCTGCTGCAAACAAAGGGCAAGGGACCTTACACATACCCCGTCGAAGCAGTCTTGGGCTCTTAATGGCTTGGAGGTGCCAGCCAAGCTGCTCACACATCCAAAAGAAATAGAGAATGTTTTGTAAAATGCAGCTCACTGAGCTTTGTTCATGGTCCTTTAGGCTGAAATGTGCCCTTTAATTTCACTCTGTCAGAGTGGGAGCTACCTGCTGTAACACCGTGAGAGCTGTAAGGAGTAATTTGGATTTTAGCTCAGCCTCTTTGTAGTTTATAACACAACCACTTCTGTCTGGACCAGAAATCCCACTTCTTATGACTCTTGGTCCATCGGGTCTCCTGTTTTCCACTCAATGCCATCCATGCAAGACCTTGCTTCTCTCAAGAAAAAGCACTACAGCTCTCTACAGAGAAAATCTCACTGCCTTCTGACTCAGCCATCATAAAAAGCAAGATTTGCTTTGATGCAAAATTGTTCCTGAGCACACATAAAAAAAAGACAGAGCTGGAAATTCTGGTGCAGATTTTGTCCTTTGGACACAGCTTACTGTTCTTGTCTTAATCATGTTTTGGTGGGTTTTGTCATATTTCTCCCCATCACTGGACTAGATGAAGTCCAAGTGAGCTTTTATACTCTTCTGTAACCAGGCAGGTCTCACACCCACTGTAATCAGGCTGGTGGCTCTGCGTTTTAGAAGAAAAGCTACTCTTACTCTTCCAGCTCATAAATGATCACAGTCACAGTCTCTTCAAAAGTCTCCAACTGCCAGAAGCAGGATCATACTGCAGGTTTAGCCTCCTCCTCATCACTCATCCAGGGGAAGGATTGCTCAGCACCATGGACTGGAAATCCTGTTTCTCGCCACGGGTAGCACAAGCTCTCCAAAGAGATAGACCCAGTGCGTTGTTCAGCATCGCCTTGAAGGCAGCCTGGCTGCTTCCCACCGCTGTGAGAGAGCTGTAGTGCCTCTGCCCACGCAGGCACGGTGGGATGGACTGGAAATCACCCAGGGCCGGCACAGTCCGTTCCACAGGCATGGTAAATAAACAGAAGATAATAGCTGGGAGTTTTCTTCTGTGTGCGGGAGCTTCAGAGTGGCCTGCTCCAGTCCCAGGGTGTCAGGAGAAATCTGTGTTTTGATTGTTCAGACTTCAGAGCAGCTGCTGTGAACAAGATGTGCCTGAATGTTGCTTCTGGGCAAATGCTGGCAGCAATGTAGCTCACAACTTCTGGTAAAATAGATTAGTTTCCATCTTACTGCTCACCCTTCGTAAAGCTAACCGACGAGTCATAAATCCTCCCACATTGAAGATGGCTACAGGTCTCTTTAATTTGCAACTAGCTTCCTCTAATTGAAAATGATTGTTCCCAAAGCCAAAAATAGCTGCTGCACATATCCAGCTGTCCCTTTATTTTACCAGGGATGACCTAAATACCAATGGGGACAAAAAACGCTGCATGAGTTTAAGCTAAATCTCTGTGTCCCATCACATTCCTTCCTCCCCAGCAATGTAATTTTCTTGGGGCTTCAAATCTCCATGTGGCAGCAGAGCAACAAAACCAAAGCAGAAGGTAAAATCGAAACTTAGAGGTCACAAGAACACAAACCCTATGAGGAGAGACTGAGGGAGCTGGGGGTGTTTAGCTTGGAGAAGAGGAGGTTCAGGGGGGACCTGAAGGGACATTGTGGCCAGGTGGGGGTTGGTCTCTTCTCCCAGGCAACCAGCAATAGAACAAGGGGACACAGTCTCAAGTTGTGCTGGGAGAGGTACAGGCTGGATGTTAGGAGGAAGTTCTTGCCAGAGAGAGTGATTGGCATTGGAATGGGCTGCCCAGGGAGGTGGTGGAGTCACCGTCCCTGGAGGTGTTCAAGATAAGACTGGATGAGGCACTTAGTGCCATGGTCTAGATGACTGGATAGGGCTGGGTGCTAGGTTGGACTGGATGATCTTGGAGGTCTCTTCCAACCTGGTTAATTCTATGAGTCTATGATAAGACCAAACCTGAACTCAGCTATCTACTTTAAACTTTGCCAAGGAGAGAAATGCAACCCTGCTAATGACAGTAAGATGGCAACCCAGAAGGCAAGTTTTTATCCCACTCCTGGAAGGTCACCTATGCTCTAGTTTTCAAGTGAGGACAAAGTTTCACAGCAAAGATGTGCAGGTGCAAAAATACGCCAGGAGTGATCTCCCACTTCATTCAAGCTGGGTCCAATGCACTCTCTGCTGCTGACTTTTAAGAGGGTGGAAAATTGACCCATTTTTAAAATAAGCTAAAATAAACTTTTAATTTGCAGGTCTTCCACAAGTTCCCAGTATCCAGGCTGAAAGCACCTGCCTGTAGACATCATGACTTATACACAGCTTCAAAAAGACAAAATCAAAAGGCTTTTATTTTTTTATATGGCTCTTCAAGGCTGTGGGTTATCTTCTCAGTTTACCATGTGCAAAACACCTTTTGATTTCAAAATTTACTTATGCCAACTGTGTGCCTATCTTACCAGCTTACCGTGAGTAGGAATGCAGATCAATTTAGTGTGCTTCAGGAAAAAGGTTGAGATACTTGCAAGCAAGAGGTGTTTATGTTACCTCTGGGAGTGAAGATCCACAAAGCTGGCCTGACAAGCAGCTGAGGGAGGGAGTCATGTAAAGATAAGACAGCCCTGTTTCAGTTAAAATGAATGCAGCATGAACAAAACAACACAACAAACAGCTTCAAAACAGGTTTTGTATAGTCCTGAGTGAGGACTTTTGCCAAATTAACTGCAATTTTATTACTAAAGTTGAGACTTCTCAGTATGATATTATACAATCATAGAATCAGCCAGGTTGGAAGAGACCTCCAAGATCATCCAGGCCAACCTAGCACCCAGCCCTAGCCAGTCAACTGAATCATGTCACTAAATGCCTCATCCAGTCCTTTCTTGAACACCTCCAGGCGTGGCGACTCCACCACCTCCCTGGGCAGCCCATTCCAATGCCAATCACTCTCTCTATAAAGAATGAAGAGGCAGAAGTCACTTCTACAGTAGCAATAAAAAGTGTGCCAAGCAAAGAAACTGTGATCGTAACAGTAGATTATTTAGTCTGAAGTGGATGAGTTGTTCACCTATAATTTAGAGGGAGGGGAAAGCTCCATCTATTTCACAAAATATAGTATCTATTGCTTCCAAAGTGGAAAATAATTCAAACTGATGAAAAGGCCATACTTTTCTCAGTGGCCTCTGACACTTGAAATGATTGGAACAAAATAGTTACCATAGTCACATTAACATAGATTTACAAGGATAATACTCTAATATCTATCTGAATACATTCAGAACTGTTGGATTCTCTCTAGCCACTCAGATCGTGCCACATGTAAAGCAACCTGCGTAACTGATAACTCTTTACATAAAAGTTACACAAGAAAGATTTCTAGGCACTCCTATATTCCAAAAAGTCTAGACATTTCAGGATGTGTTTCATTTTGTCAGCAAAACCCACATATATTCTGAGGCTTATTTACCCAAAATGGCTGTCTGTGTTTATAGAATCATAGAATCAACCAGGTTGGAAGAGACCTCCAAGATCATCCAGCCCAACCTAGCACCCAGCCCTAGCCAGTCATCTAGACCATGGCACTAAGTGCCTCATCCAGTCTTTTCTTGAACACCTCCAGGGACGGTGACTCCACCACCTCCCTGGGCAGCCCATTCCAATGCCAATCACTCTCTCTGGCAACAACTTCCTCCTAACATCCAGCCTATACTTCCTTCGGCACAACTTGAGGCTGTGTCCCCTTGTTCTATTGCTGGTTGCCTGGCAGAAGAGACCAACCCCCACCTGGCTACAACCTCCCTTCAGGTAGTTGTAGACAGCAACAGTATGTAGACAGTCACTCTATGTTTGTTAAGTTTTTATGTCTGTATGTTAGGTAAGGATTTCTCAAATGCAATCTTTAAAATTGGTTAAAGACAATGAAGGTGCAGATGATAGAAACCCACTTTTGGTATCTGGATATGACTCACACTTCTCTTATAGTGTGCTAAAAGTCTTTTAATGGTGCAGTTTTGTTTTATATGTTGCAGTTTCTGAAATGATGGATTCTCCACTGAGAGTGATATGAGAAAGAACTGATGACAAATTCTTTTGCCAGAGGTAAATTTTATCTGAGAAATGCAACAAAACAAAGCACAAGGTGTGAGAAGGGATTAATTCAGCAACATAACTACGTTCCTAGAAACATGGCTTCACATTTTTGTATCAGTAAACAAATTTTCAGTTACCCCTTGCAAAAAAAATGTCAATTTTCAACATGTCATGAGTATGATTGAAAGACTGAAATGTGACCAAAGCTTGGAACTGGGTTGTTTTATAATAATAAGTATGAAGAACTATATATAGTGAGATTCAGAAGAGAACTGCTGATCTGAGGGAACTGGGAACATACACCTAAATCTTACAGAGCTCCTGCTTAAAGCATTTTATGATGTTTTGGCATGGTTATCCACTTCCATACAAAGATGTTCACATAATTGTAATTGCTTCTGTAAAAGCCAGAGTCTTTCCATCTTGCCTACCAATTCCATCTGCCTAGAGAAGAGGAGACTCAGGGGTGACCTCATTGCTGTCTACAACTACCAGAAGGGACATTGTAGCCAGGTGGGGGTTGGTCTCCTCTCCCAGGCAACCAGCAATAGAACAAGGGGACACAGTCTCAAGTTGTGCCAGAGGAAGTCTAGGCTGGATGTTAGGAGGAAGTTGTTGGCAGAGAGAGTGATTGGCATTGGAATGGGCTGCCCAGGGAGGTGGTGGAGTCACTGTCCCTGGAGGTGTTGAAGAATAGCCTGGATGAGGCACTTAGTGCCATGGTCTAGTTGATTGGCTAGGGCTGGGTGCTAGGTTGTACTGGATGATTTTGGAGGTCTCTTCCAAACTGTTTGATTCTATGATCTGCATTCTCAGAGACCCCTCAAACTCCCTCAGTGAATTACTGCAGCATTCCAAGAAACAGTGTTTCTGATACTTTAGGAACAGACTAGAAGTTGCACACAGAATGGACATTTGGGGTCTGCCAATGTCTAACTGCAGAATCTGGAGATCTAAGGGGTCTGAATATTTTTCTTATGGTATGCTGGGTATCTTCATCAGATATTACTACAGATATGAGGACCCCAAATTCACAAGGGCAATGCAGAAGCTGGTAATTTTTCCATTAGTATCTCATTGAATGGTGTACATCATCTCCTCTGAGAAGGAGAGAGTGGGAAGGAAACTAGGGACAATTGAGGAATCGAGAGCCCAGCTGAAGTGCATCTACACCAATGCACGCAGCTTGGGTAACAAGCAGGAGGAACTGAAGTCCTGGTCCACCAGGGTGACTATGATATAGTTGCCATTTCAGAAACTTGGTGGGATGACAGGCATGACTGGACTGCTATACTGGGGGGATACAACCTCTTCAGGAGAGATAGGCAAGGGAGAAGAGGAGGAGGGGTGGCCCTGTATATTAGGGAGTCACTCCATGCCACTGAGCTTGAGGTGAGGGACGAAGGGGTTGAGAGCTTGTGGGTTAAAATCAGAGGGAGGACTAACAAATCTGACATCCTGGTTGGAGTCTGTTATAGACCACCCAATCAGGACGAGGTACCAGATGAGACATTTTACAAACAATTGGAGGTTGTCTCAAGATCATCAGAACTTGTTCTTGTGGGTGACTTTAACCTGCCAGATATCTGCTGGGAACTTAATTCAGCAGAGAGGAGGCAGTCCAGGAGATTTCTAGAGTGCGTGGAGGACAGCTTCATGACCCAGCTGTTAAGTGAGCCCACTAGAGGTCAAGCTCAGCTTGACCTGCTGCTGTCCAACAGAGAAGGGCTGGTAGGAGATGTGGCAGTGGGAGGCTGCCTGGGGTGTAGTGATCACGAGTTAGTGGAGTTTTCAATATGCAGGGAGGTAGGGAGGCACTTCAACAAAACCTACACCTTGGACTTCCGGAGGGCAAACTTCAGTTTGCTCAAGAAACTTATTTCCAAAGTCCCCTGGGCAGCAGTCCTCGAGAACAAAGGGGTCCAGGATAGTTGGACCTACTTTAAACAGGAGCTCTTGAAGGCACAGGAGCTGGCAGTTCCCACGTGCCGAAAGATGAGCCGGCAGGGAAGGCGACCAGCCTGGATGAGTAAACAGCTCCTGAAGGAATTGGGGGAAAAAAAGAGGGTGTATCACCTCTGGAAGGAGGGGAAGGCTTCTCCTGACGTGTTTAAGGAGGCAGCCAGATCATGTAGGAGAAAAATTAGAGAGGCTAAGGCCCAGCTAGAACTTAGGCTGGCCACTTTTGTGAAGGATAACAAAAATCACTTTTATAAATTTATCAATGCTAAAAGGAAGGGCAAGAAGAGCCTCCACTCCTTACTGGACCAGGAGGGGAACACTATAACTGATGATGAGGAAAAGGCTGAGGTCCTGAATACCTTCTTTGCCTCAATTTTCAACAGTAAGGAGGGAAGAGTTCAGGGCAAGTGGCCTCTTGAACTGGGGGATGGGGTCAGGGAGCAGTGTGTTCCCCTGGAAATTCATGAAGAATTAGTTCAGGACCTGCTGAGCCATCTGGACACCCACAAGTCCATGGGACCAGATGGGATCCATCCCAGGGTGCTGAGAGAGCTGGCAGCTGAGCTGGCCAAGCCACTCTCCATCATTTTCCAGCAGTCCTGGCTCACCGGAGAGGTCCCAGGAGACTGGAAAGTGGCCAACGTGGTCCCCATCCACAAAAAGGGTCGGATGGAGGAACCTGGGAACTACAGACCCATCAGCCTGACCTCAGTGCCAGGGAAACTGATGGAGCAGGTTATCTTGGGGGCGATAACAGCGCACCTGAGGGATGGCAAAGGGCTCAGGTCCAGCCAGCATGGGTTTAGGAAGGGCAGATCCTGCCTCTCCAACCTGATCTCCTTCTATGATCAGGTGACCTGCTTGGTGGATGTGGGGAGGCCTGTGGATGTGGTCTATCTGGACTTCAGCAAGGACTTTAACACTGTCCCCCACAGCAAACTGCTGGCTAAGCTGTCAGCCCATGGCTTGGATGGCAACACTCTGTGCTGGGTTAGGAACTGGCTGGAGGGCCGGACCCAGAGAGTGGTGGTGAACGGTGCCACATCCAGCTGGTGGCCAGTCACTAGTGGTGTCCCTCAGGGATCAGTGCTGGGCCCCATCCTCTTTAACATCTTCATAGATGATCTGGATGAGGGCATGGAGTCAGTCATCAGCAAGTTTGCAGATGACACCAAGCTGGGGGCAGATGTGACTGAGTTGGAAGGCAGAAGGGCTCTGCAGCGGGACCTTGACCGCCTGGACAGATGAGCAGAGTCCAATGGGATGGGGTTCAATAGCTCCAAGTGCAGGGTGCTGCACTTTGGCCACAACAACCCCATGCAGAGATACAGGCTGGAGTCGGAGTGGCTGGAGAGCAGCCAGACAGAGAGGGATCTGGGGGTGCTGATTGATACCTGCCTGAACATGAGCCAGCAGTGTGCCCAGGTGGCCAAGAGAGCCAGTGGCATCGTGGCCTGCATCAGGAATGGTGTGGTCAGCAGGAGCAGGGAGGTCATTCTGCCCCTGTACTCTGCACTGCTTAGACCACACCTTGAGTCCTGTGTTCAGTTCTGGGCCCCCCAGTTTAGGAGGGACATTGAGATGCTTGAGCGTGTCCAGAGAAGGGCGACGAGGCTGGTGAGAGGCCTTGAGCACAGCCCTACGAGGAGAGGCTGAGGGAGCTGGGATTGTTTAGCCTGGAGAAGAGGAGGCTCAGGGGTGATCTTATTGCTGTCTATAACTACCTGAGGGGTGGTTGTGGCCAGGAGGAGGTTGCTCTCTTCTCTCAGGTGGCCAGCACCAGAACAAGAGGACACAGCCTTAAGCTACACCAGGGGAAATTTAGGCTCGAGGTGAGGAGAAAGTTCTTCACTGAGAGAGTCATTGGACACTGGAATGGGCTGCCCAGGGAGGTGGTGGAGTCGCCGTCCCTGGAGCTGTTCAAGGCAGGATTGGAGGTGGCACTTGGTGCCATGGTCTAGCCTTGAGCTCTGTGGTAAGGGGTTGGACTTGGTGATCTATGAGGTCTCTTTCAACCTTGGTGATACTGTGATACTGTGATACTGTAAAGGAATAGGAGAGGGGCTGCACTTTGCTTCTTACTGAGCAGTCTTCAGTTGTATCACCCACTGGAGCCCTCCAAAAATGCAGTGACTACGTCTCGAACATCTTCTCCAGAGGAAAAGAAGAAAAGTATTTCCACCCATTCCAGTGGAAGTGCTCTCCAGACAACTAACCACAACAAGGCAGTGAACCTTCTTGTCACTCAGGGGGCTCTACACCCCAGACCCACAAGCGAGGTGTTGTCATGAGAAACAAACGATGCATACCAAAGGAAAAGAGCATCAGACAGATGTAAGAAATAATTCTCCAGCTGTTGGTCTCAGTTGCTTAGCTCTCTACCATTATCCTGTAACTCACAACAGCTGCTGCATAGACACTCTGGCAGATTTCCAAGATCTTCAATGGAATCTGTTTTACCCTGTAAAAATGCCAGAATTTCATCTGAATTTCCAGATGCAGAAGAAAACAACAGTATCTTCTGGATGGTTTAATCCACAGTTTCCTAAGTCCTGAGAAGGCTTTCTAAAAGCACCTGGAATTTGCAAGGTCGAGAGATGCACTCAAAGTTCAAACTACCATGAACAGTGAGGACATGAGGAAATAGTGCAGCTAAAACTCAACAGCTGTGACATAAATATTGCACTCTCGGTACTCTGATGGATGGCAACCCTTCAGACTGCTAAAGTTGGAGGCAAAATGCAAACTCAGGTCAGCAGCACCCTAAGATGGAGTGAAGGACCCCTGAAATTCTCTTGGCTGCCCAGTTCCTGCAGGTATCCTAGCTTCACATGCCTCAGGTGTTTGAGTACGGGATGAGAGCAGTAGATGCTCATGTCACGAGTGATGAGTTTTTTTACACTCGTCAGTCTTGGTGCTTTGAGTAGTTACAACATCCTTTTAACTAATTAACAGTATCAGTCATAGAATCATAGAATCAACCAGGTTGGAAGAGACCTCCAAGATCATCCAGGCCAACCTAGCACCCTAGCCAGTCAACTAGACCATGGCACTAAGTGCCTCATCCAGGCTTTTATTGAACACCTCCAGGGACGGTGCCTCCACCACCTCCCTGGGCAGCCCATTCCAATGCCAATCACTCTCTCTGGCAACAACTTCCTCCTAACATCCAGCCTGTACCTACCCCGGCACAACTTGAGACTGTGTCCCCTTGTTCTATTGCTGGTTGCCTGGGAGAAGAGACCAACCCCCACCTGGCTACACTGTCCCTTCAGGTAGTTGTAGACAGCAATGAGGTCACCCCTGAGTCTCCTCTTCTCCAGGCTAAACAACCCCAGCTCCCTCAGCCTCTCCTCATAGGGTTTGTGTTCCAGGCCCCTCACCAGCTTTGTTGCCCTTCTCTGGACACCTTCCAGCACCTCAACATCTCTCTTGAATTGAGGAGCCCAGAACTGGACACAGCACTCAAGGTGTGGCCTGACCAGTGCTGAGTACAGGGGAAGAATAACCTCCCTTGTCCTGCTGGCCACACTGTTCCTGATGCAGGCCAGGATGCCATTGGCTCTCTTGGCCACCTGGGCACACTGCTGGCTCATCTTCAGCCTACTATCTATCAGTACCCCCAGGTCCCTTTCTTCCTTGCTGTAGTAGCAGTGATTTGACTTGGAGATCATTCTTAAACATTGCCAGTGTCCCACCAGAAGCCAGTTACAGGAATACAAAATGGTGACAGTAGGGTGCAAAAGGATATTAGCAGAAAGGCCTTTAAGGGAAAAATGCAAGATGCTTAAGAACAGTGCTAAAAAAGTGTTTTATGTTAAAGTAGACATTCAAATTGATGCTTATTATTCCTTAAACTGTCATTTATAATTAATTTATGCTTATTGTTAAATGTAAGAGGAAGCATGTTGGAATAATATAGAAACATAGTAGGCTCCATTTTTTAAATCTTCATTGATGAAACACCAAACATACTATTTATATAGAGCCAGTGGCATCCTGGCCTGCATCAGGAATGGTGTGGTCAGCAGGAGCAGGGAGGTCATTCTGCCCCTGTACTCTGCACTGCTTAGACCACACCTTGAGTCCTGTGTTCAGTTCTGGGCCCCCCAGTTTAGGAAGGACATTGAGATGCTTGAGTGTGCCCAGAGAAGGGCGATGAGGCTGGTGAGAGGCCTTGAGCACAAGCCCTACGAGGAGAGGCTGAGGGAGCTGGGGTTGTTTAGCCTGGAGAAGAGGAGGCTCAGGGGTGACCTTATTGCTGTCTACAACTACCTGAGGGGTGGTTGTAGCCAGGAGGAGGTTGCTCTCTTCTCTCAGGTGGCCAGCACCAGAACCAGAGGACACAGCCTCAGGCTGCGCCAGGGGAGATTTAGGCTTGAGGTGAGGAGAAAGTTCTTCACTGAGAGAGTCATTGGACACTGGAATGGGCTGCCCGGGGAGGTGGTGGAGTCGCCGTCCCTGGAGCTGTTCAAGGCAGGATTGGACATGGCACTTGGTGCCATGGTGTAGCCTTGAGCTCTGTGGTAAAGGGTTGGACTTGATGATCTATGAGGTCTCTTCCAACCTTGGTGATACTGTGATACTGTGATATTATTCTGCTCTACTGTAAGGATTTTCAAATGCCACAGCAGACAAAAATGAGAGAAGAGGACAAGAATTCTTAGACATGGTAGTTGGAGACCAAATGCACCCAAAAAAATCAAAACATGCACATTAGAGAAAATTAACAGAATGTATAAATTAATGGGTGCTTGGAAAACAATCATGCTTCACTGGGGTGTCCTTGTGCCTGATCCCCAACAAGCCTCTGTCTGTCATAACAGTGCTGAGTATCTCATCATTGGGTAGTTTATTTCCTTTGTATAAACAGTGCAAGGTATTTATGGTTTAATATAAATGGAAAGACAGGTGAGGTCAGGTGTTCATCAAAATAAAACCTCAGATCCCTCCAGCCTTTGACTGTCCAAAGCTGATTTCAGAAATAAACATGGACTTTAGCGTGATCATTTGCTGACAATTTGAAGCATCTGATGTCATCACCACATCTTAGACAGCAGCAAGAAATATTTTTTGGGGAAAAAAAAAACACATTAAAATAGTGCCCACTGCCTAGCTAATCATTGTAAGGTCTGATTATTTCCCATTCTGTTCCCCCATGCTCAGTTATACCTTGTTCAAAAGAAGTTTTGTTCGAATCTCCCAAACCATTTATATGGGGTGAGTAAATGGGAATGAGAGCATGGAGAGTTATGGGAATTTATTTTGTGGGCTTGAGGGTACTAATCCACCATTAGCAGATTATGCTCAGATAAACCCCAGAAAATTTCAAGTAGTGAAGTGACAAAGTCCAAAATGCCTGGAAAAAAAATTGTTGTTGGACACAGCAAAAAGAAAAATGGCAATAACAGTCAGTGTAAAATTAAAGCAATCAACCAGTAATTCTCCCAAACTTGCAAACAAAGGCAACTTGTCTTCTCCTAACACACTGTGTCAGTCCCAGTGTCACGGCTCATTTCGACCTCTCAAATTTGCAGGACAACGTAGTCTGTGAACCAAACATAAGTTCATAAGCTCATTAGCTAAGAATGAAAGAAGGACTCAATCTGCCTCTAACAGACTAGCATAACTTGTGAAGTTCCTAATTCACTCCTCCATCGATTCACAAATCTCTGAACTCACAAATGTAGCAACTCATACATTCTCACACGCTTACAGGTCCCCAGCCCAGGGTGAGTGATCCTCTTTCTCCTCTGTCATAATATGAGTGTCCCTGGTATGTGACCAGGGAGCACAAGAGCCTCAGCACTTCTGCTGAGATTGGATCCACTCCAAAAGTTTGTTTGTTTGGGTTTTTTTTTGGTGAGTTGACCTACCTCCCAGCTTGGAAGTTTGGTCTTAAGGCTCTGTAAGCCTGAATCATAGAATCATATAATCAACCAGGTTGGAAGAGACCTCCAAGATCATCCAGGCCAACCGAGCACCCAGCCCTAGCCAATCAACTAGACCATGGCACTAAGTGCCTCAGCCAGGCTTTTCTTGAACACCTCCAGGGATGGTGACTCCACCACCCCACAGGCAGCCCATTCCAATGCCAATCACTCTCTCTGGCAACAACTTCCTCCTAACATCCAGCCTATACCTACCCCGGCACAACTTGAGACTGTGTCCCCTTGTTCTGTTGTTGGTTGCCTGGGAGAAGAGACCAACCCCCACCTGGCTACAACCTCCCTTCAGGTAGTTGTAGACAGCAATGAGGTCTGCCCTGAGCCTCCTCTTCTCCAGGCTAAACAACCCCAGCTCCCTCAACCTCTCCTCATAGGGTTTGTGTTTCAGGCCCTTCACCAGCCTTGTTGCCCTTCTCTGGACACATTCCAGCACCTCAACATCTCTCTTGAATTGAGGGGCCCAGAACTGGACACAGTACTCAAAGTGTGGCCTGACCAGTGCTGAGTACAGGGGAAGAATAACCTCCCTTGTCCCACTGGCCACACTGTTCCTGATGCAGGCCAGGATGCCATGAATAAACTGTCCACAGGGATTGTGGTAAAAATGTGGGTGATAATGGCTGCAGGATGGCCCTTATCTCTTCCTGTCCATTTTGTCAGTGTAAATGTTGCTCCCACTTTCACCTGACAGCACCAAGCATAGTCCAGCTTTAGCATGAGCCATGTGTAAGACAAAACCTGACTGATAGTTGAGTGAACAGCCGCAGTTATCCCTTCCCTTCTGTATTTGCTTTAGCTGAGCTGGCATTAGCTCTCCCCAAAGCATCCTTCTGGTGCTGTGTTTTACAGCAGTAGTTGATAACACACCAGTGTTTTGCCTACTGCTGAACAGTATCACAGTATCACAGTATCACCAAGGTTGGAAGAGACCTCACAGATCATCAAGTCCAACCCTTTACCACAGAGCTCAAGGCTAGACCATGGCACCAAGTGCCACGTCCAATCCTGCCTTGAACAGCTCCAGGGACGGCGACTCCACCACCTCCCCGAGGACCCCATTCCAGTGTCCAATGACTCTCTCAGTGAAGAACTTTCTCCTCACCTCACAAATATCCAGGCTGTGTTTTTCCTGCCCCAAGAGTATGTGGAGGGGTGTGCAAGATCTTGAGAGGGGACACAGCTGAGCCAGCTGACCCAAAGTGGCCAAAGGCATACTCCATGCCATGTGTCATCAGCTTAGATATAAAAACTAAGTGAAGTAAGGAATTGGGGTGGATATTCACCCATGGCATTTGTCCTCCAGAGGAACCATGACATGTAGAAAGCCCTGCTTCCCAACATCAACCACCAACTGCTGATGGGAAGTGGGGATTAACATCTCTCTCTGCTGTCTAAGTTTTTAAAGAGCTGGCAGAAATAAAATGATTTTGCTGTCGAAGGATGTAAAACAAAAATGCTCTCACCAAATTGGAGAGGAATACAGAAAAGTGTATTTAAAGATGTATGGGAAAAATATGGCACCTTAACACCTAATACAGATAGAGGATACATGAGAATCCCCCCCAAAACCTTCCCTCCAGCCAAACCACAGTGCTTGTTTTCTCCACCCAGCCCCCATCATTGTCTCCCATGAGGCCCAAACAGGCCTGACTACATAGCAGGAAATTCACCACAGCCTTGAAGGCCAGAGGCAGGTTGCTCCTCCATTGTTTTACCAGATAAGGACTCCCTCGGGAGAGCTGAAGGAACGAAGAGAAAAAGAGAAAAAATTGGCTTTGCTGTCCACTTATAAAGTGACAGCAGAACTATGGGACTGAAAAATAAAATTACAGTTTCTAGGGTCCACCTCCTCAACCTTTCTGGTCCTCCTGGAGAACTCTATGGCTTTCTTAAGTGGACCTGAGCCAAGCCACCACATCCACTTTTGCTTCCATGCAGTCTATTGTTTGCTTATCATTATTATTAAATTGCTTCTATCTTATAATTGGTGTTTGTTGTATTTTCTCCTCTTCCCTGTCCATTTAGGAAAGGGAGTGATAGAGTGGCTTTGGTGGGTATTTGGCCCTCAGCCAGGGCCAAACCACCTTCCCTTCTTCCCTTCCCTTCCCCTCCCTTCCCTTCCCTTCCCTTCCCTTCCCTTCCCTTCCCTTCCCTTCCCTTCCCTTCCCTTCCCTTCCCTTCCCTTCCCTTCCCTTCCCTTCCCTTCCCTTCCCTTCCCTTCCCTTCCCTTCCCTTCCCTTCCCTTCCCTTCCCTTCCCTTCCCTTCCCTTCCCTTCCCTTCCCTTCCCTTCCCTTCCCTTCCCTTCCCTTCCCTTCCCTTCCCTTCCCTTCCCTTCCCTTCCCTTCCCTTCCCTTCCCTTCCCTTCCCTTCCCTTCCCTTCCCTTCCCTTCCCTTCCCTTCCCTTCCCTTCCCCTCCCTTCCCTTCCCTTCCCCTCCCTTCCCCTCCCTTCCCCTCCCTTCCCCTCCCTTCCCCTCCCTTCCCTTCCCTTCCCTTCCCTTCCCTTCCCTTCCCTTCCCTTCCCTTCCCTTCCCTTCCCTTCCCTTCCCTTCCCTTCCCTTCCCTTCCCTTCCCTTCCCTTCCCTTCCCTTCCCTTCCCTTCCCTTCCCTTCCCTTCCCTTCCCTTCCCTTCCCTTCCCTTCCCTTCCCTTCCCTTCCCTTCCCTTCCCTTTTCCTTCCCTTCCCTTTTCCTTCCCTTCCCTTCCCTTTTCCCCTTTTCCTCCTGCCTGTGATCTGTCTTGCTTCTTCCCAACACCTTGCATACCTCCTGTCCTAAGGCTTTAATGGTTTTCCTCATTTGTTTGTCCCACAGTTTTTACCTCCTCCTCAACCATACACTTTTGGTGTCACAGGACCTTCCTGAGACCTAGCCCAGCCATCCTTTCAGCTGCTCTATAATCAGTTTTCCTTTAATCTCTCACTACTTCACTCCTATAAAATACACAAAGAATCCAAAGAGAAAAGAAGTCATCACCTCATGTCCAAGAAAAAAAGAACATCTTATCTTAAACAGAAAGAGAAACTGTTTGCTTTGGAAGAAAAAACTGCCACAGCATCAGGCAGGAGTTTGTCTTCATGGAAACTTTAGGAAAAACAGTGACGGAAAGGCAGTGATTCTTAGTGGTGACTGTGATAATGTTTGAAAGGAGGAAGCCAAACACACAAGCTGAGAGGAAACAGGGAAAATAAAATGGCATTGAGCAAGGATTTATCCAGCAACATCTATAAACATGAGTTTGTATTATGGTGCGTATTAGAAAGTGAAATACTTGGAAGTATCATACAGATTAGAGGTAAAATTATTCAGAATACAATTTTATCCACACAGAATCATAGAATCATAGAACGGTTTAGGTTGGAAAGGACCTCCCAGATCATCCAGTTCCAATCTTCTACCATAGGCAGGGACACCTCTCACTTAGAACAGGTTGCTCAAGGCCTCAGCCAGCCTGGCCTTGAATACCTCCAGCGAGGGAGCAGCCACAACCTCCCTGGGTAACCTGTGCCAGTGTCTCACCACCCTCACTGTAAGGAACCTCTTCCTAACATCTAGTCTAAATCTCCCCTCTGCCAGTTTAAATCCGTTATTCCTCGTCCTGCCATTACAAGACCTTGTAAATAGTCCTTCCCCATCCCTCCTATAGGCCTCCTTCAGATACTGGAAGGTCACTTCAAGGTATCCTCGAAGCCTTCTCTTCTCAAGGCTGAAGAGCTCCAACTCTCATAGCTTGACCTAATATGTGTATATATATATATAAATGTATATAAAAGTTTCTTTGGATTTGCTTTTGTTTGTTTGGTTGATTGGTGTTTGGTGTGAGTTTTTTGGTTGGGTTTTGTGTGGTTGGTTGGTTTGTTACTCCAGGCTGTGCTCTGGTTCTGTATGAACAGAAGGATGCACTATCCCCAGATCAAAATGCAAACGCTGTGGAGCAACAGTCTCAACTACTCTAGTACAGAAAAAACAGACACTGGAAGGCTCCTGAAGAACATGTATAAAGCTGTAGGGGCTGAATTATGAAGAAATACACTTTGAAGAAGCAAAATTGTGCTGATGGGATTCTTTTCCTTATGCCACTTATTTGCCAAGGTACTGTTCCTAAATGTTATGGGCCCCTCTGGCAGCTGCTGTATATGGAATACAACCAGCTTGTTCCAACAGACCAGGCACGTGGCTGTCACCATTATGAATATGAAATTTATCTTTCTATAAATGACATACAGGCTTAGGAAGCCAGCAAGGAGCAAAACCTAGGAACACAAAACTGGAAACCAGATCCCCTAAATCTTAGTCTGCTGCTTTGCACTGAGACCTGTCGTTTTATCTCTGACTAGGTTCTTAAACCATTGCAATCCCCCCAGCATTGCCATAGGACTTATAGGACAGCCCAGCTACTCAGGACCAAGAAATTTCACAAATCCAGAATAAATCCTCTGAAATAGCACTAGCAATCGAGCAATTTAGAAAGTTATTACTCTTGAGCCCCCTATGCCCTGTGAAGCTGAAGTCTGAATGAGAGGATGGGCTTAGGCAGATGTTCAATAAATGGTATTTAAGAGGTGCAGCATCTATTTTAGTTTCTAGTAGGATTTATTAAAAATGACAATTTGTTGTTCATGGGAATTCCACTGCAGAAAAGTGGATGATAACAAAAAGCTAAAATACTCATTTTCACAGTATCACACAGTATCACAGTATCACAGTATTATTAGGATTGGAAGAGACCTCACAGATCATCAAGTCCAACCCTTTACCACAGAGCTCAAGGCTAGACCATGGCACCAAGTGCCACCTCCAATCTTGCCTTGAACAGCCCCAGGGACGGTGACTCCACCACCTCCCCGAGCAGCCCATTCCAGTGTCCAATGACTCTATCAGTGAAGAACTTTCTCCTCACCTCCAGCCTAAATTTCCCCTGGTGCAGCCTGAGGCTGTGTCCTCTCGTTCTGGTGCTGGCCACCTGAGAGAAGAGAGCAACCTCCTCCTGGCCACAACCTCCCTTCAGGTAGTTGTAGACAGCAATAAGGTCACCCCTGAGCCTCCTCTTCTCCAGGCTAACCAATCCCAGCTCCCTCAGCCTCTCCTCGTAGGGCTGTGCTCAAGGCCTCTCTCCAGCCTCGTCGCCCTTCTCTGGACACGCTCAAGCATCTCAATGTCCCTCCTAAACTGGGGGGCCCAGAACTGAACACAGGACTCATTTTCAAGTAGCATTTTCAGTTGAGAAATGTAAAACCACATCGTTGTGTTTTGGTTTGAAACTAACTTGTCCCTTGGCCTTCCCTTGGTGTGTCCAATGTGACTCATATTCCCATTCTTCTCAACAGAAGGCTTTGCCTTTGCCCCAGCAGTGCACTGTATGAGCTTAATGACACAGGAGACTGCCCACCTGAGAGTAATTCAACTAAGAAATAGAAACATTTCAAAACAAGCTGTCTCAACTCAAGTCAGCCACCCCTGAAATCTCCTAATGAAATCAGAGCGTTTTTTTCTTGCCTAGCATTTTTTATTACAAAATCATGTACTTTTTATTTTATTAGCCTGACCTACACTGAGAAAAAAATGCACCTTTAGATAAGTGTTTCATTACTGGAGCTTAACTGGAAAATAAATGTGCTAATTTTTCATTAATCTCTACTTCCTTTCCCCAAAAGATATGCAAAGGAGTAATAATTCATACTGAAGTGGTGGAAAACCAGTAAACATTAAAAGTTATCTTTGGAGAATGATTTTTTTTTCTGGTCAAACATCAGTGATTTAGAACAAGTCTGACATAGTTCATATTCATATCCACTCTTTATTAATTTTTCTGTTTCCATTTTCCTGTCATGTATATTATCCAATTCAGCCAGATCAGTTATCCAGAGTGTGCTCAGCTTTCATTCATTTTTCCTTTAATGTCCATGATTAATTTATATAGGAGTTTATAATGAAAATTCACTGTAAGACAAAAAATCACAAAAGATTTTTATGGAGTGCATCAGAAGTTTTGCAATTTAAACAGGAAGCAGTAACTGCGAAGTCACTGCCAAACCCATTGCCGTATTTTAGCCAATGCCAAAACTATTGCCATGTTTTATTCATCTACCTAGAAGATGTCTGAACTGGGAGAAAAAGTTTTTTTGCAAAAATAAAATACATATTCCCCTTCTCAAGAAGCAACAGAAATAAGATTCTGAGATGTAGAGACAACTACTGATACCGATCCACTGTAAAGATAACAGCAACAGGATATTGCTAAAAGCATTGCTTCACTGTTTGCTGACTCCTCTAGTATGCAGGCATAGATAAAAAGGAACTGTAATACAACAAAGGAACTAATGACTGTTTCCTCCATGCTGGGAAATTGCCTTCCAAACCAATAGCAAAAGGCACAGAAAGCTTTACCACTAGATCCTTCAGCTAAAAGGATTTAACTTGAACATGAGTTGTGCGGTAGCATAATGCATAATAGAATCATAGAATCATAGAATCAACCAGGTTGGAAGAGACCTCCAAGATCATCCAGTCCAACCTAGCACCCAGCCCTATCCAATCAACTAGACCATGGCACTAAGTGCCTCATCCAGGCTTTTCTTGAACACCTCCAGGGATGGTGACTCCACCACCTCCCCGGGCAGCCCATTCCAATGCAAATCACTCTCTCTGGCAAGAACTTCCCCCTAACATCCAGCCTATACTTTCCCTGGCACAACTTGAGACTGTGTCCCCTTGTTCTATTGCTGGTTGCCTGGCAGAAGAGACCAACCCCCACCTGGCCACAGCCTCCCTTCAGGTAGTTGTAGACAGCAATGAGGTCCCCTCTGAGCCTCCTCTTCTCCAGGCTAAACACCCTCAGCTCCCTCAGCCTCTCCTCATAGGGTTTGTGTTCCAGGCCCCTCACCAGCTTTGTTGCCCTTCTCTGGATATGTTCCAGCACCTCAACATCTCTCTTGAATTGAGAGGCCCAGAACTGGACACAGCACTCAAGGTCATCTATCACCAGTTTGATTCAATTCATAACAAGCAGATGGGAGAGAGAAAAGTTAGATTTCACTTGTGAGGGCTCAGGAAAGAGCAGGACAGAAGAAGAGAACCATGGGATTCAGGTTTACCTGTAGTACTTCACCCAGTGCTCCATATTTGATGAAAGCAGAAAGAGATGGATGCAATTTGCAGAGGCAGAGGTCCAACTTCAAATCACAGAGTATCTCAGGCTGGAAAGGATTCATAAGGATCACCAAGTCCAACTTCTAGAACTAGGAACCAAATTAATAAATATGCTACAGACCTGGACATAGTTTGTGTAACTTGGAAGGTGAACTGACAGTGAAGTTTGTGCCACAAAGGACCAGTACCATATCTGCAGATGAACTCCCATGCTTTACTTAACAATTAATTACAGCAGAATTGAGAGTGTACTCATCATTTTATTCATGAGTGGGTAGGAAAAAACAGTAAACCAGAACCAAAAGTTGGAATTGAGAAGGCTAGCATAGAAAGATGTTGACACATTCTGACTTGGCAACTGATTTTCTGCATTTAAGTGATAGGTACATGCTTTCTGGTACCCTTAACAAATCTGAACAAAAGAGGTTCTTACCATATTAAAATTCCTGGAAAATGTTCCAAGAATTGTAAATCCACTGAAATATTGGTCAGGTTACTGACATTTTGTTTTCTTTTATGAAGATTTGACATCTTCATAAATGATCTGGATGAGGGCATGGAGTCAGTCATCAGCAAGTTTGTAGATGACACCAAGCTGGAGGCAGATGTGGCTGGGTTGGAGGGCAGAAGGGCTCTGCAGCGGGACCTTGACCGCCTGCACAGATGGGCAGAGTCCAAGGGGATGGCATTCAATAGCTCCAAGTGCAGGGTGCTGCACTTTGGCCACAACAACCCCATGCAGAGATACAGGCTGGGGTCGGAGTGGCTGGAGAGCAGCCAGACAGAGAGGGATCTGGGGGTGCTGACTGATACCCGCCTGAACATGAGCCAGCAGTGTGCCCAGGTGGCCAAGAGAGCCAGTGGCATCCTGGCCTGCATCAGGAATGGTGTGGCCAGCAGGAGCAGGGAGGTCATTCTGCCCCTGTACTCTGCACTGCTTAGACCACACCTTGAGTCCTGTATTCAGTTCTAGGCCCCCCAGTTTAGGAGGGACATTGAGATGCTTGAGCGTGTCCAGAGAAGGGCGACGAGGCTGGTGAGAGGCCTTGAGCACAGCCCTACAAGGAGAGGCTGAGGGAGCTGGGATTGTTTAGCCTGGAGAAGAGGAGGCTCAGGGGTGACCTTATTGCTGTCTACAACTACCTGAGGGGTGGTTGTGGCCAGGAGGAGGTTGCTCTCTTCTCTCAGGTGGCCAGCACCAGAACCATAGGACACAGCCTCAGGCTGCGCCAGGGGAGATTTAGGCTCGAGGTGAGGAGAAAGTTCTTCACTGAGAGAGTCATTGGACACTGGAATGGGCTGCCCGGGGAGGTGGTGGAGTCGCCGTCCCTGGAGCTGTTCAAGGCAGGATTGGATGTGGCACTTGGTGCCATGGTCTAGCCTTGAGCTCTGTGGTAAAGGGTTGGACTTGATGATCTATGAGGTCTCTTCCAACCCTGATAATACTGTGATGCTGTGATACTGTGATATAAAACATTACTCAAAATGTTAACATTTGTACAGATATTTCAGGCTCGTTTATGAGCCATTTTGAAGCCTACACAGAACATCAAGGACTACCTGCTGCCTTCTATCAGAACGTAGGAGCTGTGGGTGGACTGATTTATCCTCTTTTTGAGGTGGGCAGAGCATGCAAAGCACTGTGGCCTCATGGCTAAGCTGGCTGGGTTGCATCCTGGTGTGAGAGAGGAGGAAACAGGCTGTGCCAGGAAAAAGGGTGGTGCAAACCGTTTCCCCTTTGGAACAAGAAGGATGCCTGACACTGTGAGTCAGAGCTCCCAGGGCAGCCCAGATATGTTTCTCCTTTATGTAGGTTGAATTGTTTAGTGTAAAGCCAACGTTCTGGGTTTGTTTCAGAGAGCAACAGTTAAATTCTTTTGTTAGAAGTATCTGCTCTGGGTTTCCTTTGGTTTAGGGTGGTAAAGCTTCTTCATTGTACTATGCAAAGATTGGAGTGGTATCCTGTGAGATTCCACACCACCAGTGTTTGAAGGGAGTTCTTTCCAGTTAGCACTATTATAACAAAGTGTCACTGTTCTATTAGTCAACTTTCCAGTTTGCTTGACAACTGAAGAACCCTGCCATTTGACTCAACCTTTATGCTTCTTTCCTTGCTTCCCTCTGTCTCTACAGAGATCCTTCTGTTCTGTAGTTATGAAATTAAATTAAATTAAATTAAATTAAATGTCTTGGAGCTGATATATTATCATTTTTTTTTTTGGCTGGTATAGTTTCTCACCACATTAATAGTAATAATAGCCAGTGTAAAAGCAAGCCTGAAGCATCCTTGGGCTTTGCCTATTGAGGAGCCTTCTACTACACATGTACTACATTTTTTTTGTGTATGTAAGGTTTGATGTATTTTGCCTCTAAAGGCAGAATGATATTATAGACATAAATGATGCCTAACTGCCTTTCATGTAGCTCTTAGGTTTCTAGCTTTTTTTAAGCAGTGTATTATAACATCCTATGAGATTTGCACAAGTAGTGGAGTGTGCTGCAGAGTAGCTTAGATACACTCTCTGGCAGGAGTGGAGCAGAAGCAAATGGATGGGTTGTAAAGAATACACAGCCAAACTGATGCTGGATAGAGTGGATGGCAGGATGACAACACTAGTTAAAAACATAACCCACCAGTGGCTCAGCTTCTACTTAGGCAGCTTCCTAACCATTCAGAATGCTATCAGTTCAAACTCCATGAGCTATCACAGAAAAAAAACACATAGTGAGTCTCATGACTAGAGCAGGGGACAGAAGAACCCAGGCAACTCTTTCTGACTTCACTACAGATTTGCTGCAGAATTTCAAGTAAATTGAACTCTTTATGTTCCCCTAACTCAGTCTGTAAACTAAAGAAAGAAAAGAATTCTCAGCTACGCTACAAAATAAAAGCATTGCTTTTAAGAACCTAAATGAAAAGTAAATATATAGAAGTTAGTCCTAAATCACTATCTCGTTTTGCTGTAGCTACTAGTAAATTGCTCCCTGTAAGGAAAGCCAAAATGAATTTAAAGCTCAGTTTCTCCTGGAAGTCTCTTGCCTTTGAGAAGGAGAGGAAAGGCACCAGCCACATAAAAGCATTCACTGTGGAACTGCAAATGAGCCTGCACAGCGTTTTATCCTTCACCAGACCTCTTTGTATCCTTCTCTTCTGACTGCATTCTTGGAACATCTTGTACATGAATTTATATGTTTCACTGCCACATTTTTAACTGCACAGACCACATTGCAGCCTGAGAAATTAATCTGAAAGGAATGGTAAACTGTGTTTCTTTGGTTAACAACAGATCTAGTTTTAAATGAAAGCCCTGTGCTTTTCTCATGTTAGGTTTTCAACAAACAAACACCACTACTTTGGCAGAATCAGAACATGAAAGGCAACTCAAAATTCGAATTGTGCAAGGACTGAAATGCTATCAAGCAAGGTTTTGCTGGGAAGTGCAGAACACAGCTTCAGTGCCAAGGAGCCAAACATTTTACATATTTAAAATATAGAAAAGCCACCTCAGCTTTCCTCATCATAAAGAAACATCTTTTGTAACTTAGCAAGTATAGAAAAGCGTGCCCAGAGAAGGGCAATGAGGCTGGTGAGAGGCCTTGAGCACAAGCCCTACGAGGAGAGGCTGAGGGAGCTGGGATTGTTTAGCCTGGAGAAGAGGAGGCTCAGGGGTGACCTTATTGCTGTCTACAACTACCTGAGGGGAGGTTGTGGCCAGGGGGAGGTTGCTCTCTTCTCTCAGGTGGCCAGCACCAGAACCAGAGGACACAGCCTCAGGCTGCACCAGGGGAAATTTAGGCTTGAGGTGAGGAGAAAGTTCTTCACTGAGAGAGTCATTGGACACTGGAATGGGCTGCCCGGGGAGGTGGTGGAGTTGCCGTCCCTGGAGCTGTTCAAGGCAGGATTGGACGTGGCACTTGGTGCCATGGTCTAGCCTTGAGCTCTGTGGTAAAGGGTTGGACTTGATGATCTGTGAGGACTCTTCCAACCTTGGTGATACTGTGATACTATGATAAGCAAACATAGTTCATCTGTTGATGGATCTAGATGACCGTTCATCTGTGGATGGATCTAGATGACAGTTCATCTGTCTTTGGACTGGATGATCTTGGAGGTGTCTTTCAACCTGGTTGATTCTATGATAAACAGCACTAATATAAGTCAGAAATTTTTAGAAATTGAGTAATGTTCTTACTAAAAAACAAGCTGGAAGCTGTAGGCTGTGCCTGGAAGAGACTACATATGGGCATCAGTCCAGCACCATGGGTGTAAATGGCCCTTTGCAGGTAAGGTTCCTCCAGGTCTCTCACTTCAGACAGCAGCAGCACCACTCATCTGCTAAAAGTGATGGACGTGCTGCTCATCTGATTGTCTGAGTAACAGAACAGGATGGAAGCTCTGCAGGCACAAGTCTGCCTGCAATCTCTTTGAAACAGCTAATATTTCTTTTTCACTGGGTAAATTTCATTTCATGGAAAAAGTGACCAACGTCAGAGAACTAATCTAAGTAGAGAGATTTCATCGGCAGGGCTTTGGTTATTGTGGGCTGCATTAGTGGGTAACAGCATCCATAAAACTATATTGTAAATAATAAATATATTTTCAAAGCCATATCATTAAAATGACATAATAGTCTACTTGTTTGAATAACTCGAATATTCTTGACATAAATGGCACAGAAAATTGTTATAGAGAAAATACAGGAAATAATTATAGAGAAGGATTCCAGGTTAGATGCACCAGATGATGAAAGAAACTAAGAGGAGTTAGGAGAAATGGATAGGGATGACAAACTTGGGAGCTGCAGAGCTCTACTTCATGATGTAAAAACGTGCTTCTTAGAGAGCACTACTCCAGTCCCTAAGCAGGGAAGTTTATGGCATTGGTATTTTTTTATGAGAGAATAAAAAATCTGTTGAAAAGGATATTAGATCTATTTCCCCCATAAATATTTAAATTAATCTGATGCATCAATTTTATGGATTATTTTCTACACTCGTTCAGCTGAATGGTACCATCTGTGATATGTTTGCATAAAGTTAATTTCAGACTCACTATGAAATATTTATTGAAAGTAATTCTGATTTTACTTTGGAAAATATTCACTGCAGAGATCTGATAAAAGCTCCATTATTCAACTAAGTAAAAGAAATTACCAGGGAATATACAACCAACCTCATTTTTGGCTCAGGGGTGACCTCATTGCTGTCTACAACTACCTGAAGGGACATTGTAGCCAGGTAGGGGGTTGGTCTCTTCTCCCAGACAACCACCAACAGAACAAGGGGACACAGTCTCAAGTTGTGCCAGGGGAAGTATAGGCTGGATGTTAGGAGGAAGTTCTTGCCAAAGAGAGTGATTTGCATTGGAATGGGCTGCCCAGGGAGGTGGTGGAGGCACCGTCCCTGGAGGTGTTCAAGAAAAGACTGGATGAGGCACTTAGTGCCATGGTCTAGTTGATTGGATAGGGCTGGGTACTAGGTTGGACTGGATGATCTTGGAGGTCTCTTCCAACCTGGCTGATTCCATGAAGAGGAACCAAAATTACTAGTGACTTAGGAGTAAAAAATACTCACTCGGTTTTCATTAGCAAGGTGTTGGGTCGAAGGGTCTTAAATTATCTTCAGATATTGAAAAGACAATTAGGAGTGTAGAAACATTTCTGCTTAAATCCTTAAGAGGACTAGACTCTCCTTGTGCTTGGCATGAAAGGTAAACATGCAGGAACACTGCTACACATAATATGAGCTGCTCCAGATCACACTTTTTAGTCCCAACACATTTTGAAATAAAAAGGGCAGTAAATCCTGTTTGATTCTATGATTCTATGAATAGCAAACAGCACATACAAGAAAAAGAAGAAAATATTGTTTCATATTGTCCAGTAAAACTTACAGAGGAAGAACAATAACTAAAGAAAACCCCAAAGTTATATTAATTGCATCAGGTTTTTATAAATTACATGATAGGCTGTCAACAAACAACACTAATGCTCTTTTCAGTCTTCTATAAGATAATGATAGGAGTCTGGACCATGTTACTGGCACGTACATGGATGATGCTGCACAAAGACATTTCAAATTTTATGCAATGGCTATTTCAGGTTTTCCCTACCACAGCTGATACATAGTTCTTGAATCTTTCAGATGCAAAGGCATTTTCAGGAACAATCAGCTTTGTAACCTAGTCCTATACATTGTAACAACCCAGTGTGTCTGGATTCCTGTTCAAATCCGAGGTTTGGAAACACAGAGCTTTCTCCAAGTACTGGTTGATGGGAGGTTGACCATGAGCCAGCAACATGCTCTCATGGCCAGGAGGGGCAATGCCATTCTGGGGTGTATTAGAAGGGCTGTGGTTAGTAGATCGAGAGAGATTCTCCTGCCTCTCTACTCTGCCCTGGTGAGGCCACATCTGGAGCACTGTGTCCAGTTCTGGGCCCCCCAGTTCAAGAAGGGCAGTGCTTGAGAGAGTCCACCACGAAGCCACAAAGATGATGAAGGGAATGGAACAACTCTCTTACAAGGAGAGACTGAGGGAGCTGGGGCTGTGCTGCTTGGAGGAGACAGAGAGGTGACCTCGTCAATGTTTAAAAATACGTAAAAAGTGAGTGCCAGGAGGATGGAGCCAGGCTCTGTTCAGGGATGCCTGATGACAGGACAAGGGCCAAGGGATGGAAGCTGAGGCATAGAAAGCTTCATTTAAACATGAGGAAGATTTTTTCCCCTGTGAGGGTGGCAGAACACTGGAACAGGCTGCCATGGGGAGTTATGGAGCTTCCCTCTCTGGAGATATTCCAGACCTGCCTGGATGTGTTCCTGTGTGATCTGGTATAGGTGATCCTGCTCTGGCAGGGAGATTGGACTGGATGAGCTTTTGAGGGCCTTTCCAGCCCCTGACATTCTGTGATACTTAAGACCTATGTCAGAAATGGTGATAGCTGAAAGTTCTTTTCTCATGATATACTGGAACAAAGAATATAAACTGGAGTAAGGAGACATATATATATATATATATATATCCATCCGTATATATATATATACACACACACGGATATATAGCTGGGTATGGACTTTTTACAAAGGCATATAATGACAGGATGAGAAGTAATGGCTACAAACTGGAAGAAGCCAGATTTAGATTAGACAGTAAAAAGACATTCTTCCTCATGAGGATGCTGAGGCACTGGAACATGTGAAGGGTCCAACCCTGGTAGTGCTCCAAGTCAGGCTGGATGAGTGGAGCCTTGAGCAACCTGCTCTAGTAGTTGTACCTGCCCATGGCAGGGGGTTTGGTGCTAGATGATCTTTAAAGTCCCTTCCAACCCAACCCATTCTATCATTCTATGAAAAAGTTCCACATATATTCAACTTGCAGCACAACAAAATAGGTTAGAGAAATTGTTCTAAAAAGAAAGCTTTGTCCATTAACCTTCTTATTCTGCCTGCCTTGCCTGGCCTCTTAGCTTCAGTGCTCTGGAACAGAGGAGGCTTAGAATCATAGAATCAACCAGATCATCCAGTCCAACCTAGCACCCAGCCCTAACCAGTCAACTAGACCATGGCACTAAGTGTCTCATCCAGTCTTTTCTTGAAGACCTCCAGGGACGGTGCCTCCATCACCTCCCTGGGCAGCCCATTCCAATGGGAAATCACTCTCTCTGTGAAGAGAGAGTGATTGTCTACCTCTGTTTGCCAGCAGGCTTAGATTTTAAGTGTGTCTCTGAAGATATTGAACTCTTCCAAGAAATCATATTAAAGCTGGCTGAAAAAATGGCAATGATGAACCAGTTGGTGCTTAAGAGTTGCATGGTGGGAAAAATATGAAGCATTTAAATATCCATGTTGGCTCATATTGATTTTTTTTTAATATGGAAGCATATAATGTAAGCTACATGACTTAGCACAAAGAAAGGCAACTTTTAACAGTCCAAGAAAGGTCTTTTAACCAGACCTTGACTCCAGATAAAACTTTGAAAGGAATAGTTTATATATAGCTCTTTTCTCCTTGAACATAGTTCCCTGTATTGTTTTCTACTGAGACTGAAGTTAATACAGCCTTACTGAACTTAATACAGTCTTACTTTCCCACCTTACAAACTCTTCTAAGTTTCCCTTTAAAGAGTTTCAAAAGATTGTGTCATTCATTGGATAAGGATAAAATTGTACACAGCAACATGACTGTGCAGTGGGAACCCCTCTGCAGCGGGACCTTGACCGCCTGGACAGATGGGCCGAGTCCAAGGGTATGGCATTCAATAGCTCCAAGTGCAGGGTGCTGCACTTTGGCCACAACAACCCCATGCAGAGATACAGGCTGGGGTCAGAGTGGCTGGAGAGCAGCCAGACAGAGAGGGATCTGGGGGTGCTGATTGATACCCACCTGAACATGAGCCAGCAGTGTGCCCAGGTGGCCAAGAGAGCCAGTGGCATCCTGGCCTGCATCAGGAACAGTGTGGCCAGTAGGACAAGGGAGGTTATTCTGCCCCTGTACTCTGCACTGGTTAGACCACATCTTGAGTACTGTGTTCAGTTCTGGGCCCCTCAAGTCAAGAGAGATGTTGAGGTACTGGAACGTGTCCAGAGAAGGGTGACGAAGTCTGGAACACAAACCCTATGAGGAGAGGCTGAAGAAGCTGGGGGTGTGCAGCCTGGAGAAGAGGAGGCTCAGGGCAGACCTCATTGCTGTCTACAACTACCTGAAGGGACATTGTAGCCAGGTGGGGGTTGGTCTCTTCTCCCAGGCAATCAGCAATAGAACAAGGGGACACAGTCTCAAGTTGTGCCGGGGGAAGTATAGGCTGGATGTTAGGAGGAAGTTGTTGCCAGAGAGAGTGATTGGCATTGGAATGGGCTGCCCAGGGAGGTGGTGGAGTCATCGTCCCTGGAGGTGTTCAAGAAAAGCCTGGCTGAGGCACTTAGTGCCAAGGTCTAGTTGACTGGCTAGGGCTGGGTGCTAGGTTGGCCTGGCTGATCTTGGAGGTCTCTTCCAACCTGGTTGATTCTATGATTCTATGAAATCAAAATAGATACATATAGGGGTGCAGACACTAAAACGAAGTCCTAAGAATTCTGACATCACCTGTGGGCTAAATAGCTGATATGGAGCACAAATCTCTGAAAACATAAACTGTCTCTTGTCAGTTGGTTTCTCTTGTTTTCAGAGAAATGGGATTTCTTCCATTATTTATAAACAGAAATATTTGATTAGGAAATTATTTTCTCCTTATCTGAAGCACACAATTAGATTTCACCTCCTGATTAACTGCTAGAATACAATAACTGTGACAAAAGGAAGGCTGGAATTTGAAGTGACTTCCACCTATGCCTTGCAAACTTGTTCCTTACAGAGGAACATATACACTGTCCTGAGCATACCTAACCAAGCTTTTGGCACCACACGAATTTACATCAATGGAAGTGCTGCCAAGTAAGGATGACCATTAGTAAGTGCTGCCAAAAATAATCTGTCAATGTGCTATTTGTACTCAACACCTCTGAAAACTCTTGCCTATTAGGGCCTGTCTCTGTTGTGATGCTTCAAAAGAATGGTTGGTATTGCTCGAGCAAATCAGTACAAATGTGAAGTCGTAGAAGTTACTTCTAGTAGTTGGAACAGCACTGAGAAGAGTGGTTTCAAAATTTCTACTTGTTTACATTATGTTCTCTGAAACTTTTTGTATGTAGTATAAACTCACTGAACTTATTATAAAAATCCTCGCGTTCCCTTGGAAATAGCTCGCTGCTTCCTTTTCCATTTCAGCTGCACTTACAATTTTCTGCTCCAATTCTGATACTCCAGCATGTACTCTCTTGCTGCCAGAAGCAGAACTGAATTCCACCAGCTGCCTGTAAGGGGTTAGCATAGTGATTTCTCCAAATAGTACAATTAACTAATGTGATGGTTTGGGTGTTCCCCCCCCCACTTTTGAAATCACCCAGACTAGACTCAGCCAGCTCTGGAAATATGAATGAAGCTATTTATTTACAGCTAGCACAATATACAAGCAGATATTTACAGTATATACAGTTATAGACAGAAATATACAAGGTAAAAGGTAATACAGAAACACAACTCCCCTCCCAGAAACCTGAGTCCCCAGGAGGGGCTCTCAACCACCCCTGCACCTTCCCCCTGCCCCTCTCAACCTTATCCCAGTCCTAAGGAAGAACAGAGGTTCAGCCAGGGGGTTAGGAAGCAAAGTGGGTTAGTCCAAAATGGAGGGTGAGGTTAGAGAGATGCAGCTCAGCCAGCAGCCCAAGTGAGAGTGATGCCAAGTGTGTTATTTACGTTTTGACTTATGTTTTTATACATCTCAGCAAGCCTATGAGTGAAGTAGACATCACCATTGTTTTCCTTTCGCAGTCTGTAATCTAATTCTTCTCACCAAAACATTCTAGCCTGCTTCAAACTAGCACATCTAATTTAGCAGCAACACATAATCTAGATTCTAGCATTAAAACGTATTTGATAGCAATGCATATTATTACTGTCTTTGTCGAGTTTAAGTTGGCTAACAGAGAAACTACAACCTGTGTTTTACAAAGGGCATACTGAAACAAAGTATTTTTAGTACCCTGTTAATAGGGAATTTTCAGCAATATTATGACCAGGAGTTTAGAAGCTGTCCAATTTTTTTTAGAACAGATCCAGGTTAACTTAACAATGTCACATAGATAAAACTCCCTAGCAAGTCTCAACAGTTTGGAGGTCTGAGAGGTATAAAAGACACAGTGTCCTTGGATATTCCCAGTTTCTTTTCTCTAAGGAGGTAGAAAAAAAGAAAGTGGAGAATAGGACATCTGAGATAACTGATATCCAGTGAAGCATATTCTTAAGTGTTGCGCTGACTTAGGCAGGAGAGCTGTCGAAATAGAACCCGTGTGCATTAGCATCTGTGTAATCTTCCCCTGCTACCTCATTAGCATCACAAGATGCAGACCAATGGGATTTAGATGATAAAGACTGGATGAGGCACTCGGTGCCATGGTCTAGTTGACTGGCTAGGGCTGGGTGCTAGGTTGGACTGGCTGATCTTGGAGGTCTCTTCCAACCTGGTTGATTCTATGATTCTATGATTCTATGATTCTATGTTGCTGTTACCCTTCCTCTGGTGTATTTCCTGTGCTTGCCTCACATATTCGTGCAGACAAGCAGAGCGTCCATGAGTGCTTTGAAATTACTAACATCTATAAACAGTGCATTGAAAAACAATACACAAATAATTAAAACTTTTCAAGGAATGTGGTATCTATTGCATGACTAAGTGAACAAATGCAAATTTGAAAGGAAAATAGCTTCTAATCTAAGTATTCACTTGCTGATGAATTAAAATCACCAAGTTATTCAGCACAATTCAGAATGAAAAAGCTGACATATCATTTATTGTAAAGGCCAGGGCTATAATAGGAACGTCATTGTTTCCCTTTTCTGCTAGTCTCACACATTCTTTTTGATCTTGATTATTTGTCACCCGGTTAGGGACTTCTTATGGTAATGAAATCCTTTTGTCAGTGATGTAACTGGAGCCTTTTGCTGCATTTTCCCTTCGTACAGAAGTTACAGTCGTGGTTATAAACACTGTGGAGGTTTTTTCCTGAACCACACAATTGCAGATTGTTCGAAGGAGACACACGTTCCTGCTGTTGCTAGGTGGCAAATGCTCTTAAAGATTTTGCAGGCTAAAGCTTTCTTCAAACCTTTAATCCCCCATATTTATTTTATAACCCAGGGGAACAGTTTAAAAAACCAGCTCCTCACTGCTAGGATGATAGAAGATTGGAAAGAGAGAAAAGATTTGGTGTCAAAGCTTAATCTCATCCCTAACTACAGGTCACTTTGAGGCTTCCACGAGGAAAGACTGTCATGTATCTGTATACTGAGAAGCTGATCATGCCTTTTAAAATTAGTGGGCTAACTTCTGTTTCAAACAGCATCACACATGTAATGAGCAAGCCTCAGCCATAGCACTATGAAAAATACACAGGTGTGAAAGAAGAAATTCAGAGTGCAAGGAAAAAAGCCCAAATTATCGATTAGCATCTAGGAACTGATCACCTAGGAATGAATTCTGTCCGATACGTTACAACAGCACCAAAAGTTTTGAAGATCACATTAATTCAATGACAAATCTGTGCAGTGTTTCCATGAAAAAGATCCTGTACTGCACTGTTTCTGGGGTATGCTTTTGTAAAATGGCATGTTAAGTTCTACTACCAGTTCAAAGTGAAACTGTGGTTTTCCAATGGCCCTTTTGAAATAAGGACAAATTCACAGCTGCAGCTAAACTGCTGAGACTTTTTACCTCCAAAAGCTGCCAGTGTCAAGACTCGCATCCATACCCAGGCAATATTTATTAAAGGACAGCAGACAGAAACTCTGATCAAAGAAAAAAAATCACAGTATCACAGTATCACAGTATCACCAAGGTTGGAAGAGACCTCACAGATCATCAAGTCCAACCCTTTCCCACAGAGCTCAAGGCTAGACCATGGCACCAAGTGCCACGTCCAACCCTGCCTTGAAGTGCCCCAGGGACAGCGACTCCACCACCTCCCCGGGCAGCCCACTCCAGTGTCCAATGACTCTCTCAGTGAAGAACTTTCTCCTCACCTCAAGCCTAAATCTCCCCTGGCGCAGCCTGAGGCTGTGTCCTCTCGTTCTGGTGCTGGCCACCTGAGAGAAGAGAGCAACCTCCTCCTGGCCACAACCACCCCTCAGGTAGTTGTAGACAGCAACAAGGTCACCCCTGAGCCTCCTCTTCTCCAGGCTAAACAATCCCAGCTCCCTCAGCCTCTCCTCGTAGGGCTGTGCTCAAGGCCTCTCCCCAGCCTCGTCGCCCTTCTCTGGACACGCTCAAGCATCTCAATGTCCCTCCTAAACTGGGGGGCCCAGAACTGAACACAGGACTCAAGGTGTGGTCTAACCAGTGCAGAGTACAGGGGCAGAATGACCTCCCTGCTCCTGCTGACCACACCATTCCTGATGCAGGCCAGGATGCCACTGGCTCTCTTGGCCACCTGGGCACACTGCACAATGGCCCTTTTGAAATAAGGACAAATTCACAGCTGCGGCTAAACTGCTGAGACTTTTTACCTCCAAAAGCTGTCAGTGTCAAGACTCGCATCCATACCCAGGTAATATTTATTAAAGGACAGCAGACAGAAACTCTGATCAAAGAAAAAAATCACAGTATCACAGTATCACAGTATCACCAAGGTTGGAAGAGACCTCACAGATCATCAAGTCCAACCCTTAGTGAAGCCATATTGGATGCCTCCTCCCTGTCCTCCGTGTGTTCCAGTATAGCATCCAGGAGGATCTGTTTCATGACCCTCCTAGGCACAGAGGTGAGGCTGACATTTCCAGGGTCCTCTTTTTATGCTTTTTAAAAATGGATGAAATGTTTCCCTTCTTTAATCTCCAGGCACTTCACCTGGCTGACAGCACTTTCAAATACTATGCAGAGTGGTTTTGCAACTACATCAGACAATTCCTTCAGAACTCTGGGATGCATCTCATCAGCTCCCATAGATTTATGTATGTTCCTCAGGTGGTCCTGAACTTGATCTTCCCTTATAGTGGGAGGGACTTTATCCTGTTGGCCTGTACCTGGTGATGCATTGACTTTGGAGTGGGACAGCACAAAACCACCAGTGAAGACTGATGCCAAAAAACCATTGAGTACCTCATCTTTCTCCTCATCTGCTGATACCAACTCCCCATTCTCATTCCTCAGAGGGAGGAATGCTTTCTTTAACCTTTCTTTGCTGATTGACATGCCTATAGAAGCCCTTCTTGTTATTCCTTGTGTCCCTCACCAGGTTCAGCTCTAGCCATGCCTTAGTCTTCCTGGCCTCATCTCTATGCAACCGGGAGTTGCTCCTATACTCCTCCCAGTTCACCCATTCCTGTACTGTTTGTGCAGTTCCCTCTTGCTCTTTATTTTGAGCAGAGCCATGTTGGACTCTCCCTTTCCTTGCCTGATTTCTTAAACACTGGGATCAAAAGGTCTTGCATTCTAAGGATAATGTCCTTAAAGATCTGCCAGCTCTGCTCTGCTCTCCTGTCCTTGAGGTTCTTTTCCCATGTGGTCATACTGACTAACTCCCTAAGGAGCTGGAATTTTGTTTTCCTGCAACAGAGAGTCCTGACTCTGCTCCTTGCTTGTCCCATATCTCTTGACTGCAAACTCCACTCGTGCATGATCATTGCCCAAAAGGCCAAGATTTTTAGTTGTCTTTAAAGCTACCTATTTGACAGGTTACCTGCAAAACATCCCCTGTGCGAACAAAGGATATATGAATTTGTCCAGGTTTAGAGGGAACTGAAGGCAATTAATCTTCAAGTGGATTCCTAGATTTCATCTGCAAAGATGATTGATGCACTTCCTGTTCCCACACTGCTCTAACTTTACTCTCACTTAGCCCAGTCACCTCTGCTTTCCACAGTGCAGCTGGGTGACAGAGAAGCAAGAGAGGAACTGCTGCCTCTTACTCCTGGACATTTGGGATGCTTTCTGTGGGAGAATAAAGAGCAATTACCCACTCCTGGAATTCATCCTCAAAGTGTTATTTAGATAATTCCTGCATCTTATCTGATTTGATACACACATGCATGTAAAAGTGATTATATTGAATCCCATCAGATGGCCTTTACCACTATTTCCTTATTCTCACTGTAATTTGTGTTTCCTAGACCAACTGTTCTTTGTGGCCAGAAACTGGGAGGCTCCTCTTCACAGCACACAAGTTCAAACCTTTCTTGACTGGTTTGGGCCTCAATAGCATATATACAACTACAACAACCTGTTACCTAAGGGTTAGACAGAAGTGGAAAAGCCTTCTGTCTTCATCACTAAGATCATGCCAGTCAAAATGACCAAATTAGCAAAAAACATTATTTAAATTGTTCAATATCTCATCTCATGTTGCTTTAAACAGACCAGGGAACACACATGTCTTAGCTGGAAGGTCAGAGCAGGTGCTATCTAGCCTATGAAACTGAGGCTGCCTGACAGTCTCTTCAAACAAGTCACGGTGCAGGTATAGTAAGATGTGCTTACTCATTAGTATATTTCATATTATCCCCATCAAAGTTAAGTGCCCAACATCCATAGTCAGAGGCCTGATGACCCATAAATGCTCAAAACAGGGAGTATTCTCTGACAGAGTGTGGGGGGATAGTAGCTTAGAGAAAAGGCTGAGAGTTTTGGTGCAGCACTGTGCTTGATAGCAATGTTTTCTCCTATATGAGGTGCTTTGAAGTCAAAGAGCTAGGTGAGGGAAAACTGGCCTATCTTCTGTGTGGGAACTTATCACCTGGATCTTGTGGGAGATCATGGATAGAGGAGCCAAAGCTATCACATTCTTGAGTGAATTCTGAAAACAATATGAGGAGGAACAGATTGACATGTTCATAGTGCTATGAGGATATGAATCATTTCCCCTTGACCACTGACAAAGTTATGAAAGTTGATATGCAGTCCATTAGGCATCGCTCTTGTCCTTTTATCTTACAGCAATGAGGGACATTCTTTTAGGGACAATGAGCTGCTGCTTTCCTGAATACATCATGTGGGCTGAAAATGGTAGTATGCAAAATATTCTATTCTACAATGCTATGTGTTGCATGTTTAGAGTTCCCCTCCAGAAATACGTGTTGGCATGCCAAAGGTGTGGTTGCAATCTATCACACTGGCTCATTCAAATTGCCTTAACATAATTAAAAAGCATAATTAACCTTCAGGCTATCATGTTCGAAGCTGTCCTTAACAGAAACGTGGTGAGATGACTCACAAAATTGGAGTGCTGTAATCAATGGCTACAGATGCTTCAGGAGAGACAGGTGAGGGAGAAGGGGAGGAGGAGCGGTTCTATATATTAGGGATGCTCTGGACATCATGGGAGTAGAGATTAAGGATGATCAAGTTGAGTCCTATGGGTAAGAATTAGGGGGAAGGCCAACAAGGCTGACAGCCTGGTTGGAGTCTGTTATAGACCACCCAACCAGGAAGAAGAGGTTGATTTATTATTCTTTAAGCAGCTGGAGGCTGCCTTAAGATCACCTGCCCTTGGTCTTGTGGGCAACTTTAACCTGCCAGACATCTGCTGGGACTTTAACACTGCAGAGAAGAGGCAGTCTGGAAGGTTCCTAGATTGTATGGAGGACAACTTCTTATCTCAGCTGGCAGCTCATGGCTTGGACAGGTTCACTCTGAAATGAGTCAAGAACAGGGTGGAGGCCTGGGCCCAGAGAGTGGTGGTGAATGGTGCCACATCCAGTTGGCAGCCAGTCACTAGTGGTGTTCCCCAGGGATCAGTGCTGGGTCCAGTCTTATTCAACATGTTTATTGATGATCTGGACCAGGAGATTGAGTCCAGCATCAGTAAGTTTGCAGATGACACCAAGCAAGCAGCAGGTGTTGATCTGTTGGAAGGTAGGAGAGCCCTGCAGAGGGACCTGCACAGGCTGGATGGGTGGGCAGAGGCCAATGGGATGAGATTTAACAAGGCCAAGTGCAGGGTTCTGCACTTTGGCCACAACAACCCCAAGCAGCGCTACAGGCTGGGGACTGAGTGGCTGGGGAGCAGCCAGGAGGAAAGGGACCTGGGGGTACTGATAGATAGTAGCTGAAGATGAGGCAGCAGTGTGCCCAGGTGGCCAAGAGAGCCAATGGCATCCTGGCCTGCATCAGGAACAGTGTGGCCAGTAGGACAAGGGAGGTTATTCTTCCCCTGTACTCAGCACTGGTCAGGCCACACCTTGAGTACTGTGTCCAGTTCTGGGCCCCTCAATTCAAGAAGGATGTTGAGGTGCTGGAACATGTCCAGAGAAGGGCAACAAAGCTGGTGAGGGGCCTGGTGCACAAATCCTATGAGGAGAGGTTGAGGGAGCTGGGGGTGTTTAGCCTGGAGAAGAGGAGGCTCAGGGGTGATCTTATTACTGTCTACAACTACCTGAAGGGGCATTGTAGCCAGGTGGGGGGAGGCCTCTTCTCCCAGCCAACCAGCAATAGAACAAGGGGACACAGTCTCAAGTTGTGCCAGGGTAGGTATAGGCTGGATGTTAGGAAGAAGTTCTTCACAGAGAGAGTGATTGGCATTGGAATGGGCTGCCCAGGGAGGTGGTGGAGGCACCGTCCCTGGGGGTCTTCAAGAAAAGACTGGATGAGGCACTGGGTGCCATAGTCTAGTTGATTGGTTAGGGCTGGGTGATAGGTTGGACTGGATGATGTTGGAGGTCTCTTCCAACCTGGCTGATTCTATGATTCTATGATTCTATGAGCCAGCAGTGTGCCCAGGTGGCCAAGAGAAGAGAGCCAATGGCATCCTGGCCAGTATCAGCAACAGCATGGGCAGCAGAACAAGGGAGGTTATTCTTCCCCTGTACTCAACACTGGCCAGGCCACACCTTGAGTGCTGTGTCCAGTTCTGGGCTCCTCAATTCAAGAGACATGTTGAGATACTGGAAGGTGTCCAGAGAAGGGTGACAAAGCTGATGAGGGGCCTGGAGCACAGCCCTGTGAGGAGAGGCTGAGGGAGCTGGGATTGTTCATCCTGGAGAGGAGGAGGCTTGGGGTGATCTCATTGCTGTCTACAACTACCTGAAGGGAGGCTGTAGCCAGGTGGGGGTCAGTGTCTTCTCCCAGACGACCAGCAATAGAACAAGGGGACACAGTCTTAAGTTGTGCTGGAGGAGGTATAGGCTGGATGTTAGTAGGAAGTTCTTGACAGAGAAGAATGTCTTCCTACTGTCTAATCTAAATTTATCTTCTTCCAGTTCAAAACTATTACTCATCCTATTGCTACACACCTTTGCAAAAACTCCCTACCCAACTGTAAACTACTTTCACATACTGGAAGGTGACTATAAGGTGGTCTCCTTGGTGTTCTCCTCTTTGGGCTGAATGACCCTAACTCTCTCAGCCTGTCTTCACAGGAGAGGTGATACAGCCCTCTGATCACCTTTGTGGCCCTACTCTAGACCAGTGCTAACAGTTCCATGTCCGTCTTGTTTTGGGAGCTCCAGAGCTGGACACAGTACTCCAAATGGGGTCTCATGAAAGCAAAGTAGGGGGGGCAGAATTATCTCCCTCTACCTGCTGGCCATACTTCTTTTGATGCATCCCATGATGTATTTGGGTTTCTGGGTTGCAAGCACACATTGTTGGGTCATGCTGAACTTCTCATCAATGCAAAAAAGCACTGCAAAGATGTCACCATTTGTCCAATTTGTGTAGGAAATAGTTTTTAAACTGTTATTTTTGCCTCTATCTTTTATGCCAAACTTTTCTTTTCCAATGTGAAGTTGAAATATTTGAAATGCATCATTAGCCTCTGCTACTAATCCTGCTCTGATTTGGAAAATGTCATCCCTGGGAAGTCTTCTCCATTATTGCATTGAAGAAGTCAAGCAGCTGTCTTTGAAATTGGCTGACCACATCAAATTATAAACCATGTGAGAATCTAAACGTGCATGTGCTTCTAGTTCATTTCTGTTGTGAGTTGTAGATTCTTACCTGTAGATGTTGATGACATAGATAATTTATATTATGGTAAAATAAAAACAGTCAGTTAGCAGATATCAACAATTCTGAAAGAGGAAACTACTTCAAATAGAAGGGAATACAGAGAAGAGGGCAAAGGCATGCACTTGTCTCTGGCTTTACTGATGCTTCATCTGGTGTATGCTTCCGCTTGCATGATCCAAAAGCCTCCTGTACCAGTATATAGTCTTGGGGAGGCTTTGATCATTCCTGACCTCAGCACTCTACCAAAAGATAAAATAACAATTGTTGCTAACAATTTAGAATCTGGGTATTGGGGAGCAAAGGGAAAAAAGTAACCCAAAAAAGAATGAAAGACGCCCTAAGAAAATGAAAATTTAGATGGAAGAAAAAAAAACCTACCATGAGAAATCTCAAGTGTGCTCTAAACCACTGTGATCAAGCATGACTAGTATGTATTTCAAGTTCACACTATCATTTAGACATTTTTGTACCATGGCAGATTTAAGCCTTCAGTTCTCTCCTGGAGTACTTGATGTTATATAAGATGTCACTGTAGAAAATACGAGACCGTGTTGGAAGCCAATTTCCTGAAGAGCTAGGGACAGGGTCATATTGTTATCTAGGGCTACACTTGCAGTTCTGGCAATTTTATTCTTTAATAAATATGGATAACTCCACAGGACTCCAAAGAACAATAGATGCTGTCCTTTATCTCATGTCTAGGTTTCAAAGGACAACAAACGATGTCCATTATCATATATACAGGTTTCAAAGGGGCACAAAGATGCTTTGTGCAAAAGTTAGGAAATGATACAAAGTCTTTTATCTTAAAACATAAGCAGGGTGCAGCACTTTGGCCACAACAACCCCATGCAGAGATACAGGCTGGGGTCGGAGTGGCTGGAGAGCAGCCAGACAAAGAGGGATCTGGGGGTGCTGATTGATACCCACCTGAACATGAGCCAGCAGTGTGCCCAGGTGGCCAAGAGAGCCAGTGGCATACTGGCCTGCATCAGGAATGGTGTGGTCAGCAGGAGCAGGGAGGTCATTTTGCTCCTGTACTCTGCACTGGTTAGACCACACCTTGAGTACTGTGTTCAGTTCTGGGCCCCCCAGTTTAGGAAGGACATTGAGATGCTTGAGCATGTCCAGAGAAGGGTGACGAGGCTGGTGAGAGGCCTTGAGCACAGCCCTACGAGGAGAGGCTGAGGGAGCTGGGATTGTTTAGCCTGGAGAGGAGGAGGCTCAGGGGTGACCTTATTGCTGTCTACAACTACCTGAGGGGTGGTTGTGGCCAGGAGGAGGTTGCTCTCTTCTCTCAGGTGGCCAGCACCAGAACGAGAGGACACAGCCTCAGGCTGCGCCAGGGGAAATTTAGGCTGGAGGTGAGGAGAAAGTTCTTCACTGAGAGAGTCATTGGACACTGGAATGGGCTGCCCGGGGAGGTGGTGGAGTCGCCGTCCCTGGGGCACTTCAAGGCAAGGCTGGACGTGGCACTTGGTGCCATGGTCTAGCCTTGAGCTCTGTGGTAAAGGGTTGGACTTGATGATCTATGAGGTCTCTTCCAACCTTGGTGATACTGTGATACTGTGATAAAAAAAAGACGTGTTTACAGAACTGTGTTGTCTGAGAGATGAGCAGTCTAAGTTCTGATGAGAAAATGAAGTAGTTATGTTAAGAGAGGATTAATACCGGTACAGATCCTACATAGGGCTCATTGGCTCACACACAGCACCACATGGAGTTACCCCAGTCCTGGGCTAGAGCTGCTTTGCACCTTGGTGGTTTGGATCACAGCCAGTAGCATTGTATTCTTTCTAAAATTTTGCTTGGACAAGCTTGCAGAAGAATCAGCTGCACCTGGAAAAGTGAATCCCAGCAAGAATAACAACAAAATAATAAACCAAACAGCCTACTTTTATTCTTTTGAAATCACTTTTGCCTTCCTCTTGCTAGGTCAATCATAAACGGTCTGTGTCAGCACCAGGGCTGGTCAGATTCAGACACACACGATAGCTGTTCTCTGAAAGCAGCCTGTGTGCCAGGCATGGAATATAAATCACTGAGAGGCGAGATCAGCCTGTTTTCTCCCTCCCTTGGAGGCTGCTATCAGAAAAAGGCCGATGCAGCTCACTTTAAGACAGGTCATCATTCCTCCCAGGCGCTGTAAACTGCGCGAATCGTCATTTCAACACTCCACCGAGAGCGCGGGTCTCTGGCTAACTCTCACTGCTCTCCGCACCAGCGTCCCCGACTTCCCTACCGGGACCACCCTTCACTGCTTCGGGCTAGCCGATGCTACTGGAGCCCAAGGCCGGTTACTGGCCAGGACTCCTGTTTCCTCGGGAGTCAACCGAACTCCTCAGCAATCGCCTCGTCTGGCTCCCCCAAGCGTAGGCGCCTGTGGGGAGAGACCCTCCTCCCCCTCCCGCCTGTCTCAGACGAGAGCGCGGAGAAACTCTCACTTGGAACAGTGGAGGCAAGGACCCGTAACGACCATGATCATCACCATCCTCCTCCACCAGCCCCCGGGGCTTAGCCGGGGGTCTAGAGAGGGCTTCGATACGCTGCAAAAAAGCAAGAGGCGAAGGGAGGGAGCGACGAGAAAGCAAATGGGCGCTGCCGCTTTAAATGCCGTCCCAAGGGGCGTGGAAGGGGCCGCGAAGGGGCTGCCGGCTGGGCGGCGGGGAGGCGGGGGCGGCGTGGAGCGCAGCGCCTGTCGGCGGGAGCGGAGTTGGCCGGGGAGGAGGGAGCGCGGGTGGCGGCCGCGGCGGCTCGGGTCGCACTTAGCTCTCCGCTATGGCCACGTCTCCATGTAGCAGCAGCGGCGTCTCTTCGTCGTCCTCGTCGGGGTTGGGCGCAGATGCGGGGCTGGAGATCCGCACGCGCTCCGTGGAGCAGACGCTGGTGCCATTGGTGTCGCAGGTAGAAATGCCGCCGCGGGAGACAGCCTCCCCCTCCCACGCTCCCCCCTCTCCCCTTAACACACACTTTCCCGCCTCGCCGCTGTCCCCCAGGGTTAGGGAGTTAGCGCTGCAGCGCCGGCTCCCAGGGTCGGGGTCGGGGTGGTCTCTTCTTCCTCTCTCCGCCTGGGACGGAGCTTGGCCGCCGCTACCGCTGAAGTTTGCAAGCTCGGGTCGCGGTGCTTCGTAGCCCCTCTGCTCCGACCTCTTCTCTCGGCCTCCTTTTTCGCGTCCCGGGCCCGAGGTCCCGATATACCGCTGCTGGAGCGCCGGGATGCGTGTGTTGATGCTGCTTGCACATCTCTCCCCGAGAAAGACTCCGAAGTTCCCCGCAAGGTCGCGATGCCGTTGCATAACGCCCGCGGCGCGAAGGCGCTGCGGTCCGCCGCGGGATGCCACGGTCGGGGTGCGGCGGCGGGGCAAGGGGCTGGTGGGCGCTGGTAACCGCGGTACGGCGGAGAGCCTGCACTGCCGGCCGAGGTCCCCGGCCGTCCCGATGGCGTTGCGCATGGGGGGAGGCTTCTCTGCTCACAGCTTGGCACTGAGGAGAGTGGTCGGCTTCCAGGGGGCTGGGGAAGCTTTGTGTTTTCGCGGTCCGGCCTGAACGATGCAGTGATTGGAGTCCTTTCCGCAGCGGAGGGTAGTGACCGAAGAAGATAAGTAATAGCCACACTGTGTCTTGGTGACCTCTTAACGTGTCCCGCACAGTGCTGAAGAATTTTAAACAAAAAACAGGCTTTCAAGTGGTTTGCTACGTAACCATATGCCAACCAGCTTGATGTTTGTGGGTTGAGTTTTTTTGTTGTTGTTGGTTGGTGTTTTTTTTTCCAGATCTCTAGTTGCAAAATATGCGTTTGATATACCCAATAACATTGTTATTTCTTGAAAAATGATGTATGAGAACAGCACCGTGTTTGTTTGCTGTGCAGCATTTTTGTACTTGGAGCACTGATGATCAAAGTTGCTAAGTCGGTACCTCTCTGTACAGAATTAACCAATGTGTAACAATAACGCAAAAATAACAAGTCCTGCTGAGGTCAAGTCATGTTTATACCATCACAGCCCATCTGGAAACAAACTGTTGTAAGCCTTACTTTGGGTTTGTACAGCTGGGCTGTGGGAAGGGTAGGTGATGGGTAATTGTTTATGTACTTATCGTGGTTATTTGTCTTTCTCTGGACAAATCAGTCAGTTGGAAGAAACCTGTCAGAAGGAGTAAACCACTTGTTCTGAAGCAAAGTTAAATGAATCCTCTAGTGAAACATTTGGGAGAGGTAAAATACGGAGACCACTTTTAGGAATCTTAGGAGCAAAGAGACCCCTCCAGTTACAAAGGCTGAATTTAATTGTGCATGTGAAATTTTTACTTCTAATAGATTTCTGCGAGTATGTGCACATTCTTACTCTGCTGGAACACCCTTTAAGAACAGTGACCTGATTTCGCTGAATGTGTTGCATATAAGTTTTCATTGACCACAAAACCTATGGCTGTCTGCCAGAAGCACTAAGAATCTTTCACTTCCCCTGTATACAGCACAAGGTGTCTGAGCATTTGTGAACGCTTGGAGCTTACTGTTTTCCTAGTAAAGCACTGCAAACTTTAGACGAGCTTGTTCTCTTGAAGTGCGAGTGCGGAGCTCCATTCAGATTCAGGCTGAAGGTGCTGATTATATCAGCAGTAGCTCCCTACCTACACTTGCTTGATAAAATGCCCAACTTACTGTGCTGGTTTATCAGTTCTGTTTGTAGTGTTTCATGTGGGTTGTTCAGTAGAGGTCTCTCTGGGTGGCTTTGTTTGGGTATTTATGCAGAAAGAGTGTTTATAGAGTACTTAATCTCTGAGTGGTTTTGTATTCTGCTATGTATCAGCAGTAATGCTCAGGACTCTTTTTCTGTTTGTATGAAATACACTTGCAAAGGATATTTTTCTTGCTGGGATAGTTTTCCCTTTGAGAAAAGCTGAGAAGCAATGTGATACTTGTATACTATTGGAAAAAAAAAACAAGTCAGAGTGTTGCTGCTACTTTCACTTACTGTAAGCAAAGAGGAAACAAAGGGTGCCCTGTTACAAACTCCCTTTAGTCTCTCTTGCGGAGCTAAATCTTTTCTTTTTATTTAAAAAAAAAAAAAAGCTGCATTGATTCTTATTTAAATTCAAGTACTGTGTAATACATTATCCTAATTGATGTGTGATATGGTAATCGTTGTTTGTTCTTACTCAGCAAATGTGATGGGTTTCCTTGTTGTTATGGGTTTTTTTAGTTACACTTTGTGGCTTGACTTTTCTTATGGACTATACAGTGTCAGAATATATTTGCAGCCCACAGTGCTATAAGGTTACTGTTTACCCAACAGGAGAAATTACCATTAAGAGTCATTAATGGATATATTTGTTGATCAAGTTGTTTTTAAAGCTCACTGTTTACAGAGTTAAACTAAGTCTTCAGTTTCTGTAGATCTGTTCAGACCTTGATGTGTGTGACCCTTTTCTAGTAGTATCACAAAAGACAAAAAGAGATGGTAGGTTTAAGCATGTGTGCTAACACTTTTATTTTCTCTACCTACATATCTGTACTGCAAGAGAATTATTTTACAGTATTGTGCAAGGCTTGTGGCATGCAATCCAGAAGATAAAGACTGCTTTTGGGGCCAACACCCCCCACTCCCTGGCCCCGCAGTTTTCTTTTAGAACAAGTGGAATTCTTTTGGATATGTCTTTGGTTTAATGTTCCACGTGTATGTAGCACAGCCTTCTTTAAAATCTAGGCATCTGTTTCACTGCTGTCCATTTCTAGTCTAATTATGTTGGTTTGGTTTTTTTTTTGGAAAGTTTTTTGGCATTTGAAGTCAGGAAGGGTGTTTAAATTGGTCACTGCTGACTCACTTAATAACAAGTCATTTAAACAGTTAAGGAAAGGCAAAGACAGGGAAAAATCACTTTCCAGGATGTGGCTCCACCAGTGGTTTCCTTAGCTGTCATTATATACCTGCTTGCTAGTCTAGCAGCAGTTGGGCATCTTCATAGCTGTAGCGGTATGCCTGCCTGTATCTGTTCTAAGGAAGCATTCTGAGAAGCTGCAGAACAGCTTTTTGTCAGCCTTCACAGCCGAGTGTTTGGGAAGAGTTAACTGAGAGGGAATCTTGAGCTCTGTCTGTATATGGTCCTGTAAGAACAAAGTCAACTTTAACAGTCTAAGGTGACCTGTTCTCCACCAGCCCGTGTGATTACAGCTAGCTGCTCAAGCTCAGAAAGCCCATTTTGTCACAGGCACTTTGAAAAATCACAGAATGGTAGTGGTTGGGAAAAGCTTCTAAGATCACCTAGTTCAGCCCCTCTGCTTGAGCAGGTTGCCCTGGACTGTATCCGAGTGAGCCTTTAGTATCTCTAGAGAAGGAGACTCCACAGCAGTGTGCAGACTGTTCCCGTACTCTGCACCTTCAAATTAAAGATTTTTCATATGTTTTTGTGGAACTTTCTGTGTTTCACCTTGTGCCAGTTGCCCCTTGTCCTGTCGCTAGACAACACTGAAAAGAATCTGGGCCCCATTCTCTTTATACTCACCTTTTAGATTATTTATAAGCACTGATAAGATCCCCTTTCAGTCTTCTTCAGCCTAAAAAGAGACCCATATCTCTCAGCCTTTCCTTGTGAGAGACATGCTTCAGTCCCCTCGCCATCTTCATAACCCTCTGCTATACTCTCCAGTAGTTCCTTGCCTCTTGAACTGGGGAGCCCAGAACTGGACACAGTACTCCAGATGTGGCCTCACTAGGGGAGAGTAGAGAAGGAGGAGAACCTCCCTCAACCCATCGATCACAATCTTAATACATTGCAGGAAATCACTGTCCTTGGCCACAAGAGCACACTGCTGTCTCATGGTTAACTTGTTACCAACCAAAACTCTAGGTTCTTTCTGTGAGGAGCTGCTTTCCAGCAGATTGATCCTGTACTAGTGTGTGAGGTTATTTCTCTCTAGGTGCAGGATACTACACTTGCCTTTGTTCCTCTCCAGCCTGTTCAGGTCTTGCTGAATGGCAGCACAGCCTTGTGGTATATCAGCCACTCCTCTCAGTTTTGTATCATCAGCAAACTTTCATCCATGTCACTGATGAATGTATTGACCAAGACTGGACTCAGTACTGGCCACTGGGGAGCACAATTAGCTACAGACTTCTAACTAGACTGTGTTGCTCATCACAATGCTCTGAGCTCTTAGCCAGTTCTCAATACATGTTTCTGTCCACCTGTCTAACCCTCACTTCTGAAGATGAACTGGGAGGCTGTTATGTGAGACAGTGTCAAAAGCCTTGCTGAAGTCGAGGTAGGCCACATCCATTGCTCTCCTCTCACCTACCCAGCCAGTGTCATGGCTAGCATAGAAGGCTATTGGATTTGTCAAGCATGATTTCTGATTGACCACTCCTATTAACCTTTTTCTTGAAAATGACATTCAGAATGACATCACCTTTCCAGGGATGAAGGTGAGACTGGTGGGTTTGTACTTTCGTGGGGCATCCTTCTTGTTCTTTTTGATGACTGGAGTGATGCTGGCTTTTCTCCAGTGCCCAGGCACCTCACCTGTTCTCCATGACCTGTAGAAGACAGAGAGTGGCTTAGCAATGACATTCACCAGCTTCCTCAGCTTTTATGAGTGTATTCCATCAGGGGCTGTGGATCTGTGGATGTCCAGCTTGAGTGATCTCTGACAAGATTCTCCTTGGCAAAGAAAATGTTATCTTTCTTCAGATTTCCTGTTTTACCTCCAACTGCTGAGGACTGGCCTTTGCAGTAAAAGCTGAAGCAAAGAAGGCATTGCTTTACTCCACCTTCTCTGTATCCTCCATTACCAGGGTACCCACCTGATTCAGCAGTGGGTCCATGTTTTCCCTAGTCTTCCTCTTGCTACTGATGCACTTGACAAAGCACTTCTTGTTGCATGCCTACGTGTTGCTTAATGTGTTTTTCCAACTTTGTTCTTGAAGGAGATTCTGTCAGCGGTTTTGGAAGAGGCTTGAGCTATGTAGTCAAAATAACTACAAAAAGCTCACAATATCAATGTTTCTGAATTTGGTTATTGTGAGTCTTACATTCTGAATCAGTTAAACACTAGTACGTGCCTTGAGGTGCATAAAACAAATGTGTTCTTTACTATGGTACTGTGTTTTTGCATTTTCTAAAGCCAGCTGTAATTCCCTTTTCAGTAAACATTATATAGTTCTATAACATTACATAATGTTCTGTCAGTATTCTGTTTTTCCAGATCTTTCTGGGGTTGCTTATGAGAGCCTGAGGAAGAACCAAGCAGTGTTTTCCCATTTATGTGAAAAGCTCACTGATGAATTTTCAGACTTAGAACAGAACACCCATCCCATATATAATCAGTGGTCTTTTTTTCTCTTTTTATTTGTTTAGTTTTAATCAATTACTAGTGGCATCCCTCAGAGACTGATACAGGGACCAGTATTGTTTGATGTCTTTTATTAATCAGCTGAATGTTGGGGTGATGGGTCAGCATGTTCAACATGTGAACCCCCCTACAGAGAGTTGAATAGTGTCTGATGTGATGGAGAATAGAGCAGCTAGATAAAGGCACAGGATAGATAGGTGATCTGGCAGGAATACCAGAAAGTCAAATGTACCAAGTTCTGCATCTGGGTCAGGATAACATCAAACAAGAGTAGAGGCTGGGATCAGCTCTCTGCAGAGAACCTTAGTGGGGTAGACACGGAGTTGAGTATGCTACTGGTGGTATATTTTGTCTGTAGGCTAGCAGTGTTTTTGAGGAAGCTGTTTTGTGGTTAAGGTTGTCCACGTTATACACAGCAATAGAACTCTGAACATTCAATTCTTCAGTATACTTTTAGATGTGGACCTTAGTGTGTGCCCTTACTGAAGGATATTTCCTCTGGATGTAACAAAGGAGCTTCCGAAGGCTGACTGTTGGAAAGGCATATGCATGTGGTGTCAACACCAGCCAAAATGTGTATATGAGGATTATATATGATAAGTGACATATGAGACACCTTTCAATGAACATTGTTTTCTTATAAACTTAAGAGCCACAAAACTAGTAATCTTGGCAATTAGTCATGGATTTGTTTTGATTAAGTCTTTTGCTAACAGCCTTTAAGCAGAGAGTCCTGTTTTAAGAGCACTGTTAGATTTCTAACTTGATAGAACTAACTTTTTATTCTTGACATTCTACAATAACTGAGGGGAAAAACATGACCACATTTTCCCTGTCTGCTTTTGTTCCACACCATGCATCTAATCTTCATAGAATCAACCAGGTTGGAAGAGACCTCCAAGATCATCCAGTCCAACCTATCCCCAGCCCTATCCAGTCAACTAGACCATGGCACCAAGTGCCTCATATAAAAGCTGGTGTTTCAATGTCTGTAGTCATGTTGTACTGCAGTACAGGCTCATTACATAGCTACTTTGGAACCAGTTGTAAACCAAATGTATTTTCTCTTTCTTTAGCAGCTAAGAGGAAGTGTTTCTTAGACTCTCTGGATAATATTAATAAAGTTGTGAAATATCTGTAGGCTCATTCCCTTCCTGAACTTCAGCATTCAGTCCAAGCTCTCATCTACTTCTAACTTTTTTGCATTGCCTGTGCAGCAGATGCATTGGGAAATTTGTTCCAGCAAGTCCTTTGGCTGCCTTGTTTCACTTGGCATTTTTTTGGTACCTCTCTCTTTCTCTTTCCCATGTCTGAGGTGCTAAAGGATTCTTACATTGTTGGCTGCTCTTTCTCCTGTATGGTGCCAGGGCTTGCACTTTGCTCCTTAAGGCTCTTTTTGAAGAGAAAATTCCTTTTTGGAGAGTATGATAATCCACATTAACCTTAAAGTTGTTTCTTTTAATGCATCTGAGGAAGATCTGAGTGCACTTCTTTCAAAATGCTTCTTGGGTACTACTTTTTATCCTTCTTTTTTTTTTTTTTTTTTTTTTTTTTAAATTCAGGTAACTTAAAGGCTTAGAGAAGTTGATTCTCTTTTTTTTTTCTTTGTTGTGAATTAACTTGGCATTCAGTTGAGACTTGCCACTACTCTTGAGTAATAAAATTATGAATTCACAGGACGTCAGGGGTTAGAATGGACCCAAAGAGATTGAGTCCAACCTCCCTGCCACAGCAGGATCATACAATCTAGGTCAAGTCACAGAGGAATGCATCCAGACAGGCCTTCAAAGTCTCCAGAGAAGGAGACTCCACAACCTCTCTGGGGAGCCTGTTCCAGTGCCCTGTGACCCTTCCAGTAAAGAAGTTCCCTCTTGCGTTGAGGTGGAACCTCCAGTGCTGCAGCTTACATCCATTGCTCCTTGTCCTATCCCAGGGAGCATTTATTAAATCCTCTCTCAGTCTTCTCCAGACTCAAACGCCCCAGATGCCTCACCCTCTCCTCATTAGGCAGCACTCCAGCACCCTAATCATCCTTGTAGCCCTCTGCTGGACTCTCTCGAGCCTAACCCTGTCCCTCTTAAACTGGAGACCCCCAAACTGAATGCAGTAAAATTACAGCATGGGGGCTTGCATTGTAACTTGTACTGAGTGAAGCAAGCCTCCTGCTAGGCTCTTCATCATTTCAGTCCTGTACTGCAGAGAAATGGTGCCACGGGCTCAGAGTCATCCGCCTTAACTGCTGTCGAGTCTAGAAGCATATGGTGTGCTGCCTGCCTATGAAGCTGCACCTCATTAATTTCAGTTAGTCACTAACTTACTGACTCTTCTCCCTTTCCCTCCATAGGTCTTGTGGGTTAAGTTGTGAGCTTGTGGCTTGTGTTCTGAATCTTCCACTTGATATTTTTTTTTCCTGGAAAATGAAGCTTGCAGCAGGTTCACTGTTACTCAGCCTATACTTAGTACTCTTTGTCTCTAAAGAAGCCTGATTATTTCACTTTAATTTATGCAGAAAAAATAATCCTATGAGATCATTATCTAGGTGTAGAAAATGCCATTACTTAAGTCACAGGTTTCTTTCTGGGGGTTGCAGATTTCCCTTTAGTGAGGCTAGTTTTTAATTGATGGCTACTTAGTCACAGTATCACCAAGGTTGGAAGAGACCTCACAGATCATCAAGTCCAACCCTTTACCACAGAGCTTGTTAGAAAATAGTGAAAGGGAAATAGATAATTTGGAGTTGTGGCTTTTAAGGTGTTGTGGCCGTTTGAGCTAGATTCCTAGCTGAGACATAAAAAAAAAGTGGAATAAAGAATCTTAGAAGCTGAAGAGTATTAGAGTCTTTGAGTAGAGAGGTGAACATTCCAGAGATAGGCCATAAAGTGGCAACAGTGGTTAATATCATTTCATTGGAGCATCAAAAGCTTATGCCTGGAAGCACAGCTTGTACATACAGCTGCTTTGCTGTGCCCGCTGCTATCTTTCCCCACTGCTGTTTTGGCTGCTACCTTGCTGCTTCACTGCTGATTGAACCCATCCCCATCTTTTTTAAGGGTATTATATTCTGTAGTAGTTTCTTCTCTTTATACTGTTATAAAAAATTCTTTTTTTTTTTTGACTTCCCAAAATTCTGAGTTGTAGTGAATTTACTGAGGGAGGGATCTGCTCTAACCCATTACAGGTGTACTGGGGAGCACAAGTGTGCCTTAAAATTAATCTACCTATTTAGGATATTCTTTTTCATTAATATTAATTGTTAATATCACTAACTATGTTCTGCTTTACAAGAAAAAAAATGCACTTGAACATTTTATCACTCCATGAAATAACTGTTTTCAGGTGGTGGGGTTTTCTTCATTTGGTTTTCATTTCAAGTAGCTGCAGTAAGATGCTGCTCACTGACATAGCTGAAAATCAGTTGCACTTTTTCACTGGAATTTTATCTTTCACGTTTGTGAGATCTGGTTAATTTACTTTTCTACAGATTAAACAACTCTTTGTACTTCTCTTGCAGAATGAGTGTTAAATTGAAACTGCCTCACAAGGATCCTGCACAAAAAGAATTAAGAGCAGTTTTCTTGCTGTTCAGCATTGTTAACAGATGGTTTTAGATAGATTAGGTAGGGAAATCCCCAAAGGATGAATTATGAATTAATGATTGCAAACAACTTTATAGTTTAATGAAACTATAGCTTCACTATCTAGCAAGGGTAGTGAAACCACAGTACTGTGTGGTACTGTGAGCCTATGGTTTTACACATGGATTTATTTTATGTTTATTAATTCATTGCCAAAGCATAACCCTTGCTAGATAGAGCCTTCAGTGCTGGTTTTTACACATTGAAATGTATTGCATTCCATTACTAGCGTTGTTTAAAGCCGGTGGGGTAAACGCATAGTGATTGGATTCTAGTGGCAATTTGTAGTTGTTGATCTACTCTGGGTACTGAATTCTTGTTTTTGTACAAAAATTAATTCTAATGTGATAACTCCTGAACACAACTCACTAAAAGCATGTATGAGCAAATGCTAAGGCTTGCTTAGCTGCAGATGGAAAAGTAAAGAATCATGCAGTGTTATCTTAGGGAAACTGATACTGTACTGAATTTTTTTTGAAGCTGAATCAATCTAACACCACAAATTATATATTTTCAAATACCAATAAAGTAAACTTATGCTGTTGTAACATATTGTATAAATGTGGGGAGGTTGAGTGTTGTTTTGGGGTATTTTGTTGGTTTCGTTTGTTTGCTTTGGGTTTGCCTTTTGTTGGTTTGGTTTGGTTTGGTTGTTGTTATGAACTTATCCACAGGTGTCAAAATTGTTCAGAAGGGAAGTATTGTCCAAAGTTGCAAGTGCTTAATTTGTGGGAGTTAGGCAAATATATTGGAGTGTTCCCTTTTAATTTCTTTATTGTATCTCAAAGTTACATTTAACTATTCTTAATTTTTTTTTCCAGATGAATGAGTTTTTGTTGCCCTCGAGCTTTTCAAGGAAGCAATCAGAGGAATATACAGGCTCTTTAACATAAATAAGATAAAGGCTCCTGAATTATATGAAGTTCTTGTTTTGGTTTACACTTCTGTAGGCGGAAAGTAGTTGGATTTGCATAGCCTTTTCCAGAGTGCTCTCTACTTCTCCATTAATCCCTAGGGCAAATAAACATGTGCGTTTTTAAGATGAAATACCAGATGTTGCTCTGAAGTGGTGTGTTAAAATGCTGCTAAGGAAGCTTTCTTTAAAGAAAGGTTGGAGGTAGCCTCCTGTTTGCAGCATGTGTTCCCCAAGGATCAGTGCTGGGCCCTGGATGAGGGCATTGAGTCCAGCATCAGTAAGTTTGCAGATGACACCAAGCAAGCAGCAGGTGTTGGTCTGTTGGAAGGTAGGAGAGCCCTGCAGAGGGACCTGGACAGGCTGGATGGGTGGGCAGAGGCCAATGGGATGAGATTTAACAAGGCCAAGTGCAGGGTTCTGCACATTAGCCACAACAACCCCAAGCAGCACTACAGGCTGGGGACTGAGTGGCTGGAGAGCAGCCAGGAGGAGAGGGACCTGGGGGTACTGATAGATAGTAAGCTGAAGATGAGCCAGCAGTGTGCCCAGGTGGCCAAGAGAGCCAATGGCATCCTGGCCTGCATCAGGAACAGTGTGGCCAGTAGGACAAGGGAGGTTATTCTTCCCCTGTACTCAGCACTGGTCAGGCCACACCTTGAGTACTGTGTCCAGTTCTGTGCCCCTCAATTCAAGAAGGATGTTGAGGTGCTGGAACGTGTCCAGAGAAGGGCAACAAAGCTGGTGAGGGGCCTGGAACACAAACCCTATGAGGAGAGGTTGAGGGAGCTGGGGGTGTGCAGCCTGGAGAAGAGGAGGCTCAGGGGTGATCTTATTACTATCTACAACTACCTGAAGGGACATTGTAGCCAGGTGGGGGGTGGCCTCTTCTCCCAGGTAACCACCAATAGAACAAGGGGACACAGTCTCAAGTTGTGCCAGGGTAGGTCTAGGCTGGATGTTAGGAGGAAGTTGTTGCCAGAGAGAGTGATTGGCATTGGAATGGGCTGCCCAGGGAGGTGGTGGAGTCACCGTCCCTGGGGGTCTTCAAGAAAAGCCTGGATGAGGCACTTAGTGCCATGGTCTGGTTGATTGGATAGGGCTGGGTGCTAGGTTGGCCTGGCTGATCTTGGAGGTCTCTTCCAACCTGGTTGATTCTATGATTCTATGTAGTGCAGGACAGAGTGAGTATCTGATATTCATGTTAGTGAAGCTACCTGTTTATGAGACTAGGGAGCAACTTTTAGTATGTCTGTAGAAGCCAATCCTGACTTGAGTAGAAAGAATTCTCAGTGGCAGGTAGTATCACTATGTTGTCCCTTTATTACAGTGGTTTTAGTTCCACAACAGTGTCTTGGTTGGGGTTTTTTATGTTTTTTGTTTGTTTGTTTCAGTGGAGATTTTTTAGTTGTTTTCCTTTTTTTTTTTAACTAAACAACTCAGAGCAGGCTCAGGAATTGTTAGCACAAGCAGTAGAAGATTGGGTACATTAACAAAGGCAAGTTAGAGAGGAAAGCCACCATAATCATCTGCCATTCAGTCTCTCATGTTGAGGTTACCTGATCTTGTTAGTAAATTGAGTTATTTCTGAGACTTGCGTCTCTTGGGTGCTGAAAACATGTCTGCATCTGTTTTGACCACATCTGAAAGTACACTTCAAACAATGAACTTCCCTCTGAGTTGGTCTTACTTACTTAGACTCGCTTATTATGCCCAGGATTTCTGGGTGCAGAATGGAAAAAAAAGCTTTGTTAATGAAATCTGCCCATTAAGAAGACAATGAAGTGGTGAGCAGCAGGAAGGGAGGAAAACGTAGTGGCTTCTACAATCCTAAAAAACACTTATTTGATCTGTTGTGGTCACTTTTACTAGTGAGGTGTTTGTGTGTTTCAGAAACCTTCAACAGTGGTTGATTTAGAAAGCCAATGCACAGTGAAAAGCAAAGGCTTTTTTGGATGAATTTTATGATAGATAAATCCATGTTTTCTGGTGTTCAGTGCACTTGTGGATGTACATCACATAATCAGAAAAGGTTAAATTGGGCTTCCAACTTGAAAAATTGTTTTTGTCAACCCATGTCCCTGCTGACTGCAGGGAATTTGAACAAGATGACCTTTGAGGGGTCCCTTCTAACCCCTAATGCAATCTCTGCACTCAGAAGTGCGGATTTCAATCTGTAAGCTTCCATACATATTTTAAGAAAAGAAAAGGAATGTGGAAGTTGAATTGCCTGAAAATTAAGATCTTTATCATCATCACTCATTCCTATGAAAAATCTGGAGACTCTTTTCTGGGGGAATGTAGGGCAGTCCTGTGGCCTGTAAGGCATATGACAGTAAGAATAAACAAGGTAGTTTTGATCAGTAGTTAAGCCTTACTGAGCATTTTCCAGTGATCTTCCTCTTCTATTCTTCCCATGTGTAAGGGGGGAAAAAAAGGAGGAGGGCCAAAGCACAAGTCAGTTATCGTGTAGTTTTCTGCTTAAAATCTGCAGATTGCTGGAGGTCTGTGATTTTAAGGAGTCTGTTAAAAGATGAACATTGAAAACCAAGCCTGTTTCTCCTCTGCTTTAGTAACATTAAGTAATTCAAACCTTCACATCGAAGAACCCACAGGTTGCAAGTACTAGTTGGCTGCGTTTATTCCTTTTTTACTTCCTCTTTGCAACAACTAGCAAAAAAAAAAAGTTAGAAATAATTTAATCTCACTAGGCAAAAAAAAAAGAAATTAACTTTCTGACTTTTTATTACTTAACCCCCCCTCAAATCCTCAAATTAAAAAAAAAAAACAAACCACACTGGAGGAAATAAATTAGTGTCTTCAAAGTACTACATCTAAATTGAGAAAGTTCATCAGTATCAGATCTTGGATAATTGTTTTCTTGATGGTGTTTGGTTTGGATCTTGAAATGTAAAGGGCCCTTGGGTTTCTAGGAATGCACTCAGCACAAAGAAAGGGTATTCACTACTATAGCACAGTCTTGCTGTGAGTTGAATCCTTTCTTTTGATGTCTTAACAATTCCAAGAATGTGTACATAGCAATGGTACTAATAATCTGAGGTGTGTATTTGAATTTCTGCTTGTGTACTCTTGTCTTTCCAGGCAGACTTTACAAAGAGGAGTTTTTGAAGCCTAGATCTGAAGAAGAAGAAGGCTGTTCTCACCCCTTCTAAACAGTCTCCTAGCTGTTGAAAATACTATGCTTGTCAGAAGAGCACAATTAAATGTTATGATGTTTTAAAATGAAATGTATGATTTGCAGCTAACCAAATACCTGGTTAGAGCTGCAGTGTAGTGTTTCATTTGCTGGCTTCATTCTCATGCTTCCTGGGCACCCGTGTTTGGATCTTGGTGGAGTTCAGATATACTAGGTTTGTTATACCTGTGACCTAACGTGATAGATCTCTTCACGTGTTGCTTGTCAGCTTCTACTTGTCCCTGCAGGTTCTGAATTGTTCCCGCTTCCTTTTCAGAGGTGGCTTATCAGCTTGTTAGACACTACCTGTGAAAGATTGCCTGAGGCTTCCCTAAGCATGTTAGCATTTGCCCACGGATAAGCAAACCAGCTTACAGGTTGTTAAAGTAGTTTATTTCACATGCATCCCTGGAGGCTTTCATGAAAGATATGTACAAAGACAATGAGAAGGTACTTTGAAAAAACCTTTAGGTGAAGATACAACTCCAGCAGCCTCAGCACCGCAGGTGTAACGGAACTTGTTAGTCTTGGATGCGCAGTGTATTTGTGCTGCTGCCCTTCTAGTCACTGGTGGGTGGGCAGTATCAGAGTAAGTACACCAACAGTGGGTATCAGGATCATACCACGTCTCCTAAACGGTTCATTTGGAGAAGCAGTGACTCAGAGTCCTGGATGATGTTCTGGAGCCCCCAACACAAGAAGGACATGGAACTGTTAGAGTCCAGAGGAGGCCACAAAGATGCTCAGAGGGCTGGAGCAGCTCTGCTATGAGGACAGGCTATGAGAGTTGGGGCTCTGCAGCCTGGAGAGAAGAGAAGGTTTTGAGGAAACCTCATAGTGGCCTTCCAGTGTCTGAAGGGGGCCTATAGGAGGGATGGGGAGAGACTATTTACAAGATCTTGTAATGACAGCAATGGGTTTAAACTGGCAGAGGGAAGGTTTAAACTAGATGTTAGGAAATAAATTCTTTCCAGTGAGGGTGGTGAGACACTGGCACAGGTTGCCAAGGGAGGCTGTGGCTGCTCCCTCCCTGGAGGTGTTCAAGGCCAGGTTGGATGAGGCCTTGAGCAACCTGTTCTGGTGGGAGGTGTCCCTGCCTATGGCAGGGGGGGTTGGAACTGGATGATTTTTGTGATCCCTTCCAACCTAAACCATTCTGTCTTGAGGTCTGTGTGACTTCTGCAAGGAAGGGTTGTTTGCCCCTCTTCCCTGATATATAGAAGAAGCTGTTCTGGTTCAAGGGTCCATAGAGCAGAGCCAGTTGTCTCAAATAACATTTTGAGTTCTTAGAGTGAACCAGCACATTAGCTCATCCAGCTGCATTTCATTTTGGTTAATCATTTCCAGCCTTTGAAAAACTTGCTAAGTTGAGTTTCTCTGCAGTTTGTTTGTGGGATTTTTCTGCAAAATGAAAGTTGAGTAGTAAGGCAAGACTTAGCCCAATTCTCAAAAACTCCACGTTAGGCAGACTTAGGAAAAATATTTCAGTGTTTGCAATTGTGGAATACGAGTTCTGTTAGTACCTGGACAGGCATCTAATCTGATCAGACTCAAGTTCTAGTACAGGTGAGCAAGTAGTCCCTGTTTGCTTCTCAAAACCCCTGAGCCTAGCTTTTGTGATGAGAAGGCTGTGTGGCAGTTACGCTTGTAGCCCTTACGGACTGGATGTCAAATGCTGGCTGCTGCTTCTGTGCTCTTCCACACTTGTGGTTGTGTTCCATAGCAGATGTGAGTGTTGGAGCAATGTGTGCTGCTGTGTGGCTAAATGGGTCTGGAGACCTGTCTGTTGTGAAGTAGCACACAAGACCTAATGCAAGACAGTACCTCAAATGCAATATTAGAAGTTCTCCCCTAGCCCCCAAACTCAGCATGAACTAATGATACTGTGAGGCTCAGGGGTGACCTTACTACTGCCTACAACTACCTGAAGGGACATTGTAGCCAGGTGGGGGGTGGCCTCTTCTCCCAGGCAACCAGCAATAGAACAAGGGGACACAGTCTCAAGTTGTGCCAGGGAAAGTATAGGCTGGATATTAGGAAGAAGTTCTTCACAGAGAGAGTGATTTCCCATTGGAATGGGCTGCCCAGGGAGGTGGTGGAGGCATCGTCCCTAGGAGTCTTCAAGAAAAGACTGGATGAGGCACTTAGTGCCATGGTCTAGTTGATTGGTTAGGGCTGGGTGCTAGGTTGGCCTGGATGATCTTGGAGGTCTTTTCCAACTTGGTTGATTCTATGATTCTATGATTCTATGAAAGTCTGAGCAGTGTGGGAAAGGCCTTTTTGACCAAGTTTTCTATATGTCCTATCAAAATGCCATTAAAAACTTAACAGCAGACTTCTATTGTAGGAGTTTATAGCTTCTTCCTTTGGTATGCAGTGCTGTGATTGCATTTTCCCAGCAAATGCTTTCCATTCCTGGTGTTACTTTTTTTTTTTTTCCCCATGAGGGAATTTTTCTACAATTTAGAAATTAATGGAAGGTAGAAAGCAGAAAGTACACAAAATAGAAGAGGAGCTGTTACTCTGAAGATGGTAATCCCCATTGCATAGAGAAAACCTTTTTAATACTTTTCTTTCCCTAGCAGGAAAACTGCTTAGTATGAGGCAGGAACAAATACAGCTGTTCAGAGTCTAAATCATTCTATGTACAACATATGTGCTTACCCAGGAAGGGAGGTGGATAGAGTATCTTCAATATGATTTCTCAGTTTAGCTCTCCTAGCAGTGGCTGTGAAATACCTGCATTTCCTCTGGCTTTATTTATAGTTGCCTATAAATACTTCTGAAACCCAGGCTCTTAAGTATCACTTAATTCTGTCATACTAGACTTAATTACACTGATAATAAATAGATGTTAGTGTATTTTTAGCTAAGCATGCTGTCCTGATGCTTCCTGTGCATGAAGCACCTAACAACTTAAATGTCAGTATCTGAAGGCCCTCAAAGTTCTGTAAAACACTGCTAGAAAACTACCACAACTGAGCTAGTTTCCTTAATTACAAATCACATCTTGATGCATTATGGCCATATGTGTTGGTTTTAATAAAGTGTTTGGGGAAAGATTGTTCTGGGGCTGCTCTTAATAGGAGACAAAAGATTGTAACTGGCAGTTTCTTGAGACTGAACACTTCTTAAACTGATTGCCTCAGATCTCAGAAAAGCATTCCATCTTGCTTGCATCAAAGCATAAGTATCATCAAAAGGACTGTTTCTAGGACTTGATCAGTAAATCCTGACATAAACAGTACGTAATGTATTACTCTTGTTCAGAGAGACTTGCAGGTAGTCTTGTCAGCTGTTAACTCATGTCCAAACACCACAAGTGTTAGATACTGGGCGAGACATGGTCAGAATACAACAGATTAAATATTTGGGAGGTGTTAAAGGAGAGCTTGCAATCAGTAGTAGTTCTGGTCTGTTTGCATCTGGATGGGAAAGGCAAATCTTTGTAATCTTAAATATTTGGAAATGCAGCATGTTATGTTTTCACTCATTCAGTTTTTGAGAGGCTCTTAGGTTATTTTTGGAGAAAGGTGGATGTTGAGAAAGTTTGTTGGTAGATTTCTTGTGGGTCTTTGTGTTTTTTTCTATTGTCCAATTTTGTATCTTTCTTTTAAATGGGGTTTAAAACTCTGGAGCAAAACCTTTACTTAATCTTTGGTTTAGGAGTGTACTTTATTGGCCCTTTAATGCTCACTGCTTTATGAATGTATCCTGAAGCAAATGGTATCGTATGCCTCTTCTCAACACCCTTCCCAATGAACTTAGGATGGTCTGAACTGGCTAAAAAATATGCAGCTGCAGTTACTATTACCTCTGCTTTTTCTAGCTTTACTTTAAATGGAGGATATACCTGACTATTACACCTGTTGCTCTTACCACTTCCCAAATAGAAGAGAAAGATAATTCTCAGAATTACATGTTCTTGTTTGGGCAGCAATGCTTTCTGCAGGTGGCAGGTTATAAGAAGCCCAACTGTATGTGTAAAACTTTCCTCTTGCCTTTGAGGCATTTTTACATTTGGTGTACATCTGGATCATATTTCTAGAACCAAAGGCAGCAGTGTTTTGCTTTACAGATTCACAGATTGCATTGGGTTGGAAGAGACCCTCAAATGTCATCCTGTTTAACCCCACCATGTAGATCAGGCCACCCAGGGCCACAGTGAGTCTGATCCTGAGGAATAGGACCTCAACCACATCCCTGAGCAACCTGTTCCAGCATTTTGCCGCTATCATTGTAAAGAACTTCCTCATTATGTACAACCTAAATCTACCCTGCTCCAGTTTAAAAATGTTGCCCCTTGTCTTGTCACTACAAGCCTGTCTTAACAGTCCTTCCTCAGCCTTCCTGTAGGTTTCCTTCAGATACTGAAATGTACTTGTAAGGTCTTCCTGGAGCCTCTGTTCTCTGGGCTCAACAGCCCAAATTCTTTCAGCCTGTCTTCTTGGGAGGTGCTGCAGCCCTCTGATCATCTTCATGACTCTCCTCTGGACCTGCTCCAGCAGATTGGGCTCCCAGAGCTGGATGCAGTACTCCAGGTGAGGTCTTACTAGAGCATCACAGAGTGGCAGAATCACCTCTCTTAACCTGCTGGCCATGTTTCTTTTGATACAGCCCAGGATATGATTTACTCTCTGTGCTGGAAGTGCACATTGTCAGGTCATATCTAGCTTCTTACCTGCCAATACCCTCAAGTCTGTTTCTGCAGAGCTGCTCTTAACTTCGTCATTCCTGAGGGTTGCCCCAACCTAGGTTCAGGACCTTGCACTTTGCCTTATGGAACCTCTTCAGCCTGACTAGGTTGTGCTGGATAGCAATTGATATGTATTCCATGTATCCCTCTACCTGTGTTCTTTTATTGTGACTTATATACTCCTCTTGTAGGGCTGTTTCTTAGTTTTTTATAACAAACATAGTATGCAAACTTTACCCTGTTAGTACAGACTTCATTTGCTGCATAGTGCCAGTCACACTTGAAACAGCTGTTAGAACAAGACATGGACCTGTTGGTGTGGGTCCCTAAGGACTTCAGAGTTGGACTCAGTGATCCAGCTAGGCTCTCACTAGAGTGGAGTGGATAAATCACCTCCCTTGACCTGATGGATGCACTTCTTTTAATGCAGGACAAGATGCAGCCCACTTTCTGGGCTGCAAGCTCTTGTTGCCAGCTCACATCCAGTTTTTCCATGCACCAGTATCTCTCAAGTTATTTTCTGCAGTGCTCTTCTCAATGTTTCATTTGTCTACATTGATACTGGAGATGTCCTAGCTGGTGATGGACCTTCCAAACTGTCTGCTGCTGCTTGCCTCACTTTATGTAGGGAGGTATAGAGGGTTTCTCTGCAAATCTGATGATCCCTTCTGAAGAGACCACAAAAGAAGTGCTAGAATTCTACATTTTGCCCATGTCTCAAATGAAAGTGTTTCTGAAAATGCTTTGTAAGACTTTATAAAAAAACAACCTGAACTGACATCTTCATAAATGATCTAATTTGCATACCTTTCTAGTAACACATGGGATTAAAATGCCCTTGATGACTTGTAAGGGATTTTTCAGATTCTTTTTGCTCTGCAGTGTTACTTGCATATACCTTCTGGGGGGAGTTGGATTTTTTTATTGGGTTTTGGGGTTGTTTTTGTTCAGGGCTATGCAGAACATTTAAAAACTTTTACTGCTATAAACTTGCAGCCCAGGACCTGTGCCCTACTAGTATTTCATTAGTTTTAGGCCACTGGTATTTTATGTATACTTTGGAGAAGTCAGTAACTTTTGTTTGCATAGCATTAGGTGGTTGTTTGCTTAAAAATCAGTTGAGGAAACAAAGTTGTGACCCTTTGTCAGATTGGTTTTCTTCAGTGTTTGGCCTCATGCTCTCTGTAGGCTTTGTGCCCGTGATTAGTCAAGAATTCACCAGCAGGGTTTGTTAGATTAGCTACTGTAAAGTATTTGATAGTTTGGTATACCTCAAGCTTTGGAATGGGCTGCCCAGGGAGAGGTGGTGGAGTCACCATCCCTGGAGGTGTTCAAGAAAAGCCTGGATGAGGCACTTAGTGCCATGGTCTAGTTGACTGGATAGGGCTGGGGGATAGGTTGGAGTGGATGATCTTGGAGGTCTCTTCCAACCTGGTTGATTCTATGATCTACAATGTAAGAATTCAGGAGAGCTGAATAGTGCAGCTGGTTTTGGTAGCCATTCAGTATTAGTCAGAATTTCCACTGAAGTGATGTTAATTGGTATGTTTTGGGGCTTCTCATTCCTCCTCTAGAACCTTTGGGGATCTTATGCTTATAAATACTCAAAGGGTGAGTATCAGAAGGATGGGACCAGTCTGTTTTCATTGACAAGATGAGGTAATGGACACAAACTTGAACACAGAAAGTGCCATCTAAACATGAGGAAGAACTTCTTTGAGAGTGGTAGAGCACTGGAACAGGCTGCCTAGAGAGGTGGTAGAATTTTCATCTCTGGAGTTGTTCAAAAGCCACTTGGACACCATCCTGTGCAACCTGCTGTAGATGAACTTGCTCTGGCAGGAGGGTTGGACTAGATCATCTCCAGAGGTCTCTTGCAGCCCCTATCTTTCTGTGATTCTGTAATGTACCTGAAGGTGTTCAGATGTTTGCTTAGTTTGCTCTCTAAGTAGGACTCTTGTTTTTGTAATACGATAATATTTTCACTGGAATGGCATCAGAGGTTCATAGGCTTTGGAGTTAAAGTTTGATGAACTGAGAGACTCTTAAAGGGACAGATTTGTAATGTGAATTGTCAGAAGTGGCCTTGCCACAGAACTGGTAGGTTAGGTAGAACAGAAGCTGGAGACACAGGGCATGTTACGCCAATAGGGCTGAGGTGTTCTAACACTTAACCTCAGAATTACATGAATTACTTCCCTCAGCAAGCATCTTTGAACTCCTGGGGATGTGGTTTGCAATGCAGTTCTGCAGGCACTTTAAACCATGCTGCTGCTGAAAGGAGCACTCTGCCCTCCTTTCTCTTTGGTCTGTACCTTACCCCTTTTGCCACCAGAATGGTTAATACAGCTGTGCCGTGGGCTGGATAAAGCAACTGATCATGAGGAAAACTGGAAATAGCAAAGATCACTTTCTCTACAACTCCAATGTAACCCACATCGGGTAAATATCTTGGAAAATCAAGAAGGAGGCAAGGACAGTTGAAAAGGGACAGTTTAAGAAGGACAGGGATCTGCTGGAGAGGGTCCAGCAGAGGGCTACAAGGATGATTAGGGGACTGGAGCACTGCCTTATGAGGAGAGGCTGAGGGACCTGGGGCTTTTTAGTCTGGAGAAGAGAAGACTGAGAGGGGATTTAAGAAATGTTTATAAATATCTGAGGGCTGGGGGTCAGGAGGGGGTGGGACAGGCTCTGCTCACTTGCTCCTTGAGATAGGACAAGGAGCAATGGATGCAAGCTGCAGCACAGGAGGTTCCACCTCAACACAAGGGGGAACTTATTTACTGTAAGGGTCACAGAGCACTGGAACAAGCTCCCCAGAGAGGTTGTGGAGTCTTCTTCTCTGTAGACTTTCAAGGCCTGTCTGGATGTGCTCCTCTATGACCTGAGCTAGATTATATGGTTCTGCTGTGGCAGGGGGGTTGATGATCTCTTTGGGTCTCTCTTCCTACTCCTCACATCCTGTGATCCTGTGACAGACAGGACTGAATTTGTTGGTGATAATGATGGCTTTTATGCTGGTCTAGGATGTTTGAAACTACAGAGTTGAAATTCAGTCCTGCATCTCACTAGATAATGGTTAACACATTAAAAATATAAAACTCCTATACTCCTTGGTAAGGCAGTTTGTAGTTCATTCTGAGGGGCAGGATTGCACATTCTTCTCATATTTATTTAACAGCTTGTTCAAGAAGGTACTTCTGCAATTCTGCCTTGCTTGCTCTTGGGATAGAAGAGGGATCTCATTGTTTATTCATCTTTGGTGTTTTGGACAAATTTTTGGTCTCCTGCAGCCTGCACGCAGCTGGTCTCTGGCCAGCGTGATCCAAGGAGGAGTGTAGAGCATGGTGTAGTACAAGGCAGACAAGCTGAGATGAGTGTGGAGTTCAGAATCCAAATGTCCTTGCAAATTGTTTGACAGTTAACTTGCATCTGAATGGCAACCTTTTTTTCTCTAAATTCTAGGGGAAAAAACCCACATAATTGAGAATGTTTCAATTATGAATACAGTTGATATTTTTGAATGTTTCATGTTTTTAAAAGACAAATACCTCTTTTCATGTAAAAAGTCTGCTGCTGGTCATTGTTTCTTAAAACCTGCCTTAATCAGTTGGATAAAATTGACCTATAAGTGTGTTTACTTGCCTGGCAGTACAAAAGCTTTGTGAGATTTCCAATGCCAACAAATCCAAAACAACACTGATATTTCTACTGTTGGCATCCTCAGGTTTTACTGTGTATGTAACATGAAAGCTTGTTGAGAGACTGCTGCACTTTAGCCACAACAACCCCATGCAGAGATACAGGCTGGGGTCGGAGTGGCTGGAGAGCAGCCAGACAGAGAGGGATATGGGGGTGCTGATTGATACCCACCTGAACATGAGCCAGCAGTGTGCCCAGGTGGCCAAGAGAGCCAGTGGCATCCTGGCCTGCATCAGGAATGGTGTGGTCAGCAGGAGCAGGGAGGTCATTCTGCCCCTGTACTCTGCACTGGTTAGACCACACCTTGAGTCCTGTGTTCAGTTCTGGGCCCCCCAGTTTAGGAGGGACATTGAGATGCTTGAGTGTCCAGAGAAGGGCAACGAGGCTGGTGAGAGGCCTTGAGCACAGCCCTACGAGGAGAGGCTGAGGGAGCTGGGATTGGTTAGCCTGGAGAAGAGGAGGCTCAGGGGTGACCTTATTGCTGTCTACAACTACCTGAAGGGGCATTGTAGCCAGGAGGGGGTTGGTCTCTTCTCCCAGGCAACCAGCAATAGAACAAGGAGTCATAGTCTGAAGTTTTGCCAGGGAAAGTATAGGCTGGATGTTGGGAGGAAGTTCTTGACAGAGAGAGTGATTGGCATTGGAATAAGCTGCCCAGGGAGGTGGTGGAGGCAGCATCCCTTGAGGTCTTCAAGAAGAGATTGGCTGAGGCACTTGGTGCCATGGTCTAGTTGAGTGGCTAGGGCTGGGTGCTAGGTTGGACTGGCTGATCTTGGAGGTCTCTTCCAACCTGGTTGATTCTATGATTCTCTTCTCATTGACAGATAACCACTCTTATTAATCATAAGGATAAACCAAAGCGTTCCGACAAGACTCTGCAAGCGATCCAGCGCGTTGGCCAAGCAGTTAACCTGGCAGTCGGAAGGTTTGTTACAGTAGGTGAAGCTATCGCCAATGAAAATCATGAACTGAAAGAGGAAATGAGTGTTGCTTGCATCGAAGCAAGGAGGGCAGGTATGTAGTTACTCATGGAGTTGTGCTTGTGCTATTTTTGTCACACTGTTTGTGGTACTGGGAATAAGGTAATGACTTCATTCTGTAACTACCTTCTGGTTCATTCAAGGCCTGTTCTGTTACCTGATTTTGTCACTTAAATTGTTGTCATTTCATGAGCAGGGAATGGAATTATGCGTTGGCTTTGATTTTTATAGGATCTTTTGACACATGAATTACCTGGCTGCTCTTTGTTTTATGGGGTAGCTACAGGCAAAGAGCAGATTTTTTGAGAACACAGCATTAGAGTTTATTGCTCTCAAGATATAACATTGGAGCATTTAAAGTAATTCAAGTGTTACACTATTGAGGTCACTGTGTTCCGAATCTGAGCATTTGAATGAAGGTCAGTGTCAATCCATATCTCGTCAGGACTCAGTAAGATGACTCACATCAGTCATCTAATGACTCCTCTCAGTAAGAATGAAAATTATATCATACTTGCCTTTTTGCTGGATTCAACTTTTGTTGGAAACTTGCTCTGTGTGTGGACTGAATTTGAAGTATGGATAACTGACTGACCTCCTGTGACCCTCCTCCACCCAGAAGCATCTGTGCAAGCAGGTAGATATTACATTCTCTGATACTGTAAGAGTCATAGTCATTGTCATGCTAGAAGCTCCTTGCCCAAATATTAAGTACTACTCCTTGAATGATATTTCAGTTGCTCCTAGTGAATGCATATTCTTACATCTGCTGTAGAGCCTTCAGTAAGTTGACAGCAGTGTGCCCAGGTGGCCAGGAGAGCCACTGGCATTCTGGCCTGTGTCAGGAATAGTGTGTCCAGAAGGACAAGGGAGATTATTCTTCCCCTGTACTCAACACTGGTCAGGCCATACCTATGTCAAGTTCTGGGCTCCTCAATTCAAGAGTGATGTGGAGGTACTAAAATATGTCCAGATAAGGGTGATGAAGCTGGTGAGGGGCCTGGTACACAAGCATGTGTCTGAGGAGAGGCTGAGGGAGCTGGGGTTGTTTAGCCTGGAGGAGTCTCATTGCTGTCTACAATGACCTGAAGGAAGCTTATGGCCAGATGGGGGTCAGTCTCTTCTCCCAGACAACCAGCAACAGAACAAGGGGACACAGTCTCAAGTTGTGCCAGGGGAGGTCTAGGCTGGATGTTAGGAGAAAGTTCTTGACTGATTGGCATTGGAATGGGCTGCCTGTGGGGAGGTGGAGTTGCCATCCCTGGAGGCATTCAAGAAAAGCCTGGCTGAGGCACTTAGTGCCATGGTCTAGTTGACTGGCTAGGGCTGGGTGCTAGGTTGGAGTGGATGATCTTGGAGGTCTCTTCCAACCTGACTGATTCTATGACAGTAAGTCCAGTAAATTTGGCTGCAAATAGAAATGTCCTAATTTGAAAACATTCCATCAGTTACATGAAGCATGTGCTTTTTCTTCAGGCATCCAAGTAGAATGCTGACAAGCCAAAATGGCCAGTTTATGTTGGTAATATCAGCTCCTAAAAGACCAGCACAGTCCCTATCTCTCTTTATTGACTTGCTGTTACGCTGTGGCCAAGTGCTTTTTTTACCTCCCCATTGGTATACCTATGAAGAACTCAGAATCCAAAAATAGTCTGCAGTATTTTCTCTCACGAAATGGTTGTACTTTTTTTACACTTTCAAGCTTTATTTCCTGTTACACAGTAATGTGCCTCAGTCGAGAGGAGTGAAGATACAGACTGTTTAGTTTTCTGTCAAGCCTTACATTTACCTTGGCACAGGTCAGTTATTTTTCTTTGAGCTATCTGTTTGAGGTCTAACTGAAGAATTACGTGGGAAATTCAGGACATCAGAAAGTTTGCTGCTGGTTTTTTTGTTCAATTCTTACTTTGTGCCAGTATTGTCTCTGTAGACTGTTAAGTGCTAGACAAATTAAGGCAGTCCTTTGTGCAGATGAATTCTTATGGATAACTGTCCTCTGAATTCAGCCTCTGAATGCAGTTGCTCATGTGCCATTTTGAACAGCTTTGGTGCTCCTAAGCAAGCCAGGAAAATCTCCTAGCAAATTACAACCAAGTATATCAACTTACATAAAATAGTCCCATGTTTTGATGGGCAGCAGAAAGACCTTCCTATTTAGAACAGAGGATGCTGTAGAGTGGTTTATACTTCTTTTTAGCCAATAAATTAGATTGTGCCCCAGAAATTAAAGGGAGACTTTGTTAGGTGTAGATAGATTTCAGTACTAAAAGATTTAGAACATTAAGGATCTCAGTTGCTAAGAAAAGTAGGAAGTCTTTAAATCAGTTGCATATCCTGAAGAGGCTTTGAGAGATGGCAGATGTTATCAGTCTCTTATGAAGGGTATAATCAGTGATCTGAAGTGTTTCAGACTTGTTATGACTATTTCCTTGTAATAAAACTTGTAATTTTGTTGACTCAAAATAGAATCATAAAACACTGCAGAGGGTTGTGTAGCAGATTTTGCCTAACATTAGTCTTGCACTGTGACGGTGTTTACAGTGGCAGTGTGGTAGTGGAATGTAACTCAAAGAAGCATATTTTTAGATGTCCATCTGTGATTTTGTTTTTTCCTTTTTAAATACTTTTTTTTCTCTCCAAACCCCAAGGAGAACTGGTTAATTTAAAAGAGGAAACACATCAAGAACAAGTTAATCTCTTAACATTTTCACAATTTTCTGCCAGTTGACTATGTAGCCCTAAAGGAAGATGGGGAGTAAAATGGAAGCAATAAATTGCACTCCTCTTTTTCTCTTGGTTTGGTTTTATTGTTTGGGTTGTTTTTTTTTAGTAGAGAAAAGACTAAGAAGGTTCAAAGCAATTTGAAATGGATGTTTAACTCTGAGAATGGAGAATGCAATTTTTTGTGTATGTCTTACAGTTTTTTACCATCTTTACAGTGGCAAAAGTGTTTTCTGATCTTGTGCATTGCTTTTTGTCCTATCATCACATACCTCTGGGAGCAGTCTCTTTGTCTTCTCCATATTTGCCATTGTTAAGTAGGTAGGTGCAAACTGCAGTAAACTCTGCTACTGGCCTTGTCTTGAGATGGAACACACCTGCTTCTTCAGCCTGTTTCCTCATGTCATCACTCTGCTTTGTCAATATTTTCTATATTCCTGGGGAGCTCAGAACTGGACATGCTACACCAGATACTGTCTCAAGTGTCTTCTCTCCTGTCTCTGACAGCATCGTGTTGGGTAGCCCTCCCTTGAACATTGTGAAGTGCAGTAGTCTCACTATAATGCTCTAGTCCTGTAAGTTACAGAGTTGCTGTTTGAAATCCCTTTATTCTTCATATCTGAAGAATAGGCAATTCCATAGATTATCAGACTACTAACTGAAATTTAGAGAGTGGAGGGGAAAGCATAGTCTGTCCTTTCTTGCTGCATCCCACCCCTTCCTTCAGTGGTTTGATGCTGCCAGTGTCGATAATTATTTGACTTCTGCTATTAAAATTGGAAAATAGCTCCCATTAATGATTTATCTGTCCACACTCACCCAACTCCACCCCTTCCACCTTACTACTGTAAGAAAATGAGCATATGTTACAGACAGAGGAATGATGCAGGGCTCGGTAGTCCAAATTTAAATATGGAGAGGGTGCCACCAGCAGTCAGTAGAAGGAAGCGAAGAGAAATACAGTTGTAGGTAGTTTGGAAACTGTTCACAGAATCACAGAATTAACCAGGATGGAAAAGACCTCTAGGATCATCTAGTCCAACCTAGCACCTAACCCTTCCAGTTAACTAAGCCATGGCACTAAGTGCCTCATCCAGCCTAGATACACAGCCATAGACACAGAGGCTGCTAAACACGTTCTGCACAGAATAAATGTTTAATCAATGAGCCATTAATGTTGCAAAACATTAATGAATGTTGTTGACTTGTGATTTTCATAAGAAACTTCTTCATTTCCAATTTTGCTTCTGTCTCCTAGAAACAGTAGGGGCAGAGATTTTTGAGCCTTACTGGTTTTGGGGGTTCTTTTTGTTTAACAGAGATATTTTGTTTGTTTGTTTTTCTCATTTCTTGAGCTAAGAAGTGAGATGATGATTCTCTGCCTTGCTCTAAATCTATACAGCTAGGGGTAAAAATAGGTAAATGGCATTCAGCTGAAGCCAACACTGCTTTGGGAAAGGACTTTAGTAGTGAAATTAAATTGCAGAGATGGCAAGGTGGCAGAAAGGCTTTGGTTTAGTATTAAATGAAGGTGGGGCAGGCATTTGCAGTGTTGCTTCTCTAGTGCAAAGAATCTAGTTTGACATTTCATTCTGGATCTGTCCTCGTGCTACTTTAGACTACCTTCAAGAGCTGGCACAGCCTTGCAAACAGGTTTGTGTTACTGTGCTGAAGTGTTTTAAATTACAAGTTAGTTACTGGTGTTGGCATCCAAGTGATTTATCCACTCAGGTTTACATTTGCTTGCTGGGTGCATGGTGCAGCTACAGATGTCGATGGGAGTTACAATGCTGTAGAGAGAGGAGATCCATCTCTCCTTAAGCCCAGTCCCCTATCCCTCAAAGGTAAAAGTTTTGTAACTATGAAATATTAATGATTTCTTGCTTCCTTTCCAGGTGAAACAATTGCAAAGCTTACAGACGTGACAAGCTTGGATCATCCAGAATCTGATAGCCACATAACAATCTTTACAGACAAAACGGGTGTGGTAAAAGCTGCAAGGTTGTTGCTTTCTTCTGTCACAAAGGTGCTGGTGTTAGCAGACAGAATTGTTATTAAGCAAATTATAACTTCCAGAAACAAGGTATTCATAGCTTCCTCTTTTTTTTTGGTTTGGTTTAAGTAATACCTGCAGGCAGTGCAAAAGTGTTGGCAAATGAAGCGGTGTTTACGTTGTGTCTCTAGGGGAAGTGCCTTGCATGTGTTTGCCTACCAGGTACCTGAAAGGGAATGGCTGTAAATCAGGAGAAATCAAATAACAATTTTCAGTCATCTTCTAAGTTTTATGTGACTTGTATTAGTCCACTGACCTCATATGCTGGACAAGACACTGGTTTACTGCTTATTTAATTTTGATGTGAGGTGGAAAGTGTCTGTCAGTAAAATGGTCAATAAAAGCTTCTGCTTGCTAGAGACAGGATGTTTGCTCTGTCAAGATCAAGACAAGAAGAGCAGTATCACAGTATCATCAGGGTTGGAAGAGACCTCACAGATCATCAAGTCCAACCCTTTACCACAGAGCTCAAGGCTAGACCATGGCACCAAGTGCCATGTCCAACCTTGCCTTGAAGTGCCCCAGGGACGGCGACTCCACCACCTCCCCGGGCAGCCCATTCCAGTGTCCAATGACTCTCTCAGTGAAGAACATTCTCCTCACCTCAATCTCCCCTGGCATTATGAATTGAGGCCTTGAGCACAGCCCTACGAGGAGAGGCTGAGGGAGCTGGGATTGGTTAGCCTGGAGAAGAGGAGGCTCAGGGGTGACCTTATTGCTGTCTACAACTACCTGAGGGGAGGTTGTGGCCAGGAGGAGGTTGCTCTCTTCTCTCAGGTGGCCAGCGCCAGAACAAGAGGACACAGCCTCAAGCTACACCTGGGGAAATTTAGGCTTGAGGTGAGGAGTCTTCATGAATTGAGTAGTTAAACCAGCTAAGGGCAAAGGACAGAAAAACAGTGTAGTGGCTGGACAATTCAAGAGAGATGTTGAGATACTGGAATGTGTCCAGAGAAGGGTGACAAAGCTGCTGAGAGGCTTAGAACACAAGCCTGGAGAAGAGGCTGAGGGAGAAGGCTTGGGGGTGACTTCATTGCTATCTACAAGTACCTGAAGGGAGTTTATAGCCAGGTGGGGGTTGGTCTCTCCTCCCAGGCAACCAGCAATAGAACAAGGGGACACAGTCTCAAGTTGTTCTGGGGTAGGTTGGATGTAAGGAGGAAATTATTCACAGAGAGAGAGATTTGCCATTGGAATGGGCTGCTCAGGGGGAGGTGGTGGAGTCATCGTCCCTGGAGGTGTTCAAGAAAAGCCTGGATGAGGCACTTGGTGCCATGGTCTAGTTGACTGGATGAGGCTGGATGATAGGTTGGACCAGATGATCTTGGAGGTCTCTTCCAGCCTGGCTGATTCTATGATGTTGCTGTGCAAACTGAAAATGATGGAGAACTTTTGGAACGGTGATCTGCTCCAGAACCCAGCCTCTGGATGATGATTACAGTGATCCTGTTCCTGCATTCTCTGCACTACACCTACCATCCTTATGTTCTTAGCTTGTGTGCATTTCTTAAATCCCTGCCTGCACCTTTCCTACCCTGCAAAATTTATTTTGCAGTCCATCAGACTTAGTGACTGCATCAGTGAGCTTCAAGTCCTGCTTCTCTTACTGTCCTCAGTCAGGTTAGGAGTCCCAGAACCGTTAACAGGGACATGACACATAGTGGGCATGTTGCTGCATTGTGTGGATTGGATCAAAATCTGCATGTGCCCTGTACTGGTGTCAGTCTGTGACTGTGGGAATGCGAGAAGAAGAAATGTAAGAAAAATAATGAGCTCTGTACAGAGCATTTGACCCTCATTCCCACAGCCTCAGCATGCCTTCCACAGGGGAGGAGATACAGTGCGACATGGGGGTACTGGTAGATAGTAGGCTGAAGATGAGCCAGCAGTGTGCTCAGGTGGCCAAGAGAGCCAGTGGCATCCTGGCCTGTATCAGGAACAGTGTGGCCAGTAGGATGGTAACTTTAGACGTTACCCAGACTAGTCTCAGCCGGCTCTGGGAATATAAATGAAGCTATTTATGTACAGCTAGCACAATATACAAGCAGATATTTACAGTATATACAGTTAGAAATAGACAAGGTGAAAGGTAATACAGAAACACAACTCCCCTCCCAGAAACCTGAGTCCCCAGAAGGGGCTCTCAACCACCCCTGCACCTTCCCCCTGCCCCTCTCAACCTTACCCCAGCCCTAAAGAAGAACAGAGGTTCAGCCAAGAGGTTATGAAGCAAAGTGGGTTAGTCCAAGTGGAAGGTAAGGTTAGGGAGATGCAGTTCAGTCAGAAGCCCAAGTGAGTGAAAATGGTGAGAGTGTTATCTAATGTTTTCATTTCTCCTTCAGCAAGACTCAGAGGGGAGTAGACATCACCATTGTTTTCCTTTCACAGCCTATGATCTAGTTCTTCTCACCAAAACATTCTACCCTGCTTCAAACTAGCACAGTCAGCTCTGGCTGGAATGTCTAGAATTGTTATCTGTAATGGAAATGTGGATGCTTTCACCAAAATTCTTACTTGGCAAGAGAATTGTCATGACAGAAACACTTGCTCTAGTGTAACTGTAACAGAATTGCTTGCAACCAAGACCATACTCATGAAGTACTAGAATTGCTTAGATCAATAATGGTTGAGCCTAATTACTGTTGTTCTTTTATCCATTCTTGGAAGAGAAAGTTTGACTTAACTTACATGACTTCTGCTTTCTCCACATTCACTTTTCTAATCTTTATTTCTCCAGTCCTGTGGTTCTCTGCATTTTCTATTTGTACTGTTATTTTCATAGCTTTCTTCCAAGTTCTTTATCCCCCAGCCCTGCGTAGGCATCAACACCTGAATTGTGAAAGTTCCCTTTTGTCTGCAGCCTTTCTGGAACTGACTGCATGGCATAAGGTGCTCAGACACTGACAAAGCAGACAGTTCCACAGGACTCCCAGGATTTAGTGGAACATTTACTTACTACAACTGAGATTGAGCAGCTGCTGTGTTACAAAAGAGCAGGGGCTTCCAGGAGGGTTTGTGTGGGTTGCAGAGAAGGGTTAGTTTGACGTAATCAGCTAGGTAGAGTGCTTTGTTTTATTTGGAGGGAAAGATAGTTTTAGCATAAGAAAGAAAAATTAAGTTGGAAGTTTCTTTATTTCAAGTACAGTTTGCTGAATTTTCATGTATCTTATCTACAGTCTAAAGCACAATAATAAAACTATGTTGACTGTGCTCACTTTGGAATTAGCAACTGCACTTCTAATCTGAAAACTCTCTGTTACAAATCATACTATAGTAATTTCAGCAGGGCAATGTCAGTAATTCATAAGCTATATCTTATAATTCCTGCTGAATGCTTTTAAAAATGCTGATTTCATAGGATCATAGGATGTTAGGGGTTGGAAGGGACCCAAAATGATCAAGTTCAACCCCCCTGCCGGAGCAGGACAATATAATATTAGGAAGAAGTTCTTCACAGAGGGAGTGATTTCCCATTGGAATGGGCTGCCCAGGGAGGTGGTGGAGGCACTGTCCCTGGGGGTCTTCAAGAAAAGACTGGATGAGGCACTTAGTGCCATGGTCTGGTTGATTGGTTAGGGCTGGGTGATAGGTTGGCCTGGATGATCTTGGAGGTCTCTTCCAACCTGGTTGATTCTATGATTCACTTCTATGATTCTATCTAACACAGATCACAGAGGAACACGTCCAGACAGGCCTTGACAGTCTCCAGAGAAGGAGGCTCCACAACCACATGTATCTTAAGAACTTGATACTACTTGGATTAATTTTGTTCTTTGTTTTGTATATAGCTCCTAATAATTTTCAGAGTTAGAGTAAGTTTCTTTTGTCTGGAAGGTTTGAAACTACATATTAACTCATTTCTGATTGTTTTCTTTTGTGGAATACACACAGCCATTATAACACTTACCTGACTGTGAATCTGTTTTTACACTTCAGAAAGTTATGCATCTGAAATTAAACTCTGAAATGGAGAGGCACAACGTAGGGATATATATCTTAACTTCAAGTAATTCTAGTTTTAAATGTACCATGACAGGAGCATTTTTCATAAATCAGGAAACCAAATCCTGCAATATTTTTACTCATTATTTTACATAATACTGAACAGAGTGAGGAAAAGTTTTGAGGACTGACAACAAATCTTTCAGTTTAAACTAATAATCATGCTTTATTCAGACTTGCTTTCCAAATGTTGGCCAATAGCATCTTGGCCTGCATCAGGAACAGTGTGGCCAGTAGGGCAAGGGAGGTTATTCTTCCCCTGTACTCAGCACTGGTCAGGGCCACACCTTGAGTACTGTGTCCAGTTCTGGGCCCCTCAATTCAAGAGAGATGTTGAGGTGCTGGAACATGTCCAGAGAAGGGCAACAAAGCTGGTGAGGGGCCTGGAACACAAACCCTATGAGGAGAGGCTGAGGGAGCTGGGGGTGTTTAGCCTGGAGAAGAGGAGGCTCAGGAGTGACCTCATTGCTGTCTACAACTACCTAAAGGGACATTGTAGCCAGGTGGGGGTTGGTCTCTTCTCCCAGGCAACCAGCAACAGAACAAGGGGACACAGTCTCAAGTTGTGCCGGGGAAAGTATAGGCTGGGTGTTAGGAGGAAGCTCTTGCCAGAGAGAGTGATTGGCATTGGAATGGGCTGCCCAGGGAGGTGGTGGAGTCACTGTCCCTGGAGGTGTTCAAGAAAAGCCTGGATGAGGCACTTGGTGCCATGGTCTAGTTGACTGGCTAGGGCTGGGTGCTAGGTTGGCCTGGATGATCTTGGAGGTCTCTTCCAACCTGGTTGATTCTATGATTCTATTAGTGGTCAAAGAGTGAGGAAATACATTTTGAACCACATGATTTAGATGTGCCTGCAAATAAAAATAGTTTGAGAACGTTTTCTGTTTGGCATCCTGATAATCTACAGTATCTTCCCTTATCTTGCAGGTTCTTGCAACAATGGAACAATTAGAAAAAGTCAGTAGTTTCCAAGAGTTTGTACAAATATTCAGCCAATTTGGAAATGAAATGGTAGAGTTTGCTCATTTAACTGGAGATCGACAAAATGTAAGTATTAATAAAAAGCTGTGACAGGTTTTGCAAGGTAACATTTTCATCTGGTGGATTTGGGTTCTTCTGGGATGATTAACCATCAAAAAGCAATTGCTGATGTCCTGTCTCTGAAACCCAGCTTATCCTTGCTCCACTCAAAGGGCATCTTCTGACTTTAAAGCTCTGCCTCCAAAGCAGCAGTGCATCGTTTGATCTGTGTATCTTCCAGATACTGGCTGCATGCTATTTGACACGTCCTTTGGATTCAGTTGCAATCTTTTGGTTCTGACTTTCTGCCTTCTTACTCTGATAGAGAATTTGTCTGTTGTTACTTCTCCATTTGACAGAAATATTTGATGCTTGCACGTAGTGAAGGGATTTGAAGGCAGAGTAATTTTGAGAGTGAAATGTTTAGGTCCTAATAAAGCTTACTTATCATAGTAGTATCATAGTATCATCAGGGTTGGAAGAGACCTCACAGATCAAAGCTGGTGAGGGGCCTGGAATACAAACCCTATGAGAAGAGGCTGAGGGAGCTGGGGGTGTTTAGCCTGGAGAAGAGGAGGCTCAGGGGTGATCTCATTGCTGTCTACAACTACCTGAAGGGAGGTTGCAGCCAGGTGGGGGTTGGTCTCTTCTGCCAGGCAACGACCAATAGACCACAGTATCACAGTATCATCAGGGTTGGAAGAGACCTCACAGATCATCAAGTCCAACCCTTTACCACAGAGCTCAAGGCTAGACCATGGCACCAAGTGCCACGTCCAACCTTGCCTTGAACAGCCCCAGGGACGGCAACTCCACCACCTCCCCAGGCATATTTTTCCAGGTTTAAGTTCAAACCTTCTTATGTTAGGGTGATGATTTTTTACTTCTTGCATGCAGCTACTTTATTGTAGCCTTTTGTTCATGTAGGAAGCTTTTAGTTGCTACTTATGTGGAAATAAAAGGTTTGCTGAGGCTTAATACTTTGGCTGTGAGCTCTAGTTGCTTCCCCTTAGCAATCAGGGCCTGATGCAGATATGCAGAGTCTGTGATGTTCAGCGAAATTCACAACTCAATTTGTATAAACAATTGGCCAACCTCATGCATCCCCTCCTACTGTTGATATATTCCAAGTCTGTGAAGTACATGCTTACCGTGTAATTAAAAGAGGTACTTGCTGGGAAATGAACTCTATTTATTTTTCCCTGGAATATTCATAGCAGATGTTCCATGGAAAAAGTAAGGTACTTTGCCAGTAAGTGATATTCTTTTCAGCTCTTTTTGGTTCCCAGCGTTAACTGGGCTTTGTCTCAGGCCCCCTTGCCTACTTGACTCTTTTGGAAAGAGTGTTTTGTTAATAGTTTTAAAATAGTGTCAAGGCGTTTTTGATGTACTCAGTGTGCAAACAGCTAAGTAGCATTGCTAGTTTTATTGGGAGGGCACATCCCTCAAAGCATTTTCCCTTAGTGTGATTACAAAAAGTATGCCTTGAACTCTTCAGTGTGGTCAGGTTTACCAGAACATAATGTCAGAATTTCGGAAATGAGCTGGTTTTCTTTTTAGAATGTAATGATTTTGATCTTGCAGATTTTTCTGTAGTTGCACAATAAGATTTTTCAGGTTGCTGCTATGATTTATCCAAGGGTAATTTTGCTAATCCGGGGTAAATTAGAATCACAGAAACATTCTGGTTGGAAAAGGCCCCCAAGATCATCAAGTCCAATTGTTGTCCCTACTCTATAAAGTTCACCCTTAAGCCATACTCTCAAGTACCACATCCAAATAACTTTCAAACACATCCAGAGTTGGTGACTCAAGCACCTCCCTGGGCAGCCCATTCCAGTGCCTGAATTGGGTTCATTCAATCCTGCAAACTGCTTCTTGTCATCTGGTCGCATTCAGTTGCCTGCTTAACGCTCAAATAGCATTTGGTTATCTTTGCGTGTGTTAGTTGTGGCTTTGTAAGCTCTTCCTCTAGTTAGACTTTCCTACGTGCTGAGGGATTGGACACTGGAATGGGCTGCCCGGGGAGGTGGTGGAGTCGCCGTCCCTGGGGCACTTCAAGGCAAGGTTGGACGTGGCACTTGGTGCCATGGTCTAGCCTTGAGCTCTGTGGTAAAGGGTTGGACTTGATGATCTGTGAGGTCTCTTCCAACCCTGATGATACTGTGATACTATACTGTGATTTGTGTCTTGCCTGATTCCTTCCCTTACACCCCAGTCCCAGTTTGGACTCTTTAAATTCTTGCTTTTTGATAAACTTCTCTGGGGCATAGTTCAGTTTTGGAGGTGTGTTCCTCCCCCTGGAGAGTTCTTGCAAAGCGTCTGTACTTTCCACAGAGAAATTACTTAGCCTCTTAAAACTGTAGTACTGGTATGAAGTAAATAAAGCACTCAGGTATACAGGAGATTTATTTCACACTTTCTTCAGTGCACGTACAAAGAAAAGTTGCTGTTCTCTTTCTGCCTCCCTCCCCCATTTCAAAACATATTTTTAGTTAGCTATTATCTTCCTCTCATTTTTCTGCTTTATGAATAATGCTGTATGATAATGATAGCAAGATTAGTGACAGTTTACATAACACATTCTATCTTTGAGATCTTCCTCCTTTGAAATCTGAATTGAATCGAGCCAAGAATAAATGCATAAATTAAAGTCTGTCTGAAAAGCAAGTTCCAGATCATGAGTTACACTGAAAATAGCAATTGTCAGACATAAAGAAGCTTCCTCACAACCTATCCATCTGACAAGAGAATTTCCTTTTTCCAGTCTCACAGGCAGCTAACATTTTAGATACTGTGTAATATTCAGGTCAGTTTTTTTCTTTTGGTGTTTAGGATTTGAAGGATGAGAAGAAAAAGGCCAGAATGGCAGCATCTAGGGCTGTTCTTGAGAAGTGCACCATGATGCTCCTAACTGCTTCCAAGGTGAATATGCACACTCTTTACAGAAGTTGGATAAATCACAGAGTATGGCATCTAGCAGTGTTATAGTTTAGGATTAAGGTACCTGTTGTAAACGAAGTTTTCTAGAGAGTTCAGAGAGTCCAGGGGGATGGACTCTACTGTCAAAGGGTCTGAACAAAATATGTTTGTCTCATTCCATTGGTCTAAGAAAATTCAATATAGTTTGGAGTTCAGAGTGTTATTCCTCTCTGTCTCCTGTTCTCCTCTTTTGCTCCTCTGAACTTTGCTTTACTCCTCTGCACCAATCATTCTGTGGGTTACTGGTAAGAAAAGGGAAATATTACTGTGTTAGCTGGTAACAGCCCCATGGCTGAGTCCAGGGTGGGTACCTGGGCTATTGTGAAGTTGCATGTGTATATGTTTATTACCTTTTATGTTTAGCCTACTTTAGTAAATAGTAATTTCATTTTACTTTCAAATTCTGAGTAAGCATAGTAATTTACCTTTTGGGAGGGTAAATCCCAAATTCTGTGTGATGTAAAACCACCATAAGCAGGATAGCTGTTTCTCTTTTTCATAAATATGTGAGGAGTGAGTGCCAGGAGGATGAAGCCAGCCTGTTCTCGGTGATACCCAGTGACAGGACAAGGGGCAATGGGTGGAAGCTGAGACATAGGAAGTTTCACTTAAACATAAGGCATAATTTTTTCACTGTGAAGGTGCCAGAACACTGAAACAGGCTGCCCAGGGAGGTTGTGGAGTCTCTCTCTGGAGATAATCAAAACCTGCTTGGGTGCGTTCCTGTGTGATCTGGTTGGTATAGGTCATCCTGCTCTGACAGGGGAGCTGGACCAGGTGATCGTTCGAGTTCCCTTCCAGCCCCTGACATTCCACATTCTATGATGATTCTTTCTTAGCCCCATTTTCATGATGAAGAAGGGTGTAAAGGTAAAGAATGAGCAGAGGAAAATCTTTGTTCTGCATAACAGTATGAATTCTACTTCGTACAACCACAGTTGAACAACTTGTTAATCATCTTGCAATATTCTTTAGATGTACCTCAGCATTCCTGTGTGTGCTCTTCCATAATACTTACTTTGCTTTCCTTAAAAAGACTTGTCTGAGGCATCCAGACTGTGAATCTGCTCGTATGAACAAAGATGGAGTGTTTCATCGGATGAGATTAGCTTTGGAACAGGTAATAGAAATCGTAACTGACTCTAGACCAAACGGAGACAATGAAATAGCTCCCATCAGCATATACTCTGGAATCAAAGAATTCAAGGTAAAAATAGAAATGAGCTTTGTTTTCTACAGCCTAATAAAGTATCTCAAAACTAGAACTAGTAAAAATAAACTGTTTATTTGTGTTTGTTTATTGTAAATGATGGAACTGGGTCTTCTCAGCAGTGTTAAATTTATGAATCAATGCATTCAGAATTTTTGAGGTAATGCCTTGACATTGAGTAAGCATAAGTATCAGGATACAGATGAGGCCCTCATTAAAATAGCTGTTGTCAAAGAATTCTTGCTTTGTTACTGGTAGCATTTGTAAAAATGCATACAAAAATATTCATCCAAACAGTTTAAAAGAGCAAACTGTCATTCAAAGGCCATGTTATGAAATGAAATTGTATCTTGTGGCTCAGTTAATTCTCTTCCTGATAAAGGCATTTCTAAATCTCATGCTTGTTTAAGGACAGTTAATAAACAACCACATCTTACTACTTTGGAGTCTTGCCACATTAATACCCATTAAAAAATACTATTTATTTATTTACCTCTCCCCTTGGAAGGTGGTTGGAATTTTTACCAAGTGTTTAATTTGCTAGGTGTTGATTTTTAGAGAAATGCTCAGATGATATGGATGTGGAAAGATGGAACAGAACACACAATTTCTGAGAGTTACTGAACTTGCAAAACTTTTTATTGTCAGCAGTAGAACAGTAATGCATTTGCTGTTACTTCTGATAGGCACTCAGTGATTTGTTGACAGTGTTTCGACATGTAAAAAAACCACCAAAATCCCCAAACCTAAAGTAGAGGTCTTCTATCCAAGCTAATTGTTGAGTTATTTGAAAAGAAGTGAATAATGGAAAAAAAAAGCACCAAGGAAAAATAAATAACATCAAATGATGCACTCTTTCTGCATTTGCATCACAGCTGTATAACCACATTCAGTCTCAAGGAAACAAATTCTCTTCTGTTTCAGAATAAGGTGGAGGGTCTTCGTGAGAATCTTTATTTCCTGTCGAAAGAGAACCTTTCAACAATGCTGGAAGTTATCCTGGAACACACAGAAGACTTCACAGACTCTGCCTATACCAGTCATGAGCACAGAGAACACATTTTGGAGCTGTCTAAACAGGCTAAAATGGAACTAGAGCAGCTGGTTTCAGTGTGGATGCAAGCTGTAAGAGCTTTTTAGCAAAGTAAATCTTTTCACCTCTACTTTGGAAAGACATTTTTAATGCAGTGTTTCTTCCAGTCTAGGAAGAGGGATCTGTGTGTGTTCCTCACGCTGAGATCTGATCAAGGAAACCATAGTTAGTTTTGTGCTTCTGCAGCTTCAGTATGTTCTGTCTTTTCCCTGCCCCAGTGGTATTGATTCTTTGATGGCTAAGCAAGGCTTCTAGTAGTGGTAAAGTTCTTTAATGCAGCTGTAAGTGGAAACAAGAAGGTGAATGGAAGTATCATTGCAGAGCCTTAAATATGTCTTTGGAGTAGCTCGGAGACTTCAGCTGCCTTGATCTTATGGCAGTGACCAAACTGTTTCTTGTCTTCAACAGAATACTGAAAACACTGACTATTGAAAAGGGAAATAATCTTTTAAAAAAAAGAGGGTTTTTTTTTGTCTTATTTGATTTGAAATTTTTGTTTGTCCTTTTTACAAGATATAAATTATGGTAAGTTTTCCTTTTTGGAGAAGAAACAGATTAAGCTTCCCTCTGTCGTTTGTCTTACCTTGTTTGTTGAAGATGAGAGAAGTTAACATGCAAAAGAGGGGGAGGAAAAACAGAGATTTTATCTTTCTGATACTGACTTGCTTTGGGTCTTGTTCCTGGGAAAATGTATAGCACAAAATGTTAACACTCTGAAATATGGCAGATGTGTACTAATACAGGATACTTACTTAGCATATTAAAGCAGTTTTGTTCCTTTTATCCTCTTTGAATCAGATGCTGCAACCAGATGTTCCTAATGCAGTAGTGCAGTTTGAAGAGCATATAAATCTTATTGGTAGTGTAGACTGTTGTTATTACAAAGAAGACACAGCTAAAATAATTAATTGCATAGAATCTCATGGCTATTGGGAACTAAAACTGTGTTTGGCTTGGTGGTTAGCCCTGGTAGGCAGCTATGTGAGCACGGCTCAGCACACCCTTGTGTTATCAACATTGTTTTTATCACAGATTCAAACCAGCACTGTAGCAGATACTATGAAAAAAACCAATTCTGCCCCAGGCAAAACAAGTACACTTGAGTATTTCTAGCCTCTGTTACTTGTAGAAAATGATTGCCTCTAAATAACATAGATGCTACATTTTGAGTGATAGAAATGAGAGCCTGATACAAGACTCTGCATATATGTGATCTGTGAAAATGCTTGGGTGTGTATGTGCGTGCTCGTGCATTAAGCAGTGACTGAAGACTCAGTAAGCAGATAGATAGCAGTTCACTCAGGTGGCTTTTTAATTTCAAATCATCAGTGTCATTGGAGGGTGACTATTCTTAATAAAAGTATCACAGTATCATCAAGGTTGGAAGAGACCTCACAGATCATCAAGTCCAACCCTTTACCACAGAGCTCAAGGCTAGACCATGGCACCAAGTGCCACGTCCAACCTTGCCTTGAACAGCTCCAGGGACGGCGACTCCACCACCTCCCCGGGCAGCCCATTCCAGTGTCCAATGACTCTCTCAGTGAAGAACTTTCTCCTCACCTCCAGCCTAAATCTCCCCTGGTGTAGCTTGAGGCTGTGTCCTCTCGTTCTGGCGCTGGCCACCTGAGAGAAGAGAGCAACCTCCTCCTGGCCACAACCACCCCTTCAGGTAGTTGTAGACAGCAATAAGGTCTCCCCTGAGCCTCCTCCAGGCTAAACAATCCCAGCTCCCTCAGCCTCTCCTCGTAGGGCTGTGCTCAAGACCTCTCACCAGCCTCGTCGCCCTTCTCTGGACATGCTCAAGCATCTCAATGTCCCTCCTAAACTGGGGGGCCCAGAACTGAACACAGCACTCAAGGTGTGGTCTAAGCAGTGCAGAGTACAGGGGCAGAATGACCTCCCTGCTCCTGCTGACCACACCATTCCTGATGCAGGCCAGGATGCCACTGGCTCTCTTGGCCACCTGGGCACACTGCTGGCTCATGTTCAGGCGGGTATCAATCAGCACCCCTGGATCCCTCTCTGTCTGGCTGCTCTCCAGCCACTCCGACCCCAGCCTGTATCTCTGCATGGGGTTGTTGTGGCCAAAGTGCAGCACCCTGCACTTGGAGCTATTGAATGCCATCCCCTTGGACTCTGCCCATCTGTGCAGGCGGTCAAGGTCCTGCTGCAGAGATAGCCAATTCCTTGACTTTCTTAAAAAAAAGGGAGAGAAAACAAATGCACATAGGAGCAAAAATGTGCACATTAAGCAAAAAGAAATATAAATGACATGCTAGTTGAGTGCAAAGCATTCTTTGTGTTAAAAGAAATATTGCAGTGTTACACTTGGCAGTTTGCTTAAAGGAAGGCATTAAATTTGAGACTACATCTTGAGTACTGCATTCAGTTTTGGACTCCCCAGTTTAAGAGGGGCAGGGATCTGCTGGAGAGAGTCCAGCAGAGGATGATGATGATTAGGGGACTGGAACATTGCCTAATGAGGAGGGGCTGACGGACCTGGGGCTTTTTAGTCTGGAGAAGAGAAGACTGAGAGGGGATTTAGTAAATGTCTATAAATATCTGAGGGCTGGGGGTCAGGAGGGGGGAGACAGGCTCTGCTTACTTGCTTCCTGGGATAGGACAAGGAGCAATGGATGTAAGCTACAGCACAGGAGGTTCCACCTCAACACAAGGGGGAACTTCTTTACTGGAAGGGTCACAGAGCACTGGAACAGGCTTGCCGGAGAGGCTGTGGTATCTGCTCTGAAGACTTTCAAGGCCTGTCTGGATGCATTTCTCTCTGACCTGAGCTAGATTGCCTGGTCCTGCTGTGACAGGGAGGTTGGACTTGATCTCTGTGGGTCCCTTCCAACCGCTGACATCCTGTGATCCTGTGACACTTACCTTTGAGACTGAAGAGATAAGAATACTTGAGAAAATTACCTTACTGACTTCAGTGTTGAGGTCTTTTTCCCCTTGGAATAAAATGGAGGATATGCCTGTTGGTACCTGCCTGTATGTCTATGTTAATTTAGACTGAGAGGTTAATTTCTTTGTGTGCCTATGACCATGTTAACAGTCCCACCTAGGATAATTCTTTCCACTTATTTCAGAGGAGAATGCAAAATCACTGTTTCCTAACTCTTTTCCCAGGGTACATCTCTTGACATTTGGATTGTTCCATAGATAGGCACTATTAGCTGGAGCTCTGTCTTGAAGCTATCTCAGCGACTCTACTCATTTAAATTAGGCAATGACCTAAAGCCTTGCAAAGATTATTTAAGTAACTGGAGGTTTTTTGTAATTAAATATAGAACATTCTCTATAATATTTTAGGTACCTTTTTTTTTTTTAAAGAGATGCTTATGTTTTATAAAATAATGATTAAAAAAATTCCTTAAACTGGTGCTTTACTGCAAGATGTTTAGAGAGAGGATTTTTGGGAGTTGTAAAGAATCATAGAATCAACCAGGTTGGAAGAGACCTCCAAGATCATCCAGGCCAACCTAGCACACAGCCTTATCCAGTCAACTAGACCATGGCACCAAGTGCCTCATCCAGTCTTTTCTTGAACACCTCCAGGGACGGTGCCTCCACCACCTCCTTGGGCAGCCCATTCCAATGCCAATCACTCTCTCTGCCAACAACTTCCTCCTAACATCCAGCCTATACTTCCCCCAGCACAACTTGAGACTGTGTCCCCTTGTTCTATTGCTGGTTGCCTGGGAGAAAAGACCAACCCCCACCTGGCTACAACCTCCCTTCTGGTAGTTGTAGACAGCAATGAGGTCACCCCTGAGCCTCCTCTTCTCCAGGCTAAACAGGCCCAGCTCCCTCAGCCTCTCCTCATAGGGTTTGTGTTCCAGGCCCCTCACCAGCCTCGTTGCCCTTCTCTGGACACGTTCCAGCACCTCAGCATCTCTCTTGAATTGAGCTTAAGAAAACTCTTTTCCTGGAAAAAAAAAAAAAAAAAAAACAAACCCAGGGAAGATAGAAGTAAATTCCTGTTTAGCAGAAGCAGTCAGTTTGTTTGCATCATTATTTTTGGATTTGTTTTGGGGATAGATGTTTCTGTAAAAGAATTGTTCAAGTAGAATCTACACAAGATGTGCCAATTAACATTAAATCTAGAGGGGGAAAAAAGGCTACTTTCTAAAGTGACTCGAAGTAGTGACACCTGAAGGGACATTGTAGCCAGGTGGGGGGTGGCCTCTTCTCCCAGGCAACCAGCAATAGAACAAGGGGACACAGCCTCAAGTTGTGCTGGGGAAAGTAGGCTGGATGTTAGGAGGAAGTTCTTCACAGAGAGAGTGATTGGCATTGGAATGGGCTGCCCAGGGAGGTGATGGAGAACACCTGGAGGTGCTCAAGAAAAGCCTGGCTGAGGCACTTAGTGCCATGGTGTAGTTGACTGGCTAGGGCTGGGTGCTAGGTTGGCCTGGATGATCTTGGAGGTCTCTTCCAACCTGGTCGATTCTGTGATTCTATGAAGGCAGGATTTGTCAAGGTCTTTGTGTAGTGTTTTGATAGTTGCTTTCTTTGGCTTGTAGCAAAATCAGAAGACAAAAGATGTCATGGAAGACTTGGAAGTAGCCATTCTGAAAACATGCCAGTGCATGAATGAACTTAAAAGAGAGGTAAGTCTAGTTTAAACAAATAAAAATAGAATGAAAGCTGGAATTCCTGATGTGTTATGTGTGAACTTCTAAAATAAGGTCCTGTACCCAAAACCACTGGGATCTGTTTATAGAGGAGAGTAGCTAAATCAGAATTACATCAGGGAGATAGTATGTAGTCATCTTCTGTGTCCTAACTTAGAACTGATTAGAAATCTCTTGGATTTGCAGGTTTTTTTCTATCTTAGACAATAATATAAAAGAGAGAAGTGTTTGGAAATAAATACTGTGTTTGTAATCACTGCTTTAACTGTAAAGGGCTTTTTTTTTCCAGGGGGGGGATACTTGTATCACTTTCTAAAATACTTGTTATTGTAGTGTGTTCTTAATTACAGTTGTTCTTTGTAGCGAGCTTGTTCTATTGATTTCTGTAATAGGATTGTGCTATGACAGTGCCTCAGGTGCTTTTCTGGACAGTTGGCAGCTGTGCATGTGCATGTTAGAAGTCATTCTCTTCCTAAATGCAAGCATATTGGGTATCAGAACACTGGAACAGGCTGCCCAGGAGAGTTGTGGAGTCTCCCTCTCTGGGGATATTCCAAACCCGCCTGGATGCGTTCCTGTGTGATCTGGTATAGTAATCCTGCTCCAGCAGGAGGGTTGGACTGGATGAGCTTTCAAGGTCCCTTCCAGCCCCTGATGTTCCATGATCATGTCAAACACAAGATACACACGCATGCAAGGTAGCTGCCTTACTTGGTGCATGGGATGAGCTGCGCTTGCTGATCAGGGTCTTTCACCTCCCCCCACTATTAACGGATAGTGTTGCTGCCTTGTCTGTGCCACAGATCTGAGCCAAACCCAGAATTACTGGTGTCTGGCAGCTTCCAAAAGCATTTAGATATCTTTTCACCTGCTTTAATATTACTGTTCCTTACAACAGATGGAGATGACTAAGTACAGTGACTTAGACTACAGAGCAGTACTAAGGTGGTAGAGGAGTATGGTGAGCTTGCTTAGACTTAAGTCTCAGCTGTTGTAAATGGAAAACCTTAAGTACTCAAAAATCAGGCTGGATATTTTTTAATAAAGGTAAAATGAGAAATTTCATTTTCTGAATTGTTACTCATGCAGCTTTCCTGAAGATTTGAACAGTGCTTTGGACCTATTTCAGTTGCAGTTAGCTGCTTTGCGCTTATGCTGTCAGGTAGTGTGTTGGTCTCCCAGAAGATGGAAGCTACATGATCTGTGCACTTTAATTGTTTTTTTGATTTTAGGTTTTTTTGGTCATCATTTTATAGGAAGTCAGTATTGGAGCTTTCCTGGAGGCACATTCAACTGCCTTAACTGTTGGCTCATAGAATGGTTTAGCTTGAAAGGGACCTTAACATCTACTTGAAAAGCATTGTCTTGGGAGTTTGGAGTGATGCCATTCCCATGTGCTGAGTGATGAGGAAAGGAGGGAATTTTGGGCCAAACAGTATGTGACTGTGTAATTGCATACCTCATCAAGCTAAAGATAACTGCAGTGTAGTTCATTGAAGCAGTAATTAATATCTTGTATTTTCTTGCAGCTCCATCAAGTTAGGTCTTAGCATATTGTCCTTCCCACATATTTCTCTGCATGAAAATGTCCTGCAGTAAAGACTACTTATTTGCCACACCTAAAGATCTTTGTCAGGTGACAATAATAGATAATTACCTTCTGTAAACCAGCTAACAGAGGTGGTATAGAATACAAAATAGTGGGCTACCTGTGCCCTGTGATGTGGCTGCATATTGAAAGCAGTGCAGGTGAAAACACAGCATGTTGGCTTAGAAATTGTGGAGCAAATGGAGTGGGTGTGGATTTCTAAAGTAAAAAGCCCTAAGTTCTGTGCTTGAGACCTGTAGGAAAGCTTGCTTTCTAAGAGCCCTTTTAACATCCCCAGGATTCATGCTACTCAAAATTAGAGTATTATGTAATTTTCCTCCTTTTTGTACTGATTGAATTGATCCCTGAGTAGCTGTGTTTTTGTACATGGCTAAGGAGGGCTGTCCTGTCAGTGTGACTTTGAGTGCTGCAGCATATCAGTCAGCAGCCAGGATCTCTACTGGTGAAATTTAAGTATCCTGAGCCTAATTAAAATGTTGTTGAACATGAGTACTGAGAACACAAGACAGCCATGTTAAAAGTAGTTCTTTCCCACCTCTGTCACTTTATGGGAGAAGCAAAAGATGTGTTCCTTCCTTAAGATAGTTTTTCTGCCAATGATCAGAGACAGCATTACGTAGACTTCATTTTTAGATCAGGATGAAAAGATTCTCTGATGAAAAGGTGATTTCTATGTAGTCTATATATAAATGAGAATTGCCAGTTCCTGCTCTAACATTGCAAGCCTTGTAGCTATTCTTTCTTCAGAGCTGACTTCGTTTCTGAGATAAGTGGCTTGTGCTAATTTTTAATGGCACATGAGCAAGCTATATAAATACTTTATAGCAGGTTGTCAGCATTTTTAAATTCTTTTTGTTGTTCTCAAAAAAAAAATCAAAAACCCACCAATTATGATGGGTTTTAAGGCAGCAACTCTGTTTTCTTGCATTAAATTTATAAAGCAAACCCAAAAGAACTTAGTTCTGGCCAGCCCAAGAAACACTGCCGGGGAAAGGGGAGTAAAAACAGGTAGAATTCGGTGGAATAAAAATCACAACATATCACTCTACTAAAAATTCCTTCTCTAGAGAGTCAAAGCCTGTCAGTGTCACAGCTGCAAGCATACTGCATTCACAAGGACTTGTCCTCCTTGAACAGCCAAGCTTGTATATTCAGTGCAGTTCAGCAGAGTGAGTGTAATGTTACAGGCTCTCATAATAGTCTTATGAGCATAAGGAAGCTGTGCTATTTCTAAAGAGGTTGCTATTTTCTTACCTGGGTTTAAAGTGATAATGATAACATAGCATAAATAAACCTGCTGTGACTGGTCAGTAGAACTAGCAGCAACTGTTCCTGACAGCCACTGTCAAGCAGAGTCCTTCACAGCACAATTTCAACAGATCCATGGGTCTGAAAGTGTGTCTGCTTTTTCCAAGGGAAAGCTTCTCTTTGCTTGTTGGGAGCGTAGAAAGAGTGCTTGAGACTTCTCCAACACCCACCTCTGGCTTCCGCCTCCTTGCATAAAAGATGCTTTTTACTTTTCTAAGGCTGTGTTACAACCTGGTTATATTCAAGCTTTTCTTTGTGTCATTGAGAATTAAACATAGGAAAAGAAAAGTTTCTAATATGTAATTAAATATGTGCATTTATAATATATACATGTATTATAAACTGAAATGCTGTGTGTCTGCAGTCTGATTTAGAGAATTTAATGTGCTCTTTATGAGAAGTGGCCATTGTGTCATGCTGATGCTGAACTCAGTGTCCCACAGATTCATGCATCTGTTTTTTTTCCCAGCTGTAACATTATCAGAAAGCAGTCTGATAACTTCATGTCCTCATTTTATCAGCTGCTCTTTTGTTTCTCTCCATATTTGATTGTGGGGTGTGTTATTGGAGTGCAGTAGATACTATCTTTGTACTTTGAATAGCTACTGAAGAATTGAGCATGCAGATACTGTGCAGTCTAAATGTGAGCTTTCATGGCAGTACATTTTTTTGCTTGTTGGAAAAAATCAGTATCTATCTTAACTTTCTTTGAGTTGGTGCTGGATGAACTTTTTTCCCTCCCAAGGTTTATCTCTCATTCTTTTAATGCTACTCAAGGTCCACAGTGCAGCAACATCTTTGGCAGCAGATCTGCTAAAGTACCATACAGATCACATGGTCCTCAAAGCATTAAAAATCACAGGAGTAGAAGGAAATCTTGAAGCTGTGGCAGAATATACTTGCAAGCTATCAGAGCAGAAAGAGCAACTTGTTGAGGTGAGTTCATGGCTGCCTTTTAAGGACCTTAGAAAATGGGTACATTTGATTTGTATTGTTTTATTGCTTAGTAGGGCTTTGGTCTGTAGTTCTGTAATTTCTACTTCTAGTCTCCTAGTACACTGTATTTTGGGTTGTTCTTGGCAGGCTCTGAGCCAGGGCTGTCATTGTGGCATACAGGTGTTACAGAAGGGATGTACCATTGTACCCAGTTATCCTCCTCAATCTAGACTCAGTCTGTATGTATACATTGGAGCTAAAATGTTCATTTAAAAATACATTCCTAGGTCAAAGTAGAGTTAACAGCCTTTTTATTTCAAGTGACAGGTGTCTGGTCACAGCTGAATTGAACCCCACATTTCAAGTATGCTGGAGTTGTAAGGCTGAGTTTCATCATGCAGTGAGCTTGACTGTCTAGAAGATCTTGTGAATGTTTTTGTCAGTCAGGAGATACTCTTCTTTGTGAAAAGCAGTGTGGGTGTTTCATGTGTTAATGCATCCATGATTTCATATGGTAGCATTCACATGTGGGAAAATGGGACTTCCAAGACTACTGAGAGATCGTGGTTCTTATGAGCACCCGTGGACATGTCTCATGTACCTTGTTGTTCTCTTGTCTGAGAGTCAAGCAGAAGTAACTGTACCAGCAGGATAGTCATAGATTCATAGAATGGCCAAGGTGGGAAGTGACCTCAGAGATCATCTACTCCAATCTCCCCACTATGGGCAGGGACACCTTTCAACACCTCTCAGCTAGACTCAACAGCTCAGGGCCTTGAACACCTTCAGGGAGGAGGCATCCACAGCTTCCTTGGGCAACCTATTCTGGATTCCCACCTTGTTCTGCTTATGAAATAGAAAATACAGAAAACAGGGCTCTAAGCTGTTGGAGAGGTCAAGGGATAATTCTCTTGTATATAGGTGCTTAAAATATGAATTTAAGATCATCTAAACATGAAAATAAAGCAGCACCTCAATGATAACATCATTTTTATCTGGATAATAGGGATGCCAGCAGCTATGCTTGCCTGGCATCAAATACTCATTAGTTTTAAAAGATTCTGAAATCATAGATTCATAGAATGGTTTGGGTTGGAAGGGACTTTTAAAGGTCATCTAGTTCCAACCCTTCTGTCATTGGCAGGGACACCTTCCACTTCACCAGATTGCTTAAGGCCTCATCCGACCTGGCCTTGAACACCTCCAGGGAGGAAGCATCCACCACCTCCCTGGGCAGCCTGCTTCAGTATCTCACCACCCTTACTGTAAAGAGTTTCTTCCTAATATCTAGTCTAAGTATGAGGCTGGAAGATTCATCCCAGAAGTATTCAGCACAGAGAAACAACACCCTTGAACTTCTGAGACTGGCAAATTGATGCTGTGTATTTTTAATTTTGCCTTTAATGTCCCCTTTTTCTGTGACTAATCAGTGCTCCAGTGAGACACTATTGTTTTTTCTTGCATATTTGTCAGGTGTAAGCATGAGATTAAATAGCATTTGTATGTGAGGCTTTACAGCATTACTTTCATATGTGCTGTGTCTGTCTTGCAAAGTCTCCTTCTGATCTGAAAACTTCCATGTCCCTTCTCAGACCAAAGTTTGCTCCCAATCTTGTAAAAAACCAAATCCCAAGCAAACAAACAAAAAAACCCCACCAACCCCCAAACAAACAAACCCCATGAAACATGAAAAAAAAAGAAAACACCCAAATTAAAACCCCCACCAAGAAAAAAACTTCTCAAAGAGAAGCAAAAAAATACCCACACCAAACCACAGCACACAAAGGCAACAAGGCTGATTACATTTTGCTTACACTCAGAGGGCTAGGATGGGGACTCTCGAGCGCCCAGGCATTGTAGAGGTCATCACCAACTGGCCAGAGGGCACTGACTTTGGAAAGCCAGCAGAAGAGAAGGCAGTGACCCGTGCCGAGAAAGCCCCCCCATACAGTGACCTCCCTGAGGAGGAAAAGGCATCTGCTCTGTTCACAGATGGATCCTGCCGCCTGTAGGCAGCAAGCGGAGATGGAAGGCTGCCGTCTGGAACCCCACACGCAGGGTTGCAGAGGCAAGAGATGGAGAAGGTGAATCCAGCCAGTATGCTGAGGTGAAAGCCATCCAGCTGGCCCTGGACATTGCAGAACGAGAGCAGTGGCCAATGCTATACATCTACACCGACTCATGGATGGTAGCAAATGCCTTATGGGGGTGGCTGAAGGAGTGGAAGAGAAATGATTGGCAGAGAAAAGGGAAGCCTATTTGGGCTGCTGATCTCTGGCAAGACATTTCTGCACACCTGGACAACCTACCAGTTAAAATCCAACACATCAGTGCTCACATCCCAAAGAGCAGAGCCACTGAAGAGCAGCAGCATAACCACCAAGCTGACCTGGCTGCCCACATCTGCCAGATTGACCTGGACTGGAATCTTTATACCACAGGAAGTGGGGGGAGTGGGCTAACCATCACCTGGAGTGTGGCCCACCCCTGGGGAGGGGCCAAGACCCCTAGGGTCAGTTTCAGGGTTACTCCCCCAGGAGTGTTAACCCTATACATTTACCATGAAAGGAAACATGATTTGTTTCCTAAATTCATCTGACACTGATTTGCTCTAAGATAATTCAGTCTCCTGGAATGATGAGAGCCTCAATTTTCCACATGGTTGCTAATTGCTGAGCAAGCTTGTTTTGGTGAAGTCATTCATGCTAGAATTTTTCCAAGTTCTGTAGCTGTCTGATTGCTCTCAGGTTTATTCAGTGGCACACGTGAAATTGTTTGGGGTTTTTTTAAGATGTGTTTCTCTTGATGGTTTTCTACACATGACAAGTCAGGATTTAGCCCTGTTTGCCTTGCAAATGCACCCTGAGAAACGCCCAGCTGTGTAATCACCCATAAGTTTCTGAAAACACTGTCAATAACTTAGTGTTTGTGCATGCTCACTCTTTTTCACTACGCATGGAAGCATAATTTGTCTGTTATTTTCTCTTTAAATTTATAGATGTGTCGCTTACTGAGGCATGTTTCTGGAACAGAGCCCCTTGAGATTACCTGTATACATGCAGAAGATACCTTTCAGGTCACTGGCCCACAGGTATGCTTAGCTTTCACCTGGACACTTCTATCAGACATAAATCAATACAAATTACATGTATAAATTGTTTTGGAGACCTAATGTTGAACTGTTAAAGCAGTTAAGAGTTATGCTTTAATACCAGGCAGTAGCTAAAAGATGGTTCAAGGCTACAATGACATAATAACTTGCAGTCTGATGTGTGTGTTTGTGAAGGCATTTGTGAGTTCATGTGCAATGCTATGTACTAGGAGCATCAATAGCAAGTACAGGTTGTTCTGGGGGAAGTATAGGCTGGATGTTAGGAGGGAGTACTTCACAGAGAGAGTGATTGGCATTGGAATGGGCTGCCCAGGGAGATGGTGGAGGCACCATCCCTGGAGGTGTTCAAGAAAAGCCTGGATGAGGCAGTTAGTGCCATGGTCTAGTTGACTGGATAGGGCTGGGTGCTAGGTTGGACTGGATGATCTTGGAGGTCTTTTCCAACCTGGTTGATTCTATGATCCTATGATACTTTGTTCTCTTGCCAGATAATTTCTGCTGCAGAAACACTGGCATTGCATCCATCTAGCAAGATTGCAAAAGAAAACCTTGAGGTGTTCTGTGAGGCCTGGGAGTCTCAACTGAGTGACATGTCTATGTTGTTGAGAGAAATCAATGATGTGTTTGAAGGAAGAAGAGGTAAGAATAATATGTAGAAATTAGGAAAAAAAATGCAGGTTTCAGAACTTGTAGCCTAGGGATTTTAAGTGTGATTTAGGAAATACTGTTTCTTAAGAGCACAGTAAACTGACCCACAGCCCTTATGGCAGTGTGGAATGTTGGTGATGATACATGAATTAATGTGCCTACTGGATTTCTTTTCAAGAACAAGGACCAAACATTTGGCCTGGTTTCTGCAAATTTAGCTATGTTTAACTCTCTGCAGACTTCCAGCAAAAGTACATAGAACTAAGGACACAAAAGCATTTGACATAGCTCTTTGCCAGTAGTGTCTGAAAATAAGGGGTGGGTATAGGGCTTTCATCCTACCTCCTGGTGTTGATCTGTTGGAAGGTAGGAGAGCCCTGCAGAGGGACCTGGACAGGCTGGATGGGTGGGCAGAGGCCAATGGGATGAGATTTAACAAGACCAAGTGCAGGGTTCTGCACTTTGGCCACAACAACCCCAAGCAGTGCTACAGGCTGGGGACTGAGTGGCTGGAGAGCAGCCAGGAGGAAAGGGACCTGGGGGTACTGATAGATAGTAAGCTGAAGATGAGCCAGCAGTGTGCCCAGGTGGCCAAGAGAGCCAATGGCATCCTGGCCTGCATCGGGAACAGTGTGGCCAGTAGGACAAGGGAGGTTATTCTTCCCCTGTACTCAGCACTGGTCAGGCCACACCTTGAGTGCTGTGTCCAGTTCTGGGCTCCTCAATTCAAGAAAGATGTTGAGGTGCTGGAACATGTCCAGAGAAGGGCAATGAAGCTGGTGAGGGGCCTGGAACACAAACCCTATGAGGAGAGGCTGAGGGAGCTGAGGTTGTTTAGCCTGGAGAAGAGGAGGCTCAGGGGTGACCTCATTGCTGTCTACAACTACCTGAAGGGAGGCTGTAGCCAGGTGGGGTTGGGCTCTTCTGCCAGGCAACCAGCAATAGAACAAGGGGACACAGTCTCAAGTTGTGCTGGGGGAAGTATAGGCTGGGTGTTAGGAGGAAGTTCTTGCCAGAGAGAGTGATTGGCATTGGAATGGGCTGCACAGGGAGGTGGTGGAGTCACCTTCCCTGGAGGTGTTCAAGAAAAGCCTGGATGAGGCACTTAGTGCCATGGTGTAGTTGACTGGCTAGGGCTGGGTGCTAGGTTGGGCTGGATGATCTTGGAGGTCTCTTCCCACCTGGTTGATTCTGTGATTCTATGACAATCATGATACAACTTGAATTATGTGACATGCTTCACTCATTTCCTGTATTTCCGCCAAAGGTGTGTGTGTGTATCCACACACAGACACTATACTATCAGCTTGCCTTGTGTTCACTTTGTAATGTAGTGAATGTAGTTATTTGATTTTTAAACTGCTGTCCTTTCTCCTGGATGGGATCTCTGATGACTGCACAATCTTGGGATTATTTCTTTGGTTGGTAAGTTTATTGGTATTTGTACAACATGTAGAAGAAAGCCTTGGGGTCTTAACATTCTGTGTTTCCTTTTAGCATAGGGTGGTTTGCCTTTAAAATGGAAGCCATTGGTTTTACTTTTTATCTAACATAGTTTTCTTTTGGAGTATGTCTTCAGTGTAGCCTTCTTGCAGCTTTGTGTTTGTTTCAGTCTTCGAGGTATAACTGCATACAGGTAGAATGTACTACATAATAATTCTGAATGTCTTGTATTTTTAAGAAAATCACTCAGGTTTAAAAGTTTAGGTTTAGTTAAATACAGAGACTGCATTTTTCTGTATCCTAGGTACAGAAAAAAATAGATCCTTATTCAGGTCAGATGACACTTTATCAATGACATAATACTTCATCTTACTATTAATGTGAGACCTGCTTTCATTTTTATGGTTCTTTTCAGTTTACCTTTCTGTATTTGCTCAGATTTTTCTCTAAGGAGTTCTTTTCTGCCAGATTTCTTGTGGGGACATGAAATAACCCACCACAAGACTTGAATTGTTGCTGCTGGTTGCTAGATGAATGTGTGTCTGAGCCTGAAGACTTGTAAAAGAAAAGCAGATTGAAATTCTGAGCAAGCTCACAATAACTGTGTGTAGCACAGGTTCTTGAGAATTGGAGGCAGTTGAGAAAGACATGATTGCTTGCTACCTTCCTCGTTCTTCCACCTTGGTCTGGAGTGCCATATGAAAATGGGTAGCAATTGGAGATCTTGTTTGTGGGCCTTTTAGCTTTGAGTGTTTTGGTGTTGTTCCTTTTCATTTGGAGAGCCAAGAACCATACTGGCATTCTTCAAACAAAGCATTAAATCTTAAGTAAGGCAACTTAAAACATGGTATTAGTCTAATGTGTTACAGTAAATTTGGAATTCAGCATGGTTCATCATGCAGTATCTAATTTTTTTCATACTGGTACACTGTTCTAGCTGGCTTGAGTAATAACCATTTAATATCTCTTTATATTTGTGTGCATGTGTGTTTGCATATATATAATACTGTATTTAAAAATAATAGGATGAGAATTATGCAGCCATGGCAAAGTATGTTCTTGGCTCTCCAAACAAATGGTTCTCAATGTTGTGGCAGATTTCCAGCCTCTTCTCTACACAGTAACTTTCTTTTCTCTTGTGGTTGACAGCAGATAACAGATTTTTTTCCAAGTGATGCTTTCCAATTTCTTTAAAGCATCGTTCCACAAGACAACCCAGTATCATTGCTTGAAGGAGAGAAGAGAATGAGTAGCCTGAGCATGTTGGAGGCTGTAGTGTGTGTGGGCCTGGGTGCAGTGAAGACTTTCTTCTGCTGTTTGTCATGGTCAGATGAGTCCCTTCTTGTTAGCATCTCTCATTTTCTCAGTCTGTCTTTCAGCATAAAGTGTTCTGATACCACCACTGGTAAGATAGAAAGTGCAGCTTGTACTCTTTGTATGGCCTCAGGTGCATTAGGTCTTATGCTTCCAGAACAATGCTTAAGAAATCATGCTACCATTTCCCTTCTCTCATGGCCAGCTCAGTAAGGGAATTCTCTCTGAATCAGAATTGTTTCATTTTAAGTGTCAGTTACCTCCTTAAAAATAATTTGTTCTCCTATATAGACTCTTCTACATATAGAAGAATTTTCCTCTGTATTGTGAGCTAATCTTTGCTTCTTTTCTCTGTTAGACTTCAAGAATGCTTCTTGTCACAAAAAAAAAAAGGGGGGGGAAAAAGTCTCATCCACATAACTTCACCTTTTCTGCTTTCAGAAAATAGCCTAAAGTTACTTTGCTACTTTTCAGCATTTTTTTTTCTCCTAGAAAACATGTCTGGTGACCCAGTAAATAAATCAAAATATTTGTTTGCTATGAGATGATGAGAGTGGCATTCACAAAACTTCTGCCTCTGAACACAATGAAGTTACACAATATTTGATAAGAATTCATTCTCATATCTCAGACTTGGTTTAATGTCGAGGTTGGTAAACGTGTCTGTATTTTACAGAATAAAATGTTATCAAGTGCTTTATTTCTAGTAGAATTGTGATTGGGAATAACAAAAAAGAGTTACAGTGAGAGGGTATATATATTTTTTTCCTCCTCAGTTTAAAAAAGTTGTATTTTTGTACTACCAATTTACATGTATGGCTTTGTTAGAGAGTTCAGAATACAGCTTTAGAGGCAAAAAATGAGTGGTGACTGAATGTGCTGGACACATCAAATAAAAAGAAGCATTTTTCTGATTACATCAGATTCACATCGTTTATTTCTTTATTTTTGAACAATTGCATAACTCCTGAGAGGCTGAACTTTTTAGCTTGGAGAGGAGACTTAAGGGTGACTTCATTAATATTTATGAATATGTAAGGGGTGAGTGCCAGGAGGATGGAGCCAGCCTCTTCTCGGTGATGCCCAGTGGCAGGACAAGGGGCAATGGGTGGAAGCTGAGGCACAGGAGGTTCCATGTGAACCTGAGGAAGAATTTTTTCACTGTAAGGGTGACAGAGCACTGGAACAGGCTGCCCAGAGGGATTGTGGAGTCTCCCTCTCTGGAGATAGTCAAGAACTGTCTAGATACATTCCAGTGTGGTCTGCTCTAGGTGATCCTGCTCTGCCAGTGAGGCTGGATCAGATGATCTTTCGAGGTCCCTTTCAGCCCCTGATATTCTATGATTCTATGATTCCTTATCCAGTGTTTCTTACTATGAGCAAATCAAGTATTTCTCATCCTGAGGTTCAAAACTGACATGGATAGAGAGCCAGATTTAGCTTAGAAGTCAAGCAATATGCTATTCAATGTTAATGTAATTGCACCAAGTTGTGGCCACGTAGAAATGGGCTTGCCTTGAGGAGAGCAATGCACAAACACATAATGAGTGGGGAGGGCTGGTGAGCACGCAACTCAGTAACCCTCACTGAAAATGCCTGTGTAATGCAGACCTGTACATTGAGGTAGAGTTGGCTTTCTTTTGCTAAATCCTAAAACACTCTTTAATCTTGTAGTGCAGAAGCCTGTTCTGCAGTGCTTGTGTTTGAAGTGTTGCATGGCTGGTCTGTACTGGGCTCCTGGAGGGTGATCCTGTCAGCTGGATGTCTGCTTCAGCCCATGGAGGGTTTGGGTTGTTCTCAGAATTTCCAGTTTAGGTTAAATACTTAACTCTTGCCTCTTGAATCACCTACTGAAAGTACTTCTCACTGTCCCAACCTGTTGGATGTCAGGCAATTTCTTTTTTTCCTCCCCTTCTAACTTTTTGGTGGAGAAGAATGTCAATAATCCCCAGACTGCTGCCTTGTAACCTGATCAGAAGTGAGAAAATGAGTTATGAAGACCACTTCCCTTTCTGCCCTCGTCTTTTGTTTTGCTCAGTTGATTTGAGAGGGGTTAAATGACCACGAAGATTTAGAAAGGGCCATAGCTGATGAGTTGGGCAATTTCAGAATGTAGAAGTTTAGAGTTCTAGAAAGAAGGGTGAAAAAGTGAGCTTAAAAACAGGATTTTGAAATGGATATAGAGGAATTTGGGCAGGAAAAAAACATGACTGGAACTAGTGTAAAGCAGAAAAGTGGAAGACAAAGAGGTAAAATAATAAAAGTTGATTTACAACAAGAAAGAAAAGAATTAAATGAAAAATGGAGGAGCAGGTTAGGAGAAACAAAGGTAGACTCAAATAAAAAGGAAGATCATACTAGAGAGAGAAACCAGTTGCTTTTATAGCAAAGATCTGACTTACAAACTAAGGAAATGAAATACCTGAAAAAAAAACACCTGTCTGTATTCTGTTAATGGAATCAAATATGAATTCTGTGATTATACTAATGTAATTAAGTATTTGTGATGAAGCAGGACTATCTCTGGCCTGAGCTGATCTGCACTTTTGAAAGGTCCGGTAGAAGTGGGTCCAATGAGGTGAGGTGGTTTTTTTGTGTGTGTTTTGTAGGGTTTTTGTGGTCTTTTCAAATGTTCAGAGAAATAAATAGTGAGGTCCTCTGAATATGGTGAACGACTAAACCTTGTAAAGCCAAATATTTGCAATCACTTGAAGATCAAAACTGATTTTTTTCCCCCCTTACTTCTGTTGCCCACCTCTTTCTGTGTGGTTTCCCTAATTCTGAATTCCTGCCTTGTTTGTATGTCCTCTCTTTGTGCATTGTATTCCATTTGTTGCATCAAAGCTCTCTGTGGTGGTGTGTTTTGTTTTTATTAACGTGGTACAACAATTTTTTGCATAGCTTCAAGGAGATCTTTTATGCTGCAGCATTTGATAGTTTTTGTTCTGGGCACATCTCGCATGTTTTCTTACCCACCCTTTAGCTGATGTCTTTGACGTGCAGGGTATTGTAAATCACTTCTTATCCTTTGTATCAGTCTTCAATGAGAAATCATGCTTGGATGCACACTTGGGAAATGAATATCTGAATAACTCTGCCTTCTGAAAAAAAAAAATAGATAGGCAGCTTGTGCCCTGATAGCTCATTTAATCTTTTGCAGAACTAAGTAGGGGGAGGAAGAAATATCTTAGAAAGGAAGAACTAAATTTTTCATGCTTATGAAGAAGGTTGAGAGACACTCATCAACTCATGAAAACCTGCTTTTCAGGAGTCATTTGGCTAGACATGGAGCTCATAGTCTTTCTGTGGTGTTAGGAGATAGAGCATGCTTTCAAAACATCATGAATACACACAATTCCTGTCTGCCAAGGACTATGCTCTGCAGGTGCTGATACAAGAGGAGGAAGAAGTAATTACAGGGGGGTTGTTCCTTGACCTTTGTCTGTTGAGATGCATCACATCTATGCAAGCTTGGTGCCAATATCCATTATAGTAACCCTTTATTTCTTCATGGAATCTGTTTTTCATGAACTCTTTCTTTTATTTAGCAGACTTTCCTCTCCTCAATCTCTGGTAAGAAATTTCAGTCTTCACAGATAATTAAGTCCTCCAGTAACTGGAGCTCTAATCCCAGGCTGTCAGCCCAGGCACTGTTTGATCTCGTCCATAAACTTTTCTTGTCTATTTCTTGGTAGCACCTAAAAGAATATATTTTTTTTGTCCTTTACTTTGCTCAGATTTGGAATATCTGAGGCTCCTGGTAGTATGGAAAGTTATTCACTAAGTGTATGTAATGCTATAGAGCTTTTTTCTTTTAAAATGCAGTGCCCATGGAATAAGTATAGTGCAGTGCAACATGCACTATTGGCCTTACTTGGAAATCTTGCCCAGGTATTTCTTACTAGTGCCAGTGTCTAGTCCAAATTTTACACCACTCAACCCACACCAAGAAAAGCCTTATGTTGAGCTACCATTTTGTGTTCTGTACTTCACAACAAAGAGAATGCATGTGTCCATGGCTTCTCAGTCACTGGGGAGAGATTTTTCACTTGCTTATGGGCTGCATGCAGGAGGTTAGAAATTTACTGAGGAAAATTGTTCAGAGGAGCTTTCTTTACTGCCAGCTGGTGAGAGCTAACGTTCAATAGTACACAGTTCTTGGCTTGTCTCTGGAAGTACAAGACAGGGAATCCTCTGCAGTATTCAAAGAGGAGGAATTCCAGGTAAGTGATTTGCATTTCTAGTGCTGCATGTTAAAGAAGGATGAAGTAAGGCATGTGACTGTGTTTATTAAAGTCTGCATACAAATTTGGGGGTAAATATGTGTGTTCTTCATAGGAGAGAAGCGTGTGTACCTATCGCTGCCCAGACCAGGGGTAAGTTGCTTTTGGGATTGTTGCATTTACTTTGTATCTGCTATTAACAGACTGACTTCTTCTCTAACTGACTTCTTTCCATGTCACATCTTGATGAGGACATAGCAATATCTTGGTAACATGCATCCTGAATAGATGGCTGACAGTAAATTATCAGACTACATCAATTTAGTAAGTTAATAGCAAACATATTGCAAATGGGGGTAACCAGTTACACAATAGGCTTTAATCACTTTAATTCCTGGTCATTAATATGACCCTTTCTATCATGTGTTTGACTGTCACAGTGTATAATGAAAGATGCATTGTTACTATTAAACCAGTAGGAATATACTGCAAAATGCTGAAAATAAGTCTTGGTGATCCACTTGGGGAATTTTGACATTACTGCCTGAGTTGGCCTATTTGGAATAAAATGGGCATGTTCATGCCTTTTGTAGGCTCTTCAAATAATGGGTTTTCTTTTTTATTTTTACAGTGTTTTTAATGCAGGGAAAAACTCTAAACCACATGTCCAGGTTTAGTTGTGAGGTAGTTAATAACAACTCTAGCTGATGTTTATACTAGGTACTGCACTGGCTCTGAGAGCATCTGAGCTTTAGGAAGCCTAAACCTTAGTATCATGTCAGTCATCAGTCATTCAACTTAGTACAGGCTGAATTTTCTCACAATAGGGAAAATGAATCCTCTCAGAAGGTACAGTAACCTCTAGATATTTTCTTTCTTTCTCCTTGCTTTCTTTCCTTAACTTGTAACGTTGAGGAGCTAGAGTGTGAAATGATCCTCTGTCTCTATCTCCTGTTGTACAGTTGTGTGACTTCCAACACAGTATGTTGCCTCTGCCCCTTAATAAAAAGAGAAAAGATTGTACATTATAAATCCAGTCTGCAAATTTAAATAGAATATGTTAGGCTGGGTGAGCATGGATGAATTTTGTGGTTATGGAACCAAACATTGAGGCAGGAAAATAAATTGGTTTAGTAACTTTTGATAGGGTTTTTGTCCCTCACTGGTTTGACTAAGCTACACAGCTGCTGGACTCAGCTGAAATTTAAAGAGGTGTTTGAACTCAGAGTTCCACTTACTGATTCATATGCCTTTTATAAAAGCTTTGTTTCTAGGATTTAAACAATTCTGCTTTGTTGTGGTTTGAAATGTTGCTGCTTTTTTTTTTTTTGCTTGTTTCTTCAATATTGCAAGATTTGGGGGAGTTACAATTAATGCACAGTTTAAAAGTAGACAGGAATTGTAGATTACGTCCATTAGACAACAGAGTTTCTTCACAGAGTCTTTTCATTGCCTAATTGATGCAACTAACATTTGGAACTGCCTCTCTTCCCAGTGCTATGACTCTTGGTACAGTCACTTCTCTCCCTGCTGCCATGACAGAGGTCTGCTGTGTCTGGCTAGTGCCCACGCTGTCCCTGCACAGAAGCCACACTGTTCCTGTCGATCTAGTTGGATTACATATTGTGTGACATCTGTTTTATTGTGACTGTCCTGGTAATGAGTGGCATCCTGGACCATGCCATATTTGAGGACAGAGCAGTAGTGATGATTCCCGTGTGTAATTAGTGCACAAATAGTGCTAGGTGTCAAATCATGTTTCAAAAGGCGTTGTAACTTGCTTATCTTTTACCAGTCCTATTCAGATAGTGTGAAGTGAAGAGTGGAGGAAACTACAAATCTCAACCATTCTGAGGTTTCTTTATTTGAGGATGATAGAAAAACCTATCAGTGCTTGAGTGCTTGTTTTCTTGAATACCCTTCATTCAGCAGCTTAAATGTTTGCCTAGCCTTGTAGCCCAAAGTGTCTTTATCACAGTATCACAGTATCATCAGGGTTGGAAGAGACCTCACAGATCATCAAGTCCAACCCTTTACCACAGAGCTCAAGGCTAGACCATGGCAACAAAGCTTGGCTTTGTGTTCATTTCTTCTTTTACAACTGCACCTTAAATCCAGGGCCAGGTTGGATGAGGCCTTGAGCAGCCAAGGCTGGCTGAGAGGCATCCCTGCCCATGGCAGGGAGGATGAAGTTGGATGATCTCTAAGGTCCCTTCCAACCTAAGCAACCTGTAGCAATTGCTAGAATGTGCAATATGGTCAAATTTAAATGACAATTAGGAGTATCAGTTGTTACACTTCTTGCTAAATCTTTCAATATGACATCAGCAATTCACATACACAGGCAGGATCACAGTGTCTGATCTGGGTAGGCATTCATAGGAATCAGAATATTAAAAAAATTGAGGATAGGAAAAGAGAAATGGTGTGAAAGCTAAACTGAGCAGCAAATTGCTGTAGGAACTTCAGTAGCAGTTCCTTTTCTTCTCCCCCAAACTGTTGATGTGAGAGTCTGCACAGGCAGCTTACTTCTGATGCTGTTCACAATGCCTCGTGCTTTTTCTGTCCCCACCAAAGGCACTACTGGTGCTAATTAGCCCAGGTAATAAATAGCAGCTCTTTACAGATTCTCACGCAAGGATCTCAGTCCTGCACTCCTATCACCCAGCATCCTCTAAGGGCTCAGACCTCTCCAAGTTATGATGCCACCTTTGTCCTTTCCGTTCTTCTGCACGCCATAGCAGTTTCTGCATGTGGGAATGTGGACTGTGACTCCCCTGTCTGTCACTTTTTGCTGTCTTTGCACAGTGACAGCACCAGCACACAAAGTTAAAGCTCTACAGTCAAATTAATTTGAAACAAATGATGTGTTGGAGTTGCAGTGTGTGTTAGGCAGTTGGTGAGGTCTACTTTACTAGGTAGTTCAGTCACATCAGTACCACTCATTACTTTTTTAGTCTGAGGCAATATTTGGCTTGCAGCCAGACTGGTATTGCAGATAATTGGTGACTTAAACGAAGGAAATTCAGCTACTTCAGTAACGTGGCACAGAATAATGAGCTACATCATCACTCTGGCTTTTACATGGGTTGTACCCTAGACCTGCCTCTTATAAGAGCAAGGAGAAGAGATGGAACCTGAGAACTATGGAAGAGGTCTTTGCCTTGAAACTTTAGGCACAGATGCTGTTTGCACATGCCATTTCAGGAGGACAGCCAGATCTGAACAGGTTCCACTGAGAAGCTTGTCTGAGCCAGTGAAATTCTCCTGCGAAGCCTGCTTCTGAGTATAGACCCACCTCTTATGGCTTGTTAGTAAAGTGATTACTAATTCCTTTAACCTAAAACCTCTGCTTTTTGCTTGAAACAGAAGCATAATGCAAATCTGAAAGCATTGAAGCCAGTCAAACTAGATACTGAGGTAAGAAGCCATCATTTTAGTAAAAACTTTTTTCTTTACCCTATTTGGAGAGTGTATTTTCAAGTGCCAAAAATATGGTTGCCACTTACAGGAACAGGCAAAAATTGCAAAACTTGGATTAGAATTGCATCTGCTCACATCTGATGTGGATTCTGAGACAGAAAAGTGGGAGGATCAGGAGAACGAGATCGTGCAACATGGACAAGGCATGTCAAGTATGGCCTATTCCATGTATTTATTTACCAGGTAATTACACTGTATGCAGCACATTTTGCTAGGAGAAGAGCATTAACTGTGTTTATAAAGTGAGACAGTTTCCCCTTCAGAGTATAATAGTTGGGATACATTCATAAATTACCTTTAATTTGTGTCCTTGCACATTATGAATCCTCACAGATTCCTAAGCTGCTGGATAATGAAATCAGGGGGTGGGGGGGGTGGGGTTTAAAGTGTTAAATGCCTGGTTTGTTGCAGAGCAGCTACTTAATGCTTGGGTACAGAAAACATTCTAAGCAGCACATTCATATATACTTTGAAAAGTAAGAGAATTAAAGCACAAATATGTAACTGTAGATGAGAATTACTGATCTTTGGCACACTGGAAGGTGTTCTTCTGAAACTGTCTGTGCAGCGTCAGCTTTCTTATTTGAAGGATTTATGATGTGATGTTGGGTTTTAGTTGTTGTTTGTGGTTGGAGTTTTTCTTGTTTTAGTAAGAGTTGAGTTTGCTGTTTTTTACCTACTAGTCCAGTAACACTCAGAATTCCAGACATGAATTTCTATCCTTGTTCAGTTGATGAGAACTGAAGCGTTGTTGATGTCCTAGTAGTTTGTAGGCACTGAGGTGTTAACGCGGTACTTTGAAGTGCAATTCCTGTAGAAAGTTGTGCATGGTATCTTCTAAAAGACTGATACCTTGCAGTTCAGGGGTGTGGATGAGGGCAAGAGAAGGTAAACTGTGCAAGCAGCAAGCAAAATCACCTACAGTCTATACATGATGTATTTTCTGCTTTCATTATTTCCCACAGGGGAGAAGGGCTTCTGAAAACTACTCAAGATTTATTTCATCAAGCAGAGGTAATACATTTTTAACAAAATAGGACTAAGGCACTCTGAGGGAAGAACAATTTGGTTCTTAACTCTCTTATTCCTTACACATAAGTACAGCATACCCTGAAATAATGGGCAAATGTAGATTTTAAGAAGTCAAACTCTGGTCTATACTTCCTGAAAGAGAACTTTTCAGTGTCCCAGGGGTAGCGTAGGACAGCATTCATTGAACTGAGACATTCCAGTTAGGAGTAGAAACAGTAAACTGGTATTATGGCAAATACTCATAGAATGCCAGGTTGGAAGTGACCTCAAGGATCATCTAGTCCAACCTTTCAGGGTAAGAACATAGTTTAAACAATATGTCCCCAGCACCCTGTCAAGGTGGGCTTTGAAACTGTCTTAATGTAGGGGAATCTACCACCTCCCTTGGGAGTTTATTTATATGGCGCACTTCAGTGCATTAGTAGCAATCATTGTGTCACTTAGCTCAGTCCCTGATGCTATCAGGGAGTACTCCATCTGAGTCTGAGCCCCTGATGCTATCAGGGAGTACTCCATCTGAGTCTGAGCACCAGTATTTTCATGGGAGAGAAAGATGTAAACATGTGAATACTACAAACCAAAGACAAGGGGTCACATGAAGAAATGTGGTGTGGTATTTCCAAGATATGCCTTAGAGGAAACTGGTTACCTTTGTCAGGACAACAAATAAATGTGGCAGGTGTCATCTACCCACAAAACTCTTGTTAGCTACTACAGTGAAAAGAGGAATTGGAAGATAGCTTTCTCTTTACATATAAAGCATTTAAGCTTTGCTTATCTTGGAGCATGGCAGTTTGTAGCATAGTTTGTAACTGCAGAAGTCACTGCAAGCTACTGAGTTATTAATTATACATGGATACAATGACAAGTATTTTTACTTCATAGCGTACTAGTTGTTAAAAGAACAAGCTGAGAAAGCCCCATCTTTTTCATTGTGCTTCATTTTGTTACATATTCTCGCCCCCTTTCAGATTTTTGCTACAGAGGGCACTAAGCTTGCTTCAGCTCTTCATGCCTTTTCTGATCAGGTGATGTATGACCATCAACCATTCAGTTTATCACAGCAGTGCTACTGCTTAAAAGCTGATTCTGTTGTCTTCTCCATTAACTTAAGATATGAGTCTTTAATACAAATTGGTTTTTGTCTTCCTGAAACACATTTCAGGTACATGATGACGACAAACCTTTGCTTCTGTTAGAGGCTGAAAAACTGATCTCAATGTGCAGGCAGCTCCAGATAACAGCTAAAGCTTCTGTTCAGGGTAAAAGTGCTACATTTACAAAGGTAAAGTAAAAATCATGCATATTCCTCAGAGTAAGACCTAGCTTGTTTTGAAATGCAGTAACTGAGTACTTTTTGGTCTGTGTTAAAATAGAAGCCAATTCATAATAGCTGAACTATGTCCAGTTCTGGGCTCCTCAATTCAAGAGAGATGCTGAGGTGCTGGAACGTGTCCAGAGAAGGGCGACAAAGCTGGTGAGGGGCCTGGAACACAAACCCTATGAGGAGAGGCTGAGGGAGCTGGAGGTGTTTAGCCTGGAGAAGAGGAGGCTCAGGGGTGACCTCATTGCTGTCTACAACTACCTGAAGGGATGTTGCAGCCAGGTGGGGGTTGGTCTCTTTTGCCAGGCAATGACCAATAGACCACAGTATCACAGTGTCATCAGGGTTGGAAGAGACCTCACAGATCATCAAGTCCAACCCTTTACCACAGAGCTCAAGGCTAGACCATGGCACCAAGTGCCACGTCCAATCCTGCCTTGAACAGCTCCAGGGACAGCGACTCCACCACCTCCCCGGGCAGCCCATTCCAGTGCCCAATGACTCTCTCAGTGAAGAACTTTCTCCTCACCTCAAGCCTAAATCTCCCCTGGCGCAGCCTGAGGCTGTGTCCTCTCGCTCTGGTGCTGGCCACCTGAGAGAAGAGAGCAACCTCCTCCTGGCCACAACCACCCCTCAGGTAGTTGTAGACAGCAATAAGGTCTCCACTGAGCCTCTCCTTCTCCAGGCTAACCAATCCCAGCTCCCTCAGCCTCTCCTTGTAGGACTGTGCTCAAGACCTCTCACCAGCCTCGTTGCCCTTCTCTGGACACGTTCAAGCATCTAAATGTCTTTCTTAAATTGAGGGGCCCAGAACTGGACACAGCACTATATAGGGAAATTCAGAAAAGGTAGGCAAACCCTTTTGATTAGAAGGGGTTTATGAAAGACAAACATTACCTCTTCAAGCTGGAAGTAGATTATAATTTCATGCATTGAACAGCCTCATAAAAGCAGTGGTCAGTCTTACTCTGCTCTTAAATTGTCTTGTTTAGGTTGATGCATGCATTCTGAAAACGAGGAATGTGATGACTCTCTTATGCCAACTTCTTCCACTTTGCTGCAAATTACTGAGGAAGGTGAGTACTTGGTTCAGCTCCAGTTTTTTAGAGGGCTTTTGGGGTTTGCTGGTCTGTTTGGTGTGGGTTTTGTTTGTTTTTATGTTATCTTTTTTTTTTTAACTTTTCTTTTTTTCTATTTACTTCTATACAGAATAAAGCAGGAAATGGCTGTCTTAAACCTGCTCCACCGTGGAGAGAAGACAAAATACGAACTGGTGCCAATGCACATACTCCAGAAAGGAGAGCTGAGACGTTTGGCATCAAGTCTTTAGAAAATCATGTAACAAACATGACATTTTTAGAGAGCAAGTAATCATAGCACTTAGCAATGCAGGAACTCCCATTTGAAGATAACATTTGCTGAATTTTCAACATGGCTTTCGTTTGTGGAAAGTCAACCCAGGTTCATTTGAAATTAAAACTGTTGAGCTTTGTCACATCTAATAGATGTCCCTGTTACTTAGTAATTACACCACCAACTAGTATAACTGTTATGTAAATTGATAATGTGAATGTCTTTCCTATGCTCATTATTGATACCAGGTTGGTAGTTAATGCTTACCAATGTCTTACTGGATGTGTCAACCCAAAGATGCTGCTAATAGACATTTTATATAAAGAACCTTGTGCTGCAGATGCTACATATATATAACACTGCCATTGAAGTTTGTAAGCTCATCTCTGGCCTATTTCATTCTACTTGATAAAGCAGAATCAGGAATATATTCTGAAAGGCTGTAGCCTAAAGCACTGAAATGTTATTTTAGTTATGAATTATACCTGCAATGAAGTAGTCTGAGGAAAAAAAACAAAACTCTCTTTCAATAGCTGCACCACTGAATTTTAATCTCATTGACATGATTTGTATTTCCAGAAGTCTATTTCTAGGCAATGAATTTCCTTACTGAAACTCTTTCTTTCACCATCTTTATTTGTAGATGGCAGTTGCTTTTATCTTCTTTTATAATTAAAACTTACTGAGCAGAATTTGAATTGCACTGAAGTCTTCTGTAGATGTTTCATTATAATCATAGAATCAACCAGGTTGGAAGAGACCTCCAAGATCATCCTGTCCAACCTAGCACCCAGCCCTAGCCAGCCAACTAGACCATGGCACTAAGTGCCTCATCCAGGCTTTTCTTGAACACCTCCAGGGACAGTGACTCCACCACCTCCCTGGGCAGCCCATTCTGAAATTTAAGAAAACAGATCCTCATCGTGACAAACTTCTGTACACAGGGCATTATTTGACTGCAGGATGCCATGGAAATACAACCTAGTGTGAGATACATATCCTCTAGTTCATCTGCTCTTTGTACATATGCTTCTGTTGCATTTTTATTTTCAGTTCACCTTTTGTCAAACTCCATATTGTGTTAGTTTAGCTAAAACAAGTGATAGCTACATCTCAGGATTTTCCTGTGTGTCTTTGCACTAAGCAGAAGCAAAAGCTGCCTATGGACCATAAATAGTCTCCAACAAATCAACCTGTGCTTAGTCAAAAACTTGTAGTGCTAGGATTCAGAGAAAAACAGAAAGCAGATTTCAAGATACAAACAATTTGATTTATTCTTGTATGAATCAATTGTTTAAGTTCCACTTTTAAAAGCAGGCACTAGGCCCTTCAATGCTGTTGCAGTGTACAATAAAAGTAGCTTACTTAGAATCAAATACAGGTGATAACTATAACAAATGTCATGAAGAATTAAGACGTTTCAACAAAACTTCCTCATACTCCTTCTGTGTCAGAAGTCCTTGAGTTACACTCTTGCTTTCTTCAAATTTGGGTAGCACCACTGCGATGTATCCCTCAGTTGATGGCTAAGAAGCAAGACTGCAGTTAGCACTGAAATAAAAGTTAGAAGATCAAACCCAAGAAAGTGTCTTACCTTTTCTTGTAGAAGAGCAGGATTGCTAAGGATGTTTTCATTCACTTCTATCAGTCGCCCTCGTATACAACTGCAGAAGTGTTTAGAATCAGTGGAAGTGCCTGGTATGTCTGGGTATGAAGATAAAGGGGGAAAAGTCTCACCTGTAAATAGTGTATTCCTCTCCATCTGATGAAGATATCCTGCACAAAGGGGCAAGTTCTGTTAGAAACTGAGCTCCCTGCATTTGAAAAATAAACAAGCATATAATTACACAAGGCTTTGTCAGGCATTACCATCAGCAGTGGAGGTTCATAAGCTCCTCAGAACAAAGTGAAGAGAGCATGATCGTTACTGGGCAATGCAAGTTACACCAGCTGTGCTTCCCTGCAGAAAGCAAGACGTCAGCCTAGTTACATGCACAGATTGAGCAGAAGCTTGTTAAGGGCTTACAGATTTAGTCATAACTGAGTTTCTTGTGGAATAAGACTTATGGTTGACATCAGATTAAAATTGAGGAAGAGAGGAGAAAGAAACAGCACCATTGTTTGTAGTACAACCAGGGGAAGCCACACACATTTGAAAACCAACCATGAAACATCTTGAACTAGCCCAGCTGCTGTCTGGGTCTCCAAAATCATCAGCATTTTGGTGGGAACAAAATCCTGTCTTTACAGAGATGTTTAAGTCTCTTGTATGCTGTAAAAACAATTACTAAAACCCATCTGTTAGCTCTGGTTTGAACACCACTGGTGCTGTAGGAGCACTGTACAACCCTGGTTGGGACAGTTAGAGGGCCATCTCTTAAAAGTATACATTCTTCCACTATTGAGGAGCTGGTTTCAAGTAAAATGCAAAGGTAATTTGGTAACTTTCTACCCCAAAAAGGCAGCATGAAAGATTAAAATGAAAACTAATCAAATGAAAAAGACATACCCTTTTTGATTTCCCAGAGACCTTATTCTGGAGTCTGCTACAGTTGGCACTAATTTGGTAATTAATGTTTTCAATTGTTTTTCCACTTTGAAGAAGAGGATGAGCTTCTGCCAAGGTGATGACACAGATTCTGCAAAACCAAATGTAATTGTTATGCTGTAGTTGTGAGAAGCCATGCTTGTATGTGCTCTAACCTCTGCTTATACTGGTTGCTAGCAACTTTCACCATTGTGAAAACTGATTACTTTCGCAGCCTACAATTTGCCAACAGCTGAAGCTATTCTCTTTTTAGTAAGAGTTTAAAATCTAGAGAAAGAAAGGACCAGAATTAACAAGCAGAACAGTAACCATGAGAAAACCGTGGCTCAGAAACTTAGGCTGCTGCATCCTTCTCCCCTCCCTGTCACATCTCTGCAAGTTTATGCTGTGCAGCTTCCCGCCAGAGGGAGCTGGATCCTGGCGAATACTTCAGCATGCCCCAGCGGCCCGGAAAAGCTGCTGCCTCCTGCCTCTAGGGGAAGATGTCATCTGCCAGAGCTCAGACTCGGCAAAAAAACAGACTGAACGAGAGTTTTACACTCCTTAGAAATACCAAACCGAGGCACAGTTCCATGCATAATAACAACAGAATGCCTTAATACAGTGCCTAAGTTGCTGTAGAAACCAAGGGCCCTGAGAACTCCTAATTCAAAACAGCAAAATAGCCTTTACAGACGGCCGAGTAAGTGCTTTCTGGTTTTATTTCCTTTCCTCCGTATCAACAGGATTTAAATTGCTGTTGATAGTGGGTAACTGAGACCAATAACTTCGTAGTATCTGGCACAAATGCAAGCATGTCCTTTCCTGCCATTGCTGTGGTAACTGTTAGGCACTCAGGGTTCTGTTTCCAGAGAACCAAAACCTGACAGTCACAGAGGAGCCTTAGTCAGTCACCTCCTCGTCTTCCCTCAATACGCCAGCAAAGGCCACTGCCAATTTTTGTGTGGACAGGTGGCTACGTTCTGGCCATCCTTTGGGGAATGAAACACCCCAGAAGTGCTCAGGCTGCCACCGACCCACCCAGGAGTTAGAACAGGCTTTAAGAAGCTGTTAAATGAAAGGTATGTAGTTAGTCCCAACCTGGTACAGGGCTGGATAGCCAGCTCTAGCGAGGCAGGAATTGTGTATGACACTGTATATCCTGCCTTGCAGCGGCTGCCTGTAGCACACAGATGTACCATTACAAGTAATGCTGGTTTATAAAGCTAAAGGCTCCTTCAAATGGAGGCAATCGGTTTCCTAAACTCCAACTCGGACGGCTCCCACATGTAGCAGAAGTGTTGCTCTTTGCTACGGGAGACGTAAAGGGCCCTTGCAGTAGGGGGGGACGCAGGGGCAGGCAGCACAGAGGCCTTTTTTAAACCTCTGCTGAGCACTGGGAAGGGGAAGAGCTCAAGCGCCACTGTGCTTAAGGGAGTAGCAGCGAAAGAAGGAGAGAGGTAGACTCAGATCTGTCATTCTCCCATCCTCTCATCTTCCAGCACCATCCAGGCTGGCCTGGTACTTTGTACCTGGCCTCCTCAAGGTGCTCCAGCAGGAATGGTGCGTGTTGGTTTAACCCCCCCAGCTACAAGCCAGCCGCAAAGGTAAGCGCTCCCGCACGGTGCAAGGGAGGGGAGCGGCGGCGGGGCCCAGCCCCTCGGGGCGCCGCCCGCGGGGCTCAGGGCTGGAGGCGGGGCGAGGCCAGGCCCGCCCGCGTCGCGCCGAGCAGCAGCAGCGGCTCCTGAAGCGAAGCTGGAGCTTCCCCGGTGCCTGCACACGCCTCTCCTCGGGAGACGGCGCACCCCAAGCCCCCGGGAGGCCCTAGGCCCGCCACTCGCCTGTTGGAGTGCTGCAGCACGCAGAAGTCCTCGCAAGGCCGCCCCTTCACGTCTGTAACAAGGCACAAACACGAGTGACCACCGCGCTGCCGCGCAGGCCCGTCTCCCCCTGCCCCGCCGCGGTACCTGGCTTATACCAGCGCGTAAAGTACCGCTCCGCGCCGCCCGCCGCCATGCCGCCCGCCCCGCCCCGCCTCCCCCCGGCGCGCCGCGATGACGGACCCGCGGGTCCCGGCACGGGCGGGTCCTGGCGGGGGCGGCCCCGCCGCGGCCACCGCGGGAGGCGAAAGCGGTACTACGGCAAAGGCGTCGGAGGCGGCAGGTACTTCCAGGGCGAGGCCGCCCTTCTCTTCACTGTGGGTTCCCCGCCCCGAGAAGGTAAATGAAAGATGTTCGTGTCTGTAACCGCATCCGTGAGGAAAACGCTCGAAAGCCAGCCCTTGAGTGAGCGGTTTTATTTCCTTCAGCACACATCAGTACAGCGGCAGAGTACAGTGATCGCAAACGCACCCAAAAATACTTTAAATAAAACCACATTTTATGAAAAAGTCTTTTTGTCTCTTGCTTGTGACAAAGAATGGCCCGGGTTTTCCAGAGTCGTTCACTGTACTGCTCTGTAGCACCACTGCCAGTTCCATTTTAGCCTTGACCGTGTTGCATATGAACACAACACATCTGGCCGTGAAAGAACAGGAAACCGTAGAAGCACCTCAACTCCATGGACCAGGCAGGTGAGAAGCTCTGTACCTTTGGTTTGACTCTGGCTGCACCCAGTAAGTACACATGACAACTTTCCCATACAGATAGAGGTCAGAACCGTAAGAACAACATCTTAGAAAAACCCCACAACTCCAATTCCATCATTGCTTGGCTATTCTGTTTAGCTGTACCTTGCCTGGGCACTGAATAAGGCAGCCGTAACAACACATGAAATGAAGGCCTGTTCCCTGATTAAGGTACAGAGAGAGAAAAAAAACAGAGACACTTCCCTTTCTCAGCTGGAATAGCCAGGCACATTATGAACGGCTGCAGAAGAAATATACACCTAAAGGGCTGCTAAGAGGCACTGCTCCACCAGTTTGCAAAAGCAGGAGTATTTGCAACATAGGTACACTGAAACAGATGCAGGCTCTACCTCCTGAAGCTGACAAGGGAACAACAAAAAAAATAAGCCACCCAAACTTTTGCCATCTTGCTGGTACAAACTGACAGCAGGTTTCAGCCTACAGGTTTCTCAGTTACTATCCTGGACAGCTGTCCGTCATGACCATCTCTCCACTAAAGATTAAAGAGGGATATGCTTGTCTAGTTCCCGGAGCCATTTCTGCTCACATGCTCTAAAGGCAGGGGTTTTCTCCCATTAGCAATGTGTTTTGATATGCAGATATTTTCATATCAGGTGATTACATCAAAAGCCGGCCAAGAACCCTCTGGAAGCACTGACCAAAATTTGTCATTCATCTCCGTCATTTAGGCATTGATCTTAATCTCTTGGGCAACACAAGGTTACAAGCATGTTGCCTAGGTCATACCCAGCAGATGGACATGAGAAGGGCAGCTGACTGAACAGCTATTAAGGCTGCAGGCTCACAGAAACCATTAGTAAAAAAACCTAAGTGAACTGAGCTGATCCAGCTCTGAAATCCCTCATGACCAAAGCAATGGAGCATGCCCAATTTCTGTAACATCCCAGGGTATAGACACAAGGCAAAACACCTGCAGGTTAAAGCACACTAAAATTATGGCAGTTTATCAAATCACTGGTAAACACAGCACCCAAGCTGCATGAAATCCACTGTGGTGCAGTGAGGCTGCATCTCAGATGCTGCATTTCAGCAGAACAGAGCTGTAACAAGAGGCTTGGAGCGCTGAGATCTTACCCTCTTGTTGTGGGGCTTTTGTTTGTTTCAGGTTTTTTCTTTTGAGTTTTTTTCCCCCAGAAACATATCTTGCTCCTAAGGAGCAGTACAGAAACACAGACTGAGGCACACAGGCTCTGATAGTGACCAGCACCATTATTCTAGCAAAGGTAAGACTCATTTAGACAGTTCAGGCTCAAACCACACTACTCCAAAGGATAGCACATTCAATTGCTATAAATAGACATCAAGAACAGACCTTCAGAGGAAAAGCAACCAAGTTTTGAGAGATCTGCAATGAGATGAGACTGCCAAGAGAGATTAGTACAGGAAAACTCAGTAAAGCATGAAAAATTCTGTTTTGACAGGCTTTGCGTCCGTACGTGTGTCAGCAGGGTGGTTGGCATGGCTGTTTCAAACTTGTTTTTCTAAAGAAAGCAATGGTGTGTACACACCAGATAAGCCAAAGATCATGGTATTCAAGCACTACAGGCAGCAAAGGAAAGATGAAGATCAGCAGGTGGGGTATAGGCAGAGTTAGGCAGGAACAAAGCACAGGTAAAGGCAGAAGTGTCCTAAGAGTTTAGACTGAAAAAACAGAAGTTACTTTCTCACCAGAGAGTTCAAAAGCATGGAAGATAATGAAAGCAACAACTAGATATATGCTGCATCCATTTCTCCATCATGCTCACAAATGCAATCTTGGGAACTACAGAATGACTGATAAAAGAGGAAAAAGAGCACAAGATGAGTGACCAAGAAGATGCTATAAAAATATAGCAGACAGCTACTGTATCATGGCACAAACTCCTCTGTTCAGAGGTCTGCTCTTAAAAGCCTAGAGGCTTAATCAAAACACAGTAGCACAGAATAAGACACAAAATGTAAAGTGCTTGCTGAAGGGAGGGACTATCCCTGTATTTTTGTCAATGCTCTTGTTCAGGATGAAACTTGCCCAAGTGGCCAATAGAGCCAATGGCATCCTGGTCTGCATCAGGAAGAGTGTGGCCAGTAGGACAAGGGAGGTTATTCTTCCTCTGTACTCAGCACTGGTCAGGCCACACCTTGAGTACTGTGTCCAGTTCTGGGCCCCTCAATTCAAGAAAGATGTTGAGGTGCTGGAACATGTCCAGAGAAGGGCAACAAAGCTGATGAAGAGCCTGGAGCACAAACCCTATGAGGAGAGGCTGAGGGAGCTGGGGGTGTGCAGCCTGGAGAAGAGGAGGCTCAGGGGGGACCTCATTGCTGGCTACAACTACCTGAAGGGACAGTGTAGCCAGGTGGGGGGTGGCCTCTTCTCTCAGGCAACCAGCAATAGAACAAGGGGACACAGTCTCAAGTTGTGCCGGGGTAGGTATAGGCTGGATGTTAGGAGGAAGTTGTTGGCAGAGAGAGTGATTGGCATTGGAATGGGCTGCCCAAAGAGGTGGTGGAGTCACCATCCCTGAAGGTGTTCAAGAAAAGCCTGGATGAGGCATTTGGTGCCATGGTCTAGTTGACTGGCTAGGGCTGGGTGCTAGGTTGGCCTGGATGATCTTGGAGGTCTCTTCCAACCTGGTTGATTCTATGATTCTATGACAGCCCAGCACCAAAGTAACTTCTAGCGATGGGAAGTTAAAGGGGTGGAAAGTGTGCTTCCGAAAGAATTCTGCTCTCCTTTCCAAACCACTGCTCACCAAGCAAAGAGATACCCAAGTTCACGCATGTGCAGATCTGAGGGAGCAGTTAAGACCCCAGACACAGTGCACCCCTCAGGACACATCAGCAGAGCTGAAGGAAGTACACTTTTCTCTATACCCTGACTTCAAAAGAGGCAAGGAACAGGATTTTATCACTGTGGGCAGAAGATGAAATCTCATTAACTCAAGTAATGACTGAAGGAGGAGAAGCCAATATTCCCCTGGCTGCAATCCACTCCTGCGAGCCCTATTTCTTAACTAGTACAAAAACCCCATAAGTCTCTAATTCATTACAAAGATCTGCTTCTTAGGTGACAGTTGTATGACAGACAGACATATGCCAGACTGTTTTAACATGTCAGACATGGTATTGTCGAACACTTCCTCTCTGTTCAAGCTTTTTATTCAGCTGATGATTTAAAGCAGTGGTAAAGCTGAATCAGAAATAAGTTTTCATTTTCTGTAGATTTTATGCCTAGCTATTATCTTTTTCATCCTTCCTCCTTTGGTCACTTCCACGGTGGTTAAAATAGTAAGACTGTAAGCTCAAATTACATACTTCCATATACACCTGTAATTAACCCTACCATGCTGCTTTCCTATACATGCTGTCAAAGAAACTTTGCTGTTCTGGATTTCTCAGCTTTAGCTGCTGCAGAGAATACAAGTGTTTTGCAAGCATAGGCTGGTGTGCAATCCCACAGAACTAGAAGCAGTGATCTCTCCCACTCAGCTTATTTCCCAAGTAAATCAACACTTTACTTAAGAAAATAATAAACTGTTTGCCTCAGTCTGTAGCACTCTTCCCCTTGATATCAATCAGACTTTAAAACGCCTTTGCCATTTCAAGCAGCATTGGGTTGGATATAGCAGTACTTTAAAGGACTTTTAACAGAAACCACGTGCATTAGAGCTAGAGCTATGCTTTTACAATCTAATAGCTGTACTTTTGTTGCTGATTTGAGAAATGAGTGAAGAGAGACTCACATCAGAAAGGAGGAAACAGAACATCTGCTGTAAACACTTATTTTGTGTTTGTTTGGAGTGGAAACCAACTGGAGTGAAACACAAGACTCCACAAGCTGTGGAGAGAAGAACCACCACAAAAAGGAATGAGTGGCCTCATCTGCCACTCTGTGTAAACAGGTGGATGCACAAGGGATGAGTTTCTATCCACACAAACACATGCTACCCATTATATGTCCTCTTTTCGTTTTACACTGTATACTGTACTTCGTATCCATTGATTTTGATTGTGCTAAAATAAAATCCACTGTTGTTTCATTTCTTTAAAGCATCACTGAAGTAAAAAAGTTACATTACATATAGTAAATAAATTTACTTTACAAAACACCCCACATCCTAACCCCCTAGACAATAACCCTTGAATAATTTTGGCACTTCCATCATGTTTTCCAAGTACAACTTTCCACAGTACCATATGCAATGCTACATCCTAAGTGAAAAACAAACCCAAAACAGACAGTGTTCATTTCTATCAGGGGAGAAGGGAGAGAGGGACACAACAATAAAGCACATCAGTAAAAATACCTAGTCTATCTCAAACGTACCTCTCCATTAAGGAATTGAATAGAAAAACCCTAACAGTTATAATTTACAACACCAAGCTCTCTTCCTGGCAACCAGGATTAGAGGTTTATGCTGAATACAATCTTATGCTCAAATACAGAGATAAGCAGCATTATCCCAAAACCCAACAGGATCCCAGCATTCTGTAACAAGAAGTAACCCCAGCGGCTACATCCATGATCACTGGCATCATTGTGGAGCATTTCAGGTACCTAAACAAACGAGAAAGTATTAAATGCCTTCAAAATAAACAGTTACTTCCAACCCAGTTCTTGAATCGTGAGGCAAAAGGTAGCAGAGAATTACTCCTCCAGTCCTTCCTGTTGACTGCATTCATACTACTCCTTGGCTCATCACTCAACCTCAACATTATCAATGTCTTCTTTCTTATTTACAGATTCTTTCTGTGTCTAATGTTTTAATTATGTTGATGTCTTAAAACAGCCATTTATTACCAACTGATTCAATCAAGCCACACCTAGAATTTTATCCCTAAGAAGCTAGTAAAGCTTTTATGAACATGCACCAAACACTCTTACTTCTCTACAAACATACTTCTGAGGTACAGGACAGGATTTAACATAATTCTGCCTTCATCTCAAGAAGCAATAATGCTGTAATGCAAACACCAAAGCACGTTTGGTAGTGCAAATAGTGTGCAGCTTGCAGTCTTACTGGTTATCTGCTATATTAGCCATTGTCAGAAGCAATTTTTTTCACTCTGCTTCTGCTATTAACTTCCTCTGTTTAACAACTAAGAGAGAAACAATCTCTGTTCCTCTCCATTCTGTAAATTAAATAAGAGCTATCTTCCACCTGAATATTTAAGTGAGCACTTAAACTGCATATTTACCAGCACCTTCAAGCACAAAAAAAAAAGTTAATTGAAGAATTATGGAGAAAGATGGAAGGACACATATTTAGCATTAATTCTAAAACTAGATATATAAAATTCAAGTAGGTCTTTTTGGCAAAGAAAATTAAATCAAAATCACCCCCCTGAAGCCAAACATTAATTAGCTTTAATTCTCAAACTATGTTATATAAAATTCAAGTGAGTCTAACCACTTACCATATCCACAAGAGCCACATACATGAACAAGCCAGCAGTAAGTGCAAATATCCACATTGAAACATTGTCTGCGTAATGACCGATGAGAATCCCAGTGGCCATTCCAAGATAGGCCAGCATAGCTGACAGGGCATTATAAAGCACGGCTTGTTTGACAGTCATACCAGCTTTGAGGAGCACGGCAAAATCGCCTGCAACAGGGGAAAAACAAAGGTTTTTCAAACTACTGTAGTAGTCACAAGTTCTCCTCTTACTTACAAAAATATTACTCTATTTTTAATGCTATTATCTGCCTCATTTTTTTATTTCACAAAATTGGAATTCACTGGGGGATTCAAAATGAAAATAGCACAGAGGGAAAACAATGCAGCAGCAAACAGTGTAGGTTAATAGCCTTAAAGGCTCAGGTTTTTTGTAAGAAGCAGCTTTCAGTGTAGTATGCATTTAAACTGATGCTGCAAAGCACTGCAGTACATGACATTCTTAAGCATTCAAATACAGCATTCCTGAAGGGACACTAGCCAGGTGGGGGTGGCCTCTTCTCCCAGGCAACCAGCAACAGAACAAGGGGACACAGTCTCAAGTTGTGCCGGGGAAAGTATAGGCTGGATGTTAGGAGGAAGTTCTTGCCAGAGAGAGTGATTGCCATTGGAATGGGCTGCCCAGGGAGGTGGTGGAGGCACCGTCCCTGGAGGTGTTCAAGAAGAGACTGACTGAGGCACTTAGTGCCATGGTCTAGTTGACTGGATAGGGCTGGGGGATAGGTTGGACTGGATGATCTTGGAGGTCTCCTCCAACCTGGTTGATTCTATGATTCTGTGATTCCCACTTAACTGCATAAAAGCAATGGTAGTTATGCCATTTATTCTCTTGTAACTGCTCTTTGCACTGTAGCTTATAACCAAACTATATAGGACAAAGTTGTTAAGTAACTGCAAGAGACACCAAGTTTTCAACAAAGTAGCTGAAAATAGTCTTAAAAGGACAGATAATTCAATTAAGAAATAAAATAGTCTTTAGAGAAGTCAGAAATATTCTTGAGTAGACACTCTGACATGTATGAAGTTTCCTCATCAAATTTCAAGTAATTTGGTTCTCTGGTACAGTATAAACCTCCAAAGTGTACCTGTAAGTAACCGTACTTGCAGTACATATAAATACTGGACTCTTACCTAGTTCATGAGGTAATTCATGGCAAAATACAGCCACAGAAGTGCTTAAACCACTGGACAACCCTTCAGTAAAGGCTGCTCCTATGACAAAACAGGGAAAAACACCCAAAACATTACCACATATTCAGACATCAAATGCAGCAGCACTGATACAGAAGTTTCTATCAGATTGACATATTAATTGCAGAAGCTTGTATCAGGTTAGGACTCACTCAGATTTTAATTCTGCCTGTGTAAGCATTTAAACTGGACAGCTATTTACAATTCATACGTTTGAAAAGCAGAAGCAACACAGAATCCCATAATTAGTTAAAGCAAACCAATTTCATTATCTTGTTTCTAGACTAAGTCGACTCTTCAAAAAAAATATAAAAGGCAATAAATGGAAATAACATCAGAAAAAAAACACTTTGTGGTTTATTTTGGGTTTTTTTAAAGAACAAATGGATGAAGGCAGCTTAACTACTTCCAAGTCAGGCACTGGAAAAAAGGGAAGTCATTTCAACAGCCATGTGATATCAACAGTGAAAGATTGAAATCTAGACAGTTTGCACAGAGGTGAACTATCATCCTTTTAAGTGGAGAAAATAAACCCCAAACACAAAAAGCACTTAAACTAGTCTAACAGTCCTCATCCTTATTTTCTCTACTCTTTCTGTTGCTTGCTATTTTTCTTCAACAGCAGCTCATGAGGAAGCAGTGCATGGCAGTGCTGAAGAGTTAAATCACAGCCCACACACAGCACTGGAGGCCCCTGGATGCCTGGAAAACCTCACTAAGTAGTGCAGGAGAGCCATGTCCAGCTTCATCTTCAGCTGCTACCAGAACTGTGCCACCAAATAAGGTGCTGCCAATAAGCAAAGAGGTAGAAGGCCACATCACAGTAGTTGGCACATAAGGGACACAGAAGTAGTGTTCTAAGAGGAAGAGCTACAATGGCAATGGGACTCCAAGAAACAATCATCTCTCTCCACTGTGGTCACCACTCTCAGTTACTCAGCAGCCTCTACCCAGATACAACCTCAAATAGGTGGACACTGCTTTCCAGGCCTTCAAGTGCAAGAAATGACTAATGTTGCTACCTGCCTGACAATAGCAGCTTTTCTTCTGGCATGCATGCTGTGGCATCTAGTAAAGCGGTAATGCAGTGGGCATCTCTGGATGAGATAATGAACAGGGGATGGAGAGGGTCTTCAGAAGAGGTTCTAGAGAGGTAAGAGCCCAAGCCTCTTCAGACTAAAATAGAAGGCATGATCAAATCAGCACCAAAACAGAAAGCATGAGCTCCCAGATAGGTAAAGTTTAAAAACAGCAAAGCCTTACAACAGGAAGAACTCTCTGCCCCCACTTGCACCTGCTAATTTGAAGAACATGGTTATGACATTGGCAGCGGTGAGTAGAGCAATGAGCTTTGACTAACCCAAAATACTGGTTCAGCACATTAGATCAGGGCGAGTAATACAAGAACAAAGTGACAAGAGATCCTCTCTCCTGCAGGATAGAGGAACTTGGTGACCAGAACTACTGCCCAGAGAAGTCTATTGCTTGCCCAGAGCCTGTCTTGATGATGCTATAGAGAAAAAAAGCAAAGCAGCTGTCATTTGGCCTGTCATAGATAGATACAGACTGCCCCCCAAAAAAAAACAGAGTGCAAGTAACACTTTTTTGTGTTTATAAATGTAAATAAAGGAGTTTCTTGACTGCATAAAGCTCCAGTAAAAAAATACATAAGAATGCTACCTCCTGGTCAAGATCTCAAATTGTGTTGGGGGAAATATGGGCTTGATATTAGGAGGAAGTTCGTCACAGAGAGAGTGATTTGCCATTGGAATGGGCTGCTCAGAGAGATGGTGGAGTCACCATCCCTGGAGGTGTTCAAGAAAAAAATGGCTGAGGCACTTAGTGCCATGGTCTAGTTGACTGGATAGGGCTGGGTGCTAGGTTAAACTGGATGATCTTGGAGATCTCTTCCAACCTGGTTGATTCTATGAACACTAGGAATAGGTTTACAAACCACCTAACCAAGAAAAGGTGGTGGATAAGGCTACCTATAAACAACCACATAAGACATCACCATTTACATGAGTTTTCAGCTGTGAAGGTGACAGCATTGGACACACCAACTGAGGTTGGACTTGATCTCTTCCAGTGCCTTCCAACCCCTGCCATCCTGTTATCCTGTGACCATCCAGGATGTTCCTTATTGTGATGACTTCCCCAATACAAGTAACAGACAAGCCAGCCAAGAAGATGGCACTTGATACAAACAAGGAAGAGGCAATGACAAACACAGCCAAAAATAGAATCTTGAGCTCCAGTGAACATGAGGTAACTGAGCTCAGGACACAGATGGAAGTTGGAAAAGGAAGAAGCAAAATTAGGACTCTAGATTTTAACGAAGCAGAGTTTTGACTTATTTAAGGAATTACAGGGTAGAATATCCTGGAAATCAGTAAAAGGACAAAAAGTACCCAGAAGAAGTGGCTGATTTGTAAAGCACTCTTAACAGAATGCACAGGTGAACCACCCTGTTTGTGCAGGAACACAGACTTCCAACAGAAGACACTCCCAGTTAAGCCCAACGTGTCTTAACTGATTAAGACCAGAAAAGTAAGTACACAAGAAAAAGCAACAAAAATTGGCAATGAGGAAGAGAACAAAACAGGACAAAAAATGAAGTCCAATTGGAGCCAAGACTAACAAGAAATGAGGAATAACAAGAAATAGTATAGGAATCCTAGCTGAGCAAAGGTTCACAAAAACTTTCAGTTCATTGATAGATGGGATGAGAACCAAGCAGTAGATATAAAAAGAGGCTGAAGCATCAGCACCAGCTTTATCTCAATCTTCACAAAGCTAGATCACAGATCCCAGCAACATTCCAGAAGGAAAGGAACAGCAGACAGCAGAGAAACAACTGGTAAGACATACTTTGTAAAAATCATGGAAATGCTTAGATGCATCCCAGGATGATACCTCCCACGTGTGCTGACAGAGTTCACTGCTGCTACTGCAAGGCTGCAGTCTATCATCTATGGGGGAAAAAAAAGCTATAGAAGGCCCATTATTCTCTAGGAAAGGGATAACATTATTCTCATCTTAAAGAGAGGCGAAGAATAAGACTCAGGGAACAGTCAGTCCTGCCTCAGTTCCTGGAAAGATCATGTTGAATATCCTCTTCAAATCCCTCTACAAACGTCTGACCTAGCTTGAGGCAATGACTAGAGAGACAGCAATAGCAGTAAATATAACAGAACTTAACTTCAGTAGGATTTCTGACACTACTTCTTACAGCATTTTCATCTAAGAGCAGAGGAAATATGAAACTGACAGCTAAATGACTGCACACTGGCTGGACTGCAGGGCTAGCAGAGCTCGATGCCTGGATAGTACACCAAAAAGAGTTTACCAGCACAAATACTGAAACCCATTTTCTTCAGTTTCTTCACAAATGATCTAGATCAAAGAGACTACAGATTTGCAGATAATGCTAAGATGATGTGCAGAAGGAAAAAGGATTGAGTTGGCACATCAAGCACTAGAGCTTTAGACAAAGAAAAGCATGGCAAACTTGAAGACTAGGCCAACAGAAATCCTGCGAAGATCAGAGGAAAAGTCAGAAACTCTGCATATGGGGCAGAATAACTTCTGATTGGCTGAAATGGATGTGAGGATTATGGTTAGAGTTGCTCTCACTGCAAGTACAGTGAGTCAAACTGTGCAGTCTTCGCAAGACCAGCAGACAAAGATCTTATGCTCCTCTGCTAAGTACAGGTGAGGTTGTTCCTGAGATTCTCTGCCCACTTTGAGGTGTCCCCAGTTCAAGACAGATATGAACACTTTCCAACAAAAGCTGACAAAATGATCAGAAGTCTACAACATAGGGCCTAAAAGCTGGAGGAAGCTAGGTATATTTAACCACTCTTTCCACCAGAGTAAGGAGTGGCCTAACCTCTGCGTCTAAGCACCTTTAGTGCAGTCACAAATATGAAGGAATCTTTCTCCTCAAAAGTAGTGACAGATGACACAATAGGGGTGAGGCTGCAAGCCACAATTTGAGAGCTTTGAGTTGGAAAAATCTTTCCTTGTTAAGAAACTGCAATGCAAGACTAGGAGAGGCCAGCCACATACATGCTGGAATCTCCCCATCTCTGGAGGTTTACAGGGTTTGGCTGACCCAATCTCGTGTTGACTGACCAAAGAGTTGTTTCATGCAGAGTTCAAGTAGGTGACCTCTAGAGGCCACCCATTTCTATGACTCTGTGATGTCCAATTTGGAGATGTCTGATTCTGCACAGTGTGCAAAACAAAAGCTATTTTGACTTAAGCCCTCAGCAAGCTTTTCTACTGCACTCAAAAACATTCAGTCACAGGAGCCCACACAGTAATTAACATGTTGCTACCACTTAACTAGAAGAGGTTATCAATGCACACTATCAGTCTTTCTTGGGCATTGGTCTGTTTCTCTCACCTCCAAACATTCCTTAATAGTTTTGAAGTCAGACTTTGAGAGACAGGCAGGATAGCTACAGTTATCTCCAACTCAATTCTTCAGCACTCAATTGGGCTTTAATTTCTGGGAGGACAGAGAAGAAGGCAGAAGGTCCTTCTCCCATGCCTGCATCCTAAATAATGTGTAAGTTCCTCTATATTACTGTCTCTATACAATGTTTTCACAGTCTTATCAGTTTTAAAGGAAAACTAAAAGTACAAGAGCCCAGCTTAATCACACGTGGTAAATCTAATTTTAGGACTGCAAATGCAAGCCAAACAAAACCTGATTACTTTGTGAAGTACCTAGGTGGCTGTATGCTGTACAGATACACAGCAACCAAAGTCCAAGCTTAAATAACAGGAATATCTTTTTTTACTTTTCACTGCTAAAAAGATATCTTGAAACATTAACAAATTGAGCACTACATTAATATATCTGGCATCATTCCTCTGGAGAAACTGACTTAATAGATACTTTCAAAGTCATTGCTTCTCTCAAAAAGAGCTAGAGAAAAAAAGAAATCTATATGCACGATCAGTGCAAAAATAGCATTCTGCATTTTAATTATTTAGTTGAAGCTACACAGAAAAGTTCAAGTCACAGAAGATAATTTTATACAAATTAGTCAGATGCAACTGTTCCATGCTTTAATAATCTTATACCTACATAATTAGCACAACAGATTTGAGAAAAAGCTAAGGGAAGTTATGAATAATAAATCACATGAAATGAATGAACTTAAATGAAGGGTTAGTCTGGCTAAAGCTATCTTCACAGAAGCATTTACATCTTCATTTAAATATAAGTAAAACACTATACAAGTAGTACTGGCATTTTCACATCATCAAATCAATACTTTTCCATAATAGGTTTGAGCACATCCAGAACTGAGGGGAACCCATATTTCCATCAGCCTGAATAAACTACACAGCAGGACTCTAAAAACTATTGTTCTCACTTGTTCAATAAGCCTTTATTAACCTTCCTCGTAAGTCATAGCTCCTTCTCAAATCTCCCTAATGCTAAGAGGTAATTGATTCTCTGCATGCCATTTGTATGCAAATCCTCTTCCTTTTATCACATTTTCACTACTGTTCTGCTCAAAAATTTACATACCGTGCTTCAACTTGGGCAAAAATGAGATTAAATCAAAAGGTGTCCTTTCACATTATACTTTGAATTGACTGTATCTGAACAACTGCAAATACTGCTGTAAGCAAATAGTTACTACTGGGTTTTCTCCTCAAAGAAGAATGAACTTGTTTCTACAGTAAAATTTACAGAAAGATTGACACTGATGATAGACCCCAGTACCTATAAAGATTAGTCTTAAATACTGAAGTCAAGATTACAAAAGATCAGTCTAAGAACTGAACATCAATGATTTGACTTCACTTTCCATAACTTAAAGTACCTGTAGTCTACCTTTCCTTCTAGGAAAAAAAAATTAGGGAGTTCCCAAACCTAATCTCCCAGAAAGAAGTTCAAACTATTCAATCTGTTTTTTGTGATAAATATTTTCACTGAAGCAGTATCAAAAAAGACTGAAGAGCTACAGCATCTACAGGAAAAAATTGGGCATGAACACAGAAGGAACGAGAAGGCAAATATTCTGTTTACACACAAGGTAACTGTTTATACTGGTTTACTTTAAAAAGAAAACCAAAAACAAATGCACACATAAAATGGAGACTACTTGGCTTAACTTTAAGGAAAGACTGAGTAGACTATGACTGGTGCTTAGGAAATTTTTGTGGTTAAATCCTTGTCCAAGAAAAGAAACTAGGCGTGTGTATTAAGACCAAATATAGCACATTAAGCATCTGAAGGAATTTATTTATGCTACATTCCTTTAAATTATATAGGCACTCTTCATCAAAAAAATCTGCAGGAAAGGCAACATACAGTAACTTCATTGGTACCTTCTCCGTGAATCATATTTCTGACAGGTAATAGCTAACTAATGATCTATCAATTAATATGACATTCACATGCTCCTGGCACACAAAATCAGGACAGACTTTCTCTGGAAGGTTAGTACAAACACTAGAAAGAAGTGCAATTCTGCTTGTCAGTGGCTAACAAAATCGGAGAAACTGGATCTGACAGGGCTGCTATGCAAAAATGCAGAACTGTAGAGAAGACAGTACCTTGGCCCAAAGTAGTTTTACAGCAAAAAGCACATGAATACTTGCCTCACACAGCACAAAAATCATACATATATGTCGTCTAACCTATTTGTTTAATATGCAAGCTAAAGCAGACTGAAACGAGGGTCCCATTTCCTACTCACCAGGGGAAACTGAAAACAGGTATAAGCAGGGCCCAGTATAGGCAAAGACAGATGTGTGACCTGACCTTGTTTCTTAAGAAGTCAAGGCAGAAGACAAAAAGAAATAAAGGACATGATACTAGGGGCCTGATTGAAGTGGAAAAGCCACAATTACTTTGTAAATAATAAAAAAAACAAGTCTGACTTAAAAGAATTGCTGAGCTCTTGCGGGCACTGAAATATGAAGGCACCTGTAAGTCCTAAATAATGTTTTATAAGCCTAGCTTTAGTTTTAAGAAATGTTAGCTTTAATTTTGCCAAGAGCAGGCAATAAAACAAAGTTCACTTATATCTTAAAGAAACATAGCTGCAAGCATCTCATTCCTGATTCATTTGTCACTGATCTCCAGCTTGTTAATCTGGAGATTTTTCTTATTCATTCAGAGCTGCTATCAAATAGAAGCTCAGGGTTCAAAGATTCACCACTAATTCCTTGTGCTGCTAAGGAAAAGATAAGTGACAAGAAGAGGACGTCACTGCCCTCATACACAAAGCTGCAGTCTCCAACATAATACTTACCAATAGCTAGGCCATCACTAAAATTGTGTAGTCCATCTCCCATAATCACCATCCAAGCCAGAGTTGCTATCCCTGCATCCTTCAGTTCTTCACGCGAGTAGCGCTGACTGTGACTGTGGGGATGATGGTTCTGATGATGGTGGTGATGCAGAATATGATGGTAGTCATGGTGATGATGACTAAGATGATCTGTCTGACCCAGTGTATCGTGTAAGTGAGAATGACATTTGTTTCTACAGCCTCTGGACACATATTCATTGTCAGCCTCCTCATGATGAGAATGAGCTATCATCACTTCTTCTTCTTCTTGCACAGTTGGCTGCTGAGAAATGAAGGGTGATGGATCTTGGGAGTCTGTCCCCAGATAGCCCTCAGGCCCTGTTAGAAAAGCCCAGAGTATAATATTAAACATTTTAAAAATCACCTAGGAAGCAAAGATAAAATGAAGAACTTGAATAAGTGATGGAGTGAAGAAACTAGTAAGCCTAAAGTTAAGAATGGTGCCAAAGCTCCTTGTACAGGAGACTTTTTTCCCAAGTGTTTTATAACTTCATTTTCTCTAAACAGATCTCTGAGATAATTCCCAATAGTTCAAAATAAGAAAAATCATTTAGCTTCTGTTCCCTACTACTGAAGCAGCCCCTACATTATGGTCACAAATGTCTCCTAGAAGTTAAAGTTTTTAATCTAACATCCAGTGCAATTTTAAAAAGCATAACTGTGAAAACTCCTGTGTTTCATATAAATAGAAGAGCTTAAGTTTGAACACCTGAAAAACATTCACAATAAAGTCATTACTACAGACCATGAAATGTAAACATCAGTGGCTATTTTAACTCCTAAAACTTGATCAATTCTTCCTCTGCAATTAAATTAACAAATACTTTTTCTCTACATTATCAGCAAATCTTTTATTAATCACAAAATATTCAGAAAATCTGAACACCTCTTTTAGTTACAAGAGTTAACAAGGATCCAGTAAGGTGAGTTTTTGCTTACAACACAATCCTGGGAACATGTAATCATTGGCAGTACAAATACTTCTGAACTAATCTCTAAGCTCTTAGATTTTCCACTTTATAAATAAACTAAAAAAATCTTAGACTTAAGATGTGCAAAAATCTAAATAATGGGCATAACACCCAAGAGTCACAAGAGAACTGTAGAAGACAACAGGCAGAGCCATAAGTTTCACAGAATGACTTTGATTTCTGCTGTTAAATCCAGAATTAAGAAGCTTATGGTTTCAAAACTGAATTCATTGCTTCCAACCTAACAATCCTTTTTAGAGCAGAGACAGCCCTCAACATATGAATGTACACACAAATTTTGTTTTAAAAAGATTTCAAATAGGTAGTGATCCAACCTAGTTAGACCAATTTGATGGTTTCTAAACAGTGTTGCCACAACATAGTAACTGTGGAATATTATTGAGACTTACGATCATCTGCATCTAACTTTTCTTCATTTGCCGAAAACTTCTTACTTTCTCCATCATCTTCATTTTTTTTCTTATGCCAAAACAAAATGCTGTGGTCAATAATATTTTACTTTTTTCTCTAAATATGAGCAACATTATATTCACAACTTTTATGCAGCCTGCACAAATAGTGGACAACATGGAAATCTTACAAAGAATGCAGAAGAGGAACACTAGAAACTGAGCTAAATAAAACATGACAAGGGTGCTAGGCCTCCATGGAAGTAAAAAACCCAAAAGAATTCCAGAAAACAAGCCCACACACAAAAATACCCCACATTTTTGCACAAGGAATAAGCAGAAGAGTTCATCTGAGAAGCAAAGTGCATCAAATACTGAGCAAAAGTTATTCTTCTAACTCTTTTCCACTGTAATGTCGTGTAAATTACATGTAATTTACAATGTAATGTATGTTTTCTCTAGTGTACTGAAGGAAAACCAAGCAAAATCTCTAATCATTGCTTACTAATATCTGCATAACAACAATCTATGACCATTGACTCAGTACCTAGGAGGGTGTAATTAAACCAAACGAGCAGTTCCCTGTGGCTGAAAGAAGGGCACTTGCTTTCCTTGAGACATTTCATGTCCTCTCCGGGCAAATAAATTTAACTGGATATAGGGAAAGCGATCTTGCTTGTCACAGTTAGTTTAGATTCAGTATAAACCACACACTACAACCTCCTGTGACCAAGATCAAAGATCTGACAAGGCATCTGCTCTGAGACTGCTGCCTTCATGGCCAATTTAACAATTCAACCAAACAGAGATTATCAGTCCTTGCGTTAGCTTAGAAACTAGCTATTTTTAAGATGAGTAATTAGTTACTAATTTTCTTCAAGTATAGCTTAAGATATTGCCATTTTTTACTCTTTTTTACTGAACTAGCTTTTACATTCTTTATTCCTGGCTACACTACCCTTTAAAGAAATCAATTACCAATAATTGGTGAGTTACCAACATTTATGATCTGCCAAAATGGAGATATTTCCCCCCTCCATAAAAAACAGCATAGCTATCTGAAAGCTGTCTTGCTTTTCTTTTTATGGGATGCAAAGGGAAAGAAATGAGGGGTTTGGCAGACATTTCCAAGTGGAATGCTATCTGAAGTCACTGTCTACAGTGTAGTTGGATGCTTATTTATGTACTGCCACCCTCAACTGAGGCACAATAATTGTATATGTGAGGCCATCTTATTTCATCCAGTTTAACATTTGAAATAATACTGTAGTAGTTCAGATACTCATAACTGACTTGTCAGAAGTCAAGAATGAACTTCTTCAATTATTTTGTTAAAACAAAGAATGCAATTTGATATTTACTTAATAACCAACTCAGTGGTGTAACACTTGTACTATGTCTGCTTAAGGAAATACCTCAGAGTTCTTCCATAACAGGAGCACACATAAAAACTATCATGTAATTCAAAAGTAGGTGTGTGCCTCTAGTGTTATAATTCCACTTCTATTAATCAAGTCAGCAGTCATTATTAAATCCAGACAGATGTATCACAATCATGAAAAAAAAAATGTGTATTCAGAAATGATCATGGCATGCAATATAGCTCAAAATATTACTTTCTCTACCTTTTTCTTCTTGTCCTTAAACTGCTTTATTAAAGTGATCAAATGCTCCACCAGAAACATGAAATACAAGCCTCCAAGTGCTGTAAGTCCCTTCCAAGTGGAATCTAGGTAAGCACTCTCCTCTGCACTTTGAAAAACAAGATGTTTGAACATAGAGTCTTTGTTTTGCTCAAGTAGAGGTTTTTCATGGTGATGGTGATGGTTTCCATGTGACTAAGGGGAAAAATAAATGGGGGAAGTCATTACATTCAAAAGAACTGATAACTTGAGACACAGAAAGTATGCTTCACATTATTTTCCTGAAGTCTGGAGACCAGACTTAATAATTTCCATTGAGGAAATGCTCTGGATACAATCTCCAACAGCTACGAAGGAATCTGTTGATAGGAAGAAACACTGCAATGACCAAAAGTAGGCCTGGTATTTACTCTCTCATTGAAGCTTCATGCATACCACTTAAAATGTACAACAGTCTTCAAAAAATTCCTGACACTGTTACTGCATTTTAAGTAGTCCCAGCCAGCATATCAATTATTTCACCCATCTAAGAAAGCTTATAGGCTTTAGAAACCTTTTTCTCTAAGGAACCTCACAGTAATTTCCTTCTTTAAAGAAGTCTCACATTTTTTTGCTCCATGATGGCTACTGGTATTTTCCAGAAGTTTTTTGATTCTGGACATCTCATTCGTATGTTCAGATTTACATAACTTCACATCACAAATGAAAAAATTAACTGAAAGGAAAAAGAATCATATCCTCAATTACAGGCAAGGGTCAGAAATCACCAGATGCAGTCCTTTTTGTCCACATTATCTGAAAGCTGAAACAACTTAATGTTTGGGTTTTTTTTGAGGGAGAGAGAGGGGAAGGCAGAGCAAGGCAGAGGCAATGTCTATTCAGAAGCTTCAAGTGAAATAGAAACGTATCAATCATTTTCCAATTTCATTATCCACATTATGTAAGGGCAACACCGAGCTAGGAGCAGGTGTCGATCTGCTGGATGGTAGAGTAGCCCTGCAGAGGGACCTGGACAGGCTGGATGGGTGGGCAGAGGCCAATGGGATGAGGTTTAGCAAGTCTAAGTGCAGCGTTCTACACTTTGGCCAAAACAACCCCAAGCAGCGCTACAGGCTGGCGATCGGGTGGCTGGAGAGCAGCCAGGCAGAAAGGGACCTGAGGGTATAGTAGGCTGAACATGAGCCAGCAGTGTGCCCAGGTGGCCAAGAGAGCCAATGGCATCCTGGCCTGCATCAGGAGCAGTGTGGCCAGTAGAACAAGAGAGGTTATTCTTTCCCTGTACTTAACACTGGTCAGGCCACACCTTGAGTACTGTGTCCAGTTCTGGGCTCCTCAATTCAAGAGAGATGTTGAGGTGCTGGAACGTGTCCAGAGAAGGGTGACGAAGCTGGTGAGGGGCCTAGAACACAAACCCTATGAGGAGAGGCTGAGGGAGCTGCGGGTGTTTAGCCTAGTGAAGAGGAGGCTCAGGGGTGACCTCATTGCTGTCTACAATTATCTGAAGGGAGGTCATAGCCAGGTGGGGGTCAGTGTCTTCTCCCAAGCAACCAGCAACAGAACACGGGGACACAGCCTCAAGCTGTGCCAGGGGAGGTATAGGCTGGATATTAGGAGGAAGTTCTTCAGAGAGCCGTTGGAATGGGATGCCCAGGGAGATGGTGGAGTCACCATTCCTGGAAGAGGTGTTCAAGAAAAGAGTGGATGAGGCACTTGGTCTAGTTGACTGGCTAGGGCTGGGTAATATGTTGGACTGGATGGTCTTGGATGTCTCTTCCAACCTGGCTGATTCTATGAATATGTAAATCAGAAATCCATCAGGTAATGTTTTCCCAAGACTTCAGAAATGCTTCATTTTTACAAAAAACATTACAATGGATAAGCAATTATTATAAGTGACTGATTACAGAGAAGAGTGGTTTAGCTATTCCACACTTAAAGTGTACAGTGAGCAATTTCCACACAGAATTCTTGCATGCAAAGAGAAATGAGTGACTTGGCAGCATATAAGACTAAAACCAGCAAATAGATTGAGGGATAATGATATGAAGGACACTAAGGAGTTTGAAATAAGTAATGCAGTTCCAAACGGGAAACCTTTCTATCAAATACAACCTGATGAGCCTGAGAAATTACTTATCAAATACGTAACGACATAAATTTTCACTAAGACATACAGATAAGCAACAAATTCACTTTGAGATCATAAATGATACAGTAATTAATACTTACATGTGGAAGGAGATGTAAGAAAGCATCTCCACTCAAAGTCCCCACAGCCAGGGCCACAAGAAAACTTAGGAGAAACTTGAAAAATACACGATTCATCAATGGTACCAATATAACACCCAGTAAGGAAAGAAAACTGATGACTGAGATGGATATAAAGCCACCAATCCAAGCTAATGGGATTAAAAAAAAAGAAAGAAAACATAACAAGAATAAGTAATAATTGTATGGCATTTTGTCTGCAGAACATTCCTGTTATCAAACATTCCTGACCCATCGAATAATCAGATGTTAACAAATGGTACACCACGAAGATTTCTCTCCAGACATGGTCAAGTGCCAAAAGAAAATTACAAATTCCTCTCCACTTAATTCAAAGTTTCTTAAACTTATAGCCAACATAAATCAGTTTCCAGTAAGTTTTTATTCCATGTTAAAAAAAAACCTACCTATTTGCAGAGAGTAACTTTTTGGAGGAGTTTCAGCTTTTTCACTAGTTGCATGTACTATGCAGTGTTTGCCATCGATCTGATTAATAAGAGCTGGACAGAGGTAACTAAATTCAGTAGCACTCAACAACACCTGAGTGCCCATTCCATGGGACTGCATCAGTTTTGATGCACTGGAGCACTGTGGAAAAGATACATGTTAAAGATTAATCAAAGCCAGAATACCATGTTATATCTCAAGAAGACTGCACATTCCATTTTTACTGAAATGCAGCAGTAGCATCAGGTGAAAACAGCTACATCAACAGTAATTAAAACTGGTAACAAACCAATTCAGTAACAACTATACCTCCACCTCTCTTTCGGCTCAGAAAGCTAGTTTGGGAGTCCTGGTGACTAATGCATAGGTACCAGTCATGCTCACCACAAGGGAATCAGATGCTCTGCTACGTAAAAGTTTAACACTTTTCACTCTGTTTCAATGGCCACATAGGACAGTATTATCAAGGTAGCAGTATCAAGGTTAAATGCCTTTTTATAGAAGCAATTACTATAGTAAGTCTTGTACAGAACACGTCCCACATATTCTTTTCTCCAGGAAAGAGCTCCCCACAGTACAAACTACACTCTCAGTGGAGTTAAGTGTAATACTTCTGCTCCAACCCCACAGAGCACAGTAACTGATGAATTCACCACCTGGGATTATACACTACACAACACTCACTCTGAATCTTCTGGCATGGCTACATACCTCAGAGACACTTGCCTTGTTAAGGCCTCTAAAGCAAAGCGATCTGACAGTGGTAAGACTACCAACAACACAACTATAGACTTTACCAGCAGTAAGTTTTACTGTTTCAAAGTAAGAAAACATTTTGCAGCAACATTTTTGTAAGTTGGTCTTTGCAACCTTAAAGAAGATAGAGAGAGAGGAGACTGAAGGAGGAAGGTGCTGCAATTCTACACTAACTGCCACAGATTATCTAACCTTTGTGAGGCAGTGCTGGCAAAAACGAGTGGGTTTTTTTTTACTTCATACACACTATTACGAAAACATGTCAGATTCTGGCTTTACAGCAGAACAAGTTGGGGTTTTTTTTGGTAATATTTTAAACCAATATACATTCACAAAACCAAGGGTATGTTTACACTTATGCATATATGCTTTAGCTCTTTTTCAGGAAAATTTAAGTAATCAAATTGCATACATACGTTCCTCTGAGCTTGTGAACATGAGACAACATTACTTCAAAATAGTAAGTTTCAGGGAAAGTCGCTTGCAGACATTCTGCTACAAGCACCCTTAAATCACAAAACTTATTATCAGATAAGCAATAAGCACCTGACAAGTAAGCCACAACAGCATTCCTGGTGGATCTGGATTCTCAAGAATACAACAGAATCAGCCTCACCTCTTGGGTATTTTGTTTTTTCAGTTTAGAATACAGGTAGCTTCCTCTTTCCAATTCCTTTGGTGATGCATGAGATTCATTTGCTTTGCTGTTCACCAGCCAGCTTGCATTGCTGCTACCTGTGACATTCACAGCGTTATTGCTGGTCAGACCTAAACGAGCAACCAACTTGACACCTCCAGGTTGTGCACTGTGTAATTCAGAGTGGCTGTCTGTGGGAGCAGTGATGATAGATGCCATTATTTCATTAACGGTGTTTTTGCTGCGTACAAAGTTCTGCTGATCTCCAACATTCTCTGCTTTATGAGGTTCCTTTGAGTGACTGTTCCTGTGATGTTTGTTAGCATCAGACTCACGGTTTGGACAAACAGTTTTTTCAGAGTTTTTACTCAATGAAACATGGTTATGATGGTGATGATCATGGTGATGGTCGTGGTCATGGTCGTGGTCATGGTCATGGGGTATTTTAATTCTTTTTATTTTATCTATGCCAATGTTTTGGAGCAATTTTCTAAAGCCTTCAATTGACAGAGAATTGTTTTCTCCATAACGATGAAAGAGTTCTTGAAGGTGAAACTTCTGTATCAATCCTGCCAAATCAGTATTAATGCCAGCTGCTTTTTCTGGAAAGGTTCTCTCTGATGCATGCACAACAGTAACTGTATTCACTTCATGATGATAACTTTCATGCAGCAGTAGGGAAAATGACACAAGTACAGTGACCAATACTGTATTCTCCATTGCAGCTTCTTTTTTAAGACTGAATAAAAAAATCTATAAAGAGAAGAAAGTTTTAACAGCTCACAAAAAAAGATCACACCTTCCTCTGTAATAAGTGTTCATAATTTGTTTAAACTAAAGAAATTCACAACAAATCCAAACAGGACCTGCTCAATTATCAAGAGAAGCACGAGTAGAGAGATTTAAATGGTTACAAATCCAGCATTTCTCACAGATGCATGGCCTCAGGCAACAGATGATGATGCATACTACAGTGAGGTCACTGGCCATAAACATCCCCAGATGTAAGCATACCCTTGTTTAGCTTGGCCTGTGTCCATTTTCTAACACAAGCTTACACTGAGAGCATACTCAAGGGTGCTCCAACTGAGCTCTAGGCTAGGCTTTTCTCATGCTTGAAACAAGCCTTATAATTTTTCTATCAGCAGTGAATAAGGAATATTAATCATAAGTTACTTAAAAACTTAAGTTGCTTAAAAATCAAAAATGCCAACCTTCCCTCACAGGACTTCTCAGAGCTCCTGGCAAGTCAGCCTGGCTTGTTTTCATCATGCCACAGAAATTTTTTTTTATGCTCTCACATTCTATCTGTGCTTTAAAATGCTGTCATACAGCTCCTTTCACCAGGCAGGCAGAGCACTGCTGTGGACCAGACGTTCATAAGTAGGAACGTTCACGAATTGGAACTAGATAGTCTTTAAGGTCCCTCCCAACCCAAACTACGCTGTAATTCCGTAATATTCCAGTGAGGTTACGAACTGGTATTTAGGCTGTGTACAGGACTATGTTTAGGGAGCTGACTCAGCTCTTTTTCAGGCAGGGACAAAGAACATGATGCAGAGAAAGTCCGTTTTCCAGAAGGCTATAAACAACCTTAAAAATACAGCATCACCGCCAGGAACCGAGGCAGAGACCCTACTCACTCTCCCCGTTAAAAATCGCGCCGGCTGAAGTCGGCGTCCCACAGACCCGCACTCCCCAGAGCACCATAGAATGGTCCTATCTGGAAAGGATTTCCAAAGCTCCAAGCTCCTGCTGACTAGCAGGGGCATCCTCGTCTAGATCAGACTGCTCAGAGCTCCGTCTAGATCAGACTGCTCAGAGCTCCGTCCAGCCTGCGGTCGGGGCGGGCCCGAGCAGCGGTCCCCGATAAGAACAAGGCGCGGGAGAGAAGAGGCGGCCCCAGCACTTTCCAGGCCGCACGGCCGCTAACCCTGCTGCCAGTGCACGGCGCCAGCGGGAACAACCCGGCACTGGACCGATGCCGCGGCCGGGCCGGGCCAGCCTAGCCCCGCCTCACGGGGCGGCGGTTCCAGCGGCGGTTCCCACGCTGGGTCGCAGCTGCTGCCCCCTGCCCGACCATACGGGGCAGAAGCCCGCTCAGCAGCCTGCCTGCAGCCGCTGGAAGAGGAGGACAAGGAGAAGGAGGTTACCTCATCAGCAGCCGGGCCGGGCCCCGCCGCGCCGGGCAGCTCCCATGCCGCGGCCCGCGCGCGCCAGCCGCTCCCGCCCCTCTCCTTTCCCTTCCTCTTCCGGGTAGCGCGGCCGGCACGCGGCCTTCCGGCGGCCAACCGGGGCGCGCGGCGGGCGTCACGCGGGGGCGGCGGAGCGCGTGGCGGGGGCGGCGCTGACGGTGGCGGCGGGGAGGGAAGCGACTGCTGCACTCTTAGCCCCGTCTGCTGCCGCCCGGGGACAGCTAGGCAGCTGCGGGGAGGTGGCCCTGGAGAGAGGCTGCCAGGGGTGGCACCTGCTGCACTCTTAGCCCCGTCTGCTGCCGCCCGGGGACAGCTAGGCAGCTGTGGGGAGGTGGCCCTGGAGAGAGGCTGCCAGGGGTGGCACCTGCTGCACTCTTAGCCCCGTCCGCTGCCGCCCAGGGACAGCTAGGCAGCTGTGGGGAGGTGGCAGTGGAGAGGTGGCCCAGGAGGAAGGCTGCCAAGGGTGGCACCTGCTGCACTCTTAGCCCCGTCTGCTGCCGCCCAGGGACAGCTAGGCAGCTGTGGGCCGGTGGCAGTGGGGAGGTGGCCCAGGAGGAAGGCTGCCAAGGGTGGCACCTGCTGCACTTAGCCCTGTCTGCTGCCGCCCAGGGACAGCTAGGCAGCTGTGGGCCGGTGGCAGTGGGGAGGTGGCCCAGGAGGAAGGCTGCCAGGGGTGGCACCTGCTGCACTCTTAGCCCTGTCTGCTGCCGCCCAGGGACAGCTAGGCAGCTGTGGGCCGGTGGCAGTGGAGAGGTGGCCCAAGAGGAAGGCTGCCAGGGGTGGCACCTGCTGCACTCTTAGCCCCGTCTGCTGCCGCCCAGGGACAGCTAGGCAGCTGTGGGGAGGTGGCAGTGGAGAGGTGGCCCAGGAGGAAGGCTGCCAAGGGTGGCACCTGCTGCACTCTTAGCCCCGTCTGCTGCCGCCCAGGGACAGCTAGGCAGCTGTGGGCCGGTGGCAGTGGGGAGGTGGCCCAGGAGGAAGGCTGCCAAGGGTGGCACCTGCTGCACTCTTAGCCCCGTCTGCTGCCGCCCAGGGACAGCTAGGCAGCTGTGGGGAGGTGGCAGTGGAGAGGTGGCCCAAGAGGAAGGCTGCCAAGGGTGTCCTTAGTTCCAGAAATACTGATTTGGATTTAGAGAATCGTTTGAGTTGGAAGAAACCTTTGGAAGTTAACCCACTGCAACCCTCTTTGGGACATCTTTGGCTAGATACCGTTCCTCAGAGCTCTGTCTGACCTGAACTGAAATGTGTCCAAGGATGGGGCATCTACCATCTCTCTGAGCAAGCTGTGCCAGTGTTTCACTACTCTCACTGTTAAAAATCCCTTCCTCACATCTAGTCTTAAGTCTCCCCTCATGTCATTTAAAAACATCACTCCTTGGCCTGGTGCATCAGGCCCTGTTATTAAGATTGTCCCCATCTTTTTTATAGGCCTTCTTTAAGCATGGCAAAACTTCAGTAAGGTCTCCCCAGAGCACTTCTCCTTTTTTCCAGGCTGAATGACCCCAGTTCTTGGCCTTTTTTTCATAAGAGGTGTGTTCCAGATGTCTGATAATTAATGTGGGCCTGTATAGTACTGTTCAGAAGATGGTGGTTCACTGGGAGGTGTGAAATTCACCCAAGATTTATAATCAACTATTAGATGAGGATCAGAACAATTCTGTCTGAAAACACAAGTCACTCTGGGCTTGCAGCCATGTTGTAGGTGAATGTGCTGAGTGTGGTAAGACCCCTCAGAGTCTTGGAAAGTGTTCTGTACTAAGGGTCCTGAAAAGCATACATGTCTGGACAGGGAAGGATTGGAAGTGGACTGACTAGTTGTAAACAAGGGGTAAATAAATAAAAGGCAAGTGATGGTTTTTGAAGGCATCCTCTAGGGTATTGCAGTGAGCACTTGTGCTAGTTTGAAGCAAGCTAGAATGTTTTGGTGAGAAAAACTAGATCATAGGCTGTGAAAAGAAAAAAAAACAATGGCGATGTCTACTTTCCTTCAGAGTCTTGCTGAAGAACAATGTAAACATTAGATAACACTCTTGCCATTTTTTTCTTCACTCTGCTTCTGGCTTCGGACTGAGCTGCAGCTCCCTAACCTCTCCTGCCACTCACCTTTGCTTTTTAACCTCTTGGCTGAACCTCTGTTCTTCCTTGGGGCTGGGGTAAGGTGCAGGGGTGGTTGAGAGCCCCTCCTGGGGACTCAGGTTTCTGGGAGGGCTGTTGTGTTTCTGTATTACTTTTACCTTGTATATTTCTGTATATAACTATATACTGTAAATATCTGCTTGTATATTGTGCTAAGCTGTAAATAAATAGCTTCATTTATATTCCCAGAGCTGGCTGAGTCTAGTCTGGGTATTACTAAAGTGTGGGTGAGCAGGTAACACCCAAACCACCACAGCATTGTTTGGTCAAACCTATCAGAATCAGCCAGGTTGGAAGAGACCTCCAACATCATCCAGTCCAACCTATCACCCAGCCTCATCCAATCAACCAGACCATGGCACTAAGTGCCCCATCCAGGCTTTGCTTGAACACCCCCAGGGATGGCGACTCCACCACTTCCCTGTGCAGCTGATGCCAATGCCAATCACTCTGTGAAGAACTTCCTCCTAATATCCAGCCTATACCTCCTCCAGCACAACTTGAGACTATGTCCCCTTGTAGACAGCAGTGAGCTCATCCCTGAGCCTCCTCTTCTCCAGGCTAAACAACCCCATCTCCCTCAGCCTCTCCTCATAGGGTTTGTGTTCCAGGCATCTCACCAGCTTTGTCACCCTTCTCTGGACATATTCCAATGCCTCAACATCTCTCTTGAATTGAGGAGCCCAGAACTTGACACAGTACTCAAGGTGTGGCCTGACCAGCCCTGTTTAATTATTTGTTTAGAAGAATACTGCTGAATGCATGACTGAAGAGACAATGAGAAAGGACTGAGTTCACCTGGGAGAAAGGCTTGAAACTTGATGAAAAGACATTGCTTTCTCCTGCGTTTGAGTTGCTTTGCTGTGCTGCTTTTCTTACCTGGCCATGACTGCTGTATGTCACAGGTATAGGGTCTCTTGTTTCTCCTCCTTCTTCCACCACTTCCAGAGCTCTACCATCACATTCATTAATATTGCTGTTACACTGGGTGCCGTTCTGCTTGCCCTTCCCAGACGGCTTTGGAATGTGGCCTCGTGTATGACACGTTGTCGAAGTTTTTAGCTTGCCAGAGTGTGAAGGCAACACTGAATACTGCCTTTACTGATAGCTCCTAAATGTTATGCCAGTGACTTAATGGCCAAACCATGCTCACCCATCTTTCTCTATCTGCTCTTTGCTGCTCTTGACAGTACCAGCCTACCTGCCAAAGTTTTTAGCTTGCCAGAGCATGAAGGCAACACTGAATACTGCCCTAGGATCTGTCTTTACTGATAGCTCCTAAATATTATGCCAGTGACTTAATGGCCAAACCATTCTCACCCATCTTTCTCTATCTGCTCTCTGCTGCTCCTGACAGTACCACCCTACCTGCCAGTCAGGAGATGACAGATCTGTCTTCTTTATGTCTCATACCTCCATCCCTGACTAAATTAAACCTTTGCTTGTGAGTTCAGATGACTAAAGGGCAAAAGGGAACTATGTTTTCTGAGCAACTCCAGAAACAGAGAGTAATGGATTTATTCCAGACAGTAGATTTTGAAATATTGAAACAATTCCATGTCTCTAAGCCATACTATTTTTTTTCTGCTGGAGGAAGAGAAGGAATCTATGAAACACAGGAGTGGTTGTGGGTTTTTTTTTTCTTTAATGCTAATTCATTTTGCAAGAATACTGTTAACCAGATGTCTTTGTAACATTTCAATAACACAACATTTATGCCTAATATGCTTATGTTAGGCATCTGATTGTTGTAATTTTTTTTTGTTAATCTTTTCAAATTGCATCTGATAAATTATGGAGCTGTTTTTCCTAGCCTCTTGAATGCATCCACTGTGTCCAGCTGTTTTATTGTATCAGATCTGTAGTTTCCTCTCACATCTTGCCAAGGTCATTTACAGATCTGAGCATCAGTGCCTAGGTGACACAGAACTGGTCTTCAGTTAAAAAATACTTTTAAAATATTAACATGATTTTATTTTGATTACTTAACATACATCAGCTAGGCAAAAAGAATCCATGCTGCTAAAAATAATCCACATGAAAAACTTAATTGCGGTAGAACTTGTGGCTGGATCTGTTTTATGATAACCTTAATCGATCTAATGGTAAAGTCTCCCAGTAAAATGAAAGCACTTCAGACGTTTCTGCTACCCAGTGACTTAGTCTGAATACATTTCCAGCCATGAGCTGTGGAGTAGCTGTGATCACGTAAAACAAAGGTCTTGGCATCCCTTGTGGGTGACTTAATGAATGTATAAAAACCTCTCAACCTGTGAACAAATGGGAAGCATTATTTAGAGAGTCAGCAGAGAGCAAACTGGGAAGCAATTTGAATGCTGTCTTAATCCGTCGTGGGACTGCATCTTAACTACAGCATGTAGCTTCAGGCCTTTATTTCAAAGAGGGTATTTTGGGAATTGAAAAGATCATCTTCTCTAGGATTTGTTGTTGTGGTGTTTATTTTTTCTGTTCATGGAATCATGCTATCGTCTTGGTTTGATGATACCTTTGAGATGAAATCCAACCATTAAAACCCAGGATTGCCAGGTCACAACTAAACCACTTACCTTAACACTATACCTACTTGTCTTTTAAATACCTCCAGAGATAAAGACTCTACTACTTCCAGGGGCACCCTGTTCCAGGGCTTGATGACCCTTTCAGTGAAAATCTGCTTAGTTCATGAGTATCCTCTGCTCAAAATGCTTAGACTTTGACCTGGAAAGTAATAGTGTTAGTAGTTGTATCTGCTGAACGGCAGCAGATTTCAGCAGCACACAAGTTGAACTTGGAGGTTTTTTAATTAGCGTGTGTACAGAGCAGTCATTTCTGAAGTGATGAAACATAAGTAAACAGAAATCCTTCAACAGTGATGCTAACAGGCAGTACATAGTGCTTATCTAAGAATATCCAGGACCTTCTACTGCACTTTTGTCTCTAGTAACTCATTCTCACACCAACAGATTATTTTCCTTTTCCATCTCAGAAATACAGAGGTTTTAACAAAAGAAAGAATTACTTGGAAACTGTACAGCAAGAGCATTAGATTCACCTATGTTGTGCTTAGCTGCACAGATGCATGGGGAAGCACTAGCCACCAGGGTGGGGCTTTGCCCTTGTCCATTTTCTTACACATTTTGGCTATAATCACAGCATATCGATTTAGACTTGTTTACAAATAATTTCTAAAGAATGAGTCCTGAAACCATAGAATCGCCTGATGGGAAAAGGCCTTAAGATCATCAAGTCCAACCATAACTTAACACCTCCTTATGCACAACTTTTAGGCCGTTTCCCCAAGCACTTCATCCAGTCTTCTAAATGCCTTCAGGGATGGTGACTTCGCTTTCCTGGGTATCCTGCTCCAGTGCCTGATGATCTTTTCAGCGAAAAAAAATTTCCTAATATCTAATCTAAACCTCCTCCAGCAGATCTTAAGTCCATTTCCTCTCGTCCTATCTCTTTTTACCTTGGAGAAGGGCCTGACCTCCACCTCACTTCAGATACTTTTAGAGAGCGATGACATCTCCCCTGTGATAGCTCAATCTTCTGTTGTCTCAAAGCCCTTCAGGACTGTAAAACAAGGTGTGACTTGCCTGGTCTGAATAGCCAGGGTGATGGCTCATGGCTCTTAATAGCCGTGGAGGAGAGCTACTGGATTGGCAGATGGTTTAACAATGAAAAGAGATAATTTCTGTGGAGGTAGGAATTCCCTCTTCCCTTGTTTCAAAACTAGTGCAAGGGCACTAGGTGACAGACATTGCACTGCAGAAACTGGTGCACACATCTCTGATTTGAGAGACTGCCCCTTCCCCACGCTTTAAAGGGTATAAAAAGGCTGCAACTTCTGAGGTCTGTGTGTTGTATCTACTACAGAAGAATTTGCTGGCATGTACACCAGCCACAGGGACTATGTGAGACCTGGTGGGATCTAAGTGGTGGAGATACCTTTCTTTCTTTCTTACTTCTTAACTCTTTCTTTTCCTCTCATTTTTCTTCCCCTTTTGCTTCTGCTCTGGCCCAGCCAAGCATCCTTAAGGTTTAAGTGACTAAGAGCTTTCATTTGATCTGCAAAGTGAGGTTTATCAGCCAGTTTGTGTTTGTTCACCTTAATTTGCTTCAAGGAAAAGTTTTGAATTTTAGCATGACACCCCGCACTGCTGCCCAGGGTTGGCTCAGGACACTGGGTTGTGATGCTCACCTCAGCCTTGTCCATGCTGAGCAACCCCAAACCACTCAGCTGTTCCTTGTAGGACTTGTGTTCAGGACCCCTCAAACGCCTTATTGGCCTTTTTTTGGACACACTCCAGCACCTGAATGTTCTTGTAGTGAGTGGCCCAACACTGTACCCAGTATTAGAGGTCTGGCCTCCCCAGTGCTGAGTACAGAGCTAAGATCAGTTGGCAGCTGTCACTAGTGGTGTTCCCCAAGGATCAGTGCTGAGCCCCATTCTGTTCAGTATCTTTATTGATGACCTGGATGAGGGGATTGAGTCCAGCATCAGTAAGTTTGCAGATGACACCAAGCTAGGAGCAGGCGTTGATCTGCTGGAAGGTAGGAGAGCCCTGCAGAGGGACCTGGACAGGCTGGATGGGTGGGCAGAGGCCAATGGGATGAGATTTAACAAGGCCAAGTGCAGGATTCTGCACTTTGGCCACAACAACCCCAAGCAGTGCTACAGGCTGGGGACTGAGTGGCTGGAGAGCAGCCAGGAGGAAAGGGACCTGGGGGTACTGATAGATAGTAGGCTGAAGATGAGCCAGCAGTGTGCCCAGGTGGCCAAGAGAGCCAATGGCATCCTGGCCTGCATCAGGAACAGTGTGGCCAGCAGGACAAGGGAGATTCTTCTGCCCCTGTGCTTGGCACTGGTCAGGCCACACCTTGAGTGCTGTGTCCAGTTCTGGGCCCCTCAGTTCAAGAATGATGTTGATGTGCTGGAACGTGTCCATAGAAGGGCAACAAAGCTGGTGAGAGGCCTGGAACATAAACCCTATGAGGAGAGGCTGAGGGAGCTGGGGGTGTTTGGCCTGGAGGAGGCTCAGGGGGGACCTCATTGCTGTCTACAACTACCTGAAGGGAGGCTGTAGCCAGGTGGGGGTTGGCCTCTTCTCCCAGGCAAGCAGCAGTAGAACAAGGGGACACAGTCTCAAGTTGTGCCGGGGTAGGTATAGGCTGGATGTTAGGAGGAAGTTCTTGCCAGAGAGAGTGATGGGCATTGGAATGGGCTGCCCAGGGAGGTGGTGGAGGCACCGTCCCTGGAGGTGTTCAGGAAAAGCCTGGATGAGGCACTTGGTGCCATGGTCTAGTTGACTGGATAGGGCTGGGTGCTAGGTTGGACTGGATGATATTGGAGGTCTTTTCCAACCTGGTTGATTCTATTATTCTATGATTCTATGATGGCCACACTGCTCCTGAAACAAGGCAAGATGCCATTGGCCTTCTTTGCCACCTGGGCACCCTGTCAGCTCATGTTCAGCCAGCTGTCGACCAGCACTCCCAGGTCTTTCTTTGCCAGGCTGCTCTCCAGGCACTCATCCCCCCGTCTGTAGCACTACTAACTACGGGGTTACTCTGGACAAAGTGTAGGATCCTGCACTTGGCCGTGTTAAACCTCATGCCATTGGCCTCAGCCCATTGGCCCAAACTGTCCAGGTCTTTCTGAAGCGTCTTCCTCCTTTGTTTTTGAGGGCTGCTTTTTGAGGCACTCTCCAATATCTCAAATAGAACAAAGTCAGCCCTCCAGAAGCCCAAGGTAAAACCTGAGGTGTGCTGACATCCCTCCTAACTTTACCACATGTTGAAAATTCTATCATATCATGGTCGATGTGCCCCAGCCGACCTCTGACCACCAATTCTTCCACCAGCCTTTTCTTGTTTGCAAACAGTAGGTCCAGTGGGGCACTACCCCTGGTACGTTTGCTTGCCAGCCGCAACAGGAAGATGTCATTCACACATTCCAGAAACCTCCTGCACTGCCTGCTTTCTGCTGTGTAGTACTCCCAGCTGACGTCTGCTAAGTTGAAGTGCCCCATGAGAACAAGGTCTGGGGAATGCAAGACATCTCGGGGTTGTTGAAAGAATGCCTCATTGGTGTCTTCATCCTCTCTGGGTGGTCTGTAGCAGACTGCCACCAGTAGTCTTGATAATATGACATTAACAGAGAAATATCTTTGATTAACATGTAAATCAGAGGCAACATTGCCACAAGCACAAAGGAGCAGTGATAGGTGGTTAAGCACAAGTGGTCTACTCACAGACACTGTCACCCTGAGAGGGACACTGGAGACAGTATGTGATGCAGAGGTAGAGATTCTTGGCATTGTGCAGTATTGTTATAAAATGTTTAGGGAAAGGACCAAGGTGATCAGAGGAGGAGCCAATGTGAGAAGGTGGGGAAGAAAAGGGGTGACAGAAGGGCCCAGTTGCCAAGTCTGCTAATCAGTACACTTTTGTGGCTGTGCTACATATGCAATCACTGTTGCTTGTCCAGGCTTGTTACTGAATTCAATTTGTAGCTGTTTTGTTGGGTGAATGTCTGTCTGTCTTGTGTGGATGTACATGTAAGTGCCAGCAGCTGGAGAAAGGATGGGGGCTCACAAGGCACCATACTTTTGTGATAACAGCAGCTGAAAAGACTGGAGTGGCATCAACTGGTCAGAGAGCCAAGTATCATAGGTGTCTGGAGTGGCAGCAACTGGAGAGACTAGAGTGCATGCACACTGTGTGGATGTGTGTGTCAATGTGTGAAACTGTTAATGAACCACAGTCTGGACTAGCAGGCTAATAGGATGAGAGGCTTGGGAGCCAAATACTGAAGGATCCATAAGCTTGGACTGCATACTGAGGAGACCAAACCACCCTGAATGTTGGCAATGGGAGGAACCCAGAGGTCCCAAGGTCAGAGGGACCCACTGAATCAGGGGACCAGATGCAAGAGGGTCTGTTCCTTAGTGCATGAGATGGCTATTAAGAGATTCAGGATCTAGATACTAGATTGAATAAAATCAGTTAGCAGAGTGTGTGCATGTGCACTAGGGGCTCTGAGGCCAGCATGTGTAGGGCCATGGGCCTCAGGAGCATTTATATCCAGATGCCAGCACCTGGAGACACCACAAGATGCAGCAGCTGGTTACTGGACAGATGGAGTTCCTAGGACCAGCCACTGGAGTGATCTATATTGTATCTGTGCGTGTGTCCCTTGCTAATAAGCTTTCATCCTAATCAGCCAGATGGGAGCAGAATATGGCTGGTGGTGCTATTGGAGGTTGTGCAAGGGCTGCATTATCTCTGCAGCTGTGTGTGTAGCCATGTATCTCTGTACTGTGTCCATCACCACCAACTGAGAAAACATGCTCAATCTCGCCACTGGTTGGACCCAAAGCAGCAGCAGCCTGGCCTCTACTGGGAAACAATTCAGTAACCTTTGTTGTTTGGGTGGCTCAGATAGGCTGGGTTTTCAGGAAGTTAAAAAGCATACACAGCAGCAATGAATATAAAGAAAATAATATTAAGAGGGGGAAAAAAAAGGATAAACACTCCAGAGAGTCATGTTCAGAACTGTAAAGCAGTGCATGTTGTTATATAGGGCTACATGTATACAATATACACAATACAACAGTACACAATTTTATACATCATTCTAAGTGCTATTGACTGGAAGATGGTGAAAGAAGAGAGTAAGAGCATTTATTCATGCATGGCGTGCTTTTAAGTAGCGTAAAGTATTACATATCTTCACAAGGGAATCTGCAACAGTTATAAAGTATCCCAGGACGGAGATTCTGTTCCTTTGTACCACAGGAATATGATAGTTAAAGTGTCTGGGTACAGTTTATTACCTGGATTTTAGAGCTTTTATTTACTTCTAAAAGCTGCCAGAGAGATTCTGCATCATAAAGCCTGCATATTTTTCCTGTGTCTAAAACACAGGGGTAGCAATTCTTTCCTCAACTAATTTTTGCTTAATTGGAAAAAGTTATATTTGAAAGACACATGAAGCAATAGTTTCCTTGCTTGCCTGTTCCTTTTTTCCTCATTTGATTGTGTAAATAGAAGCCTGAATCTCAAATGCTGTGCCTCAGTAAGCAAAACTGGTCTGCAGATCTTACTGGGATAGTATTGGACTTTTTGACACTCATTGTCTTCACTTCTTTACCTGAGCCAATAATGTAGCATTCACTTGTAATGAGGAAGTTTATGGGGAAGAATGATGTTCACAGTAGCAGCATGTTCTCTCCAGTTTGAGGTGCAGTGTTATGCAAAAAAGGAATGTTGCACTAGGATGACCTCTCTTGTGGCTCTTTTATTTGGGCTGAACACAGTACTGGATTTATGGCTGGCCACTTTTTCCTCTGACAGTTTACTCCTTTTCTTGCACCCTGTTTTGCTTTATCATAACGGAAAATTAATACCATTTTAGTTTGTGTATTTTGAAAGTGGATTGTAATAGTAGAAGTCATAGCTTCTTAATGCACTGTTGGACTAAACTTGTAGTGTTCATGTTACTTCACAAATCTAGGAGTGTTAAAAGCTGGCTTCACAAAGCATGCATCAACACAGCAGTATTTGCTATATTTTAATGCCTCTGTTGGACACAGAGGATAACTGGTAGGCATGCATGCAGAATGCTGGCTCTCTAATCTCAAGTTTAGAATTGAAGTTTTCAAACCCAAATGCCCTTGAAACCACTGAAACCAAAGGATACTCAGCATCTCAGAAGCTACTGATTCCTCAATCTGGATCTACATGTTAGAGATCACCTTTAATGAATAATCTAAGCTTAAATTCTAATCAGTAAAACTTTTGTGAATGCAATTAAGATAATATTTGAAGCAAACCTGTTCTGATACAAGGGCTAGGTCACAGATGCAAATGTTTACTGTACAGTCTATACATTAAAATCACTGCAGTTATTTACTCTAATGGTTTCTGGGAAGATAGAGAAGTACATCTGTTAGCTAGGTCCTGGGACGTGGCACAGATGCTTGTTTATATTCTGCAGAATATATGGTGTCCAAAATGCATGGTACTAATTCTACACAAGAAGAACAATTCTTACACTGTGTGTAGCACTTCTAACATTCTAGATAGGTTCTAACATTCTAGATATGCTAAACGTCTGCAACTGCTTAGCATGTAGAGGCTTATTAGATCTCTAGCCACCCAGCTAGGACTTCCTGGACTTCAGGACTTCCCTAGCCACCCAGCTAGGACTTCCTGGACTTTAGGACTTCTCTAGCCACCCAGCTAGGACTTCCTGGACTTTAGGACTTCTCTAGCCACCCAGCTAGGACTTCCTGGACTTCAGGACTTCTCTAGCCACCCAGCTAGACTTCCTGGACTTCAGGACTTCTCTAGCCACCCAGCTAGGACTTCCTGGACTTTAGGACTTTTCTAGCCACCCAGCTAGACTTCCTGGACTTTAGGACTTCTCGAGCCACCCAGCTAGGACTTCCTGGACTTTAGGACTTCTCTAGCCACCCAGCTAGACTTCCTGGACTTCAGGACTTCTCTAGCCACCCAGATAGGACTTCCTGGACTTCAGGACTTCTCTAGCCACCCAGCTAGACTTCCTGGACTTTAGGACTTCTCTAGCCACCCAGCTAGGACTTCCTGGACTTTAGGACTTCTCTAGCCACCCAGCTAGACTTCCTGGACTTCAGGACTTCTCTAGCCACCCAGATAGGACTTCCTGGACTTTAGGACTTCTCTAGCCACCCAGTTAGGACTTCCTGGACTTAAGAACTTCCTGTTACTTTTCTACTGGGAAGAAAGAGATGTGGGTAGGAGACCTGTTGTTGGCCTACAGACTTGCCTGTTTTGATAAACTGGTACTCTTGTTAAATTATTGCTGTTTTCAGGTGCACCTGTGCCAAAACTGTGATACAAAACCAGCCTCATACAGTGTATGACAGATGCCACAATAATGTTTAGTATTATTGTCATCGAGGTTTCTTCTGCCTGGTATTAGATTTGGGTGGTATAATATCTCTTGTAAAACTTGAAAATGTGGCACTGCAATTTTTTTCATATCAAACTAATTTCCTTTAAACTCATATGTTGTTGAAGCAGTATCCATCAGATCTTGTCAGCAGCACAATGAGGCGCCTACTGTATATTGTCAGCGGAATACCAATTAGCCTTTAATTTTACCACATGTCCAATCAAAAGAGCTATAGCTTTCACATGATGGCAGAAGGTCATTAAAACAAATTATCTTGCTGCCAGACAATGACAACAAAACCACAGCTCAGTGAGTAGTGTATCTGTTATTGGGCACTGACAGCACACTAAATGCTGTGCTGCACTTGCTTTTTCATTCTGACTTGTTTTGGGTGGTCTAATGACCTTAGAGAGATGGCTAAAACGTGCTCTTCTGACTTAACCTTTTAAGATACAGTATTATTTACCTCAGTCATACAAGTACACAGGTAATTTTCATGTCATAGCTGTCAAATTTGGTAGCTCTTCACTTGCATTCAGCTATTGTTTGCAGTTATTTTTTAACAATCCCTTCCTTAGAAAACAGCAGCCTGTCCATTAGTGCCCTAAATGGTGGTGGTTCTTCTCCCATGTGAAATCATAGAATCATAGAATCAGCCAGGTTGGAAGAGACCTCCAAGATCATCCAGGCCAACCTAGCACCCAGCCCTAGCCAGTCAACTAGACCATGGCACTAAGTGCCTCATCCAGGCTTTTCTTGAACACCTCCAGGGACGGTGACTCCACCACCTCCCTGGGCAGCCCATTCCAATGCCAATCACTCTCTCTGTCAAGAACTTCACCCTAACATCCAGCCTATACTTGCCCTGGCACAACTTGAGACTGTGTCCCCTTGTTCTATTGCTGGTTGCCTGGGAGAAGAGGCCACCCCCCACCTGGCTACAATGTCCCTTCAGGTAGTTGTAGACAGCAATGAGGTCCCCCCTGAGCCTACTCCAGGCTAAACAACCCCAGCTCCCTCCGCCTCTTGAGCGCCAGGGGGTTATGTAACATCTTATGATTTGTATGGGTTCAGTCATCTGGATTCTCTTCCGCTCGACAACCGAGCAGAACCCGGCGTGTGGCTGTGAGGAGAGCGGGCAGCGGCAGCCAGCTCAGCGCTGGGCGCTTGGTTCTGGCTTTGCTTTCTCGGCTCTTCAGGCAACAAAGCGCTGCCCGCTCCAGACCTCCTGACGAGAGGAGGAGGGGCGGCAGGCTCGGCCTGCTCGCGTGCCTGGGCGCAGTGACGTAGCAGGGGAGGGGTGGCCGCTGGCACCGCGCGGCAGCCGAACAACGCGCGGCGCGTGGCTCTGAGGGGCGGCGGCGGCGTGGCGGAGCGCGGAGCTGCGGGCACAGTGGCGCACGAAAGCGTGCTCTGCAAGGCACCCTGGCACACGAAAGGGTGCTCTGCATGGCACACTGGCACACGAAAGGGTGCTCTACATGGCACACTGGCACACGAAAGGGTGCTCTGCAAGGTATGCTGGCACACGAAAGGGTGCTCTACATGGCACACTGGCACACGAAAGGGTGCTCTACAAGGCACCCTGGCACACGAAAGGGTGCTCTACATGGCACACTGGCACAGGAAAGGGTGCTCTACATGGCACACTGGCACACGAAAGGGTGCTCTACAAGGCACCCTGGCACACGAAAGGGTGCTCTACATGGCACACTGGCACAGGAAAGGGTGCTCTACATGGCACACTGGCACACGAAAGCGTGCTCTGCAAGGCACCCTGGCACACGAAAGGGTGCTCTACATGGCACAGTGGCACACGAAAGCGTGCTCTGCAAGGCACACTGGCACACGAAAGGGTGCTCTACATGGCACAGTGGCACACGAAAGGGTGATCTGCAAGGCACACCGGGACACGAAAGGGTGCTCTGCAAGGCACAGTGGCGCACGAAAGGGTGCTCTGCAAGGCACCCTGGCACACGAAAGGGTGTTCTGCAAGGCACACCAGCACACGAAAGGGTGCTCTGCATGGCACAGTGGCACACGAAAGGGTGCTCTGCAAGGCACGCTGGCACACGAAAGGGTGCTCTGCAAGGCACCCTGGCACACGAAAGGGTGCTCTGCAAGGCACACTGGCACATGAAAGGGTGCTCTGCAAGGCACCCTGGCACACGAAAGGGTGTTCTGCAAGGCACAGTGGCACACAAAAGGGTGCTCTGCATGGCACAGTGGCGCACGAAAGGGTGCTCCACAAGGCACGCTGGCACACGAAAGAGTGCTCTGCAAGGCACCCTGGCACACGAAAGGGTGCTCTACATGGCACACTGGCACACGAAAGGGTACGCTACATGGCACACTGGCACACGAAAGGGTGCTGTACATGGCACAGTGGCACACGAAAGGGTACGCTACATGGCACACTGGTACACGAAAAGGTGCTCTGCAAGGCACAGTGGCACACAAAAGGGTGCTCTGCAAGGCACCCTGGCACACGAAAGGGTGTTCTGCAAGGCACACCGGCACACGAAAGGGTGCTCTGCATGGCACAGTGGCACACGAAAGGGTGCTCTGCAAGGCACGCTGGCACACGAAAGGGTGCTCTGCAAGGCACCCTGGCACACGAAAGCGTGCTCTGCAAGGCACACTGGCACATGAAAGGGTGCTCTGCAAGGCACACTGGCACACGAAAGGGTGCTCTGCAAGGCACCCTGGCACACGAAAGGGTGTTCTGCAAGGCACAGTGGCACACAAAAGGGTGCTCTGCATGGCACAGTGGCGCACGAAAGGGTGCTCCACAAGGCACGCTGGCACACGAAAGGGTGCTCTGCAAGGCACCCTGGCACACGAAAGGGTGCTCTACATGGCACACTGGCACACGAAAGGGTGCTCTACATGGCACACTGGCACACGAAAGGGTACGCTACATGGCACACTGGCACACGAAAGGGTGCTCTGCAAGGCACAGTGGCACACGAAAGGGTGCTCCACAAGGCACGCTGGCACACGAAAGGGTGCTCTACAAGGCACAGTGGCACACGAAAGGGTGCTCTGCAAGGCACAGTGGCACACGAAAGGGTGCTCTGCAAGGCACAGTGGCACACGAAAGGGTGCTCTGCAAGGCACAGTGGCACACGAAAGGGTGCTCTGCAAGGCATGCTGGCACACGAAAGGGTGCTCTGCAAGGCACAGTGGCACACGAAAGGGTGCTCTGCAAGGCACAGTGGCACACGAAAGGGTGCTCTGCAAGGCACCCTGGCACACGAAAGGGTGCTCTGCAAGGCACGCTGGCACACGAAAGGGTGCTCTGCAAGGCACAGTGGCACACGAAAGGGTGCTCTGCAAGGCACGCTGGCACACGAAAGGGTGCTCTGCAAGGCACAGTGGCACACGAAAGGGTGCTCTGCAAGGCACCCTGGCACACGAAAGGGTGCTCTCCAGGGAATGGACAGCTGGAACGGGGCTTACGTAAGGAAGCTGCTCGAGCAGCTAGAGATCTGGTTAGGAAAGCCAAGGCAGATTTGAATTTAATCTAGCCAGGGAAGTCAAAGGGAGCACCAAGAATTTCTACAGGTGTGTTACTGGTAAGAAGAAGACTAGGGAAGGTGTGGGCCTCCTCAGAAAGGAAATAGGTGAAATGGTCGCAAGTGAGGTTCTCAACAACTTATTTACCTCAGTCTTCACTGCAAAGGCCTCCAGCCACAATCCTGGAGTCGTGGAAGACAGTGGCAGGGACTGGAAGGAAGAAGTGCACATCATAAGTGAAGATCAGGTTCCTGATCACCTCAAGAACCTGAAAGCATGCAAGTCCATGGGACCCAACAGAATACACCCACGGATGCTGAGGGAACTGGCAGACGAGGTTGCTAAACTGCTCTCTATTCTATTCCAAAAGTCATGTCAGTCTGGTGAAGTCCCCACTGACTGGAAATGGGGAAACATAACTCCCATTTTCAAGAAGGGTAGGAAGGAGGAGCTGGGGAACTACAGGCCAGTCAGTCTTAACCTCTGTGCCCAGTAAGATCATGGAGCAGATCCTCCTGGAACAGAAGAATAGTGAAGAGGTGATTGGGTACAATCAGCATGGCTTGACCAAGAGCAGATCCTGCCTGACAGACCTGGTGGCTTTCTCTGAATAGGTCACAACATTCATAGATGAGGGACAAGCAACTGATGTCATTCATCTGGACCTGAGCAAGGCCTTTGACATTGTCCTGCACCACATCCTGGTCTCCAAGCTAGTGAAACATGGGTCTGATGGGTGGACCACTGGATGGATAAAGAACTGGCTTGATGGCGACACCAAAGAGTGGCTGTCAACAGGTCCACGTCCAAGTGGAGACCAGTGCCAAGCAGATCCCTCAGGGATCAGTCCTGGGATCAGTCTTGTTCAACATCTTTGTCAGTTTCATGGACAGTGGCACTGAGTGCCCCCTCAGCAAGTTTGCTGATGACACCAAGCTGTGTGGTGCAGCAGACAGGCCAGAGGGCAGGGATGCCATCCAGAGGGACCTGGACAGACTGGAGAGGTGGGCACAAGCCAACCTCATGAGGTTCAACAAGACCAAGTGCAAAGTCCTGCATCTGGGTCAAGCAATCCTAAGCACAAATACAGGCTGGGGAGTTACTGGCTGGAGAGCAGCCCTGAGAAGAGAGACTTGGGGTAGTGATGGACGAGAAGCTCACCATGAGCCAGCAGTGTGTACTTGCAGCCCAGAGGGCCAACGAGATCCTGGGCTGCATCAGGAGAAATGTGGCCAGCAGGTCGAGGGAGGTGGTTCTCCCCATCTGCTCCGCTCTGGTGAGATCCCACCTGGAGTACTGGATCCAGTTCTGGAGCCCCTGTTACAGGAGGGATGTGGAAATGCTGGAACACGTCCAGAGAAGGGCCACGAGGATGATCAGAGGGTTGGAGCACCTCTCCTTTGAGGACAGACTGAAAGAGTTGGGGCTGTTCAGTCTGGAGAAGAGGAGGCTCTGAGGTGACTATATTGTGGCTTTTCAGTACCTGAGGGGGGCCTACAAAAAATCTGGGGAGGGACTTTTCAGGATATCAGGGAGTGACTGGACTAGGGGGAATGGAGCGAAGCTGGAGGTGGGTAGGTTCAGACTGGATGTTAGGGGGAAGTTCTTCATCATGAGAGTGGTGAGAGGCTGGAATGGGCTGCCTGGGGAGGTGGTTGAGGCCCCATGGCTGGAGGTGTTTAAGGCCAGGCTGGATGAGACTCTGGCCAGCCTGATCTAGGGTAGGGTGTCCCTGCCCATAGCAGGGGAGGTGTAACTAGATGATCCCTGTGGTCCCTTCCAACCCTGACTGATTCCATGCTTCTATAAGTCTTTCACTTTATATTCTGCTATGAACCATGACTAGTGCTTTCTTCCATTTGGGACATCTGAAAACTTGCAGATTCTAACTTCCTTATATTTCTTGTCCTACTTGGTTTTGAAATTTCTCCTTGTAAGACAGGTGCCTGTTTTCCTTTCTTGACCTTGAGAGCAAACTACTTTGCAAAATTCCAAAGTAATCCACTGTACAATTGAAAGGTGCTGTTCACAATTGAGTCAATCACACAAAGTAACATTCATGCTTTTACATTAAAAAATAACAGAACTCTACATACTGTTAACAGGTACTAATTCCCTACCACTTCTGCTTTCAAGATGCCTGTGAAAAACAAAATAGAGAAACAAAACCAAGAACAGAGCATGAGTGACAAAAAAGCTCCAACACTGTATATGAGATTTTCAGTTCAAGTCTTTGCCTTTTTTTTTTTTTGTGCTGAATTGTTCCACTGGTTTTGCTCAACAGTGCTATGAACACTGAGAGGTTCTGCAGAGATGCAGCAATTAGGAGAAAAAAAGATCTTTATGCTTTCTGCACAGTAGTCTAAGGGCCCAGTTAAGTGTTTTGGTTTTTTTCTTTTTTTTTTTTTCCCTTCCACAGAGTAACTTCTTGTTAGAAAGCAAAATTTACCCTTATGGCAAATGGTCTCATGAGAGGTTCTCAGCCTGTCTGTAAATCAAGTTACAAGTAAGCATCCAGAAAATGAGCCTTGTGTAGTCACTGACTGGATGACCACATCTCTTCTTCCTCCTCTGAAACTGAGGAGTTTATTTTCTTCAAAGTGTCACCAGAATGTGTTTAGCAGAGAAGAAAAAAATGATGTAGTCATTTCACAAGTAATCTGCATTCTCTGAGCCTCTTGGTAATAAACAGATCTCTTTATAAGTGTTGTCCTGAGAGAGGATGTTGTCTCCAGTCTGCTTAGTTCACCAAATGCAGAGAACAGAGGTTTGAGTCAGTCACCTATATATGAAAACCATTGCCTATACCATCTGCTTCAACCCACACCAGAAGGGTATCCTGACTTGGTGGGATCATTTGCTACAGCACATCTCTAGCAAATCTCTTTTTTTCACTGAGGTATATTTTGGAAGCTTTACTTGAATCCATTGACCAAACATCCAGGGGTTAACTTTGAGTAGCTATTGAAAGTTGGTGAAAGGATGGAAAGGATGGAGCAAAATTGAGATCTGAAGTAAGAGAAGTCTTGTCCTCCAAGAAGAATGCTTTAGCTAACAGTGTAATTGTAGGAAAATGAGAAAGGTTTTTCTTCATTATCTCGTGTCTCACACCACCGACTCAGATTTGGTGGATTTAGAAGTTACCTCAGGTAATTGTCTGTGATCTGTCTCCTAAGCAGTTACAGCTTAAATCATGAAGAGGGAAATGGAGACATGTAGGAATTTGCATGAAGTGTACTTAGTGTGAATGACCTAAGACCTACCTGTGGCGAACTTACAACTCCGTATTGAATTTTATTTTCTGATGTTTATTGTAGAGCCCTGAACTACTGCTTATTTAACCATGTCTTCAGAAATTAATATCAGTCTTCATGTCTTTAAAATATATTTCTAGCTCTTGCAGTTCCAGGGGCAAAAAATAATGATCTAAAAATTGCTACACATGCTCTTCAGTATTGCAGAAATGAGTGAGGAAAAGAGGACAAGTATCTCTAATCATAAGTATTAAAAAACAGTGAAGCAAATGCTGAAAGCGAGCCTGAGTGACTTAGTCTTTACATTTTTAAAGATTAAAGTAATATTAAAAGTTACCTTCTAATGACAGAAACTCAATATTCTTGCTTCCAGGTTCTTTTTCAACCCAATAAGCCCAGAAAGTCATAGAATCATAGAATCATAAAATCAAGCAGGTTGGAAGAGACCTCCAAGATGATCCAGGCCAACCTAGCACCCAGCCCCAGCCAGTCAACTAGACCATGGCACCAAGTGCCTCATCCAGGCTTTTCTTGAGCACCTCCAGGGATGGTGACTCCACCACCTCCCTGGGCAGCCCATTCCAATGCCAATCACTCTCTCTGGCAAGAACTTCCTCCTAACATCCAGCCTATACCTACCCCAGCACAACTTGAGACTGTGTTCCCTTGTTCTATTGCTGCTTGCCTGGGAGAAAAGACCAACCCCCACCTGGCTACAATGTCCCTTCAGGTAGTTGTAGACAGTAATACGATCACCCCTGAGCCTCCTCTTCTCCAGGCTAAACAACCCCAGCTCCTTCAGCCTCTCCTCATAGGGTTTGTGTTCCAGGACTTTCACCAGCTTTGTTGCCCTTCTCTGGACACCTTCCAGCACCTCAATATCTTTCTTGAATTGAGGGGCCCAGAACTGGACACAGTACTCAAGGTGTGGCCTGACCAGTGCTGAGTACAGGGGAAGAATAACCTCCCTTGTCCTACTGGCCACACTGTTCCTGATGCAGAACAGGCTTTCTCAAATAACTGAACATCAGATATTTCTGGACTATATTTCACACTTTATCATGTATTTTTGGACTCGGGATAAAACCTCCACAATTGCTACCATCGCAGTCATCAGGCAGAGAGGGCTTCTGTACAAAGACATAAAGTGTAGAAGGTTCTAATACTGCAGTTAGAACAATGGTTGTTGTATTTCCTTCATTGCTTTGTCCTGTGATCTACATGTGCCAGTCTGTATCTACTTTCTGCTCCTTATACAAAGGCCTTTGCTTATCTGAGTCTTTTAAATGAATTTTTACATACCTGAAACCAAATAGAATATACCTTGCACATGCAACTGCTGTTGTTTTCTTCTGGACCTGAGAAGGAAAGATGAAGCTTTGCATACTTGCAAACAAGCAACATATTCCATTGCATGTGCAGAATGTCTCTTTGGGTATAAGCTGAACATGATTGACTGGGAGGGCCTGAAAGTAGACTGCTTGAGGGACAAGGATACCGATAGTAGTGTGGTTGGTAAGCCAAGGGTTGGTACAGCATCACCTGAAGGTGGCAGTGCTGGTGAGAAAATTTACACTGCTTATGGGAGCACAGAGAGCACGAGAACCTATCTGAAGCGCTCGTACACCAACACAGTGTGAGAAACAAACAGGATCAGCTGAAAGTGTTGGTCAGCTCCCAGACGTTTCACTGGTGTTAGCGAGATTTGGTGGAATGCAGGGATGCAGGGCTATAGGCTGTTCAGGAGAGAGGCAGGCAGGCATGGTGGAGGTGTCACACTATATGTGAGAGAGCATTTGATTGCATACCCCTTACAGGAAGCAGTGATGTGTTTGAGAGTCTCTGGGAGAGGGTTAGAGGGATGGAAAGAGAAGGAGTTATTGTAGTGGGTCTCTACTACTGCTGCCCAGCCAGGATGTAAGCACTGAGGAGTTATTCTATAGGCAACTAAAAGACTTCTGGATCAGTAGCCTTTGTCCTTATGGGAGTTTTCAACTTCCTAAACATCAGCAGAGAATAGCCTATTGCTGTGATGAGCACATCTTGAAAAATCTTGAAGTTTGTAGGAGATAATTTCTTCTTGTAAATACTCAGTGAGACTGCTAGGAAAGATGCCCTCATGGGATTCCTCCTTGTGAATAGAGGAGAACTCATGGGAGATGTAGTGAGTGACAAGTGGCTGTTTTGGACACAGTGGTCATGAAATGTTTGAGTTAACAATTTTCAGTCTAATGGGGAAAAAAGAACAGCAGAGGTGCTACCCTGGACTTCAGGAGAGCAACTATAGGCTATTAATGAAGATGTTTAGAAGAGTATCCTGGGAATCTGCTTTTGAGGGCTTAGCAGTCTGTGAGTGCTGGTCAGTTTTAAAGAAGCACCTTTTAGAAACACAGCACCTGGCAATTTCACTGTATCACAAGCAGGTAGGCATGAGAGAAGACCAGCTTGGCTGAACAGGGAATTCCTCATGGAGGTCAAGAAGGAAAACAAATTGTATAATCTCTATAAGCAAGATCAGGCTTCACAAGAAGAGCACAGAGCTGTGGATCATATATACAGGGAGAAGACACAAAAGGTCAAAACTCAGAGCTGAATTTGGCCAGTGTTGTGTAAGATAACAAGAAGGGGTTTAGAAGTATGCTAAATACAAGAGGAAGTCTAAAGAAAACATCAGAGTGATACTTGCTGAAGATGGTCATCTGACTAACAGAGATGAAGAAAAAGTGGAGGCATGCAATGGGCATCTTGTCTTAGTCTTGAAAAATGCTGATGCACCTAGGCCTGCCCTGGTCCTCTGAGTCAGAGAAGGATGAGTGGGGGAACAGTGACTTTCCATTGGTGGTTAGGGACCAGCTTTATCAGTTGCATTTTGACAAGTCTGTGGGGCCTGATGGGATTCATCTCAGAGTGCTGAAGGACTGAGCAGATATTATGGCAGAAGCCTGATGTCTCGGTTCTAGTTTAAATTTCCAGAGACTGAAATAATTTGATAGAACCAATAACAATTTTTTATAGAGTGCCCTTCCCTCTTCCCCCTTCTTTTCCAAAAGAAAGGGATTTGATGGAGAGAGAGAAAAGTAAGCACACACAAATAAATGAATCTCACTTGATTTGGAAGTTAAAAAGAAAAGTTTAACAATAACTTAAAAAAGGTCTCTGAGGTAGGGAATTTACAAAAGGCATAGGGAAGGGAAAAGCAAATACAAAAGGTATAAATACAACCTGATTGTGATGGTGATGGCTTTGTCCACCTCGTGGGTGATGACCACGTGGTAAAACAAAGAGAAACCAGAAACAGGATGGTGATGCTGGTATGCAGGGAGCAGGAAGTGCAGAGAGAAGGAAATAGGAAGTCCCCCTGCTTTTATGAGTCTCTAGACAGGAAGGGGGAGTGGGCTAACCGTCACCTGGTGATGTTCAAACCCACTCCTGGGGAGGGGTCCAGACCACCTAGGGTTAGGTTCAGGGTTACTCCCCCTGGAGTGTTAGCCCTATACACCTGATCAATCACCTACCAAAGATCTTGGGAGTCTGGGGAGGTTCTTGCTCGCTGGAAGATGGCCAGTGTTATTCCAGTTTACAAACAGGGCATGAGGGAAAACCCGGGAAACTTCAGACCTGTTAGTCTGTCATCAGCTCCCAGAGAAGATTATCCTGGCTACAGTCCAAAAGCATTTAAAGAACAATGCAATCATCAGGCACAGGCAACATGGGTTCACAAAAGGGAAGTCCCAGTTATGTGATATCCTTTAAGGTCACCTGCCTAGTGGATGAATGGAATGTGGTGTAATTTCTGGATTTTAGTAAGGCTTTTTGTTACTGTTCCTCACAGCATCCCAGACAAGGTGTCCAACTGTGGGATGAACCAGTTTATGGTGCACTGGGTGAAGAACTGGCTGAAAGTCAGAGCTCAGAGGCCTATAGTGTCACCAGCAGTGTTTCTTAGGGTTCAATTCTAGGGCCAGCTCTGTTCAATATATGTATCAGTGATCTGGATGGAGAAGTTGAAAGTGCCATTAGCAAGTTTGCTGATGATACCAAACTGGAAGGTACTGTTGACTCTTTCAAGGGACAGAACACTTTACAGAGGCATCTTTATAGACTGGATCATTAGGCTATGATAAATGTGATGAAATTTAACAAATCCAAATGCCAAACCATGCATCTAGGATGGGGCAAAAGTGTAAACTGGGATAGAAGTGGCTGGAGGCTAGCTCTGCGGAAAGGGATCTGGGGGTGCTGGTTGATAGCAGCTCAGTATAACTCCAGTGTGCCCTGGTAGCCAAGGGGGCAAACCACATCCTGGGGTGCATCAAGCACAGTATCACAGTATCACAGTATCACCAAGGTTGGAAGAGACCTCACAGATCATCAAGTCCAACCCTTTACCACAGTGCCCAAGGCTAGACTATGGCACCAAGTGCCACATCCAACCTTGCCTTGAACTGCCCCAGGGACGACGACTCCACCACCTCCCCAGGCAGCCCATTCCAGTGCCCAATGACTCTCTCAGTGAAGAACTTTCTCCTCACCTCGAGCCGAAATTTCCCCTGGCGCAGCCTGAGGCTGTGTCCTCTCATTCTGGAGCTGGCCACCTGAGAGAAGAGAGCAACCTCCTCCTGGCCACAACCACCCTTCAGGTAGTTGTAGACAGCAATAAGTATAACCAGCTACTCAAAAAAGGTGATTATCTCACTGTATTAATCACTGGTGTGGCCTCACCTTGAGTGCTGTTTGCAGTTCTGGGCCCCACCATTTAAGAAGAATGTGAAGGGCCTTGAAAGTGTCCAGAAGAGTGCAACAAAACTGATGTGAAAGGGCTAGGAGGCATGTCCTATGAGAAGTGGCTATGGACTTTTATGTGTCTGGTGTGTAGCAAAGGAGGCTGGGGGTCAATCTCATTACTTTCTACAGCTTCCTCAGGGCTGGAAGCAGAGAGAGGTGCTGAGGTCTTCTCTGTGGTATTCAATGATAGGGTGCATAGCAACAGTTCATAACTGTGCCAGGGAGGTTTGCACTGAATATTAGGAAGTATTACTTTATCAAGAGGGTAGTGAAACACTGGAACAAACCTAAAGAGACAGTTAGTGCCCCAAGCCTGTCAGTTTTTAAGAGGCACTTGGACAATGCACTGAACAGCATACTTTAACTTTTGTTCAGCTCCAGACTGGTCAGGCAGTTGGAGTAGATGATTCACATAGAGCCCTTCCAACTGAAAATACTCCACTCCTTTTCTTTGGGTGAGAGACAAGGGAAGGATAAAGGAGAGGTCCGACAATGTAAGATGTCAGATACTAATGCTGTCACACGTATGTTGACAAAAACAGGTTGCATTTACCCATGAGGTTATATAAAGATAAAAGAAACCCCAGAAACTTCTTTATGGCCAATCCATTTTATGTACTACAAATTATGCTCAGTGGTTTGCCAGCAGAAGCAATCTGAGCGGTTGGATATGTAAGCAAGCAGACAGATACAGACATATAACATATGAAATATTTGCTGATAGGCTTAGGGTAATTTGGTCAAAGAGGTAAAGAAATGAGTTAAATTGGTGGTATCCTCTTGACTAGAGGTAAGCTTATCCTATCAACTGTGGGGGCTGCCAGAGAAGGGGTTAACCATTGAATCTTTATTACCAGAAGTTGATTCCAGCAGGAGAATAATGGAAGTTCCAGTGTTTGATTTTTATGATTTGTAGCAATAGAAAATCTTCTTGTGCCTTGTGTGAAGATTCAGACTGGGGGATAGAGCAGGGTGCTGCTAATAAGGTCACAGATTTGTAGTAATCTTATTGCTTACTAAGTAGCCATAGGGATGCATCAGACTATTTACTTAGTGTAAATTAAATAAGAGGATGAACTGAAATTAACCTAACTACTGAAGTCTTGGTAGTATTTCTGGAGCCTTTGTAGCTTCATTCTGCAGGCTTTTGATCAAACTTTTTTGTAACCAGAGGTACATTTTCCTAACTTTTTCTCTGTGGTAGCCTGAGGTCTTTGTTTGCTTGCTCATGTAACAGCAGCTTGTGGACATTTGGAGTTTTTTGTGCTTAGCTAACGATAATAACAAACAAATAGTATTTTAGGATACAGTATTATTTATTAAACACCTTAGCTCTCCAAATGCTACTCTAAATAACATTGTAGGTCATTAAGTAACTCATATCTTAGGATGTTAATTTTCACATTTCTGTGATTATCATTTTGTGCCCGAATGCATACTCTACCAAGCCCATGTAGAATGCTGCTCATTTAAAGCTATGGCACAATGTTAGGACAGATTCTCAACAATTATTGTTCTATATATATATATCTGCTATTCAATCTAATTATGGGCAGCTGAGAGTGCAGCTGCAAAATCATCACATCATTCAGCATACTGCTAGAATTCATTACTGGCAAGGTCTCCTAGTTTTTAGAATACAGTATTTTAAGCTCCCAGTATTTCTTGTGTCTCTCCACAGATGTTTTGAGCATTATTTTCAAAAATTAAATTTTACAGGCTCTGGACACAATATTTTTATATTTAGGGTCTTTTATGGAAAAAAAATAATAATCTTTGAATTAAGCAAATGCTCATAAAAGATGTATACAAACATTTTAACAAGGCAAAAGACTATAATTAGGAACTGACAAGCAGACACTTTGAGCAAGTCTACCATTTTCTTTGAAAAGAGATAAATGGCAAGCAAAAGTGGAAGAGCAGCCTTTAAAAGTTACTAGGTTTGGAAGCTTTAAAAGTGTAAAAGGATAATGAATTCTTCAGCCCAGAATATATGTTTCTGTTACAAGGAAGGTGGGGAAAAAATAAAATAAAAAGACATATATTACTTTCTGAAATAAAAAGACAGCAGCTGCTGATCTGTAAGGCTTTGGATACTGTATTCTTGCAGAAGCCTTTGTAGCTTTCCATTGTTAACACCTGCCATTTTCTTTTTCCTACAACAAATCTTCTGAAAGTAGTTTATCTCTGGTGACTTGAACCACATTTGTAATAGTTATTTTGATGGGAAGTTTTTTCTCTATAACCACAGGAAAAAAGGGGGGAAAAAAACCCTAAGCTAACAACTCTTTTCCTAAGAATATCACTTCCTTTACTACTGTTATAACTATGTGTCGGAAAACACGTTTGGTGGAGCGCCATGGGAAGATGACTCTTTGTTCACCAATATGGTTAGATGGTCAAATCCACTTTGTTTCCGTGATACAATGACTTATATGCATTCTAGCAATAGGCGGGCTCCACCAAGATTGGTTACAATCAGAGGGTACAGGGTTACTTGTAAGGCATCAATAGGTCAGCATACCATAACAATCTGAGGGTCAGTCTCTGGGGCTGGCTAAACTCTGCCCACCTGCAGCTGCACTCCACCCCCTGCAGCTGCATGTAGGGGGGGAAGCTACCCTGTGCCTGCTATCTCAACTCCCAAGATGGATTCAAGGACATTCCCAGCACAGGTTGCTCATTGTTTATCAATTCTTGTGTGCTCTGCTAACAAGAATTTCTCCAACAACTATGTAATTTATTATGTTACTATGTAGAAAGTTTGATGGTTTCTACACTTCATACTTCAAAAGGGGTGAAGCAGCATTCTATTTCTTTCAACTGTTTCTTGATCCCAAGACAGTTTTGTTGTCATATAGTGTATGTTGGTCCAGGTCTTCAATTCTCAATTCAGTTGTCATTTTATCTCTGTGTATTTTTAATAGAAGTTGCAGGGTTTATGACTTATAAATGGCACTGTTTACTCCTGCCTTTGAAGCCTATCTTCCCAAAGCTCTTTGGTCAAACCTAAAATCCACTGCTTAAACAAGCTTCTTTTTTTTTTTCACTTCAATTTTCTGTAATTAAAAATATGATTAGAAGCAACAGCAAAAAAGATCTTCATTAATACATCCCCCTCAGAAAGGAAACAGTTGAAATTGTCACAAGTGACATGGAAAAGGCTGAGGTTCTCAACAACTTCTTTTCCTCAGTCTTCACTGCAAAGTCCTCCAGCCACAATCCTGGAGTCATGGAAGACAGTGGCAGGGACTGGAAAGAAGAAGTGCACATCATAAGTGAAGATAAGGTTCATGATCACCTGAAGAACTGTTGGGAACTGGCTGGAAAATGGGGGGCACAAGCCCCTGGAAGTGTGTGCAATCAAGCCTTGGATGTGAGGTCTGAGTATTGAAGCACAGTAAAACCACAGCACTGTGTGTGAAGAAGCTCAGATGAATTTGTCCTTGAGCCTTCTGATAAGCAGCATCTGTGGGGCTGTGCAAAAAGCAGGAGGGAATTGGGAGGAATATGCAAATTCCAACACTTAGGTGCACTGAAAATGCCTTTGCAGTAACCACAAGTAGGGAAGGTTATGCATATTCAAATATTTAGATGCGCCAAATGCTAGTAAAAAGTACTACGTTGTATGCTGTATGCGTTTCACACTTCTCACCCTAACTGCAAAGTATATGCTTTGTAACTTGGGGTCTGATGCTCTCAATAAAGAGGTGGAGCCTGGGCAGCTAGCCCAAATTGGGCCATCTCCAGTTCCCGTCCCCTCCCGTGAAGAACCAGAAAGTGTCCCAAGTCCATGGGACACAACAGGATATACGCACGGGTGCTGAGGGAACTGGCACATGAGGTTGCTAAACTGCTTTCTATTCTATTCCAAAAGTCATGTCAGTGTGGTGAAGTCCCCACTGACTGGAAATGGGGAAACATAACTCCCATTTTCAAGAAGGGTAGGAAGGAGGAGCTGGGGAACTACAGGCCAGTCAGTCTTAACCTCTGTGCCCAGTAAGATCATGGAGCAGATCCTCCTGGAGGCACTACTGAGACAGAAGAATAGTGAAGAAGTGATTGGGTACAATCAGCATGGCTTGACCAAGGGCAAATCCTGCCTGACAAACCTGGTGGCCTTCTCTGAATAGGTCACAACATTCATAGATGAGGGACAAGCAATTGATGTCATTCATCTGGACCTGAGCACGGCCTTTGACACTGTCCCACACCACATCCTGGTCTCCAAGCTAGTGAAACATGGGTCTGATGGGTGGACCACTGGATGGATAAAGAACTGGCTTCATGGCCACACCCAAAGAGTGGCTGTCAACAGGTCCATGTCCAAGTGGAGACCAGTGCCAAGCAGATCCCTCAGGGATCAGTCCTGGGACCAGTTGTGTTCAATATCGTGTTGGTGACATGGAAAGTGGCACTGAGTGCACCCTCAGCAAGTTTGCTGATGACACCAAGCTGTGTGGTGCAGCAGACACGCTGGAGGGTAGGGATGCCATCCAGAGGGACCTGGACAGGGTGGAGAGGTAGGCACAAGCCAGCCTCATAGAGGTTCAACAAGATCAAGTGCAAGGTCCTGCATCTGGGTCGAGGCAATCCCAAGCACCAATACAGACTGGGCAGCGAGTGGCTGGAGAGCAGCCCTGAGAAGAGAGACTTGGGGTAGTGATGGACGAGAAGCTCACCATGAGCCAGCAGTGTGTACTTGTAGCCCTGAGGGCCAACGAGATCCAGTTCTGGAGCCACTATTACAGGAGGGATGTGGAAATGCTGGAGCATGTCTGCCGGTGGAGCATGTCTGCTGGTGGACTCTTTTTTCACCAGTGTGGTTAGGTGGTCATTTTCCAGCTTTATTTCCATGTACAGTGAGTTATATGCATTCCTGCAAGAGGCATGCACAACTAACTTAGTTTACATGTGGAGGGTACAGGGTTGCATGTGAGGCATACATAGGCTGATTTAACCGTATCAATCTGAGGGTCAGCCTCTGGGGCTGCCTAACTGCCCACTGCAGCTGTGTGTGGGGTGCTCACCATTTACAGTTTGGTTTCCTGAGCCCAAGAGGGGCCCAAGGACACTTCACAGGACGAGTTGCTCATGTTTATCAATTCGTGTCCTCTGCTAGCAAGAAATTCATCCACACATGTCCATAGAAGGCCCACAAGGATGATCTGAGGGTTGGAGCACCTCTCCTATGAGGACAGACTGAAAGAGTTGGGGCTGTTCAGTCTGGAGAAGAGGAGACTCTGAGGTGATCTTATTGTGGCCTTTCAGTACCTGAGGGGGGGCTACAAAAAATCTGGAGAGAGACTTTTTAAGATAGCAGGGAGTAACAGGACTAGGAGGAACAGAACAAAGCTGGAGGTGGGTAGATTGAGACTGAACGTGAGGAGGAAGTTCTTCATCATGAGAGTTGTGAGAGCTTGGAGTGGTTTGCCCAGGGAATCAGTTGAAGCCCCATCCCTGGACAGGCTGGATGGGTGGGCAGAGGCCAATGGGATGAGATTTAACAAGGCCAAGTGCAGGGTTCTGCACTTCGGCCACAATAACCCCAAGCAGTGCTACAGGCTGGGGACTGAGTGGCTGGAGAGCAGCCAGGAGGAAAGGGACCTGGGGGTACTGATAGATAGTAAGCTGAAGATGAGGCAGCAGTGTGCCCAGGTGGCCAAGAGAGCCAATGGCATCCTGGCCTGCATCAGGAACAGTGTGGCCAGTAGGACAAGGGAGGTTATTCTTCCCCTGTACTCAGCACTGGTCAGGCCACACCCTGAGTACTGTGTCCAGTTCTGGGCTCCTCAATTCAAGAAAGATGTTGAGGTGCTGGAACATGTCCATAGAAGGGCAACGAAGCTGGTGAGGGGCCTGGAACACAAATCCTATGAGGAGAGGTTGAGGGAACTGGGCCTGTTTAGCCTGGAGAAGAGGAGGCTCAGGGGTGATCTTGTTACTGTCTACAACTACCTGAAGGGGCATTGTAGCCAGGTGGGGGTTGGCCTCTTCTCCCAGGTAACCAGCAATAAAACAAGGGGACACAGTCTCAAGTTGTGCCAGGGTAGGTATAGGCTGGATGTTAGGAAGAAGTTCTTGACAGAGAGAGTGATTTCCCATTGGAATGGGCTGCCCAGGGAGGTGTTGGAGGCACCGTCCTTGGGGGTCTTCAAGAAAAGCCTGGATGAGGCACTCAGTGCCATGGTCTAGTTGACTGGCTAGGGCTGGGTGATAGGTTGGACTCGATGATCTTGGAGGTCTCTTCCAACCTGGTTGATTCTATGATTCTATGATTCTTTTTAGTTTGGAGAAAAAAAGACTTAGAGGGGATTTGTTAAATGTTTATACGTATCTGAAGGCTGGCCAGGACGTGGGGGACAGGCTCTGCTCACTTGTTCCATTGCTCCCTGTGATAGGACAAGGAGCAATAGGTGTAAATTGCAGCAAAAGAGGTTCCACCTCAACACAAGGGGTAATTTCTTCACTGTAAGGGTCACAGAGCACTGGAATAGGCTTCCCAGAGAGGTTGTGGAGTCTCCTTCTTTGGAGACTTTCAAGACCTGTCTGGATGTGTTCCTCTCTGTTCTGTGTTAGATAGTATTGTCCTGCTCTAGCAGGGGGTTGGACTCCTTGGGTCCCTTCCAACCCCTAATATCTTGTGATCCTGTGAGTTAGTGTCTCCCAGGAGAGGAGAGAGCTCAAAGTGATCTCATCAGAATATTCCAGTGCTTAAAGGGAGGCTACAAAGAGAATGGCCTTTTTCTTTTTTTTTTTTTTTTTCAGAAAAAATAATTGGTAGAAAAAATCTTGCCTTAGTCTAGAAGTGGATCAGAAGTAAAGCCTTTGGTGCCTTGGGAAAGGAAATGTAAGCACTGCATTTCCAATCTTCAATATAGATAGGTTTTTAGAACCATACACTCAAAATTTACAAGCATATTTTTATTCAAAAAGTGATTGCTTGACATAATTATTTCATTACTGTATAGGCATTGTGATAGAAGGAATAGCAGCCTCTAACTCAGTTTGTCTAGTGGTTTCCATAATAAAGAAAAATGGTTATAACTTCAGCAGCTCCAATTCCATCATAATTATCTGCACATTTTGGAAGCTTGGCAGGAAGGAGTCTTTGGTTTAGAGAGGTGCCTTTTACTGCCATTATAAAAATTTCTGTAGCATTGGCAGAATGGAAAACTGTCACAAATCATCATTTTTTTCTATAAACTGTGTATTGTACAGATCAGGGTTTTACACTTCCTGCCAAAACCCTTGACATCTGATAGTGCTGTGTGCATATCAAGAAGGTATCCTGAATCTTCATTCCTAACAGAAATCAAAGTCAGAATGGAATGTGGATAAAATGAATGTTCCCTTTAGAAGGTCCATGGGGCATAGGAACTGATAAAGTAAAGCATTAATTCTGTACTTTACTTTTGATCTTCTTGATGATCTGTGTACACTTTACCTATTAATAAAAACATCTCTTACTTCACAAAGACTATGCATAAGCTTGAATGAGAATCATAGAGTCATAGAATCAACCAGGTTGAAAGAGACCTACAAGATCATCTAGGCCAACCTAGCACCCAGCCCTATCCAATCAACTAGACTATGGCACCGAGTGCCTCATCCAGTCTTTTCTTGAACACCTCCAGGAATGGTGACTCCACCACCTCCCTGGGCAGCCCATTCCAATGCCAATCACTCTCTCTGTGAAGAACTTCCTCCTAACATCTAGCCTATACCTCCCCTGGCACAACTTGAGACTGTGTCCCCTTGTTCTATTGCTGGTTGCCTGGGAGAAGAGACCAACCCCCACCTGGCTGCAATGTCCCTTCAAGTAGTTGTAGACAGCAATGAGGTCAGCCCTGAGCCTCCTCTTCTCCAGGCTAAACAACCCCAGCTCCCTCAGCCTCTCCTCATAGGGTTTGTGTTCCAGGCCCCTCACCAGCTTTGTTGCCTTTCTCTGGACACGTTCTAGCACCTCAACATCTCTCTTGAATTGAGGGGCCCAGAACTGGACACAGTACTCAAGGTGTGGCCTGACCAGTGCTGAGTACAGAAGAAGATATCTTGAAAGGGTACACAAGTCACCTGTGAAGTTATGCAAGGAAGACACTACTTAAAGATTCTTTGCTGTTTAGCCTACTAAAACAAGACTTGCCAGCTATAAATGATCCTTTAAAGAGAAAGACTTAAACAGGCTGGAGGATTGGCCTGGGAGAAATTTAATGAAATTCAGCCATGACAAGTGTAGAGTCTTGCACCTGGGAAGGAACAACCTCAAGGATCAGTATAGGTTGGGGACTGATCTGTTGGAAGGCAGCAAAGGGGAAAAGTATCTCGGGGTCCTAGTGGATGGGAGGTTGACCATGAGCCATCAATGTGCTCTCATGGCCAGGAGGACTAATGCCATTTTGGGGTGTATTAAAAGGGATGTAGTCAGTAGGTAGAGAGAGATTCTCTTCCCCCTCTACCTTGCCCTAGTGAGGCTGCATTTGAGGTACTGTGTCCAGTTCTGGGCCCCCCAGTTCAAGAGGGACATAGAACTGCTTGAGAGAGTCTGGTGCAGAGCCACAAACATGATTAAGAGAATGGAAAATCTGTTACGAGGAGAGACTGAGGGAGCTGAGGCTGTGCTGCTTAGAGAAGAGGAGATGGAGAGGTGATCTCATCAATGTTTATAAATATGTAAAGAGTGAGTGTCAGGAGGATGGAGCCAGGCTCTGCTCGGTGATGGCCAAGGACAGGACAAGGGGCAGTGGGTGGAACTTGAGGCACAGGACGTTTCATTTAAACGTGAGGAGGATTTTTTTCCCTGTGAGGGAAACACTGGAACAGGCTGCCCAGGAGCATTGTGGAGTCTCCCTCTCTGGCGATACTCAAAATCTGCCTGGATGTATTCCTGTGTGATCTGGTATAGGTGATCCTGCTCTGCCAGGGGGGTTGAACTACATGATCTTTCAAGGTCCCTTCCAGCCCCTGACATTCTGTGGGGAAAGAGGAAAAAAAAATAAATCTGGCATGGCTCAGAAAGCTCTTTGTGGATATAAGGTATCATTTTAGGACTCCATCAGAACATCTAATGATTTAATTTCTCATCTTAAACTAATGGCATCAGAAACCTCTGCAAATTCCCCAGTTTATATTCCACTAATATTTGCTCCTCTTATACCAAGGTAGGTATCAGTTTACTGATATGAAGAAGAAAAATGCAGAAAAAAAGAAAATTAAAGTCAGCAGGCTCTTACAAACCAGTCTGACATTGAGGCAAATCTGAACTGTGCCAGTCAGTGCATGCATAACAGCAGACAGTTTCCATCTGGTAGCATTACAAAATTTTGATCAATAAACTTTCAATAACAATAAATGTAACACAGTGGTTTTCCTGGGCGATAGGATTTGCTTTTCATTGTGAAGGCATTGAGTAACTGTAGACCTGTTGTGGCAGGAGAGGCTAATGGTACATACTGGTGTATTTAACGTATGGGATCGCTGTAAACTAGCTGAAGCTGTCTGGCAGGAAATAGGTAGGAGAGTTCTGCAGGTTAAGTGTGCAGGTTAAGTGATGGGAACAAATGACTTGTAGCAGTTCCCTTTGCCTGTTTCCATCAGTTCCACAACCAGCCTGTTAGGTAGGGTGCAGGATTACTTCACAGAAACACGTCTGTACCTATCAAGTGACACCAAGCTGGGGGCAGATGTGACTGAGTTGGAGAGCAGAAGGGCTCTGCAGTGGGACCTTGACCGCCTGGACAGATGGGCAGAGTCCAATGGGATGGGGTTCAATAGCTCCAAGTGCAGGGTGCTGCACTTTGGCCACAACAACCCCATGCAGAGATACAGGCTGGGGTCGGAGTGGCTGGAGAGCAGCCAGACAGAGAGGGATCTGGGGGTACTGATTGATACCCACCTGAACATGAGCCAACAGTGTGCCCAGGTGGCCAAGAGAGCCAGTGGCATCCTGGCCTGCATCAGGAATGGTGTGGTCAGCAGGAGCAGGGAGGTCATTCTGCCCCTGTACTCTGCACTGGTTAGACCACACCTTGAGTACTGTGTTCAGTTCTGGGCCCCCCAGTTTAGGAAGGACACTGAGATGCTTGAGCGTGTCCAGAGAAGGGCAATGAGGCTGGTGAGAGGCCTCGAGCACAAGCCCTACGAGGAGAGGCTGAGGGAGCTGGGATTGTTTAGCCTGGAGAAGAGGAGGCTCAGGAGTGACCTTATTGCTGTCTACAACTACCTGAGGGGAGGTTGTAGTCAGGAGGAGGTTGCTCTCTTCTCTCAGGTGGCCAGCACCAGAACAAGAGGACACAGCCTCAAGCTACACCAGGGGAAATTTAGGCTGGAGGTGAGGAGAAAGTTCTTCACTGAGAGAGTCATTGGACACTGGAATGGGCTGCCCGGGGAGGTGGTGGAGTCGCCATCCCTGGAGCTGTTCAAGGCAGGATTGGACGTGGCACTTGGTGCCATGGTCTAGCCTTGAGCTCTGTGGTAAAGGGTTGGACTTGATGATCTATGAGGCCTCTTCCAGCCTTGGTGATACTGTGATACTGTGAAATCCACAGGAGATTCATTGTGCTGCTTTACATAAGACAAGAGGTATGCAGTTTTCCTTTCTATGTTTGTGTTGCAGACTGTGCTGCTTATGATTGCTTGTCCATGGGAAGTGTGGTGAAAGGCCTGCAGACCAGTGTGATCAAGGCCTTGCCACGCAGGAGTCCAGACAATTCAATGTGAATTATGCCAGAGACAGTTTTATTGCGTTACAGCCCAAATACATACGCTCAGCCAGTAGAGCACATGCCTACACATTAGCATAATTAGCCAAGGACAACCCACTACATCAGCATAAACCATGCCTTGTTATTTTCATTAACAAGGTGTCCATTATCTATCCCTTCTGCGATAAGGTAGCCAGCAGCTGGTGGGAACCAAGGTCAGCATCCACCTGTTGTTATCCTTCTTCACTCTGTTCCCACAGCTCTTCTGCACTTTGCATTCCCACGTTTGTACGTTAAATCAGTGATTCCTAGAAAAGTTAGGAAGAAGTATTGGTGTTTGATCTGTGACTGCAAGACAATCAAATGTCAAGCTGCTAGTTACCAGTCCAGTCGTTGTGAAATAATATAGTATAGAATCAAGCACTATATAGTTCTGGGAGACAGGAGTGTTAAACAGATGGCTTAGATTATTTAAAACATAAGATGGGTTTGTGTGGTAATTTGAATCCCAGAATGAGCAAGTACATTAAAAACCAGCAAATGATCACAAAAAGTTATGTGGAATGTAAGCAGGTAAAAAAAAAAGGTTTTGTCATAATTTACATTGGTAATTACATGCACTGAGTGTTTGGAGCATTGTTGATGTCTAATTCAACAGACTGTTTTGAAAGCGAAGTAATTTTAAACTAGACTAAACCCTCACTTAAGGAGATTCATTGTACTAGAAAAGATGTGCAAGTTTAGAAGCTAATGAATGAACTAAACCCAGTTTGCTGTTGACTGTTATAAAAATCCCTAACACTTGGCCAGAAACTCAACAGCTTGTAAATCCTTTCTTGCTTCTACCAATTAAGTTTGTTATTTATAAAGGCACTTCTGAAAAGATGTAGCTTGTTTTCTACACTGGTGCTTTATTGTCTGCTAAATTTATTCTTCTCTGGAATGCCCCTTTAGAGGTTACCAGATAATTTCCAATTTTATTTAATTAAACCCTATAATTCTCTTTTTAAAGTATGTATTCAGCCCTACAGAACTGATTATGGCTAAATTGTTAGTGACATTTAGACATAGGGAGAATGAGAGAGGTAAACTGTTTTTTCAAAACAACACAGATGCTTAATTTGCAATGGAAGCAACGGATGTAACACACTGAAGTGCATTTCAAAGTCCAGAAATGCCCTTCTCTACCTCTTTACGGTTAATGCTTCAAAAATATTGATGTACTGAGGTGAAATGTCTACTGACATCTCCTTCCCTTAACTGTGTGGGAGATCATAGGTTTCCAGACAGCTTGTGGTGAGATGGTGCTTTCACAGATCCACAGATTGCATCTGGTTGGGAGAGACCCTCTAAGTTCACGTCCAACCGCCTTGCATTGAGCAGGGACACCTCCAACTAGATTAGGCTGTCCAGGGCCACATCAAGTCTGATCTTGAATGTCTCCAGGGATGGAGCCTCAACCACATCCCTGAGAAACCTGTTCCAGAATTCTACCACTGCTCATTGTAAAGAACTCTTACGTCTAACCTAAATCTACCCTGCTCCAGTTTAAAACCATTGCCCCTTGTCCTATAACTACAAGCTCTTGTAACCAGTCCTTCCCCAGCCTTCCCATAGGTCCCCTTCAGATATTGAAATGTAGTTAAAAGGTCTTCCCAGAGCCTTCTGATCTCCAGGCTCAGTAGAACCTGGAGACAGATCAGAAACTTACCACAAACTCAGTGTTAACTGCTTCTTCTCATAGGAAAGCAAGTTGTATTCTTGTCAGTTCTGAACTTTGTGATCTTTCGTGTGACTACTTAAGAGAATCTGGTAGCACTTACATTGAAAAATAAAATCTGGATTTCCTTGGACATTTTTAGAGGTTTGCTCTTCACCCACTTCATCATCTGAAACAAATGCAACACAAATAGCCATCTATTTCCCTTTTCCAGTAGTACAGCACAGGCTTTGTAGCAGTGTTGATAACTAATATAGGCTGACAAAAATACAGACTCCTAATTGGATTTGTGGTGTTTGTCCTCACACTTTTTGATTTATAGGCTTTGTAGGCTGAATGTATTTCTGTTGTGAGAACATTTTTAAAATCTAGAAATTAATTCACACAGGAAAATGAGGAAGTGACATTATCCTTTTTGCATCTACAGACATCATTTTCTCCACATTAGTCAAGGTTTAATTACAGTGTTGAGAATTTTTCTTCCTACATTTAAGATAATGCACATTTTAATAGATCGTGTTATTTGGAAATGTCTCATGATGTTCAGCATTTATCATAATGTGGCTACTTTTATCTCATTCACTAAATTTAAAATCCATTTTCCTTTTTCCTATTTTTTTAATTGCTTCAACTTTCAGAGCCTGAAGTACTAAAGACTGTATTTTTGCCTTTATTCTAGAAGTTAAGCAGGAGTTTGATTGACCATCTCTGTTTAGCTTCGCCTGAGGCTATAAAAATAAGAGACCAAGAGAACCCTTAAGAGCATCAAAGTCTGAACTTCTTGTGGTGCTTTCAGTAAAAAACAAAACCCAACAAAATATTCACAGCGCTTTGCTGTGGTTAAACTTGGATTGCAAAGGTGAAAAGATTATCACACAGTATCACATAGTATCACAGTATCACCAAGGTTGGAAGAGACCTCACAGATCATCAAGTCCAACCCTTTACCACAGAGCTCAAGGCTAGACCATGGCACCAAGTGCCACATCCAACCTTGCCTTGAACAGCTCCAGGGATGGCGACTCCACCACCTCCCCGGGCAGCCCATTCCAGTGTCCAATGACTCTCTCAGTGAAGAACTTTCTCCTCACCTCGAGCCTAAATTTCCCCTGGCGCAGCCTGAGGCTGTGTCCTCTCATTCTGGTGCTGGCCACCTGAGAGAAGAGAGCAACCTCCTCCTGGCCACAACCACCCCTCAGGTAGTTGTAGACAGCAATAAGGTCACCCCTGAGCCTCCTCTTCTCCAGGCTAAACAATCCCAGCTCCCTCAGCCTCTCCTCGTAGGGCTGTGCTCAAGGCCTCTCACCAGCCTCATTGCCCTTCTCTGGACACGCTCAAGCATCTCAGTGTCCTTCCTAAACTGGGGGGCCCAGAACTGAACACAGTACTCAAGGTATGGTCTAAGCAGTGCAGAGTACAGGGGCAGAATGACCTCCCTGCTCCTGCTGACCACACCATTCCTGATGCAGGCCAGGATGCCACTGGCTCTCTTGGCCACCTGGGCACACTGTTGGCTCATGTTCAGGCAGGTATCAATCAGCACCCCCAGATCCCTCTCTGTCTGGCTGCTCTCCAGCCACTCCGACCCCAGCCTGTATCTCTCCATGGGGTTGTTGTGGCCAAAGTGCAGCACCCTGCACTTGGAGCTATTGAACCCCATCCCCTTGGACTCTGCCCATCTGTGCAGGCAGTCAAGGTCCTGCTGCAGAGCCCTTCTGCTCTCCAACTCAGTCACATCTGCCCCCAGCTTAGTGTCATCTGCAAACTTGCTGATAACTGACTCCATGCCCTCATCCAGATCATCTATGAAGATGTCTTTTGTTAAGTGACAGTGGAGGCAGGACATAAACATATAGCAAGCATGTGAAATGGTTAAGACAAAAGTTAAGAGTAACTCATTTCAGTGTTACATGGGCAAAACTAGTACAAGTGGAAGAGAGTCTGAAGATACAGAGCAGGTCTTGTAACCTACATTCTTTACAGTCCTCAGTGCTTATGGATGTTTACATGCCCAACTCAAGTTTAACACCCACTACTCCCTGGTTTCATAGGAAATAAATCTCCTAGATATAAATCCGAAGCCTTAGTGCTGTTGTGAACCTGCTTCTGTACTTCCCTCTATATTCAAATATCTCTAAAATCAATATTGTCTGCCTTGGGTTTATCTCATTTCAATAAAGTACAATGATTACGAGTCCCTGTTGCAGAAAGGCAACGATCTGGCAAAGGGATTTCTCAAAGATTAAAGACTAGAAGTGGTATCTCCAAATAACCTTACGTAGCAAATTGGAATGTAGCTTGGGGAGAACAGAGATAAACGTGGAAGTAAGAGTTTTTAAGCAGTGCAGAGAAAGCAAGTGATAAATGCTCTATTGTAATAGAAATACCAAGAAGCTGTATTCAGAAAAGTCACACAGCAACCAGTGTTAATTTAGTAATTCTTTCTTGCAGCTCAGTAGTCTTTGAGTCACTTTCTACATTTCTCATTTGAGTCCAGCATTGCCACTGACAGTTTGTCCAAGCGCATATTTATGTGATCATTTTGGGGGGAGAGGATGGATTTTGCTCAACAAAATTGTTCAGGGAAGCCAGAAAGATTACCTGAATGTGTGAGCCATTCACAAACAGAAATCTCATTATACTTATTTTGGTATTTAATTAAAACCCAAGCCCTCCTGATTGTTTTCATTGCTATTTCTGCTTCTGTTTTTAAACACCATAGATTTTTTTTCTTTATGCCTGATGCTTTTCCTGTTTTACACTTTGAATCTCAGGTGATAATATGTCCAATATTCAAAATAAGGAAAATAAGTTGCACTTACGGTTCTAGGATGTCTTTTATTCTTTGCCACCACCAGATAATGTATGATTGCAGTGTCATCTCTAAGTGTTAAATATACTCAGCTGAAACTTTAGTTAGATTTTTACTTTGCCTTTCTACCACATCAATATATAAATCAACAGTGTTAGGTTTACAAAGTCAAGATTTTATTTTAGTGCTGCCATGATTTATAAGAAGTTAATTCATTTGGTAAACTACCTCATTTGCATACATGCTGTGTAGTCTTTAATGCAATCAAATTGCAGATCAGTTGCTCTATGTTTCAGCTGCATGGGATTCACTGAAGCTTTAACTATCTGTTCTAATTATTTAGAGACCCCTCGTGGGTAGTTACGACCTTGATTACTGTAGGCACAGGCAGAATTACAAGGATGGAAAAATAGTGCGCAATATGTAAGATAAAACCAGGAAATATATATCAGTCAAACAACACAAAAATTGAAATTGGGAAAGATCCATTACATGCCTGGAAATTTCATCCTTAACCTTTTCCTTCAGCACAGTTTTGAACACACTCAGTAAAGAATTTTCTACTATTTATGGATGTAAGGTATCACAGTATCACAGTATCATCAGGGTTGGAAGAGACCTCACAGATCATCAAGTCCAACCCTTTACCACAGAGCTCAAGGCTAGACCATGGCACCAAGTGCCACGTCCAACCTTGCCTTGAAGTGCCCCGGGGACGGCGACTCCACCACCTCCCCGGGCAGCCCATTCCAGTGTCCAATGACTCTCTCAGTGAAGAACTTTCTCCTCACCTCAAGCCTGAATCTCCCCTGGCGCAGCCTGAGGCTGTGTCCTCTTGTTCTGGTGCTGGCCACCTGAGAGAAGAGAGCAACCTCCCCCTGGCCACAACCACCCCTCAGGTAGTTGTAGACAGCAATAAGGTCACCCCTGAGCCTCCTCTTCTCCAGGCTAAACAATCCCAGCTCCCTCAGCCTCTCCTCGTAGGGCTTGTGCTCAAGGCCTCTCACCAGCCTCGTCGCCCTTCTCTGGACATGCTCAAGCATCTCAACGTCCCTTTTAAACTGGGGGGCCCAGAACTGAACACAGTACTCAAGGTGTGGTCTAAGCAGTGCAGAGTACAGAGGCAGAATGACCTCCCTGCTCCTGCTGACCACACCATTCCTGATGCAGGCCAGAATGCCACTGGCTCTCTTGGCCACCTGGGTGTTGCACTACCTGGAAGCTCATAAATTCCATTCACATTTCATTTTTTGTCTTATGTGTCATAGGTGTTAAGTTAGGAACACTCAAAGCTGACAATGTTGAATTGGCTTAAGAAATTTTCAACAAAAATTCTCCACCAAACCTCAAGTGGCTCTAAACCACTGTAGCCACAGGGCTGCCTGGATGTGTTCTGTAACAATGGCAAAGCTATTCTTGGCAGCAGGAAAACTGCAAATTATCTTCTGGTGCCTTCCCCGAGTTCCCAAAGAAGTTATAGGGAGAAAGGTCAATTCGCCTGAGGGTCTACCCTAAGAATCCATAACCTAATGCTACTCAGAAGTATTCTCAGAAAACAGGTACCAAACTAACCTGAATTAGCTTTGTCCAGCAATGCTTGAAATCCCATCAGCCTGTTACCATATAGTTAACCACTCACACCCAGTTACCATAGTCTGTGTATCGCAGCTGTGAGTTTACCAGGTGGCAGCAATTTAAAGTGTTCTGCTTAAAATGAATGTTAGCTATTTCTGTACCCCAAAGTGTGGGGTGGGGTTTGCAAGAACTTCCCACTTTACAATGAGACTAAGCATCCAAGACATAGAAAATCATAGGTGCCCTTTGGAGTCCTTTCCCCTTTCCTGTGGAGGATACTTCCCATCTAACCCATAGTCAATCAGTATTACTCAGGTGCTCAGTAAGCAGGGCATCATCAACATTTACTCAGATCTCTTACTTCAGCTTCCAGCATTGTTAATTGCAGAAGCTCCTCAGAAATGGAATCAGAAATTTGGAGGGAATCCTGACTGCATGAAAAAAAAAACCCATGTCCTCATTTATGAATCTCTGTCAGAGCCTACCAGGCCATCCAATATAAATTGATCCTTGCTGCCATTGCTCTTCAAGTGTGTCTGTAAAAATGAGGGAATGTTTATCTGTATAAAAATGAGGGAATGTTTATCTGTATGGCTGTCTCTGTAACAGTGGTTTTTTTCCCTTTGCATGCACAAAGAATGGGGCTCTTTCAGCTTCTTTCATAGACTTGCTTTTGAGAACTACTTATTTGCAACAGTCTCCTTAAAAAGCTGCATCAGAATCTTCTTGTTCCAATAATCAAAGGCAGAGTGTGTTCCACTGTTCAGCTGTTTGCCTCTTAATGTTAGCTGCTGTCACTTAGGGAATCTGAGGTAGGCTTGCATCACAGTGCTTGTATGAGAGAGTTACAGTATTTGTTTCTTTACTTCTCTGCTCTGCAAAGCTCAAACACTACCAAGTGTTCAAACACTACCAAGTGTTTGAACTTTTCACTCAGAATATGTATCTGCATGTTGTACATTTAAAGGAAATTTAAGTTTTCATTACAGTTGCGTTTGTGACTCTGATCAATGTGTTGCCAGCTTTTGCCTCTGGTAGCTATTTTAAAACACCTGAGTTTCCTCTGTGGGTTAGGTCTGTTGTTTCTTACCTTTTGCACTATTTTTGAAAGTCAAATCTGGAGCCCTCAGTATAGGAAGGACATGGAGCTAATGGAGCAGGTCCAGAAGGGGGCTGTGAAAATAATCAGGTTGGAGTACCTCTGCAGAGAGCACATTGTCTTTACTTGCTCATCTTTTTTATCAACGTAGCCCGAGTCTAATGGGACTCTGGCCACAGATCTGCCAATCAGAATGGCAGTTAGCCAAACTTAACCATATGTGATGGTTTGGGCTCTTACCCGCCCCCCACACTTTGTATTTGCCCCAGCTAACTCAGACGGACCCTGGGAATATAGATGAAGCAATTTATTTACAGCTAGCAGAATTTACAAGCAGCTATTTACAATATATACAGTTATATACAATTATATACAGAAATATACAAAGGATAAACAATACAAAAGCACAACTCCCCTCCCAGAAACCTGAGTCCCCAGGAGGGGCTCTCAAACCACCCCAACACCTCCCCCAGCCCTCTCAACCTTACTCCAGTTCTCAGGAAGAAGAGAGGTGCAGCCAAGAGGTTAGGGAGCAAGGTTAGTGGCAGCAAGGTTAATGAGATGTGACCAGGTCTGAAGGCAAAGGCAGAAGAAGAGACAAAATGGAGAAAGTTTACTACTTCTTCCCAGAGTTCTCAGCGTGACTGTAAGAGAAGTTGACATCAATTGTTTTCATTCCACTGCCTGTTAGCAAGTTCTTTTACCAAAACATTCCAGCTTGCTTCTAACTAGCACACCATATTAGGTAAAGTCAGGACTTACTTTTACCTTTTTAGGCCACAACACAAACAAGTGTATAAACACACACAAGTACCCTGTAAACAAGCTTGGACAGACATGGAAGCATCAGGCCCTTTGTCCTCCTTTCCTGCAGTTGCTTCCCCCATCAGCAGGAGGGAGAGCAGAAAACATGTCTAGGCAAGCCAGGACACGTTTAGGCCTAATTTGGCCTATTTTGGCCTTCCATTGCACCCCGTTGCAGCCAAAGGGAGAAAAATCAGCTTGTTCTCTTGAGAAGTTTTAATAGGAATGCTTTCACACTTTTCTTTCTGGGCAGGAAAGAGGTATCCTCTGGCAATGTCAAAAATCTTTCCTGAGAGTAGGATACTGGGCAATTCACTTTGAGGAATTTGATGTCTAAATTAATGCAACATTCCTTAAGGTCAACAGAGTCCAGATTCCCTAACATAGTTAGGCAAATTCACACTGAACTTCCATATGTCTCTTTCCATTTTAATATCTCTAAGATTTAGCAGAGTGTGTTCAATTTACAAGCATTTTAGAATAGTTCAACTTTGAGATCGTTTGTCAAAATAATGCACAAGGAATTTAAGCAGAGAAACTGGTATATATTAATGGAATTAGTTCCCTAAGAGCAAGAGGACAAAAAAAAAGCTTCAAGAGCTTTCAGAAATTATCTTCTGTCTTCCTAACATTAATTAAAGTTGCATTACACATTGTTAATTAAAAGGGAAAACAGCACTAACGTCACCAATTAGTTTTTAAATAATATTAATTTGAAGAAAATGCTTGCACTTTAATTTTCTATAGCTAAACATTTCAAGCAAGATTCTCCCATGTCAGAGAGGTCTGTAGGAAGAATCAACTTCACATCCCATGATCGATGTGGGAGCTACTAAGTCACACTCATGAAGACTCCTTTAAGAGCAAATATGAAATACATTTCTATCTTTCTTATTAAAAAAAGAGTTGTGTGTCCTGCATTATTTTCACAACAGTCTAACTGATGCAAACTTTGACTGAATTTCTGGGGGGTTATGTGCATTTCTGAAGGTTAGAGTATAAACTCTCCAAGTATTGCATGCTGCTTTTTTGTTTGCACCACGCCTACTACGCTGTGAATTGAGCAGTATACAAACGCCCTTGAAACTTGCCCCAGGCTTAAGTTGAGATACAGAGAAACTCCCACAGGAGACCTTTAAAAAGCTCCTTTTGGGAACTCCCCATTTTGTTATGAGGATCAGCTCTGTGACAGAACCTTGCCTTGTTTCTGGATCTCATACAACTTTGTTCCTGGCTTTGTGACTTGATTAGTGCCAGAAGAGTCCAGCTGTTTCCTAAACTGCTGTTTAATCTGTAATGGAGCTGGAGACTCAAAGAATCATAGAACAGTAATGATTGGAAGGGACCTTGGGAGATCATCTAGCCCAACTCTCCTGCTAAAGAAGGTTCACTTAGAGCATGTTGCTCAGGACTGTATCCAGGAAGGTTTTTAGTGTCTCTAGAGACAGAGACTCCACAACATCTCTGGACAGCATGTTCCAGCACTGTCACCCTCCTAACAAAAAAAAAAATATTGTTGTGTTTAGGTGGAGCTTCCTGTGTTCTTTGTTTGTGCCTATTGCCCCTTGTACTATCATTAGGCACCATTGAAGGGTCTGCCTCCATCCTCTTTATACTTATATATAAGCATTGATATATATAGGCATTGATAAGATTCCCTCTTAGCTTTCCCCAAGCTAAATAGCCCCTGAACCCTCAGACTTTCTTCATGAGATGTTCCAATCCTGTAATCACCTTCATAGCCCTCTACTGAACTCTCTCCAGTAGTTCCTTGTCTGTCTTGAGCAGGGGAGATCAGAACTTGTACAGGGTTAACCCTCTAGAGGGAGTGACCTTGAACCTGACCCTAGGTGGTCTCAAGCCCTCCCCAGGAGTGGGTCTGAGCACCACCAGATGATTAATGGTTAGCCCATTCCCCCTACCTGTCTAAAGATCTACAAAAGCAAGGGGAGCTTCCTGTTTCTCTGTTTCTCTGCAGTCCCTGCCTCCCTGCTTACCAGCATCACTATCCTGTTCCTGGTTTCTCTTTGTTTTAGCACGTGGCCATCAGCCACGAGGTGGACAAACCCATTACCATCAAAATCTGGTTGTGTTTACACATGTTGTGTTTTGCTTTTCCCTTCCATATACCTTTGTAACTTCCCTACCTCAGATACCTTTTAAATTTATTGTTAAACATTTCTTCTTTTTTTTAAAATTTCCTGGCCACACTTTTCCTAATGCACCTCAAGATACAATTGGACTGACCCATTAATTTAATTGAACATTAAGATGAAAACCATTGCAAGCCTTGGAATCTGATCAGGTGTTAACAAAGAAAGGCCAGCAATAGGTTAAGAATTTCATTAAGAATTTCTGTTTATCAATGCCAACATTTTTCATGGAAATGTGTAAGATGCAGAGGAATTTTGGTAAGGAAGTGTGATGGTTTGGATGTTCCCTACCCCCCCACACTTTAGAAATCACCCAGACTGGACTCAGCTGGCTCTGGGAATATGAATGAAGCTTATATTTACAGCTGGCACAATATACAAGCAGCTATTTACAGTATATACAGTTATAGACAGAAATATACAAGGTAAAAGGTAATACAGAAACACAACTCCCAGAAACCTGAGTCCTCAGGAGGGGCTCTCAACCACCCCTTCACCTTCCTCCTACCCCTCTCAACCTTACTCCAGTCCCAAGGAAGAATAGAGGTTCGGCCAAGAGGTTATGAAGCAAAGTGGGTTAGCCCAAATGGAAGGGTGTGTTAGAGAGACGCAGCTCAGTCAGCAGCCCGAGTGAGAGAAAAAATGGTGAGAGTGTTATCTAATGTTTTCATTTCTTCTTCCCATACTCCTCAGCAAGACTGTGAGCGAAGTAGACATCACCATTGTTTTCCTTTCACAGCCTGGAATCTAGTTCTTCTCACCAAAACATTCTAGCCTGCTTCAAACTAGCACAGGAAGATTATATAGGGGTTGTTTAGAGTTTCTATCCTGATGGAAAAAGATCCTTGCTCTTCTCTGAGTCAGAAATTATTATAGTTATTGGCTATTCTTGTTTCTGTTTTGTTGTTGTTGTTGTTGTTGGTTTATTGATTTTTTTATTGTTGGTTTTGGTTTTGCTTTTTTTGAAGCCCAAGTGGGTAAAGCCCTGAGCAAAGTGGTCTGACTTGAATGGTCACCTGGGATGCCGTTCTGCTATGATGCATGGTGATGCACACAAGTGAAGAAGCTAGAGTTCAGGTCACATTTAGCAACTCAGAAAACACCACCAGTACACAGGATGGCAGGGAGGCCTTCAAAACTCCTGTTGGGCTGCAGGGACACTCTCAAGCATCGCTGCAAGGTCATTGGGAAAGAAGAGGGGATTGATGGAGCTGGGACAATTTCTAAGGTCTGGAAAAAAATATCAGAGTGCCCCATACCTTCCAGATGTGCAAAGGGTAGGGATGCAAAATGCATCTCCACCACCTGTGCTTCACAGTTGACTCAGCTGATAGTAGGAGATTGTATTAGATACCTCCTGAGGCCCCTTCCAATATAAGTTATCCTATTATCATACAGCTATCTAGTAGACCAGAATTGGGCTGACAGGCATTATGAGGTCATCTGACACCTTCCAGAGGCTAAGATTTTGTAAACCAGGGCTGACCACTCTGCTGTGTCTCACAGTGGGCCCAGGAGAGCTATAGCTATGGGACAGCTTCCCAGCTCTCCCTTCTTAGTCCTCCCTGGGCTCTGTGACTCAGTGCAATGGGCAGAAGTTTAACCCCTAAATGTTTGCTCTCAACTCATACCTTCTGTGCTTCCATAGCATATATAAATTTGAGCTGGCAATTCCTGTACAGTTCAATGCTGTGTCTGTATGCTAGTTTTGATCATGATAGTTTCACCAGTATGGTGTGAATGAGAACAATGTATCACAAACCAGAAGAAAAGACGATGTTAAAAGCAGTCATCACTGAGCTGCACTAGAGAGGACTGTGCATGACACAGGAGTTTGAGTTCCTAGGTTTAACCTTTGCTTCATAGGTTTAGTTTTTTTCTTCTAAGTGAAGATTAGTCTAGATTAGAGACTAACACAGATTTAGGAATATAGGCTGTCTTAAAGATCACAGGTGGTAGCATCATTTGGCTTAACTGTGGCCTATGTTGAAGAAGAGGCAGTATTGGTTGGAGTCACTGAATTTTGGTTTGAAAATTAATTCTTGAACTCGTGGAGCCTTGACCAGCATGAGGAGAATTGATTCAGATCAAGAAGAGTATTAAGAAATGTGTCTTTCTGAAGGATACTCATCCACAAGAAAGGTCGTAAGGAGGAGCCAGAAAACTACAGACCTGTGAGCCTGACTCAGTGCCAGGCAAGGTCATGGAACAGGTCATCTTGAGTGCCATCACAAAGCACCTACAGGATGGCCAAGGGATCAGGCCCAGCCAGCATGGCTTTAGGAAGGGCAGGTCCTGTCTCACCAACCTGATCTCCTTTTATGATCAGGTTACCTGCCTGGTGAATGTGGGGCAGGCTGTGGATGTAGTCTACTTGGACTTCAGCAAAGCCTTTGACACTGTCTGCCACAAGCTCCTAGCCAAGCTGGCAGCTCATGGCTGGGACAGATTCACTCTGTGCTGGATCAAGAACTGGCTGGATGGCAGAGCCCAGAGAGTGGTGGTGAATGGTGCCACATCCAGTTGGCAGCTGTCACTAGTGGTGTTCCCCAAGGATCAATGCTGGGCCAAGTCCTGTTCAATATCTTTATTGATGATATGGACGAGGGGATTGAGTCTAGCATCAGTAAGTTTGCAGATGACACCAAGCTAGGAGCAGGTGTGGATCTGTTGGAAGGTAGGAGAGCCCTGCAGAGGGACTTGGACAGGCTGGATGGGTGGGCAGAGGCCAATGGGATGAGATTTAACAAGGCAAAGTGCAGGATTCTGCACATTAGCCACAACAACCCCAAGCAGCGCTACAGGCTGGGGACTGAGTGGCTGGAGAGCAGCCAGGAGGAAAGGGACCTGGGGGTACTGATAGATAGTAAGCTGAAGATGAGGTAGCAGTGTGCCCAGGTGGCCAAGAGAGCCAATGGCATCCTGGCCTGCATCAGGAACAGTGTGGCCAGTAGGACAAGAGAGGTTATTCTTCCCCTGTACTCAGCACTGGTCAGGCCACACCTTGAGTATTGTGTCCAGTTCTGGGCTCCTCAATTCAAGAAAGATGTTGAGGTGCTGGAACATGTCCAGAGAAGGGCAACAAAGCTGGTGAGGGGCCTGGAACACAAACCCTATGAGGAGAGGCTGAGGGAGCTGGGGTTGTGCAGCCTGAAGAAGAGGAGGCTCAGGGCTGACCTCATTGCTGTCTACAACTACCTGAAGGGAGGTTGTAGCCAGGTAGGGGGTGGCCTCTTCTCCCAGGCAAGCAGCAATAGAACAAGGGGACACAGTCTCAAGTTGTGCCAGGGAAAGTATAGGCTGGATGTTAGGAGGAAGTTCTTCACAGAGAGAGTGATTGGCATTGGAATGGGCTGCCCAGGGAGGTGATGGAGTCACCGTCCTTGGAGGTGTTCAAGAAAAGCCTGGATGAGGCACTTAGTGCCATGGTCTAGTTGACTGGCTAGGGGTGGGTGCTAGGTTGGCCTGGATGATCTTGGAGGTCTCTTCCAACCTGCTTGATTCTATGATTCTATGATTCTATGATTCTATGATACGATTTGTACTATGAATTGCTTAAAATTGGTAGATCAAAAAAAAAAGTCATAAATTAAAAATTCACCTACTTTTTAATTCTTTCATCTGAAAGTCATGGGAAATTTTTCAGAAGAAGTATATGTCTTGATAGCCCAGCAAACTAAAACAATGGGGCTTCTGCAGAGATGCTATATCGAAGGTCTGTGCTGAGAAACAAGGTTCTGCAAAAGGGAAAACCATTTGCCTAGGAAGCAAATCCATAGATTTAGCATAGTATGCTCTGCATGTAATCCATACCCTAGTCACTTCTCTAAGATTACAGACCTGAAATCTATATTCATAAAGTTTCAGGCAGTGCTTAGTACAATGAAATTATGAAGGTACTTGATTCCTCTGAGTAATGTAAATTTTAAATTGAATTGAGATAACTGTGTGAGAGAATCGTTGGATTGAAAAGCCAAATATAAAAAAAAAGAAAAAGAAAAATCCAAAGCTCATCCTTTTCAGTCTCAATGCACCAGTTTAACCCTGCAGAGCAAGAACAGTATGCAGCTTCCCCAGTCCTAGTCTACCATGACTTCTCACTGGATAAGGATGGCCGCATGCTGAGAGGTGTGATCAAGGACACTGTGTCCACCTGGAGACCAGCATCAAGTGGTGTCCCTCAGGAGTCAGTGCTGGGACCAGTGCTGTTTAACATCTTTGTCAGCAACAGGGGCAGAGGAATCGAGTGCACCCTCAGCAAGTTTGCAGATGGCACCAAGCTGTGTGTCACAGTTGACTTGCCAGAGGGAAGGGATCCACCCAGAGGGACCTGAACAAGCTGGAGAGGTGAGCCCAGGCCAGCTTCATGAAATTCAAGAAGGCCAAGTGTAAGGTCCTGCACCTGGGTGGGTGCAATCCCAAGCACAGCTCCAGGCTGGGTGGCGAATGGCTGGAGAGCAGCCCTGAGGAAAAGGACCTGAGGCTCTGGGTTGATGAAAAGCTCAATGTGAGCTAGCAGTGTGAGTGCAGCTCAGATGGCAACTGTGTCCTGGACTGCAGCCAGAGCAGTGTAGCCAGCAGGGCAAGGGAGGGGATTTTGCACCTCCTGAGACTCCACCTGGAGTACTGTGTGCAACTGTGGAGCCTGCAACACAAAAAGGACATGGAACTGTTGGAGAAAGTTCGGAGGAGGCCACAAGGATGCTCAGAGGGCTGGAGCAGCTCTGCTATGAGTACAGGCTATGAGAGTTGGGGCTTTGCAGCCTGGAGAAGAGAAAGCTTTGAGGAGACCTTGGAGTGTCCTTCCAGTATCTGAAGGGGGCCTACAAGAAGGCTGGGGAGGGACTATTTACAAGGTCTTGTAATGACAGGATGAGGAGCAATGGGTTTAAACTGGAAGAGGGGAGATTTAAACTGGATGTTAGAAAGAAGTCCTTTACATCAGAAAGAACTGGGAGAGAGACTGGCACAGATTGCCCAGGGAGGTTGTGGCTGATCCCTCCCTGGTGGTGTTCAAGGCTAGGTTGGATGAGGCCTTGAACGACCTGTTCTAGTGGGAGGTGTCCCTGCCTATGGCAGGAGGGTGAAATTAAATGATCTTTGAAGTCCCTTCCAACCTAAACCATTCTATGATCCTATGATTCTATGACCTAAAAGGAAAAGTCAAGAGATCTCAAGGCAGTGACAATTAAACATGCCCTTCATGAACATGCAGGCTCCAACAACGGGCATGCCATTTGTCTGGTGTTTTAACTGTATTTTGCAGTCGCTGCATTACTCTGGTGTTTCCAGTATACTTCTCTCATACTTCTGCATTAGAATGGCAGGTCACACTGAATGGTTCAAATAACTAAACTCTGTGTTAAAGAATTAAATTCCTCTCTATGTGGAATACTGTGCTGGATTAAAAATTACCCCAAAATAAAGTCACCAGACTAGTTCACAGAATCACAGAATTTCTTAGATTGAAAAAGACCTTCAAGATCATCAAGACCAATCATTAAAATCATACAATCATGAATCAACCAGGTTGGAAGAGACCTCCAAGATCATCCAGGCCAACCTAGCACCCAGCCCTAGCCAATCAACCAGACCATGGCACCGAGTGCCTCATCCAGGCTTTTCTTGAACACCTCCAGGGACGGTGCCTCCACCACCTCCCTGGGCAGCCCATTCCAATGCCAATCACTCTCTCTGGGAAGAACTTCCTCCTAACACCCAGCCTATACTTCCCCCAGCACAACTTGAGACTGTGTCCCCTTGTTCTATTGCTGGTTGTCTGGGAGAAGAGACCAACCCCCACCTGGCTACAACCTCCCTTCAGGTAGTTGTAGACAGCAATGAGGTCACCCCTGAGCCTCCTCTTCTCTAGGCTGCACAACCCCAGCTCCCTCAGCCTCTCCTCATAGGGTTTGTGTTCCAGGCCCCTCACCAGCTTTGTCACCCTTCTCTTGACACCTTCCAGCACCTCAACATCTCTCTTGCATTGAGGGACCCAGAACTGGACACAGCACTCAAGGTGTGGCCTGGCCAGTGCTGAGTACAGGGGAAGAATAACCTCCCTTGTCCTACTGGCCACACTGTTCCTGATGCAGGCCAGGATGCCATTGGCTCTCTTGGCCACCTGGGCACACTGCTGGCTCATCTTCAGCCTACTATCTATCAGCACCCCCAGGTTCCTTTCTTCCTGGCTGCTCTCCAGCCACTCAGTCCCCAGCCTGTAGCGCTGCTTGGGGCTGTTTAGTTTCATACTGAGAAGTCCTTGACTAAACCAAATCCCTCAGCACAACATCTAATTACTATGAATTGGTATGGTTGGAAAGGACCACCAGGCTCAAGCTCAGAAGGCTTGGAAGCAGATGAAACTACATACTTACAGCAACCTAAAACCTAAAAGCAGATAATACAACACAAATGTACAAAATATATTTACATATATTTATAATTGTTTACAATTTAGAAATAACACAGAAATTTCCTCTGAACAAAGCCCAGAAGGGGCCAACCACCACCTTCTTCTCCCTCCAGAGAGTAAAAAACAGAAATGTCCCAACTGTTGTCTACTCAGCCAAAGTTAGTGCAGAGGCCAGTCAGGGTGAAGGAGTAGGAGGCAAGTGCAAGATGAGACAAAATCGTTTATACAGCAAACTTTTATCCTAAACAGCAAGCAAATGGACTAGTACAGGCTTATCTATTGTTGTCCTGCTCTATCCAATGCAATTATTTGTTTATTTATAATTTTGACTAAAACTAGAGTCTTAACTCTAACACTGCCACAAATTTGTCAGGAGACTGCTGGTCTCCAACACCATGAGAGGTCTGGAAGTAGTTCAAATGAAGCAATGTCATGTATTATTTATAAACACAATGTAGCATCCTGATAGTCAGTTCTCTCCAGTGTAATATGTTTCTGAAGTATGGGGGGCTTAGGGTTTGTGTTGTTTTATTTGTTCTTTTTCTTTGCCTTTTTTTTTTTTTTTTAATCTTTATTGCAATGTGGAACACCTTGTTCTAGCATACCACATTTTTCAGGACTTGAAAAAGTAATAATGGGTCCATATAAACTCATTGGGCTGAGGGAGCTGGGGTTGTGCAGCCTGGAGAAGAGGAGGCTCAGGGCAGACCTCATTGCTGTCTACAACTACCCGAAGGGAGGTTGTAGCCAGGTGGGGGTTGGTCTCTTCTCCCAAGCAACCAACAACAGAACAAGGGGACACAGTCTCAAGTTGTGCCAGGGTAGGTACAGGCTGGATGTTAGGAGGAAGTTCTTCCCAGAGAGAGTGATTGGCATTGGAATGGGCTGCCCAGGGAGGTGGTGGAGTCACCGTCCCTGGAGATGTTCAAGAAAAGACTGGATGAGGCACTTAGTGCCATGGTCTAGTTGACTGGATAGTGCTGGGTGTTAGGTTGGACTGGATGATCTTGGAGGTCTCTTCCAACCTGGTTGATTCTATGATTGGATTCAGCCATAAGCTCAATATATGTAATTCCACACTAAGGAAAGTTAAGCCTTTTGTGAAATACTTGACAATGATGCAAAACCTTATTTGGCTATTCCTGTTTATTAACAGGCAAGATTATTGTTTCACACACAAAATGTGTGGCCAAATTAAATAGAAAATAAGTGTTACATTTCAGCTTATTTCCCAGATATATGGGAATGCAAAGTGAAGAAGGATGTGGGAACGGAGTGAAGAAGGACAATAACAGGTGGATGCTGACCTTGGTTCCCACCAGCTGCTGCCTACCTTATCTCAGAAAGGATAGATGATGGGCACCTCGTTAATGAGGAAAACAAGGCATGGTTTATGCTGATGGAGTGGGTTGTCCTTGACTAATTATGCTAATGTGTAGGCATGTGCCTTGTGGCCCTGAGGGTATTTATTGAGAGCTGAATGATCAATAAAGGTCTCTGGCACAACTCACATTGAATCGTTGGAGTCCATGTGGTATTGCCTTTGATCACACTGATCTATGAGGGCCTTGACCACATTTCCCATGGCAAGCTAATCAGGGTTCTGCAACACCTGAGCTAAAACAGGTGTTTTGCAACACAGATACGCTCTAAAATGACATGGCTGAAACCTTTGAATATATCTCTGAGCTAAGAAAGTAATGAAATTAAAACAGAGATTGTCTCTCCAAAGGGTTACTTCTTTGTACTTTGTTACCTTTTTTTAGTGTAGGTTATCTTAGACTACTCATTTGGCCAGGTATTGGAAATATCTCTTTTTGAAGAAAGATGTGTACTGAATAAACACTCTTTCTTTACCTTTTTTTCTGCATGTGTATACCACTGGATATTTTTGGTGCTAAAACTTACTTTTCATCATTTACTGTAGTATAGTTTATCAGTCATAGGTTTTCTCTGACTTCTCCTATTTATTTTTCTAAGGTCTATTTAATGTAATCCCTAAACTACAAGTGAATGTTCTTACAAGGGCTGGATAAAGTTTGGTTTTAGTGATTGCTGAACCAAGTAGGATAAATTGAAGCATAAATTCACAAATCACAGACAAATCAGCATCACTTTTTCTAAGAGCTTTAATATGTTGGTCATGTTTATCCACGAGAAAACCAGTGATTTAGGGTAAGGTTGGGTATTCAGTACATAAATATTCAAGTATTTTGCTTAAAGTGTTTAATTTGAAAATTTGTAAGTGTAAATAATATTACAAAAAATTTAGAAGCTAAAATGTCACAAATGCAACTGTGACTTTCACAAGCTTTGCTCAGGAAAGCAGCTACACTGCAGTACAACAGCAGTTATTACTAGTGCTCTGGTTTTGCTGGGACAGGAAAAGGCCAGCACACCTTCAGCAGTTTGAGTCAAACAGGGCAGCTGTCCTGAGCTGGCTCACAGATGTACTCTGTACCAGAAACATCACACTCAGTATAGAACGGAGAAGTTTGCTAAGGCTAGGAGAGTTTTTTGTTTGTGGTTTTCTGCCCTTTCTTTCTTCCTATTTGGTGTGAGTGCTACACTTTTGCTGGGCTGGGTATCATTTTATATACTTTATATTGGCATTGGAACCAGCTTGGTTATTTCTTGAAATCCATTTTCATTTCAGCCTGAGGGCTTTCCCTCCTATTCCCCATCCTCCTTCTCTGCTGGGATGGAGTCCTTGGGCAATAGAGCATCTGCTATAGCTTAGCCCCACATGTGGGCTAAAACATAGATAAATAGTAAATCACTTCACAGTCGTGGTATGTCTTGAAAAACAGCTGATGAAAATTGTTTGTTATACCAAAAAAACTTTTCAGCACACATCATTAGTAAGATTTTTGGAGAGTTGCTTCATAAAAGGGAGAGGAAGATCCTGCCACTGAATGTTCCAAGAGGTCAGGTTAAAGGCAATATCTATGTCAAAGAAAACTCTAAATATATTAAATGGATCTTTGTTCTCTCACTCGTTCTCTAGCATACACATTGAACTAAACCTGGAGTGCTGCCCCTATAAATAACACACATATGTATATTTATGTTGTATTTGTATTAAAATGCTCCTATTTAGAGCTAAACAGCAGTTAAATAATCCACAATTTCCAAGTGAACAAGCCCATTATACTTCTGGGAAATGACTTTTCATATGAAAATATAGCTTTTCTCCTCCTTTTCATGAAAAAGCTCATAAATCTCAAGCACAAATATTCACTATCTCTTTACATGAGCACTTTCATTTTCTCTAGTTATGAGGGTAATAAACCTGTCAGTTAAGACAGATGACTGATAGCCACGGATAAGTAGAAAATTTCCCCAGCACATTTGGACACTTGACCAGGGATCTTTTGCAGCAGATCTCTATCATCTCTGTCTCCATGGCAGAACTGCAGTGCAGAACATGATGTTTCCACCTCTGAGTGAAGTGGTTTGATGTTTCCTATGAGTTTTCCTGAGGCTTTATCTCCTTATTTTCCCTCCAGGAGTAATTTTTTTAATAGCTTATGGCAGCAGTCCAGATTTTTACTTTTTTTTTTTTTTTTGACAGGCTACAGATTGACATTGCTAAAAATTTAAACATGCTATATCGACCTTCAAATTAATTATTCCTTATCCATTAATATTGGTTAACCACAGTTATCCTTGTGTAAGTTAATATGCTGCCTGCTAGCATCTGCCGGTGGGCCACTGCTGTAATGGGTATGAGTTTGGCTTGAATACATGGCACCATTATTACTAAGAAAAAAAATAAGAGCAGTTACTTACAAGTTCCATATTCTCTGCTTCTAAGCAGGAAAAAGAGTGTTGCTGAAGAACATCTGATTTTACCCCATTCGTTCTACCAATTATCTAAAGAAAGGAGAGACGAGAAAGTAGTCACTGAAAAGAGTTTTGCATTTCAGTCGAGCAAAAATTGAATAATCTCGAGGTTTTTGTAATGCAGCAGAAGGAATCTAATTGTGCCCTCCAAACACAGCTCTGTGAAAGCACTGCGAGCTGAAAAATAGCATGAATTAAATGATTTTACAGAGATGAGTCTGCTGTTGTTTAATGTTTTCTGCAATATAATGCTCCTAAGGAAATTTGAGGAGTATAGTTTTTATCCCAAACTTACTGTAAGTTACAGGAGTACCCTGAAAGTTAAATAAACCAATGTAGTTTGAAAGTATCTGAACTATATACCTGTTATTTCAGCTCATTAAAGCAACACATCCAAAATTAAACCAGCATGTATCTGAATAAAGAAAGAGAAGTAAAGTAGAGCATAATATTTCTAGGGTGAAAGAAAATTGAATTATTCTGACCCTGACCATGTACTGCGTCAGAAAGAAATTTCTGAAGAAGATATGTGTTCTGTATGAAAAAGTCCAGAGGTATTCATTAGAAGATTAATGAAGGTGATGCTTTAATGAACTTTTAAAAGAGCCTAGTAATAACATTTAGAAAGATTAGACTCCATGCCTGAGTATTGTCAAAGAACACTGAATTGAAGCCTGGGACCAGCACCTAAACAGTGCCTTTGCTGAATGAGATTTCAGACTTAATGAGCTCTTTTCCTCATCCTCTGGTTAACAGGCAAGCAAAAAGAACAGTTCCTAATTTTACCACAGGGTCAGGGGATGGTTGCATTGTGTGGGTAGTGATCATATATTTTCCTTTCCCAGAAGTTGGAACATAGATGCATTCCAGACTCTGAAAGGATTGTCTTCTACACCTGCTCCTTCTGGCCCTCATCTTTTTAAGGATACCAGACACTGGGGCTGAGCAGAGGCTGACGGAGAAGTTCAGTGCAAGTGTGGACACACCATGGTGTCAGCTGCAACATGTTCAAAGAAGAACAAATGATGTTAAAGGTTTAAGCAAAAGAGGAAGTCATCCAACACAATCTACAGCACAACATCCTCAATTCAAGAGAGATGCTGAGGTGCTGGAACGTGTCCAGAGAAGGGCAACAAAGCTGGTGAGGGGCCTGGAACACAAACCCTATGAGGAGAGGCTGAGGGAGCTGGGGCTGTTTAGCCTAGAGAAGAGGAGGCTCAGGGGTGACCTCATTGCTGTCAACAACTACCTGAAGGGAGGTTGTAGCCAGGTGGGGGTTAGTCTCTTCTCCCAGACAACCAGCAACAGAACAAGAGGACACAGTCTCAAGTTGTGCCAGGGAAAGTATAGGCTGGATGTTAGGAGGAAGTTCTTCCCAGAGAGAGTGATTGGCATTGGAATGGGCTGCTCAGGTAGGTGGTTGAGTCGCCATCCCTGGAGGTGTTCAAGCAAAGCCTGGCTGGGGCACTTAGTGCCATGGTCTAGTTGACTGGCTAGGGCTGGGTGCTAGGTTGGCCTGGATGATCTTGGAGGTCTCTTCCAACCTGGTTGATTCTGTGATTCTATGATACTCTGTCTTTCCTGCCCACTTTCTCCTTCATTGTTTTGCACAGCCTAAGAAACAGCTGTAGTGCTGGCATGAAGGAGCAACCTGACGTCTGGATTTTTTTTTCTCTTCTACTGGGATCAGCAGCACAGGAAAGAGAATTTTGGGTCTTCCTGTTTGAGCTAGTGGAAGAATAGGATCTCCTGCACATTTAGTGATGCTGGTGAGCAAGCTAAGAATAGGGATTTTAGGGTACCATATCTACATTTTTTTTTACAGTAACCTTACTACAGTAGGGGTACATAGCAGTGCTCAGCCACAGCCATAAGTACCATACATATTGTCATCCCTCATAGTGATTAAGTATTTCAAAGTCCTTTTAGTGTCATATTATAAGCAGTATCCATGACAAAAAATGTATGTGAAGTGTGACTTGCTATACTGCTACAGCATATCTGCACCCTGAATCCTTGGTTCAGATTTGATTATTTTTCTTGACAACCTTGACAGCAGTGATGAAAATTAAGAGTGCATGTGGGAGAGGAGAGAAATCTGTATATAATAAGAAGTTTAAAAAAGGAATATTGTGCAAGTTCTATATATTGAATACTGTACTGTATGCAGGCTTTGTGAACGTTAAGAAAGCATTCACATAAAATGTGAAAGCAGAATATTTAGAACTGACAAAAGATACACTGCATCTAACACAAATACTTGTTGTAGAGACATGCCATGGAGTCAGACAGTCCAGCAGACTTTGAAAGGGGATTGCATAATGTTCCCATTATGGCATGGAAATGTTATGGAAGTGAGAGAAAAGCAGGGCAAACTTGAAGTGTTTGCTATGTATGTATTTGGTTGAAGAAAAAAGTGCAGTGAAGTATCCATTACTAATGCACCATGTTTGTGATACATAATGCATCAATATCACAAAGCTTAATACCATTACTGCCTGCTGTAATTGAGCTCTATATCCAATGTCTGATCCAATGTTCACTAAATATCGGTGAAAAGACCTTCAGTGCTTGGGATCATTTAGTAGAGAAAATGGCTTGTGCTACTCCTGACCCTAATAGCTTATCCAATTAACCCTTTGTTTCAAACACCTCAGTTGCAGCAGCCCAGTGACAACCAAAATGACATGTGCTATGGAACTGCCAGCCTGGGTTTACTCAGATCTTGGCACAACCCTGTCTTAGTGCCGAGAGTAAAAAGCAGTTAGCTCTTTGCTGCTGTGGATGTACCTATAAACAAACTGACACAATCTCTGAAAACATTGAAATTAATTCTTCCTCACACCCTTACATATCTTTGTAAGGACATACATAAACCTTGAGGTGCAGGCAGCACTTAAGCCCCTATTGGAATAATACCCAACTCTTAGAAAACACATTGGAGCCCAGGCTTAAGCACTGGGCAATATGCAAAGTGTGATAGTACATGAATTCTTTTTACTAGCATTTTTGGAGTATGAATGGGCTGCAGAGGATGTGAGATGTGTAATTCAACCCAAATTTCTTACTATGTAACTCATAATGCCTTGCAGCACCATCATGAGACCAGTTAAACAGACAAGTCTGCTTTAAGATGACTAACGCACTGAACCAACTATGGAAATACACTGTTTCATCCTAGTCTGATCCAAGTTCTTTCACAGAAATAGAAACCTCATCAAAAATAGGGGGGGAAAGCATGTCATAGATAACATGCTAAATACTCAAGATGAAGCACAGGAAGGAATTTCCTTACAGAAATAACTACTGCCCCATCTACACTACTGTATGAAACAATGTCAGCGCTGGCATTCAGTATTGGCCTGTTACATACTCCTGGAACATTTCTGACCTTGGTGCCATGGTCTAGTTGACTGGCTAGGGCTGGGTGCTAGGTTGGACTGGATGATCTTGGAGGTCTCTTCCAACCTGGTTGATTCTATGATTCTATGACCTCTGACTTTTTGCTAGGCAATGCCTGGACACTGAAGGATAGAAGATGAGAGGACAGCCCGCCTAAGACAATGCAAGCAAAGTCACACAGGGAAGGGGGTGAAAATGTTGCCTGGAGACAAAGTATGCTGTATGGTTTGACCTCACATGGCCAATGAATGTTTTAAGCCTTGCAGCCTGTAAATATACCAAATAGATCAAAGAAAACTCTGTAAGAATATGTTAGCTGCTGATAATCTTCAAGAAATTAACTTTATGCTGCAGTTGTCAATGTAACAGAGTCTGTGTAATGATTAATGGTATAGTTAAAGAAAACACATTGTACTTTCTTGCTTGCCTGCCTCAGATTTATTCTACTGCTATGCTATGCACATATGTCTCAGAGAAATGAGAGTTGTGTAGCACTACTGGCAAGTGAGAGCTCAGCAATGCTGTCAGAGGGTGCTCTCCACCACCACAGACAGACTCCTTTCTCACTGCCTCCAGAAAAGGTTATTACATTGAGTGCCACATTTTATGGAATGCTACGGGCAAGATGCACCACTTTCAAATGTTCATGGAAGAAATTCTTTGGCAGGAAATGCATAAGGTTTGGCTATGCTTTTATGGACAAAAGGATGCTTTAAAAAAGGGCTGCAAGAAAGTCTTGAAAAGAGGTGGAAATATGTATGTTGTTTACTTAGTGTCTTTTGAGAGATTAGATGCAAGTATGCCCTGAATGAAGCATTTGGTGTTGGATCACAGACCAGAGTCTACATTACTGCATAAGACTGTGGATTTGCACATAAATTAAGGATGTTAAAAAAAAAAAAAAAAAAAAAGGAATCTTTTTCATTAAGTTTTTTGAAATTTCCCATTTGCCATCACTAGAAAAACAGTGAAAGCAGTGAAAAGAGTGGCTGCAATGAAAAGAGTGGCTGCAAGCAGAAGAAAGCAGTGAAAGAGTGGCTGCATTCATGCCTTGAAATGATTTGAAAGTTGTTTTAGCTGTTTCATTACACTAACTGTCCTGCTTCTTATGAATTAATTTATGGAGAATATTCTTCATATTTAATTCATAAATATATGAAGAATATTCATATATTTAATGAATATTCTTCATATTCATTAAAAAAATTCTAATGTCTGTCAACACTAGTAGGGCTCTAATTTCTTAAGCTGTGAGTTCAGCACGCTGTGAGCTTTAATAAAGCCAGTCTACTCAACCCTCTTAGGTGTATAGTTTGCGTTTTTTTTTCTTCTCTGAAAGTGTTAATGATGACATTTTTATTGTGAAGGTTCTCCGTCTTTAAAGGGCTTACATTGTGCTCTATAAATCAGAAATATTTGGTGCTGTTGTGCTAGTTTGAAGCTAGCTAAAATGTTTGGGTGAGAAGAACTAGATTACAGGCTGTGGAAGAAAAACAATGGGGATGTCTACTTCCCTCATAGGCTTGCTGACGTGTAAAAACAGAAAGCAAAACATAGATAAGGCACTTCTGCTGCTGGTGAGCTCTGAGCTGCATCTCTCTCTCCTAACCACACCCTCCGTTTCTTTGACTAATCCACTTTGCTTCCTAACCCCCTGGCTGAACCTCCATTCTGCCTTGGGACTGGGGTAAGGTTGAGAGGGGTAGGGGGAAGGTGAAGGGGCGGTTGGAAGCCCCTCCTGGGGACTCAGGTTTCTGGGAGGGGAGTTGTGTTTCTGTATTACCTTTTACCTTGTATATTTCTGTATATACTGTAAATATCTGCTTATATATTCTGGTAAGCTGTAAATAATAAGCTTCATTCAATTTCCAGAGCTGGCTGAGTCTAGTCTGGGTGATTTCTAAAGTGTGTGGGGGGGGAGAACACACAAACCATCACAGCTGTTTTTCATACAAGAGCAATTATGGAGGCTAGAAGGCACATGGCATTCTAAGAGCCAATTGTATGTGGACAACTCAGGACATGGTACCTAACATGATGATGCAGTGTGGGCTATCAGCTTAAAGACATCCACCCACTTGAACATCACTTGCTGATGCTTGTTAACATATCTGCCTTTTAGCTAGGAAAAAAATAGTACAACTCTCACTTCCATATAATGTGTTTTCTTTCCTTGAAGACATATATGCATATCTAAGATAAGGATGCACAGAAGCCTGCACTCTAATTGGGAGTCACTTCATTTGGCTGGAAGGAAACACAGAAGTTTCCTAAATAGCACCATCCTGAGCATTTATCCCCTAGTGTTGGACTGCATGGATTTGGGGTTTCATTTGCTTGAAACATTTTAACCTTAATTTGAAGTGCCTAAGCTCTTTCTGTAATGAAGAAAACAGTGTAGAACAGCCTTTTATTTCAGAAGGCTGTAAAAGGAGGATGTTGCTCATTTTCTTTTATTCAAAAGCTGGGGCAACATCATGAATTTTGTAGTGTGCACAAGAGCTGGGATACCAGAGTCCAGTCTGGCTGACAGTGTGCACTAGTATTTTACATGAAGAGAATGTTCTTCTTGGCCCAGCAGGTATTTGATTGTTCTGTGCAAAGTTACACAGTGAGAAAGACAAACAGAAGGGAGAGAGAAGGTCCTATGCAGAGCAGTTTGTAGCAAGGTTGCATAACTGCACTGTGTGGAAGAGCATGTAGAGCACCCTGACAGCCAGAGTGGTATTCCAAACATCAGGACAGGTCTGCATTGTTCCATTTTCATTCAGAGATGTAAGATCTGTTTTCCAAAAGCAATGCAGAGAACATTAGACTGATTTTGTGTTACTTTTATGCTTGACTCTTTAATTCTATGCATAGGTATCTGACAACACCATCTGCTCTGGTGCCAGCTCTGAAGCTCTCGTATCCCTTTCCACTGCCCCTGGCTATCAGAAGCTGTGCCAGTCCTTACCACTCCACTGTCCATGCTCCAAGCCCTGTTTTCCAGCTACAGGCTAACACTTCACCGTTTCCAAGCCTTGAGGGTCCTTTATTTTTCTTTGCCACATACTCCTACCTTCTTATTCCGCTCTACCCTTTTATATAGCCGCCTGGCCAAAGCTCTAGTTTATCTTTCCCACCTTCCTCCTATATGCCAGTAAACCTGCTCCACAGCTCCATACAGAAGGGCTGATGTCAGGATGTCTCCTGTTGGTACACAGGGTTTTTCTGGTATTTGTGAAAATCATCAGTTACTGTACTTGGGAGGGGAAATTGCAGATCTGGGAATGATCTACTCAAAGGCAAAAAATCATCGTGCACCAACTGCTCCATGACAGTGGCCCTGGTTCACGCTATTTCTTCTTGGTACACAGAGGATGATTTGCCTCTTTGTAAAAGCATGTAGCATTTACTGCGGGGTGGGAATGTTCTCCATCTTTCCAAAGAGCTTTCTCTATTGTCAAGCCAAATTACCATGCACTACCTCAATTCAAGAGAGATGTTGAGGTGCTGGAATGTGTCCAGAGAAGGGCAACAAAGCTGGTGAGGGGTCTGGAACACAAACCCTATGAGAAGAGGCTGAGGGAGCTGGGGTTGTTTAGCCTGGAGAAGAGGAGGCTCAGGGCTGACCTCATTGCTGTCTACAACTACCTGAAGGGAGGTTGTAGCCAGGTGGGGGTTGGTCTCTTCTCCCAGGCAACCAGCAATAGAACAAGGGGACACAGTCTCAAGTTGTGCCGGGGTAGGTATAGGCTGGATGTTAGGAGGAAGTTGTTGGCAGAGAGAGTGATTGGCATTGGAATGGGCTGCCCAGGGAGGTGGTGGAGTCACCATCCCTGGAGGTGTTCAAGAAAAGCCTGGATGAGGCACTTAGTGCTATGGTCTAGTTGAATGGCTAGGGCTGGGTGCTAGGTTGGCCTGGCTAATCTTGGAGGTCTCTTCCAACCTGGTTGATTCTATGATTCTATGATAAACTGGTGACAGCAGATACCATACCTAGTCTTAGCACCACACTTCCTCTCCTCTGCCCACTACCAAGGATGGGGTCAACAGGAGAAACTAGAACAATTTGCAGAAACTAAAACAATTGTTTGGTCTAACAATCAGAAGAATTATGTGGATTACCACTAAGGAGTGACATGGAAAAGAATTGCTTGACAGCATGTGAAATAGTTTGCAGGACTGATCCAAACTGCCAGTGTAGCTGTATGCTTAAGTGTAATTCTGGTCCTAATTACCAGCTGAGCTCTGAGAAACTGGATTTTTGATTTAAGCAGCTGGAATGGCAATGAGTAACAATTTGTGCACCTATGCAATCAGATTTCCTTTATTTGAATCCTGAATTTCAGGGTAACTAAAAAGAAAAAACAGTCTGGAAATGTTTATGAAAGTCCTGTCTCCAATTAAATCCATTAGAGAAAAATTCATCCTAGTGTCATACGCTGGCACCAACTACTGACACTGATCAAGAATAGAACTGTGATACTGTGATGGAAATAGGATCTTTTTTCATACTCTTTTCTAGTTCTTGTCCACTTAGCAGAATTGCCTTCAAGAAGTATGCAAAAAGGCCACCGTTATTGTGGAACAGTTTGCTACAGTCAAATTTTAACCTCAGACATCAATACTCTTTTCATGCTTTTTGTTGATTTTGTTTTACAGTCTCATTTTAGTCAGTAAACAGTAGCTGAAAAACACGTAAACTTGCATGTGGCTGGGAGTACTTAATCATCTTCTTGCCTGTACAATGTGTTTGTGTTGTGTGCTAGTTTGAAGCAGGCTAGAATGTTTTGGTGAGGAGAACTAGATTACAGGCTGTAAAAACAATGGTGAAGTCTACTTTGCTCACAGTCTTGCTGAGAAGTATAGGAAATAAAAACATTAGATAACCACTCTCGCTGGGGCTGCTGGCTGAGCTGCATCTCTCTAACCTCACCCTCCATTTTGGGCTAACTCACTTGCTTCCTAACCCCCTGGCCAAACCTCCATTCTTCTTTGGGACTGGGATAAGGTTGAGAGGGGTAGGAGGAAGGTGAAGGGGCAGCTGGGAGCCCCTCCTGGGGACTCAGGTTTCTGGGAGGGGAGTTGTGTTTCTGTATTGCCTTTTACCCTGTATATTTCTGTCTGTAACTGTATATACTGTAAATATCTGCTTGTATATTGTGCTAGCTGTAAATAAATAGCTTCATTCATATTTCCAGAGCCAGCTGAGTTTAGTCTGGGTGATTTCTAAAGTGTGGGGGGGCAGGGAACACCCAAACCATCGCAGTTGTTATGTCTCAGCTCACTAACAAGTACAATATATATCTTCAGAATAAATGTTTCTTTTAGACACCATGAGAAAGATTGTTTATGCAATGTCATATGTGTCACTCCACAGGAAACCGCCTGTCTACCTCCAGTGAAAGCAGAGACAATTGGAATTCCACGTACAAGGTGGGTGTTGCGGAGGGGAAATTAATCGATGCAAGATTATATTTTTCAAAATCAATATTGTTTATTTATTAATGTTGCTATTCAGAACTCTCCCCACCCCCAACCACTCATTTTAATAATATTTTGGTTCTGTGCTAGTTTGAAGCAGGGTAGAATGTTTTGGTGAGAAAAACTAAATCATAGGCTGTGAAAAGAAAAACAACGATGATGTCTACTTTCCCTCAGAGTCTTGCTGAAGAAGAATGTAAACATTAGACGACACTCTTGCCATTTTGTCTTCACTTTCTGGCTGGGATCAGACTGAGCTGCATCTTCCTACCCTCACCTGCCACTCACCTTTGCTTCTTAACCTCTTGGCTGAGCCTCTTTTCTTCCTTAGGACTGGGGTAAGGTTGAGAGGGGCAGGAGGAAGGTGCAGGGGTGGTTGAGAGCCCCTCCTGGGGACTAAGGTTTCTGGGAGGGGAGTTGTGTTTCTGTATTATTTTTACCTTGTCTATTTCTGTCTATAACTGTATATACTGTAAATATCTGCTTGTATATTGTGCTAGCTGTAAATAAATAGCTTCAGTTATATTCCCAGAGCCAGCTGAGTCTAGTGGGGTATTTCTAAAGTGTGGGGGGGGGCAGGTAACACCTAAACCACCACAGGTTCTTACACAGTTATGGAAACATTCTGTGGATAATATCTACATCTAATATAACCAGCAAAATATATAAACATTAATTGAACTGGAAGAGACTATTCCTGCAGTCAGTGCTGCTTGCGGTCAGATACGCCGTTTGCCCAGTAGCTGGGCTCCAGCTCTTTCTGCTCTATGGCAGAAGGCAATAGAGAATTACAAAGAGGCATTTAAGCATTTACTCACAGATTATTATTATTAACCTCACGGGGGCTAGCCACAGTCCAGACAGTGCCCAGATGCTTTCAGGGGACTCCATCTTATTACTGTCTACAACTACCTGAAGGGGCATTGTAGCCAGGTGGGGGGTGGCCTCTTCTCCCAGGCAACCAGCAATAGAACAAGGGGACAGTCTCAAGTTGTGCCAGGGTAGGTATAGGCTGGATATTAGGAAGAAGTTCATCACAGGGAGAGTGATTTCCCACTGGAATGGGCTGCCCAGGGAGGTGGTGGAGGCACCGTCCCTGGAGGTCTTCAAGAAAGGACTGGATGATGCACTTAGTGCCATGGTCTAGTTGACTGGATAAGGCAGGGTGATAGGTTGGCCTGGATGATCTTGGAGGTCTCTTCCAACCTGGTTGATTCTATGATATCTATGAAAATCTTGTTGGACATTGAGACTTGAATCTTCCCAGCTTCTGGGGACAGAACGCAGACGATCTCTGACCTTGTCTCCTGGCTTCTCCTTGACTGGATAGGGCTGGGGGATAGGTTGGACTGGGTGATCTTTGAGGTCTCTTCCAACCTGGTTGATTCTATGATTCTATGATTCTTCTGGATGATCTGTATATATGTTCAGGAATAGTAAGCAGGACCTTCAGATGCAGAGGCAGATGTGGTGCAGTCTCAGCACAATGTCACACTGACCACACAGGCCAGTCGCATGCAGACATCCAGGGTCTGCTCCTGGTAACTCACGGCAGTGGAGTTTAGCAGGAAGCAATAAGGCAGTGTGCAATAGCAGCAGGGCTGGGCACAGCAGAGAGAGCAGGGCAAAGAGCAGGGAAGCAAAAGCAGTGAAGCAAAGCACATTGTTCACCTGCCTATCTCCTTTTATCAATGTGGGACGAGATTGATTGCACTTTGGACACAAGAATAATAGCCAATCAGGATGGCAGTTAGCCAAACCATGCCATATTAGGCAAAGCCACAGGCTCACTTTTCCCTAATTTGGGCAAAGCACAGGCCTTGCACTAGGCAGGCACAAGCTAAGTGTGTGTACCTTACACCACAGGACCCTGAGCAGGCCAGACTCAGCGGCTCCAGGTACTTTTGTGTCCGTTTGATAGGTAAATATGTATAAGCCTATTTTGGGCCTATGGGCCCTCCACAACAGTGGGAAAAAAGGCATATCAATCTAAAGAAAATTGTACACAGCTACCAGTTTCTGAAATACGAAGCTGGAAACAGCTAAAAAAAATCAACTGCAATACTCTAGAAGCCTCAGAAGCCTATATAACTTTCTCAAAGGATACCACAAATTGACTTCAGATTCATTATGATTTTGTAAGTCACAGAAGCCACAAAAAAACCCTGGATGGTTTTGCTTTCTTTGATCCAAAATGGTAAAACTGACAATGATTCATGCATAAGCACTGTAATTTTTCAGAGTCAGCATTGTGGGTTCAGAAGTATCCAACTGATATAAAAGTGACACTTCCAGCATAGCTGCAACACTGTCAAGCATAAAATAACCAAATAAATGCAAATGTAGTAATTAAAATCTGAGAAATCTGAGTCTGGATCTTCTGAGGCCTTGGAACAAGGGCAGCAATTACAAAATATATGCTGCTTACTTGAGAGTGGTGAAGTGCTGAAATTCCAGGTGTAGTTCACTCATAAAAGGCTTCCCAGATGATCTGTTGAGGGATAGTGGTGGGCTTGGCATGCAGCTGGATCCTCGAGGGGTCTGTTGCTGGTTTGCAGCTGGATCCTTGAGAGGTCTGTTGCTTGCTGGCTTGCAGCTGGATCCTCGAGGGGTCTGTTGCTTGCTGGCTTGCTTCCCCACACTGCTGAGGATTTAAGGAGCAACCACTGCTCCAGCTCTGCCCAGCTGCCAGTCACGTCCATACAGTCCTGTCACAGGGATTGCTCTTGAATTTTTCAGTCACAAGCAGCTTGCCAGCCACTACTGAGCCCTTCTGTCATGGATAAATAGAAGTACCCTACCTAAAGTTGAGTTCAGCTGGAAACTGACTGATCTCACCACAGGCTTTTGCAAGCTTTTCCCCTTAAGTTTTCAAAGATTTTTCAAATTGTTTATTATAACAAACACTGAACCTTTCAACTGAGCTTCAGCTGCTAAAATACATTATGTGCTCTGCAGCTGTCAGAGGCTGGATTATACGGAGTGACTATTTCCAGTCATAGACTCAAGGCAACATCAAACTCCTAAGAACTCAGAGGTTATCAGGTTTTATGACAGCTTATCATTTAGCTGTTAGCTTCCCCAAAATTTTCTGCTTGTCCCTTTCTAGTCAGACAGGGGGGCTTGCTGGTTGTGGTAACTGACCTGTGCAAGGTGCCAGATGCTCAGTCAGCAACTCTCTTGCCCTCCCTCCCTAACAGGATGGGTAAAAAAGTAGGATGAAATTGCTATATGTTGAGATAAGGACAGGGAGATCACTTCTCAGTTATCATCTCAGGCAAAACAGATAACCTGGGGAAGACTAATTTAATTTGTTATCAATTAAAATAGATTTGGATGGTGAAAAGCAAAGGTAAAAGCTAAAAACCTAACCACCTTTTTTCCGATGTTAAACTTTGCTCCTTCATGCCCAATTATTCTACCTTCCTGCAAGCCCCAGGAAGCTCAGGAGCTTGGGGAATGGGGGCTGTGGTCAGTCCCTAACAGCACCTCTCTGCTGCTTTTTCCTTCTCATCTGCTTCCCTGCTCCAGAGTGGAGTCCTTCCCATGGGCGGCAGTCCTACAGCATACACTTGCTCCAGTGTTGGCTGTCCATGGGCTGCAGTTCCTTTAGCAACCATCCCCATGCTCCAGCAGGGCTGCAGGGTGGGTATCTGCTTCAGCATGGTCCTCTCCATGGACTGCAAGACACCTTCCCCTTAGTGTTCTCCAGGGGAGTCTCTGCTCTATAGACTGTGGGACACCTTCCCCTTAGTGTTCTCCAGGGGAGTCTCTGCTCAGGCATAGGAAGCCACCTCTTCTCCCTCCTTTAGCTTTCACTTAGGACTGTCAGGTCTGTTTCTTCCACATTTTGCCTCACTTCTCACTGTCAAGCAGCATTTTGTCCTTTCTTACACATGCTTTCTGCAAGTCACCATCACCTCGGCTGCTGGGTTTAGCCATGGCCTGGGTGTGCCTGTTGGAACTGACTGTGTCTGGCACAGCTGTAGCCACTTCTCCGAGAGATTCCTAGAGCCACTCAGTGCCAACACCTGGGCACCTGCACCCCATACACAGTTTAAATTTCTTTCCAATTCTCTGGTCTTGCTGTATTTTTAACTTGCATGTGATGTCAAACGTATCATATGATTAATAAGCACAGCTCAAAATTACCTGAAGTTGAGAAGCAACACTCAAGAGATGTATTCAAGATCAAGATATCTTAACATAGGTACTAAATAACATATGTAGCTCCTGTATAAGAGCCTAATAAGGTTCAAATCTGCTCAGAAAAGTAAAATCTCAAGAGTTTTTGCAGAAGCTTTTATCAGAGAAATGTTTGTTTCTGTCACAGCCTGACACAGATCAGAGAAGAGAGTTAATATGTGGAGAAAAAGATGGATCATCCTGCCCATCTGCAGGACTCTGGCATCCCACAGGTACTTTGTCAAATCTAAGATCAGATCTTTTCATCAATGGAGGTAATGTGCTCCCTGAAATATTAGGCACAGATTAAAACTGGTTTAGGTGACACTGGAACTGGTGTCATCAAGGGCGAGCTGCTGAACTACAGTGGCAATTGCAGGTAGTGCTCTGCTAAACTTCTGAAAGGCCAAAACAGCCTAAAAGTGGTAAAAACAAGAGATCGGTTTCCACTTGAAATGTTTTCATGTTGTTTCTCAAGTGCTTGAATAAAAGGCCATGCTTCTTTCCCAAAATGCTAAGATAAATAATAAATAAGCTTCAGGATTTGAGCCAAACAACTGAAAAGTTGAAGGGCAGAGAGAGGGAAAGTTAAAGAAAGAGACCACACTGATCCAAGGTGATACTACACAGGCAAGTGGGAAAATACATGTTTCTGCTGATACACAGCTTGGAGAATAACCACAGCATAGAATAACTTTAGAGTCCTGGTGGCCAAGTTCACCATGAGCTAAGTGTACTCTTGTAGTGAAGAAGGTATCCTATGGTGCCTTAAGAAGAGTGTGTCCAAGTTCACCATGAGCTGACAGTGTACTCTTGTAGTGAAGAAGGTATCCTATGGTGCCTTAAGAAGAGTGTGGCCAAGTTCACCATGAGCTGACAGTGTACTCTTGTAGTGAAGAAGGTATCCTATGGTGCCTTAAGAAGAGTTTGGCCAAGTTCACCATGAGCTAACAGTGCACTCTTGTAGTGAAGAAGGTATCCTATGGTGCCTTAAGAAGAGTGTGGCCAGCAAGCCAAGAGAGGTTCTCCATCCGCTATACTCTGCCCTAGTGAGGTCACATCTGAAGTACTGGGTCCAGTTCTGGGCTTTCTAGTTCATGAGAGGCAAGAGAACTGCTGGAGAGAATGCAACAAAGGCCTACAAAGATGATTAGGGGACTGAAGCATTACCTTTACAGAGACAGGCTGAGAGACCTGGAGCCCTTTAGCTTGGAAGAGTCTGAGAGGGGATATCATCAGCTCTTATAAATATCTGAAGGACAAGTATCAAAGAAGCATGAGGCCTTAATCTTCTCAGTAGTGCCCAGTGATAGGACAAGGGGCACAAACTAGAACACAGGGAGTTCCACCTAGACATAGGGAAAACATCCTTAATAGGAGGGTGATGGAGCACTGGAACAGGCTGCCCACAGTGGTTGTGAAATCTCCTTCTCTAGAGACTTTCAAAACCCACCTGGATGCATTTCTATGCAACCTGCTGTAGGTGAAGTTGCTTTAGCAGGGAGGTTGGACTAGAGGAGAGGCTGAGAGACCTGGGGCTTTTTACTCTGGAAAAGAGAAGAGTGAGAGGGGATTTAAGAAATGGTTATAAATATCTGAAGGCTGGAGGTTGGAAGCTGGGGGAGGGGTACAGGCTCTGCTCACTTGCTCCTTGGGATAGGACAAGGAGCAATGGATGTAAGCTGCAAGATAGGAGGTTCCACTTCAACACAAGAGGGAACTTCTTTACTGTAAGGGTCACAGAGCACTGGAACAGGCCTCCCAGAGCGGCTGTGGAGTCTCCTTCTCTGGAGACTTTCAAGGCCTGTCTGGATGTGCTCCTCTGTGACCTGAGCTAGATTGTCTGGTCCTGCTTTGGCAGGGGGGTTTGACTTGATGATCTCTTTGAGTGCCTTCCAAACCCTGACACCCTGCGATCCTGTGTGATCTTCAGAGTTCCCTTCTGACCCCTACCATTCCGTGACTCTGTGACATGCAGAAGATGTGCAATGGGGTTTTTGTCAGCCAAGCCCTCTATGAGCAGATCTTTCAAGAAAACATCTACTAATTTTTTGCAGTCTGATTAATTGTGCATACATCACATAGGTGTTTTCATAAGTAGTTCTCAACAACATTATCTAGTATTAGTGAGGTGTTGCACTGGGCTGTGAAACCTTTGGCTTCAAGTAAAAGGGAACCTCTACTTCAGACAAGTGGTCAGGCCACACCTTGAGTACTGTGTCCAGTTCTGGGCCCCTCAATGCAAGAGAGATGTTGAGGTGCTGGAATGTGTCCAGAGAAGGGTGGCAAAGCTGGTGAGGGGCCTGGAACACAAACCCTATGAGGAGAGGCTGAGGGAGCTGGGGTTGTGCAGCCTGGAGAAGAGGAGACTCAGGGCAGACTTCACTGCTGTCTACAACTACCTGAAGGGAGGTTGTAGCCAGGTGGGGGTTGGTCTCTTCTCCCAGGCAACCAGCAACAGAACAAGGGGACACAGTCTCAAGTTATGCCAGGGGAAGTATAGGCTGGATGTTAGGAGGAAGTTCTTTCCAGAGAGAGTGATTGGCATTGGAATGGGCTGCCCAGGGAGGTGGTGGAGTCACCATCCGTGGAGGTGTTCAAGAAAAGCCTGGCTGAGGCACTTGGTGCCATGGTCTAGTTGACTGGCTAGGGCTGGGTGCTAGGTTGGCCTGGATGATCTTGGAGGTCTCTTCCGACCTGGTTGATTCTCTGATTCTATGATAATGACTGATAAATGCTAGCTCTCTAGACAGCGTTCATTTCTGAAAGGGCTGTGTGATCCTGGGACCAGAGCTCAGGGCAAGGGATGTGGGAACAGACAGTTTGAAAACAAAGAATGATTGGCCACAGCTGCCACATATTCACACTTCCATCAGCTGGGCTTTGATTTTGATAGAAACACAATGGGCAGAGTTAACAGAGCGACTCCTTAAAAGGTAAATTAATGCAACTATGGAATTCTACATTACAAGATGATCAATAAGGGTGCAGAAGTTAACAGTGTTTCTTAAACATACATATGGTCTCTTTGCTGCTATTGCCTTAGGAACAGAGAGCAAAGCTCAGAATTTATGCCATTTGCTTTCTGGGTGTTCTATATGGCACTGCTAATAAATAGTCAATCAGAAAAGCCAGTCTTTAAACTGTTATCATTTAAGATGTAATATTTGTTTGTAAACATCAGTAGGTTAATCTTCATTTCTCTACACCTTCCTACCCCTTCAGCTAGGGAACAACACAAGCACAGCAGAGCCACAGCTGTTCACCCAGAATTGGATTTTCATCATCTTCCTCCTGGAAGCACATCTCAGTGCAGAGCATAACACGGCAAACCTCCCTGGAGAGAAAAAATGCCTTCCAGACAGAGAAAACACAGCCATTTGCTCTCTGCATCTAACCTGTTACATGAGTTTGGATCACTAGTGCAGTCCTGGTGTGCATTTCCCAGTCCTCCTCAATGATCATGCTTTGACTCAGGCTATGGAGGGGTCTCTGAACACATTAATTTAATTCCTTTTGTGTTAAACTAAACTGAAAGGTGCAGTCCAAGTACCAATAGGTGCACAGCTCAAGGGATCACCTTTAGCCTGGCTGAAGGAAGACCTCCTTAAACGTGTACTGCAAGAATGAAAGGTCTTCAGAACCAGCTGCTTTACAGATCTGCTCTCACTGGCTACAATACCTACTGATATGAACATAGCCTTTGTGGTGATCATCACAAATTCATCACCAAGTTTTTAGCTCTCCAGCTACAGATGTGGCTTTAAGAAACTATGGGCACTGCCACACGCTCTTTGGAGTGAGCAGGGACTTTGCATAAACAGTTCAGGACACATGTCCTACTGGCCAAGGAATATACTGGTGATGTGAAGGGACAGAATTGTGGCTAGTGATCAGCATCTCTTTCTCTTCCTTGAAACATCAGGACAGTGCAGGAGTGGGGTTTTGTATTTTAAGAGGTTTTGCCAGTTTTTCAGCAAACCTGGAAAATTCCAGGCCCTGGAAGTTGCTGGGTCCAGTGCTGTTCAGTGTCTTCATCAATGACATTGATGAGGGCACAGATTGTCTGTTCAGCAAATTTTCTGTGACACCAAACTGGGAGGCTTGGCTGACACAGCTGAAGGCTGTGCGGCCATACAGCGAGACTTGGACAAACTGAGAGCTGGGCACAGAGGAACCAAATGAGGTTCAACAAGGACAAGTGCAGAGTCCTGCATCTGGGGAGGAACAATAAACTCCACCAGTACAGTCTGGGAGGTGATCTGCTGGAGAGCAGCCCTATGGAGAGGGACCTGGGATTGCTGGTGGATAGCAAGTTCTGCATGGGACAACAATGTGCCCTTTTGGTCAAGAGGGCAAATGGTATCCTGGGGTGTATTAGGAAGAGTGTGTCCAGCAAAACTACTATGCCCTGGTCTTGAATACTATGTTCAGTTTTGGGCTCCCCAGTTTAAGAGGGACAGGGATCTGCTGGAGAAGGTCCAGTGGATATGAGGATAATTAGAGGACTGGAGCACTGCCTGATGAGGAGAGGCTGAGGGACCTGGGGCTTTTTAGTCTGGAGAAGAGAAGGCTGAGAGAGGATTTAAGAAATGTTTATAAATATCTGAGGGCTGGGGGTCAGGAGGGGATGGGGCAGGCTCCTCTCACTTGCTCTCTGGGATAGGACAAGGAGCAATGGATGTAAGCTGCAGCACAGGAGGTTCCACCTCAATACAAGGGGGAACTTCTTTACTGCAAGGGTCATAGAGCTGGAACAGGCTCCCCAGAGAGGCTGTGGAGTCTCCTTCTCTGGAGACTTTCAAGGCCTGTCTGGACGTGTTCCTCTGTGACCTGAGCTAGACTGTATGGTCCTGCTGTGCTAGGGGGGGTGGACTCTTTGGGTCCCTTCCAACCTGTGACATCCTGTGATCCGTGATCCTGTGAACTTGCTCTTTTCTGTTTTTTCTTGTTTGTTTATAAAGACAACAAAAGAGATCCTAGCATTTTAAATTAAAGCCAATCCTGTTGCCAAACAGTAAGTCACAGAGAAACCACAATTCCTCAAATGCTGTCAGAAAACATTTTGTTTGGAAAACATTTGGAAACATGCTGTTTATCTTGAATGAGAGTCCCGCTACTTCTTGCCTTGCTGCTCAGAGTTTAAAATAATACAAAAGAGCTTGCTGATTCATTTCAGAACAAGATGTTGCTGTACTGAAAGCATAATCTGAACATTACTACCAACGTTAGGAGCAATTGAAAGGCGGTGAGAAGATGCTGCGAGCGAAGTTGCTTTTCTCTGGTCGTTAGAATGGTATCACACAGTATCACAGTATCACAGTATCAACAAGGTTGGAAGAGACCTCACAGATCATCAAGTCCAACCCTTTACCACAGAGCTCAAGGCTAAACCATGGCACCAAGTGCCACGTCCAACCTTGTCTTGAACAGCCCCAGGGACGGCGACTCCACCACCTCCCCGGGCAGCCCATTCCAGTGTCCAATGACTCTCTCAGTGAAGAACTTTCTCCTCACCTCCAGCCTAAATCTCCCCTGGCGCAGCCTGAGGCTGTGTCCTCTCATTTTGGTGCTGGCCACCTGAGAGAAGAGAGCAACCTCCTCCTGGCCACAACCACCCCTCAGGTAGTTGTAGACAGCAATAAGGTCACCCCTGAGCCTCCTCTTCTCCAGGCTAACCAATCCCAGCTCCCTCAGCCTCTCCTCGTAGGGCTGTGCTCAAGGCCTCTCACCAGCCTCGTTGCCCTTCTCTGGACACGCTCAAGCATCTCAATGTTCCTCCTAAACTGGGGGGCCCAGAACTGAACACAGTACTCAAGGTGTGGTCTAAGCAGTGCAGAGTACAGGGGCAGAATGACCTCCCTGCTCCTGCTGGCCACACCATTCCTGATGCAGGCCAGGATGCCACTGGCTCTCTTGGCCACCTGGGCACACTGCTGGCTCATGTTCAGGTGGGTATCAATCATCACCCCCAGATCCCTCTCTGTCTGGCTGCTCTCCAGCCACTCCGACCCCAGCCTGTATCTCTGCATGGGGTTGTTGTGGCCAAAGTGCAGCACCCGGCACTTGGAGCTATATGGATGATAAATGAGGCAAACTCTAACCACTGGATTTTTCAGAAGAATTCCACAAACCATTGACATTGAGACATGAAAAGTGGCACCAGGCTTTCCAGAAAGCCAAGATCTGGAAAATGCTGGGCACTGGGATCTTTGTGCTGGGATCTTTTTGGTGAGATCTTTGTACATCTACTAGATTTCAGGGTGTTTGGAAGCTTGCCAAACATATCCTAGTCTGAGGATTCGTATGAAATTACAGTTCTCAGTCCTAGACTTCCTTGTTCCTACTCTTCTAAGATCAGCTTTTCTGAAGTAGTTTTAGTAGGCACTATGTGCACTATAGCTGTCTGTACAAATAGTAGTTAGTAGATCCCAGTCTGCATCTGAGCAGAGCATTGATGGGGCAGCACAGCATCTTCAAATGCAACAAGGCTTTTTTGAGATAAGATTGGCCTTTTGCATTTTGCAAGTCAATGAATTTATAGTATGTCTTAGAGCCTACATATAACAAGTACCTATTTTTTGTAGCTTCATATTAGATTTATCTTAATTTCATATTAAATTTCCCTGTCTAATTATATTTTTATAATATTAAAGAGATGATCTATTTCCTAGCAAAACTGATTGGATAACAAGTTAACCGTGGCACAGCAATGTGCCCTTGTGGCCAAGGAGGCCAATGGCATCCTGGGGTGTATTAGGAGGAGTGTGTCCAGCAGATCAAGGGAGGTTCTCCTCCCCCTCTACTCTGCCCTGCTGAGACCTCATCTTGAATACTGTGTTCAGTTTTGGGCCCCCCAGTTTAAGAGGGACAGGGATCTGCTGGAGAGGGTCCAGCAGAGGACTACGAGGATGATTAGGGGACTGGAGGGCAGGGCTTATGAGAAGAGGCTGAGGGACCTGGGGCTTTTTAGTCTGGAGAAAAGAAGACTTAGAAGGGATTTGATAAATGTTTATAAGTATCTGAAGGCTGGCCAGGAGCAGGGGGACAGGCTCTGCTCACTTGCTTCCTGTGATAGGACAAGGAGCAATGGGTGTAAGTTGCAGCAAAAGAGGTTCCACCTCAACACAAGGGGAACTTCTTTACTGTAAGGGTCACAGAGCACTGGAACAGGCCTCCCAGAGCGGCTGTGGAGTCTCCTTCTCTGGAGCCTTTCAAGACCTGTCTGGATGTGTTCCTCTGTGATCTGTGCTAGATAGGATTGTCCTGCTCCGGCAGGGGGGTTGGACTCGATGATTTCTTTGGGTCTCTTCCAACCCCTAACATCCTATGATCCTATGATTGCTGTATCTCATTAATCAGGTAAATCAAACTGATAATAAAACATTTCAAATAGCATCATTATGCTGTTACAGTGCTAGATTATTTTATTTCTCTCCTGTTGTGGAAAAATGCCTTTTCAACATTAGAAATTTCTGTTCCTTTGTCTAGCCATGTAAAGAACTTTTGGAACCAAAACCAAAAATATGTTTATTAAAAATTTATCTCACTTCTAATACTTTTTTCTTAAGACATTTTGCCACCATATTCCTCCAAGATATTGTAAATTAACAGAAGATTTTTTTTTCTCTTTCTCTTACAGCAGTCTTTAGAAAAATCAAAGTGATCATCTGTTTTCTGCTCTTCTTAGGTGTCTGAGTACATCCAATAGAATTAGATGGGATTGTCAGTTATGTATCAGAGGTATTTGTAAGCTTCTTTTCAACTCAGCATCTAAATACTTAAGGGAAACATGATTTTTTTTCAAATGGGTAGGGTTTTTTTTGGTTGGTTGATTGGTTTGGTTTGATTTGGGTTTTTTTTTTTGGTGAGGGGTTGGTTTTTTTGGTGGGTTTGCTTGTTTGTTTTAACATAAAGCTAAATCCACACAAGCATTGGTTAGGGGAGAGTCTGGAAATTGAAACCTTTTAACCTTAGAATGATACAGAAAAAAACAAACAAACCAAAATCCATGTCATCAAGACAGTGACATTTTAGAAGAGAGCTTCTTGCCTACAGGAGTCAGTCAGCAAATCACACTCATGTACAGCAATAGTTTTCTAATCAAATACATCCTCGTGTGCACTTCTGCTGTTCATCATCACTATGACTACAATGTTCTTCACAGTTCAGCGTGTTTCATTTCAATGGTAGACTAAAATAAATCAGGGATGTGACAAATCCATTTCTCTCCTAATTTGTCAGAACTGGTGGCTCTGGTAAGCACCAGTGGCAGTGCTTCTTGCTGTGCCAGCCTTGCCGTGGCCAGCATCTCAGACAAGTTGGGAGGTCTGTCAAGCTACCTCTTGAGGAGCTTTCAAACACTTCCCAACTCCAAAGCTGAAAGCCTGAGTGTTGTTTTTTTCCTTCCTGGTCCACCATCTGCCTTGCATTCAGGAAGGCAGTGGAGGATGTGGGTTTGACAGCTCTGGGTGCTGCAGGTTCCCAGAAGGCAAATAGAAGTTGGATTTTAATCCCATCTCATGGTGCATAGAGAAGGGACACCAAATCCATCTTCAAGACATACTCATTGATTTATCTTTTTTTAGTTCTCAGCAAGCTTCTCTTCACATTTGTGAGTGGGTGAGCTGCATGACCTCAACATATGGGTCTTGTCCTGGAAGAGGAAGTGGAGATTTGGATTAAAAAAGACATCCTAGTGGGTTGGGAGCCTCATGTGTGCTGAGCCTATAAAAGAGTGCATATGCACTCTGCAGGCCAGATTCAAAGCACCTTGTTTCTTAATGTGAGAACAGCTTCAACATTTTCTCCTCAGTTACACTGATCTTATTTGGCTCTGAGCTCAGCCTAGCAGCAGTTATGCCGGAGGAACTGTGATATTGTACAGCACAAGGACACTCTAACAGCCCTTCCACCATTTGTTCACAGGGATAGATTCCTGCTGAAAGTGGGTATAATGTGAAAAGATGGTATGTACAGAAGTTATTTTAAGCAATAGCCTCCTTATCCACAGTGGTGCAAGCCAGGTGCATATCTGGGAGAACTGGAACCAGTACATCTCATCTATCTGGAAATGTAATTCCCTGCATACCAAGATTTAGAAATCTATGGTGGAGAATTTAGATGTTGCACATCTCAAACATCTCAAGTGGCAGATAAAAACAGAATTAAAAAGCAGTGGTATGTCCTCTTGCTCAGTTTAAAATGTTATGCCAAATAAACAGAAACATCTCTGGAGCCTTAAAAGCCAGTTAGATGCTACCATCATCACCAGCAATTCACAGAATCACAGAATGTTAGGGGTTGCAAGGGTCTTCTTGGTTCCTCTAGTCCAACTTCCCTGCCAGAGCAGGATCACCTAGAGTAGGTCACACAGGAATGTGTCCAGGTGGATTTTGAATGTCTCCAGAGGAGACTCCACAACCTCTCTGAGAAGCCTGTAACAAACCTATACTGGTACATGGAGTTTTTCTTTCCCAGATGAAAGACTCTACACTTGCTCTTGTTGTATTTCATTAAATTTCTCCCTGCCCAACTCTCCAGGCTGTCTGGCTCTCACTGAATGGCAGCACAGCCTCCAGGTGTGTCAGCCACTCTTCCCAGTTTTGTGTCATCAGCAAACTTGCTGAGAGTGCACTCCATTGCCTTAAACATCCTTTTAGAAATTAGTTCTCTTGGTGATACTGGTCACTAAACAATACAAGATGAAAAAAATGCCCCAATAAAATTAAACTCAGCTAATAAAAGCAAGCTATATTTCATTTCCCCTCTGCCTTCATGTGCAAGTTCATTGTGTGCAGATTGAAATTCAGAACACGGTTCAGAACGTTTTCTTTCTTTCCTTCAGTAGCAATCCTATTGTCAAGCTCCACATGACATTCAGAGTCATGTTGTGCTATTCCAGAAGGAATATAAATATCCAGAGCTGCACCAACAAGAAGTCCACTATAGATTATGCTACTAGGCATAGAAAGTGGTAAAATATGTCTTTTTGGAGCAATCTGCAGGTTTTGTGGCTCTGATGCAATTCTGTTTCTCCCACTGTAAAAGCGAAGAGTGTAGCAAGTTCAGGGTCTTGTGAAGTAAAACTCCTTTCATCATCTCAAGCACCAATAGCATGCATGACCTGATGAAGAACAAAGACATTAATGATGTTCTGAAAGTTAACTATGACTCATATTGGTATCTGCAACATTATGTCTTTCAGGGAGGGAGGAAATAATCCAATATAAATAACATCTCACTGCATCTCTTGGGGCTGCAGGGCAGTCAAATCATTTCTCTCTATGTAAGATTTAGTGCATCTCTCTTAATAGTTTTAGCCAGTGCTTTCATATTGATTGATATATTTCAGCCAATTTAGCTTGCTCCCTACTTACAAGCAATTAATGTCATTTCCCAACACAAAAAGCATATCCTGGGGCAGGGGGAAGGACCCATTTGAACCTTACAAGCTTAGAAGCATCCTGTGATAGAGACAGCAGTTACATATTTAAAAACTGTGTGTAATTGGTACTATAATCCAAGACTTACTGAACCAACAGACTCCAAATATTTAAGCAGTTTGGTGATAAGGTTTCATTCCTATGACACAGTCATCTGTGCCCAAGTCAGGTGGCAGAGCAGCCCAGAGAAGCTCTGCAACCTGGTGATGGCCATGGAAGCTTGGAGAGCAGCACTTAGCCATCACAACCCAGCAGAGCTGTTGTGGGAATATCCTGCAGCTGGAGCTCAGTCTATGAACAGGAAGTACTTTTAATCTGGTAGAAGCAGGTAGTCTTTGAGCAAATGAATGATCATCAAGGGCAAGAGGCATAACATTTCTTGAGGGGAAGCTAAAACAGGAGACACTGCTGCACACAAACAAATCAAGAGATTAGAGTAAGTCAAGAGATCTGCTCTATTTATCTCTATCCTTCCAAGCAGAAATTTCACTGTTGGTATTAAAGGACAACTCATTAAATCACCCTATCAAAAAGGCTGAAAGCAAATTCAGACCCTTCTTACAACTGATGGGAAATGCTTGGCACAGCTAGATTTACAAAAAAGAAAAAAAGATAAATGAGCCAAACATTACAAAACCATCCTAATTCACTGCAAAGCCATCATTGTGCATCAGTCAAAGGTGCCATATTTCCAGGTGCACCCTCATCGAGGTGCACCAGCTGTCACCTGTCACACGGTGTGACAGCTCACCCAGTGAGTCTTGGTCTTATCTTGAAACCTTCCAGCAGACAGACAGAAACACACAGAGCAAAATAGTGAGTGCTCTGGACAGTGTAAACCCCTGCTATTCTCAAAAGTAATCACATTAGACAAGTTCCTATGGAAATTTATTCATTTGGCATTATTATCCACCAAAGGAGATTTCACAAGGTTCTGGAAATCCAATAAGTGTCCCATTTATAAGTCATGGCTTGCAAATACATAGAGATGTGCTCCACTGGAAAAAGCATATTACTATGTTAATGGACACACACTGGGCTTCCCTGAGATTTGGAAGTTCTTTGTGAAATTTTGTGGAGAAACAAGATAAGAATATATTATCATGTAGGAATGTCATTATTCTAGACCCTAGTCTCTCATTAACCTGAGTGAACATTAGGTTAAAGTTGTTGCCTTGCCTAATTCTTGTCTTTCATGCCACAATCACTGTGCATGTTAAAATAAAAACCCCAAACATAACAGGTTTTCCTTGACAGTTATTTTTTGGAAGTATATAGTTACACATTAATATAATTATAATGTAATTGGGTTTGTGCTTATAAGCATTATGTCTAATGTGGACCAAGAATAATGCAATCTGTCTCTCTTGTGTAAACATTAAAATAAGAAAATGAAGTCTAGGCAGTTTAGTGATGATACAAGCCTGAGAAGTACAGCTACTGAATGCAACACGTGGGGCTGTGCTTGAGAAGTCCAGCTCTGTGCTGATAGAGATCAACATACAGCATCGTGGAGTTCAGCACAGAGCTGATAGAGATCAACATACAGCATCGTGGAGTTCAGCACAGAGCTGACAGAGATCAACATACAGCATCATGGAGTTCAGCACAGAGCTGATAGAGATCAACATACAGCATCATGGAGTTCAGCACAGAGCTGACAGAGATCAACATACAGCATCATGGAGTTCAGCACAGAGCTGATAGAGATCAACATACAGCATCATGGAGTTCAGCACAGAGCTGACAGAGATCAACATACAGCATCATGGAGTTCAGCACAGAGCTGATAGAGATCAACATACAGCATCATGGAGTTCAGCACAGAGCTGATAGAGATCAACATACAGCATCATGGAGTTCAGCACAGAGCTGACAGAGATCAACATACAGCATCATGGAGTTCAGCACAGAGCTGATAGAGATCAACATACAGCATCATGGAAATGGTAAATAAACTTTGCTAAGTTTTGCAGAATTAGAGCACGAGAACAGCAGAAGGCTTGAGAAAATTAGGCTGGGAAATGCAATGCAATATAGCAATAAAGAAAAGCTTATGCAGTTCTGAATTACACTGTCACAGCGCAGGGAAGTAATAGTCCCTTTCTGTACGTCTTTAGTGGGCTGACAAGCTGTGTGCTGTATCCACTAGTGTGGTTCAGCAGCAAAAATTAAAGCAAAACCAAATTGAAATTACAGAGCCCCTTGACAAAAATGTGTGAGAGTATCTTACTATATAATGTATTACCAAAATCAGTCGTTGGGGACAATTAAATGCAGCATAAAACATGTCATTCTTTAATCTGCTTTTACATTTTGATTAAGAATTGCAGATAACAACTAGAAGAGTATTCTCAAAGCAAGGACCATAATTGGCAAGAGCCCTAGCACTCATTAACTGAAGATTACACCTAAAGCAATCTGAATACCCATCTGATTCAGAATGCAGGCAGCTGTTGGGGCCATGCAGCTCAAGTTGAGCCAAATATACTATATTTTTGCCTTTGAGGATGTAAAAACCTAAAAGCAGGACTGAAAAAATCAGCATTATTTTATTGATACAGTGGAAGAACTGCAGAACTAAATAAAGTACCTTGCTGGTACACCTAGGCACACATGGATTACTGTGCTGTGAATTAGCTGCAGTCTAAATAGGATTGACTAGGCTCCCACTAACAAAGAATTTAAATAGGCTGATCAATAAGCAAGAAAAGCATTTATATCCAGCTGGAAATCACTTTTCCTTATCAGCAGTTACAGTTTGGAAATATCTGAGTAAAAGAAATATGTCAACAAATTAGGGGAAAAAAAAAAAGATAAATGGGTAACAAACTGCTGAATGTGCTGAAGTATTGATTAATGAGGAAAGATTAAAAGATCTAAGTATGTGAAGGTGTTAAATGACAGCTCTTATTTTGTTGTGTCAACCAAGAAAAGAGAAAAAATGTCATAGATATGTTATAGATACAAATGATATAGGTAAACATATTTGTATGAGCCCTGAGAACATCTTGCAGCTTCCGCTGCTGTTCTGCCACCACTCTGAATAAAAGTCAACAGAAGGTGTTAGTGTTGGGAAAAGCCAAAACACACTGGAGAAGCTTGTGTTTGGAACTGTGGTTTGAAAGTGAGGGGTTTGCTTTGACATTGCTACAGAATCCTTTGTGTTGTGTGGCTGTCACTGGGAAAAAATAATCCCTCTTGGTGCCCTGTTTTTTCTAGTAGCAAAAAGGGCTCAGTAATATTTCCTGATTTTAAGGAATATTGTGACAGGAAATGCAGTGAAAAGAAAATGTACCTTTAACTTGGTTCTTAAAAATATCTTATTGACCAAATTGAGCTTTTCATTGTGCCTTTCAGCTGAATAAAATTATTCTGAGAAAGGGAAGGCAAAACAACTGCCAGAGGAGAAACAGATGTGGCACTATAGTGAATGGAAAAGCAAAAAGCAGAAGTTTAGGGAAGACAAAAGATGTAGGTAAACATCTGAAAAAAACAGAGGTTAAAACAGAAGAATGAACTACAGGAGTGATGTATAAGATACAAAGCAGAGTGGCAAAGCAAAACAAAGGAAAGAGATCTCAGCTTCTCAAGAGTAAGTAGCCTGAATGTGTTGCTATCTCAAGAATTGGTGAGGCATTGGGGTAGCTTTATGTACCAGAAAAGGACACTGCTGCTCAGGGCAACAGGGTGCTGAAGAGCCAGTAAGATGCTCATGGCCACACTGTGTTGCTTGGCCCACATTCAAAATCACTTGTGGTGAGAGAGTGTGAGCCACCAGCCTTCTCTTTCCTGCAGCAGCATCAAACCTGGCTTTCCTGAGCTCTTGCCATCACTCTGTCCTCATTACTGTACCAGCAAATTCACTTTGACCCAAATTGTCTTTTTTCTAGCTTTGAGAGGTGTTAAGTACTTGAATCACTTGATCAAGCTTCTGGACCAAAAGTTAGACACATGAAACTTTAACAGAGGGCAAATATTGATCTGAGACTTGTGCCACATATTTAGTCCTATACTGCAAGGAGCAAGGGAGTACTGTGCTAAATACTCTCTGTTTGGCAAAGAGCCTTCCGGGCAAGCAGACTTCTCCAAAATTATGTTTGCATGGCAGGTGGGTGGGTGTCACAAGATAAATCTGTGCACGGTCTGCTGGACGCCCATGTCAGAGAATCACAGACTGTCAGGGGCTGGAAGTGACTTCAAAAGATCATCCAGCTCAACCACCCTGCAGAGCAGGATCACCTATACCAGATCACACAGGAACACATCCAGGTGGGTTTTGAATATCTCCAGAGAGGGAGACTCCACAACAGTGACCTCATTCTAAATCCTGGGCCACATATTTGATTGATGAAGCACTTGAGAATAACACAGAAGAAATTCTGTGATGCTGAAAAAGAAATGTAATGCCAGGTAATAAAATACAAAATTTATTAGCTAATGAGCTACATATGAAGCTAAATGACACAGGCAGTACCATCTGGGCTTTCTTGACTGTTCTGATTTTGCACTTCACTTTGCATTGTCAGAATGCAAGCATACCACAGGATTGCACACCGAAGAGCCTTATTTATGTTATCCAGGTTGCAAATGCTGAAGGCGGCAGATTTAGGTAGGCATCAGTTCAAATTTTGGGTACAGAAGATGACCAGGAAAAACTGGGGGCAGATAACTGATCCCAACTATGTGATCAACTGAGCGTTTTTGATAAAGTAACAAAAGTGAAATAGTTTATATGGGAGAATTTCTGTGTCTTGAGTCTTTTGCTGAGGCTGATTCTAGATTTGATGAAATAACAACATCTTTAGTTCAGAACCAGAGGCAATGGACACAATGTAAAACACAAGAGGTTCCTCCTTTCTTATTGTGAAAGTGACCAAACACTGACAAAGGTAGCCCAGGGAGGCTGTGGAATCTGCACCCTTGGAGACATTCGAAAGCTGTCTGGATATGGTCATGGATAACCTGATCGAGGTGGCCCTGCTTGAGTAGGGGGATTGGACCACCAGATAAATTCAGAGATGACTTCCAGCTTCCTCAATTTTTCTGTGATTCTTTGATTCTGTGAACACTCTTCCAGCTTGTAGTCTCAACAGTTTTTATGTACTATTCACAGCTGAAGGATTTGGAACTCTGTTGTTGTTAAGAATGAAAGATGAGATTAGTTAAGTACTATTCTATGGCAAAGTATCTGGGAAAGGCAGGATTTTACTGCCTAAAGCACAGGGGTGAGGAGGGCTCCAAACAACACTTCAATGGTTACTAGATTATAAATCTCTGTTCTTCGTTCTGTTCTCTGAGATGAAATAAAACAGTAGTTTCACAATTAAGTGCATCTGTATTGTATCCAGATCTCTGGCAAATTAAATCACTCTCACTGGTCTGGCAGTTTCTTTCTGCTCTTGTGCATTTTCTGCTTCCCTTCGATTGTGCATCTTCCTTCCCACAATTATTGGGGAAAAATATGAGAGAGGGAAGAAATTGTGTGTGTGCCAGTAGTGGGCTGAACAACTGCTGGTGATGTTCAAGAGCTCACCAAGGATGACATTATGTTACAATCTGCAGAGCTTCCTACTTCACAGGAGAGCAGCTGGAGGTGAGCAGAAGTGATTTTTTGGTATAATTGCAATGAAGTCACATTTACTTGCCAAAGATGAAAGGCACCAAATGTGACAGAGTTTAGCATGATCTCAAAGATGTACCAGATCTGTCTTTTCATCGGTGTGGCTTTCCCTCCTCCTGTAACAATTTGTGTTGCAGAAGCAGCTTGTTCAAATTCTTTTTGAGTTCTTTTGCATCTTTAGCTGGCAGAAAAGTGTTTAGGGTTTTTTAAAATACATGTATCAGAGAACAGAACAAGAATGAATACCCAGCTGGTATAGTGTGAATCTGGCAATCAAACATGACTGTATCACCAACTTAAGACTAGCTAGAGATGCATCCAGGCAGATAGCACAATTCAGACTGTGGCTTTTCTAGCTGAAAAATGGCATGTCATCCATCCCAGGAGTCAAAGAATAACCAAAAACCCCAAACAAACCCCCAAACCTCAAACCAAACTCTGTGAGATTTACTTACAGTCTATCTGAACTTGTTAAAAAGCTTTTGTGTGGATCACCTAGTTAAGCTGATTGACATGGAGAACCAAAATCAAGCTGCAAATCCAGTTGGGAACTTACCAACCACAGCTGATGGCCCACCATTGTGGAAGGGGAATGTTTAAACTAGGATAAGTACTGTTACTGTTTCTTAAAGTTATTTCCAGGACAAATAGTTTGTACTTGCATACATTTTCTTTAATGTGAAAGTGGGAGTGCTATGGATACAAAGAACTGGGCAGGACTGTTGGTAGAAAGGAAGTTCAGAATATCCTATAGAGAGGACTATGTAATCCTGAGGACCAGAATAACAGAAATGAGATTAAATTAAATAATGAAAAAAAGATAAGGTCATGCACTTAGACATTTATGAAAAGCATTTTTATTATAGGCTGTAAATGACAGAGAAAGAGAAGGGGCTGCCTGTATTAGTCACCCACAGCATGACCTCGAACCACGGGTGAGATTTTGTCATATAAAAAGCAAATTGACTGTGTGAGAAAAGGCTGTTTTGGAAGAAACCAGGAGATATCACCTCCATTGCAAAGACTGTCAATACTTCATGGAAAAACTGGTACACAATGCACACCATCTATGCTGAAAAAAAAATGATGAGTTAAAACTGTATCTAGTGCAGTAAAATCTGTGTTACAGGGGAAAACTAATGAAACTTACTGTTGGGCTACACAAGCTGAGAGTGGCTATGACTACTGCCCATAAATATAATTACAGATTTAAATCCAGGGGAAAAGAGAAATGCCAGACGGAAACACTCTATGGCATAAGGATAAGAGGATATGGACTGGTCTTGAATACATTCAAGCTAGGCATTAAAAGGAGCTTACTAACAGAGATGAGGGCAGTTCAGGTCTAACTACCCACCAGTAAGAAGCTCAGGAAAATAAAATATTTAGTGTAAGATGGATCTAGTTGTGTTTATGGAAAGGGTTCTATGCAGTATCTGATCCTATGACAGCCAAGTACTACCTTCCAAACAAAAGACCTTTATCAGCCCCATGGCCTAAAGACCCAAAAAGTACTATTTAGCAGACTGAATCACACCATGCAGATCCAGCGAGCTTTAAACATCCTAGTTACTGTACCTCAGCAGCCCAATTGCAGCAGAACAGGTTCCATGCATGTTAATGTACCTGACCTTACCGAGGAGCAGAGCTCTTCTGACATCTAGCATCACTGCCAGCAAAGGGGAGTGAGTAATTACAGAAGAACGTTTACTTGGCAGAGCCAGTCAGTGTTGGACCCTGCATGTCAAAAGGAAATTGCTACAGGACTTATTTCTTCATTGCTGTATTAAACCAGCCAACAATCTGACTTTATGGGTCTGACCACTGTGCCTACCCAAAGCTTACTGATGGATTTATGGCCTTATTCTTTCCTGACTGCCCCGGTTAATGAACTACTCAGACAAGAGCTATACCTTAGAACACGCCAGGTCTTTCACATAGGCTTCATAGTATCACAGTATCACAGTGTTATCAGGGTTGGAAGTCCAACCCTTTACCACAGAGCTCAAGGCTAGACCATGGCACCAAGTGCCACTTCCAATCTTGCCTTGAACAGCTCCAGGGATGGCAACTCCACCACCTCCCCGGGCAGCCCATTCCAGTGTCCAATGACTCTCTCAGTGAAGAACTTTCTCCTCACCTCGAGCCTAAATCTCCCCTGTCAGTGGCATGCCACAGCAGGAAGACCAAGGACATAGGCATTCTTGCTTTTGAGAAACAAATGGTTTGTCCAGTAGATTGAAAAACTTACAGGAAATGCAAGTGACAGCTAAGGCAGTGAATGTAAAGCACTGCACTGTGTTTTCCCTTTGTAGAAACGGCAACAGTGCAGTTAATCTGCACAGAGCTTTCAGCCAGACTGAAACATGCTGAGAGGCTGCACGTAACATACATGCCTGGTGCCCTGTACCCGTGCAATGAGTATGACTCTCTGAAACATCTCAAAGGGAAGGACTGGAAGACCTCTAGGTAGTAAAGCAGTGGGTTGCAAAAGTCATTACCTTTAACCGCAACTGTATTTATTTACTTGGATTGGTACGAATGCTCCCGCCACGCATGCTGAGCTTCTGTTCAGGAAAAATTAAACACATCTATACAACTAATCGATAGCAGAGATGGTCTCTCTGCTTTCTTCCCCATGTCCACTCACGCCGGGTTACTGGTGAATAATGAGCCATCAACGTGCCAACTGGCCCTCCTTCCTCATCGCTCCTAGGGATCCGCTCTGTTTCGCTCACCCATCATTACCGGCCCCGCACGCCTTTCGGCGGTACCCACCGCCGGCCCTGCCCAGCTCCCCCGCCGCTCCACGGTACCCCCACCCGCTTCTCTCGGGGGCGGCCTCGCTGTGCGCTGCCACGGCCACTGCCACTCGCCCTGCCGGCCGAACGCGGAGAAACCCCTCACCTCCCCTTCGGTCCCGGGGGAGGGGGCTACCATCACGTGTGATTCCTCCTCCTTCTCTCCCTCCTCCTCCTCCCCCTCCGCGGCGGCGGCGGCAGCAGCAGCGGTAGCAGCAGCCGCCTCGGCTCCGCTCCCTTTGTTGCAGGCGGAGCGGCGGCGCTGCCGGGCGCCGCTCACAAAGGAGCGCGGCCGGGGCGAGGCAGCCCCGCCGGCTGCCAGGCGCGAAAGCGGCCGCTGCACCTCCGGGCTGCGGGGTGACCAGCTGCACAGCCGGGGCCAGCCCTGCCCACGGCCGGGCAGCGGCGGAGGCGGCAGCGGCAGTCAGCTGGAGTGCGCGGCCCGCCGCGGCGGGGATGCTGAAGGTGTGCTCCAGCGCGGCGGAGAAAGGACGGTCCCGCCCGGGCGGCGCCGCGGGCTCTGGTTGATGCTGCGGGCCTGACGTCGCCGCCATCCCGCTGCCGCCGGTGTTGCTCCTCGGCCGCCCCTCGCCATGCTGGGAGAGAGCCCGGCCGCCGCCCGGCCGCTGCTGCGAGCGGGACCACCCCTGGCGCTGTGCTACACCTCAGCCCTCCTGGTGCTCGCCCTCTCCGCGCTGCCCGCCGGCCGCGCCTCCCACCCCCTGCCCGGCTCGGAGTGCCAGGGCAGCGGCAAGGGGAAAGGCATCAACTGCTCAGGTAAATCCCCGCCGGCTCCCGCGCCCTCCTCCGCGGGCAGCCCACGCGTGCACGTGGAGGGCCGAGCGCGGCCTCCGCGCTCCTCCCGCCCCGGCCCGGCTTCGGCCCGGCGCGGCCCCTTGGGCGGCGGAAAACAAAGGAGCAACGTCCGCCCCGGCCCCGGGAGCGGCGAGAAGACCCCCCCTTTGCGGGGGCGGGGGTGGGTAGGCGTGGGGAGCCCCCGGAGAGGGGACTTCTTCCCCAGCGGCGCCCCGACGAAAGCGAGGAGTTTGCCGGTGTTTCTCGGCTTTTGTTGTTCCCCTCCGTTCCCGCCCCACGCAGTGGCGGCAGGTGGCTGCCGGCCGCCCCGTTGCCGCCGCCGCATCCTCCCCGTCGTGTCGCCGGCAAAGGGGAAGACCCGGGAGGCCCCCAGGAGCGGGGGCTCTGACGGCGGTCGCACGGAATGTCGCTCGGTCCCACTCTGTTCGTGAGTGCGACCCGCGGCCGGGGCAGCCCCCGTCCGGCCATCAGCTGGCAGCAGGGCGAGTCATTCTGGATGACAGGTAGACAACAAAACACTCCGCGATGTGCGCGAAATAAGCTTTCTGGGGCTTCCCCCCCCGGTTTGTTTGAGTGACAGGACGCTGTTGTATTATGCCTTCCCATCCTGCGCTTAAGTACACGCGGGTCTAGTACAGTGGCCATGTAGGTGCATCGGTTCGGAATGACAGCAGCGCGTTTTCTTCTGTCTTGAGGTATGCGAGGTTTTTAAAGTAGAACAAAGTAAATGCCTACAGTATAAAGTTTATGCTGTGTTAGAAAGACTTGTTTGTCTTCTAAAACAAATGTTTAGAAAAGGCGTTTTTTGTTTTTCTCCGAGCGTTTGCTGCGTGTGCCTCCTGCTGCTTTCTAAAACGACAGGTTTATTGCATTGTAAGGGCTGCCCAAAGTGCCTTCTCCAAGGTGATGAACGTTTCTCGCCCTGTGCACACAGCACATCACCAACACACCACACCCCCTCCTCCCTCTCCCCCGGCCCCCCCAAGCTCCCATTGTCTTCGGCGGCATTCGGAAGGCAGTTGCCGCCTTGGAAGGAAGTCTTGGTGCCTTCCAGGATAGGGACCCCAAACTGTGTACCAGCTTTCAAGAAAGGTCTGGATGGAACAGTGATTTCCCTCCCAATTACATGTTGTAATTTGGATAATGCTGATGGAGCAGGCTATCAAATTTGCAGATCAGCAAACTGAGGCAAAATGATTTTGCAACATAACAAATATAGCTGCTGTTCACTCTTAATGTGCTCATTTGTTCTTTATTTTACCCAGTTTAGATATATACTGTATGAGAGTGTGATGCCACAGTGCTGCTGTTTTCCTGCTGCTGGACTTTTTCATTCTATCTGTGTGAATATCATGGTTATTTTTAAAGAGAGGTTAACAGGTTAATGTGTCACTGGCGTTAGCGGCTTACCCATCAGAGACATGTGGGTCATTAGAGCACAGCATGTGCATAAATCAGTGAGATTAAATATGGTAGGCTGATGAAATATAGGAGGAAGTTTCTAAGAGAATGTGGATCACATAGATAGCATTATTTAGAAACCATCAAGGAAAGAGGGTTTTCCAAGCTGGAATTAGAAAACTGTATGCTATATTGAAGACATCCAGAATGATTTGATTCTACTAAAAATAGGCAGAAGCATATATATATATGTGTGTGTGTGTGTGTGTATGCTATATATATATGGCAGGCACTGTTTACAGTGTAACTACAGTATATGGCAGGCACTGTTTCCAGTATAACTACAGACATGTGGAAGGAAAATGTCATTTAAAAATGAAGAAGTCATATTTTGCTACATTTTGACTGTCTCATGCAAAACTACGGCGTTTCAGATCTTAACATTAATTTTGAAGGAACTGATACCAACATATAATATCTGGGACACTTTTTCCTCTTGCTTACCTCTGCATAACTTCATTAACTTTTACTGGTTAAGCTCCTTGCAGAAGATGTTTCCTACATTTACATGTAGGGGCAGGCATTGGCTTTAGCACCTTTCTCAGTGGACTGCTTCTGTTCACAGTGCTATTTATACTGAAAGTTAAATTTGGGAACACTATTACTACTTTTTCTTCAGTCATTTGGACTCTATGAATTACTTTCTTTACTTAGTGAAGCAAACTTCTTCTCTCTTGTGTTATTTTGTCATTTTAATGTTTGTATCAGGCTGACCTGCTGCCCTGGAACAGTTTCTTACACTGTTTAATAGAATCATGGAGTCATTTATGTTGGAAAAGACCTTTAAGATCATCAAGTCAGATTAATTTTGGGCTGGTTCCTTGCTCTTACACCATTTTATCATCACTAGATTATGTAGCTTTGTTTGGCTTTTGCTAAAGTTTTAGGAAATGCTGAATTCTTCCTCTTTATTCCTCCACAATATGCTGATTAAGAAAGAGTGTGCTGTAGCAAAAGAAAAGGTGGAGGACACAGGCAGGCAATGTGAAAATGAAGAGAGCTTTTTCAACCTTGATTCTATGCTTTGAGCACATACATTGAGGTTTGGTCTCTTGTTAGATTCTGATGTAATTGCTTCATCCTTGGCCAAGAGAAGACCATGCAACCAAGTGATTAGAGCAGGAAACAGATAATTAAGACATATCTGCAGTTAATTGACAATGTGGACTTGTATAGCTTTGTTCTCCTGTCAATCCATACTTTGTTAAGTTAGGAAAGTGAAATAGCCCCATTTGACCCAGACAGAGGTAAAAGTGGTTCTTTTTTTCTTTCTAGACAGATAATTTTAGGTTGATGTTTTCAGGGGATGTTGTATTATTTCCAGTGCTATCTGTAGGCACCTTCTGTAACATTTCTGATATTCATGGACTGCTCCTGAGTATTGTGGTGTGATGCTTGCTTCTGTGCTCAGACTATAAGACAGTCGTGTCCTTAATGAAGTTATGAACTATAGGGGGTTATTAAGCATCCTAAGTGCAAAAGTAAGTACAAAATGTAGTTTGCTTGTGAGCTCCCATTCTGCTGCTACTCTTCAGAGACATACACTGTGCTGGGGCATCTTCAAGTTTCAGTTTAAGTCCAGTTGAATCTCTGGTGTGAGATTAGGGACATGGTTTAATATTGACCCTTCAGTGCTGGGTCAAAGTATGGAATGGGCTTCCAAGGGAGGTGGTGGAGGCACCGTCCCTGGGGGTCTTCAAGAAAAGACTGGATGAGGCACTTAGTGCCATGGTCTAGTTGATTGGTTAGGGCTGGGTGATAGGTTGGACTGGATGATCTTGGAGGTCTCTTCCAACCATATGTTTTCTGTGATTCTGTGATATGTTCTGGTCACATGTGTGGCAGCTACAGGGCGTGCAATTTGATCATAACTGACCAAATAATGAAGATCTTGATGAGAGGTACACAGATATAACAAGAAATATTGCTCTGTGCTTTACTTTGTGTTTGTATGCCTGAGATTTTAATTAACAGGGGTAGGTTTCTGTTGGTAAGCCTTGCAGCTTGCTGTCCCTTCATGTACTGAAATATGCTTGCTTGGGACAATTCTGCTCACCTCCTGTAATTCTCATAGGCCACACACTGCCCCTGGTTTCTTAAATGCTCTTTGAGTGAAGTGAGTAAAGTTAAAATTGCTTCTTACTGAGGATTGAATGAGGTCAGGGAAAAGTTAAGGACACCTTCTCTTGTGGAATTCATCTTCTGAGGGGTGCAAATGCTTTCCTTTTGCGCAGTCGTAACATGTCTGATGTGGGTTGTAGGTAAAAGTAGATGGAAATTACTGATTAGGGAGAGGAAGAGGGACAAAGGAAAGTATCTATCCTGTGATTGGCTGGGTCTGTGTCAGGCTGTTTATTGAGCATGAAAGTACAAGCTGTCAAAAAGCTTGTAAATTTTTAGAGAGAACAACAGAGAAAGCTGTAGTGGATCCATCCTTCACCATATATATGTTGTCTTAACTTTCACTGTTCTTTAGAGAAATTACTTCTGCCCTTGAGTAACTCATGGATTAAATTAGACAAATAGAGAATGTGGAAACAGTAGGAAAAGGAGATGAAGCAAAGAACATGGTAAGCCAATGGGAGTACAGCAAGCATGAGCAATATTAATGCGTTTTGATATTTGAAAATGTATTAGGGCATGAAGGGAGGGATAGGCATCATCAGTAGGGTAAAATCATCTGAAGTTTGAACAAGAGTGTGTCCTGAAGAAGGATGGGAGTAGAAAGTACACAAGCAGAAAAGGGTAAGAAAGCAGGATGAGAAAAAATATACAGCTGAGAATGGAATTAGGTCACAGACGATGGACACTGGTGGCAAGAACTGGCAACATCATAGGCTTTTGTTTTCAAATCATGCCTTTTTCACGTGTGTGAACAGAGTTTTAGAAGAAGAGTTGGGAAGGGCACAGAAGGTGAGCAAGACAAGCAAGAGGTGATCTGGTTTAAATGCAGATAAGGCAGAAATGTCCAGGAGCATCATCATAAGTCTGTGTAATATAAGAACAGAAAATAAAACATATATTAATTATTGATTGCTGCACACTGGGAGAGGGAGCAGTGCATTTAAACCATCACTGCAAGTGAATATGGTGCCAAAGAAAAATAATAACTCTTTTTGTCTCATCCTTCTGCTTTCTACTGTCAATGAATATGATCTCACTCAGAATCTGCAAGTCTTTTTCTCGGGTCCTGATGAAGTTGTTACCCTGCATCCCTGATGTGCAATGGGGGCTGTTCTATCAGGGACTTTGTTTTCAGTAGTTAGATGCCTTTGAGTCTGTCCTCCAGATACTGTAGCAGAGATGCCTCAAGCTTACTAATGCTGGTACCAGTGCTAGCAGAACAGTCATAGCATGCACATGACAAGAAAAAAATAGTCTGCTGAAGTTTAATATGGTGCAGGTAACATACTCGTGGCTTCTGTAATCCAGAACTAGACATTAAGAACCTGTCTTCTGCGTTTTGTTTGTGGGTCACCGGTGGTGTGCTCTTGTTCAGTGTTTGACCACTTGTAAAAATGACTGGAAAGGGCAAAATCTGGGGTCATGGAGGCTAAAGTAAAGCAGGAGAGTAGCTGGAATCCTTTGCCTCTGCAGGACACCCTCTCTGCATGAACATCGCCCTTGCCTTTGTTACTTCCTTCTGAAAGAGTTTGACCATTGCAGAATGAAACACTGAGAACTTAGGAAGTGCTAAAAACCTAGATGAACAAGAGCATGGTATGGTTAGAAACACAACATGTGGCATTTGGGGCACAAGTTCTCAGTGTCTCAGGAAATACTTTGCTAGAGAGATGATTATTCAATTACTTGTGCAGGAATTTCTTTCTCAGAAGCATCTAAGATGTGTTAGTACCACAAAGAAGGCACACTCTCAAATATGCTCACTATATTTATTGGCAAATTTCAGCTTTAGGATTCAAACCAGAATGAACTATCAGTGCTTTTGACTGTTTTACCTATTGTATGTGAGCTGTAGTAGCTGAAATTGTGACTATAAGGAGAGGTCTAAAAGTGATTCACATCTGGTACATCCACACTTGAGATGAAGACTTCAGTTTATGGCTGAAATGAGTATGTACACCTTTTGTCACTCTAAGTTTGTGTGTTGTTTGAAGCTTGAGTCCAGATTGTAAGTGTTGTGGTGGGGAAGAGCTGAACAGAAACACACCGCTCCACTGACCATGCCTGTGCCCAATCCACATGGCAGATGCAAGCGTGGATTTGGGAGAATATAAACCTCAGGCACTGCTGATCTGCTGAGCTTGACCTTGGTTTATGCCTAGGCTCGATGGGGAGTCTCTGAACCAGAATGAGATGTGGCCTCAAGACTGGCTTTGATCCATGCTTATCAGCTGGAACAGACATAACCCTTTGTGGGTTTCATGAAGATTAAGTGGGTGAGGGTTTTTTTGGTATCGTTCTAAGTTGCACAAAGCCAAAATAATTTGGGTTTAAGATACACAGCCACACTGGCAGGAATGTAAAAGCAGGGTATGGAGGAGAAGTACAGGCTCAGGTAAATCAGCCTAACTGTTTAAAAAGTACATTTTTTTTTTTTTTGTTTGCATAGCTAAACTTGATCTGAAATCATAGATGAGACCAGAATAGCTGGTTATTTTATCTAAGATGTTATTACTTATGTTCCTATAAATTAATTGTAATAGTCAAGATATGTCTTTGTGCCAATTGAACTTCTGAAGTAAATGATCTAAACTTACTCAGGTTATATATTGTGGGAATGGAATGAAGAAGGGTAATAACAAACGAGTGTTGGCCTTGATTTCCCACATCTGATGGCTGCCTTATCTGAAGAGAGGATAGATAAGTGGACATAAACAAGGTGGGGTTTTATGGAAAGGACTGGGTTGTTCTTGCCTAATTATGCTAATGTGTAGGTGTGTGCTCTGTGCTCTGAGACTACATAATGAGAGCCAAAATGATCCCTAAACGTCTCTGGTATAATTCCCATTGAATGGTCTGGAGTCCATGTGGCATTGCTTTTGATCACACTGACCTGTGAGGGCTTTGACCACTCTCCTGCAGGAGCAACCAGATAGCTGCAAACTGTATCACAAAACTATCATAAGGGGTGAATATAAACCAACTCTGAGTAAAAAGTAAAAACAATTATTAAAAAGAGAAATTAAAGCTCAGACAATAGCATGCACATACTTGTTTCCCTTTAGTGTAATTAGCTAGACATGAAATGTCCCTGCCTTTCAGATTCTTATGCTGATCAAAATGCTGAAAGGTAATTAAAGTAGAATTGAAAGTGTCAGAATAGCAGAAAATCATCTTGTAACTAGTGTCACTCCATCATTGTCACTAGTGGGAACTGGTAGCATGATGGAGCATTCAAGGCTTGACTGAAGGGACTGGATTGAATCCAATTTCTTTATCATTTTTTGAAAAGGGGAAAAGAGGAGCTCTGCTTGTGAAAAAATGCTGCCGAGGAAATGAGACCTCACTGATAATCCCCGTTGAAGGGAAAGCAAGAAGTCTGGGCCTTTTCTTGCTATTGATGTAAGGACAAATATTTTGTACTTAGAGCCTGCTGGTTTTCATCTAGAGCTGACAGTAGACTGGATAAAGGAGAAAGTTAATATTTACTTGGCCTTGAAAAAAAAAAAAGAAGCTGTGGTCAAGGTCTTTGATTAGAGAGGTGTGAAGGCAGAGAATCCCAAAGGTATTGACAGGAAGCTCAATTTACCCTTTTTCTATAGAGATTATCACGTTCCACCATTGATCTGTCAGATGAAAGTGCTTGTGACTTTGCCAGCCTGTGGTCAGACTCTGGCAAGTGTCCACAAAACAGGTAGTGGCAGTAGTTCCTAAAATAACAGTGGCTGTTATATTTGGGGAAGAAAAAGTGCTGAGCACCAGGGGTGCTGGTAAAGGATCTATTCTTCTGACTCTAGAATACTGCTTATCCTCCTTGAGAAGTCCCTACAGATGCTGTGGGACAGAAGTGGAGGTTGAGGGCACGTTGGCATTTTTGAGGTGAAAGACCATCTTTCTCTAGGCAATCTGTAGTATTCAATAGAGCTGAAGAGCAAGGAAGTTCTTTATCAATTCTTCTTTTAAATGTCATTCTTCCCAGGAACATTATAATTGAATAATATGCTATACACTAAATAATCCTCTCTGCTATAGTTTATTCTTAGATATTGTGATAGATGGATAGTTGTGATCTAGATAATTGTGAAAGTCTCTCCACAACTACCTGAAAGGCAGCTGTAGTAAGGTGGGAATCAGTTTCTTCTCCCTAGAATAAAGCAATAGAATGAGGAAATGGCCTCAAACTGAGCGAGGGGAGGTTTAAACTGGATATTAGGAAAAATTTCTTCATTGAAGGAGTGGTCAAGCATTGGAAAAGGCTGTGCAGGGAGGTGGTGGAGTCACTGTCCCTGGAGGTATTAAAAAATATGTGGTCATGGCACTTCAGAACACGATTTAACAGCCATGGTAGTGTTAGGTCAGTGGTTGGACTTGATGATCTTAGAGATCTTTTCCAGCTAAAATGATTCTGTGATTCTAAGAATTTAGAAATACAGGATAAAGCAGAAAGAGTGTAAGAGAGTGGACTTGAATTTTGTAGAACTCCTAAGTATGTAGAGAAGGGCTTGTCTGCCTAAATCAATTCACAGTAAATTTTACTTTATGAAGCTATCTTTTTGGCAGAATAGTCTGCCTGGGGAGGTGGTGGAGTCGTCGTCCCTGGGGCAGTTCAAGGCAAGGTTGGATGTGGCACTTGGTGCCATGGTCTAGCCTTGGGCACTGTGGTAAAGGGTTGGACTTGATGATCTGTGAGGTCTCTTCCAACCTTGGTGATACTGTGATACTGTATTTTGCTTTCAGAAAAGGATAAAGACATAAAGACAAAATCTGCTTTAGGAGTAAGTTCAGCAATCAAATTTGTGATCTGATGAAATTAAAGATTTCCAGAGAGCCTTAAATCTGTCCCTTTGTCTTGATGAACAGCTATGGTGTATCTTCAGTTCTGATTTAGTTCACAGATGGTTACAAGGGGATCTGAGAGCAGAGTGATTTCATCTTGCACTCTTAGGTCGGTATGTAGTGGTGGCTTTGGTTGTTCAAATATTTGGTATTTATGGGTCATATGTTCTTTTTTTAAGAAACTAACAAAATCAGGTAATCATTTATCCTCTTAGAGACTCTTACCAGGGAACCTTTGTCTTCTTTGGAGTGAGGAGCAAGGTGGCAGTGAAGGTCTTTGCTAGAGGAGTACCTTGAAGATTTCTGTTCTTGCTGACCCAGTTACATCCCTAAACCTGGCTGAATGGGAGCCGGGAAACAGACCAGGCTTTGCCTGCATTTGCATATCTATTGCTGATGTGATTTTCTCCGGTTAAGAGAGCAATTTAATGCTACACAGATAGCAATGTTCAATTATTTTAAGTTACTCTAAAACTGCCTCATTGGTCATAGTGCAGTTTGCAAGTAGGCAGCATTGGACTACCAAGCAGGGATTTATTTTAGGCTAATTTAAATTCTCATTATAGTAGATAATTTATAAGGACTGAAAAGACAAGAGTTTTCTGATAATACATGATGTGTTTCAGCAACAGTGTTTAAAGGATCTGGTTCAAAATAAAATGAAATCCTTGTAATACCTCTTTGCATTATAAAAATAAATTTAGTTGCAATTACAGTCTCGAAACACCCACAGTATAAAACCGTGTTCAAGCTGGCAGGATCCTCAGCTAAGCTTCAAAAGTAGTGCTAATTAAGGCCAGCAGGAAAACATGTGAAAATGAAAGAGAAGAAGGACAGAACCGTCAGTAATTTTTCTGAAGGGACCTGGCTTCTCGGAGGTTTCTGCCAGCTCCTCCCCTAGCCGGGCTGAGTCCTCGCTGTGCTCCTCTGTATCTTACATAGGTGCTAGCTCTCAGTGCTTTCTTAAGAGACACAGAGCATCCCACGGAACACAGCTGAAGAAGACAGGTACAATGTTCTTGACAAATGGGCAAAAGTGTGCTTGAGACCTAAAATGGTTCTTCTCAAGTCCAGTCTGGAGGCCAGAGCCCTCTGAAATCTGTTTCTGCCTGGGCACAAAGCCTCCATAGGCAGCCTCATTCCAGCTGCCAGGTGACAGCTGGGTTCCTCAAGAAAAGACCTTGGGGCATCCTCTCTGCTTTGCACCAGTCTCACTGGATCAATGTGGAAGCAGATGGGGTGAGTGAGGGTGGCTGAGCAAGCCAGAGTTGGATCTGCAAATTCCACTCAGTCTGCTCTAGATGATTGTAGTCTGTTCAAGATGAACACGAAATGCTCAGTTTTAGCAGATCTAATTGCTTCAGCCTAGATCCAGCGCTGATTGTTTCCCAGACTGACACATTTCCAGTCAGATTCAGGGATGTGACAGGTTTCAGTGTTCACCTACTGCCGACCAAAAACTCCTGCTCCAAGTAGCATTTAATTGGTCTCAGTCACTAGCTCATGTGAGCACTGCATGTGATGATGGACGAAGAAACACACAGCCCTCAGTGAAATGATGCTGTCACATTTACTTGTGTATGACTGCAGAAAGCCTATAAACAGATTTCAGAAGTAGGAGAGAAACTGCTCTGTTGCTTAAAACCTGAAGCATGGAGAGGAGCTGGTACCTTAACAAGAGTTTCACTTGCTCTCCTACTCAAGAGACTATTTCATGTTTGACTATAAAAGGTGAGTGCTTAGGTAATAATTTCCAGAAGAGGTCTTTTCCAACTAAGATGATTCTATGATTCTAACAATTTAGAAATACAGGATAGAGCAGAAAGAGTGGAAGGAAGTGGAACTGAATTTTGTGGAACTGCAAAGTACATAGAGAAGGGCTTGTCAATTCATAGTAAATTTTACTTTAGGAAGTAAAATTGTTATTCCTTGCTTACTAGATGGAGTCACAGAATGCTAGAGCTTGGAAGGGATCTCCACAGACCATCCAGTCCAATCCCCTTGTCAGAGCAGGAGCACCCAGGGCTGGTCACTCAGGAACACATCCAGGTGGGTTTGGAAAGTCTCCAGAGAAGGAGACTCCGTAACCTCTCTGGGCAGCCTGTTCCAGGGCTCCAACACCCTCACAGGGAAAAAGTTTTCCCGCCTGTCCTGTGGCACCTCCTCTGCTCCAGCTTGCCCCCAAACCTCTTTAACATCTTCATAGATGATCTGGATGAGGGCATCGAGTCAGTCATCAGCAAGTTTGCAGATGACACTAAGCTGGGGGCAGATGTGGCTGGGTTGGAGGGCAGAAGGGCTCTGCAGCGGGACCTTGACTGCCTGGACAGATGGGCAGAGTCCAATGGGATGGCATTCAATAGCTCCAAGTGCAGGGTGCTGCACTTTGGCCACAACAACCCCATGGAGAGATACAGGCTGGGGTCAGAGTGGCTGAGAGCAGCCAGACAGAGAGGGATCTGGGGGTACTGATTGATACCCGCCTGAACATGAGCCAGCAGTGTGCCCAGGTGGCCAAGAGAGCCAGTGGCATCCTGGCCTGCATCAGGAATGGTGTGGTCAGCAGGAGCAGGGAGGTCATTCTGCCCCTGTACTCTGCACTGGTTAGACCACACCTTGAGTACTGTGTTCAGTTCTGGGCCCCCCAGTTTAGGAAGGACACTGAGATGCTTGAGCGTGTCCAGAGAAGGGCAACGAGGCTGGTGAGAGGCCTTGAGCACAGCCCTACGAGGAGAGGCTGAGGGAGCTGGGATTGTTTAGCCTGGAGAAGAGGAGGCTCAGGGGTGACCTTATTGCTGTCTACAGCTACCTGAAGGGTGGTTGTGGCCAGGAGGAGGTTGCTCTCTTCTCTCAGGTGGCCAGCGCCAGAACGAGAGGACACAGCCTCAGGCTGCGCCAGGGGAGATTTAGGCTGGAGGTGAGGAGAAAGTTCTTCACTGAGAGAGTCATTGGACACTGGAATGGGCTGCCCGGGGAGGTGGTGGAGTCGCCGTCCCTGGAGCTCTTCAAGGCAAGGTTGGACGTGGCACTTGGTGCCATGGTGTAGCCTTGAGCTCTGTGGTAAAGGGTTGGACTTGATGATCTGTGAGGTCTCTTCCAACCCTGATGATGATGATGATGATGATGATGATGATGATGATGATGATACTGTTTTGGCAAAACAAGGATCTTAACAAAAGCATCATGGGAGCTTGAGATACGGGCTAGTGCTGGTGTCAGTGCATATGCAGAAACATGCCCTACTGAAATGTGTATTCAACATGAGTGACCGCTTTGGAAAATGTAAGTTAATCCTCAAGGGCGCCCATAAAACACACAGCTAAGATCAAAGGTCTTTAACTGGTTGACTGAGACAGTTCAGTGTTTTCAACAGTTATTTCCACTGAAACGTTGATAGAAGTTTGTGGCTGGATAGCAGTTTGTTGTTCTGAATGTCAGGGAAGCATTGATCTAATTAAATGTTTGCATTTTGCTAATTAGTATTGACTCTGGTCGTATGCTGCCTTTACCTGATCCCTCTGGGAGAGGCAGAGGTCAGTTGGTTGTGCCAAATGGGTTCTCCAGGGCAGAGAGGGGCAGCAGAAAATCCTTGAGAAAGCTAAATAAAGGGACCACCTCCACATGCACTGGGGAGCAGATGAACTGTTACTTCCCCAAGGCACCGTGTCCATCCAGCAGCTTTCCCTTCATTACCCACCTCTCGCTAAAGTTTACTTAGACAAGTCTGTGAGGCAGAGTTCTTTTTCCCTTATTTGACTGGAAGTATAATTTTATGAAAGTATCATTTCTGCGTTATAAAAGTGAAAATAAAGCAGATAGGTTCCTGGTGAGGTTATAGATTTTTTATTTTAGAACAAAAAAATGTGTTGGGAAGGCAATTTATTTCATGCTATTTCTTCTCTTTTTTAGCTGAAAGGCTGTCCTTTTATTTTCTTGGGGTGGATGTTTGCACCTTTGCAAAATTAGTCTTATCTGCTTGAAATGTGCAAAATGGGTTCTGAGCTGCAAGGAATTCTCTTTCACATGAGAAACAAGTGACTGTGGGAGGGATGAAACAAAAATTTGGGCTAGAAAACACAACAGCTGTGTAATTTTGATTTTTTTATGACATGTGAAGAGGCTTAGCATTATCTGGGTGCTCTTTGTTAAAACCTCTGTTTGTAGTACAGAGAAGTTGTCCAGGTGAGAGAACACAACCTCCACATTTGCAAGTGATATTTGTGCTGCTCGCTGAGCAAACAAAGAGGATCACTGGAACCAGACTCCGAATTTGAGTGTTTTGGGTGATTTATCTACCAGATGGTAAATGCAGTCCGATGTAAAAAATTAGTCTGGGAGCAGGGAATCAATCATCCAGCACACTGATCAGCAAAGGGATTTGGGTGTTATAGCAGAAAAATTAATGAGCTGGCAATCCACTGCAGAGCAGCATTAAAACAAAAAGATACTACTCTGTAATAAAAGAGTCCTCACTTAGAAGACAAAGGAGATGAACATACTGCTTCATTAGACACTTGATAAACCTACTTGAAAGCAGTATATCTGATGCCCAAACCCCAATATTATTCAAAGGTAATGATTAAAAAAGTCAATATCAGCATCTGCAAATTGGAGTAAATTTAGGGAAGTGATGTTTTCCACTGCTTTTACATTTGTTTCCCAAACACTTAGGCTTTTCAGGCATAGGTATTACTTACTAGTATTCGATATTATAGTAATAGCTATTTCTACACTATATATTCTACACAGTGCTTTCAGGATTACCTAATGAAAGATTATAAGACACCAATACCCACTTTATTCCAAAATGATAGCTTTCTATAAAAACACTGAGAATGTGTCTCTAGCCTCTTTCAGTTACTCAGGCTACAAGAGATCAGAATAGCTTCACCACCAAAATCTCTTCATGCCGTTTCTTACCCTTTTTGTAGGAAGGCATTGAATTGCCATGTAGGAAGGACTAGGAAAAGGTGTCTCCTGTGCTGAATTCCCACTTTGAAAGTTGTTATTTTTATTCTAAGGATTAGGTGCAGATTAGGTTCTTTGGGAAACGCTATGTGCAGGCTGCTTCTGCAGGGGCAGCAGCATTGCCTGACTATGCTGGTGTGGGGCCGCTTGACACAGGTGGAAAATCTAACAGTCCCCTCTTGATCCTGAGGCATCAAAGTTTCTTCTGTGCCCATAGGTAGCTGAAAGAAGTAGATTGGAAAAGATCTCTTTTCTACTTTGGAAAGCTACCTGAAACTACACTTGTGTGTCTTCTGTGAGTAACTGCTTCGATTTCTGAGAACAGCCAAGGAGATAGGAAATATTAATGCCACACTGTCCTCCAATTTTGGCCTTTTCTTCTTTTTGTGGGATTTTTTTCTTTGCTTGCTTGCTTGTTTGTTTGTTTTTCTTGGAGGTGAGGATTGTGAGCATTGGTATATTGATGAACAGCTAGTGGAGCACACAGTAAAAGTCTCCGGTGTCCTTGTAGATCGTGCAAGTATAAGCCCTAAATTGTCTTTCAGTTACTGAGTATTTCCTGGTTGTTTTTTATTTGGTTGAGGTTTTTATTTGGTTTAACTATATATATATATATATATATATATATAAAATTTGGATTGGGTTTTTTGGTTTGTTTTGTTTTAAGTGTTGCCTGGAGAAAGATTTCTACAAACACAGGGGAAAGGGGAAAGCAGCTGATGGTCTGCCTACCAAAGCAGTACAGTGAAGCCCACTACCTAAGGAGCTTTTCCAGAAGTGCTAACCACTACTTAAAATCAACAAGAGCTCCTAGATCATTGTCCTTGTGAAAAACGGATTTCTCTGTGTACAGAGTAAGCAGTAAGAACCTGCAAATATTAGTCTCACATAGCTCTGCAGATTAGGGATGTAGAAACAGTGATTTCCATAGACTTTCAGGATCTGCAGCCAAGCCTGTACCGCAGTGATGGACTCTATTGCCTGAATTTCTCTGAGCCACAAAGACATGTTTACTTTCAAATTATGCAGAACATGTGAAAGTAGTTTCTGATGCTTTGCTGGATTATACTTACACAGCTGCAGGGCTAATCAAGTTCAGCCTGTGTGTAAATAGGAGCTGTACCTCAGTCAGTGTTTGTTTGTCTCAGGGCAGCAACTGGCCTTTTACTTCCTTTCAACTGTATGGGTGCGAGACGAAGGGCAGAATTTGGTCGTGTGTCTATTTACAATGTGTTCTTTACTCCTGCTATATTTATATGGGTTTTTTTTTTGCTAGCTATATGTTGTCTGCCATTTTGGATGTGCACATCACTTGTAAAAATGGCTGATCAAAGCTGTGGGAACTGCTAAGACAGAAAACGCAGATTAAATTCAGATTGGCAGTGACACAGAGTCTATCAGTGCCACAGTAGCAATGGGTTTCAGAGCAAGAGTGATAATATAGCTGTAATCTTGGTCTTGTTCCCTTGCTTCACCTTGGCCCCCTGGCCTGACTGGCTGTACCTGGAGGGAGGATTGGGCTCTACTTCTTGCTCCATTGGCCAGCTGCTAGAGGACACCTGGCAAAGTGAAGATGTCTTTCGCACTGTCTAAGCAAAGGCAAAATGAGAGCCAGGAAGTCAAAGTTCCTTGATCCTCCACTGTACGTCAGGTAATAGCAGCTAATTTATGGCAATTAGGAAGTCTCCCCCAAGAGCTGTAAGCTGACACCAGGCGTATTTTGGCAGTCTCTGCTAGCTGTGCTCCTCGGCCCAGGAACTGCAGGGAAGACAACTCATGAGCAGACTAATCCGCCCTTACATTTGCCAAGGGAATCCCCAGCAGGGAACCGTGAATAATTTCCACCTGCTTCGTACTGCATGAGTGGCACGGCGGGGACAGAGGGAGATGGATGAATATATTCAGGGAGAGGTTGCCTCCTGTCTGTCCTTTAAATGAGGCTTGTTTCCTAGTCCAAAATGCTGGACATCAAAGGTCTAGCGGTTTTGTCCGTCTTGTTGATGTGGTGTGCTGCAGAGATGCTGTTGGCTCCAACTGGGTTTGAGTTCATCAATTCTCTGCAAACCTGATGGCTCTACCAGCCCTGCTTCAGCCATCACTATAAAAGACGATGAGGCAGGAGAGCATGTCTTGCTGTATCGATGCTGCACTGTAGCCCCACCATAAACTCTCAGCCCCTGAAAATCCTTCCAAAACTGTCAAAGGAGATTAGCAGGAGCTTTGGGAATTGTGTTTCTCTTTGTGTTTCAGTAAGGATAAACGAGCAGGCAGAGAAGAATTATTAGCTATAGATTTAGTTGACAAGAATGCATATGGGAGAAAAATGTACTTCGGTAAGCTTAGCAACTCCTCAGTGGTGATTTGTGTTTTAGAAGCATAATGTAGTTGTTAAAGTTTGAAAGGAACAGAGCTGGTGGCTCAGGTCCTTCCTTGTTTTTCCAACTTACTGGAATTACCGGGATTCATTAAGAACCCTGAACGATCAACTGGGGGCTTATTTGTTTGTTTTCTCCCTGTGATTTTTAGGTGGCTGGTTATTTTGTAACTTTTCCAAGGGTTTTCTGACTGTTTAATTACGATTTTCCAAACTAGTCCTAAATAGCATAGTGTATGGGTGTTTGGAGGAGAGAGTTTACAGAAACCTAATTATGCTCCAGCACCATTCATACTGCTAATGTTGCAGGGATATTCACCAAGAGTTAATTTATTTCCTTTCTCTGTATGCAAAACAGGAATGTAATGCCGTTTTTACAAAGGTATGTGTACCATAAGAAAGCACTACCATGTTTTTTTAGCACTTATAATTCTCTTATAAGATTTTAATGAGACTGAACTGCAAAAAGGAAACTTGAGGGTTCCCTATTAATTTGGAAAGTACCATATTAAACTGTTATGTTTTCATCTCTTATAATGGAAAATCCTCCTTTGTTGGAATTAGTATCACAGTATCACCAAGGTTGGAAGAGACCTCATAGATCATCAAGTCCAACCCTTTACCACAGAGCTCAAGGCTAGACCATGGCACCAAGTGCCACGTCCAACCTTGCCTTGAACATCCCCAGGGACAGCAACTCCACCACCTCCCCAGGCAGCCCATTCCAGTGTCCAATGACTCTCTCAGTGAAGAACTTTCTCCTCACCTCCAGCCTAAATCTCCCCTGGCGTAGCCTGAGGCTGTGTCCTCTTGTTCTGGTGCTGGCCACCTGAGAGAAGAGAGCAACCTCCTCCTGGCCACAACCACCCCTCAGGTAGTTGTAGACAGCAATAAGGTCACCCCTGAGCCTCTTCCTCTCCAGGCTAAACAATCCCAGCTCCCTCAGCCTCTCCTCGTAGGGCTGTGCTCAAGGCCTCTCCCCAGCCTCATCGCCCTTCTCTGGACACGCTCAAGCATCTCAATGTCCCTCCTAAACTGGGGAGCCCAGAACTGAACACAGTACTCAAGGTGTGGTCTAACCAGTGCAGAGTACAGGGGCAGAATGACCTCCCTGCTCCTGCTGACCACACCATTCCTGATGCAGGCCAGGATGCCACTGGCTCTCTTGGCCACCTGGGCACACTGCTGGCTCATGTTCAGGCTTCTGCCTGGTATTCTAAAAATAAACCAGATACTTTGTCTTTCTTTTGAAATGAGTGACTACATGAGATATTTTTGTCAACTCAAGATTCTGTTGTAGACTGGCAGGATCTGTGAGCATCCAGAGGTATTATTCCCTCTAATAAAGTTTTGAAGTGTATCCTAATGTTTACTTCTTGAAAAGGTCCCTAGCTTTAGGAACATTTGGACACTGGAATGGGCTGCCCGGGGAGGTGGTGGAGTCGCCGTCCCTGGAGCTGTTCAAGTCAGGATTGGACGTGGCACTTGGTGCCATGGTCTAGCTTTGAGCTCTGTGGTAAAGGGTTGGACTTGATGATCTGTGAGGTCTCTTCCAACCCTGATGATACTGTGATACTGTAACATTCAGCACTGACAATAAAATCTTTCAGACCACAAATACTGCAACAGGCTTTACTTCTTTTTTCTTTTGATAATTCACATTTTTAAGTAAGTTGCTGTTTCAGCTATTGTGTCTAATTAAGCTCTATTAAGAAATAGGTATTTCTGTCTGTGCTTTTAAACAGAAAGTTAATACTCCTTTAAAAGAGCTTGTCGTACATGCTGACTGTCCTGATGACAGTCTGTCATCTACATGGCTGGAAGAGTTATCCCATGGTATCGAGCCTCCTTGGTCACTATTTTGCAGTCAAGCTTTCTCATCATAGAATCAGAATCAACCAGGTTGGAAGAGACCTCCAAGATCATCCAGTCCAACCTAGCACCCAGCCCTAGCCAGTCAACTAGACCATGGCACTAAGTGCCTCAGCGAGTCTTTTCTTGAACACCTTCAGGGATGGTGCCTCCACCACCTCCCTGGGCAGCCCATTCCAATGGCAAATCACTCTCTCTGTGAAGAACTTCCTCCTAACATCCAGCCTATATTTTCCCCAGCACGATCTGAGACTGTGTCCCCTTGTTCTGTTGCTGGTTGCCTGGGAGAAGAGACCAACCCCTTCACCAGCTTCATCGCCCTTCTCTAGACTTGTTCCAGTATCTCAACATCTCTCTTGAACTGAGGGGCCCAGGACTGGACACTGTACTCAAAGTGTGGCCTGACCAGTGCTGCGTACAAGAGATGAATAACCTCCTTTGTCCTACTGGCCACATTGTTCCTGATACAGGCCAGGATGCCAGTGGCTCTCTTGGCCACCTGGGCACACTGCTGGCTCATGTTCAGCTACTGTCTACCAGTAACCCCACGTCCCTTTCTTCCAGGCTGCTTCAGAATCTCACATTTCTTTCTCATTGACCTGACTATATACTATTTACTCAATGGTCATACTAATGGATTTTAAACCTTTTTTTCAAGAAGTTTGATACACAGTTTATAAAAACTAAACCAAACACAGCTTACAAAACCAGACCATACAACCAAACAAGAACCACAATAAAAATAGAACTAACTACAGGAATAGACATTAAGGACATTATTGCTCTTACAGCTTCTGTGTTCAGAAATCTCCTGCTTCAGGAAGAAAACCAATAACTTTTCGGGATGCATTTTACAAGATCTCTAAAAATGATGCATGGACAAGTCTAGAATGAAAACTGCTTAATTTTTTTTTGGGGGGGGAGGAAGAGCATTAATTAGACTTCACATTTGGGTGAGAATGCAAGTGTTAGGAAAATAGTGGAGTAGGTTTTTTAAATAGCACTTGATACGTTCAATGAACAGCTTCCACTGCTATGAATTATTGCATCCCACTTGAATTGCTTGGAGGAAAAAAAAAAGCATCTAGACAATGAGAAATGCCCAATTAGTGAATATGTCTGGAAAATCTGATTTGAACAACTTGTCTAGCATGGCACAAGGACATAAAAATTACATTTGCTCGAATAACATTAGTTCAGGAATCTTCTTGTTTCTGAGTGCTTGATTTGCTCTTTCATTATGGCTTTGCTTAACATAAGTTCCTATGGAGAAGAAAAAAAAAGAGAAGAACGGCAGCTAGGGAAAATACAGACATTTCATAGCGTGGACTGGTTTTTAAGTGGATGTGAGAAAGGTTAAAAACCTTCATATCCCGTCAGAAACCTCTCACTTGAAGTAATGGTATAAAAGGTACCACGGGAAGTAATTCTCTTCTGTCAAGCAGCCACCTGAAAATAGAATCATAGAATGGTTTAGGTTGAAAGGGACATCAAAGATCATCTAGTTCCAAGTCTCTGCCATAGGCAGGGACACCTCCCATTAGAACAAGTTGCTCAAGGCCTCATCTAACCTGTCCTTGAACACCTCCAGGGAGAGAGCAGCCGCAACTTCCCTGGGCAACCTGTGCCAGTCTTTTATCACCCTCACCATAAAGAACTTCTTCCTAACATCCAGTTTAAATCTCCCCTCTTCCAGTTTGAACACATTACTCCTTGTCTTGTCATTACAAGACCTTACAGATAGTCCCTCCCCAGCCCTCCTGTAGGCCCCCTTCAGATACTGGAAGGCCACCCCAAGGTCTTCTTGAAGCCTTCTCTTCTCTCCAGGCTGCAGAGCCCCAGCTCTCGTAGCCTGTCCTCATAGAAGATAGATGTAGAATTTTTCTCTTATACTTACTGGAAGGTAGAAACCTAGGAACCCTAGGCTCTCTCTCCAGGCTCAATATCCCATGTTTTCCAATCAATTTTGTTTAACCATCCCTGCCTCTTTCACACTGTGGTCTCTCTCCTCTGGCTTTCCTCATGATCTTCTTTCTACCTGTGCTGTATCTGCCAGCTCTCCTTCACAGACAGTTGTCAGCTTTGTACTGAAGAGTGTTTTCTGCCCTTGGGCAAGGAGACAACTGAGACCATACAAACATGACATGTATGACAAAGACACAAGTTTGCTAACCCCTATTTTTGGTGTTGAAGCCACAGCTCACCTGGGACACCACATGCAGCCTGTGAGCAATTTTGCTGGTGGTGCTCTTCTAGTGGCTTAAACTTTCATATGGATTGGCTGGGATTGTTTAGCCTAGAGAAGAGGAGGCTCAGGGGTGACCTCATTGCTGTCTACAGCTACCTGAAGGGACATTGCAGCCAGGTGGGGGTTGGTCTCTTCTCCCAGACAACCAGCAACAGACCAAGGGCACACAGTCTCAAGTTGTGCCAGGGGAAGTATAGGCTGGATGTTAGGAGGAAGTTCTTGACAGAGAGAGTGATTGGCATTGGAATGGGCTGCCCAGGGAGGTGGTGGAGGCACTGTCCCTGGAGGTGTTCAAGAAAAGCCTGGATGAGGCACTTGGTGCCATGGTCTAGTTGACTGGCTAGGGCTGGGTGCTAGGTTGGCCTGGATGATCTTGGAGGTCTCTTCCAGCCTGGTTTTCTTGGGGATATTTTTGAGATTCCTTCACAAGTCAGCATGCAGCAACTGCTTTTTTTTTTTTTTTCCCAGGCTTGGTAAGCCTATTTCTTGTAATGGAGAGGTAAATAATACAAATGTAACAAGTATCTATGGTATTTGTCTCATAGAAAAATCAGATGAAGAGTATCATTAGATAATGTTGGAGAACACTTTTACAAAGCAGGAAGGAGAAGTGTCAGGGTTTGGTTGTAGGCAGATGCTTAGGGTATGGTTTTGCCTTTTAAATGCAACACAAATCTCAATTTAAATTCTGGTCTTCTGAGCCAAGCTGTTGGGAAGTGTCCTGGCTTCACATTCCTGCTTCTGGCTGTGTATATCACCGCAGACCTTGTCCTACCTCAGCCCTCAAAGCGTCTCACTCTCAACTGGGTCACCTCACTAAAAAGTGGCAGAACACTAATGCAGCAAAAAGCGGATTTTTTCTTTGCTTAGTGTTACTACTGGCTTACTGGCTGTTGTGACAAGTACCAGATGTGACAGGGCTAAGAGGAGGAGGAGAGCAGAGAGAGATAATGAAGAGATGTGAGGCCTTGTCCCCATTGGCACCAGCAAAGCTGCCTGCAAAATTGTACCCTTTCTGCACCTGGAGAAGGGCTCACAGCAGGAGCTCTTGCCAGCATATTGCTGCCAGGCTGACGGAGCAACATTAAAACTAAAGAGGTTAACCAAATAGAGAGAGAAAGCTTTTATATAAAAAGTTGTAGCCCTTTGCTTGGCTCCTGAGGCCATATATGTATTTTACATATGGGATGAGTTTTGAGGAAGCCTTTGGTATGTCTCTGTAAACACACATCTCATATTCAGACTGGCCATCTCCCTGGCTTGGACAGATTAGCTGTAGCCCTAAGTTACATCTTATGGCATAGATTTTAGTCTCAACGCTGAAATAATGACTTTTGGTATTCCTCTTTCTGCACAGCAGCCAGAAGTCTTGTGGAGTAGAGATCTGATCTTTGTGGAAGTGGGGAGTAGTGTGTGCAGGTGTGCAGTCAGATTGCCAGGGAAGCTTCCTGCAGATTTCCGGTGGAAGTGAAGTCTGTCAGGCAGAAAAGGTTTGTTCCCTTATTCAGAATCTTACATAGCCAGTGTAGAAGCAGTGCCTTGTTCGTGTTACACTTCACTAAATATATTTACTTTTATTTCTCACAGTATCACGGTATCACAGTATTATTAGGGTTGGAAGAGACCTCACAGATCATCAAGTCCAACCCTTTACCACAGAGCTCAAGGCTAGACCATGGCACCAAGTGCCACGTCCAATCCTGCCTTGAACAGCCCCAGGGACGGCGACTCCACCACCTCCCAGGGCAGCCCATTCCAGTGTCCAATGACTCTCTCAGTGAAGAACTTTCTCCTCACCTCCAGCCTAAATCTCCCCTGGCGTAGCTTGAGGCTGTGTCCTCTCGTTTTGGTGCTGGCCACCTGAGAGCAACCTCCTCCTGGCCACAACCACCCCTCAGGTAGTTGTAGACAGCATTTCTGCCACATGACAGAATTTATTTGCAAGAAAAGAATTTGACCTGCAAGAAAAGTTTTGTAGGCAGAAGCGAAGTGGCGAAACATGAGGCAGGATCCAGTGCAAGATGTTAAGCACTGTCTTCCCTGAAATTGAGGTGCAATTAAACTTTTTATTCCACTAAAGAACTTCAAGCCTATAGAGTAATATGGTAGCATAATGGGAAGAAGGTCTTAATGAGCTGCTGCAGTTATTGCAAGTTAAAGTCAGTTGCATGTTTGGTTAACAAAATACCAAGAATACATTATCACTAAATGGTGGCGATAATACACTCACAACATAAGCCTCACAGAGCTATTAAATGTACTGTATCTTCTACGAGGAGCAAAAAACAAACTAAGTAAACAAGGCACAGCTGTGGGGAAAAAACCCTGCAGGATTAAACCACAAAAGCATAGAATCATAGAATCAACCAGGTTGGAAGAGACCTCCAAGATCATCCAGCCCAACCTATCACCCAGCCCTATCCAATCAACTAGACCATGGCACTAAGTGCCTCATCCAGGCTTTTCTTGAAGACCCCCAGGGACGGTGCCTCCACCACCTCCCTGGGCAGCCCATTCCAATGGGAAATCACTCTCTCTGGCAAGAACTTCATCCTAACATCCAGCCTATACCTACGCTGGCACAACTTGAGACTGTGTCCCATTGTTCTATTGCTGGTTACCTGGGAGAAGAGGCCACCCCCCACCTGGCTACAATGTCCCTTCAGGTTGTTGTAGACAGTAATAAGATCACCCCTGAGCCTCCTCTTCTCCAGGCTAAACAGGCCCAGCTCCCTCAACCTCTCCTCATAGGATTTGTGCATGGTTGCTAACAGAAAAGAGCAATCAGGTTCATCCTGGATGGCAAAAGGAAACAACTCAGACAAAACAAAGCATAAAACTTCTGTCTTAGAGGAATCCTCTATTTCAGAGTTAGTGCTTCTGAAACATGCTTGGTGGGAGATTTTAATCACCTAATCAAAGAAGTAATAGAAACATTAATGATTTCTAACCTGCTGAAGCTCTGTACCTCCTGGGCTTTGTTTCATCATCTGAACTTAGAAGATCTGTATCTGCCAGCTTGGCTCATGAGCACAGAACCCGAGGTGAAGCAGGCTATTTCTGAAAGACCTGTGTGAACCCTTCCCACTTTAACAACACAGCTGATTTGAAATGGTGTATAAAATACACAGCTTTTTTTCCCCCTTGTGTTTATGGAAGCAGCTTTCCCAGGCACTGAGCAGTAGGGAAGCTGAGGACACGGTGGCTGTGCTGTCCTTCCATTCACACCCTTCCCTGAGACCTGATGCTACCTGCAAGCTTTGCAATGATGTCTTCTGTCTCAGCACAGGCCAGGGATGAAGATATTCAGGTCTATGCATCCCTTGTGTAACCAGCTTGTTGCTGGCTACCAATGGCATGTCAAGCCATTGATCACTACCTTTTGAGCCTGGCAGTGCAGCTGATTTGCAGCCAATCTGTGCGTCCCACATGTATTTCCTTAGCTTAAAAAGTGGACTACTGTGGGAGATAGTGTCAGAAGTCTAAATATATTTTACCTCTATAACTCTCACTTCAGACTTCCTTTGTGGAAGACAGTGAGCAGAGTCAGGCATGATTTGCCCTTGAAAAATCCATGATGGCTCTTTGTGCTAGTCCTCTTCTCTTGTCTGTGGAGATGATTACAAAAGGCTGTTTCCCAGGGACTTTCTAGGGGCTGAGCTAAGGTTGACCACTGGTTGTTCCCTGGGTCCCCTTCCTTGTTTGTCCTTCCTTAAAGATGGAAATAATGTTGGCCTTTCCCTTGTCATCAGAGGCCTTTCTCTATGACCTTGATTTTTCAGAGGTGAATTGACAATACCTTCACAATCAAATCAGTCAATTCTGTCACATTCTTGGGTGAGCCCTGGCCTGATGGGTCCAAAACATACCTGGTTTCTCTAAGAAGTCTTCCCCTATAGCTAAATTGCTGTAGGCTGGCCCTCTTTTTGAACAGGGGACTTGGGAGCAGGCTTTGTCTACAAAGGCTTGTAAGAAAGAACATGAAGTGCTTCAGTTTCTTCTTTGATGTCTGTTGCTTGTCTCTTCTTCATCCATCAACAGACTCACATTTTCCTGACCTTCCTACTACAAACAACATTTTGGTAGACTTGTTTCTTTTTAAGCTTAATGCCCCTTGCTAGCTCCAACTGGGCTTTTACCTTTCTGTTTTTGTGCCAGAGTGCCCAGGCAGTGTTTTTATTCTCCTCTTGTCTTGCCTGTCCTTATTTACACTTGTTTGCTCCCTTTTTTTTTTGTATTTTCAGTTCATTAAGACTCTTAGCCAGGTGGACATGCTGCCAAAAAGGTGAACTCAGGCAGGGAATAGTCAGAGCCATATAAAGGTGTACTTGTGAAAAACACAGCAGGTGAATGACTTTTCTGAAGGAGATAGAGTCAGAGCAGTAAGGGCAGGGATTTTCAAATAAGACATAGTGATGTCCTGGTTTGTCCAGGAAGAGGATGTTATTGTAAGGAGATAAGAGTGGGTGAAATGCCAGGTTGTTCATCCTGCTTTTCAGTGCATGTTTTATTTCGTGCTAAACTTTTTATTACTGCAGTTGCATTGCTACCAAGACACTCATACACAATTCACTGTGTGGAGTCAAAAGTGGACAGGGTGGCAAGAAAGTAATGAAAACAGAGAGAGCTTGCGGAGGAAATGGAGAAGTTGTGCCTGTCACTGTAGGATAAGTCTGCTGAAGGTTACTGTACAAGGGGAGTTAGAGAGGGTAATTGGCTGGATGTCAGCAAAGGTGTGGCATGATGGCAGGTGAGAGAAGTTATTCCTCACAGAAGAGGAATTTGAAGATTAAAAGATCAGGAGGAAGAATTCATTATTAAGCCTGGGTCAAGTGGCTTACACAAGATAAAACAAGCAAGAAAGGAAAGGAAAGGTCTTCAGTCAGAAGTGAATGTGAAGGATTATACAACATTAATAATCTGTATTAATTTTGATATCCAGGCGATGATTGTTAATAACTATGAAAACTGTTTATTAACATTAAACCTCACCAGAAACTTTATTCACAGGTTCAAAACAACGCACAGGTTGGAAATTCATACAGGCAGGGCACAGGCAAAACTAGAGCACTTATTTCTTAAAGTGGCAAATGCAAATATTATACTGGAAGAGGCTTTTAAGTATTTACTCACAAAACTGTAAATCAGACAGTACCCAGAGCAGGTGGAGCTCTGTCCGATGGCTGCTGAGACTTGATTTCTCCCAGGCTTCTGTTAAAAGGAGGCAGACAATCCCTGACCTTGTCCTCAGCTCCTCTGGATGATCTGTGTCTCTCCAGGACTTGTAGTCTTAGCAGGAAGACTCTCAGGGGCAGGCAGGATGTCTTGTGGTGTGCATGGTCTCAGCACAGTGTCACACTGGGGGCTGCCTGCAGGCATTTGGAGCCTGTTCCTGGTAAGCTCTCCAGGCAAATTTGGGATGCAAAATGAGGTGGCAGCAGCCTCGTGCTACCTACTCATCCCTCTATCAACATCCAGCCCATGCCTAGTGGGGCATTGGACATTGATTAGCCAATTGGAATGGCACTTTGCCAGGCCTCACCACATTAGCCAAAGCCAGGGCTTTTGCCCTCCCTTCCCAAGGTTGCTTCCCCAGCCCAGAAGGAGTGGGGCCAGGCAAACATATCTGGGAATGGGCAAGCCTATGTTTGCCCCATCAGGCCTGCCACCACAGTGAATAAAGATGAAAATTACTTGAGTTTGAGGTAAAAATTAAAGGAACAGGAAGAGGCAAATGTAAGAATTGAAGGTATAGTAAAAATGGGATTTGGATAGATCAGCTTGGAAAGAAAAAGCAAAAATGTTGCTGGCCAAAAAATAAACCAAAGTACAGGGCAAGAAGAGGAACCATTGTGGTTTAACCCCAGACAGCCAACTAAGCACTGAACAGCTGCTTGCTTGCTCATTCTCCCTTGCAGCGAGATAGGAAAGAGAATATGGAAAGATGAAACTCGTGTTGAGATAACAGTTTAAAATTAAATTAAATATAATAATAAGAAGAATAAAATAATATTATAAATAATAATAAACATAATGAAAAGGACTATAACAAAAGGGAAAAAAAAACCACCAAGAAAAGCCAAGTGATGCACAATGCAATTGCTCACCACCCACTGACTAAAGCCCAATCGGCAGTCCATGTTCACCCTCTGTCCAGTTATCCCCAGTTTATCACTATGCATGATGTGCTGTGGTATGGAATATTCCTTTGCCTAGTTTGGGTCAGTGGTCTTGGCCATGCTCCTTGACAGCCTCTTGAGGATCTGCTCACTGGAAGAGCATGTGAACTTGAAAAATCCTTGATTTAGAATAAGGCTCCTTAGCAACGACAAACATCATTGCATTGTCAACATTATTCTCACACTAAATCAAAAACACAGTGCTGCACCAGCTACTAACTAGAAAATGAAATCTATCCCAGCCAAAACCAGGACAGAACCCTTCCAAGCCACTGGAAAACAAAACTGGAATGTTTTAAGAGAAGAGTGGCTGTGAGGCACAAGCCAGTGAGATGGGCAGAGTGGTGATATTATGACAGGAGAGGTTATAGGTAGCAACCAACAGGCAGCAGGTTTTGGAAAAGCAACTGAAGAAAGGCTGTTGAAAGAGGGAAAAGAGAATAGAGGATGGTATTGCATTTAGCTGAGGAACTGGCTGAGAGAAAAAGTAAATTAAGGAGAAAGAGAAGTCCCAGCATCACAGAATGTTAGGGGTTGGAAAAGGCCTCCAGAGATCATCCAGTCGAACCTCCCTGCCAAATCAGGATCACCTAGGGCAGGCTGCACAGGAACACATCCAGGCAGGTTTTGAATGTCTCCAGAGAAGGAGATTCCACAACCTCTCTGGGCACTCTGTTCCAGTACTCTGTCACCCTCACAGTAAAGAAGTTTCTTCTCATGTTGAGGTGGAACTTCCTGTGTTCTAGCCTGCACCTGTTTTCCCTTGTCCACCAAATAAAGGCCATCACCTTCATCTTGACACTCACCCCTTAGATACCCTCTCAGCCTTCTTAGGACTGAACAGCTCCAGTTCTCTCAGTCCTTCTTCCTAGGAGAGATGTTCAAGTCTCACAATCATCCTTGTAGATCATCCTGTTGGACTCTCTCCAGTAGATCTCTGTCTCTCTTAAACTGGGGAACCCAAAACTGGACACAGTGTTCCAGGTGTGACCTCAGCAGGGCTGAGCAGAGGGGAAGGAGCATCCTTGTAGATCATCCTGTTGGACTGTCTCCAGTAGATCCCTGTCTCTCTTAAACTGAGGAGCCCAAAACTGGACACAGTGTTCCAGGTGTGATCTCAGCAGGGCAGAGCAGAGGAAGGAGAACCTCCCCTAGACTTGCTGGACACATTTTTCTTGATGCAGCCCAGGATGCTGGTGGCCCTCTTGGCCACAGGAGCACATTACTGTCCTGTGGGTAATTGGCTGTCCACTAGGACTCCAAGGTCTTTCTCCATAGAGATGCTTTCCAGCAGGACAACACCTAGTCTGTACTGGTGTTATTCCTCCTCAGATGCAGGACTCTGCCCTTGCCAGTGTTTTAAAGATTCCTGAATGAAGCCTCCTACATCAGGAAGCAACAGAGGGGAAATCAGTTAATCAGAGATCTCATTTATGTCTTTCCTCCCTGCCCCCCTGTCTTTCTTAAAGGAAAAGCTGAGAAAAACAAACCTTCCCCTTGATAGAGTATCCTTATCTAAAACCTTTTATCAGTTATTATGGTTTCCAATTAGAAATACATATATGGTCTCTGTTTAACAGACCATGAGGAAAAATGACAGATTAAACCCCTAATCCTGTAAATATGCACGTGCTTAATTCATCAGTCATATACTTATGTTCTTAACTGTTCTGTAAGATCAGAGCTGGAGTACTCAACTGCTTTAAATATTAAAAATGAACACTTTCAAAAGTGTTTAATACCATTTTAGACTTAACTGATTTGGATATTAAATCAAGAATACTTAGAATAAACCAAACCCTCTCACCCTGAAGGACAAACAGATTTTTAACGTGGTGTGTTATCTTTATACAAGAGTAAATTCCATACATTTATCATTCATGAGATATCAAAGCTGAAGTTACTTAATGTTTATTGGTACCTTTGAAATCTAATTAATTTCAGAAAAATATATATATATTCAAATCCCAAATTAAGGCATCTGTGACGCTGGATCTAATCTGCAGGGACTGGATGGATGAAGATTATAAATTAAAATAGACTGTGTTTCTGGCTTGGAATCAAATATGGAACATGCACAAGCTGGTGGGTTTGTTTTATCATTCATTCAAAGCATTCAATCAGTAATTTTTAATTGAGATTTTTCATTGGAACATTTTGTTGTGCTGTCTAGTTAAAAAGAATTAAGCTGTGTTGTTAGGTTTTTTAGAGCATGCTTTGGTTTTATTTGCTGAGTTCCATGTTAGAATGAATGAGGTGGATATGTCAGAAGTTTGTAAACTACTTTGCAGGCCATTCTGTTTAAAAATGTAATGAATCTTTGCATTATTTTCTTATATGTTACAAAATTCTGGTGAAGAAAGTTAGATTTGTGACAAAGAAGTTGCCCTTTTTTCTTCTGATTAATATTGTTTATAATTGGGGAATCATCCAGTGTTACATTTGTATCCTTTAGGCACTGTATACATAAATATACATAAATGATGGTCTAATTTTATGTCTGTGACTTGGAAAAATGTCTTACTCCTCTGTTCTTTTACATAATCATTATCTAACATAAGTGTTACCACGTAATCACAGAAACATTCTGGTTGGAAAAGACCCCCAGGATCAAGTCCAACTGCTGTCCTTACTCTACAAAGTTCACCCTTAAGCCATATCCCCAAGTACCACGTCCAAATGACTTTCAAACACATCCAGGCTTGGTGACTCCACCACCTCTCTGGGCAGCCTGTTCCGATGCCTGACCACTCATGCTGGGAAAAAATGTTTCTTAATGTCCAGTTTAAACCTACCCAGTCACAGCTTGAGGTGGGGCGCGTGGGTAAAGTGACTCTTTGTTCACCAGTATGGTTAAATGGTCATAATCCACTTTATTTCTGTGATACAGTGACTTATATGCATTCTAGCAAGAGGCGTGCTCCACCAAGATTGGTTACAATCAGAGGGTACAGGGTTACTTGTAAGGCATCAATAGGTCAGCATACCATAACAATCTGACCACCTACTCCAGCCCCCTTGGCTATCTAACTCTGCCCACTGCAGCTGTGTGTGGGGTGCTCACTTGTTTACAGTTTGATTTCCTGGGCTAGCAGCATCCCAAGGCCATTTCTCAGCACAGTTGCTCATGTTTATCATTTCTGTGTCCTCAGCTAGCAAGAATTCTCCAACAATTCCCTCTTCTTCTGTAACTATTTATCTGTGAGAAGAGACCAGCAGCAGACTCTCCATAATGTCTCTTCAGGTAGGTGTAGACAGCAATGAGGTCTCCCCTCAGCATCCTCTTCCTCAAACTAACCATCCTCAGCTCCCTCAGTTGCTCTTCATAAGATATATTCTTCAGACCCTTTCCCAGCTTCTTTGCCCTCCTCTGTACTCGCTCTCACATCCCTCTTGTATTGAAGTGCCCAAAACTGAACACTCAAGGTATGGCCTCACCAGAACCGAGTACAAGGGGACAATCACCTCCTTTCTCTTGCCAGACACAGCATTTCTAATACAAGCCACATTGCCATTGGCTTTCTTTGCCAACTGGGCACACTGCTGGCTCATACTGAATTGTTTGTCTATTACAACTCCTAGGTCCCTTTCTACCAGATAGCTCTCCAGCCATACCTTCCCAAGCCTGTAGTGTTACTTGGGGTGGTTGTGGCCCAAGTGCAGGACCTGGCATTTGGCCTTATTGAAGCTCATGCCATTGACATTGGCCCAATAGCTTTATGTGATTACACTGTTAGATCTTAAAGTAGATATGCTGATCTTCATCTTGGCAATCGTGAGAGATTCTGTGATGAAATTTAATATCCTGATTTAAGTTCTCAGATCGTTATATTTACAGTATCACAGTATCACAGTATCACCAAGGTTGGAAGAGACCTCACAGATCATCAAGTCCAACCCTAATTTAGCTATAGTTGTTTTGTTTGCTTATTTAAAATGATACTGTGACTTAAATATGGGAGTTGTTTCTGAAAGAGACAATTCAGAAACAATTATAATTTAACATGTGTCACAGATTTCTCCAGAAAATGAATGCTGCTTTCTGTTCAGGTCTTAGATTAAGGGGCTTATAAATAAATGCTGTGGATGTGGTCTATCTGCACTTCAGCAAGGCCTTTGACACTGTCCCCCACAGCAAACTGCTGGCTAAGCTGTCAGCCCATGGCTTGGATGGCAACACTCTGTGCTGGGTTAGGAACTGGCTGGAGGGCCGGACCCAGAGAGTGGTGGTGAATGGTGCCACATCCAGCTGGCGGCTGTCACTAGTGGTGTCCCTCAGGGATCAGTGCTGGGCCCCATCCTCTTTAACATCTTCATAGATGATCTGGATGAGGGCATGGAGTCAGTCATCAGCAAGTTTGCAGATGACACCAAGCTGGGGGCAGATGTGACTGAGTTGGAAGGCAGAAGGGCTCTGCAGCGGGACCTTGACCGCCTGTACAGATGGGCAGAGTCCAATGGGATGGCGTTCAATAGCTCCAAGTGCAGGGTGCTGCACTTTGGCTACAACAACCCCATGGAGAGATACAGGCTAGGGTCGGAGTGGCTGGAGAGCAGCCAGACAGAGAGGGATCTGGGGGTGCTGATTGATACCCGCCTGAACATGAGCCAGCAGTGTGCCCAGGTGGCCAAGAGAGCCAGTGGCATCCTGGCCTGCATCAGGAATGGTGTGGTCAGCAGGAGCAGGGAGGTCATTCTGCCCCTGTACTCTGCACTGGTTAGATCACACCTTGAGTACTGTGTTCAATTCTGGGCCCTCCAGTTTAAAAGGGACGTTGAGATGCTTGAGTGTGTCCAGAGAAGGGCAACGAGGCTGGTGAGAGGCCTTGAGCACAGCCCTACGAGGAGAGGCTGAGGGAGCTGGGATTGGTTAGCCTGGAGAAGAGGAGGCTCAGGGGTGACCTTATTGCTGTGTGCAACTACCTGAGGGGTGGTTGTGGCCAGGAGGAGGTTGCTCTCTTCTCTCAGGTGGCCAGCACCAGAACAAGAGGACACAGCCTCAGGCTGCGCCAGGGGAGATTTAGGCTCGAGGTGAGGAGAAAGTTCTTCACTGAGAGAGTCATTGGACACTGGAATGGGCTGCCCGGGGAGGTGGTGGAGTCGCCGTCCCTGGGGCTGTTCAAGGCAGGATTGGATGTGGCACTTGGTGCCATGGTCTAGCCTTGAGCTCTGTGGTAAAGGGTTGGACTTGATGATCTATGAGGTCTCTTCCAACCCTGATGATACTGTGGTACTGTGATACTGTGATTTGGCGACAGTAAAAACAAGGCACCTTGTTGCATAATCCAGACATAAAAGAAACACGGGTTGGAAAAAAATGATGACAGTAAATGTTTCTATGTGAAACCCACGCCCTTTTGGGAGTGTTAATTTTTACAGGAGCATTTGAAGAGCATACTAAATACAGGAGGTACAGTTAGGGATTCTCCTCCATCCCCAAGTGAAAGATGGTGTCCTGTTGTGCTGCCCCAGAAGCAGCAGAGGCGAGTGGCTGATTAATCAGAAGGTCTTCCAGCTGAATGTTCCTCCTTGGAATGTACCAAGCAGCCTTTAAAATGGACCTGTTAGTTCTGGACAAACTTTGTTGATCCATTCCAGAACCAGTGCGGAAGACAATGTTGTAAGAAGCCTGTGGTTTCCTTTCCATAGCATGAGTCCATCTGGGACGGTAAAGGGTTAACCCTCCTGGGGGAGTGGTCTTGACTCTGACCCCAGGTGTTCCCCGGGGGTGGGTCCAGCCCTTACTCCATGCCCACTTCCTGTCTAGCCCCCTATAAAAGCAGGACCCTCCTGGTTTGCTCCCTCCTGCCCTGCCTCTCCGCTTGACAGTGCTGCCTTCCTGTTGCCTGCTGCTCCTTGTTTTGCTGCGTGGCTGTCAGCGTGCAAGGTGGGTAAAACCCATTGCCATCAATCTGGTTGTATATATCTATTTTGTGTCTTGTTTTCCCTTCCCTATACCTCCTTTGTAACTTCCCTATCTCAAATACCTTTTATTTACTGTTAAAGTTCTCTCTTAATTTCCAACTCGAAGTGAGGCTATTTGTTTGGGTGTGCTTTACCTTTTCACAGTATCACAGTATCATCAGGGTTGGAAGAGACCTCACAGATCATCAAGTCCAACCCTTTACCACAGAGCTCAAGGCTAGACCATGGCACCAAGTGCCACGTCCAATCCTGCCTTGAACAGCCCCAGGGACGGCGACTCCACCACCTCCCCAGGCAGCCCATTCCAGTGTCCAATGACTCTCTCAGTGAAGAACTTTCTCCTCACCTCAAGCCTAAATTTCCCCTGGCGTAGCTTGAGGCTGTGTCCTCTTGTTCTGGTGCTGGTCACCTGAGAGAAGAGAACAACCTCCTCCTGGCCACAACCACCCCTCAGGTAGTTGCAGACAGCAATAAGGTCACCCCTGAGCCTCCTCTTCTCCAAGCTAAACAATCTTATAAAGGGGACTAGTTGACGTCAGAGTTTGGGGTGAGATGCAATGAGGCCAATTTAAAAGTTATTAAATAATTTATTGATATACACAAAATAATTCCCCCCAAACTTATTTACAGCTGTCCACACAAGTTCTTGGATGCGGTTGGCAGAACTATTTCACAGAATGTCTCTATACAATGGAGGTTTGAAAGGTTTCAGAACATGTCATTAATAGAGAGTCTGGCAGCTTAATTTGCTGCTTGTGAGGTTGATTAAAATCCTTTAGCAACTTGAACAAAGAATTAAGAGTGCTCACCAGTCCTAACGTCTGTGGCCCAAAACATAGGCAGGTAAATATTCAACAGGGGTCCTGTGGTAAATTCCACGTGGGCTGCAAAGTGGCTGAGGTAGCTGAGGCGAGGGGCAGGCGAGCGGCAGGTGAGCGAGGGACGAACGAGCATGCAAGCAGTTGGACTAGATGATCTTGGAGGTCTCTTCCAACCTGGTTGATTCTATGATTCTATGATTATTCACCTGTTCATCCCCATTTATAGGGTAATGGCTGAGGCTAATGGTCTCATTGGCCACACAATCACCCAAGTAGACCCCAAAATGGAAGCCCCCCCCCCAGGCTGTTGTCCTCCAAAAATGGGGGCTCATACACCTTGCATGCAACAGAGTCGTGGTCCCCATGAAACCCCTCTCAGGCAACTGGATTAAACCAGACTGGGTTGCCTGGGTTTCTTTGTCCTGTTTTCCCGCCTCTGGCTGCAATGCAGACAGGCAGGTAAATAAGATAGGACATGCTTAAGCCCATTTTATGCCCTTTAGGGCTATTCACCACAACATAGAATTCCTTTTCTTTGAAAAAAGGTGGGGGGAGAGGGAAAGGCATCCTATAAATGGTTATTGGTTCTGTTAGCTATATTTGAGACCCTGGCAAATTCAAACTAGAACTGTGTGTGCTAGTTTGAAGCAGGCCAGAATGTTTTGGTGAGAGAAAGTAGATAATTGGCTGTGAAAGGAAAACAATGGTGATGTCTCCTTCCCTCACAGTCTCGCTGAGAGGTATGGGAACAAGAAAGTAAACATTAGGTAACACTTTCTCTATTTTGTTTTCACTTTCTGGCTGGCTTCTGGACTCAGCTGCAGCTCCCTAACCTCACTGCCACTAACCTTGCTTCTTAACCTCTTGGCTGAACCTCTTTTTCTTCTTAGGACTAGGGTAAGGTTGAGAGGGGCAGGGGGAAGGTGCAGGGGTGGTTGAGAGCCCCTCCTGGGGACTTAGGTTTCTGGGAGGGGAGTTGTGTTTCTATATTACCTTTTACCTTGTCTATTTCTGTCTATAACTGTATATACTGCAAATATCTGCTTGTATATTGTGCTAGCTGTAAATGAATAGCTTCATTTATATTCCCAGAGCACGACTGAGTTAGCTGGGGTACCTTCTAAAGTGTGGGGGGGCAGGTAATAGCCAAACCACCACACTGAGGTAGGGACATACTCCATTCTTTGATGAATTCATAGTCTGATGAAGCAAATGCTCTGTTGGTGTGCTTATCTTCTGTGTGCAGTGATTCTTGTCCCAAGGTTGTCACTGAAACAACATGATTGAAGTTGTTGGACATTTGGACACTGATTGAATTTGTCTGAGCTTTCTGACAGATTAATACGACAGTGGACTAGTGTGACACAGTGTCTCATGTATAAGTAAAGTTGGATGGGACACATGGCCTTGTGTCTATGAAGGCATGCTGCCCATGTAATCTGCTCCTGTAGCAACGTGCTAGAGTAGCAATAGTATTACTAGTGTACTAATGCTAGCAGAGTTATTCTTGCAGAAATAATACACAAGCAGAATTATTCAGGTAGAAACAGTATATATCAGGAATATTTCTGACAATATCTTTGTAAGAAATGGCCTTGCAGCCCTTGGGAAATGGCTCATGGCTGAACTCAGCAGCTGTCCCATCCTCTGGCAGCAGCTCCATGCATGAGAAAGACCATCATCCCCAACTTTTCATAGTGGACACAGAAACTTCCTCTGCTTTTCATTCCTTTGATTTTTGTGGATATTTTTTTACTATCTTGGGTTTTACTACACATTTCCCTTTGAGATTCTTTTTATAGACAGCCTTATCCTCTTCTCCCTTTTCTTTCCATCTCCTTAGCCATGTGATATTTCATAGCAGACTTAAGAGACAGAGGAGATAAAGCCCTTCCACCTCATCTTGTTCTCTTAATATGTTGCTGTGACATGCCCACAGCCATGGTATTTCAGTACCTGGCTACTGCACATTAAACACAGCGATAGCATCTGTAACGTAGAATCCTTCCCTTTCCTTTCTCCATCCCCTAGTGAAAATTGGTTGCTGATTATATTGCCACGTTTAATGAATTTGTGAAGCAAAAGTTGAGGACTAGGAAAATGTGAATAGGAAAAAAAATGGAGGATCAAATTTGCCAAGACTGAGGAACTGTAAAACTATGCAGAGTGAGGCTTTTGTCCAGGAAGAGTGGAGTGTGTAGTTTCTAGGTCTAAAGAATGTCACAAACATCATTGGATTTACAAGAGACAGTGCATTTCCTCATGTTTCTGTGTTTAGGCATGCTCTGTGTTTTGAGTGTCATAGAATCAACCAGGTTGGAAGAGACCTCCAAGATCATCCAGTCAACTAGACCATGGCACTAAGTGCCTCATCCAGGCTTTTCTTGAATACCTCCAGGGACGGTGCCTCCACCACCTCCCTGGGCAGCCCATTCCAATGGGAAATCACTCTCTCTGTGAAGAACTTCCTCCTAACATCCAGCCTAGACCTACCCCGGCACAACTTGAGACTGTGTCCCCTTGTTCTATTGCTGGTTGTCTGGGAGAAGAGGCCACCCCCCACCTGGCTACAACCTCCCTTCAGGTAGTTGTAGACAGTAATAAGACCACCCCAGAGCCTCCTCTTCTCCAGGCTGCACACCCCCAGCTCCCTCAGCCTCTCCTCATAGGGTTTGTGCTCCAGGCCCCTCACCAGCTTTGTTGCCCTTCTCTGGACATGCTCCAGCACCTCAACATCTTTCTTGAATTGAGGAGCCCAGAACAATCCCCTCGTCCAGGTCATCAATAAAGATATTGAACAGGACTGGGTCCAGTCACCTTCCTCCTTCACCAAAACTTCCATCTCTCAAGAACTCTTCATGTTTTACATTCATTTCTGTTATCATACCTTTTTTTAATGCTTATCTCATCTTGCACAGAGGTGGATTTCCACAGACTGGAGGCTTTTTTTATGTCCATGAGCTACATCAGAAACATTCCTTGTTCTCTGTCTGTCTGAAAGTGACACAGCAATCAGGAGAGTGCACGAATTTCAAGCAAGATTTTGTTTCCCACTGCTAGGAACACTAAGAGGAAGACATAGTCATTGTGTCCTTGTCTGGGAAGCATCTTTTGTCCTGGATGAGTGAAAAGGCCAGTTTTGGTTGGATACATCACTTGTTTTCTGGGTTGCATTTGGCTGTTCTGGGTATCACTTCTGGTCCTACTGCTGAAGCTTCTAAGTGAGGTTACGTGAGCCATTTATAGTGACATTGCCTTGTTCCCCTCTGAACTACTTGAAGTCTGCGCAGGTACTTGGAGAAGTCAGTGTATATAGAATGTGACTGTATGAGGGGGATATTTGGAGAGATGGGCTTTTTAGAGCTGTTTGTCCATCAAGGCTGTGTCCAGCTTCCTTGAGTGTGTTTGGTATGCAAGCAAATAAACATGTCTCTCCTTTCTACTCCAGACCATAGGGAGGACCAGAAAAAGTTGGCTCAATGTTTAGATGCATTTCAGAAACCATCGTTTGAGTAGCTTGGAGTAGTTTTGGAGACTCAGACTCTCAATTAGGGAATTGTAGTTCCCTGCCAGCTTAGCACTGTTTGTTACAGGTATAATTACAGGCTCTATCTGTAGGAGAACAGTTTTCCTAGCAAAGAAGATTTTAGCAATATGTATGTTAGGTTTTCCTATTAAGGAGCTCCTGTTCTTAGATTCTGTGTTCCCTTCCAGTGCCTTAAAAGTACAAAATCAAAGTTTACCTTGGTCTAAGTCTTAATATTACAGAGCACATAATAATGCCTCTATATTATCAAAGGGGTAAACGGGCAGACATGTATGCCCTGAAGGCTCTTCTCTTAACAGGTCTTTGAATACACTGCTGTTCTACCCAAAACTGTGGACTTGCCCACAGACCACAAAAATCACTGATCTTCCATTTTGTAGTATCTTTTTTAGGGGGTAATGGGAGTACTGGAGGGACTAGACTTCAAAGACAGTTTTGGATTAAAATATGATAGCATACTTGGAAACAAAACCATTCAACACTTTAGTACTTCATGTCTGTGATGGGAAACTTAGGTGGTATTGTCTGTGGTATTTATAAAGTATTAAGCCTTTTCTGGTAAGTATTTTTATAGCATGGGAGGGGGAGACACTGATTTTAGTTCTATTGTGGCAAGTATCTGTTGGAGACCTGTCTGAGAAATTTGTTTGCTGAGTAAGAAATACAAATGCTTTAGAAAAAATAATATAATTGGACAAACACCTCTTAGATAAAAATGTTTTCTAGATGGATTTGTAAATTTGTGAGTAAGGATCCTTTTATCCTAACTCTTCCTTGTAATGTTAGTATTCCGTGGTGTAATATATGGCTAGTCTACTAAATGCTTCAGGGGGAAATGTATTTTTACAGAAATTAAATTGCACAGTGATCCTGCAAGCTTATACTTATTGGATAATTAAGATATAGTTCCAGCTGACATGCATCTTTGTGTCTGCTGTATGGGTGTTAGAGCAATTCAGTTGTCCTCAGAATATGGAGAAGGCTATGCACTGAACGATGCACTGCAAGCTGTGTTAAATATGTCATTATAAAAATTGAAAGTATTACAAAAAGCTTATGAAGCATTTTTTAAGGGCACTTTGTTTTTAAATTACCTTGTAAAACTAATTGTTTGTGGAAAAAAAGAGTAGGGAGGGCTTTTCTGGTCTTATGCTGCTTGATATTGTTTTGTTCTTTTATGTCTTTAAAGGGAATAAGAAAGATTGTTATGTGTTTCTTTCACCTTAGTCTCTCACTGAGGATAGTATTCTAAAGCTTAGGTTTTGCAGGCAGTCTTTTAAATACTGTCACTGAAAATACACAGTGAATTTGAAACACAGCATTATTGCAGAACTGCAAAATTCTCCTGCAAATAATAGCCTTTGACTATTGAACAGCTTTTGTACAGTGTAATTCAGATTAAGGCTGGTTTACAAACACATGCCTTGCTTAAACTCATTGGAAGCACATGTGACCTTTTTTAGGCCAAGAGAAATTACGTTTAAAAATCATCACAAAATGTAAAATGGGAGAGGAAATCATCTGAAATCTAATTTCAAGGCCAGCAGGGACTGCTGTTGAGCATGTAGCCTAACCTCTGCACGTGTGTGCTCTTGATATTCATTGTGTGATTCACATGTGAAGTCCATAATCTCTGGCAGAGCTAAAGTGTGGATTTTAGGAGGACATCTCAAGCTTGACTTTTAAAGACTTGAAAAGGCAGAGCATCCACCAGATTCACGGGTATGTTGCTGCAGTTGTTAGTCTTCCTCAGTGTGAAATCTGCTCCACGTAGTGGCTTTGAATTTTTTCAAGCTTCTGCTTCAGCAGCCAAACCTTGTTGTTCTTTTGTTTCCTAAATTAAACTGCTCTTACTGTCAGGAGCCGTTTTTCTACTGACGTATTTGTATACAAGATCACTAGCTCAGCTTCTGAGTTTCAAGCTGGGAGAGAGCCTCTAGAGCTTAGTGCCAGAAATTATATAGCCCATTTCCATATCGCTGGTGACTGAGATTAAGTAGTCTTCAATGTCTGTAGGTGCATTGTGGGTGATGTCCCAAGCCCAGTTGTTACAGACTGGGCTCTGGGGGATGTGATGGCAAACCCTTCTTAGGCAGCTGTGTTTAGTGTATATATGAAGCTTTGCTCTAGCATAAGGAGCTAAGAAATGTGTGTGGGAGCTTTGTCCTTGCAATTTCTAAATTTGACAGAGCTCCTCTGCTACTAGTCCTAAGTGTGGGGTGATAACATTTAATTTACTGCCAAAGGAAAGCCTTTGCAAGTCATGCTTTGCTGCTCAGATTTGCGAGCCCCAGCAGCACCTTTTGGGGAGCAGATCTGAGGTTTGGAAGGCTGGATCCGGCTGAGGAGGCAAGGCAAGCATTTGTGGCCAGGAAGGAGCTGCCAGGGGGTAATCAACACCAATCCATGGTCAGGACACTGGGCTGAGGACTGGAAGCAAGGTGCTGTGAATCTCCTCCACTTTGGCTAATTCAGACAATAATGGAAAGGTGACACATGTGATCTGGGGAACAGCGTGACCTTGCATGTGCCTGGAAAATATCATTCATGTGGCTGAAAAGTCCATATTAGGCAGAGCTTTGATGTCTCTTCTCTTTGAAAACCAAGGACGCTTTCCCCACTTACAGGTGATTGTGGCAGAGGAAAGCTGCCCTTCACAGAAGAAAAGGGCACTCACCACAAAAGAAGTTGTTGATGAGGTGCAAATAATAATTTGTTTGCACGCTACTAACAGTGACAAAATCATGAACCTCAGCTAAGTATGCCTGAGGATATGGTCTCTGTATATACACACCTGGGATTTTAAAAGGGCCAGTTTCACAAAGCTGGTAATGCTAATTAAGCTCTGAGGAAAACCTGTTTTCATCAAGTATTCATATAGTATTGACGTTTAAATTCCAAGTATATTTTGCCAGATGCTCGAATACACTCATCCATCCACAGCCTGGTGTAGGTAGGAAAGAAGCAAAGCTAACAGGGAAATAAAGGTTCTCACATGAACATCAAGGAGTCCATTTATGTGTGGGTGTGTGTTTTTAGAATCATAGAGCCACAGAATATTTGCTGCAAGCCACCTCCAGAGGTTACCTAGTGTACTGTGTATGTAAGTGTGTTTAAGTACACACAAACATGCTTATGAAATGAAAAATGAGGCTCTTGATACAAATTCAATGTTAGGAAGACTGGTGGGTTTAAAAGGGAAGGAAGAGGACACAAATGAGGAAAAAAAAATCAATGCCCAGCAGAAGTAGGAACAATGCAAAAGTTTTCAAGGCACAATAGGATGGAAAAAAAACTCAAAGAGATTTTTTTTTCATTAGTACATGGAAAGAGTAGGTGGTCACCAGTAGTTGTACAGAAAAGTGCTCAAGGAAGCATTCAGTAAATACTGTCCTCTGAATTAAGCATGTAGCATTTGGCTTTTTCTCAGGAGACAAGGAAAAGGATAATGAAACAATAATTGGGAAGAATTCTAAATTGCTGATTTTCAGATAGAGAACCAAGTTATGCTAGCCACTATTGCTGACCTGGAGGGAGCCTGAAAATGGGTGTGTTTCTAGGACTACTTCACCAATATTTCAAAATACTGGGATGTGATCCTCCCCTATGAAGTGCTTGCTAACTGCAGCAGGATGGTTTTCCCAGCAGTATGCAGGCTGGAGTGATTGGGGATGCATCTGTGGGCAGTGCTGTCCAGGAGTGCAGCCTGACAGGTTGCACATCTAGAAGATACTCATGTGTTTTGATGTATGAGACAATGTGTAAATTAAACAGCTCAATAATAACTTCAACAAGGTTTATTACTCATCCTCAATCTCTTAGTAGGCTTTCAGCAGAGGTTCCCTTTGGGGAGGAAGTGGGAACAGGAGTGTCAGTCCCTATTAACTACAGGTTTCAAACTCATTTTGGTGGCCTCTAAATCCTCTTCTGAGACAGTTTTACCATGACAAAGCTCCTTGTTCTATGGACATGAACAATGCTTTTTCATTCTTTCTTGCCATTGCTGTGACTTGGCATTGTGGTGTCAAAAGCCTTTCAGGAGTTCAAGCAAGTCTAAGCTGCCAGGCAAAGCAAATCACTGAGCTCAGCCCATCACCATCGTTATTCACCTCATGAACTTTATTTGGATATAGACTACATTTTCTTTCAGACCATTGATAAGGTGTCAGGCTGAGAATAGAAATCTGAACATCTTACTGAAAATGCCCTCGCATAAATCACAATCCCTGATTTAAATAATTACTGTTGAATTATGAGTTGGTAAGTGCCAAAAATATCTGTATGAGGTTTTAAAAATAATTCTAAGTGCTTTGCAAAAGGCTGTTTACCAACAGAATTACCCTTCACAAAGAAAGAGTAGTGTCACCAGAGAATAGTATCAAGTTTGCTGTCTGTCATAAAATTGATTCACAAAAATAGATTTAGAATCAAAGATATCAGCTTGCTCATTTCATTGCCCATTGTGGTGTGATGTTATCATAGAATCAACCAGATTGGAAGAGACCTCCAAGATCATTCAGTCCAATCTATCACCCAGTCGTATCCATTCAATTAGACCATGGCACTAAGTGCCTCATCCATTCTTTTCGTGAATGCCTCCAGTGATGGTGACTCCACCACTTCCCTGGTCAGCCCAAGGATCCAGGGTCAACATCAGCCTAACTCTAATTGTTAGAGGCTTATGATGTGGTATTATTTATATAAGGAGCTCTCTTTCTTACACAGCAGATCCTGATTAGGTTGTCCCGCTTTAATTTTCATTCTACTAGGGTGAAGCTAGATCATGCTTAGGGCTTCTCATGGGCTCATCAGTTTGAGCCAATTCTCCATGCTGAGGAAGATGCTTCTAAGAGGATGCTGTGAATTTTCCCAGAATGAATAGGTTTGGTGAAACAGCAGAACTTGCTCAACTGACTGGAAAGTAAATGGGCCCAGCTTTTCACATGAGCCATGCTCTGGTCAGTATCGTTTATTGAAGGAGCTAGTATGCAGTGCACAACACTCAAGTTGCAGTGGGGACACAAAGTGTTGCTATCAAGTTAGTTCCAGTAGACAAAAATCAGCATTTTCTGCAGAGTTACTCTAGCGTGATCAGGGAAGTATCATCAGATAGTCGAGCAGCATCAGCAGATATCATCAGTTTAAAAGAGATGAAATGGGTGATAGACTGGTGAAGGAGTCTGTGTAGCAAGACTCAGCATGAAATAACATTGCTAAGCAGATGCATCTAGATGATGTGGTGCGGTATGAATCCAGGCAGCAAGGAGAGACAGAAAAATCATCCAGCCCTTCCTTGCAGCTGAGGTGTATAGATCTCCCAGCAAAGTTAGTATATACCCTGAATTTTATGAGAAATGTTTTTCACTTGCTTCCAAAAAAAAGCTCACAGTATCAACAAGTGCCACGTCCAATCCTGCCTTGAACAGCCCCAGGGACGGTGACTCCACCACCTCCCCGGGCAGCCCATTCCAGTGTCCAATGACTCTCTCAGTGAAGAACTTTCTCCTCACCTCGAGCCTAAATTTCCCCTGGCGCAGCCTGAGGCTGTGTCCTCTCGTTCTGATGCTGGCCACCTGAGAGAAGAGAGCAACCTCCTCCTGGCCACAACCACCCCTCAGGTAGTTGTAGACCACAATAAGGTCACCCCTGAGCCTCCTCTTCTCCAAGCTAAACAATCCCAGCTCCCTCAGCCTCTCCTCGTAGGGCTGTGCTCAAGGCCTCTCACCAGCCTCGTTGCCCTTCTCTGGACACGCTCAAGCATCTCAATGTCCCTCCTAAACTGGGGGGCCCAGAACTGAACACAGCACTCAAGGTGTGGTCTGACCAGTGCAGAGTACAGGGGCAGAATGACCTCCCTGCTCCTGCTGACCACACCATTCCTGATGCAGGCCAGGATGCCACTGGCTCTCTTGGCCACCTGGGCACACTGCTGGCTCATGTTCAGGTGGGTATCAATCAGCACCCCCAGATCCCTCTCTGTCTGGCTGCTCTCCAGCCACTCCGACCCCAGCCTGTATCTCTACATGGGGAGAGATACAGGCTGGGGGAGCTCTGCCCTCTGAATGTCTGTATGACCAGAGAAAAAGAGACTTGGTAGTTGGGTGCTATATGGATCTTACTGCTTATCTTTTACATTTGCATTTGTATAAGCTTACTTAGGCAGGCACAAGCTAAGTGTGTGTACCTTACACCACAGGACCCTGGGCAGGCCAGCCTCAGTGGCTCCAGGTTCTTTTGTGTCCGTTTTCTGCGCTTGCCTCTCTGGTGGAGCAGAAATCATGCCTAGGCAAGGCAGGACATGTACAAGCCTATTTTGGGCCTGTCAGGCCTACCACAACAGTCCCTTTAAGCAAAGACTGACTTTTCCTTCTTTAGCTTGGCTGGTAAATAAATTAACTCGAGGTCTTTTTAGAGCAGTCTGAGACTTGCAATGCCAGAAAGAGCCTCTGAAAGAAATATGGCTGTGATATGAGTGTTCTCCATTGTACAGCTGTCTTCCTCTTAAGTGGTAATTATGATTATCCTGAAAAAAAAACAAAAGCCAGCTGAAATGATGAACCAGATCAGCTCTTTCCTCTGTTCCACATAACAAAGTAACTATTTGGCCTCGTTCAAGCCCCACTCTCCCCATCCTTCTGTATCAATTTACCTTAGTATACCATACAACACAGAAATTAGTCTTGAGTGAATATTTAGATATTATACAAGAATAAATCTGTCAGGAAAACAAGTGGATTATAAATGCATCCCCTGTACACAAGTTATAATTTAGAGAGGTTGTGTGCAAGTGGAATAATACTAAAAAGAAAGGCGTTGTGCTCGAATTAGCATTTTAATTTCCACTTTAAAAACCAAATGCTATTGTTCAAAAGGTTTTGTTCTCTCTTGGCTTTTAATAAAAGCCAACTGTGTGAGACAGTAGGTTCTTTTCTTTAAAGCCAACAGTTACTTTTAGGGTGCTTTTAATAAAGGTGTTTGAAAGTATCCATTCAATAATCACACTATTCTGGGGAATTTTAATGACAGGGAAACTCTGTGAGAGCTGCCCAGGCACCTGGTAATATGAGAGGAGTCACCTGTGAGGCAGAGGAGGGAAGAACCTGCCAGAAGCAGCTGCAATTCCCAGCAGTGCTGCTACCTTGTGTGTGGCTCCCTCTGGCTTGATCAAAGCTAGAATAATCCACCAAGATCTCTAATCGATACTTCATAACCACTGCTGCCACTGCAATTACTGCTGTAGAAAATTCAGAGAGGTGTGTTCCAGGTTGCAGATGGCTGCTTCTGGTCATTGTTAGTCAAGTCAAAGACAAGACATGATGGGTTGCAGCATGCCTGAAAATCCTAGTCTGCCCAGGCCATCTGCTATTCATTTAATTATCCATAAATAGACTTAATAATGCAGCTGACATTTTGAGAGGGAAATGTGTGCTTTTAAGGGAACAGAGTTGTCAGGTAGGAGGCACAGCTCTTCCCATATACAGATTTGCTTAAGAATGGTGAATGCTTGCAGTGGTGGGTTTCAGTAGATGCTGCACCTCTTCCAGTGCAGGCAAACTGGATTGCCAGGAGATTAGGAAAGATGAATCCAGCTCAGGGAAATGTATGAGAGGGTGAAATGCAACCATGAAGTCCCTGATCACTGTTTTCCCCTTTGTCTGCAGCAATGCACATCAGGATGGGTCAGGATGCTAGCATGTTGCTCTTTTTTCCCCCCACTTAGTTGTTGTATTTGTAGCATTGAGTACTTGTGTGCTAACTCCTGAGATGCTGATGGGTGTGGCTCAAAAAAAAATAGAAACAGTAAGGAAAAGGCTAAAGGGAATTAACAAAGAAATTCGATAATCACTTAAGCAACCAACTTTCACTAAGCAAGAAAAGGGTATATATAAAGCCATTCTCTGAATTTATAACCTGAAGTTCCTGTCTTTTACCAGCCAGTATTTAAAGACAAAACTTGGAAAGTTAAATCTCAACCTTAAAAGAGCACTAAAATTCAAAACCGGTGTGAAGTAAAAAGCAGATTTTAATAGGCTTTTTATATCTTCTTAAAGCTTCTTCTAACGTGGTTCTTTCTAAGGCTATGGTTTAACCAGAGCCCAATCAAATTACAAGTGTTTGAAATCTTTCCCACAAGCCAGATGAGTTTAGTAATCTCCTAATCCTGCTGCTGTGCCCCTCACCTACTGACCTTCAACCAGAGGACCACCTCCTAACCATGTCACTTATTCTCTTTATAAAGAAAGTAGGAAGATGTGTGCAGAATCCAAATCTTACCATGATACTGGGAAGTTTAATCAGTCCCTCTTTTGTAGGAAAAGGGTGCCAGATGTGTAGGTACTAAATTTCAGGACAAGTGATATGTTTTTTATTGAATATAGCAGGAATGCCATAAAACCAGAAAGCACAACAGTAAGTGCTGAAAATAGTTATAATTTAAACTAAGTTGCTCTTGTTCACACACTTGGAAGTGCTGTGATACTTTTCTCCATTAAGGTGGGCTGTATCTATTTACTTAGCTGTAAACTTACATGAATGTTTGATTTTAATTTTTTTTAAAGCAGCTATATATTAAATTGTGGGGGGAAATAAACTAAAGATGTAAAATGTAGGCATTTATTTTTGCCTGGGAGAGTGAGGGGGGGAAAAAAACCCCAACACACAAAACCTCAGCCTGTCACATGTTTTAATGCTTTTGCTGTTAAAGATACTGCCCTCTGACACAGGGTCATGAAATATTGCACGGATGACACATTTACACCCACCCATTCCATCCTCTGGGACAGAAAGGCAGGAACTTCCTGACCTCCCACCAGCTCAGTTCCCTCTCTCTGACTACCACTACCTTTCACTGGAAACTCCTCAGCACCTTCCCACCCACCCATCTTCACCTGGCCCTTCTGTGACCTCCTGCCTGTCAGAATCCCTGACAACTCTCACAGTCCTGTCCTTCCCCTCACTGCTCTCATTAATTCTCTTTTCTGCCCAGTCTGTCTTTAATCCTGGGCTACCATTTTCCTGAACATGGTGTGTTCAAAGCATCCAGCTCTGGCTTCTGCCTGGTGTATGTGTCAGCCACATGCTTCTTCAGAAGAAATCTCAGGACCACCCAGGAACTTGTTGCTGAAAATGTTTTCTTGCTTTTTCTGTTTTCTTTTCTCACAGCTTGTCTTCTGCATGCCAGGGGCATATGTGTGTGTCTTTCTTCAGAGCAGACACCTAGTCCTTTTGTCTTCAAAAAAAAAAAGCCCTTCTTCCTTCCCACAAAGAGTCCTATTTAGAGCCCTTTTGGTCTCTGATGCCCTGATGACTCTTATTTTGTGCATACATATTTTTTTTTTCTGCATTCTCTGTGAATTACTCTTAATGAGGTTTCTAATGATCTGGATTGAAAACCTGAAATAAGCTTTGGACCTGCCATCAGTTACTTCACTGTGGTAGGTTAGACTTGCTGTAACCTATGCCTTTACTTGAAAAAATATATTTCCAGTTTTCAAAAAGTGCCTTTTAAAACATAATAATAATAAAAAAAAATCTTCCAATCCTTCCAAATTTGCTCTTCTGCTGTTACTCTTCATGCAGTATCTTTTGGTTGGTTGGCTGTCTGTCTCCTTGTATCCCGCTGTATGTGAGCTGGGGTTGTTTAGCCTGGAGGAAGCTCAGGGGTGACCTCACTGCTGTCTACAACTACCTGAAGGGAGGCTGTAGCCAGGTGGGAGTTGGTCTCTTCTCCCAGACAACCAGCAACAGAACAAGGGGACACAGTCTCAAGTTGTGCCAGAGGAGGTATAGGCTGGATGTTAGGAGGAAGTTCTTGCCAGAGAGTGAATTGCATTGGAATGGGCTGCCCAGGGAGATGGAGTCACCGTCCCTGGAGGTGTTCAAGAAAAGCCTGGATGAGGCACTCAGTGCCATGGTCTAGTTGACTGGCTGGGGGATAGGTTGGACTGGCTGATCTTGGAGGTCTCTTCCAACCTGGTTGATGATATGATTATATTTTGATACATTGGATCAATCTCAGTTGCACAATATGCTTCCTCTTCACTCAATTTGGTTTGTTTTTTGTCACCAAATATCCTTCCTCTTACCTGAATTTTCTTTGTCATGTAGTAGCTTTCCTTTGCTGTTCTACAGTGCTTTCTGATGGTGCTCCTCCTGGAAATGGCAGCAGCAGACAGCACCTGTGTATGGATGAACAAGGGAAGGTTTGCAGAAGGTGATATGGGAAAAGTGGGATAGAAAATATAGAATGTAGCAACCTAGATAACTGTTAACTGTATAAAGCCTCATAAACCAGATATAAACAAAGAAAGGTGGTTTAAGCATGAAAAGGCACAAGAATACTTCACTGGAGAAGTAGAATCCTGTATTCAGAGATGAGAACATTGGAAGCTTTGGCCAAGAATGTGACCCATAATTGCTGCCAGATAAGTAAAAGGGAAAAGGGAAAAACCAAGGAAGATGCTGAGCTTTCATCAGAAAGACCCCAGAAGACAACCACCAGGTGGCAATGAGCATGTGTGAAGAGGTGGGACCTTGTGCAAATGAGTTCCAAGAACTGACTGTAATAATCCCACCCATTTCTAGAACTAATTGTACTGATCCTGCCCATGCACCAAATATGTACATAGTACACAAATAGCACAAGTAGCTACCTGAAGTAGGTGCAGGTGTGCAGGGTTTGGTGGAGTGATCCTCGCTGTCACCCTGTACCATAAAACAAACCTACCTTTCTTCACAACACTGAGTGCTATGAGGTCTTCTGTCCATGAGTCAAAGGGCTTCTTGTATCATTCTCTGGCAGCCTTCGTGGGGAGGCCATCCTAGACAGATATCCAGATCCATTCAGACGTGGTGTGAATGTGGGCTTCTCTTTGTAACTGCTGTTTCTTAAGCAGGCTCTTCAAATCTGGTTTCAGGAAGCACAATGAAACTCCCTTTCTGTCTTTTGCTAGTGTTACATCTGCAGCTCTGAATCTCTGCCACTCCCTCTGTGCCTTACACATTCAGGATCTGTTTAAATCCCAGTAATTACTCCTGAGAAACATTTACCCTGGCTGGCCTTTTGTCCCTACTGCAACAAAAAAACCCAAGATGTATGTGTTGCCTCCTGCTTTGGTTATTGTAATCTCTACTGACACCTCCACCTCCTACATCAAGCCCAAGGAAAGGCAGCCATCAAAATCATCTTTCTTGTCTGTCCTGATGACCTTATTACCTCCCTCTCTGACTCTTTCTGCTGACACCTTTGGTTGCCTCTGGTTTGAATTTCTTGCTCTTTTATCTTCGGACCTCCCATAACTCTTCTAGCCAAGCAAGTTCCTTGTCTTATCCTACTCCCATCTCTTTCTGCTCAGATACTGCTGCCACTCACACAAAATCTGGTCAAATCTTGGCTTTCAGATGTGGCATCATGCTTGCTGTCCAAGGAAGAGCATTGCCTGAGCTCACTGTGCAGCTGAGTCTTGAAATTGCTGATGTTTTACACTTCTAATATTACATTATCATAGAATCATGTTCCTGCTTTATCAAATGTGAATCTACTGCTTTTGGTTTAGTTTTGATCTGTATTGAAAGACATGATTTAATGGACCTCAATGGCAGATTCCACAGGACTCTTGTTGAAAACTGATTGTATTTTACAGTAGTAGTGAAGTTTGCCTGAGACAAGATGACATTCAGTATTATCTACTGATGAGCCACTGGTTTTCTTGATTTATATGTATTTCTTTATAAATGGTTTTATGCTATGCCAAAGGGTTTGTGCTGAACTGTGCTAGTTAGAAGCAAGCTGGAATGTTTTGGTAAAAGAACTTGATAACAGGCAGTGGAATGAAAACATGGTGTCTCCTTCTCTCACAGTCATGCTGACAACTCTGGGAAGAAGACTTTTTTCTCCATTTTTGTTTCTCACTCTTGCTTTTGCCTTAGACCAAGACACATCTTTCTAACATCACTGCTTTCTAAACCTGCTCCCTAACCTCTTGGCTGCACCTCTCTTCTTCCTGAGAACTGGAGTAAGGTTGAGAGGGCCAGGGGAGGTGTTGGGGTGGTTTGAGAGCCCCTCCTGGGGACTCAGGTTTCTGGGAGGGGAGTTGTGCTTTTGTATTGTTTATCCTTTGTATATTTCTGTATATAATTGTATATAACTGTATATATTGTAAATAGCTGCTTGTAAATTCTGCTAGCTGTAAATAAATTGCTTCATCTATATTCCCAGGGTCCGTCTGAGTTAGCTGGGGCAAATACAAAGTGTGGGGGGCGGGTAAGAGCCCAAACCATCACATGAACCAATACCATTGCTCCATGGTTGCTGTCCAGTTTTGTAGAGCTAAAAAACCCACTCAGTCAGAAAGAGCTTTTTGATGAAATTCTGATTGAGACACTGGCAAAAGTGAGGCTTTCTACTTACCATTGTCTACACACTTTTTTTTTCATTTATTGGAAGTAAGGTTTACAAGAATCTACCAATTTCCTAATTGCCTGTAGCTTGTACAAATAAGTGATTCTATCAGTGAGTTGGGATTTTTAGGACAGCAATCATGTGCTCAGCCACTTTATGGCAATCTTCTGTATTCTTTCCCTCTTTATTTATTAACGGTCATAATTTCTCACTGGTGTTTCCCCCTCCCCTGTCCATTCACTGCCACAGTATATTTATAAGAGCCCTTTTGTTCTCTGTAATCACTTTAGCTAGCACTAAATCATTCTTTGTTTCTACTACCCTTATCTTTTCTCTGCAAGGCTTAACTGACTGTATTTCTCTTTTCATTTTTCTCTTCTTGTCCTCTTCCCTTTGCACTCAGATCTGGGGGCAGTTCCTGCAGAAGCTGTATGTTACCTCCCGCCCCTCTTTTCTGAAATGATTGTTTTCTGCTCCTTACCTCAGGTTTGCATTCAGAATTTTCCAGCCTTCTTCCTTGCTCCTGGATTGGAGTGCTCCTTGCCCCATAGTGACTTACAGTGCACTTACTATTTGAAAACTGATTTTCATCTGCAAAGCCCTTTGTAAAAATGAATTGATGAATAGTAAAGCATTCTCTGAAGGCATTCTCTTATCAAATCCTGAGTACTCTGTGGGCCTGCTCCCTGCTCTGAAGAGGTGAGGAGCTCATGAATATTGCCCTTGGTGCATTCTTTTATCAGGCAGATGTGTCCTGAATCCTCAGGGAAGAACTAGGTCTCACCTAAGTTTGGGATGAGCAGTTGAACAGAGAAACTTGGTCTCTTTCAGAAGAAGATGCCCCTTGAAAGCTCAGAGTTTCTTGTGGAGCCAGAAATAAGTGCAAATAACAAATGAGATGGAGATAAATGTTGAAATAATTTACCTGCTTCTGTAGTTTCTGATTGAGCTTTGAAGTAAATGGCTTATATACATTCATTATTTGCTTTTTAATGATCTGACCAAGAATACCTTGTAGAGAAGCAATGCTTTTCAGTGAGGATGTGAATGGGCACAAATAGATGCTCTGCAGTATGAATACCTGCCATTCAGAGAGGATGAATTGCTTTTCACAATTATGCAGTCTCTCCCATCAGTTACTACAGTTGGGAGCAGACAAGAATACCAATAAAAAGACAGACTTCCTGGCAGTAAGTTAACAGTACTCAACCTGTGGTTAACTTTCCTACTCTCTCTACCCTCCAGAGACACTGGAGAGCAGAAGGGTCTTCTTTCTCTTGTTCACCACTGTTATTTTGGACATTCCAAATAGAAAGTCTTAAAATACGACAGAAGTTGCCAGTTACTTTGTAGAAGTGAATGTATGCAGTAGAGTTACTTGCTGCTTTTTGTTCTCACTAGAGGCTGCAGAGATCTGGGGTTTTCTTGCTCAGTGTAGATTTGGTGTTTCTGAGTAGCATAAGTTTCAGCTGCAAAATGGTTTATTAGCTAGCAGCTTTCTGCCAATAGGCTGCTGTTCTGAAGAAATATTTCCTCTCCCTGAAAGGATAGGCAGCTGAGACAGGTCTTTGAAGACAAAGGTTTCATCCAGCCCTTGGAAAGGAAGAGAAGGTCTCATCTGGGGAATCACCCTCTGAAATTTCACATCTGAGCTCAGAAATGGGCTTCTGGCCCAAAGTGAACCCTAAGTCGTCTTCGCTTGCTTGTGCTTTGATTGACATGGGTAGTTTTGGTAAACATGCTCTGGATTTGTTTCAGAGAAAACTGAACTGAAGTGTGCTACCATGCTTCAGATCCTAGTGGGCATTCAGTACTTGGGGCCAGCCCTAAGCTAGTTTGGAACAGTGCATCCAGGAAATGTGGTGGTACAAATCCTCAAGAAAAAAATGTTTTGTTTAATCCAAGTCCTCCTTTTGTGCCATTCTGGAAGACAGAGGCTTAGGACATGCTATCTAATGAAAAGGAACTGGATACTGCCTGTGATTTGCAGTGTTTTGAACTTGTAAGAGTATTTTGCTTCCAGTGTGCTTCACCATCTGTCTTTTTCATGCCTTGTGTTTTGTGGTTTTGGAACAACAGGTTTAGTGTGAGGAAAGTTAGGGAAAGGTTTGACAACCCAGACTCAGAAACAGTGCCATCTGTAGCTATGACAATAGTGTTCACTGCTATCAGGCCAATCTCTGGGCTGCAGGTTTGCAATGCTGTCACATTTCAGTTGAGGGTAGCAGGTACCTTCTCTGTAGTTTCTGATCTGGAACAGATGTTTCTGCTCATGGCAGGCAAGATAGCATATTTTGTGAAGCAAGTGCTCTTTGAGACCTGGGATGACTATCATATCTTCTTTATGAGATGATAACAAGTTCATTTTTCAGCATGAAGTATTTCTACTGTTCCTGGGAGTAATTGTTTTTGCTGGCTTTTACTGTCAATATGAGGGCTCTAAAATATGTCAGGACCTCTTGAGTGTTTTTTCCACAATCCAGTGCTGAAGGCTGCCTACCATTAGATAGTGAAAAATATGATAAGTACCTTGCACACAGATGCCTTTTTTCATAGTGGTTGTAACAACATCCTTGCTTGCTACTTGGCAGCAAGTTTAGGTATCTTAGTATTGCAGCAGATGCCTGCCATTGTAATGTGTGCTGTCATCCTGTGGTGCATATCTGCTTCTAGGGTACTGCACCAAAATGGTGAAATACACCTGGGAATCCCATGTCTTGTCTTTCAGGCTCCCGTACATCTCCTTACAGCATTTAGGACATTAGGAATCATATTTTTCCCAGCAAGAGTGGTCAGGCATTGGAATGGGCTGCCCAAGGGAGGTGGTGTAGTCACCAACCCTGAATGTGTTTGAAAGTCATTTAAATGTGCTTAGAAATGTAGTTTAGGGTGAACCATGTAGGGTTATCAATCTTTTCCAACTGGTATGTTTCTGTGGTTCTGTGATTCTGTAATCTAAATGACACTAGAAACCAGTGGTTAAGCAGTTAGACCTCTAGTCCAGCATGCTGCCATGGGAGTTGGTGATGAAAAGCACCTCCAGAATCTCAGCTGCCCAAGGAAGAGGTACTGCAGAATAATATGGGGATGTATGAGATGAGCATGAAGGTGACTATATTACAGGAGAAAAGGAAATAGTGGTTTATTTTTCTAAGATTCTCTTCCATATTAGATGAAACATTTGGCGAAGATGTTGTGCGAATCACCAAGGAGATATTTCTCACTGAACTGCCCAGGCATTATATAGTTTAGTGTCTTTCTAGCTCTGAACATTCACTGCAAGTAGACCATGCACAGCCTGAAGCTGCATCATATCCCCTGTATGTACTGTTGGTCAATACAGCATATCAAGATCTTAGGTGAAATTAAGTTTATGGCACCATAATAAGCGAGGATGTTTCTTTGCTAAAAGAGCAGATGGTGCTTTCTCAGAGGAAACAGAGCGGTAACTTCACCTGCCAGCACAGACTTGCTGCCTGTGCCTTTCCACCTTGTAGCTCTGTTCAGATTGACAGGAAGGTCAGAGCTTAGCCTGGAATTATCAGGTTTTCCTCCTGAGAATGAGAGAAGTGTGCTGGTGAGTGAGAGTGCCTATACGAAAGTGCCTGTGTAGGCTGAAGATGAGCCAGCAGTGTGCCCAGGTGGCCAAGAGAGCCAATGGCATCCTGGCCTGCATCAGGGACAGTGTGGCCAGTAGGACGAGGGAGGTTATTCTTCCCCTGTACTCAGCACTGGTCAGGCCACACCTTGAGCGCTGTGTCCAGTTCTGGGCCCCTCAATTCAAGAGAGATGTTGAGGTGCTGGAGCATGTCCAGAGAAGGGCAACAAAGCTGGGAAGGGGCCTGGAGCACAAACCCTATGGGGAGAGGCTGGGGGAGCTGAGGTTGTTTATCCTGGAGAAGAGGAGGCTCAGGGGTGACCTCATTGCTGTCTACAACTACCTGAAGGGAGGTAGCCAGGTGGGGGTTGGTCTCTTCTCCCAGACAACCAGCAATGGAACAAGGGGACACAGTCTCAAGTTGTGCCGGGGGAAGTATAGGCTGGATGTTAGGAGGAAGTTCTTGCCAGAGAGAGTGATTGGCATTGGAATGGGCTGCCCAGGGAGGTGGTGGAGTCACTGTCCCTGGAGGTCTTCAAGAAAAGACTGGATGAGGCACTTAGTGCCATGGTTTAGTTGACTGGCTGGGGCTGGGTGCTAGGTTGGACTGGATGATCTTGGAGGTCTCTTCCAACCTGGTTGATTCTATGGGGTTTTTTGACTATCAGTATACCACAATGACTCCAGTGGTTCAAGCAGGTCTAGTCAAGATTTTAAATTTATGTGCTCCTCTCCAGTAGATAAAAACCAAAGCTCTTTGTTTCAATCACAGTGGAAGTAATAAAAATGGATGATTTGCAGAGACAGCTGATTTCAATCACCTCCATTACTTTATGCATCTTTTCTAGTTTGATTTTGAAAGTGCAAAAAAGCTATTTTAGTTGTAGTGAAATACCACTTGGTTTAGATTATCATTGCTAGAAATGAGGCAAGCATCTGGATTTTCACTGAAAACTTCCACAGATTTTACTTCCAATTAAATTTAATGTTAATTTTTTGCAAAGCAAGATCCCATAATACTAGGTAAAAAAAGAGAGAGAAAAATCTCTAATAAACACTTCTCTGTCTCATTGATTTTGATGTTTTTCAAATATGCCATTTGCAGTCCCCAAGAATACATAATTAAGATGCCTGTATTTCTGCACAGCCAAAAATAGTCATATTGCAGGAAACAGACCACCTTAAGGCATGCATTTTACTCTGGGCATCAGAAGTGATGTTGTAAGTATCAGCCTACTGCTTCAAGGTGCTTCTTTCAGTGCATTTCTCTCCTGTGAAAGCCATCTCTGCCCTTTGCTAAGTCATTTTATTGTGGCTCCCAGTTCATCAGCTACTGGAAATATGCAGTCTAGCAAAACTGCTTTTGCTTTACAAGTGAGAGACAGAGATCATTCCAACTAATAAGGGCACAGTATCAGAGAGTAAGAAGGCAAATGAATAAGTAATAAGAGAAAAAACTCTTTCTAGCCTTTACAGGAGAATCTCATTCAAATGTGATAAAGAAAGGAACAGGAAATAAGCAAAATGGACCTTCAAAGAAAGGAATTGTGTAGATGTGTCTTGGTTTTCACAGGTGTTATTATTTTTCTTAATTAAATTGAGTCTTGCAAAATATGCAAGATTTACAGTTCTCTTATGAACAGCATGATCAAATAATGACAAATCTCTTTCCACTTTATGCTCTTAATGGAGCTCAGCAATAATGCATTTTCTCAATTTAAAAGCTTTCTTATGTCTTACCTCAAGGATCATCTGTGATCAACTGGAAAAAAAAAATCAAAGCAGCCTTAAAATAAGGATGAAGTGACATGCATTTACTTCCATTTTCTTGAGAGTGCTGCTTGCAGTTACTATTTCTCATGGTAATATATTCTTGAAAGAAAACAATTTACTGCTACTGTGATATTAGTAATATCTTCATATCAAGATAGTTAAAGATCAATAGAAATTTCACCAGGGATGTAAAATATTCTATAGGACTGTGAAAAGGAAGGAAACAAAACCCACTTGAGATATCACAAAGTTAAATGCAGTGTCTTGCAAAGCTTGTTTTAATGTAAAGACAGTAAAAATGTTCTGAAGTTTATTTACATTGCTGAAGGTATCCTTACTAACATAAATGGTGACAACTTATTCCTGACACTGATTCATCAGTCTTACCCCTGCTCAGAAAATCACCAGAGATGGTGTGATGGTTTGGGTGTTCCCTGCCCCCCCCAACTTTGGAAATCACCCAGACAAGACTCATCTGGCTCTGGAAATTGAAAGAATCTTATATTTACAGCTAGCACATTATACAAGCAGATTATTTACAATATATACAGTGATATACAGAAATATACAAGCTAAAAGGTAATACAGAAACACAACTCCCCTCCCAGAAACCTGAGTCCCCAGGAGGGGCTTCCAACTGCCCCTTCACCTTCCCCCTACCCCTCTCAACCTTACCCCAGTCCCAAGGAAGAATGGAGGTTCAGCCAGGGGGTTAGGAAGCAAAATGAATTAACCAGAGAGATGGCAGAGAGGCTAGAGAGAGACATGCAGCTGTGAGCTGCAGGATTCTATCTATGTTTGGATTCTTAAGGATTCTATCTATGTTTGGATTCTTAAGGATTCTATCTATGTTTGGATTCTTGTTCTTTTACCTCTCAGCAAGCCTATGAGTGAAGTAGATATCACTCCTGTTTTCCTTTCACAGCCTGTAATCTAGTTCTTGCCAAAACATTCTAGCCTGCTTCAAGCTAGCACAGATGGACTTTAATTTTTAAATGCATTAGTATTTTTCACTGAAGTCCATAAGCATTTAGCTGCATGTGCTGAGCTTGGAACTGCCAAAGATTGAATCTTAACTCTTGGTATGGAGTCTGGGGACTCTTGAATTACTAGTAAGAGAAACTACCCTTAATGTAGGAAAAGGAGTTTGGAAACTCTGGGAAAAAATGCTCATAAAACAGAATAGAAAGACATTAGAAAAAAATGTTTTCATTCCTTCTAGAAAAGTAATTCTGTTAGTTTTAGTGTTATTTCCAGCTTCAAGCAAATGTTCTCTGAGAGGATGGCACCAGCAAACTGCAAGTCTTGAGCTACTGTTCGCAGCTAAATGAGACCTTAATGTCTGTCGTTTGGGGGTCTTTATAATTGCCTGTCACTCCAGCTGTCAAGGTTACTGTGCAGGGTGCAAAAGAGTCATGTAGTGAGTGGCTCCCACTTTCTTCTGTGAAGCTCAGTGGACTTGCATGCAGCAACCAATCAGGGGGAGTGCCTGCTTTCTTTTCTGTCATCTCCTAGCTACCTAAAAGGTGTGTTAAGACTCCATAGCCTTCTCGGTTCCAGTGGTTTGTCCCAGTAGCAGATCAGGGGGACCATAAATCAAGTATGCCTGGAAACACCATGGAACTTGGCACAGGTCTGGACATGTTGGCCACAAACACAAGTCCATGCTCTGCACCAAAACCAGAGGAGTACCCCCACAGGCATAAAACTGACCACCAAATGTGTTTGTTTCCTGTATTTATATTTATTGGACAAGAACAGACACACATAGTGCCAAATGCATCTTCAAATGCAAGAGTTGAAAAGCGTTGGCAGTATTCCCCTTATTTCATACCGTAAAGCATTCTCTGTGGTTTGCCTCACTCCTCATCTTTTGACCCACAGCCTTGTGGGTTGGAGATAGGTAAATTACAGAATGTCAGGGGCTGGAAGGGTCCTCAAAAGCTCATCCAGTCCAACTCCCTGCTAGAGCAGGATCACCTATACCAGATCTCACAGGAATGCATCTAGGCAGGTTTTGACTATCTCCAGAGAGGGAGACTCCACACCTCCCCTGTGCAGCCTGTTCCAGTGTTCTGTCATCCTCACAGGGAGAAAATTCCTCCTCATGTTCACATGAAACTTCCCATGCCTCAACATCCACCTATTGCCCCTTGTCCTGTCACTGGGTGAGCAGTGAGCAGAGCCTGGCTTCATCCTCCTGGCACACACCCTTTACGTATTTTTAAACATTGAGGTCACTTCTCAGTCTTCTCCTCTCCAAGCTAAGGAGCCCCAGCTCCTTCAGTCTCTCCTTGTAACAGAGATATTCTATTGCCTTAATCATCTTTGTGGCTCTGTGGTGGGCTCTCTCAAGCAGTTCTGTCCCTCTTGAACTGGTATGTGAGGATGTGTTGTGGGCAGGAGGCTGAAGCGTTTGGATAGCTCCCTGGGTTAACATCTGATGCACAGTCGCAACGCAAATGTGCGCTGCTGACAGAAACGGCCAGCTGGCAGAGCGTGTGTCTGTGCCTCCAATATCTTAAATCGAGAATGTCTACTGTTCCACCCGCATTCATGGGCATAATGAGGAGTTTTTCAGAGTCCCTGATTGTTTGATATAGTCTGTTTACTATGAAACATCTGATAGCTATTAGAGAAAATGTCACATAATTTATGGTCTATTTTTTCATCACGTGGAAAAAAAAACCCAAACAACATTTTATATTAGGAACCATTTCAATAGCTTATAGAAAAATGGACAAAATGCACCAATGTCTGATGCACAGCCCTGAGCAATGGGAACCTGAGCTGAATAAATTTCTAGTTGCATTTGCTAATGCCTGATAATTGACATGATAATAGAATATTACTGGTAAGGGTATTATTTGTATTCTAACCAATTTTCTGTGGTTTTCACACAGCAAAGACCATTCTGAATGTGAGCAGCCTTCTGGTATTGAGATTAGTTTTATCAACTGTGATGGTTTGGGGGTTACCCACTCCCCCACTCTTATGAAGTCACCCAGGCTAGACTCAGCCAGCTGGAAGTTAAGGAATTAAGCTTTATATTCACAGCTTAGCACAGTATACAAGCAGATATTTACAATATATTACAAATATATACATTTATATACAGAAATATACAAGTTAAAAGTAATACAGAAACACAATACCCGGCCCCAGAAATCACAGTCCCTATGAGTGGCTCCCAACCACCCTTCCACCTTCTTTCCACCCCCTCTACCTTATCCCAGAGTTTGCCTTACATGCAAGGGGAGTTTGGAGAATCTGCAAGGACAGTTAGAAGCAGAAGGATTAGTTGGGTTAGGCAGATCCAAGCAAAAGAGAAACACACACTGCAACAGGCAGACACTGTCTTATCTGTGTTTGTGTCCTTGTTTTTATACATCTCAGCAAACCTATGAGTGAAGTAGACATCACCATTATTTGCTTTTCACAGCATATAGTCTAATTGTTCTCATTAAAATATTCCAATTAGCCTCAAACCAGCACCATCCACCCCTCTCTATTTCACTCAGAATTTTGCTGAGAACTATCTGTATAACCTAAAAAATATTTACAATAATGTATATCACAAGTTCAGTTCACACACACTTCATTCTGGCTATCTTGGATGTTGGTGATTCAAAAGCTCAGAAAACAGCAAACAGTTTGTCTCCTCACAGATGAGACAAGAACAGAGACTTCCAGGTGACATTGGGTTCATGCTCATGTACTGTGGATTGTCTCGTAGATTCTGTCTTTAGATGCCTGGTAATACCCAGAACAGAAAACTAACGGCTTTGACTTTGGACTCTGTCAGCGAAAGTTAGATTTCTCTGTGGAATACATTGGATTTCACCATTCTCCTGCATTACCCAGTAGGTGTGACCAGGACCTTCAGCAGACACCACCCCTCGGACAGGTTTCCCTTCGCCCGAAGGAGTAAATACCCAAACAGTTTTCCCTAACAGATTCTTTTCACGTACAACAGGAACTTCATCACTGTCTACTGTTTGGACCAAGTCTGATTGTGCAGGTCCTGCTCTGTTTACTGAACCCCTGCTATTTACCAACCAGGTTGCCTGTGCTAAATGTTTGCCCCAGTTCTTCAGAGTTCCACCCCCCCCCCCCCTCAATGGCCTTTAGGGTGGTTTTCAGCAAACCATTGTAGCGCTCAATCTTCCCTGAAGCTGGTGCATAGTAGGGTATGTGATCGATCCACTCAATTCCGTGCTCTTTGGCCCAGTTTTCCACAGGATTGCTCTTGAAATGAGTGCCATTGTCTGACTCGATTCTCTCTGGAGTTCCATGTCTCCACATGATCTGTCTCTCCAAGCCAAGAATGGTGTTACGTGCAGTAGCATGTGGAACTGGATAGGTTTCCAACCATCCAGTGCTGGCTTCTACCATCGTTAGCACATACTGCTTGCCAGAACGAGATCGAGGTAAAGTGATGTAGTCAATCTGCCAGGCTTCACCATACTTGTACTTTGACCATCTCTCACCATACCATAAGGGCTTGATTCGCTTAGCCTGCTTAATAGCAGCACAGATGTCACAGTCATAGATGACTTGGGTGATAGCGTCCATGGACAAGTCAATTAACGTACTGCGTGCCCATCAGTATGTTCCATCTCTGCCTTGATGTCCAGATGAGTCATGGGCCCACCGAGCTAAGAACAGCTCACCTCGGTGTTTCCAATCAAGGTCAAGATCAGAGTTTGAATCAACTTAAGAAATTTTGGCATCTTGATCTGCCTGCTGTTTGTGTTGGTGTTCTTCAGTGGCTCCACTCTTGGGCATGTGTGTGTCTATATGCCACATCTTAACTGGAATTCTCTCCAGCCGTGCATCAATGTCCTGCCATAGATCAGCACACCAAATAGGCTTTCCTTTCCTCTGCCAACCATTCTTTTTCCAGTTCTTTAGCCAACCCCATAGAGCATTGACTGCCATCCATGAGTCAGTATAGAGGTAAAGGATGGGCCAATTTTCACATTCAGCCACAGCAAGAGCAAGTTGAACAGCTTTTACCTCAGCAAAGTGACTGGATTCTCCTTCTCCATCTCTTGATTCAGCAGCTCTCCTGTTAGGACTCCAGGCTGCTTACTTCCATCTTCACTTGTTCCCAGCAAGACGACAGGAATCATCTGTGAACAAAGCATAGTTCTTTTCCTGATCAGAGAGATAACCACAAGGAGGAGATTCCTCAGCACAGGTTACTCTCTCCTCTGGAGGTTTGGTACAGTCTGTGCCTTCTGGCCTGTTGATGACCACTTCCACCAGACCAGGGCAACCAGGATTGCCCATTTGTGCTCATTGGGTTATCAAAGCGATCCACTTCGACCAAGTTGCATCTGTGGCATGGTGCGATGATGAACCTTTGCCTTTGAACATGGAGTTTAGAACTAGCCTCAAACCAGCACATAAACAAATTGAGATTTGGGAATGGCACTCCAAATTTGCATTAAGGTAGTGTTCGGGGCGGGGTGGGGGGGAGCTGGATAAAATGGATACTGGAAAACCTGTTGTGTTTTCAATGCAGTTATAGTCCTTTACCCAAGCATCTATTTCACTTTTCTGTAATTATTAAAAGGTCAATTTTGTATTATGATTCAAAGGCTTGTATTGTTCTCTAGTCTTGAGGAATACGGGGAAAAAGGTTGCTTGCATTTTGTGGTGGTTTGGGTGTTACCCGCCTCTCCTCCACTTTAGAAATCACCCAGACTAGACTCAGCTGGCTGTGGAAATATGAATGAAGCTATTTATTTACAGCTGGCACAATATACAAGCAGATATTTACAGTATATACAGTTACATACAGAAATATACAAGGTAAAAGGTAATACAGAAACACAACTCCCCTCCCAGAAACCTGAGTCCCCAGGAGGGACTCTCAACCACCCCTGCACCTTCCCCCTAGCCCTTTCAACCTTACCCCAGTCCCAAGGAAGAATAGAGGTTCGGCCAGAGGTTAGGAAGCAAAGTGGGTTAGCCCAAAATGGAGGGTGAAGTTAGAGAGATGCAGCTCAGCCAGCAGCCTGAGTGAGAGAGATGCTGAGAGTGGTTATCTAATGTTTTTATTTCTTGTTCCTATACTTCTCAGCAAGACTGTGAGCGAAGTAGACATCACCATTGTTTTCCTTTCACAGCCTGCAATCTAGTTCTTCTCACCAAAACATCCTAGCCTGCTTCAAACTAGCACACATTTAAAATCAAAGACTAAGCTCTAAGAATGCTTTTCTAATAATGACACATAATATATAAAATTCTCATACTTGACAGATAGGATTTTATATAAAAAGACATTACTGCCTATGAGTCCTTTTTTACTTAGAGATAAAAATGAGCATTCCTGATGAATTTCTCTGGGGTCATTTGAGCACAGAGCTGTTTCAATTTAACCCTTCCATTTGTATTTTCAGAGGAGCAGAGCACTAAAACCGACCCGCAGTGTTAGTGCTTTGTGTATTAGTGAAAGCAAATAAATTGTTATTTGAAGGAGGTTCTTTCAGATGAGTCAGTTAAACGTGAATGGAAATGAAAAGCTACAATTTAAAAGTGGTTTTGTGAATTACACTTTTTGAAAAAGAAAAGAGCCTTTGCCTTTGACAAGACAATTTGTAGGGAGACAGATTTTCTGTGGCTTCAGCTATTGTGCTCCAGGAGCTACAGAGGCAGACGCTGTCGTCTTTGTCAGATCAGGAGCTTCTAGTCTCTCTGTATGTGGCAAAACACTATCAGCAGCACTCACAAATATTTCATAAGCTGAGAAAGTTTGGTTGAAGTTCAGGTGAAAGAAATTTCTTCTTTTCAAAACCATTGACATCACATGCTATTTATGTTCATGGGAGGGGTTTATTATTAGCAATGCCAATACTTAAACTCCTTTATTTAAGAGTCTTACTGCTTTAGCCAGTATGTTTCGGAGCGTGCAGTAACTTTTCTACAAAGTTTCTTGCTTTATAAACACAGAGGGAGGAATTCTACCCTATTTTAACAGCAACTGTGTAAACATCTTCATTCTGAAGAGTCAAGAGAAGGAATAGTGCGTTCAGTTTTGGACTCCTCAGTTTAAGAGAGACAGGGATTCACTGGAGAAGGTCCAGTGGAGGGCTCAAAGGATGATTAGGGGACTGTAACACAGTCTGATGAGGAGAGGCTGAGGAACCTGGGGCTTTTAGTCTAGAGAAGAGAAGATTGAAAGGGGATTTAATAGATGTTTATAAGTATCTGAGAACTGGGAGTCAGGAGGTGGGGGGCAGACTCTGCTCACTTGCTCCTCATGATAAGACAAGGAGCAATGGGTGTAAGTTGCAGCACAAGAGGTTCAACCTCAACACAAGGGGGAACTTCTTTACTGTACGGGTCACAGAGCACTGGAACAGGCTCCCCAGAGAGGTTGTGGAGTCTCCTGCTCTGGAGACTTTCAAGGCCTGTCTGGATGCATTTCTCTGTGACCTGAGGTGGCTTGTATGGTCCTGCTGTGGGAAGGGGGTTGGGTTGGACTTGATCTCTTTGGGTCCTTTCCAACCCCTGTGATCCCTTAGCTTGTAGCTCCTTAGCGCTTTCTGGAGCCTTTTGGATCGCCACACTTTTCTTCCAGTGTCATCACTGAAATACTACACTTAGAAACCTGCTCTGTTGTTTAACTGTGTATTCAGATACCTTTGTCTCGATTTAAACACAAGAAAACATCTATTTTTCTCCCTTCACAACACAACTTATTTTGTGTAATTAAGCAAAACCAAAATGCTGGTTTAGAGAAGTCTTGATACCACAGTCACAATAAAGGCAACTTAAGTCTTATCCTTGGAGTGGTGGGCTTTGAGTCTTCCTTTCTGTTTTATTTACAGTGTTTTTGCTGGCCTATTTCTATTGCTGCTGACAATTCCTCAGAACATGCTTTATAAAGCTCTATTGTTAGATTAACTGACAGAGTTGTCTCTCTCCATTCAGTGTGGCCAACAAAATATTCTCTATCATTTTAAGCTTCTTTTGTAACAAGTGATTAGAAGAGCGTTTTGAAATCTTTGAATCCCATACCACCATCTTGCTGTCAGCCCTTTCTTCAGCAGAGCATCTTCACTCTTTACCATGATTTTTCTGCAGGCCTTTCTCCTTGTCTGTCTTCCTTCACGTGGGAAGCACAGGGTTACCTTAATCCCTGCCACTTCTTTGTCTCGGGTTCAGAAGAGCATTGTGCTTCAGTCTGTAACTCGTGTATGGGTTTGAATAAGTGACCTGCTCTATGTTGAAACATACCCTTAAGGTGAAGCATTCTTAAGCAACCTGACTTCTATGCAAGCCTTCAAACAACAGTGTTGAATAATTGCTGCTGCTGGTGGTAGAAATGACTATTTGTGTCCGTCATTAGCTAACAGTTCCTCATCTTTAAAGCCGAAATAACACTGAATTAATTACAGAGGGCCAAGGTACATTATGGCTTTATTCCTAGTGACACTGGTCTAGCAACACTATATACTAATAATGCTGAGACTGAACAACATTTAAAAGAGTTAGATTCTAATGTCTTTGAAAAGAGGTGTGGGAATTATAAAGCCCATTTTTAACATCTGGACATGTCAGAGTTGGATAGAAGCTATTTTGTTTGCATATCCACTCGGCAATTACTCTGATAAAGCACTCACTGTTAGCACAGGGTCTGACTCCAAGACTAGGATTAGGTTTTAATTCTGAGCCAGGAACTTCTGAGGAATACAGTAATTTCCTCTGAAGGATGTAATTCTTTCCTTGTAAATCTTTAGGGCTTTAGAGAAGCATGTTTTTCTTTGGCCAAGTATCTCTGTTATTACTAGTCCTGAGCAAATGCTGCCATTTGTAGTGAATTGTGTGCTGACTTCCCATCTTCAGGAGCACATGTTTCACACACAGAGAGTACCTTGCAACAGAGAGATAAATTTCACTGGCAGACTATAACCAGTCCATAACCAGAATATAATCATATATTCAGTGGGGAGAAAATGCTAAAGGAAATGATATTATTTTACTGGAGAACAGATTTCAGCATTAATGAATTTGAACTTATTACATTTGCAATGGAAGTCTGCTCTACATCAGACGCAGTGAATATTGAATTATTTAGATGGGGTCAAATTATAAAGCATTGTGATCATTGATAGTACTTCCTTTTAAATGAGTATACTTCTTAAGCTTTTCAAGTAATGTGCAATCCACTTGGAGCTTTTAATGAGGATGACCTGTGCTTCTTTAAAATCCTGGGCTTTAGAAAAGGTCTTGGTCATTCCACTCCCTGTCCCTGACCCAAATGTTACCTGTTTGGTAAGAATTCTTCTCAGATTAAATATATTCTTACTCTTTTTAGCTTTTTCCTTACTGTCTTAGCTGCAATGCAGTAGGCAAAGAAATGAGTGCAGATGCTTCTTCAGAGGTGGGAAACTGGGGTTTCTCCTTCAGAGGATGAGAGAGAGGGAAGGGGGAGGGAGAGCTATGCTTTCTTTTCATCCCTATCTGTGAAGGCTTGCTTTTATTTCCACATCTGGTGTGATGGTTTGGGTGTTTCCCCCCCCCACCTTAGAAATCACCCAGACTACACTCAGCCAGCTCTGGAAATATGAATGAAGCTTATTATTTACAGTTGGCACAATATACAAGCAGATATTTACAGTATTTACAGAAATATACAAGGTAAAAAGTAATACAGAAACATAACTCCCCTCCTAGAAACCGGAGTCCCCAGGAGGGGCTCTCAACCACCCCTTCACCTTCCCCCTACCCCTCTCAACCTTGTCCCAGTCCCAAGGAAGAATAGAGGTTCAGCCAGAGGTTAAGAAGCAAAGTGAGTTAGCCCAAAATGGAGGGTGAAGTTAGAGAGATGCAGCTCAGCCAGCAGCCCCAGCGAGAGTGAATGCCGAGTGTGTGTTATCAAATGTTTTTATTTCTTATTCCTATACTTCTCAGCAAGACTGTGAGCAAAGTAGACATCACCACTGTTTTCCTTTCACAGCCTGCAATCTAGTTCTTCTCACCGAAACATCCTAGCCTGCTTCAGACTAGCACATTTGGTCAGGTGAAATTAAAACTAGAGTTCAAGGCCAAACATCTTAGAGCTTTTAAAATGGTGCTATTGATCTGTACTTTGTGACTTACATATAACAATACACATGGAGCAGGCACAGCAGTCATCCTGCCTGAGATGGACCAGAACACCATTAGGTGATTTTTCTTACACCTGACTGTACTCTCAATGGTATCCACCCGTATATTTTTGTTAGGAAAATTCAGCATCTGTGCCAAATTGTTACATATGGAAATAATTGTCAAATTTATTACAACTGTAACTGGATACTTCTTTCAGATTTGGCTCAATAACTTAAACTTTATAGTCAGGTTTAGTTCAAGAGTAGGATTTTCTAACATGGTCATCATTCTGTTCTTACTTGAAGTCAATGGGAGTAAATAGGCCAGTGAAAACTCTTGGTAATCCCACTGCAACACAAAGATAGATTGATAGTAACGTTTTGGCCCAAGATAATAATTGTAAAGAAATTGTAAAAATTGTAAAGAATTTATTGTTGGTAACTTAGAATGTTCTGTAGCACTTCCTAATAGAAAGTCTGATTAATGATTCACTGTTAATGCAAGTATCTACAGTGGGGTCACTTTAACACACCACTCTTACACAATACAGGTAGTAGAGCAACTTCATTTGGATGATGACAGTGTGATTGTGAACATTACCATAAAAAGAAAAACCAACAAACTCAACCCACCCAACCAAACACAACAAAGAAACCAAGCTTAAGAATGAGGGAAAGATCTAAGACACTGCAAAGAATTGAGTCAGATGGAGCTTTTCTCTAACAATTTGCTTAGTCAGAAGAGCAAAGTATTCTTTATTTTGGTGCTTTCCATTTAATTTCATCATTTCTATGCTGACTTTACAGCACAGGTCCTGTCTTTTTTTTTTGCCATTGTTTTGGGATATCTAGGCAACACTTCTGGAGTTGTCTAGTCTTTCAGAGAGGACTCTTCCTCTGCAGCAGGGTAGGTGGGGCCCAGGCATTGTGAACAATGTTGAGCTGTGTCCTATTAACTGCAAGCTGTCTGTTTAAGGTGGCAACCATCTTCCTCTTCTCTGAGTCTTTGCCCTAATGACACTAGGTAGATGTTTCAGCCTGACAGTGGTTCAACTTGGAGCCTTTGACAGAGAGCATGTGGAACTGGATAGGTTTCCAGCCATCCGGTGCTGGCTTCTACCATGATTAGCACATACTGCTTGCCAGAACGAGATCGAGGTAAAGTGATGTAGTCAATCTCCTAGTACCTCTTTCTCTGTTGCAGTGTAATTTGCCTCTGAACCTTGGGCCCCACGTTGGGCGCCAAATAAAAGATGTGGTGGTTTGGCTGTTATCCGCCCCCCCACACCTTAGAAATGCCCCAGCTAACTCAGACGGGCTCTGGGAATATAAATGAAGCTATTTATTTACAGCTACACAATATACAAGCAGATTTTTACAGTATATACAGTTATATACAGAAATATGCAAGTTAACAGTAATACAGAAACACAACTCCCCTCCCAGAAACCTGAGTCCCCAGGAGGGGCTCTCAACCACCCCTCACCTTCCCCCTGCCCCTCTCAACCTTACCCGAATCTTCAGGAAGAAAAGAGGTGCAGCCAAGAGGTTAAGGAGCAAGATTAGTGGCAGCGAGGTTAAGGAGATACAGCTCAGCCAAAGCCCAGGAGCAGAGAGAAAGAAAAATGGTGAATGTTATCTAATGTTTACTTTCTTGTTCCCATACCTCTCAGTGAGACTGTGGGGGAAGGAGACACAACCATATTTTACTTTCATAGCAAATTATCTACTTTTTCTTACCAAAACATTCCAGCCTGCTTCAAACTAGCACACAGCCTTACCTGAATATCCTTTTGGGTTTTTTCTAGCCAGGTCTTATTTGCTTCATCCTTAATGTGTTGTACATCTGTTCCCCATTCCCTTTATCAGGCTGCAATATTTTCTTCTGTGAGGCCCAGTTAATGATCAACCTGTTGCCCTCTTTGCTTCCTCTCTGTGCTGTGTAGTTCAGATAACAGTATGTCTTTCCTAGTGGTAGCAAGGAAAGTTAACCTCTGCCATGCACCAGAGGGAAGGCACTGTTGAAAAAGGAGGTGTAAACATAAAGGATGCTGTTTTTTACCTGAAAAACTCTTCTGGCATTTTGTATTCATAGTATCATAGAATGGTGAGGGTTGGAAGGGTCTTCTGGAGATCAGAGTCCAACCCCCCTGCTAAAGCAGGACCACCTAGGGCAGGCCACACAGAAACTTGTCCAGGCAGCTTTTGAAAATCGCTAGAGAAGGAGGCTTTGCAACCTCTCTGGGCAGCCTGTTCCAGTGCTCTGTCACCCTCACAGTAAAGAAAGCTTTCCTCAGGTTGAGGTGGAACTTCCTGGGTTGTTTGTGTCTGTTGCCTCTCCTGTGACAGGGAACTGCTCAAAACAGACTGGCCCCTTCTTGACACCCATCCTTCAGATGTTTATAAACATTAAAAAGCTCTCTGCTCAGCCTTTGCAAGACTAAACAGCACAAGATATCTCAGTAGTTCCTCATAAGACAGAAGTTCCACTCCTTTACCCTCACTGCCCTCCATTAGACTCTCTCTAGTATTTACCCATCCCTCTTGAACTGAGGAGCCCAGAACTGGACACAACACTCCAGATGTGATCTCACTAGGGTAGAGTAGACAGGGAGGAGTAGGTCCCTCAACCTGCTGGACACATGCTTCTTAATGCACCCCAGCCCTGGCCTTCTTGGCCAACAGAGGCATGTTGCTGTCCCATGAATAGCTTATTTCTTTCAAACAGTTCAACTCCTGATCTGTACTGGTGCCTTTTGCTAACCTACCCAGGCACAGGACTCTACAATTACCCTTGTTGAACCTCATTACATTCCCTTTTGCCCAGCTCTCCAGTCTGTCCAGATTTCACTGAATGGCAGCACAGCCTTCTGGTGTATCAACCAATCCTGGCAGCTTTGTATCATCAGCAAACAAAAATCTTCCAGTATTTTACAGTTATGGTTGAGGAGACATTGTTTACTCTACTCTCTTTGTCTTTAGAGTACATATTAACATCAAGAAACTCTCAAAGACTCACTTGACTCACTGTACAATATTCTTTGATTCTTCTGTCTTGCAATCTAAAATCATACTACAGATGCGATAATAACTTAGGTTGAAAAGCGATGCTGGGAAAGTATCTTCATTGCTTGTGCGAAGTGGTTTAGTTTCAATCATTTGTAATGCAATGCTGATGACATTTAAAAATGGATCTTTAGACACAGAAGTTCAATGCAAGGATTTGCAGCCTTGAGGACCCTAAGCTTAAGACCTCTTAAGTCTGAATTTCAGCAAAACATGATCTGGATCACATTTACTACTTAGTGTTGACTGCCAACATTGTTATAATAGCTGCCTGCTTCTCCTTCAGTCCTCCTCATCAGATCAATTCCATATGAAATCCTTGGCATATTCAGCCTGGACGAGGGCATTGAGTCCAGCATCAGTAAGTTTGCAGATGACACCAAGCTGGGAGCAGGTGTGGATCTGTTGGAAGGTAGGAGAGCCCTGCAGAGGGACCTGGACAGGCTGGATGGGTGGGCAGAGGCCAATGGGATGAGATTTAAAAAGGCCCAGTGCAGGGTTCTGCACTTTGGCCACAACAACCCCAAGCAGCGCTATAGGCTGGGGACTGAGTGGCTGGAGAGCAGCCAGGAAGAAAGGGACCTGGGGGTACTGATAGATAGTAAGCTGAAGATGAGCCAGCAGTGTGCCCAGGTGGCCAAGAGAGCCAATGGCATCCTGGCCTGCATCAGGAACAGTGTGGCCAGTAGGACAAGGGAGGTTATTCTTCCCCTGTACTCAGCACTGGTCAGACCACACCTTGAGTACTGTGTCCAGTTCTGGGCCCTCAATTCAAGAAGGATGTTGAGGTGCTGGAAGGTGTCCAGAGAAGGGCAACAAAGCTGGTGAGGGGCCTGGAGCACAAATCCTATGAGGAAACGTTGAGGGAGCTGAGGCTGTTTAGCCTGGAGAAGAGGAGGCTCAGGGGTGATCTTATTACTGTCTACAACTACCTGAAGGGGCATTGTAGCCAGGTGGGGGGTGGCCTCTTCTCCCAGGTAACCAGCAATAGAACAAGGGGACAGAGTCTCAAGTTGTGCCAGGGTAGGTATAGGCTGGATGTTAGGAAGAAGTTCTTGCCAGAGAGAGTGATTTCCCATTGGAATGGGCTGCCCAGGGAGGTGGTGGAGGCACCGTCCCTGGGGGTCTTCAAGAAAAGACTGGATGAGGCACTCAGTGCCATGGTCTAGTTGATTGGATAGGGCAGGGTGATAGGTTGGACTGGATGATCTTGGAGGTCTCTTCCAACCTGGTTGATTCTATGATTCAGCTTAGAATATAAGATATGGTCCACAGGTGCTACAGATGACATGGAGATATGTCCCTGACACCGAAGGTGATGAACACTGAGGGAGCACAGAAGTTAGAGGGAAGTTCATCTGAATTCCTTCTTTTCCATGTTGGAAGGGGAGGCAAGTCTCATGTAATATTGCCTGTGTCATTATGATCTGGAAGATAAGATACTCTATCTGTGGGTAAAGGGAAGACTTCACTTTATCATTTTTGTCATCTACTTCTAAAGAATGTCCCTTCTTGCCATGGACTAAAGTAAAATCATTTTTAAAGCTTTTCAGATAACCTGCATCATTAAGCTGGTTATTTTGCCTTCTAATGCAAAAGTTGCAACACTTCTGAACACAGAGGAACAACATGTCTGTGTTTGGTTGTGAAGTAAGCCAAGAGAGGTTCTCCTGTCCCTCTACTCTGCCCCGGTGAGGCTACATCTGGAGTACTGTGTCCAGTTCAGGGTCCCTCAGTTCAAGAGGGACATAGAACTGCTTGAGAGAGTCTAGCACAGAGCCAAAAAGAGGATCAAAGGGATGGAACAGCTCTCTTACAAGGAGAGACTGAGGGAGCTGGGGGTCTTTAGCTTGGGAAAGAGGAGATTGAGGGATAATCTCATTAATGTTTATAAATAATGTTAAGGGTGAGTGCCAAGGGGATGTGGCCAGGCTCTGCTCAGTGATGCCCAAGGACAGCACAAAGGGCAATGGGTGAAAGCTAAGGCATGGGAAGTTTCATGTAAACATGAGGAGGAATTTTTATCCAGGTGCTGGAACAGGCTGCCCAGGGGGCTTGTGGAGTCTCCTTCTGTGGAGATATTCAAAACCCTCCTGCAGTCATTCCTGTGTGATCTGGTATAGATGATCCTGCTCTGGCAGGGGAGTTGGACTGGATGAGCTTTTGAGGACCCTTCCAGCCCCTAACATTCTGTGATCCTGTGTATTACAACAGAGGTTGGGAAAAGCTGTCCCAAGCTCAGGATATCTGCAGGTCTGACTGAGGTAACCTGTAGCTGATGTGAAGGAGGAGGATCCGTGGCTGCACCTTCAGCTGTCTAGGACTTCTTCTCTTGATCATACGTTTTGAGTCCATTTTTTTATTGCCTCCCTATAGAAGAGCCATGCTGGCTGCTCTGTGCTCTGACATATCAGTCAGCACAGCACTGGAAAGTTTGTCTGCTTTTCACCCTGTGTAAGGCAGCATACTAGAAAAAGACTGCAAGCATCTGTAGCAAGGTTCTTGGCTTGAGCTGTGGAAAGCAGTGGAGGTGGAAAAACAGGAAGGGTTTTGTCAGGGCTCCTGGTGGAGAAAGTGTAACATCTGCCTGGCATGGATGTTGATCAGATGGGTCTTGCTGACATAGTCAGTAGCTTAAGCAAAATGCTTACAGATCCAAGATGCTGAACTGTTGACTTGCACAGTAAAAGAAGCCATGTGGTGGGTGATAGCTTCATTTTTTTTTTCTCCTCCAGAATGAAATTATCTGAGTTACTCTTGGGAGTCAGCCAAAATGCTGCCAAAATTATGCCAGGTGGAGGTCATGAAGCACCAGGAATTAGGTATCTAGAAATTATTTCCATTCCAAGAAAATGATTTTCTCAAAGTTGTGCTCAGTGCTGGAGACGCACATGGCCTGGAGTTAGGAGTGCATTTAGTAGAAGAACAGAAACAGGACTTTGGAGTTCTCTCTTTATCTCAGAGGGAAGCCAAAAGACCATTTTAGAGAACGTGAGAGACTCAGTGGACAGAAATACAGGTTGTGTAGGATAATTTCAAAGAATGTACACTTAAATTTAGCTTTCCACACAACACTCTAAGACTTTGGAATAGTTTCTCTGAAACAATTTTCCTCTTTCTCATTCAGGGATGCTGGATAATAATGTTATTATCTGTATGGTGATTCTCACCCAAATGTCTGTAATTGCTTTACAGCTGTAAGTATCAGGGGTCCCTGTACAGCAGCTGCAGAAAAACATTCTCTAGTTTGTTATATATTTAGGAATATCTTTGACAAGGAAAAAAAAGATCTGCATCTGTGTGATGGTTTGGGTGTTGCCCACTCCCCCCCCCAACTTTGGAAATCACCAAGACTAGACTCAGCTGGCTCTGAAAATTGAATGAAGCTTATTATTTACAGCTTAGCAGAATATACAAGCAGATATTTACAGTATATACACGGATATACAGAAATACACAAAGTAAAAGGCAATACAGAAACATAACTCCCCTCCCAGAGACCTGAGTGCCCAGGAGGGGCTCCCAACTGCCCCTTCACCTTTTCCCACCCCTCTCAACCTTACCCCAGTCCCAAGGAAGAATGGAGGTTTGGCCAGGGGGTTAGGAAGCAAAGTGGATTAATGAGAGAAATGGTAGAAAGGCTAGAGAGAGAAAAAAAAGCAGCTTTGAGCTCCCCCAGCAGAAAGATTCTAATGTTGTTTGGATTCCTGTTCTTGTATCTCTCAGCAAGCCTATGAGTGAAGTAGACCTCATTCTGTTTTCCTTTTCACAGCCTGTAATCTAGTTCTTCTCACAAAAACATTCTAGCTAGCTTCAAACTAGCACAATCTGGACTTCATTTTTTGCAACAGAAGAACAAGTTTTGATGTTTTTCATCTTCCTTTTGTCATCTTTGAGCTTTTTTTTCTCCATTCAGCTGTGTTGTTTTTGTGATAATGACCCAGACAGCACACGTTATTAAAAAGGCAGAGTATATTCTGGATTACATGGTGGCATAATAATGTTCTCTGGTTTATTTTCTGTTCTCCTCCTAATAATTCACAACAGCCAATTTGGCTTTTTTTTTAGTCTGTTAAGTATGGACCTGACATTTTGGCAAACTATCTATTATGATGCTAATGTTTTGTTCTTAAATGGTAATAATAATCTCCGGCCTGACCACAAATGCATATCTGTAGAAGGCTGACTTTTTTCCACATGGGTTATTTCACTTTTATCTGCACTGAATTACATCAAGCATTTTACCTAACCTCATGAGATTTCTGCAACATTTCCAGTAGCCATGTTTATTAACACCCCAACTAACCTGATGCTACCAAAAAGTCTTTTCACCTTACAGTTTATGCCCTTTTCTGATCGTTTAAGAACAGACTGAATCATAGAATCATAGAATCAACCAGGTTGGAAGAGACCTCCAAGATCATCCAGTCCAACCTATCACCCAGCCCTAACCAGTCAACTAGACCATGGCACTAAGTGCCTCATCCAGTCTTTTCTTGAAGACCCCCAGGGATGGTGCCTCCACCACCTCCCTGGGCAGCCCATTCCAATGCCAATCACTCTCTCTGTGAAGAACTTCTTCCTAACATCCAGCCTATACCTACCCTGGCACAACTTGAGACTGTGTCCCCTTGTTCTATTGCTGGTTGCCTGGGAGAAGAGGCCACCCCCCACCTGGCTACAATGCCCCTTCAGGTAGTTGTAGACAGTAATAAGATCACCCCTGAGCCTCCTCTTCTCCAGGCTAAACAGGCCCAGCTCCCTCAACCTCTCCTCATAGGATTTGTGTTCCAGGCCCCTCACCACCTTTGTTGCCCTTCTCTGGACACCTTCCAGCACCTCAACATCCTTCTTGAATTGAGGGGCCCAGAACTGGACACAGCACTCAAGGTGTGGCCTGAGCAGTGCTGAGTACAGGGGCAGAATAACCTCCCTTGTCCTACTGGCCACACTGTTCCTGATGCAGGCCAGGATGCCATTGGCTCTCTTGGCCACCTGGGCACACTGCTGGCTCATCTTCAGCTTACTATCTATCAGTACCCCCAGGTCCCTTTCCTCCTGGCTGCTCTCCAGGCACTCTGTCCCCAGCCTATAGCGCTGCTTGGGGTTGTTGTGGCCAAAGTGCAGGACCCTGCACTTGGCCTTTTTAAATCTCATCTCATTGGCCTCTGCCCACCCATCCAGCCTGTCCAGGTCCCTCTGCAGGGCTCTCCTACCTTCCAACAGATCCACACCTGCTGCTAGCTTGGTGTCATCTGCAAACTTACTGATGCTGGACTCAATGCCCTCGTCCAGATCATCAATAAAGATATTGAACAGGACTGGGCCCAGCACTGATCCTTGGGGAACACCACTAGTGACTGGCTGCCAACTGGATGTGGCACCATTCACCACCACTCTCTGAGCTCTGCCATCCAGCCAGTTCTTGATCCAGCACAGAGTGAATCTGTCCAAACCATGAGCTGCCAGCTTGGCTAGGAGCTTCTTGTGGCAGACAGTGTCAAAGGCTTTGCTGAAGTCCAAGTAGACTACATCCACAGCCTTCCCCACATTCACCAGGCAGGTAACCTGATCATAAAAGGAGATCAGGTTGGTGAGGCAGGACCTGCCCTTCCTTAACCCATGCTGGCTGGGCCTGATCCCTTGGCTATCCTGTAGGTGCTTTGTGATGGCACCCAAGATGACCTGTTCCATGACCTTGCCTGGCACTGAGGTCAGGCTCACAGGTCTGTAGTTTTCTGGCTCCTCCTTACGACCCTTCTTGTGAATGGGTATCACATTGGCCAGCTTCCAGTCTTCAGGGACCTCTCCAGTGAGCCAGGACTGCTGATAAATGATGGAGAGTGGCCTGGCCAGCTCAGCTGCCAGCTCTCTCAGCACCCTAGGGTGGATCCCCTCTGGTCCCATGGACTTGTGAGGATCCAAATGACACAGCAGGTCCCTTACTGCTTCCTCATGGATTAGAGGGGGACTGTACTGGTCCCTGACTCCATCCACCACTTCAGGAGTCCAGCTGTCCTGGAGACAACCTGTCCCACTAGTGAAGATTGAGGCAAAGAAGGTGTTAAGCACCTCTGGCTTTTCCTCATCCTTTGTCACTATGTTCTCCTCTCTATCTAGTAAGGACTGGAGGTTGTCCTTGGCCCTTCTCTTGCCATTCATATATTTAAAGAAACACTTTTTATTTTCCTTGGCAGCCGTGGCCAGCCTGAGCTCCAAGTGGGCTTTTGCCTCTCTAATTTTTCCTCTACAAGACCTAACAACTTCCTTGAACTTCTCCTGGGACACCTCCCCTCTTCTCCAAAGGTGATACAGCAATAAGGTCTCCCCAAGCGTGTCCAGAGAAGGGCGACGAGGCTGGGGAGAGGCCTTGAGCACAGCCCTACGAGGAGAGGCTGAGGGAGCTGGGATTGTTTAGCCTGGAGAAGAGGAGGCTCAGGGGTGACCTTATTGCTGTCTACAACTACCTGAGGGGTGGTTGTGGCCAGGAGGAGGTTGCTCTCTTCTCTCAGGTGGCCAGCACCAGAACGAGAGGACACAGCCTCAGGCTGCGCCAGGGGAGATTTAGGCTGGAGGTGAGGAGAAAGTTCTTCACTGAGAGAGTCATTGGACACTGGAATGGGCTGCCCGGGGAGGTGGTGGAGTCGCCGTCCCTGGAGCTGTTCAAGGCAGGATTGGGTGTGGCACTTGGTGCTGGTGGTAAAGGGTTGGACTTGATGATCTATGAGGTCTCTTCCAACCTTGGTGATACTGTGATACTGTGAAGGAGCCTGAACATCTCCCTGTCTTGACAGTAAACACAGAGAGAAGGAAGCTGTTCAATTGTTGGTGCGTATTTGCCTTTTTAAAAGGCTCTTTCTTGCTGACCCATTTTATTTGTGGGCAGCACCTTTCACATGACTGTGGTCTCTTCATGCTACTTCAATTTTTGCTGTATTAAATAATAAGTTTAAAAAAAAATCTTAATGATGTAGTTTGTGGTTTCCTCATAGCTTCTGTCATACACACTAACCTGAGTGATGTGCAGCCTACAGGAGGAATCCTTGTCTAAAGGGTTTTGGATGTAAAATCATCCAAAATATAGCAACCTTTTCTATTTACTCTTTCATTTCTGTTTGCTCTTTCCATGACTTGTAGAGGCCCCAGAGGATGTCTCAGGGAGTTAAATCCTCTGACTCTGCAGCCATACTAGAGGACAGAAACACTTATGGTGGCTTCTGCTGTTGTGAACTCCTGGTTATCCTGGTTGTGGGGTTGTTTAGGGACTATTGAGAGATTCTTTTGCTCCATGTGCTCACATTTCTTTCCTAAACAGTTGAGACATGTCTAGGGCACTCACTCAAGTGCAGAAGCTCTAAGTGTATGATTTTAGATCCTACTGACACATAAGTACACACTACTTAATTTTTGTTCTAGAAAGTATTAATAGTTAGGAAGCTATCACAAAAGATATCAGTAGAATATATTAATAAGGTAGTTTAAATATAAATAATATGATTTAAAATTTGTAGTACTGAGTAAACATCAAAGAATCTCCTCCAAATGCCCTTGCAAAAAAATCAGAGCACAAGATCTGAACTATTAAGAGGAATCTGAAGCATCGGATACAGGAAGCAGAAATGCCATAATGATGAGGAAGAGGTGTAAGGAGTACAAAATCCAGGGCTTCTTAAAGAGAAAAAATACTCCCACAGTGACTGCAGTGATGCTTTGATATGTGTGTTTTGCACTATATTGTACAGGTCTCTACTTTCAGAGACCATTAAGAGTTAGATCTCAAATAAAGATAAAGAGAAGAGGAAGAGAAATGTTACATTTGTTTTTAATATCTTGTTTAAAGAATTGTTCAAACCATATATAGTAGGTGAGAAAAAGGGCTCAAGAGGCATAATTGGAGAATGTCACTGTCTTGCTGCTCAGATAAAATAACCTGTGCTGGACTTTGGCAAGAATGTTTTCATTTCTTTCAAAATCTTACTGATGCCATCATAGCCTTACCTGCTCATGTAGAAAGTATGAGACTCTCTATTTGCAGTCATTATTTCCAAAGACAGATCTAAAGACCCATCTCTGTTAGTAGATCTAAGGTGAGATGAAGCAGACTTGTGTTGCATAACTGCATTTTCATATGATTGCTTTCCCTCTTCAGGTTTGATGCTGTCTTTATTCTTTATTTTTGTTTATAATGAGAACTGGTCCTCTAGTTGACTTTAAGCTGTAGGGTAGTTATTATAGGAACCATCAACCTAGAATTCATTTCTGTGTGGCTTCTTATTTCCTTTAAAAGTGTTATAAGTGTTTACTTATCAGACATTCTGAATGTGGATGGTGCTTTTTTGCAATACTCACCTGGATCCAGCTTCTTCTCCAAAGGGTAGGCTGCCTATGTCTTCCAAACCATATATAAGTTCCAGGTTGAAAGCTGGCCCTAAGTTACCATGAGAATTAGAAAGGGAGATTGGAAGCCTATGAAGAGAAAGGTAAGAGGTGGGCAAAGGAAGAGTGAAGTTGAGATTGCTCACAGATAAAATGGAAAGCATACCCACCATGGTAGATCCTAAATTGTTGATGAGTTCTACACTATGCTTCTTGAAGGTGATCTTTGCAGCCCCTTTTTGTTAACATCTTACACTTTAGCATTGAATTATGGATCTTTTCAACTATCCAAGATCATAGTTAACAATGAAAATACAACTTTGTCAAAGGTTTGGGGTTTTTTATGCATAGAAAATAGGGAAGATACACATAGTGTTGCAGTAGAGGTGGAAACAGAGATAGGAGGATGAGTGAACTCTGAGCTGATTACCGAGTCTTCCATTATTGTATTGTTGTAAAGGTCCTTTGCAACCACAGAAGGATGTTCAGTTGAGCAATGCAGGAGATTAATATTCTGCAGTGAGAAGGAAGAAATAGGATATGGAAAGAAAACATAATTCTTTGGTTCTCTCTAGGGCTTCACACTTTCTGAGCTAGTTGGAAGTGGTAAAATTCGTTCCCATGTTCCCTTTCTCCTAAATCCTGAGGAAGTGATCCCTGGGCAGCTTCAGTGCTCAGCATAGGAGCTGTTTATTGTTCTCTCTACAAAACTGGAGCTTGGACATGTGCAGCCTTGGAAATGTGCAGTGGGGTTCTGCGTACTTGTGTCAATAAGTGTCATTCAATGGCAGTCCACACAAAGTGTTTGGGTTTTATTTTCATGTGGTGGGTAATGGCTATTTCGAACATCTGCATGAGCTGAGAAGAGAGGCATCAAGTTCTAAATGCACAAAAAAATGCCAAATTGCATGGTACCAGCAAAACACATTTGAAAAGACTCACGCTGTTCTAACCAGCAAGTGCTTCTAGCCCACTCTTTCCCCTCAAACCTTCTAAAAGCACCCAGCTGTGAGCTCTTTCAATGCAAGACTAAAGTCTAAGGTTAAATTATAGATGTTAAATATATGTTTTGAAATAAAAATTAAAAATCTCATGTAGCCACTAAGAAATGCTGAAGACTCTTATTATGTGGGGCAGTGCAGAGTAACTACTGAACTCCTCCCAAGAAGTTTTCTTCTTATTTATTGTTGATGTCTGCCATCCTTTCTTTCTGGCTGTTTGCACTGCACATCATTATCTATTCTTTTTTATTTTTTGATCTATCTGAAATTACAGTCTCTTTGCTTTTGAAAGTTGTGTTCATCTGTTTTAAAGTCTTGTGGACATCTTCCATACCAGAGATTCATTGAATGATTTGGAAGGGACCTTAAAGATCATCTAGTTGCAGTCATTGCTCATAGTTTTGAAGCACAAATCAGATTTGCATGTTTGATATCTTAATGTTTCAGACAGCCTCACATAGACAGAATGTTCTTCCACAGTCACCAAATGATCAAGAGACTATCCCCAAATCGTTTTTTTGTAGGAAATGTGTGTGTAACTAAAGTTTAGTAGGAGAAGAAAGCTGATAAAGTGACTTCATAATTACCCAGCAGTATCAGGTAAGAGTTATTTATGAAAGCCATGTACTAAAACTGAGACTCTGCCAAGTTTCCTTGGCATTTCTCTGTAGTAAACCTGAAAGGTCACTGCTGTGGAAATGTGACTTCTCTGTCCCTAAAAAATCAGGTCTGTTTAGAACATTTTTTGTGATTTTCTTTTTTTTTTAGCATTCTGAAGGTATGTCAGCTACATCTTCAGACTGCAAAGAGCATTCTGGAAGAAAGGTATTCCACAGAGTGACTATTGCAGATGTCTTTATTCTTTGCAAAAGGGCCAAAGGCAGGGTGCAGACCTGGTGTCTGGGATTTGAATACTTCTTGAGTGTCACTGGCATCATTTTGGATTGGAGAAGGAAGCTCTTTCAGCTTGTTCACTGGGCCCTTTGAACCAGTCTGCTTTAAAGGTGTGCATTTAATGGACTCAGAGGCCCCAAACAGATTTAATAGAGCATTGTGCAGACAGAAGCAGAGACTTGGAAGGGAGGAGTGCAAGAGGTGGCCCTTAGGCTGTGTGAATTTCCTGCAGAAAGTCTGAGTCCTGGAACCATCTGCAGGCCTTTTATCTGTGAAAATTCTTTTTTTTTTCATCTTTATCTTTTTCTTTTTTTTTAAATCATATTGACAAGTGTAACTGACCTTTGAAGTTGCTACTGAGTCAATACATGGCTGTAGATCTCTTTGGAGGCTTTGTTCTTCCCCACGCTTAATACAGCAAAAATAAGAATGAAATAATCATTTGAATAATTCATGAGGGATTATAATGATCTATATAATTAAAATGTAGTAGTATTAGTTACACTTAAACACAATTCTTCTTTTAGTGGTCATTTCCAGTATTGTTTAAGCAATCTACCTGTGTCTAGTTTTAATGGTGGGACTTGTGATGCTCATCTGTGTTCCAAATCATTGTAGGTGTTCTCATCTGTGAATATATAACGTGAGAACCTCAAGTCCGTTTTTATGCTTTTCTGCCCTTCTTCTGGGCTGTAATTTAGAGTTATATAAAATCAATATAGTCAATATCCATGTAAGTTATGTATTTATTGGTAATTTTGTGATATATGAGAGGTAAACACAAAACATATTGTTTCCTAACTAGAGTTCTCTTGGGGTTTGGTTTGAGTTTTTTTGTTGTTGTTTGTTTTGGTTTTGTTTTTACTTTTTCATAAATCACAGGATGTTAGGAGTTGGAAGGGACCCAAGGAGGTCATTGAGTCCAACCCCCCCGCCAGAGCAAGATCATACAATCTAGCACAGATCACAGAGGAACACATCCAGACAGGCTTTGAAAGTCTCCAGAGCAGGAGACTCCACAACCTCTCGGGGGAGCCTGTTCCAGTGCTCTGTGACCCTTACAGTAAATAAGTTCCCCCTTGTGTTGAGGTGGAACCTCTTTTGTTGCAACTTACACCCATTGCTCCTTGGGAGCAAGTGAGCAGAGCCTGTCCCCACCTCCTGACACTCTGTCTTGGGTTCAAATGCAGGTTCCCAGAGACTCTAATAAATTTAATAGACCCAATGACAATTTATAGAATTTATAGAGTGCCCTCCCCTCTTCCCCCTCCTTTTCCCAAAAGACAGGTGAGAGAGAGAGAGCAGAGGAGCTTAACCCTATACACACTCGGCCCTCAGATATTTATAAACATTTCTTAAATCCCCTCTCAGTTTTCTCTTCTCCAGACTATAAATTCTGAAATCCCTCAGCCCCATGCCCTGGCAAGCCCTCCAGTCCTCTAATCATCCTTGTAGCCCTCTGCTGGACCTTCCCCAGCAGATCCCTGTCCCTCTTCAAGTGGGGAGCCCAAAGCTGAAGCAGTATTCAAGATGAGGTCTCATCAGGGCAGAGTAGAGGAGGAGAACTTCTCTTGATCTGAACACACTCTTCTTGATACGCCCCAAGATCCTGTTGGCCTTCTTGGCCACAAGGGCATATTGCTGTGCCATGGGTAACTTGTTATCCACCAGGACTCCCAGGTCTCTCTCCACAGGACTGCTCTCCAGCAGATCACCTCCCAGCCTGTACTGTAAATCTTAAAGATTAAACAGTTCACATTAATGTTTAAAGCTACACCAGCTGTAACCATTGCTTGAAGAGCTGGATAGGCGAAGGTGATACATGCCTCTTGCTGAACCCGTTTCAAGTAACAGGTCTGTAAACCTAAGCAGATTTCATTGTAGTGATTATCCCAAAGTAACTGAAGGTTTGTTGCAAAGTATTGCTCTGCTTTGCCACAGCTGAATAATAGCAGCATAATGCAATTTAAGAATTATTTTCTTATCCTCTTCCATATTTGAGACATTCCAGTGCCTATCAGATGCAAATAAGAAACCGTCGGGAAGCATCTGGCAGCTGTTGCACCGTGCATCCCTACCAAGAAAATTACAAAACTAAGGGAGGAGCATGGCTATGGAAATCTCTTTTCTTAACCACCTATAGCAGATGGTCAGATTTCTAATTTAAATTTTTCTTGGAGTTTTGGCATACTGCCATCTGCCTCCACAGCTGCAACCGTGCAATAACTCTGTCACCTCTCTTAGAAAATGTTTCTTGAGGTAAATTTAATGCCTAGCGAAGTGTTGAATTCACAGCTGCTGGGAGCAGAATATTATATGTAAGGGATGGCCACGAGGCCCTGCTGGTTTCTCTCACCTGGTAACAAGTAAGGTTGTGTTTGGGTGAAAGGGTTGTGAATAGCATTAGGGAGTAGGACAGAAGATGTTTCCAGTTACTTGTTTTTACAGTCCATTCAGTAATCCTGTTTGTAAGGAGTTGATCGGCAGCATCAGTGGAGATCATGCACAAAGAGCTTGACTAAGTTTGTGGAAATCATTCCTAACCATTGCTGCAAGAAGACCTTTTTCTCTAAGATTTTTCTTTGCCTCAGTTCTGTCAGTCTCTGTTAACATTAAAAGTACTAATGTGGAGGGCAGTTACATACCATGCCAAGTGTGCAACCCATCTGTCTGCTTAGATATTCAATTGGAGATGGTGGCCTACATCAGCAGAGCTGCCAAAATGGCTTTCAGAAACAGTACTGAACTTGTGGCATGGGAAATGCTTTACTGATTTTCTCTGGTTCCTTTAGGTTTGTGAGTCAGACTCTCCCAGATGGAAGATGTGTAACAGGTGCTGCTAGCTTAAATTAGATGTGAAATTAGATTCAGGGATGAAGATCTTCCAATCTCATGGCAACAATATGACTCATCAAGTTTGATCTGTAGTCTCTGTGTTTGCAAAAGTTAATATATATGTGAAATGTACTTTCTTTAAATTAATGTTCAAGTTTGGCTGTCTCTTTCACTTCTGTGAACAGAATCAATGAACTTTAGAGGCTGGAAGAGACCTCCAGAGATCATAGAGTCCGACCTCCCTGCCAAGGCAGGATCCCCTAGGGTAGTTCTCACAGGAACACATCCAGGCAGGTTTTGAAAGTCTCCAGAGAAGGAGACTCCGCAACCTCTCTGGGCAGCCTGTTCCAAAGCTCAGTTACCCTCACTGTAAAGAAGTTTCTCTACATGTTGAGGTGAAACTTTCTATGTTCCTATTTGTAGCCATTGCTCCTTGTCTTATTGCTGCTGACCACCAAAAACAGATTGGCCTTATCCACTTGACACTCACCCCTCAGGTATTTGTAGACATTAATGAAAACTTCTCTTCTCCAGGCTAAGCAGCCCCAGACTTCTCAGTCTCTCTCTTAGAAATAAGTTTCATTACAGGTTTACAGATCCTGTGAGGCTTTCAAAAGCTTTATTTCTCTCATCACCTTCAGATGACAGGTGACTTGCTGGCATTTTTTGAAAATGTCAGTTGGATGCTCTGGTTCCAGCTGGTTTCTGCCTATGTTCAGTCAGCCTCAGAGATGAGGCTTGCAGGAGTAGATTCTCTTATGGCTAATCCAATAAATGGATTGGGTCCTGGTAGCCACAGGTGACTGGAAAGAAAGTAGGGGAGATGAAGTGTCTCTATTAGAAAACCAGTGTCGGGTGCATGGGGGTGACAACTTCCCTGTCAGAAGAAACTGCACAGGCAAGAGCTGCTTGGCGGTGGGAGAAATTGCAGAGCAGAGATCCCTTTCCTCACACCCTTGCAAAGACAGCATCCTTTCTGAAAAATGGTACCTATGTTTGATTCAAGTCCAAACTAGCCTTCTTTTATTTGTCCTCTTTGTCCCTCTGCCCTCCCCTCCCTAGGGCAAAACTCACCTTAAAAGCATGTTCAAACTTTGCATGTGTTGCTGATCAGGAGCCAACTCCATCCAAGGCTGTGTTTCTGAATAAACAAGAGCTGTTCCCAGTGGGGCTATGAGACACGTTTCTGGGTTTGCATGGTGCTGGCTGCATTAAGCTCTATCACAGCAGCACAGTTTGAATTCTGAGCAGCGATTATCAGCTGTTTGAATACAGCAAATGAGTCCTACCATCTGCATTAATACATCACCACAGCTCTTTAGTTAGTGTTAGTAGCCTTAGTGAATAAGTATTCATTTTTCTCTCCTTTTTAAATTGAACAACATGTACTCCCTAAGTCTCCTGTGTCTGCTCTGGTTTTGGTGGTCATGATTTTCTAGGTCTGGTATTGAAGATATTTCTATTAAAGGGAAGGTGATGAGAATGAGGAAGGATAACCTTGTGGCAAAGCAATTGGACAGGGACAAGTTGTATTGTGGCATCCTGCTTTGGCCTTGTGTTATAGCCTTGGATAAATAATTTTATCTCTCTATACTTTTCTTCCTCACCCACTGAAACAGACATAATAGCTAATTTTTACCATAGCTTGTGTGGCTTCTTTACTTAACGTTGTGAGTGAAGGACTGGCTCTAATCCATGACTTTCAGAAGGAGGATCTGATCTTCACTGCAGCCTCTAGGTATTACAATATATCACATAGCTCTTAATCATAGTGACTGGAAATGATAAGTAATGCTTAAAATTTAAGCTATTTAGAGGCCAAGTTTTAGAATTCTGCTATCAAATCATCTTACAGACATCAGCAGCACTTTCCCCTGTGAGAGTGAGTAATTAAGATTAGACTAATACAATATCTGATCACTTTTTATCAGATATTTTCTGTTGCTTTTAGAGGAAAGTTTCAAATCTGAGGAATAAATGGTGCCTTAAAATGTTTCTCCATGCTGCAATTCTACACATTTTTCTTGTAGTCCTAATTAATATTTGCATAAAAATCAGATGCTTAAAAAATTGCAGTGTCCTTGATCCTACAAGCACTTAAAGGCATTCCTAATCTTAGACATGATCAGTTCCATTTAGCTTGCCCAAATGCTTAAGATTAAGTCTGCCCAGTCATTTACAGGACTAGAGCATCAGATTATGTATTCTAAATGGCAAAACACCTTTTCAAACAAAGACATTCCTTGCTAAAATTAATATTTTTGCAGAAAATTCAACAAAAGCCACATATTTTTCTTGGCTTTATAGCTGAGAAACTAAAGGACTTTGCATTCCAGAGAGTTTTTTTTTCTTCTGCCTTTTTAAGTATAAAGGAAAACCTTGGGTCAAATGGAAAAGTGGAAGAGGAGCAGAGTAGTAAGAAGCCAATACTGAACACTAAATATATTATTATTGAAACTGCTGGGCTTTGAATCAATGTATATATATTTATTTCTGATTTTTACTTTTTTCTTTCCCATGAAACATACCATTTCTGGCAGTTATTTATAATCTGTGCTATATGCAGAGTGTAATATCCTGAATTATGCTCTGTGTAATCTCTCTCAGCAATGTCTAAGTTTATCCCCAAAGGTCCATTAAACACTGTAGGTTTCCTCTAGAATTTTACATTATAAAAACCAAAACATTAAAAATTAAATTTGAATTTATTGTAAAGCTTTCAAAATAAGTCACAAGAAAATGCCTTATAAGAGGACAATGCATCCCTAAGTATATTAGTTGACCATCTAGGTGGCTGCTCCATGGCTGTGAACACAGTTGCATGTGGACCTTGAAGGACCAAGGCTCAGCTGTCATTACAATGAACTGAACAAGCAGCAAGAGCTCAAACAATTTTCATACTTGTCCTTACAGGAAAGGGTAAATATATTTCGTATTAGGACTTCCATGCTGATGTGACCATGAGAATGAAGAAAATGTATGGGCTTTGTGATAAGTGGACACACTTCTGTTGTGCTCAGGCTTCTGCTGACTTGAGCTCTTGTTTCAGCAATAACAAAAACCCTCATGGTCAAGCCCTTGCACTGCTTCCCTTACTACTGCTCACAGAGTTGCAGTCCCTTTTTTCTGACTGGTACAGAGCTCTGACAACAGTGAGCAAGACAACAAGACAGCTGAAGTGGTTATAAAAAGGCTATATCTTAGTTATGTCAAAGCACTCTTCACACTGGGGCTTGTTTCTCTTCTGTTACAGAAGAAATTGAAGTAAGGAGCAGAAAACAGAAGGACCTGGGCTTTTAGCACCTTGGCAAGGTAGATCCATTAGCCTTCCATCCCCTACCTGTAAACGAATTCTGTAATACGGGAGTAAAGCATGACACTTCTATTCCAGCTCTTAATCTGGTGAGCTGGTCCCTCAGACTAAAGCAGTACCTTCAAGTTTTGTGCCAGGAATGGGATCAGAATTTGACTTTACAGTTTAGTGTTGACTTGAGTTACATGTGTTACCTACAGGTCCAAGAAAATAATCTCCTGAAGCACTTACATAAGCTAATTATTTGCTTCAATGTTGGTTGTACCACAGTTTTACTTTCACAGTATCACAGTATCATCAGGGTTGGAAGAGACCTCACAGATCATCAAGTCCAACCCTTTACCACAGAGCTCAAGGCTAGACCATGGCACCAAGTGCCACGTCCAACCTTGCCTTGAAGTGCCCCAGGGACGGCGACTCCACCACCTCCCCGGGCAGCCCATTCCAGTGTCCAATGACTCTCTCAGTGAAGAACTTTCTCCTCACCTCAAGCCTAAATCTCCCCTGCGCAGCCTGAGGCTGTGTCCTCTCGTTCTGGTGCTGGCCACCTGAGAGAAGACAGCAACCTCCTCCTGGCCACAACCACCCCTCAGGTAGTTGTAGACAGCAATAAGGTCTCCCCTGAGCCTCCTCTTCTCCAGGCTAAACAATCCCAGCTCCCTCAGCCTCTCCTCGTAGGGCTGTGCTCAAGGCCTCTCACCAGCCTCGTCGCCCTTCTCTGGACACGCTCAGGCATCTCAGCGTCCCTTTTAAACTGGGGGGCCCAGAACTGAACACAGTACTCAAGGTGTGGTCTAACCAGTGCAGAGTACAGGGGCAGAATGACCTCCCTGCTCCTGCTGACCACACCATTCCTGATGCAGGCCAGGATGCCACTGGCTCTCTTGGCCACCTGGGCACACTGCTGGCTCATGTTCAGGCGGGTATCAATCAGCACCCCCAGATCCCTCTCTGTCTGGCTGCTCTCCAGCCACTCCGACCCCAGCCTGTATCTCTGCATGGGGTTGTTGTGGCCAAAGTGCAACACCCTGCACTTGGAGCTATTGAACCCCATCCCATTGGACTCTGCCCATCTGTCCAGGCAGTCAAGGTCCCGCTGCAGAGCCCTTCTGCCTTCCAACTCAGTCACATCTGCCCCCAGCTTGGTGTTCTCTGCAAACTTTGCTTCAGCCATTAGGTTCTCCAGGAGCATAAATGAGAGCTCATTGTTTTGGAGTACTTCAACAGCTTGTCATTCCTCTACAGGTTTAGGGAAATAACTGTCAGGTTTACTTTATGAACAGGACTAAAAAGTTCACCTTGGTCTATAACTGGCATAGAAAGGTTTCTTCAGGATGAAGATTCATTAGTAAAACATGTAGCTTCCATGGGAGCAATATGCTTGCCTGCTTCATTCTTACATTGGCAGTGGTGCTGGAAAGTAAGTGAAACTCCCCAGTCTGAGGGCCAGAGGAGAGGAGACATAGAGGACCCTTAGTAAATCACTTGGAAATGTTTTGGATTTTTAACTGTCTGCTCTGCATAAGGAGAGAGAAACATAAGCAGGCATTAAGGGAACAAAGGCACACACCATTTTCCCATTGACTGTGATTGCACATGCTGCACAACTGTCAGAAGCTAACGATGTAAGTTATGCAAATGAAAAATTTCATGGCTGAAAAGGGCTGCCACAGTGTAAGAGCATTGCTTTAAAAGCTCTCCTACCAGAATGAATCCATTTGTATAGGTGTTAGCATGCATCAGCACGAGTTATCCAGTATCCTGAAAACTCCATGTGTTTAGAAGTCCTTACATGATCTAAGTCTACATTTCTAAGTCTCAAAATGCAAGGACCATAACAGTGCTGAGAGGAAGAGAGTCAACGATCACTCACTTGCATGTGTTTGTGAAAAGAAACACATTTCATAGGGGTGTGTTTTTTGTCATGAGCCTCTCCTCAACTCCTCCAGTTAGCAAGGCTCTGGGCCTCTTTTCTCCAAGTGGACATTGATTTTTCATGAACTTGTAGTAAGCTCACTGTTCCAGGAATCCACCTCCATCAGATTTGCACTCACGAGGTGATGTCAGCCAAAAGTTATTTGACCAATGAAGATATGAGAGGAAATGGAGTCGGGTTGGTCTGGGAGAGCTTTGGATTTGCTGTTAGGGAAGATTTCTTTACTGAAGGGGTGGACAGGCTTTGGAGCAGGCTGCCCGGGGAGGTGGTAGTGTCACCATTCCTGGAGGTACTCGGAGCACGTAGATGGGACATCGTCTGGTGGGAATGGTAGTGTTGGGCTGATGTTTGGACTTGATGATCACATTTGACAGTGGGGTTTTGGTTTTGTTTTTTTTTTGGTAGTGTCATGGTTTAGGGTGTTACCCCCCCACACAAACACACACTTTGTAAATCACCCAGACTAGACTCAGCTGTCTCTGGAAATTGCACGAAGCTTATATTTACAGCTTATCACAATATACAAGCAGATATTTACAATATATACAGTTATATATAGAAATATACAAGTTAAAAGGTAATGCAGAAATACAACAGCCCTCCCAGGAACCTGAGTCCCCAGGAGGGGCTCCCAACTGCCCTTCCACCTTCTCCCACACCTCTACCCCAGATGTTGCCTTGTGCCCAAGGAAGAATGGAGGGTTGGCCAGGGGGGTTAGGAAGCAGGTGGATTAATCAGGTTAGGTTAGAGAGAAAAATGCAGCCCACAGCCTGTACGGAGAGTGACTTCTTTATCTGTGTTTGGATTCTTGCTCTTGCACCTCTCAGCAAGCCTATGAGTGAAGTAGACATCACCATTGTTTCCCTTTCACAGCCTGTAATCTAATTCTTCTCACCAAAACATTCTAGCTAGCTTCAAACTAGCACAGGTAGTAAGACAGATTCTGCTTTGTAAGCAAGTTTTGAAGTCTGTGTCCTGTATGGTTGCTAGTAGGAAAGCACAGCAGACCCTGGATCTTGAGATGGATTGATGTACTGCCTCGATACAAAAGTGTTCATGAGAGAGAAAACAGTTTCAGGTTGTTGTGGAGGGGGTTTCTCTATGCCTCCCTTATTTGGGGGAAGTGAGAAATTAATTTGAGGCAGTATTAATTTTTAATAAAAATCTATTTATTAAAATTAATATTTACAAACTCTTGCCACCCCCAACCACTGATTAGTTCTGTTGTGCAAATTTGTGAAAACAATTAGGATATGATATATATATGGGGATTTGGTTAATAACTGTCAAATAATCAACTACAGACAAAGAGAGATTTCCCTCGGGCTTAATGCCACTTAAGAACTATGCTGTCTGCCCAGCAGGGTGGGCTGAAAAGTGTCTGCTCTAAGGCAGAGGCAACTTATATTACAGAGGAATTAAAGCTTTACTTATGAGTCTTGCTATTAATTATTGATCACTCTCCAGGGTTGTGTCTCAGCCTGTGCCCAGTGTCCGGACTTCCAGGGGCTCTGCCTGGGGACTCTGTGGGCTGGAATCTTCTCGGCTTGAGGGGGGAAACTAGATGAATCCTTCCGGCTGGAGGGGGGGATGATAAATCTTCCCAGTCTCTGGGTAAGCAGGTTTCTCTAACCTTCTCTCCTGGTGTGTGGTGGTCTCTGCCTCGACACTGCTGGTTTTCTGGATGCTGCGTGTCCAGGGATGATCAGCTGGCAGGATTCCAGGAACAGGAGAAGGATGTCCGTGCAGTTTCTGGCATGGTCTTCTGTACAGCTAGCAGGCTGTTGGTGTGGGTTTGCAGACAATCTAGAAGGTCTGCCGTCCTGGTCCTTCTTACCAGGCTAAAGCTAGGAGTCTGAGCTCTGTAGATAAATGCAAGATAGTTGGCCGGTATGCATGGCTGGCTCTAGGCTTAGGGGGCTATCGGCTCCCCATACATGTATCAGGTGCAGGCTTGAATGTGCTCTGCTTCTAAAGGTACACAGACAGGTTAACTGTAAGTTGAAATCAATGCAAGAGGTCTGAGCCTCGGAAAGCATGCAAGTGAGGGCCAGACTATATGTCTAGGCCTTGCAAGCAAGTCAGGGCAGCAGGATGCTGCAGTGTGGATCAGACAGCTGAGTCTGAACACATGGTGCACCTTTGCATCCCTCTTTATAGACTGTGGGCTGAGATTCGTGGCCTTTTGGCCAACCGTAGTGACCAATCAGGTGGGCAGTAAGCCAAACCTTACCTTAATAGGCAGAAGCTCTTTGCCTGGACCCTCCCAAACAGGGGGATCACATGGGCAGACCCCAGATACACAGACTGGGGGTGTGTGTGTTACACAACCCTATTCACTACCATGGGTCCTAGCAGGAAAGCATGTCCAGGCATGTAGAGGCATAGGGAGACCTCTATTTTTGGGCCTACAGCCCCTCCACCACACAGGTTCTCACTGCATCTTTCCCTGTCTGCAAATGTGGTGGATTAGGGTTTTTCCCCCACCACCGCTGTTTGAAATTTCCCAGATTAATTCAGACCGTTTGGAAGTAAGATGAAGCTATGTTTACAGCATGGCAGAAATTGCAAGCATATATACACAATGCATTTTCAAGTATTTACACTTGTGTACAAGTTAGAAATAATACAAAATTCCAAACTCCCACACAGACAGAGAACTGCCCAGAAGAGCTCAAAGCTGTGCCCCTCTCTGCTCCCTCCCCTCTCTATCTCAGAGGGACAAACATAAACAAAGCAAAGCTTACATGTTAATTGCTGAGATTAGAGGTGAGATATCAAAGCAGGTCAGGGTTAATAGGGAAGAGATTAGATCTAAGGACACAGACCAGACAGAAATGAACGGGGCAACGTCTCAGGACAAAGTGAGAGAACACTGTTTTGACTTTTTATCCCTCTCAACAAACCAATGAATGATATAGTCACCATCATCATTTTCTTTTCACAATCAGTGATCTAATTCCTCATTAAAATATTCCAATTAGCCTCAAACCAGCACACCAACCAATTGCACAATTTGTCCCATTTGCTGTCGGTGGGCAGGCGGCCAGAGTCATGATGCCATAGCAATGTGATACAGTGACTTAGATGCTAACTTGAAAGAGACATGCACAGCTAACTTGCTTTAAGACTGGTACACACATAAGGCACAGATAGGCTAAGGCTGTGTGAGGTACAGGTAGGGTAAAACATTTCTGGGTCAGCCTCCTGTGGCCAGCAGATCCTGCCCCCTTGCAGCTGGACTTCATAGAATCATAGAATGCTTTCATAGACTCATAGAATCAACCCGGTTGGAAGAGACCTCCAAGATCATCCAGGCCAACCTAGCACCCAGCCCTAGCCAGTCAACTAGACCATAGCACTAAATGTCTCATCCAGGCTTTTCTTGAAGATCTCCAGGGACAACAACTCCACCACCTCCCTGGGCAGCCCATTCCAATGGCAGATCACTCTGTCAAGAACTTCTTCCTAACATCCAGCCTATACTTTCCCTGGCACAACTTGAGACTGTGTCCCCTTGTTCTATTGCTGGTTGCTTGGGAGAAGAGGCTAACCCCCACCTGGCTACAATGTCACTTCAGGTAGTTGTAGACAGCCATGAGGTCAACCCTGAGCCTCCTCCAGGCTAAACACCCCCAGCTCCCTCAGCCTCTCCTCATAGGGTTTGTGTTCCAGGCCCTTCATCAGCTTTGTTGCCCTTCTCTGGACACATTCGAGCACCTCAACATCTCTCTTGAATTGAGTGGCCCAGAACTTGTTTCATTGCCTTAGTTCCTGCCTCTGCGATGGGCTCAAGGGCACTCTTGGCAGCACAGGTTGCTCATGTTTATCAAATCGTGTCCTCTGTCAGCAAGAAATGCTTCCACATTCACCTACAGATTATACTGAGTTTTTGTGTGTCAAAGCTTTTACTGTAACAAAAAAAGTGCCACAACTTTCTCTACAAATAATTTCTATTTTTTTTCTTCGTGATGGAAACAGAAATGCACCGTGGGCTGAATCCAATGTTTTGACAGAACTGTCATCCAAACACTCATCACTATGACACTTCCCTTACTTTTTTTCACCCTGAATAGGGTTAGTCTGAGACTCGCTGGTAATGTGAATAATTGCAGTGTGGGAGACTCAGGTTCCAAGGCAGCCTTGTTACCTTGCTGTGCGAGTGCTAGTTGCTACCATTTGCTGTGGTTTCCCGTTTTGTGCAAGGATACTCATTACTTTAGCAGCATGTATGCATTCTGTTTTTCTCAGTTTTGAAAGGAGACTACAGCAACTAGAAATGTAAAATACAATCATCCTTGCTAAATGGGACGGCACTCAAGCAATCCATGCAGCCTTGTATAAGTACTTCCAGGGAAATATTTCAAGCTTGATTCACTCAGCATTCTCAGGAGCCAAAGGACATCTTCTTTCCTTTTTTTTTTCCTCTTTCTCAAGAGCCAAAGTACATCTTACTTCCTTTGTTTTCCTCTTTCCTGCACAATTGAGTCTTAAATATTGCATCAAGATACAGCAAAACAACTTTTTGCTAGTCTATAATAATGCTTAAGACTGTTTTGAAAGCAGCAGATTTGCCAGCAGCCACCCAAGGCATCCATTAATTGGCCAGTTAGGAAAAAAAAATGTCAGGGAGTATCTTAATTCCATTAGACTACAGTTGTCAATGTTCTTGGGTGTTTTTTTAGGGTAAATTAATTTTAATGATTTTGTTGCTTTTTTCCCTTCTCCTCCTCTCCTCTCCCCCATATAACCTCTAGACTAATTGTTTTCATCTAATGCAAGTGTGAAAGCAAAATTATACCCTATTACAGAGGAGGCATTTAAATGTTTTAAATGGTTTTATTATTTAAAACTCACATTTGTTTTTGATTGTCTGATGTTACATATTTGAATTCTCCTCTTTTTCTTCTTTGATTGCTTTTTTTCTTAAAAACAGCTCTTTTCCTTGTTCTTCTGCTTCCACTTTCCACATTCTCCACCTTCTTAATTCCTTGTAAGTTGTTTCTTGCTAAAATGTCACCCAAAATTTGTGACAGGGTATGTGCAGGATCAGAATGGAATCCTCCTTATCCTTGAATCATTTCCTGATAGTTTGTCTTACTGTCTTATTTTCTGAGCCATTCTGTTTTCATTTGACTTGTCAGACACAAGCAAGTGTTATTTATTTGGACAAGTAATAGCTGATTGTTTTCTGAGAGTCTTGTCTGCCCTTTTTTTCCTTCCCCCACAACCTCAGACCACTCCTGAGAAGAAGTTCAACAGTCCAAGTCTGCAGTAGAAATGATAATGTCTTCTTTTTGTAATCCACAACTCCTGAAACAAACAAGGACAGCAAAATTATATGGGTAGCCTAATGCAGAGACTGTTTATTAATTCCTAAGTAATTGGCATTTTCATGTTTCATCAATGATAACACACTTGTTTTTGAAGGTGGTAGTTCTGAAGGCACCATGCTGTAGTAATACTTTGTGCTCTAAGCAATGAAGCAAGAAACCACACTCCTTAGGCTGCAGCATTAAGGTCAGGCATCCTCCTTGATCTGAGCCTAGTGGTTACTCACTTTTTGCCAGGATGAGCTGCATTTTAGTGAAACAGCTTATAACTTCAGAAGAAGAAAAAGCAGGAATAAATACAATGTGTTTGCTTCACATGGCATCAGTGGCAGGTGTCAAAGAAATTGATGCAAAGCCCAGGGGCTTCCTTTCCACCAGAACTGTTTGTCTAAATGTGCACATCTGAGCCATACATGCTGGCTTGCTTTAAAACAAACAATCTTCACTACACAGGCATTTGGAATACACTTCACCTTCAGTATTTGGCATATGCTGGGTGAGTTTGGCTCCTAGTTTTGCTTCTTGCTACAGAAACAGAGTGCAGAAATTGTGGTAAGAGATTAGCAGTGGTGGATGTGGCACACTGAAGCTGGTAGAAGATCAAAATACCCTTTGGTGTCCACCATGGCAACTTTTGCTTCCCATCTTCTGCAGAAGTATGAGAGGTGTATTTGTGTCTCTGAGTCTGTGTCCCTGTTTTATATTGCTGCTGTACAAACTAGAAGCCTGACCTATGGTTTCACTACCTTAAAAGAAGCTACAAAGTCTCCAGAATAAAAAAGCTGTTAGTGAATCCCACGTAGTCTAGTGTAATGACAGGAAGGGGAATGCTCCATTTCAGGCTCTGCTAGGGCTTCATCCTTGCTTCTTCAGTATTCCTGATTCAGGCCAGGATGCCATTGGCCTTCTTGGCCACCTGGGCACACTGCTGGCTCATGTTCAGCTGTCAACCAGTAGCCCCAGGTCAGTCTCACCTTGGCTGCTTTCCAGCCACTCTGTCCTCAGCCTGTAGCTCTGCATGGGATTGTTGTGGCCAAAGTGCAGAACCTGACACTTGGGCTTGTTAAAACTCCTGACATTGGACTGTGCCCTTTTATTCAGCCTGTCCAGGTCCCTCTGCAGAGCCCTCCTACCCTCTAACAGATCAACACATGCTCCTGACTTGGTGCCATCTGCAAGCTTACTGATGGTGGACTCAATCCCTTCATCCAGACCATCAGTGAAGGTATTACATGGGACTGAGCCCAACACTGATCCCTGGGGGACACTACTAAAGACTGGCCATCAATTGGATGTGGCACCATTCAGCACCACTACCGTCACCTGAATGATCCTTGTGGGAAAGATTTTCTGTTAAGATTCTTTTCCCATATTAGGTTGTCCAGTATTTCTTAGATAACTTGCCCAAATCAGAATGATTTACCAAAACCTAAAAAGCCAGTGATTTGCTAAAGCAAATTCAGAGTCATAAGGCTGATGCTCAAAGCGGAGCAGTTTGTAGGTTTTCATCTCGCTGGGCTGTTGGGGTTTGAGCAGAATTGAAGTGAAAAGAACAGGCAGAGTACCTGAACAGATTTAGGTCTTTCTGATAATGAGGCCAAGCTGCAGAAAAGTGGCCTTGGGAGGCTGGCAGAGAAGCTGCTATTTCAGCTGAGCTGTGCGAGAAGACAGGCTGGTCAGCCCTGGGAACAAGTAGTGTTATGGCTAAGTTGTTGCAAAGGGGGATTAAGGAGGGTAGTTGGTCGGGTTTGCCTCTGTGTGTGTGGCCAGCCCATCTCTGCTTCGTAGGCCTATCAGGAGTACACACCCCTCTGCCAAGCTCCACTGCATAGGTATCATGCTTAGCTTCAATAACGGAGTGACCATTATGCATCAAATTGGTGTAAGTCTGTGTCGCTCCCTCTCCTGCACGGCACGGGAGAGAGGCCAACTCAACACTGGGTTGTTATTTTATTCTGTTGTCCAAAAGGTTCATCCATTCCTAATGCTACTATCTCCAGTGTACTTTGTGGGCTCTAGCATATCCTCACACAGCATAATTTCTGTGAGCTCTTTCCCAAGCCAATGTTGACGCACTTCAGTTCTTACAGTTTTGAAGATTCTTTTAGCCTGTAGAGTAGTAGACCCTTTCTGAACTTTCCCATGTCTGTGTGTGTTTGTATGTGTATGACCTTCACAAAATGTTCTGCATCCTCATTTAAAGCTTAACATACAAAATCAAACTGCTTGGAGGACACAAAAACATCAGTGAAGTGCCCCATACTGTCTTGCCTTTTCTCTCTACTGAGAATGGTGAAGACTGCACCCCACCCTGTACCTAGTCCACGGGTCAAGAGGAAGAGGGGGTGAGGGGTTCCAGCACTTCCCTTGGTTGGGGTCTTATCCCCTGGAAACAGAAGACAGGCAGAGAGTTTTTTCCAGGCAGAGGTGAAATATTCAAGAGGGCAACACTGCTACTAAGCCCACCCACTCACTTCAATACAGGAAAAGGGTTTTTTGGTTCTTTATATTCTTCCATCATTACTATGTACTACTGCCAACACCAGGAGAGACATGAGTTTGAAATAACCAAGTTGCTAATGAAGTTACCAGATTTGCTTAGATTTTATTTTTGTTCTCAAGGTATCCACAGATGGAAGCAACGTGTCTGATGTACTTAAACCCACAAATTCTATTTAATCTTCAGGTTCAGCATTTTGACACGTGTAATCTAGCTTATAATGAGGGATTCATGCCTCAGCGCGTTGCATTTTGAGGTCACAGGCAAAAAGCCAATCTCCAGCTACTTGTGTCAAGCTGAACTTCACATTCTCTGGTGAGAATCAAAATGGAGAACATTTTCCTCATTTTTAGTGATGTATCAAATTATCACAAGGTGCATTCATTTCCAAAGAGGAGAAAAGAAAAACAACCAACGTGAAGACCTTGATGTCAGTCTTTGCAGCCAAATTTCTGCAAGATGCTCTCTGAGGGCTGACCCTCACAACACCAGGAGTGTACTGGCTGAACAGATACTAGCAAAACAATTTAATACCTCATTTCAGGTCTTTGGAGATTAACTTTACCATAAATTGGGAAGCCTGATTTAATTGTGCTAATTATATTTTCTCCTGGGAGTTGATGGATTGCTACTTACCATCTTCTTGCTATATATAATGATTCACACTGAGGCTTTTTCTTATTTGTACTTGCCAAAAGTCTGGGAAATGAGTTGTGCTAGGTGTTGAAGAAACATGTAAGAAATTGCTCTAAATCATTTGCTACATGTTCCTATTCCTTTCTTAGATCTGTTCTCACATATGATGATGCTGCAGTCTTCTGGGTGTAATTGCAGAAACTCCACTTTATTTCTCTCTCCATGGGGAATCCATTGAAGAGAACATATTTCAGACATGCAAGACATCTGTGGTTCTTTTCTCCATCTCTCTATTAACATCTATCCTCATCTATTCATTTTTGAATCAAATACCAGTAGATGTGGAGATCATTATGGCTACCACAGTCCCTAGCGCTTGTGATTCCATCAGAGGTAATCACGCACGTGTCAGAGGCTTGATTTTGCTGCTGCTGCTAGAATTTGCCACTGAATGAAAGCAGGGATTAGGTGACATCCTGTCACAGAATATAGTTCATTTTATCTTGCCTTTTATATGATTCTGGAAAATCACATTGGCTTCTCACTTCTGAATAACCTTCCCTGCTCGGTGTTCATCTCCTGCAAACAAGCTTAAAATCAATGTGGATCATTTATTGTGCTAGTTTGAAGTCTGGTTCACTCAGAGTATTGCTGAGAACTATCTGATCTCATCTAAACCAATGTTTTTTATGTGGGAAGAAGGAGTCCACTCCTAAAATTAAGTAACCATTAAGATTATGTGCTTTCTGTCATCTTAATGCCTTAATGCTTTTGAAGAAATGAAGTCTTTGTTTCTTGGGGTAAGGGAGGCTCACAAAGGGTGATTCCCCCACCTCATCTTCATGTCTCCTGTTATAGTTTTGCTCTGAAATCTTTCAAGAGTTCTTGCTCTTGAACTGGAGGGCCCAGAACTGGACACAGTACTCCAGATGAGGTCTCACTAGGGCAGAGTTGCAGCTGTTTCTTCTGCTGATTGGGCGTATCATGTCCAGCAAGCTCAACTGAGAGTTGAGAAGAGGGGGACCTACATCTCTTCAGTTTCCTGAGCTGATGAAAACAGGATTTTAAGAGCTGTTCACACTGCAATTTATCTGTTTGGTTAGTCCCTTTTATAAACTGCCTTCTCTCAAATGTGGTATCAGCTCAAAGTGGATCCTTCTTAAAGATGTGACAGTCACTTCCCCTTAATTAAGCTTGATAGTTTGTTCATCTTTGTGGAAGAGATCTTCCCGAGGAGAAAGAAAGGCACCTTTCCTGCAGGAGCGACTGACAAACACACTAAGCTGAAAAGCTGCAATCTTCTGTCACATTAACTTGGTGCCTACAGTGCAGCAGTTGTGCTTGATAAATGGAGACATTAATAATAACATTAAAGAACATGTGCATGAGGTTGTGATGGCAACCAGGATACCTAACCAGCCAGTGTTACATACATTGCCCTCCTCATTTACGCCTTTGGGAATGATGGATGTATAGGGAAAACCAAAACAAAGCACCCCAATACTTTTCCCTTTTACAGCTGACAACCTGCGTGGATTAAAACTAGACCTTCTGTTGAGATCTGATCCTGTAATTTTAGTGCTATGGGGGGGGGGGGGGGGGGGAAGTCATAGTTAAGCTGTATTAAATGCAGGACTGCATGACACATAACATCATTTGTTACAGAAACTGTGATACAATTATATATTTATTTATATGAGCTATATCTGTGGGTGTATAATAAAACCCACAGGAGCAGTTTCTCAGGGTGTCTGTCACTGTCACACCAAAGTGCTGACACTGCTGTGAGCAGGAGGGTGACTGCCTATTTAAGACTGCTAGTGGCAGCAAGCATTATTTTCTTCTGCTTTTGACCTACCTTTTGCCAGTTCTAAATGGCTGATATTCAGTGCTTTCTTTAAGCCAATTGCCTGGACAGGGCTTGCTTATTGAAAGTCACAGGCATTATTTTAAATCACATAGTTGTCAATGACTGTCATTAATGGGTTACATTGCTGGAGGTTTCTGACTCAAGCACAGATAGCTTTGAATGATATCCATTGATATCAGTGCAGCCTTAATGGCAGAGGATTTTCCCAGAGCCTTTGGTGTCAATTTCATCTTTTCATTGCAATTAATATTAACAGGACCATTTCCATTCGGCGTGGAGAGGTCACATTTAGGCTAACACTGGCCACTTTCAATATCCCTCCTGTGCCTCCTTTTGCTCTCTCTGATATATATATGAAATACTTATTTCAAAAGAGTGTGTTTATTCTCCTTTTAAGCCAGTCTTGGATTTGAGGCCCCAAAAAAGCTTGAAGCCATTGAAGCAACCTTTGTGCTGGAGCTAGTGCCTGTGAAGTTGATGTGTTTCCTTCTTGTCAGCTGTACCTCTGGTGCCAGTGAAGTGAGCTGCATTTGTGTTTCATATTTTTATGCAGCAGCTAAGAGACAGGGCTCTGGTTCATTACTCTGTCTCCTACAGTGCAGGCTAATTATAATAGTTTAAACACACTTCAGTTTATTGTTAGTTGGAAGAATGAGAGTGTAAGCAAGCTAAAGACTGGGGGGAAAAGGCAGAGAAATTCTGATATTTTAGCTGTTTTTCTTCTCAAGAGCCTTTGTGGTAGACAAAGTCTATAGTCTTTGTATAGGTGCTGGCTCCTGATAGACCCAGCTTCTACAGAAGCAGCTGTTTTACTGGGAGAATCCCTGGCAGGGTGCATATGGGAAGGAATTTGGGCAGTGGAAACACTTTCCTTCTCTGTATGTGTTTGCGTGGTGAGGTGGTATTTGGCCACAACTGCTGTGCCAACAAGGCAAAGCTGTCCCTGAAGAGCAGGACAGAGCTGATGCAGGATAGCCCAGGGAACAGCTCTGGGGTTTTCCCTTTAACTTCGCTATGAGGCTAAGGCCAAGTGAAGGGGCACAGTGGGTTTAAGGACAAGGCAGCTCCCAGAATTGCTTATCTTACAGTTTCTATTGTCTCCTTTTCCTGTTTTTCTTCACAGAGTTAAATGTAAGGGAATCCGATGTGAGAGCCTGTGATGAATCGTCATGTAAATACGGAGGAGTATGCAAGGAAGAGGGCGATGGCTTGAAATGTGCGTGTCAGTTCCAGGTAAGGGCTGCTCACCTCTTTCTTTGCTGTGTCTGACCAATCTCTTAGGTGTATTAAGGTATTTGTAGAATCACCATATTAGTTTTGGGTTGTTTTTCCTCATCAGTAGGCTTGTGTAGTCTAACCATAAGCTTTTTTTTTAATGGCACTAACTGAGATTTCATAGAATTTGATAGAATCAACCAGGTTGGAAGAGACCTCCAACATCATCCAGGCCAACCTAGAACCCAGCCCCATCCAGTCAACTAGACCATGGCACCAAGTGCCTCATCCAGGCTTTTCTTGAACACCTCCAGGGATGGTGACTCCATCACCTCCCTGGGCAGCCCATTCCAATGCCAATCACTCTCTCTGGCAAGAACTTCCTCCTATCATCCAGTCTATACTTCCCCCAGCACAACTTGAGACTGTGTCCCCTTGTTCTATTGCTGGTTGCCTGGTAGAAGAGGCCAACCCCCACCTGGCTATAACCTCCCTTCAGGTAGTTGTAGACAGCAATGAGGTCACCCCTGAGTTTCCTTCTCCAGGCTAAACAACCCCAGCTCCCTCAGCCTCTCCTCATAGGGTTTGTGTTCCAGGCCCCTTACCAGCCTTGTTGCCCTTCTCTGAACATGCTCCAGCACCTCAACGTCTCTCTTGAATTGAGGAGCCCAGAACTGGACCAGATGAATCATAGAATCAGGGTTGAAAGGGACCACAAGGGTCATCTAGTTCCAACTCCTCTGCCATGGGCAGGGACACCTTACCCTAGATCAGGCTGGCCAGAGCCTCATAGGTAATGCTATGCGGCTGAACTTCACCAGAGTGTGCTCAGGGAGCAAGGGGAGAACGTAGCACCATGCTTGTTCCCCACATGGCTTTCTAAGCAGCCGACAGCATAGGCAACATGAGGAAGAACAGAGGGACACCACATTCTGGGCACTCATGGCCCCTGTGACCAGCAGGAGCAGAGATGAAGAGCACTGGGTAACAGCCACTCTTTTCTTCCCCACTTTGCCTTATCCTGCACCAAGACTCAAGAAGAGAGGAAAAGTGACCTAAAGCAGGGAGTCCACACATGGTCACACACACCAGATGAAGTTTTGTAGTTTAAGTGTAGTACTTACTATGAACTTCTTGCTGTATGAGCTTGCATTTGTAGGACACTTCCCTGCTCTGCTGGTAGCTAAATGTGATACATTAGATCTGGGAAGATCTTGAGGCATTTTAGCAAAAGATAATAACAAGATCATCAGTGAGCGTGAAGTTTATGAATGAAAACACTGAATTAGTGTCACTCAGTATGGAAATCTGATTTAAAATATCCTATGAATGTTTAAAAAGTACTAAATAGCAAGTTCAATTTACTTTGCTGGGTTTTTTTGACTTTAGTTTACATAACTGTATTCCTTCTTCTCTCCCACCCCTGCCTTTTTAGAGATAAGAGAATACTGAGGTTCTTTCATCTTACAACTTATAGCCAGGACAAGTGCATCAAATATTCCAAGAGTGCCAGTAGAACTGGGAGAGGTGGCAGTGTTGCAAATCAACCCTGGAGTGGGCTATTTTTCAGTGTTTTAAAAATAATCATGTGTTCTTTTCTGAATAAATAAATCAAGGGGAACCACAACAGCAGCAATGTATATGGGATCTTGCAAGGAGTCTGGGTTCCAGTGTTTCAGAGCTGGGTCATGATGTGGTAGTGTCCAGGTGGGTACTATGCAGGGGGCATACTGCAGCTTAAATCTCATGAGAGCAGTGGGATCCAACTGACTTCTAAAGGGAGAAAAAATTCTTAGTAGAAGAGGTTTGCGCTCCTCAATCTTCAATCTGTCTATAACTTTTATTTATGAAAAATAAGGAGATAACTCCACATTAATGATTGTTAAAAGGATAAGAAATTCAATCCCAGCCTAAGCAGAGGTTTTATTTATTTTCTGTAGGTGGTAAATTTTATGATTCCTTGATACCAAGATCACAACAAATGAAAAAGGAACCAATCGGTGAGGGCAGGCTTAGACTGGATAAAAGGAAGAAAGTTTTTACAGTGAGGGTGGTGAAACACTGGAACAAGTTGCCCAGAGAGGCAGTAGATGCCTCATCCCTGGTAACATTCAAGATCCAGTTGGATAGGCCTTTGAGCAACACAACCTAGTTAAAGATATTCCTGCTCACTGCAGGGGAATTGGACTGGATAACCTTTAAAGGTGCTTCCAACCCAAAGCATTCCTTATGATAAGCTGATACTTTGTCTTGTAGAGCCCAATCTTAAACCCAGTATTTTTTTAGTCTACTGATAAGTTTACTTGAAAAATTAGTCCTATACACTACAGAAAAATGTCTCAGGATGAGGAAGAGGTGTTTTAATTTTCAGACAGAAGAGGTTGAACTCTTCCTGTAACCCGTCCTTAATTATTTGTCTGCAGCTAGCAGCACCAAAATATGCCAGGCAACAAACAGCCAGCCCAAACTGTTAGTTTCTCTGTGTGCAAGACCATCTGATAGCTAGCTGATTTATTTCTTCCCTGACTTTCCAAGGATTAGAAAAGGAATTAAACACATCTGTGTACACTGCTTCAGCTGAACAAGCACTGTCAGGAAGCGTGGGGATATCAACCTGTTCTCCCTGACATGCCTTCTCTATTCCCCACAGCTGGAACAGAGTGTGTGGATAAATGCACCTCTGGGTTGACTCAGCAAGGCACTTCCTATGCTCTTACCCTGCAATCTTTGGGGGAATGTAGTCTAGTGAGAAATTTGACTCATTAAAATGGTCTCAGGTTCTGGTGCTGTTCAGATGAGGATTTTCTTACCAGAGTGGGGGCTGCTGCCAGGTGTGAGGCTACAGCCCTGGCTGCCTGACAGCAGGGAATCTTAGAGAACAGAGAAGCATGGCTGTTCACAGCTACCCCTGAACTAAGGCCAAGGCTGGCACAAACCATTCCTTAGATTTGGGAATTTAGGAATTCAATTCCCGTCCAGACATTGCATTTCTTCCTTCTCCACCTTATCTGCTGCCATCCCTGTCCTGGCAGTGTTTCTTAACTGTTTGGTGTTCTAAAACTTTAAATATTAATGAGCTGTAGTTTTTTCCTCCTAGGAGCCCCTTTGGTGGTGACTGAGTGCCAATTCCATCACTGTCACTGAAACAGCTATAATGTCACGGCAGCAAGAGCTCTGTGGGCTGTGACCTCTCTGAACAACTTGCAGGCTTTCTCTGTCTTGCCAAGTCACCTAACATAGAGAGACCCAAGTCCAATTCCTCAGAATCAGGTTTACAAATTAGACCCCAGGAGATGTGCTGAAGGGTTCAGTTGTACTCTGCTTGCAGTGGCCTTAGTAATATCCCCAATTTCTGCATGTCTAGTCTGAAACAAGTTTAACTCCCTTTGTATTATAATGGAGAAGGGGCATAGCACATGCTCACCAAACCTTTGCAAAGGTCTTTTGCTGTGATTTGGATGATGTTTTACAAAATCTAGATTAAAAACTGGCCAACACCTAATGTGTTATGGACTGGTGGGGGGAGATGAGGGAAGAAAGAGTCAGCACAGGGCTCTTTTTCAATCTGACCAATAAATGGTCTCATAAGATAATGCTTTTAATAAGACAGAATAGGAAAAGAAATATAGTAAGCCTTCCATCCTTTTACTTGCTGAGCACCCCAAAATCATGCAGCATCAGATGGAGCCCAGACAGATTTTCCTCATCCTTAAAGCAGATCCCATCCATGAAGAGATCACAGAAACACAAAATCATAGAATGTTAGAGGTTGGAAGGCACCTTGAAAGATAATCTAGTCCAATCCCTCTGTCAAAGCATGATCGCCTAGATTAGGTCACACAGGAATACATCCAGGTGGGTTTTGAATGTCTCCACAGAATCATAGAATCATAGAATCAACCAGGTTGGAAGAGACCTCCAAGATCATCCAGGCCAACCTATCACCCTGCCCTATCCAATCAACTAGACCATGGCACTAAGTGCCTCATCCAGTCTTTTCTTGAAGACCCCCAGGGACGGTGCCTCCACCACCTCCCTGGGCAGCCCATTCCAATGGGAAATCACTCTCTCTGGGAAGAACTTCTTCCTAATATCCAGCCTATACCTACCCTGGCACAACTTGAGACTCTACAGCCTCTCTTGGCAGCCTGTTCCAGTGCTCTGTCACCTCCAGAGTGAAAAAGTTTTGCCTTGTGCTGACATAGAATGTCCTCTGCTCCAGCATGCCCCTTGTCCTGTCGTTGGACATCACTGAGCAGAGCCTGGCTCCATCCTCCCATCACTTGCCTTTCACGTATTGAAAAACATTAATGAGATCACCCCTAAGTCTCCTCCATGCTAAAGAGCCCCAGTTCTCTCAGCCTTTCCTTATAAGGGAGATGTTCCAGACCCTTCATCATCTTTGTGGCTCTGCACTGGACTCTCTAAAGCAGTTTCCTGTACTTCTTGAAATGAGTGGCCCAGAACTGCACACAATATTGCAGATGTGGCCTCACCAGGGCAGAGAAGAGGGGGAGGAGAACCTCTCTTGACCTTCTAACCACAGCCCTTCTAACACATCCAGGATGCCATTGGCCTTCTCAGCCACAAGGGCATATTGAGCTCTATTTTGGTCATTAGTAAAGGATGTCCTCACAAGGAAACAACTCTACTCCTACGAGGACTTTTGCAAGAGAACTTTTGGCTGCGCTGAACCAAATTGCTAAAGGCTTACCAAACTGTGAGAAATGAATCTCCTTCCCTCTCATTTTCCATTGTTAGGACAGAACTCTTAAAATATCACATAGCAACTTTGAGATTGAGTAGAGAATTCGAAAGTATTGCACCCTTCAAGAGTTTCCTGTGTAATTATCATAGAATCATAGAATCAACCAGGTTGGAAGAGACCTCCAAGATCATCCAGTCCAACCTAGCACCCAGCCCTAGCCAGTCAACCAGACCATGGCACCAAGTGCCTCATCCAGGCTTTGCTTGAACACCTCCAGGGACAGTGACTCCACCACCTCCCTGGGCAGCCCATTCCAATGCCAATCACTCTCTCTGTGAAGAACTTCCTCCTAACATCCAGCCTATACTTCCCCTGGCACAACTTGGGACTGTGTCCCCTTGTTCTGTTGCTGGTTGCCTGAGAACCCCCACCTGGCTACAGCCTCCCTTCAGGTAGTTGTAGACAGTGATGAGGTCACCCCTGAGCCTCCTCCTGTGTTCCAGGACCCTCACCAGCTTCATTGCCCTTCTCTGGACACGTTCCAGCACCTCAACATCTCTCTTGAATTGAGGGGCCCAGAACTGGACACAGTACTCAAGGTGTGGCCTGAGCAGTGCTGAGTACAGGGCAAGAATAACCTCCCTTGTCCTACTGGCCACACTCTTCCTGATGCAGGCCAGGATGCCATTGGCTCTCTTGGCTACCTGGGCACACTGCTGCCTCATCTTCAGCCTACTATCTATCAGCACCCCCAGGTCCCTTTCCTCCTGGCTGCTCTCCAGCCACTCTGTCCCCAGCCTGTAGTGCTGCTTGGGGTTGTTGTGGCCAAAGTGCAGAACCCTGCACTTGGCCTTGTTCAATCTCATCCCATTGGCCTCTGCCCACCCATCCAGCCTGTCCAGGTCCCTCTGCAGGTCTCTCCTTCCTTCCAACAGATCCACACCTGCTGCTAGCTTGGTGTCATCTGCAAACTTACTGATGCAGGACTCAATCCCCTCGTCCAGGTCATCAATAAAGATATTGAACAGGACTGGGCCCAGCACTGATCTTTGGGGAACACCACTAGTGACAGCTGCCAACTGGATGTGGCACCATTCACCACCACTCTCTGGGCTCTGCCATCCAGCCAGTTCCTGACCCAGCACAGAGTGAATCTGTCCAAGCCATGAGCTGCCTAGAAGTAACTGTTCAGTATGAGGTGTGACAAAAATGATGGCAGTGTTTAATTTCTGAGAGCTACTCGCTATGGGAAAGTATTACAAAACTGCTGCAATCATTTTCAGAGCTAGAAGCATGATGTATTTCTGTCTATACATGCTTAGTTTATTCACAGTTGGTCATCTGTGGCAGGATGTCAAAGGAGGGGTGGGTGATTCCCTTCAAAATTACATTTTAAAAGTTGAATATTTTGAGACTGGTGTATGCCAAAACACAAAGAAATTGTTATGGCAGAAACTGTCATTTGGAATTTGGAGAAGAAATTCTTGTCCTTTTGTGGCAGTTTCTCTTAATTGGTGTTGTAATTTCTGTGTGAACCCTCACTGGTAGAGCTGTAACACTTTAAAGGTACACTTTATGTGGTTGGGAAATCTGGTGAGTAGTCTGTGTAATTTTTTATTGCCTCTTATTCTTTGATTTTTGCTTTGGGGTTTTGAAGATGAAACAAGAGATATGTCTGGAATAACAGTTACTACTGTAGCCCCAAACAGGGCAATGTCTCATTTTCCACACAGTGAAGTGGGGTTTGCATCTCCAGCTCAGCAGGGAGCGGTGCATTGCTCTCAGATGCTAGGCAGATTGGTGGTCTCAAGTGTGCTTCACAGCATTTAAATGCATATTGTACATACAAGGGGTATGTAGTCCATCTTTCTTAGAATGTAAGAAAGCAGCTAAGTAGAAGCTGCTCCTGCCAAAGCCATTTGCAATGATAAATTTTGCTTTCTTCAGTTCTTTTTATGATATGTACTAATGCTACTGACTTGGAGCTTAATATTTTTCAGTATTGTAATACAAAAGCATTATTCTAGTTGTTGACCAAGTAAAACATACCTATGATGCTGAGCTTCATCAACAAGGCTTCACCAGAAGAGACAAAGAAGTCATCATCCCACTCAGTGCTTGTCAGGCCACATCTGGAGTTTACAGAATCACAAATGGTTTAGGTTGGAAGGGACCTCAAAGATCATCCAGTTCCAACCCTCCCACCATCAGCAGGGACACCTCCCAGCAGAATAGGTTTTTCAAGGCCTCATCCAACCTGGCCTTGAACACGTCCAGGGAGGGAGCAGCCACAATCTCCCTGGGCAACCTGTGCCAGTGTCTCACCACCCTCACTGGAAAGAACTTCTTCCTAACATCCAGTTTAAATCTCCCCTCTGCTAGTTTAAACCCATTACTCACCCTGTCATTACAAGACCTTGTAAATAGTCACTCCCCAGCCCTCCTGTAGGCCCCCTTCAGATACTGGAAGGCTACTACAAAGTCTTCTCAAAGCCTTCTCTTCTCCAGGCTGCAGAGCCCCAACTCTCATAGCCTGTACTCATAGGAGAGCTGCTCCAGCCCTCCGATCATCTTTGTGTCCCTCTTCTGCATTCAGCTTTGGTCCCTGCTGTAGAAAGCAGATGTGGACAGGCTGGAAATCATCCTGAGAAGGGCAATGAAAATGATCAGAGGATTGAAAGACCTGCCATGTGAAGAAAGGCTGAGAAAACTGGGTTGGTCCAGGCTCAAGAAGAGAAGATTAGGGGAGAACTTATTACCATGTACCAGTACCTAAGAGGTAGCTACCAAGAGGATGAAGACTCTATTTTTGCAAGGAGTCACGTGGAAATGACAAGGGGAAATGGATACAAGTTAATTGTGGGGAAATTCCTATTGGACTCTAGAAGAAAATTCTTCACCATGAGAACATTGGAATAATCACAGAAACACAGAATGTCAGAGGCTGGAAGGCATCTTGAAAGCTCACCCAGTATAACATCCTTGCCAGAGCAGGATCACCTATACCAGATCACACAGGAATGCATCTAGGCAGGTTTTGATTATCTCCAGAGAGGGAGACTCCACAGTGCCCCTGGGCAGCCTGTTCCAGTGTTCTATCACCGCCACAGGGAAAAAATTCTTCCTCATGTTTAAATGAAACTTCCTATGCCTCTGCTTCCACTCCTTGCCCTTTGTCCTTGGCCATCACCGAGCAGAGCCTGGCTCCATCTTCCTGGCACTCACTCTTTACATATTTATAAACACTGCTGAGGTCACCTCTCAGCCTCCTCCAAGCTAAAGAGCCCCAGCTCCCTCAGTCTCCCTGTAAGAGAGATCTCTCAAGAGGATTCCCCTACGCTGGGCTCACACTGAGTTTTAAGACTCAGCTTGACTGAGTGCTGGGATATCTCATCTAAACTATAGTTACCTAGGAAGTTCAGACCAGATGGTACTCGATGTCCCTCCCAACCTGGCATTCTCTGATTCCATGATTCTGTGAATTTAGTGGGGATGGTGCTTGTTTTCCATCTTTCTATGACCTAAAAGATTAGCAAATCTGCACTTCAGCACCAGTTACTTTAAATTTGCCTTTTCTCACTTTCCTCCCCTGTGTCTAGTCACAGATTCTTGTAGTATCTTGAAGAAGTTTTCTCCTTCCTCAGTGTTTATCCTTCAAATACTTGTAGATGCCTGTCATGTTCCCTCTAGCCATTACAAAGTCCCACTACAGTTATTTTGTTCTTTCAATCTTTCCTGCTGAATCCCTGTGTTCTGTCTGTATGGAGTTGGGCTATTGCTTCAACGATGCAAAAGGAATGCACACAGTGATACTGAGAAACTAATATACTTTAAATGTTCCTGTAGTGAACAGAGTTCCAAGTTACTGCTAGGAATTGCTATGCATACAGCTCTCTTCCTGTATGCTAACATGCAGTTGAGATTAATCACAAGATTTTGTATGACTGGGTTACTTTATCATTTCTTTTTCAGTGTCACACAAACTATATTCCTGTTTGTGGATCAAATGGAGACACTTACCAAAATGAATGCTTTCTCAGGAGAGCTGCTTGCAAGCATCAAAAAGAGATAACAGTGGTGTCAAGAGGACCTTGTTATTCTGGTACGTAAAGCATCACTTTGTGTTACTAATGAATGATGTCACATGGTTAGCTCTTTAGTTCTGCTCTTAATTCCAGATGGTTTAATTTTCATGACTTTCATAAAATGAAATAACGTGGAAACCCCAAGTCTTCTTTAGCATGGGATATTTTTGTAGGGAAGAAATCTCATGTATCTTCTGATATGCTAACAGGTTAATAAATAAACATTAAAAGTAGCAATACTTTATCTGAGAAAATAGAATCATAGAGTCAGTCAGAGTTGGAAGGGACCACAAAGGATCATCTAGTTCCAATCCCACTGCCATGAGCAGGGACACCCTACCCTAGAGCAGGCTGGACAAAGCCTCATCCAGCCTGGCCTTAAATACCTCCCTGGGCAACCCATTCCAGGCTCTCACCACTCTCATGATGAAGAACTTCCTCCTCACGTCCAGCCTGAACCTACCCATTTCCAGCTTTGCTCCATTCCCCCTAGTCCTGTCACTCCCTGATATCCTGAAAAGTCCTTCCCCAGCCTTTTTGTAGCCCCCCTTCAGATACTGAAAGGCAGAGCCTTGATGTACTTCAAAAGGCTTACAATAAATTTGGAGCAGACTTCAATAATTTCTTTAGAACTCCTTTTCAGGAAGCACAGAATTCATGTAGCATCCAGCAAGTGACAGTGATCAACCTGACTACCACTCTATCTCTCTCCAACATGATCTTTGACTAATTTAGCTTTGGGTAATTCCATTGAGGATATGCCTAACTGCTACAAAATTGTTGTACCTCACATTTCTAATAGATTGACCTTTTTTATCTTCCTACACACTTGAAATATGGATTTTGCACATGCTTGAAATATGTGGGACAGGTTTTCACCATCTTAAGCATTTCAACAGGCTCTTGGACACAGAAGTGTAGCTACAAGAGGTCTTCTGAACCTCTAAACAGGTCAAAGCTGGTCAGAACAGACATGGCTGGCTTTCTCATAATTAAATTGCCCAACTCAGTAGCATCAACAGCTGCATTCTTCTGCACATAAATAACACAAAAAAGGCGTTTTAAGTTGTATGACATCCCTCAGATTTTGATACAGAATAGTTACTCAGATTAACCTAAGCAAGGGTTACATCTGTATGGCAGCCAAAAACATGGCTGCGGGTCAGGTGCATGCTCCAAGCTGGCTTTGTGTTGGCTGGTCTTAGTTATCCATAACAATTTAGAGGCAGCAGTCTGGAGCTCACTATTGGCTGCAATCTCCTCTCTAGAAATTAGTGTAAATATATGGATAGTGTACCTAGGCAAGTGCTTGCTGCTGCCAGTCCCAGAGCTGTCTCATTGGAATGCTGCATGGCTGTGTTTTACATGAGCTGATCTGATGCCTTTGACTATAACACAGACCTAAGGCTGCTTACTAAGGTCAAAACCAATCTGTGATGTTGCTCCTAATACTGAAGAAAATCTGTGTTTTGGGCCCAGCTCACCACATAATTCCAGTGTATCTCAGGCAGATGACTGGATCTATGTTCTTTCACAGTGTGTCACATGTAAATTGTCCCCAAACTGCTAGAGATAGGAAAAAAACCACATTACAGTTTGGAGTACTCAGATACTACTATAACACTACAAGAGAAGTATAAAGGTTTGAACTGAGGGTGCATAAGTAATTTTTTTAATTCATTTTCATGCCCAAATTATTTTAAGAAACAAACTCACAGAAAATTTCCCTCACTTAAAAAAACCCCAAACCAAACCTAGGATAATGTTTTGAGAATTGAAAAGTGTTTTGTTTAATATGTTCTACCTTGCTAATAAAAAGACATTTCTCATCCTCAGGTTTCTGGTAGCTAATTATGTTATGCAGCTACTCTGGGATCTATTTTTTTTTAACCTTCCTCTCCTTTACTTTACATCCCACATAAAACCAAAGAAACACAGCTTAATTTTTAGCACTCACTGGCTGGGGAAGGACTTTTCAGGATATCAGGGAGTGACAGGACTAGGGGGAATGGAATGAAGCTGGAGATGGGTAGGTTCAGGCTGGACATGAGGAGGAAGTTCTTCATCATGAGAGTGGTGAGAGCCTGGAATGGGTTGCCCAGGGAGGTGGTTGAGGCCCCATGGCTGGAGGTGTTTAAGGCCAGGCTGGATGGGGCTCTGGACAGCCTGCTCTAGGGTAGGGTGTCCCTTGCCCATGGCAGTGGGATTGGAACTAGGTGATCCTTGTGGTCCCTTCCAACCTTGAGTGATTCTGTGATTCTAAATACAAGAAAGTGTATGGCTGAAGTTTTCAAGTCTCAGCATTGTCAAAGGAAATTTTTCAGTGAAAGGATGTTCATTTGGGTTTTATTATTATCTGGGTATACAGAAGTGTTTCTATGCCTACTTACTCTAAGGTAGCACAAGGTCTGGATGATGAGTGTCTATGGGGTTTAGACAATACATGTAGACTCATGTTGCAATATAGAGAGAAACTAGGAAAATGACTGAAAAGCAGCTTTCATGCTCTCTTTGCCTAAGACCTCGTAGGTTGTTAGGGGTTGGAAGGGACCCAGAGAGATCATTGAGTCCAACTCTCCTGCAGGAGCAGGACAATCCCATCTGACACAGATCACAGAGGAACACATCCAGACAGGCCTTGAAAATCTCCAGAGAAGGAGACTCCACGACCTCCCTGGGGAGCCTGTTCCAGTGCTCTGTGACCCTTACAGTAAAGAAGTTCCCCTTTGCGTTGAGGCAGAACCTCTTTTGCTGCAATTTACACTCATTGCTCTTTGTCCTATCACAGGGAGCAATGGAACAAGTGAGCAGAGCCTGTCCCCCTGCTCCTGGCCAGCCTTTAGATACTTAAAAACTTTTATCAAATCCTCTCTAAGTCATCTTTTCTCCAGACCAAAAAGCCCCAGGTCCCTCAGCCTCTCCTCATAAGCCATGCCCTCCAGTCCCCTAATCATCCTCGTAGTCCTCTGCTGGACCCTTTCCAGCCATTCCCTGTCCCTCTTAAACTGGGGAGCCCAAAACTGAACACAGTATTCAAGATGAGGTCTCAGCAGGGCAGAGTAGAGACGGAGTAGAACCTCCCTTGATCTGCTGGACACACTCCTCCCAATACACCCCAGGATGCCATTGGCCTTCTTGGCCACAAGGGCACATTGCTGTGCCACGGTTAACTTGTTATCCACCAGGACCCCCAGGTCCCTCTCCACGGAACTGCTTTCCAGCAGATCACCTCTCAGCCTGTACTGGTGCATTAATACCCTTGAGAAGCAATGTGTCAAATCAAATATATATCATTTTAGCCTGCACCTGATCAAACCTTTTGCATTCATTAAGGAGCCATCCTATTCATGACTGGATGGAGACGAACAGGGTTGTGAATCAAACTGGCTGTGAAGCCCTTGCTTGTAGTACTTTCCATTTTCCACAGCTTCTCTTCCTTGCTCTGTGGGATTACACTGTGAAGAAGGTCACAGCTGTCCCAGCCTTTTCCTCTATTTAATTTTTTTTGCCCTTATCAGTTCCCTGCTTGTAGTTCAGACCATAATAAAATGAGTCTGGACCATCCAGCGAGACAGGGGGAGATAGCAGTATCTACATCAGGACTCTTGCCAGACTCATAGCATCAGCAGTCTTGCTGCTGACCTGAAGCCTTAATCAGTTCATAAAGGGTGACATTACACTGCAATTCATTCATGTTATGCCATCCTCTACTGGAGGTTATCTTGTATGGGTTTGCTAAATAGATGAAAGAAGCCTAGAAGAGAAGCTGATCAGGGTGCTTTGAGCATTGAGGAGGAGTCCTTTGATTTCTTCTATCTACTTTTGTTAGTTAATTTATTGTCTTCAAAACAAAACAAATTCATTCAGTAAATAAGAAATGGACATTTCTGTTTGATTTCTAAGAATGTGTGTTCCTGTTGCTCCACACACAGAGCTGCAGTTTTGGTTGCTGCCAGGTTTTTATTGTATGCACATGAAAACTTAACTGCAAAACGATGTAGCACTTCATGTGTTTTACTTATGGATTCTCTGTGCATTGTATGCATTTGTAAGGCACAGCCCTTTGCTTTCTGAAGGGATTTCTAAATTAAAAACAAAACAAAACAAACCCCCACCACCAAAAGCTATTTGCAAACCCAGAAATAAATGCTATCTCTATGATTTAAGGAGTTAGCATTCTTCATTGTGAAGTAATCAGACTTTTTTTTCAGTGCACTTGTTGTTAACAATAAATGTGTCAGGGTTTTGGTTTGGTTGGGTTTTTCTTTGTAGGAACCTTGTAGTGAAGCATGTGTAGGTGCACATACTGTCCTGAAAAGAAATATAATAAGCTCAGTTTAATCCTTTTAAAAGATTTAAGGAAGAAATTATAGGCAACTCACCTCTAGATTAAGAAAGTGTGAAAATAACTCTTTATGCTTTTGCAAGAAAGCCATTACAAACACGATAACCTGCTATAAAAAGGTTCATTCATGCTGAGAGCTGATCAAGACTCTTATTTCCAGATTCAGTGCAGTACAGAAGCTTTCCTGTCCAGCTTGCATTGTGGCAGCACAGCATTGCTATTCTGTCATTAAGAAGTGTTTTGGAAGCAAAGAAATAGCTTAACCAGATATATTACATCAACACATGCCAGGAGTTAACGTCCTGTACTTCTTTTTGTTTTCTTTTTGTATGGCATATTTAAGAAGGAAATAGCTACCACTTTCCCCCTGAAGATGTCAAGCCAATTGGATATTCCCTACACACAGCCTGGCACTGCAGAGGTTAAAGCCTCATTCGAGCAGCCAGAGGCTTTGCAGCTGCTGGCAGTTAGGCTTGTCAGCATTCCTCCCCAAATGCTCCTGCTGGCATATCAAAATCAAGGGTAATTGCTACCAGGCAGCTCTGCTCTTGGGAGAGTGGGGATGGGAACCCAGCAGCAGCAAGGCTGAGCTGTTGCTGCTGGGATTGCTGGGTGGCTGAGCTGCCGTGCTCCTCTACAGACTGCTTTTGTGCAGCAGCACTAGTCCTGCACCATTGCCAGCAGCAAGCTGGAGCTTGCTTTGGTCTTTTCTCTGGCTGGTGGCTTGAAGTGGGCTGTGCTGATTTTGAAACTCTTCCAAAACGCTGGTCCTTGGAGAGTTTGGGGCTTCTGCTGCTGCTCCAGGACCTGATGGAGAATTGTGTGGTACTGAGGAAAGAGGGAAAGTTAAATGCAGAGCAGTAGTGCTCTCCTTACCGCATCTAATGCCAGCTGTAGATCAGGATGGTCTTCTTCAGTAACAAGGTTCTTGATAATATTATCTGATCTGTTCTTAGAGGTACTCTTTTGTTTACTTAGGGTGTAACTTCAGCATGCTTGCCTAGTCCTGTCATGGAGAGGACTGCATTCTCTCTCTCTTAACCAGGAAATCCAGACTAACAGGGAACTGGGAGCTGAGGTAGCAGCTGCCCTTCTCCCTTGTGGCTCTGTCTCATGAGTAACCAAAGACAACTGAAAAAAAAGTCAGCATCGTTCAGAACTTACTCAGTGAAGTTTCTGGAGTGTTGATATGGGAAGATCCTTTCCTCCTTAATGCAGAGAAGTGGCACATACTGTCTTTGTGCTAAGAAAACCACAGCTATATCCCAAAAGCTTTAGGGAAAAATCCAGGACTTGAGTATAAAGAGTATAATAACTCCTGGGTGCCAAAGTTCAGGTGCTGAAAATCCCTTCTGAGCTGTCAGCTAAGCCTTGCAATAGCTAAATTCTGCAAATACACCGTTTTTTGGCTTTGTTTCCTGAAGAATGGTGTACAGTTTTGTCTTCAGTGTGTCAAGTGTTCTGTTCAGCCCACAACTGGATTTGCTGCTGACCTGTTTCTTACACAGATCTAAAAAAGGAGCAGTGATTTGGTATTTCTTTGCTCGCCTCTCTGTGAGCAGGATCTCATAGGTTTGCCCTGGAGGTGCCCACTGGATCACCTGCCTCATGTAAATCAAGTGGAAGGGTCTGCTTGCTTAAAACTTGTCAGTGAACTATTTGTCTTCCTGGTTGTACTTAGTATATGGAGCTGTTAACCTAAATGGGGAAGAGATAAGTTCAATTTTCATGCTAGTTCAAGTTAGAATGAGAGAGACTGCAGCTCTTTCAGGTTTGGAGAGCAATACCTTCTGTCTCTGCACTTAAGCAGACCCACAGTGCAGAAATGGCTTCTGTTCAGAGAGAACCACCAAAAAAAAGTGGGATTCTGACTGTGGCCTAGTGCTTGCAGTGTTCAGATACTGTATCTGTTCCAAATGCTTCTTTATGTATTTCATTCAGAAATGCCTTTGTGGATAAAGGCAGCTCACAGCAGGTGCCTGAACATTTGTGTATAATCATAATTTTACAAGCCTCTTTGAAAAAGAGTGGCTCAAGTAACGAGAGAAGTCAAGCTTAATTACTGACCTGTGGCTTTGGGGGATGCTGTTTCTGTCTAGCTTCCTCACTTGTTTGAGCATCTTTCTTGCCAAATCTTGGCGCACAGAGACCGCATTTGGAGTCTTGAATTGGTCAAGGGCTTGAAAGGAACAGGTCTGCTTGTCCAAGTAAGCTCTCAAAAAATGCTGCTTTTTAAAGCAGCAGCTGCTAGGGAAAATCTAGCCAAGGCTCAGGAAAAAAGCATAGGAACACCAGTTTAGCTTGGTGTGGTTACCCTGGAGTCAATGGTCCTAGCACTGCTGCTAGGCTTAGAGAGGGAAGCAAGAGAAAAGTTGAAAGTTATGCCATGTTGTAGAAAATAACACTCCATGCTTTCTTGTGATCTGAAAGCCCAAACACATGGAAATGGATCTGTCCTCTTCTTATGTCTTGCCAAGTGGAGCCAATTGCCTGTGGACCTTATGTTTATCAGCCCAGTGATCTATAGAGACTGATGATCTGAGCATCAACTCTTATCATTTATGTGGCTCTCTCCTTACACTCGTACTGTCTATATGATGGTGCTTCTGCTTACCACACAACATATATGTACCTTGGGGAGCAACTGGAGCCAGCATTCCTCAGCTTGGGCATGAATGTGCAGGGGAAAGCAGTCAGAGAGTGCGAGTTCGAAACAAAAGCATGGAACAAGTTGGTTTTCTTTGAGACTTTTGAGTTGTTTGTTATTAATTAATTACAAGTTGAACTTGCTGATGTTTGAATGGCAGCCTTCTTTCCCTCACTACAACTTAGGACACAGTTTTACCACTACAAATAAGCCTATAAACCTACCTCATATCAGTAAATTATACTTCTTCAGATTTCTTAATGAAGCAATATTGCCATATTTTTCAGTGCCACAGCAGTGATGCTTTACATGGGGTTGTCTGCTTTGTCAGTAAAGTGGGTCACTATACATGGAACAAGAGCCCTTCTGGTTCTTACATGTATCTCTGTAAGGTAATAAGCTCGGTCTGATAGACACAGAATAGAGATGTAAGAGGAAATTTAGGCAGAAGGAAAAAAAAATATCTCTAGTCCTGATACTCCATGTGACAGGAGATTATTTTTAATGTGTTAAGTGACCCAGTAATGTGGAATTTCACACTTCTATCCATCTACTAGGGGGAATTATTCTTGGAAATGTAGCTGCTTGAAGAAAAGAGGGGGAAGGGAACTGAGCAAATGGAGGGTTTGGTTTTTCCTCTGATGTCAACAACGAGCTCGTGTGTGGAAGTAAAACCTCCAGTCTTCTCTACATTGCCTCTTTCTTCTTTCACATTTGTGGAAATAAATTCAGCTGCCTTCTCAATCTCTAAAGCAGGCATGAAAAGAGAGCTTAATGTCTAGAAGCACAGCTTGTTCTCCCCCTTCACCCGCTGGCTTCTGCTGCTGCAGCTTCGCCTATCTTCCCCGGCTGCTGTTTTGGCTACTGCTGCTTCTGCTGCTTCGCCGCCGCTTGACCCCTCCCCATCTCCCTTAAGGTTATTGTATTGTTTTGTTTTTTTTTTTTTTTCCCTTCCTTCCTTCTCTAGTTATTATTTCTCTTTACATTGTTATACTTATATTATAAGAAAATACAATTTCATCTTTCCCTGACTTTCAAAAAAGTAGGGGGGTTTGTGTTGTGAATTTTTTCCCGGGGGAGGGATCAGCCCAAACCCGGGACAGGACTCTTCACCCGCTGGCTGCAGACTGTTTCTTTAACCCTTATCTCCCTACTATTGCCTCCGGAGAAGGTAAAAACCTCACTTACAGCCTGTTTATTCCTGCATTTCTCTCGTCTCCACACTATAACCAGACCTACAATAGCAGCCAAAAACATCAAGTTCACACATATTAGGAATGCTACTGGGTAGCTCATCTCTTCCAAATAACTCCTAGTCTCTGACACCAATGTCACATACGGCACACCCTCAACGACATTCCTAAACCCTAAAACATTCCTAACAACATCTCCAGCCTTCCTTAGCACAGCTTTTACCAAGTCCCAGACCATCTTAGCAAAGAATGAACACATCTGGTAGTGCACCATAGCTGTAAAACACTGCTGAACCGACAGAGTCAGAATTGAGGCAATAATAGGCCAGAATATATCAAACAACTTCATTTTTCCCTGATGTTCTTATTCTGATTATCAATCAACAGGGGGAAAGGAAAAAAAAACAAAACAACAAGCCAAGATCCAGCCCCACATTGGGCGCCAAAAAGAGTCCTGTCCCGGGTTTGGGCTGATCCCTCCCCCGGGAAGAAATTCACAACACAAACCCCCCCTACTTTTTTGAAAGTCAGGGAAAGATGAAATTGTATTTTCTTATAATATAAGTATAACAATGTAATTGTGGAACTAACAGTGTCAGATCCAGTCCTCATCTTTCAGAGAAGCTGAGCTAATGGGAATGGGGAGCAATTCACTGACAGTAGTTGCTATCCCGTCCTCTCCTCTTTACCTCTGAGCATGAAAGAGCAAGGGAAGTTTGTGACTCAGAGCATGTGTTTAAGAGCTTGTTTGCACTGCCGTGCTGGCTGAAGACACTGCAGAGTGCTACTCAGTGGGATGCACATTCCCATATAAAATCTCTACCCAGCTCCATAATGCTCTGGAGTGGAGTTAGTTGGTCTGGAGTGATGAGGAAGTGCAGGTCCTGCTGATGCTTGAACTGCTAATGCAAACAGGATGCAGGCACAAACTGACACTCATCAGATGCTAATCCAGCTAGGCTAATGCCAATGAAATAATTATGTTGTTAGATCTTCCTTACACAAAGTGATTGACTCAGCTGAGACAAGCTGTTTTGTCATTTGATTACTAAGCCAACTTTGCATTGAGTAACTTCTGCAGTCAGGTGATTTACGTATTACTCCTTCATGTTCTACTCCCAGGGCCAGAGGGTGAAAAGTATAGATATTCCCGAAATCACATTCTGAGATTTTCATTCCTTTTGGATTTAACAGCTGCAGATTTCTAACAGCTGAACAAAACTTAAAGTAGCTCTGGTTTGAGTATTAAATGATGCTGTTTCTTGAGTAAAACCATCTTGACAGGGGAAAGAGACATTAGGGCACAGTAAGCATGGAAAAATTCTATTTAAAGATGGCAACCTTTATGTGGGATGTTTGTTTTTATACCTAGCTCATTAAATGTAGCACCTGTATAGTGGATGAGGGCATGGAGTCAGTCATCAGCAAGTTTGCATATGACACTAAGCTGGGGGCAGATGTGGCTGGGTTGGAGGGCAGAAGGGCTCTGCAGCAGGACCTTGACTGCCTGGACAGATGGGCAGAGTCCAAGGGGATGGCATTCAATAGCTCCAAGTGCTGGTGCTGCACTTTGGCCACAACAACCCCATGCAGAGATACAGGCTGGGGTCGGAGTGGCTAGAGAGCAGCCAGACAGAGAGGGATCTGGGGGTACTGATTGATACCTGCCTGAACATGAGCCAGCAGTGTGCCCAGGTGGCCAAGAGAGCCAGTGGCATCCTGGCCTGCATCAGGAATGGTGTGGTCAGCAGGAGCAGGGAGGTCATTCTGCCCCTGTACTCTGCACTGGTTAGACCACACCTTGAGTACTGTGTTCAGTTCTGGGCCCTCCAGTTTAGGAGGGACATTGAGATGCTTGAGCATGTCCAGAGAAGGGCGACGAGGCTGGTGAGAGGCCTTGAGCACAGCCCTACGAGGAGAGGCTGAGGGAGCTGGGATTGTTTAGCCTGGAGAAGAGGAGGCTCAGGGGTGACCTTATTGCTGTCTATAACTACCTGAGGGGTGGTTGTGGCCAGGAGGAGGTTGCTCTCTTCTCTCAGGTGGCCAGCACCAGAACAAGAGGACACAGCCTCAAGCTACGCCAGGGGAAATTTAGGCTGGAGGTGAGGAGAAAGTTCTTCACTGAGAGAGTCATTGGACACTGGAATGGGCTGCCCGGGGAGGTGGTGGAGTCACCGTCCCTGGAGCTGTTCAAGGCAGGATTGGACGTGGCACTTGGTGCCATGGTCTAGCCTTGAGCTCTGTGGTAAAGGGTTGGACTTGATGACCTATGAGGTTTCTTCCAACCCTGATGATACTGTGATACTGTGATGTTTTACAGTGACTAGTTCCTAAACAAGCAGTTGGTCCTGGAGCAATATTTTAATTTGTTTTCTTTTCTTTTTTTTGTTTATTTGATTGTTTTGTTGCTTTTTTTTTTAGATAATGGCTCTGGATCAGGAGAAGGAGGTGAGTACCAAACTCCTTTTATACTTACTTTTGGTGTTTCTTTGTTTCTTCACTGCACGTGTGTCAGTTTTATGTGCGTGGTTGTTGCTGTTTACGACATACATTGAGGAGAAATGGTGATAAACTAAAAATAAGCTTTAATGTGTCACTGTTATCTGACCATCTCAGGATGATATTTGCATAGAAATAGGTTCTAGTGTGCATTTGACCCATATTGCTCTTTCAGATTTGACCTGTATAATGTTTTGCTTGTTGCCAGCATTATAGTGTGGTGTTAAGGACCCTATTACCCTATTTCACCTGCACTTGACTCGTGGAAATGTCCATTCACAATAAAGTTCTTACCCTTTTTTTCCCCCTGGCCCTCATTTGCTTACAGCATCAAATATCCTCAGACAAACACATTGCCTAAAATATGTAATACTTGCATTATGATATCTGGTTTTTATCCAGTATTTCAGGTGCTTCTATTCAAATCTCTATATTCAAAGAGAGGGAATATAGCACAGCTGGTAGTCACAGAACTGTTCCTATCTTTGAACACTTCTTAACATTCTCTGCTAGGATTCTAGCAAGAATACAGATAGAATGAAAAACATGAGCTATAGATGTATACAGGCATAGAAAGGACATCCTGCTTTTAGGCTTTGCTTAGGCTTCCTGAATGGGAAGTGCTGCAGTTCATACTGATGGGACTGACTTTTGAAATATCAGAAATCTTGTACAGCTGCATGAAAATGTGCTGCAGTGGAAAACAGTCAACGGCATCACTCCGTAGCTCAATGCAACAGTTAGCTTGCTAAGATCCAGGAGCTAGCTTCGTGTATTGAGTGAAGGGGAGGCATGACCCTTCCCTTTCATAAGATGCTATCAGTAAATTCCTGGGCTGATGGCCATTCTCGCCTTTGTTTCCTTTTGGAGCAGTAGTTGAAGAAACAATTTTCTGTTCAAGAACTGCCTCTTATCATCTGCACTGTTGATAATTTTGTGAATCTCTTCTTCCAGAGATTGCATCACACTCCCCAGCTCTGCTCGCTTCTTCTACTCAGCCTGTTATTCCACTGCAGCTGTTCTGCTTGCCTTAGTGCAGCTATACAGTTCTTGCAGGTGACAGATGACAATAATTTAGTACAGATCTGACTTTTATGTTTGGAACAGGTTTAGGAATGTTTGTATACGTTTGGGATCTGTTTTTTCCTCAGTATTTCCCAATTGGATACAAAAAAATCCCTGTTAAAGTCCTTTGTAAATGTCTCTGGAAGAGATTGGCAGCTGGCAGCTGACTGACAGATGTGGGGATTCTTTGGGTGATTTTGTGAATAATTTGAAGAAAAGTAGGCCAGAACATGCTGCATTTTGTTGGTTAGGCTGCTCGCTGACAAAGGTGATAGGTGCACATTCAAACATACTTACTGCTTGACTCGAGGCAGGAGACCAAACCCACCTCTGCTGTCTCATGGTAAGAGTGGTCCAAAATGGGTCTTCCTTTGTAACTGCTGTTGAGTTTGATCTTACTTGAAATATTGAGCCAGAAGAGAAAGGGAGCAAGAGGAAGGATGCTATGTGTGATGGTTTGGGTGTTCCCTGCCCCCCCACACTTTAGAAATCACCCAGACTAGTCTCAGTCGGCTCTGGGAATATAAATGAAGCTATTTATTTACAGCCAGCACAATATACAAGCAGATATTTGCAGTATATACAGTTATAGACAGAAATACACAAGGTAAAAGGTAATACAGAAACACAACTCCCCTCCCAGAAACCTGAGTCCCCAGGAGGGGCTCTCAACCACCCCTGCACCTCCCCCCTGCCCCTCTCAACCTTACCCCAGTCCTAAAGAAGAACAGAGGTTATGAAGCAAAGGTGGGTTAGGCCAAATGGAAAGTGAGGTTAGGGAGTAAGGTGTTGCTCAGCCAGCAGCCCAAGGCAGAGTGTGACAAAATGGTGAGAGTGTTATCTAATGTTTTCATTTCTTCTTCAGCAAGACTCTGAGGGGAGTAGACATCACCATTGTTTCCCTTTCACAGCCTATGATCTAGTTCTTCTCACCAAAACACTATGGAAAGGCTTTGTTAGCTGGAATGCAATGTGCCAATGAATTTTAGTTATTCATGACAAATGGAATTGCATCGGTGGAAGACGTCCGGTGGTCCCTCCCCTCCATGCTAGCTGGTATGCTGGTTAGTGCCTTATCCTGGGAGGTGGAATATGTAACTTCAGTCCACTTTGGGCAGAAAGAACTGAATCTGGGTCCATTGGCCCCTGGTGAATATCTGTACTGCCTGAATATTGAATAAAGAAGGGTTGATGTATACCCACTACATCCTCCAGCACTTTTGTGATTTCAACCCTTCATTTATTTGGCTTTCTTCTGAGTGCCTTTGGGTCAGCTGAGGCGTTCCACTTTCTGTTCCTTATGAAAATAATTTGGTTTAGCTCTTAATTTTAGATGGGGGAAAAAAAAAACAGCAACAAGAAATTGAAAATCACACTTGGCACTTTTTTTTTGTGATACATCTAGTCTATTTGTGACACATTGAGTTAGTGCTGTCCCTTTCCACCTTCCTCACTAAACTGGGCGTTGGGTAGTCCTTCTGCAGAACACTTGGCAAGTTTTCAGTGTGTTTCAGTCATTTTATGGGTCTGAAAGCAATCCTTCAACAGGATGGAGTCTGCTGTTGCTTTAAATATTGAGGTCTGCTCTGGCCTAAAAAATGTGATGTTTTTGTATCTGGAATTATTTTTGTTCTGTTATTCAAGTAGATGTAGAAGTGTTACGTGGAGATGGTAAAAACATCAAAGACTTACTACAAGTTAAGGCAATTTAGAATTAAAACCAAACTTCTAAAAGAGTGCTGAACTATGAAAGATGGAGATGCATTGTTTAGAATCCAGGCAAGAAAAAAGAGCAGGAACCCAGGCAGAGGGTGACCTGCAGGGTAGAAGTGCTCCTGGGCGCACGCCATGGTCTTGCCTTCCTCATTATTCTGGCTACTGGACTGGCTGGAGGAGTTGTGATGCCTTCCTGGCCATTTTCTTTTGGAGTAAACTAGAATATGCTGAGATATAATAAGCACCCAGGCCTGGTAGTTTAATATCATATTCTTGACTAAGAGTGCATAAATGGGAACAAAACTGTAAGAGGACCTTCTGTGCCCTGTAGATTTAGGTAGAGCTACTGCATGTAAGTGCAGGGAAGGAGCAGTGGAAGATAAGTGACAGGCAGCAAACATGCTGGCTTAGAGGTTTGTGTTTTCTTCCTAGGATTTACATTTCCAGATGTTAGTCTCAGAATCGGTGCTTGCTGTGTATCTTACACACACAATTAGTGTGGTTGTGTGTGTGCCACGGAATGGGTGAGTGCAGCTGCTTGTATATGTTCAGGAAGCACTACAGTTGCTGTGCAGGAGATGTACTTGCTGGCTGCTAGATTTTTAACAGTATAGGAAAGTACTGGGAAAGCATCTGAGCTGTGCTTTTTTGGTTGTGGCAGCTTGGTCTGTAACAGTCTCCACTGCTGAAATTAGGTGCTTGCCTCACATGCAGCTGAGATTTGTGCTAGTGGTTCACGTGTGACTGAGTTGGAAGGCAGAAGGGCTCTGCAGCGGGACCTTGACCGCCTGCACAGATGGGCAGAGTCCAATGGGATGGCGTTCAATAGCTCCAAGTGCAGGGTGCTGCACTTTGGCCACAACAACCCCATGCAGAGATACAGGCTGGGGTCGGAGTGGCTGGAGAGCAGCCAGACAGAGAGGGATCTGGGGGTGCTGATTGATACCCACCTGAACATGAGCCAGCAGTGTGCCCAGGTGGCCAAGAGAGCCAGTGGCATCCTGGCCTGCATCAGGAATGGTGTGGTCAGCAGGAGCAGGGAGGTCATTCTGCCCCTGTACTCTGCACTGGTTAGACCACACCTTGAGTCCTGTGTTCAGTTCTGGGCCCCCCAGTTTAGGAGGGACATTGAGATGCTTGAGCATGTCCAGAGAAGGGCGACGAGGCAGGTGAGAGGCCTTGAGCACAGCCCTACAAGGAGAGGCTGAGGGAGCTGGGATTGGTTAGCCTGGAGAAGAGGAGGCTCAGGGGAGACCTTATTGCTGTCTACAACTACCTGAGGGGTGGTTGTGGCCAGGAGGAGGTTGCTCTCTTCTCTCAGGTGGCCAGCACCAGAACGTGAGGACACAGCCTCAGGCTACGCCAGGGGAGATTTAGGCTGGAGGTGAGGAGAAAGTTCTTCCCTGAGAGAGTCATTGGACACTGGAATGGGCTGCCCAGGGAGGTGGTGGAGTCGCCGTCCCTGGAGCTGTTCAAGGCAAGGTTGGATGTGGCACTTGGTGCCATGGTCTGTCCTTGAGCTCTGTGGTAAAGGGTTGGACTTGATGATCTGTGAGGTCTCTTCCAACCCTGATGATACTGTGATACTGTGTGATACTGTGATACATTGTTCTCTCATTTTCCAGGCACAGAACAAGCTCATTAATGATTCTGGAACTTGACTTGATGCAGATTTTCCCTCCTAAACTGTATGATGTTACGTACATTAATTTTGATGTAAAAATACCCCCAAAACCCTGCAGATTTATAACTGATTAAAAAAAGCTTCACAGACTGTCTCAGACAATGACTTGCTTTTGAAGCTGCCATGTGCCACAAAAACGCTAAAATAACATGGATCCAGGTTCTCTCCCAAGTCACCTTTACTGTGACCAAGATACTAGACTTTAGGAAAAGAATTCAGAGTGGGAGAAGTATTCCAGTCCACCTGAATGAGGTGATGAAGTACAGGTTTTTTACTGGTGATATGATTGTCTCGTTGCCCTTCAACATTCTGGATAAGTGATTTCCATTCTCTGTGCTCTGATGGCACAGTATTAAATGAAGAGTTGTAGTAAAATAGCTCATTTTGCTCATTTCAGAAGCCTGAACCTTCAATTAGCTTAATAAAAATCAGACTTACAAAACCAAGCTGTTGATCACTGATGGGTATTACGAAGCCACTTAATAAGAACAGTATGGATTGTTAATTTGGAAATTAGAGAAATTCCCAAACCCTCATTACTCTGCCATTATGAGTCACCTCTACAGAAAGCAATGTCAGAATGGAGACTCAGACATTAAAAAAGTAGCTTAGTTGAGGTCACAGCTGAAGGCAGTGGGATCCTTTAGATTTGCATTTAAGACATGGGCTCCTTTCTGTAATCTCATACAGAGTCACAGAATCACAGAATTAAACAGGTTGGAAAAGACCTCTAGGATCATCCAGTCCAACCTAGCACCTAACCCTCCTAACTAACTAACCCCTGGCACCAAGTGCCTCATGCAGTCTCCTTTTAAATACCTCCAGGGATGGGGACTCCACCACCTCCCTGGGCAGCCCATTCCAAAGCCAATCACTCTTGCTGTGAAGAACTTCCTCCTAAAATCCAGCCTAGACCTCCCCTGGTGCTGCTTGAGGCTGTGTCCCCATGTTCTGTTGCTGGTTGCCTGGCAGAAGAGACCAACCCCACCTGGCTACAGCCTCCCTTCAGGTAGTTGTAGACAGCAATGAGGTCACCCCTGAGCCTCCTCTTCTGAAGTCTGCACCCCCCCAAATAAAATACAAATAATTCTGCAGTTTCCCCATGCTGAAGAATACAGCCATAAAACAGCTCCTGATCCACTCTGTTCAAGCAGTGATTTGTTAAGAGTTTGAGGCAGAACTGGTGAAAGAGAAGTTACAGGCTCAGACTGATGCTCTTCTCTGCCAGTTGTGACTTGCAGCACTCTTTGACCTGCTGGATGTACTTCCACAACTGGTAGTCTGGAGCACAAAAAATTATCCTCAAGCTGTTACATGTAGGTAAAGGTGGTGGATTTCTACACTTCTAACATTTTCTTAGTTTCTACCATGAATTTAAAACATCTATTTCTTGTAGAACCTGCCATGTTGGGGAAGGACTGTTTAGAAAGGCTTGTAGCAACAGGGTGAGAGGCAGTGGTTTTAAACTAGAGCAGAGTAGATTTAGGCTGGACATAAAGACAAAGTTCTTTACAATGAGAGTGGCAGAATAGTGGAATCAGTTGCCCAGGAATGTTGTTGAGGCCCCATTCCTAGAGACATTCAAGATCAGACTTCCGTGTTGCCCTGGACAGCCTGATGGGATGAGATTTAACAAGGCCAAGGGCAGGGTTCTGCACTTTGGCCACAACAACCCCAAGCAGCGCTATAAGCTGGGGACTGAGTGGCTGGAGAGCAGCCAGGAGGAAAGGGACCTGGGGGTACTGATAGATAGTAAGCTGAAGATGAGGCAGCAGTGTGCCCAGGTGGCCAAGAGAGCCAATGGCATCCTGGCCTGCATCAGGAACAGTGTGGCCAGTAGGACAAGGGAGGTTATTCTTGCCCTGTACTCAGCACTGGTCAGGCCACACCTTGAGTCCTGTGTCCAGTTCTGGGCTCCTCAATTCCAGAAAGATGTTGAGGTGCTGGAACGTGTCCAGAGAAGGGCAACAAAGCTGGTGAGGGGCCTGGAACACAAATCCTATGAGGAGAGGTTGAGGGAGCTGGGCCTGTTTAGCCTGGAGAAGAGGAGGCTCAGGGGTGATCTTATTGCTGTCTACAACTACCTGAAAGGGCATTGTAGCCAGGTGGGGGGTAGCCTCTTCTCCCAGGCAACCAGCAATAGAACAAGGGGACACAGTCTCAAGTTGTGCCAGGGTATGTATAGGCTGGATGTTAGGAGGAAGTTCTTCCCAGAGAGAGTGATTGCCATTGGAATGGGCTGCCCAGGGAGGTGGTGGAGGCACCGTCCCTGGAGGTGTTCAAGAAAAGCCTGGATGAGGCACTTAGTGCCATGGTCTAGTTGACTGGCTAGGGCTGGGTGCTAGGTTGGCCTGGATGATCTTGGAGGTCTCTTCCAACCTGGTTGATTCTATGATTCTATGTAGTTGGAGGTGTCACTGCTCACTGCAGGGTGCTTGGTCAAGATGACTTTAGAAGGTCTATTCCAACCTGAATCAGCCTGTGAGTCTGTGTTCTCCCTGTAAAAAGAACTGTGTTGACCCACCAAAGAAGATTAACTTTGGCAGGTTTATATGAATGTGACTAGGAATAAGCTTTTACAGGAGTTTTTTTCCCTGCAGTGCTTTCTGTGAACAAATAGAGGGATTTTCTTCAAGTTTAAAACTTCATAATAGCCAGAAAGTCTGAAAAAAAACCCAACCCAGTCATCTTGGTGATCTTGCCCTTTCAGTCTTAACAAAAAAAGGTGTCATTCAGGACTCCAAGTGAGATAGAACTCCTATGATTTAGCTGAAGTGGTCTCCATGTTCAGAATACCTCATTTTTTGTTAAAGCTATTGTCAGTTCCCTACAATCCTGGCACAATATTACAGTATCACACAGTATCACAGTATCACCAAGGTTGGAAGAGACCTCACAGATATTGCTCAGCTAGCAGTGAGACAGCTGAAAAGGGCAATGGGAGCCATTGGTCTAAATTCTGCCCAGTTTTACAATCACATCCTACAGTGATGTTTAGTGTCTTCAGCAATGATGTAGGCAGTGGAATCAAGGGCACTTGGTAAGTTTGCAGATGACACTAAACTGAACAGTGCAGTCAATATGCCAGAGGGATGGGTTGTCATTCAGAGGGAGAAGTGGGTCCAGGTGAACCTCATGAGGTTCAACAAGACCATGTGCAAGGCCCTGCACCTGGATTGGGGTGACCTTTGTTGTCATTATAGGCTGGGGGACAATGTGATGGGGAGCAGCTCTGCAGAAAAGGACTTGGTGGTACACACGGATGAAGAGCTGGACGTGAGCTAACAATGTACACATACAGTCCAGGAGGCCAATTGCATCTTGAGCTGCACTGAAAGAAGTGTGGCCAGCAGATAGAGAGAGGGGATTCTGCCACTTTGCTGTGATGAGACCTCACCTGGCATACCACGTTCAGCTGTGGGGCCCCCAACACAAGGCAGTGTGGACCTGATGGAATAGGTCCAGAAGAGGGCCACAAAAGTGATCAGAGGGCTGAAGCAGCTCTCCTACAAAGACAGGCTGAGTTGGAAGAGAGTGCTCTGGGAAGACCTTATAGCAGCCTTCCAATGCCTGAAGGGGGCTTGCAAGGAAGCTGAGAAGGGACTGTTTGATAAAATCATAGAAAGGTTTTGGTTGGAAAGGACATTGAAGATCATCTGATTCCAAACTCCTGACATGGGCAGGAACACCTTCCACTAGACCAGGTTGCTCAAGGCCTCATCCAGCCTGGTCTTGAACACCTCCAGGGAAAGCATCCATGACCTCCCTGGGTAACCTGTTCCAGTGCCTCACCGCCCTCACTGTAAAGCATTTCTTTCTATTGCCCAGCCTAAATCCATTCTTTGCAAGCTTCAATCCATTCCTTCTCATCCTATCACTACAAGCCTTTGTAAAAAGTACCTTCCCAGCTTTCTTGTAGGCTCCCTTCAAGTACTGGAAGGCCTCTATAAGGTGCTCCTAGAGCCTTCTTTTCTCCAGGCTGAACAGCCTCAGCTCCCATGGAGAGGTGCTCCAGCCCACTGAGCATCTTTGTGACCCTACTCTGGACCTGCTTCTAGCAGTTTGATGTCCTTCTTATGCTTGGGAAGCCAGAACTGGGCACAGTACTCCAGATGGAGTCTCAGCAGAGCAGAGCAGGGGGGATAATCGGCTCCCTCATCCTGCTGGTCACACGTCTTTTGATGCAGACCAGGGTACAGTTGCCTTCTGGGCTGCAGGCACACATTGCTGGCTCATGTTGATTTTTGTTTTGGTCAGCTGACACCCTTATGTCCCTCTCCTCAAACCTGCTCTCAAGTCACTCCTTTCCCAGCCTGTATTTGTGCCTGGGATTACCCTGACCCAGGTCTAGGACCTTGCACTTGTCCTTAGGCTTGAGCCCACCTCTCAAACCCATCCAGCTCCTTCTAGATGGCATCCCTTCCCTCCAGTGTCAAGTGGGCCACACAGCTTGGTGTCATCTGCAAACTTGCTGAGTGTGCACTCAATCCCCATTGCCCATATCTCTGGGAAAGATGTAACTGGCACTGGTCCCAGTACCAACCCCCGAGGGATGCCACATGTCCCTGGTCTTCATTTGGACATTTAGCTGTTGACTGCAAGTCTGAGTGCAGCAATCCTACCAATTCTTTATCCAGTGAGTGGTCCACCCCTCAAATCCAATGTGGTGACCAGGATGTCATGGGGGACCGTGTTGAATGCTTTACACAAGTGCAGGTAGATTACACTGGTTGCTCTTTCCTTATCCACTGATGCTGTGCCTCCATTTATGACTTATCATAAAAAGCCACCAAGGTTGTCAGGCAAAATTTGCCTTTGGTGAGGCTGTGTTGGTTACCACAAATCACCTCTTCATTTTCCATATGCCTTAGCAAAGGACACATTTATAGGGCCATGTAGTACTAGGATCACAGTATCACCAAGGTTGGACGAGACCTCACAGATCATCAAGTCCAACCCTTTACCACAGAGCTCAAGGCTACACCATGGCACCAAGTGCCACGTCCAATCCTGCCTTGAACAGCTCCAGGGACGGCGACTCCACCACCTCCCTGGGCAGCCCATTCCAGTGTCCAATGACTCTCTCAGTGAAGAACTTTCTCCTCACCTCCAGCCTAAATTTCCCCTGGTGTAGCTTGAGGCTGTGTCCTCTTGTTCTGGTGCTGGCCACCTGAGAGAAGAGAGCAACTTCCCCCTGTCTAGAACCACCCTTCAGGTAGTTGTAGACAGCAATAAGGTCTCCCCTGAGCCTCCTCTTCTCCAGGCTAAACAATCCCAGCTCCCTCAGCCTCTCCTCGTAGGGCTTGTGCTCAAGGTCCCTCACCAGGATAAAGAGCAATAGTCTTAAACTAGCGCAGGGAAGAAGTTCTTTCTTTACTATGAGGATGGTAGAACACCAGAACAGGTTGCCTAGGGCAGTGGTCAAGGCCCTGTCCCTGGAGACATTCAAAGTCACACCGGATGGGGCTCCTGTTGGCGATATCACTGCTTAATGCAGGGGGAGCTGGACTAAATGACCTTAAAAGGTCTCTTCCAAGCCAGTGCATTCTATGATTACTGGAAGATGTTTTTGGCTCACTGCAAATGGGAAGAGTGATTTGTAAAGAAAAGCTTCTTGAAGACAATTTTTTTTTGGTCAAAGGTATTGATAACAAAGATAATTTGTGTTCAGCTGGGAGTAGTCCTTATTCATAAGGCTTTTTCTGGTAGTATCCAGGCATGATGCAATCACTTTTGAAGGAGAATCTCATTTCTTTTGACCTCCCAGTTTCCATCTTTAGTAAATGAACACTTATGAGCTGTTGTCTCCATGTCCCTCCAAATAAAAGCCTTTGTTCCTCTTGCTCCAAGGAGTCATAGAATCATAGAATCAACCAGGTTGGAAGAGACCTCCAAGATCATCCAGGCCAACCTAGCACCCAGCCCTGTCCAGTCAACTAGACCATGGCACCAAGTGCCTCATCCAGGCTTTTCTTGAGCACCTCCAGGGACAGTGCCTCCACCACCTCCCTGGGCAGCCCATTCCAATGCCAATCACTCTCTCTGTCAAGAACTTCCTCCTAACATCCGGCCTAGACCTGCCCTGGCACAACTTGAGACTGTCCCCCCTTGTTCTATTGCTGGTTGCTTGGGAGAAGAGACCACCCCCCAGCTGGCTACAACCTCCCTTCAGGTAGTTGTAGACAGCAATGAGGTCAGTCCTTCCTTTCTCTGATACTGCCGGCAAATGGCAGCTGTGTTGTTGGCTTTGTGATATAGTTAAGCCTTTGGAAGGATGTGTTGAAAACCATCACCATGTGTTACATACACCATCAAAGAGCTAACAAATGGTAGTGACTTTTCAAGCCAACTTTTCAGAGACAAATCAGCATCATAGAAGAGGCAGATTCTGTCTAATCAATCAACAAGGGTAAGACTTTTAAGTGTCCTACTATGCCCATAACATTAATTTTTTACTCTTTTTGTTCAGGGTTTATTTGTGTGCCGAAGGAAAATACACTTTTGATAGCAAAGATGTAATAGCAGTTAGACAGATGGCACCTCATGATTTCAGGCTTTTAAGCTAAGGAAATAACATGCTTGCAATACATATAGCTATGTTAATTATTATTAAAATAATTTGTTTTGAATTTCTAATCCCTCTGAAATTTAATAGCTAAAATACCTTGTGATGAACGTCTAGCAGATTGCATTGGGTAATTAATAAATTGATATACAGTGTGTGCTTTTTAGCAGGCTGCCATCTGTTCCTTCCCCTCACTGGGGACAACACTTACCCAGTAATTGTCACACAGTCAGGGTGGTATAAACAGACACAGTTTAGAGGCTCGAATATTTTTTATTTTAATTTGTAGTAATGCTACTGATTTGTTTTAATGCATTTTAATATGGCTGCAGAAGCTTGCTGGTGATTAACACCCTGCATAGGAGGTAGCATCACATCTTTTAGCAGATTGCTCTAATGGTGTGTGACTTGGAAAGATTCAAGTGATGTTTCCATCATGTGGCTTGTCACTGAGTATCACTTTAGCTTCAAATAGCCCTATTTATTTCTGTGGAGATCCTGTTCCCTGTAGGTTAAACAGACACTGAACTAGAACTTCCAAGAATTACTCTGCTTTCACCAACAAGGCAGAGGCAAAGGGACTGAATGTGCAGGCCTTCTGTTGGTGAAAGCTTATTGTAAGCAGGGTTTGCAGGGGAGGCTTGCTCTGAAGGATACTGGAGCTAGGGGTGCAGATAGATGGATTCTTCTTGCCTCTTGTGCAGGTTGACAGCAAATAAGGGCAGATTCATCTCATGTAGCCCAAGCAGGAGCAGCAGAGCAGTGTTTGGTGCGTTTGTGAAACTATGGGACACCTTCCTAGGCATCTGATGACTTTCTTGTCATTTCCATTTTCCACCATCATCTAGTCATGTGTAATTTCCCTGGGGATTCCTCTGAAGTTGTCATGCCTTCCTCTGGAGAAAATGGAGTTAGCTGCATTTAAAGCAAGGCAACGGAGTGAACGAGAAATCAAGTTCTCCAGCCAGAGGGTCCTGCAATGTGAAAGCTGACCCAGCTCTCACAGTATGCCAACTTGTCCATGTTTATCCAGTGTCATAGAACTGTAGAATCATAGAATGGTTTAGGTTGGAAGTGACCTTAAAGATCATCTAGTTCCAACCCCCTGCCATAGGCAGGGACACCTCCCTTGAATATTTCCCTGGGTAACCTGTGCCAGTGTCTCACCACTCTCACTGGAAAGAACTTCTTCCTAATATCTAGTTTAAATCTCCCCCTCTGCCAGTTTAAACCCATTACCCCTCATCCTGTCAACACAAGACCTTGTAAATAGTCCCTTCTCAGCCCTCCTGTAGGTCCCCTTCAGATGCTGGAAGGCCACTCCAAGGTCTCCTCAAAGCCTTCTCTTCTCCAGGCTGCAGAGCCCCAACTCACATAGCCTGTCCTCATAGCAGAGCTGCTCCAGCCCTCTGAGCATCTTCGTGGCCTTCTCTGTGCTCGCTCCAACAGTTCCATGTCATTCTTGTGTTGGAGGCTCCAGAACTGCACACAGTACTCCAGGTGGAGTCTCAGGAGAGCAGAGTAAAGGGGCAGAATCTCCTCCCTTTCCCTGCTGGCCATGCTGCTCCTGCTGCAGCCCAGCACATGGTTGCTGTCTGGGCTCTGCAAGCACACTGCTGGCTCATGTTGACCTTTTCATCATGTGCAGAGAAGCAAAGCAGAAATTATAGTTGTCAGATATGTAAAACACCTAAACATGTAACAAGGGTAGAGGTGGTAGGGAGTCTTCCAGTGCACATCTTCCAGTCTTTTGCTTAAAAGAACACACATTATCATTATCACAACCAGTCTTGGCTGGGATGTGATTAGAGTGTCAAACTCTGAACTCCCCTCCTCCAGGCTCCTCAATCATAAATAGACCAGGCAGCCTTGTGTTAAATCTGTAATGCCTCTTCTTGCAGAATCAGACTTCAAAGGCTGGCATGTGTTTACAGCTGCAGTATGTGGTCTATATCATGCAGGGAAAGTATCTTTCAGGCAGGTATAGATTTCTGCCTGCACCAAGCCAGGCTTTGCTTCTGAGCCAACTGGGTCGCTGGGTAAGAGAACAGGACCTTCCACACAGGTAAATTTTGCTTTTGTGTACGACCCAACAGCGTGGTCAGGATAATTCAAGACACCACTTGCCAGAAATCTGGGAGGATATCTAAGAGCAGTTGTTGCAGTAGCTTCAAATATGTACCTACAGTGCAATGAGCAAGTTTGCAGCTTCACTTCAAATTACAGGGATAATTTCCACTTTAACTGTGTCATTGAAGTTGCCCTAAAAATTAATGGAAGAGAAGATAAGTCACTAAACTGTTCTGTGAACTGCATCCTGTAATGTGTGATCCTGTGACTGGGGTATTTTGAGAGGAATTTCCAGTGCTAGCTGTACTGAGGGAACCACAGTCTGGTCACAGAGGGGGATCTTCTGTACTTCAGGATGCAGAAGAGGACTCAGACTCCCCTGTTTTTCAAAAATCTTTTTGAGGTTAGCTGCTCTTAGGAGTTGCAGCAAAAATCACTGTACTCCCAAAACAGTTAGGAAATGGTTTTCAGAGAGGCTTTCCCAGACGAGGAAATCTTTATTCTATCAGTCTATGTCTACTGAATGGTTGCAGCTGTCCACAAGCTCCCCCTACTCCCCCTGCTTCACTGTGAACAGTGATAAATCCACATGTACAGTGGAGCTCCCTCTCCTTGCCTTGAGGCTGACTAAACTTCACCTTGACACAAACTGATGCTTTTGCTTCAAGCCTGATTGAAAGCCCTCAGCAGAAACACAGCTGGTTTACCATTGTAGGAACACACAAATGAGTTGCTCAGGGAAGCAATTCACCGCTGACCAATTCCTCTAGAGCTGCTGTCCATTTACAGGTTCCTACCCTGCAACTCCTGAGATGTAGTTGGCCATCTTCTGCAGAGGATAATGACTCAAGAAGTGTTAGGGAGCACTGCAGCTGAGTGAGACAACTGGGAGTCACCAATCCCATCGTTGTGCCTCATTTCTTTTGAAGGACAGTGCGTTAATGAGGTGCTGCCCTGAAACACGAAAGGATGCTGAAAAGAGAGGGAAAATGAGCTTTCACTCCATATGAAATTAAGATGTCAAAGAACAAAATTAATCAAGATACCAGTGAAAGTAAGGAGAAGGCATTCTGTAATCATCTATACATCAACATTAGAAGCCTGCATAATAAACAAGAGGAGCTTGAACTGCTTGTTTGGAAGTATATTTTGATGTAATTGATACTGCTGAAACCTGCTGGGAGGATCTGATTGATTGGAATATTAAAATTAATGGCTATAACCTATTTAGGAACAATCAAACGTGTAGGAGAAAGGAGAAGGGAGAGGCAATCTGTCAAGGGGTGCATTGCCTATTTGGAGACACTGCACCAGAGAAACTTGCTCTCAAATAATGGGTTAACTTAATTTAACAGCACACAAGTAGGGTACTGAAAATGTCTGCTACCAAGTCCTGTACTCAGCACTGGTCAGGCCACACCTTGAGTACTGTGTCCAGTTCTGGGCCCCTCAATTCAAGAAAGATGTTGAGGTGCTGGAACATGTCCAAAGAAGGGCAACAACGCTGGTGAGGGGCCTGGAACACAAACCCTATGAGGAGAGGCTGAGGGAGCTGGGAGTGTTTAGCCTGGAGAAGAGGAGGCTCAAGGGTGACCTCATTGCTGTCTACAACTACCTGAAGGGAGGTTGTAGCCAGCTGGGGGGTGGCCTCTTCTCCCAGGCAACCAGCAATAGAACAAGGGGACACAGTCTCAGGTTGTGCCGGGGTAGGTCTAGGCTGGATGTTAGGAGGAAGTTCTTGCCAGAGAGAGTGATTGGCATTGGAATGGGCTGCCCAGGGAGGTGGTGGAGTCACCGTCCCTGGAGGTGTTCAAGAAAAGCCTGGATGAGGCACTTAGTGCCATGGTTTAGTTGACTGGATAGGGCTGGGTGCTAGGTTGGACTGGATGATCTTGGAGGTCTCTTCCAACCTTGTTGATTCTATGATTCTATGATTATAAGTCAGGCTGAAAAACAGTATTCATCTATTTTGTATTGGTGGGGAAAGCTCTATTTTCTTGAAGGATTTCAGTCTAAATTATAGGCAGTGTCTCACAGCAATAGTGCTGAGGCACACAGCTAGTAAGGACAGAAGCTTCTGAAAAATTAAAGATGACTATCACCTAATTTGGAAATATTCATCTGCATTAGACCTCATGCTGACAAGTGTAAATAGGTAATGCAGGTGTTCTTACCTGGCACGTATTTGGTGTGCAGCATAGATGAATAATTCTGTATACATGAGGTCCAGCAAGTTCTTGTCAAGAAAAAAGGAGACTGCACTTTTTCTAAAACAGGTTGTGATGGTTTGGGTGTTACCCACCCCCAACTTTGGAAATCACCCAGACTAGACTCAGCTGGCTGTGGAAATTTGAATGAAGCTTATATTTACAGCTTAGCAGAATGTACAAGCAGATATTTACAGTATATACAGTTATAGACAGAAATATACAAGATAAAAGGTAATACAAAACCTCAACTCCCCTCCCAGAAACCTGAGTCCCCCGGAGGGGCTCCCAACCACCCTTCCATCTTCTCCCACCCCTCTACCTTACCCCAGACATTGCCTTGTGCCTCAAGGAAGAATGGAGGGTTGGCCAGGGAGGTTAGAAAGCAAGTGGATTAATCAGAGAGATGGAAGTTGAGGTTAGAGAGAAATGCAGCTCAGAGCTCAGGCAGTGGTCAAACTCCCTTATCTATGTTTGGATTCTTGCTCTTATACCACTCAGCAAGCCCATGAGTGAAGTAGACATCACCACTGTTTCCCTTTCACAGCCTGTAACCTAGTTCTTCTCACCAAAACATTCTAGCTAGCTTCAAACTAGCCCACAGGTAGGGAAAGCAGTTTTACAAGGTGAGGGAAGGAGAGAGAGAGAAGTGTACACTGAATAGCTTACAGAAACAATGAACAAGCAGTTGTAGACTGCTATTGATGAAAATGGAAAGGTGTTGGGGCACTCACAGGGAGCAGAAAGGGCTTGTGTGTAGGTGCATGTGTTGCTTCTTTTGCTCCATTACAAAATTGATATGCTAATACTAAAGCAAATGAGCTCTGTAAAGAGTTCTGGATGTGTTAGCAGTCAAGTCAGACAGTGTGTGTTGGACATGATGAAATATCTCCATTCTAGCAGTAGTGCAGAATTATATGAAACATTGAATGTTGAAGACAGGTGTTTTGTAACCAGCAGATCTGTCTGGTTTGCACCTGAAAGCTTCAAAAATGGGTGATAAAGAATTCTCTGGGCTGCTGACATTTTGGTTTGGTTTGTTTCTCTCTTTTCAACAGACAGTGAGAAATAATATACAATTATTTAATTAAAACATTTCATGCCAGTCAAAGGTTGGTGGAAAACCTTTATTGTGAAATTGGTTTGGGGGTTTTTTTAACTCATTTTTCCAAGAAAGGCATTTGTACAGCAGAATGTTCTATGCTAAGTGTACACCCCAAAGCCATAACCTTTCTCAGTCAAAGGCAGACTCCCACACAAGTCTAAGTAACTGGAGGGCACAGTGTCCACGCAGTGCACATCTAATGTGCACAAAATATTGCCCATCAATCTATCATTAAACGTTAAGAAATCGTTGCAAAATGTGTGTGTTTCTAGGGACTGTTCTTGGCCTCTTGGCCCCTTCCACTGCTGACCTGGGAGCAAAGCAGTCAGTCCTGATTTGGTCTGAGTGACAGAGAACAAGTCACTGAGCTATCTGCATGCACAAGTAGGTGGCATTTTAGTGTTGTCTGAGGACAGAGTTGCATGTAGTGAGTCCCAGATCTAGATGATTTTTCCATGATGTCAGATGCATCGCAGAGGCTGGCAGACTGATGACCCCCCCAAAAAAAACCCTCACTGGGGAATAACATGTATAATAAAGTGAATGTGGACATTCATGGTAAGGGCAGAAAAATGATCCAAAATTAACATGATTGTTGGATGTATTAGCTGAAGATATCCTAGATGGTATTTGGCTGTGGGGACAACTCTCCTGGAGCACTGCATCCAGCTCTTGTGCCCATAGCTCCAGAAGGTTCTAACATGCTGGGGGAGGGCATCAAAAGAGTAAAAAGAATAGCAAAATAAGTGGAACTATCATGCATGAGTACCATGAGAATTCCCATTTGTTTAACTTGCACAAACTGCAGGGGATCATTTATTGGCATGGAAAAGTGAAATCTGACACTAAAGGACTCTTTAGGATGCCAAACACAGGCATAGAAATGCGGTATCTAAAAATAAAGTAAAATCAAATGAGCTGTACGTTTGTAAAGGTAAAAGTAAATTACCTCTGCTACCACATAATGAGAGTGGTAATGCTACAGTGGGAACTTTGTAATAAAGCTTTCTAGGTATTAATCTTTGGAAAATGCACAGCATGCTTTATCTAGTAATTTGAGGGACTCACCTGCGCTATGATTCAGGTCAGCACAGGGCCACATGGTGGAGGGAAAGATTCAGCCAAGACCCAGGAAAATTAGGAAGGACTGTTGTGGGTTTCTTTTTCCTATTTAACTTTCTAAAATGAAAAGCTCTGTAACTGGTTGTATTTGATTTTCTATTGCTACACCACACAAAGCTACTGTGGAAAGAGGAATCACTTTGATCTCTGCCCATTGACAGCCCTGTGTAGTCAGCTGTGTGCTACCATGATACTGCAATATGTTTAATGGTTCTTTCCCTTTGGAGATTCCTCCTTTTCAGACATGTAGCTCTCCCTTAGTACATTATTAAAATCAAAATTAGGAGAGACTGGTGGTAGTGAAAACAGTAGGAGTATAGTTTGTTTTTCTTTTACTTGTTGAAGAGTTTTAATGTCCATGTCAACAGTTAAGATTGGTGCAGACATTTTTAAGATCAGAATATTTGAGATATAGATTTTACATTTTAGGGTGCATAGCATTTCTACCAATTTCTTGTTAAGATTACTTTCTTTTCCTTTTAGTTTGCTACAGCTAAACAGAAAACAAGCCACAGTATATGTGAGACATTAGCACAGTCTGGTCCCACTGTTAAGAATCAAAAAGGGGGAAAAATGCAAGTGGTAATCTCACATAAAGATATCTGTAATGAAAGACTTGTCAAAGAAAATAGCATTCAGATCCCTGCTGCCTAGTATTCAAGGACTTTAAAAGGCACAGGGTTTATACATTATTGGTGCCAATTAAGAGCAGGTGTGACTGTGAGATGTCAATGCCAGTTGTGTGTATGGTGGAGCAAGGATAAATACAAATCACTGATACATGAATAAAAGAAGAGTCAATCAATGAGTCACAGAATGCTGGGAGCTGGAAGGGACCTTGAAACATCATCTAGTCCAACCCCCCTGCCAGATCAGGATCGCCTCTACCAGATCACACAGGAATATACCCAGGAGGGTCATGGATATCTTCAGAGAGGAAGACTCCACAACCCCCCTGGGTAGCCTGTTCCTGTGTTCCATCACCCTGAAGCATCAGTATTTTCTGGGATGCTTTCTTGTCACTGCTACAGTTCTACCAACCTCCAATTGCCTGATTTTTTGGGGGAAAAAAAGGGCCACTATTAGGGTTAAAAGCTTCTGTATGTGATAACTCCATATTCACAGCATACCTGAAGGTAAAATGGATTTAGGTAAGAAGAATCAGAGGTGAATATGAAACCCATGCTTTCTGTTAACAATGTCATGTTTTGATTGTTGTTGGTTTTTTTTTTTGTTAGAATATGAAGGATCTGGAACAGAAGTTCAGAGAAAACACTCCAAATGTGGGGTTTGCAAATACAGGGCTGAGTGTGATGAAGATGCAGAAAATGTTGGGTAAGTAATAAACTTCCCTTAACAAAATCACTGAACAAAAGGGGAATCATGTTATTAAAAAAATAATTACATGATCATCTGCTTGACTCTGTTTATTCTTACTAACTGAAGCTTTAATGCTGTCCAGTAACCATGTGTTTGATACCTGTCTGTGAAGAACAAACCATCTGCAGTTGCAAGCTAAAGGGAGAAAACAACAAAGAGCTCTATTGGAGACTCTTCATGAAATGTTCTTCAAACAAAGGACCTTGATTTGTTTTATCCTGGCAACAACAATTATTTTGCTTCTCTGTGTTCTGCTTTTTCATAAAGTATTATAAGCAGCTGTTTTCATCAGTGGGAGGCTTGGACTTAAATGGTTAAGTTGAACTGGTGACCTGAGCCAGTCATTTCTTCCAGACTTACTGTGCCACTTGACCTCTTCATGCACCCAGGGCAAAACTGATGAAAAATATCAGTTGTTTGTGAGAACTCACACAGAATCACACAGAATAAATCCAATTGGAAGAGACCTCAAAGATCATCTAGTGCAGTCCTTGACCTAGCACTGAAGGGTCCATGCTGAACCGTGTCCCTAAGTGCCACATCCACAGTCCAAAGCAAATGATCAAGAAAGAAGCCTGTTTTAAAGAGAGCAGCAGATGCATCATGTTTCCCTGCTCAAGGTAACTGATGGACTCTGAGTGTCCAAGCTCTGTGCTGCCATCAGAAAGGGCAGAGACATCAGGGTGAAAACGGGGTCCTTTAGACAGCCCTATGAGACATTAAGGTTTGATGGTTTAAAGAGGCCCCTCTAGTTGATGAGGCTTCGCTTTCCCACAGCCATTGTCCTGGCGTTAGCCACCGGCAAGGAAGAAGCTTAACTAGGGTCTGGGCTGATGGCAGGTACTGTGGCTGCCACAGAGGCAGTGCATAAAGGTGTTTGAGAGACATGCAGATGGTATCCTTTGGTGTGGATGGAGGGAACAGCATCCTAGAATAACAGTGCCTAAACATTGCTGATCACAGAATCGTAGAATGCTCTAAGTTGGAAGGGACTTCAGAGATCATCCAGTTCCAACCCCCCATCAAAGGCAGAGACACCTCCCACTAGAACAGGTCGCTCAAAGGCCTCATCCAACCTGACCTTGAACATCTCCAGGGAGGGAGCAGCCACAATCTTCCTGGGCAACCTGTGCCAGTGTCTCACCACCCTCACTGTAAAGACCTTCTTCCTTATATCTAGTTTATATCTCCCCTCTGCCAGTTTAAACCCATTACTCCTCGTCCTGTCATTACAAGACCCTGTAAGTAGTCCCTCCTCAGCCTTCCTGTAGGTCCCCTTCAGATACTGGAAGGCTACTACAAGGTCTCCTCAAAGCCTTCTCCAGGCTGCAGAGCCCCAACTCTCATAGCCTGTCCTCATAGCAGAGCTGCTCCAGCCCTCTGAGCATCTTCGTGGCCTTCTCTGGACTCTGTCCAACAGTTCCATGTCCTTCTTGTGTTGGAGGCTCCAGAACTGCACACAGTACTCCAGGTGGAGTCTCAGGAGAGCAGAGTAAAGGGGCAGAATCTCCTCCCTTACCCTGCTGGCCACGCTGCCCTTGCTGCAGCCCAGGACATGGTTGCTGTCTGGGCTGCACTCACACTGCTGGCTCATATTGACCTTTTCATCAATCCAGACCCCCAGGTCATTTTCCTAGGGGCTGCTCTCCAGCCATTCTCCACCCAGCCTGGAATTGAGCTTGGGATTGTGCTGACCCAGGTACAGGACCTTACAGGTCCTTACATAATGGAAAGCGTTGCTTTTCCTCCTCCTGTCTTCCATCTGGAATCCATTTCATACTGAAATATGCCTTAATTGCACAATAATTTATTATAAGATATCAATATGAAGACATCTCCTGCAATAAAGTAGCCTAACACTTATATTCAAGGTGTATACTTGAGATTAAATCATAGAGTAAACCAAGATGGTACCAGCGCTCATGAATACTGCTAGCATGAAACTTCACATTTCATAAAATGTCATAGTCCCAAACTAGGCTTCTTGTTTTCTGGAGAGACAAATGAACTGTAGCTGCTTTTTATCATACTAATAATTTTCTGCAATATTGTCTTGGTTTGTTTCATTCTTGACTGGCAGGATAGGTATAGATAAATACACTGAGATGTGCTCTTTGCTTTAGCAAATAAATCTTGAAGCATCCAACTTCAGTAAAGCTTGTCTCTTCATTCCACACTCATAGAGCTGGCATTCCTGCAGCTATGAAATGTCTGTAAGAGATACAGGATGAGGTTGAGGGGAATGAAAGACTTATTCCCTCCATTCATAAAATGAAGCCATGCTGTCTCTTTTTGACTACAGGAGAAGAGTTTTTTTTACCTCTAAGATTTCTTTAATTAGTCCTAGTTAAAAAAAAAATCTGTAAACAATTTGATATATAAAATACTTGAAAGTTGGAAAATACTCCCATGAGAGTTGGTCATAATCTGTCAGGTCATCTTTTCAGTTCTGTCAGTTTTCCAACCTCTATTTCTCTGTATGTGCAGTAACTTCCAGCATTATGTAACAGACTGTGGTTGTGGTGGTTTGGAAGTTTCTCCACCACCACTTGGAGATACACCAGACTAGCTCAGATGGCTGGAAGTTTATATGAAGCTCTATATTTACAACACAGCACACATTTACAAGCATATAAACACAATATATACAGATACTTACAGTAACACAGCACACATTTACAAGCATATAAAGACAATATATACAGATATTTACAGTTGTATAAAAGCATATGCAAGTTAGATGTAATACAGAAATTCAAAATCCCTCCCAGACAGCAGAACCCCCTAGGAGGGCTCCAAACTAGCTCCCTTCTCCCTGTCCACCCCTCCTATATGTCAGGAGGCTTACATGCAGGGATGAGATGCCAGATAAAGGGTTAGAATGATTAGATTGAGTTATACAGGTCCAGGCATAGGAGTTAATGAAGCAAGCCACAGCCAGGCACAAACTGAGAGACTTTGTTATTGCTTCTTGGTTTTATATCTCTCAGCAATCCAATGGGTAATAGAGACATCACTACTATTTTCTTTTCACAGGCAATGATCTAATTTCTCTCATAAAAATATTCCAGTTAGCCTCAAACCAGCACAGTGGTGCTATTGACTGTCTGTTTAGACTTAGACTACATAGGCTCTGTTAACACAGATTGCCTTCACAAGGTCAATTTTGCAAAGTTACATAGAAAGTCATAGACTAGCTTAAGTAGAATTTAGGCTTAAGTAGAATGTTAGGCTTTTTTTTTTGTTTTTGTTTGGGTTTGTTTGGTTTGTTGTTTGTTTTTCCTTGAGGGAGCTGGGATTGTTTAGCCTGGAGAAGAGGAGGCTCAGGGGTGACCTTATTGCTGTCTACAACTACCTGAGGAGTGGTTGTGGCCAGGAGGAGGTTGCTGTCTTCTCTCAGGTGGCCAGCACCAGAACAAGAGGACACAGCCTCAGGCTGCGCCAGGGGAAATTTAGGCTGGAGGTGAGGAGAAAATTCTTCACTGAGAGAGTCATTGGACACTGGAATGGGCTGCCCGGGGAGGTGGTGGAGTCGCCGCCCCTGGAGCTGTTCAAGGCAGGATTGGAGGTGGCACTTGGTGCCATGGTCTAGCCTTGAGCTCTGTGGTAAAGGGTTGGACTTGATGATCTGTGAGGTCTCTTCCAACCCTGATGATACTGTGATACTGTAATACTGTAATCATAGAATCAACCAGGTTGGAAGAGACCTCCAAGATCATCCAGTCCAGCCTGTCACCCAGCCCTATCCAAAGTTTCCTGTTTGGGAAACTCCAATAAAGCACTCCTTAAGAATATTTTCAACTTATTTTAACTTCCTTTCCTATTGGATTTCAGTATGTTTTTAATCTGATAAAATTATGCCATCACATAAAATTTTTGGCAGCACAAGTACTTTCCTTTAGGTTTGTATAAGCATTGCTATGTTCATATTATTATTTAGAGAATCAAGAATTGTCAGAGTTGGAAGGGACATCAGTTCTAACTCCCCTGCCACAGGCAGGGGCACCTCACACTAGATGAGGTTGCTCAGAGCTCCATCCAGCCTGGCCTTAAGAACTTCCAGGGGATGGGGCTTCCACCACCTGCCTGGACAACTTGTTCTGGTGTCTCACAACCCTCATGGTGACGAATTATTTCATAACATCCAATCTCAATCTACCCACTTCTAGTTTTGCTTCATTCCCCCGTGCGCTCTCACCTGACATCCTAAAATGTCCCTCACCAGCTTTCTTACAGGCTCTCTTAAGATACTTTAAGGCCACAATAAAGTCTCCTTGGAACCTTCTCTTCTCCAGACTGAACAACCCCAACTCTCCCAGCCTGTCTCCACGGCAGAGATGCTCCAGCCCTCTGATTATCCACCACATTAGAGTAACGATCACCCCAAGTTCTATCAAACCATGCAAACACTCTACTTCTATTGTAAAAACCCTTTTAAAGTCCTGAGAATGGCCACTGTAACTTTTTTGGATAGTGAAGTGATGTCAACTGAATCACAAACAAAATGTGCATTTAGTTCCATTTAAGTAGACTTCCTGGGCCTAGATAGTCCTTGCTTGCACTCTGTGGTGTTAAAACACTTAATAAAGTGATCCATGTAATTACAGAAGGTATTGAGAAGGATTTTACCTTATGCTAGTAATTGAATGAGTTAGCTGAACTGACTCCTGATGTGTGGATAGTCCCAACCCATGTTGCTGAGATGCTGTCTGATACTCACAGTGAATATACAATTCTGCATTTTTTCATCCTCTTCTCCAAGCTGTGCAATCTGAGACCTCACAAACAGCATCCCTTCCTTCCCCGAGTGCACCCGAGAAGCAAAACAGTATCTGTAATCCTGCTTTGTGAATAAAGAAACTAAATTATGGATTAAATAATTTGTGAATTGGTGGAGGAGGAGACATCCATGCCATAAGGTATTGAGTGGCTTGAGATAAAGGAGCTGGCACTGATGAGAGACACCCTGGATGGGCCAACAGGTGAGCCACAGCACCCTGTAGCACAGAATAGGCAGATTTTCCCCCAGGAAAGACCCTACTAGAGACAGTTTTATTCCATATGGACTGCAACTCTTGTTTTGGGCTGGAAAGAAGTAGGAGTCTTATGCAAAAAATAGATGGATGGCACCTGTTAGTTTCAGTGACAACTGCAGGATAATTCTTGAAACAAAAAGAAGGAGCGAGACCACTTGGTGCTTCCTGATTTTTAGAGCTGGACTTGGTGATGTCTGAGCAAGTCCTTTTCTTCTCGGAGGCGCACAGTGATATAGCATGAGTCTATATGACACAGGCACGTGTCACAGCAGTGAACATTCTGATCTGACATAAGGGAAATCATTTCCACCGTGAGGGTGGCTGGACACTGGAACAAGATGTCTGGTAAGGCAGTGGAGTTTTCATCTGTGGAGATGGGCTGATCTTGGTGTCGCGGAGGGGGATTCTGCCGCCTACGCCAATTGTGGCGGAGGGGAGAAATTAATTGGGGTGAGATAATATCATATAAAAATATTATCTTTATTAAACTCAATATTCTGAACTCTTGCCACCCCCAACCACTGTATATTAATATTAAAATGTTCTAGATGGTTATGAAAACATTCTAGGATAGAATATGTACAGTGACTTCTTAATTAACTAGCAAACATTCAAACTATAAACAGAGAGAGGAGCTTTCCCCACGGCAAATACCGTTTGGGATCTATACACTATTTGCCCAGCAGAGCGAGCTGGAAACTGATTCTGCTCTATGGCAGAGGCAACTTATATTACAGAGGCATTTAAGCATTTACTCTCAACTCTTATTAATTAATAATCATCCTCCGGGGCTATGTCACAGCCTATGCCAGTGTCCAAACTTCAGGGTATCTTTGCCCATGGACTTTGAGGCTGGAATCCTCATGGCTTGAGGGGAAAGGATGAATCTTCCCAGCTTCTGGGGAAATGATGGTCTCTGACCTAGTTCTCCTGGTGAGGGATGCAATCTCTGCCCTTGTCTCCTGGCTTCTTCTGGATGCTCTGTCCAGGGATACGTAGGCAGGATCTCAGGTGCAGGAGTAGGATGTCATGCAGTCTCAGCATGATCTAAAGCTGGCCAGACAGGCCAATAGCATGCAGACAATCCAGAGTCTGCTTCCTGGTAACTCAGTGACCAGTGGTGCTTACCAGGCAATGATAGGCAGCAGGCATGCAGGATGTGCATGGCTGCTGGGAGTCTGAGCTCCATAGATAAAGGCAAGCAATACAGGATCTGGTCTTGATAACACCGTGGCGTGCAAGTGTGCACCGCTGGCTAGGAGACTATAGGCTCCACATATATATATATATATATAGGCAGGCTTCAGTGAGCTCTGCAACTAAGGTATGCAGGCAGGCAGCTGCAAATGGGTCAGAGCATGTGGGTCTGAGCCTCTGAGCATTGGAGCTATGCAATGGAGTCTAAGCTGTGAGTGGGTCTGAGCACTTTGTTTACCTGTGCACCCCTATTTATTGAACGTGGGCCGAGATTAATCGCTCCTTGGCCACTAGAATGACCAATCAGGTTGGCAGGCAGCCAAACCTTACCATAACAGGCAAAAGCCACTTGCCTGGACTTTCCCACATGTGGGGATCACATAGACTCACACCAGGGAGACAGGAGCTGGGTGTGTGGGGCTTACACAGCTTGTTTACAAACAGGGGTCCTGGCAGAAAAACATGTCCAGGCAGGGCAAGGCATAAATAAGCCTCTTTTCGGGCCTACAGGCCCTCCACAACACTTGGTCAGACACAACTGTGAGCCAGCTTTGAGCATGGACTTGGGCTAAATGACCTCTGCACATCCCTTCAAGACTAAATTTTTTTCTGAGATTCTGTGTAGCTGCCAGATCTTGGTGCGCTTTAAAAGCAAATTTAAACAAGTTCAGGTTTATGCTGTGGGGATGTACTAGAAATTTTGATTTAGAGATGTCAAAGTGTCTTTGTCCTTAAACCTCGTTTTCCTCTGAAAAAGTGACAGGTTTTTAGTTTTCATGCTTGTCATTAAAGTGTTACAGCTGCCTCTGATCAAAGTTGCTGCATATGCTTTTATTACACGAGATCAGACATAGTCTGAAGAATTCAGGCTTTACACAGAGATTTAGATTTGCATCTTCATTCTGTTTGATTTCTCAGAAGCATCTATCTAAACCAGAAATAGTTACAACTGATAGTAAATTGGATGCAAAAAAACGCATTTTCCACTGCCTCTAAAAAATCCTCAACTGTCATTTGAAGTGGACTGACTAAAAGAAATAAAGTCTGAGGAGGTGGGTGTCACAAACAGCACACTGTGCTTACAGAATTAGTGTTCAGCTGTGTTTAAATCAGGACATTATTTTCTTATATAAATGAAAAAATAACTCAGGTTGAAGAAACATCACAAAAACGTAAGGGTTAGTTGTTGGACTTTCTGTTTTCTCACACAACTTATTGCAGGATGTTAGTGGTGGGAAGACACCTCTGAGGTCATCAAGTCCAACACCCCTGCCAGAGCAGGACCATAATCTAGTGCAGGTCACACAGGAATGTGTCCAGGCAGGTCTTGAAAGTCACCGGAGAAAGAAACTCCATAACCTGTATTTGTGGTGGTTTGGGTGTTCCCCACCCCCCCACACCTTGGAAATCACCCAAACTAGACTCAGCTGGCTCTGGAAATTTTGAATGAAGCTTATATTTACAGCTAGCACAATATACAAGCAGATATTTGCAGTATATACAGTTATAGACAGAAATATACAAGGTAAAAGGTAATACACAAACACAACAGAAACCTGAGTCTCCAGGAGAGGCTCCCAACCACCCTTCCACCTTCTCCCACCCCTCTCAACCTTACCCCATTCCCAAGGAAGAATGGAGGTTCGGCCAGAGGTTAGGAGGCAAAGTGGACTAATCAGAGAGATGGCAGAGAGGCTAGAGAGAGAGAAAAATGCAGCTCCGAGCTCCCCAGCAGAAGTGCCTTATCTATGTTTGGATTCTTGTTCTTACACCTCTCAGCAAGCCTATAAGTGAAGTAGATATCCCCATTGTTTTCCTTCCACAGCCTGTAATCTAGTTCCTCTCACCAAAACATTCTAGCCAGCTTCAAACTAGCACAATATTTTAAAGTGTCGATAGTTTCTGGGCAGGCTTTTGAAGAGCAGAGAACATCACATGCAGATGCACTGGTCTTAAGTTGCACCAGTTTGTACTTTGCCGTATTGCTGAGCGAAGTAGACAGGGGTGGATTGTGCTAGTTTGAAGCAAGCTAGAATGTTTTGGTAACAGAACTAGATAACGGGCAGTGAAATGAAAACATGGTGTCAACTTCTCTCACAGTTACGCTGAGAACTCTGGGAAGAAGAAGTAAACATTCTCCATTTTGTCACTCACTCTTGCTTTGGCCTTAGACCTGGTCACATCTCATTAACCCTGCTCCTACTAACCTTGCTCCCTAACCTCTTGGCTGCACCTCTTTTCTTCCTGAGAACTGGGGTAAGGTTGAGAGGGCCGGGGGGAGGTGTTGGGGTGGTTTGAGAGCCCCTCCTGGGGACTCAGGTTTCTGGGAGGGGAGTTGTGCTTTTGTATTGTTTATCCTTTGTATATTTCTGTATATAATTGTATATAACTGTATATATTGTAAATAGCTGCTTGTAAATTCTGCTAGCTGTAAATAAATTGCTTCATCTATATTCCCAGGGTCCGTCTGAGTTAGCTGGGGCAAATACAAAAGTGTGGGGGGGCGGGGTAACCCCCAAACCATCACACCTGTGAGGTGGTTTTCTGTAGGTCTGTGGTAACAGATGCTGACAAGTTTCACACAGATTGACTGAAGGGTTTTGTCCCATTTAGCAACAAAACTGAAGCACAGGCTGTGTATTTCATGGTAAAAGCCACAGCTTGAGACTGATCATAGAATCAACCAACTTGGAAGAGATCTCCAAGATCATCCAATCCAACGCATAACCCAGCCCTGTCTGGTCATCTAGACCCTGGCACTAGGTGCCTCATCCAGGCTTTTCTTGAACACCCCCAGGGATGGTGACTCCACCACCTCCCTGGGCAGCCAATCACTCTCTCTGGCAAGAACTTCCTGCTAACATCCAGCCTGTACCTCTCCTGGCACAGCTTGAGACTGTGTCCCCTTGTTCTATTGCTGGTTGCCTGGGAGAAGAGGCCACCCCCCACCTGGCTACAACCTCCCTTCAGGTAGTTGTAGACAGCAGTGAGGTCCCCCCTGAGTCTCCTCCAGCTCCCTCAGCATCTCCTCACAGGGTTTGTGTTCCAGCTTCATCAGTACCTCCCTTTCTGCCCTGCTCATCATAATGTCTCTCTGACCAGAACCTTTCCATTCTTTGTTGAAGCAATTTACCTGTAATAAAATGTGTTCAAGGGTGGAACACTAGGTGAGAGGTTGGTAAATTTAAACTTTGGGCATGTGGGAGACTGGCCAGAAGCCTAAAGACATAGGCACGATAAGGGTGTTTGTCTGTTTCCTGCTAGAATTTTGAACTGGAAATGTAGTCTGGTTTAGAAGAGGAGATGGAAGTGGCAGCATGAAGCTTGAAACCACCTAGAGCTGATGAGGCAAATCCTGTAGGATACCAACCCAAACTCATATGGTTTGCTGTTGATATGCTCTGGGGTGTCCAGATGGCAGTTCTCCCTTAGCACACTGAACTCATCAGCTCTAGTGATTGTTCATGTGGTAGAGATAGACAGTTCATCCTACCAGAACGCAGCCAGAGGATAGTGTGCCCACAATATTGAAACACTTAAAACAATACAGTATGAATTGCATTCAGTTTTGGGCTCCCCAGTTTAAGAGGGTCAGGGATCTGCTGGAGAAGGTCCAGCAGAGGGCTGCGAGGATGATTAAGGGACTGGAGCACTGCCTTATGAGGAGAGGCTGAGGGACCTGGGGCTTTTTAGTCTGGAGAAGAGAAAAGTGAGAGGGGATTTAAGAAATGTTTATAAATACCTGAGGGCTGGAGGTTGGAAGTCGGGGGGGATGGACAGGCTCCTCTCACTTGCTCTCTGGGATAGGACAAGGAGCAATGGATGTAAGCTGCAGCACAGGAGGTTCCACCTCATCACAAGGGGAAAATTCTTTACTGTAAGGGTCACAGAGCACTGGAACAGGCTCCCCAGAGAGGTTGTGGAGTCTCCTCTGGAGACTTTCCAGGCCTGTCTGGATGTGTTCCTCTGTGACCTGAGCTAGATTGTATGGTCCTGCTGTGGGAAGGAAGTTGGACTCGATGATCTCTTTGGGACCCTTCCAACTCCTGACATCCTGTGATCCTGTGAATGCAAAACAAATGTAAGCAGCTGTGGTTGTAACCCCCTTTTTATCAGTGTAGCACTTAAATCAGTGCTTTCTTCCATGACAGCAGTGTATAGAAATATTTGTAATACTATTTTGTTTAAACTTGGATAAGTGACCCTCAGTGTCATTTGGTAAAGCTTCTAAACAAGATGATGCCTTAGTTACTGCATATGGTGGAAACAGAAAGTATCATTTGCAGCCTTTTAAGAGCTGAATAACTAAGTTCTCTTAAAATTACAATTTTAAGCATCAGCATAGAAGCTGATAACATAAATTTACCTGTGGATTAGGCTGGGTTAATTATATGCATAGTAAGACTTCCAAATTATCCTGATTTTCATGGTTTTAAAGTTTCTTACTATGATCTGCTAAGTTTTTTCCACAAGTTTCTTCCTACACACATAGAAATTCATGCTCAGAGTAGGACAGGACATTTTAATATGTATATATCAAATACAAAGAATATCTTATATTTATAGCAAACATAATAGTAAATTAGTATAAATACATCTAATTTAACATTTATATTGACTCAGTAGAAAAACAGAAGTTTCAGATGACACTTTTGCTTCAAATGTGAAGTATCTTTTCAATGTAAAATGTATTGCTCTTTATGAAGAGTTGCATCCTCTTCTCTCACTGTTTCGTGGTCTGTGTCCCTTCCCTCTGGCATGCCAAAACCCTCCTGGATACTCAGATAAGATGCCACACTAATGTCTAGTAAGTGTTGTAAGGAACATTCTGCTAAACATATGTTAAAGTATGTTATGACTTCAAGAAAATAATATCTAGAAGGGAATAATGAACTGGAGAAGAATTTAGGTTGGAAGAGATCTCTAAAGCGTTGTTTGGTCCAAGCTCCCTGCATTACAACCAGGGAGAATTCATTCAGGTGGTTCAAAGTATTTCTCCAGGAGAGCTCTGACCAGGGAGGTTTGACATTTGGGCATCTATTCAAGTGCTGAGCTGCTCTCCCTTTGAGGAATAATTCCCATGTGTTCAGTCACAATTTCACAGAATTATAGAATTAAACAGATTGAAAAAGACCTCTGGGATCATTGAGTCCAACCTATCACCTAACCTTTCTAATTAACTAAACCATGGCACTGAGTGTCTCATCCAGCCTCCTCTTAAACACCTCCAGGGATGGTGACCCCACCACCCCCACCGGCAGCCCATTCCAATGCCAATCACTCTTTCTGTGAAGAATTTCTTCCTAACATCCAGTCTGAACCTGCCCTGACACAGCTTGAGGCTGTGTCCTTTTGTTTTGTCACTGGGTGCCTGGGAGAAGAGACCAACCCCCTCCTAGCTACAACCTCTTTTCAGGTAGTTGTAGAGAGCAATAAGATCTCCCCTGAACCTCCTCTTCTCCAGGCTGAAATTTCTCTTACTGCAAATTACAACTACCTGAAAGGACATCATAGAGAGGATGGTTATGGTCTCTTCTCACAGGTCATTACCTATAGAACAAGAGGGAATGACCTCAAACTGCGGCAGGGTAGGTTTAGACTGGATATTAAGGAAAAAAAAATGTTACATAAAGAGTAGTCAGACATTGGAATAGGCTGCCCATAAGGTTGTTGTATCACCACTCCTGGATGTGTTAAAGGTTATTTGGATGTAGTGCATGGGATTATGGTTTAGGGGTGAATTTTGTAGAGTAGGGTTGATGATTAGACTTGATGATCCCAGGGATCTTTTTCTACCTGAATGATTCTAACAGTTCCATGGTTATTGTCTTTACTGTGCATTTATGCTCCCTCTATCTTCTTGATAACCCATCTTAGGTTGTTAACGACAGCAATCAGGCATCTCTTTGGCCCCCTCTTCTCCAGGCTAGACCAACCCCATGCCCTCAGTGATCCTTTATGCCTTCTGCCCATTTGCACTGCATTCACTCTGGTTTTGCCCAGTATTTGCTGTTACTGAAGGACCTTAAAACTGAGGTCCTCAAAACCGGGAGCTCCAGATGTAACCTCATAAGTACTGAGTAGAGGACAATAGTCATTTACCTTGCTCTGCTGGCAGACCTTCTGTGATGCAGCCCTCCAGCTTGCTGCTCCCCTGGATCTTCAGTTCCTTCTCTGCAGAGGTACTCCCCTGCCAATCTACCCTCAGTCTGGCTTTCCCTTCATCTCCAGACTTGAGATTCCTCCACCTTGTCAAAGCCCCACTTCAATCACCATCTTGCCCTCCATCATATGTTGAGTAAAAAGCTTCATTTCCTGTGATCCTTAAATGGCTGAGATAAATGTTATTAATTAAACATTAGTGGAAAATGTATTATTTGAAATTTTTTTTTTTTGGGGGGGGGGGGAGGGAGTGCCTTTGATCTGCCCAGGGAGGTGTTGGAGGCACTGTCCCTGGGGGTCTTCAAGAAAAGCCTGGATGAGGCACTTAGTGCCATGGTCTAGTTGATTGGCTAGGGCTGGGTGCTAGGTTGGACTGGATGATCTTGGAGGTCTCTTCCAACCTGGTTGATTCTATGATTCTATGATTAACTTAAAAATTGTTCTCAGTTTTCCCTATATTTTGTGTTTTAACAGAAAAAATATGGAAATGAGATTCTGAGCATGTTCAGCCTCTTTTGAATAAGTGTACTATGCTGTCAAAGGTCTGTTTTGACTCATAATGTAGATTTTCAAGAAAGATTGACAACTGATCCCCAAGCAGACCTTTCAAGATTAACATTTTATGAGATTTACTTTGGAAAGAAAATGTTTCTCAGCAACATATACAGATTCAACTGGCCTATAATTTACAGTGTCTGTTTTCACAATGGCCAAACCAGAAATTCAGAACTGTAGGTATTAACACTTAGGTATTCCAATACTGCCATTTTAAAATCCTAGTCTCAGACACATTGTGATGGTTTAGGTGTTCCCTGCCCCCCCACACTTTAGAAATTACCCAGACTAGACTCAACCAGCTCTGGGAATATAAATGAAGCTATTTATTTACAACAGCACAATATACAAGCAGATATTTACAGTATATACAGTTATAGACAGAAATATACAAGGTAAAAGGTAATACAGAAACACAACTCCCCTCCCAGAAATCTGAGCCCTCAGGAGGGGCTCACAACCACCCCTGCACCTTCCCCCTGCCCCTCTCAACCTTATCCCAGTCCCAAGGAAGAATAGAGGTTTGGCCAAGAGGTTAAGAAGCAAAGTGGGTTAGGCCAAATGGAAAGTGAGGTTAGGGAGTCAGATGTTGCCCAGCCAGAGTAAGAAAATGATGAGAGTGTTATCTAATGTTTTCATTTCTTCTTCAGCAAGACTCTGAGGGGAGTAGACATCACCACTGTTTTCCTTTCACAGCCTGTGATCTATTTTTCCTCACCAAAACATTCTACCTTGCTTCAAACTAGCACACACATCTATCTAACTTATCTTTCAGGGTAGTATTTGGTCTGTTTGAAGTCTGGCATGTTGGTTTATACTTGCCTCTTTTGACCACTTTTTCTGCTAATTTATCATAGACAACATTTTATGTTTTTTTGGTTGGTTGGTTGATTTGGGGTTGTTTTGTGGGTTTGTTGTGTTGTTGTTTTTTTTACCATTTTAGAGTCCAGTATCACAGAAAAGCAGTCCTGTGGAAAGGGACCTGGGTGTCCTGGTGGATAACAAGTTAACCATGGCACAGCAATGTGCCCTTGTGGCCAAGAAGGCCAATGGCATCCTGGGGTGTATTAGGAGGAGTGTGTCCAGCAGATCAAGGGAGGTTCTCCTCCCCCTCTACTCTGCCCTGCTGAGACCTCATCTTGGATACTGTGTTCAGTTTTGGGCTCCCCAGTTTAAGAGGGACAGGGAAGAGCTGGAGAGAGTCCAGCAGAGGGCTACAAGGATGGTTAGGGGACAGGAGGGTATGCCTTATGAGGAGAGGCTGAGAGACATGGAACTTTTTAGTCTAGAAAAGAGAAGACTGAGGGCTGGCCAGGAGTGGAGGATAGGCTCTGCTCATTTGCTCCCTGTGATAGGACAAGGAGCAATGGGTGTAAGTTGCAGCACAGGAGGTTCCACCTCAACACAAGGGGGAACTTCTTTACTGTAAGGGTCACAAAGCACTGGAACAGGCTTCCCAGGGAGGTCATGGAGTCTCCTTCTCTGGAGACTTTCAAGGCCTGTCTGGATGTGTTCCTCTGTGACCTGTGTTAGATGGGATTGTCCTGCTGTGGCAGGGGGGGATGGACTTGATGATCTCCTTGAATCCCTTCCAACCCATAACATCCTGTGATTCTGTGATCATATATGAGGTACAATATGGTATGAGGTATTCATAAGGAAGAGTATCTTAATCCTTTATTAATGCAATTTGAAGCTTTCTGGTCCATCAGGACAAAAAAAAAAAAAAAAAAGAGGAGAAAAGAAAAAAGGATTTCCTGAGTATAGAAGGAAATCAACCTAAACCAGGGATGATTGTGTCATGAACCATACACATGCAACTTCTAAAAGCACATTGTCACAGCAAGGTGATCTCTTTTTTTAATTAGGATGTCAAATCTCTGGTGACAGGTGACAAAATTAAGGATTTTTTTTTCCTTCTGTATGCCTTAATACATCATGAAAACATCTGAATATGTCCTGCTGACTTTCCTTGGCAAAAGGAGAATCATAGAATCATAGAATATCAGGGGCTGGAAGGGACCTCGAAAGCTCTTCTCCCAGGCAACCAGCAATAGAACAAGGGGACACAGTCTCAAGTTGTGCCAGGGTAGGTATATGCTGGATATTAGGAAGAAGTTCTTCACAGAGAGAGTGATTGGCATTGGAATGGGCTGCCCAGGGAGGGAGGTGGTGGAGGCACCGTCCCTGGGGGTCTTCAAGAAAAGATTGGATGAGGCACTTAGTGCCATGGTCTAGTTGATTGGTTAGGGCTGGGTGCTAGGTTGGACTGGATGATCTTGGAGGTCTCTTCCAACCTGGTTGATTCTGTGATTCTATGATTCTATGATTGCTGAACTATGTAAAACAGGCCTACAGGATATCCTGATATGAAAGAAATAGCTTAATGGTCTTTTCTAGATAGTGAATACTAAGAAATCAGATAGATCCTAGATGGGTAATAATCCAGGCCTATTTTTTAGTGTGCATTTTTAATGATCTTTGCAGCAGTGTGTGCCAAGTCTTTGAAAGTTTCTGTTATTTGAGGGTGAAGGTAGGGTTAGGTCACTGAGGCAAGAGCAAGCATGAGTTCACCATGCATGCTGCTGGAAGCTCACTGTGGGGGCAAGGACTACATTTCTAGAGTGGGACTACATTTCTAGAGTGGTCAGAGAGAGTCGTGCCATGAAATTAAAAAAGGGAGTGAAGTGATGGCTGAAATGGTGTTTAAAGCATGTTCTGCATTTCTGGGCAGAAGCAAGGACCAAGAAAGTGTTCAAGCAGGGCACAGAGAAGCTTGTAGAACTGAAATCTGTTTTTCTTGTGCTGTAAAGGGATTCTTAAAAGACACCAAAAACTAATGGAGGTTCATCTCTAGCTGAATAGGTAGAGAAATCGCTTTGAGTTCCAGATTGTCTTAGTACAGGGTGCATGAGGAAAGAACTGCACGCAAGGGAAGAAACATCAAAGGAAAAGTAATCCTTCTTTTGACATGGTTGTGTTCTTAACTGCAATTGCAACCTCCCTGCTTTTTCAGTTCACCTAAATTTATTCCACCAAGCATACCCTTACCCAACTGCATGCATTTCAGACACTTTGTTTTGTTCCAGTGTTTCCATTTCCCATTTGTAAGCCGATGTGCCAGTAAATAGGAGTGTTTTAAGAACGCTCACTGTTGCAGTTGGCTAGTGGGAAAGGGTAGCAAGCCGCAGACTGTGAGGCCAGGCAGTAAAATACATCTGTGAGCAAATCCCAGATGGGCACAAAGGCAGCAGCCTGATCTGTTGGTTGGGGGGCACAAGCCTTTCTCACGAGCCAAGCCCACTCCACAAAGCTGGAAGCCTTTTCTTCTCTCTTCCCCCCCCCCCCCCCCCCCCCCCCCCCCCCTTTTCTTTGAATTTACTGTGGGTTTTAAGCACCCAGAACTTCCAACAAGCCACATACACCTTGAAGCCTGAAAACAAAAAGGAGCCTTGAAATATGTTCTGATCTCTGGGGATCTAATTAATTTACTGATAGCAGCAAGAGCTCTTAGAGCCTGAGCTCCTGTCACATCACTTTGCTAAACACGTTTCCTTTGTTATTCCTAGTAGCCCCTAATAAATGGGCTGTACACTCTCATTTCTTATTTATTAAAACCACCTCAAGTTTTGGGTTGGTTTAATTATAGTGCTTTGTACTTTCCTGAAATTCAGATGCTGTTAATGAACCATACACATGCAACTTCTAAAAGCACATTGTCACAGCAAGGTGATGTCTTTTTTTAATTAGGATGTCAAACCTCTGGTGACAGGTGACAAAATGAAGGATTTTTTTTTTTCTTCTGTATGCCTTAATACATCATGAAAACATCTGAATATGTCCTGCTGACTTTCCTTGGCAAAAAGAGAATCATAGAATCATAGAATATCAGGGGCTGGAAGGGACCTCGAAAGCTCATCCAGTCCTATCCCCCTGCCAGAGCAGGATCACCTATATCAGATCACACAGGAATGACTCCAGGTGGTTTTGAATATCTCAAGAGAGGGAGACTCCACAACTCCCCTGGGCAGCCTGTTCCAGTGTTATGTCATCCTCACAGGGGAAAAATTCTTCCTCATGTTTAAATGAAGCTTCCTATGCCTCAGCTTCCACCCCTTGTCCCTTGTCCTGCCATCAGGCATCACTGAGCAGAGCCTGGCTCCATCCTCCTGGCACTCACCCTGCACATATTTATAAACATTGACAAGGTCACCTCTCAGTCTTCTCCAAGCAGCACAGCCCCAGTTCCCTCAGTCTCTCCTTGTAAGAGAGATGTTCCATTCCCTTCATCATCTTTGTGGCTCTGTGCTGGACTCCCTCAAGCAGTTCTATGTCCCTCTTGAACTGGAGGGCCTAGAACTGGACACAGTACTCCAGATGCAGCCAGGGCAGTGTAGAGGGGCAGGAGAACCTCTCTTGACCTACTAGCCACAGCCCTTCTAATGCACCCCAGAATAGCATTGGCCCTCCTGGCCACGAGAGCACATTACTGACTCGTGGTCAACCTCCCATCAACTAAGACCCCCAAGTCCTCTTCACTGCCTTCCAACAGATCAGTCCCCAACCTATACTGATCCCTAGGGTTGTTCCAGTCCCCAACCTATACTGATCCCTGGGGTTGTTCTTTCCCAGGTGCAAGACTCTACACTTGTCCTTGTTGAATTTCATTCCATTTCTCCCTGCCCAACTCTCCAGGCTGTCCAAGTCTCACTGCATGGCAGCACAGCCTTCTGATGTGGCAGCCACTCCACACTGTTTGGTCTCTTTAGGACACTGAGCAGCAAAGTCTAGCAAGACATCAACTTGGAGAATTAACTGCCCATTTCAATCATTTTGATTAAAACCAATGGGGAAGTTATTGTGGGAGAAAAAACCAAAACCAAATGAACAAACAAACAAACACAAGGGGAAAAAAAACAAACCAAACTGAAACAAAAACCAAACCAACCAAACAAAACAAGCAAAAAAAAACTTTGTGGGGCTCTGACTGCTTTTATTCCACTGTGACTTTTACTAGAAGCTGTTACAGCAAAGACTTAGAATCATAGAATCATAGAATCAACCAGGTTGGAAGAGACCTCCAAGATCATCCAGTCCAACCTATCACCCTGCCCTATCCAGTCAAATAGACCATGGCACTAAGTGCCTCATCCAGGCTTTTCTTGAACACCTCCAGGGACAGTGACTCCACCACCTCCCTGGGCAGCCCATTCCAATGCCAATCACTCTCTCTGGCAAGAACTTCTTCCCAATATCCAGCCTATACCTACCCTGGCACAACTTGAGACTGTGTCCCCTTGTTCTATTGCTGGTTGCCTGGGAGAAGAGGCCACCCCCCACCTGGCTACAATGCCCCTTCAGGTAGTTGTAGACAGTAATAAGATCACCCCTGAGCCTCCTCTTCTCCAGGCTAAACAGGCCCAGCTCCCTCAGCCTCTCCTCATAGGATTTGTGCTCCAGGCCCCTCACCAGCTTTGTTGCCTTTCTCTGGACATGTTCCAGCACCTCAACACCCTTCTTGAATTGAGGGACCGAGAACTGGACACAGTACTCAAGGTGTGGTCTGACCAGTGCTGAGTACAGGGGAAGAGTAACCTCCCTTGACCTACTGGCCACACTGTTCCTGATACAGGCCAGGATGCCATTGGCTCTCTTGGCCACCTGGGCACGCTGCTGGCTCATCTTCAGCTTACTGTCTTGAAGCATTCATTCACTTCTTTCTGGTATGAAGCATCAAGTGCTTTTAAGACATCTCTAGTAGGTGATTCTGATAAGTGGCACTTCCTTAGAAGACTAACTCTTTTCTTCTGGAGTCTGTACTGAGCAGCCACACATCAGGCTGAAGATGCTAGTTGGTAGTTTTTCTTACTTTTCACAGGGCACCAAGCAGGATCAGGTTTGTCAAACATGTACAAAAGCCAACAGCAGAGCACTGATGTTGCTTAGGCTTTGGAGAACTCCCTCAGCTCCAAGCAACAGCAGCAGTAGGAGGGATAGGATTTTGCCATAGTCTTGACTTGTATCGGGATGTGATGATTGATTTACCCAATGTGGCACAGCTTTGGCAAGCCTGAGGGAAGAGTAGCACTTTGAAAAAGCAGCCAGGGGAACAGAGAAGCCTTTTATTGTAGGACTGTTTTGTTGGGGTTTTCGGATGCAGACGTTTTGTGTCATTTTAGCAGCTCAAAATCAGCTCCACACAAAAATTTATGCTGGCACCACTGTGGGACTTCAGGCAGTTGTTCCTGAAGTTACTCCAAATAGCAGGATTAAATAGTGGAGTGCCAGAACAAAGATACTATGAAGTTTAAAAGTATTCTGGTATTTTTGTTATGCAAGTTTTCAAAAGAGTTACTTTTCTCTTTATGAAAATTTGCATGATTCTGGGTTTTCTTTCCCAAGATCCTTCCTGATCCTTCCTTTTGGGTTTAAACCTCAGATTTTCCACACTAGACTTTTAAATATTTTGTTCCAATGTTATTTCTGACTGCGACATCATCACATGTGATGGTCAGGACCAGGGGATTGAGTCCAGCATCAGTAAGTTTGCAGATGACATCAAGCCAGGAGCAGGTGTTGATCTGTTGGAAGGTAGGAGCGCCCTGCAGAGGGACCTGGACAGGCTGGATGGGTGGGCAGAGGCCAATGGGATGAGATTTAACAAGGCCAAGTGCAGGGTTCTTTACTTTGACCACAACAGCCCCAAGCCACACTACAGGCTGGGGAGAAGGTGGCTGGAGAGCAGCGAGGAAGAAAAAGACCAAAGCGAGTGCTGGTAGATAGTGCTGAAGATGAGCCAGCAGTGTGCCCAGGTGGCCAAGGGAGCCAATGGCATCCTGGCCTGCATCAGGAACAGTGTGGCCAGTAGGACAAGGGAGGTTATTCTTCCCCTGTACTCAGCACTGGTTAGGCCACACCTTGAGTACTGTGTCCAGTTCTGGGCCCCTCAATTCAAGAGAGATGTTGAGATACTGGAACGTGTCCAGAGAAGGGCAACAAGGCTGGTGAGGGGCCTGGAACACAAACCCTTTGAGGAGAGGCTGAGGGAGCTGGGGTTGTTTAGCCTGGAGAAGAGGAGGCTTAGGGGTGACCTCATTGCTGTCTACAATGACCTGAAGGGAGGTTGTAGCCAGGTGGGGGTTGGTCTCTTCTCCCAGGCAACCAGCAACAGAACAAGGGGACAGTCTGAAGTTGTGCTGGGGGAGGTCTAGGCTGGAAGTTGTGCTGGGGGAGGTCTAGGCTAGTTCTTCACAGAGAGAGTGATTGGCATTGGAATGGGCTGCCCAGGGAGGTAATAGAGTCACCGTCCCTGGAGGTGTTCAAGCAAAGCCTGGCTGAGGCACTTAGTGCCATGGTCTAGTTGACTGGCTAGGGCTGGGGGATAGGTGGGACAGGAAGATCTTGGAGGTCTCTTCCAACCTGGTTGATTCTATGATTCTATGCTATCATCTCCTTGGACTCTGTCAGCAATCCAAATCAGACCAATCTTTAGTAGTAATGAGAATATAATGAGAGGTAATTTTTTTTCTTTCTTTTATTGCAAACCAGTCAATTTTGTACCCTGTAATCTCAGCCTGCACCTACCTTCTCACACCAGAAGGCACATGCTTAGAAGCACACCTCATTTTTATTTCTGCTGGTAATTAGGGACAAAAAGAATGCATCTTGCTTCTCTTATTTTCTGTAAGATATAGAACAAAGATGTTACCCAAAATGCAGTGTTAACGATATTTAAAGCAAGAATCAAAGCTGGGGCATTAGCACAACAAATGCAGTATAGTGTTTTAATGCATGCTATTAATAACTCACAGTTAGTAAAGTAAGGTGAAAAGTTCTGTTAAAAATACCCTTTTGGGTGGATTAAAGTCTTAACTTGAATGATGCTGATTCAGTGCTTCCTGTTTTATAGAATTGTCTTCTGTTCCATATTCCTACATTTCTAATTGCATAGCCTTATATTTTTATGCTGTGAATATGAATTTAGGAAAATAATCAGAGTCTTTGCATCCCTTTGTCCCTGAAACTGTTTTCAGGCAAGTGCTCATTGCAAGCTGGTGGCTGACAAGAGCCCAGCCTCATGGCAAGGCTACCATCCACCAGTCCTTCTGCCCAAGTTTTGCTGGAAGGTGTTCATAGCCGCATGGTTGAGCTGCATGTGGCACTTCTGTCATGGACCACTGTACCTGGACACGCTGCTGGCAGGAGATAAGGCAGAAGTGAGAATGAGTGCTTAAGTGGTGGGATATTAGAAATTTTACAGTTAGGATCTGTTCTTTGTCCTCCTGGGTGCCCCTCTTAGGCTGCTGCCATATTACCCCACTCCATCTACCTGATCTCAGGTTTTTCCTGCCCTCCTTTCTTGTGTAGAATCATAGAATCAACCAGGTTGGAAGAGACCTCCAAGATCATCCAGTCCAACCTATCACCCAGCCCTGTCCAATCAAACCAGACCATGGCACTAAGTGCCTCAGCCAGACTTTTCTTGAACACCTCCAGGGACAGTGACTCCACCACCTCCCTGGGCAGCCCATTCCAATGCCAATCACTCTCTCTGTCAAGAACTCCCTCCTGACATCCAGCCTATACCTCTCCTGGCACAACTTGATACTGTGTCCCCTTGTTCTGTTGCTGGTTGCCTGGGAGACCAACCCCCACCTGGCTACAGCCTCCCTTCAGGTAGTTGTAGACAGCAATGAGGTCACCCCTGAGCCTCCTCTTCTCCAGGCTAAACAACCCCACAACTGGACACAGCATTCAAGGTGTGGCCTGACCAGTGCTGAGTACAGGGGAAGAATAACCTCCCTTGTCCTACTGGCCACACTATTCCTGATACAGGCCAGGATGCCATTGGCTGTCTTGGCCACCTGGGCACACTGCTGGCTCATGTTCAGCTACTATCTACCAGTACCCTCAGGTCCCTTTCTTCCTGGCTGCTCTCCAGCCACTCTGTCCCCAGCCTGTAGCACTGCTTGGGGTTGTTGTGGCCAAAGTGCAGAACCCTGCACTTGGCCTTGTTAAATCTCATCCCATTGGCCTCTGCCCACCCATCCAGCCTGTCCAGGTCCCTCTGCAGGGCTCTCCTACCTTCCAACAGATTAACACCTGCTCCTGTGTTGTCCTCTGCTCTCTTTGTGCCATGCCCATCATAAGAGGCACTTGTCAGGGAGCAGATTATAAAACTCAGGTCTGTGTCCAGTTTCAGTCTTCAGTGCCCCACACAGGTTCTTCTGTCTGTAAAAGCCCCTGATAAGATTTCTGCCCTTTAGGGCATCTATTTTAGCTTGTTAACACTGTCTAACTCACATTGTCCCATACTTTGTGTGCTGCTTGCATGGTCCATAGAATGGTTCAGCCTCATGTGTAGTTCTTTCTAGTCTTTGGTGTTGGCCTGGCTTTAGGACTCAAATTGGCTGGTGGGTGGTAGAGTTTCCCCTCAGGAGGCTAGATTTTCTGGCATCTCCTCATGTCAACTATTGGCTGCCCTCTGTAGCTCTTAAGGGTGCAATATATCTTTAGTATTTCATAGCAGGTTCTTTTGGGGATTTTTCCAATACTTCCTGAGCTGCTTTTTCTTGTTTCAGGCAGTGGTGTGGTGGTCCTGTCATCTTGCAGGGACTCAGCTACCAGTTTCTATGTGTTTGATGTGCAGCATCAGAGCAGCAACTTGTTCTCCTGTGGTTTTACCTTCCTTCACAAATACCAAGCAGTTAAAAACAACTTTCATGTTTTCAGTTGAGAGCAGCACTCTTCATACTTCATGGATTCTGTCTCACAATTTGTCACTACCTGCAGGCCTGGCTGTTTTATTCAGTCTAGTGCCAACTAGCTGCAAGCAAGGATGACTCCTCTGCATCCACATGGACTCTCTGATAGGTACAGGTTTCTAACGTGTGTTCCTGGTTCCCTCTGCCACCCCATTGCCTCTGCAGAGGTCTTGCTACTTTCAAAGCATCACACCCCAGCCATGTCCTCCTCTTAACTTATTTTTCAGTGGTTTGAAAGGCTTCAGGATTTTATATTGGAATAATGAAGCATAATGGTTTCAAGAACCTCAGTCCAGTTCAACCATTCACTATCCTGCAGTGTAATTAAACCACCTGCTTCTGCATGCCAGGCAGCTCTGTTGAAGCATCTGTAGCAGGAAGTGGCCAGGTGAAGACCAGATGTAAAATCTGGCACCATGGTCATAGGCAAAGCAGTAGCTAACAATATCAGGCAGATAATCAAATGCATGTGGGGGAACAAACGTCTGAAACTGAACTTTTGAACTCTGCAGTTGCAACCATCATGGACTGAGTGAGGTCTAAATTCTGTGTAATGCTTGGTCTAAACAAAAGTGTCACAAGTTAAATCCTCCAGTGAATAAAGAGCCATGATACAAAGTCAACAGCAGGAAAGTTGGTCCTGTGATGTACTTCTTCAAATAGACTGTTTAGACCAGGAAAGTGAGGGCCTGGACTCTGAAGAGGTGATCTGAAAGGCAGTGGACAGAAGTAAGGTGTCTGGAAGGAGGATGGTGTGGATCCTGGAAGAGGGGGCAGATACTGGAAATCCAAGACACACACACCAAGGGATGCCCCAGGAGCTGTTTCAGTTTTGCAAGGCACTGTGGCTGGCAGTGGTAGGGCAGAAACTGCCACCACTGTCTGCCCCATCTCTGTGTGGGTAAGGGCAGTCAGGACCTGTGACCTAGGAAATGTGTGCATGAGCAGCACAGGTAAAGTGTGGGCAGCAGGCATATGTCCTGGCCAGGTCTGGCCGGTGTGGTCCTTGCTGGAGATTGATGTACACGCACCACTTGCACCTGTGGATGGAAAGCACATATGTCTGTGAGCTGGGATAGAGCCTCAACCACATCTCTGGGCAACCTGTTCCAGTATTTTAGCACTGTCATTGTAAAGAACTTCCTCCTTATGTCTCATTTACATTTACCCTGCTCCAGTCTAAAGCCATTGCCCTGTGTCCTATCACTACAAGCCCTTCTAAGAAGTCCTTTCCCAGCCTTCCTGTAGGTCCCCTTCAAATATTGAAATGTAGCTATAAGGTCTCCTTGAAGCCTTCTCTTCTCCAGAGTGAACAGCCTCAGTTCCTTCAGTCTGTCTTCATCTTTCATCAGCCCTCTGATCATCTTTCTGGCCCTCCTCTAGACCCACTCCAGCAGGTCCATGTCTCTCTTGTCTTGAGGACCCCAGAGCTGGACACAGTACTCTAAGTGATGTCTCACCAGAGCAGGGCAGAGTGGCAGAATCACCTCTCTCGACCTGCTGGCCATGCTTCTTTTGATGCAGCCCAGGATGTGATTTGCCCTCTGCACTGCCACTGTGCATTGTTGGCTCATGTCCAGCTTCTTGTCCTCCAGTACCCCCAAGGAATTTTCTGCAGGGCTTCCTGCAGATGTTTGGACATAGAAATACAGATGCAATCGTGGTAGAGACATTTACACAAATGCTCTCAAATGTGCCAAGGGTGGGTGTGTGCAGGTAGTGGTGATTCCTGGGTGCTAAGGCTGAGTGAAGGTGTCTGTAAGCACATAGCCAGTGCCATACAAATTAGGATGAATTCTCCTCTCATTTGTGTCACTAAATGTGCATGACTGCTGAGTTGTGAGCCTTTTATTTCACAGTATCACAGTATCACCAAGGTTGGAAGAGACCTCACAGATCATCAAGTCCAACCCTTTACCACAGAGCTCAAGACTAGACCATGGCACCAAGTGCCATGTCCAGTCCTGCCTTGAACAGCTCCAGGGACAGCGACTCCACCACCTCCCCAGGCAGCCCATTCCAGTGTCCAATGACTCTCTCAGTGAAGAACTTTCTCCTCACCTCAAGCCTAAATTTCCCCTGGTGCAGCCTGAGGCTGTGTCCTCTCGTTCTGGCGCTGGCCACCTGAGAGAAGAGAGCAACCTCCCCCCGGCCACAACCACCCTTCAGGTAGTTGTAGACAGCAATAAGGTCACCCCTGAGCCTCCTCTTCTCCTATTTGCATATAATAAACCCTAATAAACACCTCATCAGGCTTAAAATCACGTGGGAGCATGTAAACATGATGGTACTTCTTCTTCTGGATCTAATCCTTTCCAGTAAGAAAAACATACTCTATGTTCATCACGTTGATAATTAGTGGCTTTGTGGGTACCTTGGGAGGTAGATCCCAAGGATGTGTAGAGACTCATTACAGGGCCAGTTTTTCACTGTCAGTAGGTGCACTTGAAAAACCATTTGCACTAAAAATGTTTTGCCCTACATTTGTGCGGTTGGCAGCCAGCCACATGATAGGGCTTCATTTTTCCCACTTTCATTTTGCCATCTCCAGTCACAAATTGTACAGAAAAGGCTGTATCTAGAGCAGCCAAAGTGTCAATTTGATGAAATATGAAATAAGTCAGGTTGCATCATCTTTGTTTTAAATACAGCATAATAACCCACTTATTGTTAACTTTCAAAGGTATGAATGGATGTCTCAGTGAAATAACACAGGCAACCAAGCATGTTGATTTCGTGTGGCTTCTGAAACAGAAAACATCATTTTAAGGTGTAACAGAAATGAGAGTTCTTTTCTATTCTGTTCTTTGTTTCCCTCTCAGGGATCCTGACACACCCAGAAAAGCAGAATATTCAGCTGGTTTTGTTCACATTCGAGAAGAGACAGCACAAGTAGTTATGTCTGTATTAAATCTGCCTGGCATTGCGTTATTAAATCTTCCTAGCAATGTATTATCAAATCTTAGCTGTTAATCAAAGAGATTGATGCCCTAATAAAACCACAAGAGCAATAAGCACACTATTAAAAAACACACTGAAGCACCTATTTGTGATTTTGTACATTCTACTTGGAAGCCTGAGGCATCAATGAATTCCTCAGCATCCTTGTGCAATACACTTTTCTCTCCTGGTGTTAGTGTACAAGCTAGTGTTTGTTCAGGACTTGAGATGAGTTCATTTTTGTTTGCTGGATGTCAATCTTGTATTGCTGTGTGTTTCAATTAACAGGTGTGTATGTAATATAGACTGCAGTGGATACAGTTTTAACCCCGTGTGTGCTTCGGATGGAAGTTCCTATAACAATCCGTGCTTTGTTAGAGAAGCATCATGTCTGAGACAAGAGCAGATCGACATCAGGCACCTCGGACACTGCTCAGGTAGGCTTCATTTTGTTTTTCTGGTAAATATAAGTTCTGACATGCTGGAAGGTGTCCAGAGAAGGGTGACAAAGCTGGTGAAGGGCCTGGAACACAAACCCTATGAGGAGAGGCTGAGGGAGCTGGGGCTGTTTAGCCTGGAGAAGAGGAGGCTCAGGGGGGACCTCATTGCTGTCTACAACTACCTGAAGGGAGGTTGTAGCCAGCTGGGGGGTGGTCTCTTCTCCCAGATAACCAGCAACAGAACAAGAGGACACAGTGTCAAGTTGTGCTGGGGGAAGTATAGGCTGGATGTTAGGAAGAAGTTCTTCCCAGAGAGAGTGATTGGCATTGGAATGGGCTGCCCTGGAGGTGTTCAAGAAAAGCCTGGATGAGGCACTTAGTGCCATGGTCTAGTTGACTGGCTAGGGCTGGGTGCTAGGTTGGCCTGGATGATCTTGGAGGTCTCTTCCAGCCTGGTTGATTCTGTGATTCTATGACTTGGTAGAGTTTTCTCTTTTCCATTTTTGATCAGAAGTTACTGATCCAGTTACTGGTGAACTTTCTGCCTAAATTTTCAAGTTCCCCATGCAGAGATAAGTTTACACTATAGAGATACCTGCTGTATTGACACTACCTTTCTTTGCCTGCTGTTACCTGGAAAAACAGCAAAAGCTCATAGGAGAATCTAAGCAGTAGGCCAATGGTTCCTACATGGGGGGATGGTAAGAAGTACAAGAGCAAAAGGAGTATTGGTGTGTGGGAAACTTTCCTTTCTACTGCTGTGGGCTGTACAACATGCTTCCAAGCTCCCAGAGGCAAAAGTATTTATTTATCTCATTTTCTAGTATTGGAATGATTATTGAAACCCTGTGACATCTGCCTTGTAGATAGTCATGTGTGTGACACTTCAGTTTTGGTGTCTTGCAGTCAGGACCTCCTCACAGGAATAACAGCATTCCACTAACTTTTTGATAGTTACATCCAGATCTATGACTTGGACATTGGAATGGGCTGCCCAGGGAGGTGGTGGAGTCACCATCCCTGGGAGTGTTCAAGAAAAGCCTGGATGAGGCACTTAGTGCCATGGTCTAGTTGACTGGATAGGGCTGGGTGCTAGGTTGGACTGGATGATCTTGGAGGTCTCTTCCAACCTGGTTGATTCTATGATTCTATGGCAGTTCCAAAACCAAAACAGGCTGTCGCTGAAACAACCTAGGCCCATACCATGGAAAAGTTTTTAGATCAAAACATTGCTCAAGGTGTGCTGTGTGTTGGTCTGGATGATGGAGCTACTGTTACTGACCAGGTGGGCTACCAGGCCAGTTGTACAGGAAGAGCAGTGTGAGAATATGTCAACTTATACTGCAATTAAAATGCTTTGAATGTTATTCTGGCTTCTCAATGACATACATGTAGTGATCTGGAAATAAACCTTTCCTAATAGCTATCCATGCATGTATTTACCATCTAGATACAGAGGATACAAATGCCGTTGGAAAGAAAGATGATGGCATGCAGTATCGGCCCGAGGTGAAAGGTACTGTGCTGACTTTATGCTGTTGACTTATGGTTTCACAAGAGGAGAAAATGCAGCATGCAGGTCCCTTCCTGTCTGCTTTAATTTCTGTAACCAAGACAGACCTGTGAACAGCTTCTTTCTTAAAAGCATGTTGCAAGGCTGGCAAGGAGGAGATGTCTGTGATTTCTTGAGGTTTGCCTGTTGTATTCTGCTTAAGATGTGCAGCTGTTCACCACCCTATGTGGCAGTCACAGGATTAGACTCCTCTAAAGTGCTGTGAAAATGATTTTACTGGAAGACACCAAGCTGTGACATTTCTGATGGAATGACACAAGCCTCCCTTCTGTGACCCCATCTTGTCTCAGAAAGAAAGAAAGAAAGAAAGAAAGAAAGAAAGAAAGAAAGAAAGAAAGAAAGAAAGAAAGAAAGAAAGAAAGAAAGAAAGAAAAGAAAGGAAGGAAGGAAGGAAGGAAGAGAGAAAGAAGGGAAGAGAGAAGGGAAGAGAGAGAGGAAGAGAGAGAGGAAGAGGGAGAGGGAGAGAGGAAGAGAGAGAGAGAAAGAAAGAAAGAAAGAAAGAAAGAAAGAAAGAAAGAAAGAAAGAAAGAAAGAAAGAAAGAAAGAAAGAAAGAAAGAAAGAAAGAAAGAAAGAAAGAAAGAAAAGAAAAGAAAGGAAGGAAGGAAGGAAGAGAGAAAGAAGGGAAGAGAGAAGGGAAGAGAGAGAGGAAGAGAGAGAGGAAGAGGGAGAGGGAGAGAGGAAGAGAGAGAGAGAGAAAGAAAGAAAGAAAGAAAGAAAGAAAGAAAGAAAGAAAGAAAGAAAGAAAGAAAGAAAGAAAGAAAGAAAGAAAGAAAGAAAGAAAGAAAGAAAGAAAGAAAGAAAGAAAGAAAGAAAAAGAAAGAAAGGGATAAGGAGAGAGAGGGAGGGAGAAAGAGAGAGAGGGAGAAAGGGAGAAAGAGAGAAAGGAAAAGAGAGAGGGAGGGAGGGAGAGAAAAAAGCAGGGTCTGTATTTCCTAGGTTGTTTTTAAATGCTTTCAATAAACCAATATGCTGAATCACATTGGTTGAAAATGTTTTATCTATATGTACCTTACCTTTAATAACTTTACTATACATCAAATAAGGCAGGGTTTCATTTTCTGCCCAGTTAATTTATGTGGTGGAAGCCCATGTGTGTCAGGCACACTCTCAGAGTACATATGCTTCTGCATGGCATGGTTCTTGCTCAAACTATTGCTGTCCAGGACAAAATACCTCTGTCTTTCTCAAATTAGTGGCAAAGAGATCTTCGTCATTTTTAACCTTTCCACATCTTGTCTCACAAATGACAAAATGGAATGAAATGGAGTAGAGTAGAATAGAGTAGAAGAATAGAATACAGTAGAACAGAACAGAACAGAATAGAATAGAATAGAATAGAATAGAATAGAATAGAATAGAATAGAATAGAACAGAACAGAATAGAATAGAATAGAATAGAATAGAACAGAACAGAATAATGTTCATCTGGAAGGGACATACACCAATCATCTAGTTCAACTGCCTCACCAATTCAGGTCAGACCCAGAGATAAAAGCATGTTGTTCAGAGCATTGTCCAAATGCCTTTTAAATATTGATAGGCTTGGGGCATCATCCACATTTCCAGGAGCCTCTTCCAATGCCCTCTTCATGACCCTCTCAGTGAATAAATACCTCCTAATGTCAAGTCTAAATGCTGTTAAACTTGGTTTGCACTGTTATGACCTCTCAAAGCCATCTCACCACAGCTTTCAACATTCTTTGTGTTCTTGAAAAGCCTTGCAGTGCCAAAAAGCTCCTTTTCACAAATTCTCTTATTTTCACTCCATATGAGGTACCAGTTGGAATGATTCAATATTAATTTTCAGTTACATTGTGAGGGCATAACAGGCTTCAAATACAAGATACATCTTATTATGTAATGAAAAAGCAGTTTTTGTTTCTATTTAGAAGGTACAGGCTTTTATTCATTGCATATTGCCCTTGAAATGTAGTTAGTGGGCAAAGCCCCACATAATTACTACTCTTAATATATATAGCTTGTTCAGTTTCAAGTTCAGCAAATGATGTTCACAGAGGGAGGAGGTCTTGTGGGGAAAAGATTGGGTTGGATTTTTTTTGCAAGTAGTCAGGTCTTTTTAGATAACAAGAGCCTGAAGTGCTTGATTGACTTTTGCATCCAGGATAAGAGCACAGTCCACACTTCTGTCTGTTTTAAACCATGTTCTCTGATTGTATGATGCCTTCTGGTCTCTAGAGCCGGAGCCATGACAGTCTCCTCCTTTTGTAGTGCAAATGAGTACTGAAAGTTACATCAGAAAGTTCTCTCTTCCCACATGCTTGCTGGTTTTGTTGTATCAAGTTAGGCTGGGTTTCGTGTGTGCCTCTTCCTTCTGGCAACACATCTGAACTCTTCCATCCAGTCGTTCTTTCAAGGCTCCCACACCACTTAAATATTTCAGTTTGAAGCTCTGGAGCAGTTTAGCAGGCTTCTCACATTAAAAATGGATTCCTGTCAAAAGGTGGGTAAATGTCTGCTTTACGCTGGGAACCATCTCCTGCATTTACCAACATCTCTGCGCTCAGTACAAGTTTTGCCTCTAACTTTGGTGGCTGTGGCTACTTGTCCACCTCTCAGGGAGCACATTTTTCACTGGACTTCACATTCTGTGTGAGTATATTGATTGAAACCAGACATAGAACAGCTATCTGAGCAGACTAATATGTTTCTGTGTAGCTTATTACTAGCCTTTGATTGGTACCAGATGTGACAGTAATTAACTACACGAAGGAGGAGCAAGGCAACAGCTCTGTGATGAGACATGCCCAGTTTATTCCTCTTAGATGTGCCACAACGTAGTCTATTCCATCAGGGCAGTGATGAACATATTGTCAGCATTAGGCCATGTTTAGCCTGGAGAAGAGGAGGCTCAGGGGTGATCTTATTACTGTCTACAACTACCTGAAGGGGCATTGTAGCCAGGTGGGGGGTGGCCTCTTCTCCCAGGTAACCAGCAATACAACAAGGGGACACAGTCTCAAGTTGTGCCAGGGTAGGTATAGGCTGGATATTAGGAAGAAGTTCTTCACAGAGAGAGTGATTGGCATTGGAATGGGCTGCCCAGGGAGGTGGTGGAGGCACTGTCCCTGGGGGTCTTCCAAGAAAAGCCTGGCTGAGGCACTTAGTGCCATGGTCTAGTTGACTGGATAGGGCTGGGTGCAAGGTTGGACTGGATGATCTTGGAGGTCTCTTCCAACCTGGTTGATTCTATGATTCTATGTTCTTCCCTTATATCAAGTCTTCTGTATTTTGGAAGCACAGACTGAGCAAACAGGCTTCCTTATAGCTAAAGCATCTAGTAGTTAGATTTATTTATTTTCTCCTGCAACAAGTTAGAAAAGATTCCAAGAAAATTACAGAGGAAATCTTTAAGAGCAGCACCCTTTCTTTTTTCTTTCTTGTTTTTAATTTCTTATGTAAACATGTTCTCTTTCTTGCTGGTATTCCTTCAAAGATCTACAGTTGTATAAGAGATTTCTTCTTCACAGGCCCTTTTTGCATTGCACCTGCAGTTCATTATAATCTCGCACTTGTGATGCTGTAGTCTATTGCCATGGAAATGAGCATAAGTCCACAATTACATCTTTAGATCCCTGCTCTTTAGAGAAGTTCATTATGAAATACCAACTTCTGAGTTTAGAACTTTTTGTCAGAAGATAAATTGAAGGGGAAAATTATTAAAAATGTGCACAGTTTTAGGTAGCTTTAATCACATGATGGAAGCATGACAGGTGTTGGAGCAGAAGGGACTGCCTTCCTACATTGAACTGACCTGGCCAGCAAGTAAGTGCCCACCAGGCTCTTTCTCAGCCTCAGTGTGGTGGTTTGGGTGTTCCCCGCCCCCCCACCCTTTGGAAATCATCCAGACTAGACTCAGCCAGCTCTGGAAATATGAATGAAGCTTATATTTACAGCTGGCACAATATACAAGCAGATATTTGCAGTATGTACAGTTATAGACAGAAATATACAAGGTGAAAGGTAATACAAAACCACAACAGCCCTCCCAGAAACCTGAGTCCCCAGGAGGGGCTCCCAACTGCCTTTCCACCTTCTCCCCTACCCCTCTCAACCTTACCCCAGTCCCAAGGAAGAATGGAGGTTCAGCCAGGGGGTTAGGAAGCAAAGTGGATTAGTCCAAACTGGAGGGTGAGGTTAGAGAGTAAGATGCAGGTCAGCCCCAGTGAGAGTGGTTATCTATGGTTTTATTTCTTGTTCCTATACATCTCAGCAAGCCTATGAGCGAAGTAGACATCACCATTGTTTTCCTTTCACAGCCTGGAATCTGGTTCTTCTCACCAAATCATTCTAGCTAGCTTCAAACTGGCACATCTACTTGGCTACAACACAATTCCAATGATGTTCTGATTTTTGACAGAATAGACTTTCTAACTCTTCATCTCTAGCTAGCTTCAAACTAGCTCACTCACCTTCCTCCCAGGAGGGTGGAGGAGATAATCAGAAGAGTAAAACTCATTGGTAAAGATAAAGACAGTTTAAGAAGTGAAGAGGGAAAGAAGAGGGAAAAAAATTACAAGTGATGCAAAAGCCATCACTTGCAACATCCCACCTGCAGAGTGATGCTCAGCTGGTCTCTAAGGAAGACCACTGTTGTAGCGTGTTTGACTTCAGCTATAACAACCAGTGGTACCAGCCAGATTTGGGCTTTATCAAGTTGTTTTCTACTTAGTAATTATAAAATGTGGTTCAGCTTTTTCCTAATTCTTCAGACTTTTCCCTCTGTGTAGACATGGCAGAGGGCTCTCTGTATCTGTGTATTAGCTCTTTGCTCCGACACCACCAGCAAAGCTTCTGCAGATCATCCTGAATTGCTTTGTTTCTGTCATGGATACTTTTCTCCTTTCCAGAAACTTGACATAGGAAGCATATTTGGGTGCACAGTTTTCAGTGCAGCACATCCTCTGTTGGCACCTCTGAAGCATCACTCGCTTTATTATTCTGTGTTCCTTTACTCACAACAAGTTTTTTTAAGATCTGTTGCTCTTGGTTGAGATTTTTTAATGAATATCATGCAAGCATTTATAATTGCTTATGCATATTTCCTTTCAAGATGCCAGTGATCAAAGAGAAGACATTTACATTGGAAACCACATACCTTGTTCAGAAAGCTTCAACGGCTACTGTATACACGGAAAATGTGAATTCATTTATTCCACTCAGAAGGCTTCCTGCCGGTAAGTCCTGCATGCCTCCAAAATGTGCTTGAAATTGCTGTAAAGCTTAATCAAAACGCTCTCTAGACGTAATTACAGCATGTATTAGTTGGCAGTTATCTAAACCGTGGCGAAAGAGCCGTATCCATGTGCTCGGAGCAGCACCCAGCTGCTCCAGTCAGGCAGGAGATAGCGCTTAGAGAAGAAGCTCTGTCAGTCAGGTACTTCAGAAGCGGAATGCCTCTGAGGAGTGTGGCTTCCATGTTGTTTTCTTGCTTTCAGATACTAAATCCTACCTAGAGAAAAGAAAAACTGCCAAAAGATGCTTTGTCTCGCAAGGCTTCTCCGTGTGACTGCTTTCCCCATTGACCTCTCAGTCTGCTCTTACACTAACTGCACATTTTATTGCTCCTGTCATAAACTCTCTCTAGAGGAGCAATGTCTTATTTTTAACATTCTTTGCCCTTTTCCACAATAATAGGCTTCATCTAGAGAGCATAAGATTGCCAAATATTCTTTACCCCACACTTTTTGTCTGCAGTACTATGCAGTACACTCAGTATCAAGCCTCTCAGTGTTTCCCAGGGTATTTGAACGTTCCAGTTTATTTCTTCAGCTTCAAGATAGTTTTTTTATGTATTTCACCATGTCAATTCTATATCTTTATTTTCCTCAAGAAAAAACAAAAGCTGTTTATAGAAAAACTCTGCTTCTTTATAACCTGTAGCACCCTGCTTATTTTGAAGTTTCTCCCCTAAACTCTTATCTCCCAAGCTTGTATTTTCAGATTAATGTGGTTCAAGATGCTATAACTCTTTGCTTTCTTTTGCTTTGGAAACTTCAACTATAAATCCATTAGATGCTATCACATTTTCTCTCTTGATCTTTATTGATCGAGGCTATTTAGAGTTTTTTTGTAGTGCCAAGATTTAAGGGTTTCCAGACTGATCAGAGAGCAGGAAGCTCAAAAAGCAACTCAGCTGAAGCACTTGAAAGCTTATGTTATTCCTTTTCCCATCTGAGACCCTTTCTTGTTTATTTTCACCTTTCCAATAAGACTTACTTGTTTCTCTCTGCTTTGGCCAGAACCAAAACAGTTCAATGTGGCTTCAATTCTCTTACAAAACTGAGTGCACCCCCACATCATCTTGATGGCCATTAGCCAGCACTATTTGACTGCAGTATTAGTCTGTTCTAGAGCTATGTTTAACACTATTTCTGATGGATTTGTTCTCACAACATTCAAAGTAGAGGTATATGAAGGAAAAAAATCCAGGCTGAAGGAGGTGATTTTATTGTTTCTCAGCGTTTTTATTTCTGAGTCATGTTAATCATATTGCAATTTATTAATTTATGAGTCAATTACTATTCAACCACTTAGGTGTGATTACTCTAATAATTACTAATAGGCAATTTTTGGATTAATTTAATTAATGTACTTAACCTTTTAAATTCTACTTTATAATTACATTTACTCTTACTATCTTCATTTATATATTTAAACAGCCTGAGCAGTATTTCAGCACAACAAACCTAGCACAACAAATCTCACACAGTTCCAGTTGAGAATTTCTGTCAGTTCTTAACCCTAAGTATCAGATCTCAGATTTTCTTGACTATATTAAATATTGATGGTCTCATACTTTAAATGTATTTTCTACTGGAGCAGTTATTAAGGGAAAAGAAAATATCTATATCAGACAGCAATCCACTGTAGTAATCGTGTACTTCTATGCAAGAAAAAAACTTCTCTCTTTCTCTGGCAAGGAAAATATAATGATTGATGCTAGGGGCACGTTGTTATTTTCACCTGCTTTGCATTCTCATACGCATCCAGCATACACATTGTTTCATTTGGTCATCATTTCCTGGTAGTGATATATGTGTGGTGTCAAATGACCTACAAGGCTGCAGAAAATACCTGCACATACCAAATTCTGACTTTTGCTTTCACTGGGGCAATTAATCTCCTTTGTTCATTGTGCAGCAGCCCTCCAGGATTGCTGTCAGGCAGGTGGGAGGAAGGGTTTGTAGTAGCAAATGCGTAATACTCAGTTTAGCAGGCTTTCTGCAGCATGGATCTGGTTTATCTCTTTTTGACCACCTTGTGCAGTGCAGTTCTGCCCTTCCCCATCAAGGAAGCGTGGTTCAGCTGTCTGCAAAGAAATCTACACTTCTTTGTGCTAATCTGATTAATCGACTGGTCAGGCTATCTTGATAAATCCATGCTGACCTCTGTTTTTCTTGCTATAATGCTTTATTATATTGCTATATATATTAGCTCAGCAGAGTACTTTAAAATCTGTTCTGCTAGTTTAAGGTAGCTTAAACTAGTGCCTAGTACTTCATCCCCACAACCTTGTTTGCAGGAACTCAATACTCTATTCAATATTTGTCAGAAATGGTTTCCTGTTGCTTCAGTGTTTCTCAGGAAACATCTTTTAATTACTTCTGCTTTATCTGCTTTCTTTTGCCTCTTCTGCTTTAAAGCAATTCTCACACTGATCACATTTGGTCTGTTACCTCCTTTAGTGAAAACAAAAGCAAAGTAGCAATGAGAATTCTGTACTTTTCACTAGCTGGGAGTGCTCTTCATTATTCTTTCTTTTTGTATGATAACCAACATCTTCCTTATCCTTTTCTTTCTTGCATGCTAATGAACTTCTCTCTTCATTCCCTTCCTAGCCATCACTGAGCTTACATGGGAGCGTTTCTTTAGTAACTCCACTCCTATTGGAACTTGCTTCATGCCTGAACCAAACCTCCTTACACAGCAGCTCATGGCTGGCAAAAGTAGAGTCACAAGATTATCAACATGTAAACCCCAACTGTTAAACCTGCATTCAAAGGGGGATTAGGAGTTGCATTAGCAATTGTAGGAAGGTCTGTGGAGCAATTATTTTATTCCTCCAAATTGAATTAATTCCTACCCTAGCACAAAGCTTTTGGATGGATGAGACCAATGTGTTGCATCCAGGTTTATCTGATTGATTTTTACAACAGTGTTGTTTCTGTGCCTGCATGTGAGTATTTCTCCTCCAGCTTTCTACTGCAGAGCTGGAGGCCAGCTGTGCAGTTCAGCTGCCCTTGATGAGGCATTCACATCAGTCAGTTTTAAATGTTAACCATACAAGGAACTTGCTTGAGGATGTAAGTGGTGGTCTTTGATTCTGCAGACTTGAGCTCTGTGTCTTGGATGGCTCTTGCCTTTCTATTGTGGTGCTTCTGTGTCTCTTGTCATGAGGTATGAATTCCTCCAAAGTGTGTTTCCATCAGGAACAGCCTCTGCTGAGTTTACCATTGAGCTAATTCCCAATTGGCACAGACAAGTCGCCAGTTAGAGCAGTCATTTCTCTTCTATCTCCAGCCATTTCTCCCACACCCCTGGCTAATTTTTATGGATTCTTCCATGCACTCTCACTTGAACAGTTGTGGACTACAGGGTTTTCTAGCCTATCTTATGTCAAATTTTGGTCTGGTGATAAGGCAGGAGGGAGTTTGATGCTGCTCTCATCCAATAGGTTTTCCACTTCCATAAGCTGCAGCTTGAAGCAGGACCTTCTTTATCACTCATTTTTCCTCTTTATCACTCCTCTCTCACACTGCCATTGTGGCTGAATGAGCATGCTCACTTTGTGTTTCGTGAGCATGTTTCTTTGTGTTTCATTTACCCTTGTCTACCTGATTCACATAGTTGCTTTAATCTTTCTAAATGTTGCCCCAGTTTAATAACAACCCACTGTGTACTTCTTTTTGCCAAATCAGGGCTTTCACCACACTGGTGTGTTTTCAGAAGGCCACTACTAACTTTATCCAGGAAAGCAGAGCCTGCCTCCTCTGTGTTTTCTCTCGACACAGAAATGTACACCATTCCCCAGCACAAGAGTTATCACACCTCCACCTTCTCACCATCTCTTTCTCAGCCAGGTTCATCTTGGACTCCTTATTTCATCTGCAGAATGTCTGGGCCATTGCTACATTACAGATTCCATGAAATATTCCTTTTCTTTTTCAGGTGTGAATCAGGATATACTGGACAGCACTGTGAAAAGACAGACTTTAGTATTCTTTATGTTGTTCCAAGTAGACAAAAGCTTACGCATGTCCTTATTGCAGCAATAATTGGAGCTGTACAGATTGCCATTATAGTTGCAATTGTCATGTGCATAACAAGGTAGGTAAAGACAAAAAACAGTGAAAAGTTTTTGCATTGCATAGATTTACTTTTTATGTGTTTAAATATTTGATCCCCAACATTTTATGTGCTTTAACATATATCCTGAGCTATTCATGCAGGCCATTCCTGATGATGAAAGCAGAAGGATTACATAACAGTGTCACTGGGGTTTTTGGTCACGAAACTCAGATTTGTTCACATTCACAAAACACCAGTAACCACTCTGAATCCCCAGACCAAATACCCAGCAGAACAGATCAGCCTTGAAACACAGCCAAAAGGTCAGCTGCTGTGTTAGACCTTCACTAGAGTTACTCAAGCATTGCTGATATCTGGTAGAAGCTGGGATCTCACGTCCAGTGAAACCAGAGAGGCTGACAAGAGGCTGGTCTCTGCAGTGCTGCTGTAAATGGTGCTGCACAGAGAGAGGAGTATTCCTCACACTATATATGCTTTCTTAAAATTAACATTCAGTTAGCCCCTTTATTACACACTCTCCATGGGCATCTATTTTATGACATGTAAAGATGCATATGCAAAGAGTTCAGGATACTGAGTTGTCTCAGACTGTCACCCTGTACAAAAACTGTCTCGAGAGCCATAGATTCTTTTTAATGACAAGGGCTTCAGTTTGCTTATCAAGGACTGAAGCCAATGACTGCTGAGTGCTCTGGGATAGAATAAGGGCGACTTAGCTTCCTTGTAGATGCATGAAGCATCTGAGTCCTCTTCATGGGTGTCCATGCCACACTTTGACTTTTCCTTCTCAACTTGTCCTTCGTTTTTCCTGTTCCAGTTACACTGGGCCATAAAAGTTTCTCTTACTGTGTTAGTGTATGGATTCCCAAATGCAGTGATGTAGAGTGATGTCCCTGTGAACAAGCAATAAGGCCTTCTTCCCTATCTCTCCTGTAAGGTTTAACCTAGCAGGTATAAGTACACATATCTAACACCTGAACACATGAGTTGTTTGGTTCATGCATTTCACCTCATCCTATTTTTCACCCACCACCTTGCTGGCCAAAGCAGTAGTGTAGAAGCTGTAGTTCAGCAGCCCTCCTCTTTCAGCCTACCTATGACCATTCCCCAGCTCACAGTCTCTCAGGGACAGTCTGTTTTGCTGCCTTTTGTGAATACTCTCTTAGTTATGTGTACATCTCCAAAAAGGGGATTGCCTGAGCCACCCGATAGAGAGGCCTGGGTAAACTCCATCTGAGGGGCTGCTGCAAGCAGCAGGGCACCTGGAAGTCCAGCACCTCAGAAGGCTGATTGATCCAATCTCACCATCCACTGTTTTTTAAGTATGAAATGTATCTAAAGATCCAGTGCAGCTATTCAATGTGGTACCTGTTTTGCTGCATCAAGGCTGAAGGACTCAGTGCCTTGCTGGCTTTGGTTTCAGTTTCAAGCAGGGCTCCCTTCAGGGTGAACAGTCCCATGTGACACTCCAGTAGCAAGCCACTGAAGCATCTCCCCAGCCAGTACAGCTCATAGACTCCTTGCTGTTGTTAAGTACAGAAAATTAAGTCACCGTGTTATTGCTGGGCTTACTTTTATGCAGCATCTACAAAACCAGCCCTCCTTTTACTTTCTCTCTCTCTCTGTTTTTGCAGAAAATGCCCCAAAAACAATAGAGGACGTCGGCAGAAGCAAAACCTAGGCCATTTTACTTCAGATACATCATCCAGAATGGTTTAACTTAGTGATTTTTATACCCACATTGGCCATGTGATGTACATTTTTATTATACCTTTTTTTAAAGAATGGAAATATTTATTTCAGAGGCCTTATTTTTGAACATTTTTAGTGTAACAATGTTGGTCTGTATTCTGAAAGCATCAGCTCTAACAGCTATGGACTGTTTTAGTATCTTTACTTTTATGTTTTTGAATACAGTAGTTCATTTTCTGTATCTGTATCACATGGTTATATAATAGAATTGTGCTCTATCCATGGAATGTAATATTTTGGGGAACACAGATTTATTCCGCCCATGGTTGTAGATTAAACAAACAAGCAAAAAAACAACCCCAAAACAACAACAAACCCCCCCCAAAATGACAAACAAACAAAACCAACAACAACAAAAAAAGTCCACATTTACCTATCAAACAAGGCATGAAGGTAAAAATGTTTACAGCTTACTTTTCTTATGAGAAACTAGAAAACACTGTGTTTAAATACCGTAGCTATTTAAATGTTTTTGGAGGTTAGTACCTGATTTTTTAGACACTGCCTATCGCATGAACTGTGGAGCTGTGTGCTGTGTGTAGTTGTAACATATTTATAAACCCTGTGGGCTGGGTCTAAGCACTGCCATCTTCATAAATAATTCCAACTATTTATTTTTAAAGGGGGGGAAAATGATAAATTTGATAATTTGGGAAGTTTCCTGGTAGAAGAGATGGCGTGAGTCCAAAAGAAGTAGGTCCTCAGTAGATTTAGGCATTGTAAGAATTGGTGGTCAGCAATCAAACACAAAATAATTGGAATAAAGCCTACTTTGTCACTGTTAAAGCTGTTTTAATACTTCTTAAATTTTTTATAAAAGAAAATACACTTTTTAACACCTACAGTACAGATTGCATAGGGTTTGGGATTAAAAATTAAACGAACAAAACCCAACACAATAAAAGGAAACGAATTTCTAGCGCTCTTGTATAGAGTATTTTCAAGAGCTATGAAGTCCATCCAAATTAGTCTGCTGGTCATAGTTATGTTAATAGACTGTTAGTTGTCGTCTGAATGATTCCCAAGGTAAAGTGTGACTAGGATGTGTTCAGCTGTTTTAACATGTAGTTTAGGCTTTACAAAATTTTGCATGTAGGATTTAATAATTTTGTTCAATGAAAAAAAAAAAGAAAGAAAGAAAGAAGGAAGGAAAGAAGGAAAGAGAGAGAGAAAGAGAGAAAGAGGGTAGGAGAGAAAGAGAGAAAGAGAGAAAGAAAGAGAAAGAGAGAAAAGGAAGGAAGGAAGGAAGGAAGGAAGGAAGGAAGGAAGGAAGGAAGGAAGGAAGGAAGGAAGGAAGGAAGGAAGGAAGGAAGGAAGGAAGGAAGGAAGGAAGGAAGGAAGGAAGGAGAAAAAAAAAGGGAAAAAATAAATAATGATTAAAAAAAAACTCTTTCAACATTTTGAACTGGAAAAGCATGTCACAATACAGCGTTTTCACTATATTGCCTCTGGTTGAGTGTGTTTATTTTGTTACCCCATGTGGCAATCGCAGCAAAGTGAAGACTTGGAGTTGTTTTGCTGCTCCTTCTCCTGACTGCTCTTTGAATTCAGAGGAAAGCACTCCAGTAACACAAACCCAAAAGTAGATCACTAAAAATATGCAAGTTTGCTCTCCTACTTAATTAGTAAGTTACTTAACTTTCCTGGATTAACACTAATAACTTCATCAGCACAGAAGCGTGACCCTTTAAACGTATATCCCTTTCCAGACATTGCTTCCTAATTTTAGGGGTTTCATGTTGCTGAAAGTATCCGAACAATCATGTGTGGATATTTCGTAGCCAGAAGTATTTGACCAAGCTCCAGGAGCGGTGTTTCACGCCCTACTTTGAGCGCCGCCGGGGCCAGCTGTCGCCCTGGCTCCCCGCAGCAGCGCCAGAGTCACTCTGGCAGGATCGCTGAAACGGCCTCCCTGCGACCCGGCCGAAAGCAGGCAAAATGGATCGCCACGAAATCACGGCGGAGGCTGACAGAACCCACCAAAACCGCCTCTCCAGCGTCGCTGAGGAGGAGGAAGAGCAAGATGCAGCTTACACGATTGTGACGGTCCTGGACAAAGTGGCCAACATCGTGGACAGTGTGCAGGCGAGCCAGAAGAGGATAGAGGAGAGGCACAGGGAGATGGAAAACGCCATCAAGACCATACAGATTGACATTTTAAAGCTCGCCCAGGCTCACGGCAACACAGGCTACACGGTGAACAAGTTGCTGGAGAAAACTCGCAAAGTCAGCTCCACCGTGAAGGAGGTGCGGGCACGCGTGGAGAGGCAGAGCGCCAGCGTGCGGAAGGTGGAAGCCAAACAGCAGGAGATGCTGAGGAAAAACAAATTCCGGGTTGTAATCTATCAGGTAACCACGAACCTCATCTTGTGTAGTGCACTCGTTGTGCCGCCTCCTCGGTAGGCACCGGTAGGCATCGGTTGGTGAACCGAAAGGTGCAGTCTCTCCGACATGAGAGTTATTTTGTGCTTGCTTTGACACTGAGTTGTGCTCCTCGGTGCCTTTCAGCATGAACCTACTAACGGCAGCAGAGGCAGTCTATTATTAGGCAGGTTTCTGAGCCAGTGGCATAAGATTAACTGCAGATCAGCAAGGAGTATTTGCTGCCTCTCCAAAAGGTAATGTGAGGCAGGCCGTGTAAATCGTGTCATAAAAACCATGCCTGACATTCATCCCTGTTATTTTTTTCACCGTATTAGGTAGAAGTCCAAATAGCAAAAGAGTTTGCAGACTGCCTGGAACACAGACTTCCTTCTAACAGTCATTTCAAAACATGTGATTGATTTAGCTTGCAGCCTTACTCAGGCTTTTGTGCTGCTGACAAATTCAGACTTGTTTCCTCATCTCAGACTACAGCAGTATAAGTACCAACCAGGGTAGGTATAGGCTGGATGTTAGGAAGAAGTTCTTCACAGAGAGAGTGATTTCCCATTGGAATGGGCTGCCCGGGCAGGTGGTGGAGGCACTGTCCCTGGGGGTCTTCAAGAAAAGCCTGGATGAGGCACTTAGTGCCATGGTCTAGTTGATTGGATAGGGCTGGGTGATAGGTTGGGCTGGATGATCTTGGAGGTCTCTTCCAACCTGGTTGATTCTATGATTCTATGATTCTAAAGCTCAGACCTACAAACCCTTCATGACAGCAAATAGTACCTTGCATGGTTCTACTTTGGAGATGGTTTAACCAGCACTGCTCTTCCAATTGTACTGGGCAAGTGAATTTTTGTTCACTGACCTCATTGTAAGGTGTTCATTGCTCTTATAAATTGTTGTGTTTGAACAGAGGTTTCATGCAATAGGATGGCTTTGCCTTCATTCACACAGCTCACAGGGTCTGTCACTTGCTAGCATGCTCTGTGGGACCCATTTGTTTAACAGCCAGATCCCACCATTTTCTGAAACTTCCCAGTTCCCAAAGTCAGTACAAAATGAGACTGTTTAGTCTTCTGTCAGAAACACAGTTTCTCCTTCATACTACAGAGTCCCCAAAGCTTCTTCCAAACAAGTCATGTACATCACTGTGTCTTTGAAAATGCCAGCCCTATGGGCAAGACAAGGCACCCCTATTGCCCAGCTTTACAGCCTGCACTTGCTTGTGTGTAAACAACGTTGCTTGCAATGAATGGAGCCATGTGTTCCACAGAGTATATTCACCACTGTATACAGCTGACAAATTCTTATGCCTAATCTAGCTTTCTTAACTACTACTGGGAAAAAAATAGCTACAAATAAAAAAAAAAAAAACCCAAACAAAAAGAAAACAAAGAAAAAAGTCATGAGTAAAAGCTGAAGGTAGGAAATGCTACCTCTTTAATGTTGTGAGTACCATATGCAGCCAAATTGTGCCTGCCAGATATTTCTGGCTGAATGGTTTACTAGGGATGTTGAAGAGAAAGCACAGGCACAATTTGGCTTGTTGTTGAAGTTGTTGCAGCCTGCACCATCATGATGGAGTAGAAGACAGGTACTTTCCCTTTTTCATTGCAAATCACTTCCCAGCTAAAGGCAATAAATATCTCTGACTCCTCTGGTTAAATGGCATAATGCAGTTTCATTGATGGGCCTTTACCATAATGATTGTAGTAAAATCAATGCTTTGAAAACATTTCTCTTTAAAACCACACTCATTGCACAATGTAACTTTTTCTCTTAGCAAGACATGAATGGTTGCTTATTTAAAAGTGTAATAAAATATGGTAGAAATTGATTTACGTACAGCTGTAAAGAAGACCTGTTGCTGTATTCAGATATTCCTACAACAGGTGATTCTCATGATCTGTGCTAACTCTAAGGATCACCTTCAGTAGGAGTTTCTAACTCTCTACTGGGTTTGCCAGGCAAGAATGGCCTGCACCCTGTTCTGCATGTTTAGTTCTTAGGCAGTACTATTCAGGGAAGGCAGCAGCATTTTTGACTGCTGTCTTTCTTGCTTCCTCTTGCACAGAGGAGGAGAAGATCCCTTTAGGATCCAACACTGAACACTTTGCCAGAGGTTGATAACTGCGTTGCTCCACAAACTGTGGCAGAAGCTAGGCAGCCTAGAGTGTGCTGAAGCTGGGGTCGGAGTGGCTGGAGAGCAGCCAGACAGAGAGGGATCTGGGGGTACTGATTGATACCCACCTGAACATGAGCCAGCAGTGTGCCCAGGTGGCCAAGAGAGCCAGTGGCATCCTGGCCTGCATCAGGAATGGTGTGGTCAGCAGGAGCAGGGAGGTCACCTCGAGTACTGCGTTCAGTTCTGGGCCCCCCAGTTTAGGAAGGACACTGAGATGCTTGAGCGTGTCCAGAGAAGGGCGACGAGGCTGGTGAGAGGCCTCGAGCACAGCCCTACGAGGAGAGGCTGAGGGAGCTGGGATTGTTTAGCCTGGAGAAGAGGAGGCTCAGGGGTGACCTTATTGTTGTCTACAACTACCTGAGGGGAGGTTGTGGCCAGGAGGAGGTTGCTCTCTTCTCTCGGGTGGCCAGCTCCAGAACGAGAGGACACAGCCTCAGGCTGTGCCAGGGGAAATTTCGGCTCGAGGTGAGGAGAAAGTTCTTCACTGAGAGAGTCATTGGACACTGGAATGGGCTGCCCGGGGAGGTGGTGGAGTCGTCGTCCCTGGGGCAGTTCAAGGCAAGGTTGGATGTGGCACTTGGTGCCATGGTCTAGCCTTGGGCACTGTGGTAAAGGGTTGGACTTGATGATCTGTGAGGTCTCTTCCAACCTTGGTGATACTGTGATACTGTGAAGCTTTAGAGCACAGGCACACTTGTGACAGTCTCACGCAAGTGCAGCGGTTTTCACGCTGCTTGCATCGGTGTGGGCATACTGCTGGTGTGCCACTACCTGAATGGTTGAAGCTTGGCTGCCAGGAGTGGGAGTCTGTTAATAGCTGCAGAATCGCCGTGCTCCCTTCACTATGTTTTACAAATGGCTATAGCCAAGTTGTTTACTTGCTGGTTGTGAGTGACAGCTCATCTGTAGTGAGTTTTTTTTTCCTGGTGATCCACTTGGGACATTGTGCTGCAGCCAATGTGTAGCTGCTGTGGAATGCCTGCGTGGGTGAGGGCGTGTGGGTTTTAGTTTTAACTTTTGCCAGAACATTGAGGAAAAGGGAAACCCCAATTAAATCCTAAAGACTTTTCTTTCAAGTAGATAGCTTTGATCTTATCATTGATAGAAGGAGTAGGCGGGTTGAAAAGGATCGTTGGCTGGGGGAAATTGTCCCGAGAGACCTCAGCCGTGGAGAAAAGAGTTGGCAACAGCCTAACATTAAGAGACAAAATGATCATCCATAGGCATAATGATGAGGGAAATTGAGAGCATTCTGTTTTAAAAGGCAAAAGCTTTCGTAGCAGGCAGCTCTCCTCCCCAGGCTGATTGCACGACTGAAAATGCCAGGTTACTTCAGAGAGTTGAGCCAAGTCTTTGACCTCAGAGGGCTGCGTGCCCAGGGGTATAGTAAGGAATGCAAAGCACATTATAGGTTGTTCAGGTTACTGCTCACTTCTCTTCAGGTTAGTCTGAATAACCAGCTGTATGAGCCATCATTTTTCTGCAGTCAAAGCACTTCTAACAGTTTAGCTCATTCTGCTTTAGCTGATTCAGAATTTTGTTGGTTTTTTTTTTTATACTGAAAGAACTTTTTTTTGCTTGCTTTTCTGCAAGCTCTCCAAGTCCTTCTTGCATACAAGACAGCAGGAAGTCCATGTTACAGTTTCTGGGCTTCAAGGCCTGTCTGGATGTGTTCCTCTGTGATCTGTGTTAGGTAGTACTGTCCTGCTCCTGCAGGGGGGATGGGGTTCAATAGCTCCAAGTGCAGGGTGCTGCACTTTGGCCACAACAACCCCATGCAGAGATACAGGCTGGGGTCGGAGTGGCTGGAGAGCAGCCAGACAGACAGGGATCTGGGGGTGCTGATTGATACCCGCCTGAACATGAGCCAGCAGTGTGCCCAGGTGGCCAAGAGAGCCAGTGGCATCCTGGCCTGCATCAGGAATGGTGTGGTCAGCAGGAGCAGGGAGGTCATTCTGCCCCTGTACTCTGCACTGCTTAGACCACACCTTGAGTGCTGTGTTCAGTTCTGGGCCCCCCGGTTTAGGAGGGACATTGAGATGCTTGAGCGTGTCCAGAGAAGGGCGACGAGGCTGGTGAGAGGCCTTGAGCACGGCCCTACGAGGAGAGGCTGAGGGAGCTGGGATTGTTTAGCCTGGAGAAGAGGAGGCTCAGGGGTGACCTTATTGCTGTCTACAACTACCTGAGGGGTGGTTGTGGCCAGGAGGAGGTTGCTCTCTTCTCTCAGGTGGCCAGCACCAGAACAAGAGGACACAGCCTCAGGCTGCGCCAGGGGAGATTTAGGCTGGAGGTGAGGAGAAAGTTCTTCACTGAGAGAGTCATTGGACACTGGAATGGGCTGCCCGGGGAGGTGGTGGAGTCGCCATCCCTGGGGCACTTCAAGGCAAGATTGGACGTGGCACTTGGTGCCATGGTCTAGCCTTGAGCTCTGTGGTAAAGGGTTAGACTTGATGATCTGTGAGGTCTCTTCCAACCCTGATGGTACTGTGTGATACTGTGATCTCTTTGGGTCCCTTCCACCCCCTAACATCCTATGATCCTGTTACTTCACAAAAGCATCATAAATGAGTACCAACTTCTTGTGAAGGGCTGTGTGCCTTTGTTTCAGTCACTACTGCCTGATGTTTGAAATTAGTGGACAGTCACAGTACACATGTCAGAAGCCAAACAAGGTTATGGCTTGAGTGGCCCACACAGACATGTTATAACTGCCTTATTTTCCTTGCAACTGCTGCATCATACCTAGAGGAAGAGGCTTGCAGAAGCAGACATGCATGTGTCACTCATATTACGCACAAATTAAGTAAAATATAAGTGGCTTTTCCTGGCCACTGTCCTGCTGCATTGTAGCTTGGACAGTGGAAGTGCTGAGATCAAGATGGGGACAGTAATCTGAAAATCTGACATGGAAGCACTTCCATCCAAAATGGCAGTAATAGTCAGGGTGCCATGAGATGAGGTTGCAAACACAGGATGTACTCTGCCCTGGTGAGACCCCACCTGGAGTACTGCATCCAGTTCTGGAGCCCCTATTACAGGAGGGACGTGGAGATGCTGGAGCATGTCCAGAGAAGGGCCACTGGGATGATCAGAGGGCTGGAGCACCTCTCCTGTGAGGACAGACTGAAAGAGTTGGGGCTGTTTGGTCTGGGGGAGGCTCCCAGGTGACCTTATTGTGGCCTTCCAGTATCTGAAGGGGGCCTACAAAATAGCTGGGGAGGGACTTTTCAGGATATCAAGACATGACAGGACTGGGGGAATGGAGCAAAGCTGGAGATGAGTAGGTTCAGGCTGGATGTGGGGAGGAAGTTCTTCATCATGAGAGTGGTGAGAGCCTGGAATGGGTTGCCCAGGGAGGTGGTTGAGGCCCCGTGGCTGGAGGTCTTTGCGGCCAGGCTGGATGAGGCTCTGGCCAGCCTGCTCTAGGGTAGGGTATCCCTGCCCATGTCAGGGGGGTTGGAACTAGATGATCCTTGTGGTCCTTTCCAACCCTGAGTGATTCTATGATTTTATGAATCTGAAAGACCAGACACAGACTCACAGTCCTTTAGCACAGACTTTTAATTACAGCTGCTCTGAGAAAAACACTCTGCCAGTGACTGTGACATGAAAGGCAGCAAATGCAGCACTCCCAGTTAGAGAAAGGCAAAGGAAACAACCTGAACCACTACCGTAATTCTGATATCATTCAGACATAAGAATGTGTGGCCGTTTGAGCTGATCCTCTAGCTCAGACATAGGGGAGAGATGAACATTCCAGGGATAGGTCACATAAATGGCAACAATAGATAAATTAATGTAATTTCATTGGAGCATCAAGAACTTAATGTCTAGAAGCACAGTTTGTTCTGCCCCTTCTCCCGCTGGCTTCTGCTGCTGCAGCTTCGCCTATCTTCCCCGGCTGCTGCTTTGGCTACTGCTGCTTCTGCTGCTTCGCCGCCGCTTGACCCCTCCCCCATCTCCCTTAAGGTTATTGTATTGTTTTTTTTTTTCCTTCCTTCCTTCTCTAGTTATTATTTCTCTTTACATTGTTATATTATAAGAAAATACAATTTCATCTTTCCCTGACTTTCAAAAAGTAGGGGGGTTTGTGTTGTGAATTTTCTTCCCGGGGGAGGGATCAGCCCAAACCCAGGACAGAATGACAGGCTGAGAGGGTGCTCTGCAGAACAGAGGTGTTAGCACCATCAGGTTAAACAGCTCACCAAGAGCAGATTGTCTGGGTAATTCATGGTTTATTGTTTACCTGTTTTACAGAGACATAAGAGATAATATCCTTTCTCGTATTTAGGTGTCTGGTATCTTACTTCTTGACAGATAACCTGAAAAACTAACAAATTACAGTGAGTTGTGTTGAAATGGCAAGTGAGGGTTTCTCAAAGAGTTTGCTTCTAAGACTCTTTGTCCAGTGTGTAATATTTCTATTAAAGATCTCAGCCCAGAGGAAGACAGGGATGCTAATAAAATGTGTTCAAAATGAGGAGCTATGAGCTTAGAGAAAGACAAAAAACAAATCATCAGAGCTGGAGTAATGCTAATCTAAATCTACACAGTGTCAGTGCCTGTAGATAGCAGAAACCTTTGTTGTTAGTTTGTCTTCTAAGGCCTCATTATTTGGAAGAGCTGGAAAGTGTTGTACTCATTGCTCACAAGCTGAGAGCTCACTTCATGCTGTGGCTCTCAAAACAGTGATGCAAGAGCATGAAATGCTCCAGGCAAGGTACTTCCAGAAAAGGGAGAGTAATGCCTAGTGCCCTTGGCCAAAACACTTCAGAGCTCACTTGGGCTACCACCAGGCATAGTCATCATAGCCTCTGTTGCAATAAGTTGTGTTCAAATTGTATGGGTTCGGAAAACAGCTACCAGGCTGATCAGAGGAATGGGAAGCCTTGGCTTAGGCCAGCAAGGAAAGACACTCAGGCTGTGGCTGTCATTTATACATACATTTGAGCATGGATGAGAAGTCCAGCAAAGACCACTGGCAAAAAGATGAAATGTATGCAATCTGTCCATGAGTCATCTCAGGTCAGAAACAAAAAAATGGATTCTTAGCTCTGGAAATGTGAGAGTCACAGAGAAGAAAGCCTTCTGCTAGAACCCATGGGGAGAGAAGAAAACCTAAATTGGTGCTAAAGTGGATTCTGAAAACTTAATGGAAAAAAAACCATGGCATAGGTTAGCTACCAGATGCAGAAGGCTCAGCAGCCCAGCAACACCAGGCCTTTGTTGGAGCCTTGTGGTGTAAACCTTATAAATATTTTTACAGCTGAGACAGGTAATTGCCTTTGCTGAGATGACAGAGAATAAAAGAAACCCAGTGGCTGTGTCAGAGACTGTAGCAAGAGTCCTTTGTTTGCAGTGTCAAGCCCAGTCCCTCGGTTCAAAGCACTGAGGTGGCTGCGTGCTGTGCAGCCCACCACTGCTGGAGTGCCAAAGCCAGCACTGAAGTGCTGCAGGCAGTCAGGATGATCATCAGTTCCCCTTGAATTTAGGGGGGCAGGAAATCAACCACTTTCCAACAGCTAAAGGAAAGTAGTGTTTCTAGAGAAGTGTTCAGAACAAAAGAGGAGAAAGTGAAATCATTACAAAAATTAAAAGCAGCTGTTGGGGCCCCCTCTGTGTTCCTCAAATGAAATACATTGCCTGTTTCAGAGTTGTGCTCATAGCAGATGGCTGCACCCATTGGATCTGGTGTGATTGGAGTCTCCAGACCTGTTCCTCTGTGGGGATCCTCACAAAAGACAGCCAGTCCTCTTCCCAGGGCCACCGTTGATTTTTCTTCACTTATTAACATGAGTGGTGGAAACAACTGATCTTAATTTACATGTGCACTGGGTGCAGTTTTCAGGCCTTTGTTTGTTGCTGCATGCCAGTAGAAGACCATAGCTACACCATGAGCCTTCTGTGTCTCTGGTATGTTCCAGAGGCTGCCCAGAATGACTTATTGACAGAAGCTGTGGCTGCCCACCGAGGGCACACGTGTCTTCAGCCTTCATGCCTGAGGCTCAGATTCAGGGATGGACTTGACTAGGGACATGCAAGTGGGATTTATATTCTCAGCACTACTGAAGAGAGATAAATTTTACCATTCTTCTTTTAGTATAGGAATAAAGTTGATCAAAATAGCACAGGCACAGACATGAGGACTATGTGAAGTCATTGACAGCAAGTTCAGAATTCAGGACAGGGTTCACCTTGCCAGGCCTTAGACCTCAGTAATGCAGGGTTTGCACATTTGGCTTGTAGACACCATTCATTCACAAGAGGGACGTATGAGGGAGCCTTTTTCACCAACCTGCTGTAGATAACTACTTCTAGATACCATTTCTACTTTATAAGCACCTGCTATTCGAGTCCATCGAGTTGAAAGGGTGTCCAGAAGTGGCCTGGAGCACAAATCCTATGAGGAGAGGCTGAGGGAGCTGGGCCTGTTCAGCCTGGAGAAGAGGAGGCTCAGGGGTGATCTTATTGCTGTCTACAACTACCTGAAGGGAGGTTGTAGCCAGGTGGGGGTTGGTCTCTTCTCCCAGGCAACCAGCAACAGAACAAGGGGACACAGTCTCAAGTTGTGCTGGGGAAAGTATAGGCTGGATGTTAGGAGGAAGTTGTTGCCAGAGAGAGTGATTGGCATTGGAATGGGCTGCCCAGGGAGGTGGTGGAGTCACCGTCCCTGGAGGTGTTCAAGCAAAGCCTGGCTGAGGCACTTAGTGCCATGGTCTAGTTGACTGGCTAGGGCTGGGTGCTAGGTTGGCCTGGATGATCTTGGAGGTCTCTTCCAGCCTGGTTGATTCTATGATTCTATGATTCTATGACAGTCTCTGATGACTGGCTGGGTTTCACTTGTACTTGAGAGTACTTCCCTTGCAACAAGAGCAGTTAGCTTGTGAAGAATGAGTGACTCAAAACATTACCAATTTGTTTTCCTTATGACATCTTTCTCCTTCTCTGACAAAGGGCTGGTATCCACAGATAAACTGGAAGTAAGGACTTTCACCACTTTGCAAACCTGCAGACTAACCCACAGTTATTCCCCAGGCTAGCTTGGTAAAACAATAGCAAAGCAAAGTGATTTTCTCTTGGAGCTGCAGTATTCCTTTTTATGCAGCATGTGGTAGCCTGGAGCCAGGGCCCTCTCTAAGTGAGGTGGTATTAAGTAGCTACCACTTGCTCCCTGTAGCTCGCTGCAGTCAGATAATGAGAATGAGCTGGCTTTATAGTCCTTGTGTGTTCCTGGTTAAATGAATTAATTCCTGGCAAAATGTAAAGACAAAGAATGTGTTTTAGGACTCACAGAAGAGAAATAGGGTGGGGGAAGGGCTGACAGTTGTGGCCCTGGTCCTTTCTCATTATGTAAAAATAGATCTAACTACAAGCAACAACACTTGGCCATAAAGTCCTATGTGCTGAAGTGCTGATTCTCCAAAAAGAATAAAACTAAGTCTCTTAGGTGCCCTTTTAAAATAATCCCGTTTCTCTCTCATCTAAGCAGCTTTTTGGTCTAATGCAAAGATTCTGAAATGGCAAGTTTGCAGGAAAAAAAATTATGAAGGGATCGCTTGAGATTTCTAAAGCTTCACTGAGCTGCTGGAACAGGAGTAAAAGGACAGAATGATCTGTAATTGGTTATTCATCAGCAGTTTCATATTGATTTAGAGAGCAGTTTCAAGGAGATGTTTCAGTGGTTTACCTCAGCTGTCAGCCTGAATAACAAATCCTTCATTTCACATGCAAATGTTCAGGATTTCTTTCAGCATGGCAGTGATGCAGTTCCCTACCCAAAGGCTGCCAGTCATTTGCATCACCAGCAGCAGCCAGACCAGGTGCTGGGTACCCTTCGACCAGTTTGCTGCTTTGTGCTCTGCTTCAGAATTCATAGAATCATAGAATCAACCAGGTTGGAAGAGACCTCCAAGATCATCCAGTCCAACCTAGCACCCAGCCCTATTGTCAGGTGATCACCAGTCCCAGCTGTGCCTATGTTTGTCATCACCTGCACCTTCTCTGTCTCACACCCCAAGGCTGGAAGATCATTTGCTATGACCTTTTCCCTGTGCAACACAATGACTCGAAGTTACAAAGTTTGATTTCAGCTCCCAGCTTTTCTGTAGGCAGCTTCTTCAGGAACATTTTGAGTCTTTATTTTATATCTATATATAATTATATATAGACTTGTATATAAATATATTCTTTATTTGGTCACTGTTTGTCTCTGCTATCATTTTTCTATTTTAAAAAGGTTTCATTTGATAAAGTATTTAATTGAAACAAGATAGCAGTTGAGAGCTGATAATGGTTGCCTTTAGTAAACCTGGTTAAAATTTCATTTTGAAGCCATTTGAAAAGAGAATGCAAAACTGGTTTATAGCATTTCTAGCACAGTTTCACATAAGACAGTGTATTCTAAGGTTTTTTTTCTCCTTGCCCACTCTAAAAGCTCAATCTGGGCTTTGAAAAGCAAGCCTAGAATATGTGTGAAAAAGAATGCAAGGCAAAGAGGATTAAAGCTCTTGAACTAGCCACATCCATTCAGATGCCTTCATATCCCATTATTTTTTCTTATTTTTAGATGGCATTATACTAAAAGTAGTTGTTAATGTACTTAAACCCAAGCTATTGTTTTCTAGTGATGCTGTGTCACTGCTTCATCTAGTGAATTAAATTAGCAGCACCCCTTTTTAAAATGAAAATAATATCACTGCTGCTTTTAATTACTGATCCCATCTGCGTGGAGGTTTAGCTAACCAGATTGTAAGGGAATGTTCTTCTTTTGCCTAGCCTAAATGACCCTGCTGAAGGCATGACCTCCTTCCTGCAGTTCCCTTGGCTTTTTTGCTCCTTAGTTCAGCAGTAAGAGGAAAAGCAGATATTGGAGCCAAGCTGATGTTTGCCAGGAGACCACCAGAGCAGAATACCTGAAACACTAAAAAATTTGGTCTGCCAATTCCCTTCTTTCCTTGCCCAGAGATGAGAAGTGCCTGACTGTGCAGGCAGGGGTATCAAACAGGCACAAGGCAGTCTCTTTCCAGCCCCCCCCCCCCCCCCAACTTTCCACTGCCTAAGCATCACCACACTGAGATTCTCATAATGGTGATAAGGAGCATGATCACATTTAAGATTCTTTACCTATTGCTTTTAAAGCTTCTGTGAGGAGAAAAAGCAACTGCATTTTATGCTTTGCACGGTTCAAGGAGGAGGTGTGTTAGCCTTCCTTCATAGAAACCTTGTTATATCCTCTGGGAGAAAAAGTGCTACTGCTGTGATCTCTTCTTTGAGGGCTGTATGAAGGACATCCCTTTGAAAATTTTCTGAATGCAAATTGTACTGAAATGGGAGCAGCAGAAGAAAATGACAATAGTGGAGTCAGACTTTCTTGAGAATCCCAGTGTTAGAAACACTGGATGCTAGAAACTGGAGTTTCAATGCTCAGTGTTCCCACAGTCATCTGTTCAGATTGTCTGTGCTGTCCTTCATCAAAGCTGAGCTTTGTTCATGTGTTTACATTGAGCTGGGCCCTCCAAAAAATCACCTGCTTTAGTTAAGCATTTTCAAGAAGTTAAACACTCGGAGGAAAAGCTGAAGTGTTGGAGACAGAGTGGCTGGAAAGCAGCCAGGAGGAAAGGGACCTGGGGGTACTGATAGATAGTAGGCCTAAGATGAGCCAGCAGTGTGCCCAGGTGGCCAAGAGAGCCAATGGCATCCTGGCCTGCATCAGGAACAGTGTGGCCAGTAGGACAAGGGAGGTTATTCTGCCCCTGTACTCAGCACTGGTCAGGCCACACCTTGAGTGCTGTGTCCAGTTCTGGGCCCCTCAATTCAAGAGAGATGTTGAGGTGCTGGAAGGTGTCCAGAGAAGGGCAACAAAGCTGGTGAGGGGCCTGGAACACAAACCCTATGAGGAGAGGCTGAGGGAGCTGGGGCTGTTTAGCCTGGAGAAGAGGAGGCTCAGGGGTGACCTCATTGCTGTCTACAACTACCTGAAGGGAGGTTGTAGCCAGGTGGGGGTTGGTCTCTTCTCCCAGGCAACCAGCAATAGAACAAGGGGACACAGTCTCAAGTTGTGCCAGGGAAAGTATAGGTTGGATGTTAGGAGGAAGTTGTTGCCAGAGAGAGTGATTGGCATTGGAATGGGCTGCCCAGGGAGGTGGTGGAGTCACCGTCCCTGGAGGTGTTCAAGCAAAGCCTGGATGAGGCACTTAGTGCCATGGTCTGGTTGACTGGATAGAGCTGGGTGCTAGGTTGGACTGGATGATCTTGGAGGTCTCTTCCAACCTGGTTGATTCTAGGATTCTAAGTTTAGTTTTAAAATGCTTTCTTAACAAACTAGCTGTGCCAGGGGTTTCACCAGCCACTCCTGAACTGTATCATCATTCCGTTATAATCTTCAAACTTTAAGTTTTGACTGTTAAATCTGTTTAAACAGTGAATCTAACTAACCTTACCTCTTTGTGGCTGCACTTCTCTCCCTGCCTGGCAAAGGTCTCCAGGCTTTCCCCTCTCACCATTGTCAACAATGCCTTCAGTCTCTCCCCTGCTGCCACAAAACACGAAGCCTTTCTCCTTCCAGGCCACATTTTCTTCCATACAAATGCATTTTGCAAAGCATTTCCAGTTTCAGCAGCACAACACCTAATTTAGATCCTGTCTCCACTGCTGCACCTATTCATAACACACACCCCTCTTCTCAGCATCCCTGCCACCAGGTCCAAATCTAAAGGCAAGGTACCTGCACCATAGGTCTGGAAGGACAGGTATCAGCTGGAAGGACAGATGGAATGACTCACAACACAGCCAGTTCCTCAGCAAAGAGGAGCTAATATCTGAGCTCAGCTTCCATGGTGGAAAATGCCCAACTGTTCATAGAATCATAGAATCATAGAATCAACCAGGTTGGAAGAGACCTGCAAGACATGTTAGTGGTGGGGCTGTGTAAGAGCCAGAAGGTGAGAACTGCATAATGTGAGCATATATGCTACACTTACAGTACAAAACCAAAACAGCCTCTGATGCAACCACTTTTTTTTCATCAAGAAGAAGGAAAAAATGTCCTACCCTTAAAGGTCCAAGTCTGTTTTTCAGTGTGTTGCAAAGTGGACTAACTTTTCAGGAGATTAAGGCCAATGAGCATAACAGGATCAGCATGAACATATTTTGCAGGGTGCACCCTCTCTGGATGCTCCATTTGAGAGAAGTGATGAAAAGGAAGGGGACTGACCTGCTTCCACAGCTTTATTTTCCTTCCTTTTTGTCTCTGGCATGGGCATGTCTTTACATTTTACCAGTAGGCAGGGCAAGCAGAGTACGCAGCCTTTGTGTTGACTGATGGAGAAACTGAGACTGCACTCTCTTTCCTCAAGAAATCAGCTTAAAACCATCTGACTGTTTGGTATAATCTTGTACTGTATCCTTTCTCCATTTTATTTGAGCACCTGAAATTTTAGTTCAAAGATCCTCCCTTGCCTCCCATCAAGTGGTGGCAGCAGATCTGAGTCCTTTCTTGCAAAATACTTCAGCAGATTTTAAACTAAAACCTTGCACGAAGCATCATCGATCGTCCAGCTCCTTCTCACCCTGCTCTAAGATCAGGATGCCCAACCCTGTTATTTGCAGTTCCATCTGCTTTCAAGCCAAGAAGAAAAGTGTCAGCTAGTTTAGGGCTTTGTCCTTTTCAAATGATATCAGCAAGTATTTAGTCTTTGCTTTTAGTCAGTGTATAAATGACCTGGTAGCTATATGCTTTGATTCCATCTATTGCCCACCTGGTGCTAGAACTCATTATTCCTGCTCTAGGAAAGATGAGCTACTCTCTTCTCTCAACCCCACTGATATGTAGTAATAAGAAGAATTGGGGAGGGCTGGAGAAAAAGAAAATGAGAGAGTTGGCCTACAGAGCCTAAATCACTGTATTTTTATTATGAAACCCGAACACTGAACAATTTCACTAATCCTTTCCACTTTGGTAACACCTTCCATCCAGAAACCTTGAGAGGCAATAGAAATTCACACTCATTTTTAGCTTTGCTACATTTGATTCTTCAGATGTGTGCAGAAACCAAGGCAAGAGAGAAAATTTAAGATCTGTCAAAGATCAGTCTGTAGCAGAATTAAAAATGATCCTCAGGACCTGCAGCTCTGCTTTCTGTGTCTTGTCCTTCAAGACTTTCATCTCACACGTTGTTATTATTGTTCATAAGTCTTAATTCTAGCACGTACAAAGTTAAAGTGCTCTCTTCTTTAGCTAATAGACTATAAAGCAAAATACAACAAAAGCCTGGCAAACAATTGACAAGAAGTACAGGGAAAACCAAATTATTCTTCTTGCAGATGAAGACAGCTCAAATATAGCAGAGAAAAGAATCTCTTTGCCTTCTCTTCTCAAAAAGCAGTCTTGGTGTGAACAGCCTACCCTGCTCACCATACTGAGCTCCTCTCTGTATGTACTGAAATTCCAGAGCAGGCATTCTGGAAACATTTTTGCTACCCTTTCAGCTGAAGGAGCTGGGCTATAATTTACAAACTTTGAGAAATTATTATCCAGCTGTGTTTTAGTTCATTTTCAGAAAAGAAGGGATTATGTTTCTATGTAGAAGTCTTTATGTAATTAATGTTAATTTGCACATGTTAATGAAGATGATTATTAGCAAAGCATTGTATTTTTGCTCCTGCTGATTTTGACAGACGAGTGGAACAACATTCTGCTGTAATCAATGCAACATAATTTGTCCCTATTTTTAATGAGCATTAACAATTATTTGTACTGGAGGGTTTTTAATGCAGCGAAGGCATGATGGCAGACTCTTAAGTGGGCTTTATCTGCCAAATATCTTCATGGGTTTGGGTTGTTTTTTACATATTGCCAGCACTTTCTAAAATAGCATTAAACATGAATTGCTTCTAATGAGTCACTGTGAAAAGAGACAGACGTATTTGGGGCCAGAAATCAGTTAATAGCAAAATACTTAGTAAGCCTGACCCATCCTTTATGGGTTCACAACTTCTAATATCTCTCCTACTGTCTGCATTAAGATAATAATTCTAAGGGTAGAGCTCAGACATTGTCATGCCTCAGAAATCAGCTGAAGTAGTTAGTGCTAATAGGAAGCAGTTCAGAGTGGTTTTATGTTGCTGTTGTACCTGTTTGTGTTTTCAAGGGCTGCTCCTCTTAAAGAAGAGCAATAGCTGGTAGGGACGAATGGTCTGGCACTGCCCATCTCACACATCCCTTGCAAGTTGTATTCTCCACCCTGCATATGCTCCTCCTTCTAGATAGAAGTGACTCACTGACACTGTGCCACAAATTTGTAACGTCCATGCAGACAGCAGCCTGCAGACGAGGGGATTAACTCTCTTAGGAGATTCTCCCTGTTCAGATAAATCCTGCCATTACCCCAAGCTTTGTTCTTTATTTCCTTTCCATTAAGTGATTCTTAAATGATTCATTTACTGTCAACAGCTTTTGGAAATCTGTGCCTTTGAGCTTTGATCCTCTCGCAGTCTTTCTTTGGAGAGGCTGCACAAATTCCAAGTGGTGTGGTAGTCACCACTTCCATGCATGAAGATAACACAGATCATATGTACCCTATAAATAGGTGATACTGCATGCTCATCCAGCCCACCAACTCACCTCAGGTGGCAGAGGCACTTGCTCAAAGTCACTCTTGTTTCCAGCGGGAACAAGTCAGTTTCATCTCAGCAATGGTGCAATTGCTGGGTGATTTGTAAAGGACCAGGTTTACTGAATAACACTCATCACTGAGTTTGTGCCCTTGTGGAGCCAGCACATGTTGGGGTTCCTTGCCTTCTGGATTGGCACAGAAATGTTTGTTAAGTTGCAGCTAGTCAAAAATGTGCAATTGTCTTGGTGACAGTAAAGGACTGAAGCTATTGGTATCATTGAAACACTCCCAAAGAGCATAGAGGGGACATAGGCACCAAAGCTTCTTTTGTCTACAGGATGTCTGCTTTTACTGATGAGGAATAATGGACCTAGGTCCAATCTCAGAGAAGCAGATAAGCTTTAAAAATAAACAAATAAATAAACCCCTGGACAAATCTGCTCTGAAAGCCATTGAAAGCCAGCACACGTAGGACAATGGCATTCATTAGTTTCAGAACTACAGGGAAAAGAGATCTTTTATCAGGCATGATGTCTTCACAGCACCTGGTGAAGGTTTCTGCTGCTGTTTATATTCTGTATAGCTTACATATGTTGGACAAGCTCAGCTTGCTTTATTACAAGATTGCATTTCAATTAGCATTAATTAACTACAAGCCAACAAACAAAATGCTTGAATCACTACCCTTTTAAAACACACTTGCTGGAAGATGACTCTGTGCTTTCATTCACAGGAAGAAACCGAGTGTCCTTCATCTCTCTCTGTAATCAAAGAGAGGACACCAGGTGAAACACTAGAGGATGACTTCTTCTCACCTGATGAGCTGTCTTCTGATGAAGAATATTACGTTGAAGAAAGCAAAGCAACCCGGTTCAAGAAATCAGGCATGAGGCGCATAGATGGGATCAAAAAGGCTTTTTCAAGGGAAAATATGCAAAAGACAAGACAAAATTTTGGGAAGAAGGTAGACAGGCTTCGAACTAGAATAGTGACCCCTGAGAGGAGAGAGAGGATCAGGCAATCAGGAGAGAGACTGAGGCAGTCTGGGATGAGGATCAAGAAAACCATTTCCCAAGCTGCCCCAACGAAGGAGGCATTCAAGATCCATAAAAAAAACAAAGAACGAGCAGGAGCTGAAGGTCAGGAAGGGATCCAGGAAGCCGGTGTGAACATCACCTCTGAGTTTGCAGCTGCAGAGCCCTTCACTGAAGAAATCTCTTACACAGAAGTGATCACTAAAGTAAAGAAAGACAAGAATAGTGCAGCAAAAGGTGCTTCCCCGTCAGCTGAAAAAGCAGTGATGCTCCCAGAAGTTGTTCTGAAGCAGGAAGGAAAAGAAGGAAGTGGAGGAGGCAGCGATGATGTCCCTTTGCTAGACTTAAAGCAGGTGGCATAAGGAATCAATCAGCAAGCACCCCACGCTGTCCTTATGAACCAGGAAAAACACAGTATGTATTCACTCAGCTTCTCAAAGACGTGTGAGTTTGTGCTCTACCACAGAACGTGTTGGTGGTGTTCTACCGTTTTACACGGGTGTCTCTAGCGGTGTCTTCCCGACAAAAGTCAAACCATGCAGACTGAATGAAGGTGCCCCCACTCTGTGCTCCCACTCTGTCTTGCAGTGTGCTGACAGCCATCATTGACCCACATGGAATTCATGTGTCAAAGGGAGATGGAAATCTGCTGTATTTTCAAGGCTGATTCAGCAGACGCTTTACAGCCTAATGACTCTCTTTAGGTTTTATGTACAACACAATAAATACGATTTCCATTATTTTATACCAACTCCTCTAAACAGAAAATGATACAAAGCTACTCCTTCACATTAACAAAAGGAAGAAGTATGGAAAATGTTCATTTAACTATATGAATCTTTTTGTTTAAAGGTCCTTACTGGAAGAGCAGGAGGAGGAAATTCCTGCTATAGCTGGGGTGTGACGAAATGTGCCAGGAAAGATGGGGTTTTGATTAAACTGTGTTTCTTCTCAGTGGAAAAGAAAGCTCATGAAATGACTAAAGATCATTTCCAGAGTTCTGGGAGAGGAAGGTTTGGTGTATGTAAGCAGTGCATTTTTCTGCACTTAGGGTGTTAAGAATAAAAAAGCAGAAGACACATTAAATATAGGACAGCAGAAGGGAAAATGAATGAGGTATTCTATTCATGTTTTGGAAAGATGTGATTGTGAGAAAGGTAAGGGCATGAAGCAGTAAAATAGGAATCAGATTACTGTAAGGGTTATGGATAAATAGAAAAATAAAATATTGCAACTGAAGTTTCCTTGAGATCTTCTGAAGCATTGTTTACTCTATCTAGACCATCACTGGGCTCATGAACGGAACTGCCCAGACCAGGGACTTGTTTTGCTTTCCATTCTCTGTACTTTTTCTGAGCTTCACTGTAATTAAAATCTGTTCTACAAAGCCACTGAAGTACAGGGCCAATCCATAACTCAATTCTTTGTTTCCTGCCATCATCATTATCGACCAGCCACAGCCTCAGGGACTATGAGACAGACACCCTTTAGAGTATGGAATGCTGTTTATTTGCAACGCTCAGGAGCCAGTGCCCTGACATCAGATATGTTTGTAAACAGGACTGCTACGCTGACATGAGGTGCAAGACTGTGTTGCTCTCTTCATTCTAAAATGGAGTTGCCTTCAGAGCACTTACCTAAAGCAATGTTAGTCATTACTATCCGTGTGAAACTTGTACAATATTGCCAAAAGCTGTACGATTGTATTTCATGTCTCAGATTTATTTGAACAGCAGAGCATAACTTGGTTATCTATGTACACTGTTTAAGGACTCCCAGCTAATTGTTAATCTATAACTGAAATATAATTACTTTGATTTCAAATATTCTGCCTGACAGTTCTTTCATTCAGTTTCGTGTACATCACACTTGAAGTGAAACAGCTTTAACAATAGTAATCAGGGAAGCCTGGTTGGGGAAGGTCAATGCTGGAATATGTCAGTGACATTTCAAATCAAATTACTGTTGTCAGATTGGAAGCAGCAACTCCATTGAACGGAAGGGCAGGGCAGGGCAGGGCAAGAAAGAGAGACAGGGAGATGAAGGCATTTCTTTCAACTCTAAATTGTACATCTCCACCACGATGTAGTTACATATAAAACAGAAGAAAAGGTTTTGCTTACAGGATAGATTGGATATTTGGTTGGTTGGGGTTTTTTTGCTAGGTGTAGGAAGTCTTTTTGAGAACCAGGTGGCTGGTTTTCAGTTCCATATAGTAGTGCAGCTACATGGAACTACTGCATGATTTGTTTGGTCCTCTAACATGGCCTGCATGCTGTTCTGCCTGGTTTGACATTTTCCTGAAGTGACAAACAGAGTTTAGTTACTGAAATGAAAATGTCAAAGTTCAAATAAGCTATTTATTTGCATTTTTATAGAGCAGAACATTAAGTGCTAGAACATAATTGCCTATAGATTTTCTTTATATTGCATTCCATTTTCTCATTTTGCTCAGCAAAGAAAGGAAGTGATGCAGTTTCCATGGAGCTTATCACATAGCACTGCATATAACCCCTATTAAATATGTATTTTTTAATGTTTACTTCTAAATTCGGTTGTTCAGAGGATGCTTTGTTTTCATATCGAGTAGCAAGCTCTTCAGTTGTGCAAAGTATTTCAGTGTATGCCCTTCATTTTATCACTGTTACTGACTTGAATTTTACATGTACCAAGAGACCAAAGTTAATTTACCCCATATCCCTTCATAAGAGCACAGTATGGGGAGAACACTGTGGTTTACAACTTCCATTTCTATACAACAGCAGAGCCTTACAACTTCCCCTGTTTTATCATTTCCAAGAGCATTGATTAGAAAGCTCAGCCCTTCACCCTCCTCAGGAACAAAATTCTCAATGAAATTGATGGATGCACAGCTGTGGAGGCCTGGTGTGTAGTTTTTGAACAGGTGGCTTTGCTTGGTAAGATAATCTCACCAACACCGTGTGTGCAACAAGCACTGCTGCTGGCTCAGTGGGAGAAAGGGACCTGTCCCTCTCCGCTCTGTTTTCCAAGAACAAACCTGGCACTTCTTGCTTAGTTGTGAGTGGGAGTGTGAATATCAAACTTCCTCGTGGAAAGAGCCCTGCAATTGCTAACTGCAGAGTAAGACTGGTTATGGGAAAGGATGAAGTACTTTTTTAGACACCAGCTGAAAAGAAATGGAACACAAATTTATACCAAAAAAAATGACAGCGCTTACAAAGGCAGGGGGAGAAAAAAGAAGTGATTAAGAAAGCATTCACTGCAATAACATCCAGCAGCAATTTCTTTTGCTTTGAATTTGTGCTAGGGAAAAAAAACCAAATAGTTTGCTGTCTGTTAAAAGAGCAGTGGCAATCTCCCTTCAATTACAGGGTAGACAGACATGGTGGGAACACACAAAAATTACTTCAATCATTTCAGGTGAATCTACTTCCAGAAACGGCCTTCTACATTTTTTTAACCTAAACTGCAGAATAAAAAGCAATTGAGAGGTTTGAGATTCCACATTCAGGCAATGACTGGTGCCAAACTGTTTTCAAATGTTTTTACTCTGAGTTTCAAAACTCTTCTCTTGCTAATAATGAGGCAAGTGTGTACATCCTCTTTGCAGGGGAGTACAGGTTCAGAAAAGAGTTAGTAAGTGCAGAGGCCACTACATGTGCAAGATAAACTCACCTGGTTGTGCAGCTTCCATTCCATAATCATTTGTATAAACAAGTTGAAGGAAATGATAGTAACTACTCGCTGAACCACCCAGTAAGCCTATAGATACAACATCAAAGGAACTGTGCATTGCAATCCATACTGAGGAACAATGTTTTTTACCACATCTTTAATTCACTTGTCCTTACAGATTTAATAATGCTATGGATGATGTTTTTAACTATGAAGTTGGATTTTAAAGGAATTATATCATATTTTGAAGAAGTCTTATATTAAGAAGATAACAGCTACTAAAGAACCACCATAAATGTTAAAGTACTTGTCACTATCACAAGCACCTTGTTTCCCTAGTGTTTCCCTTATGAGCAATCTAGTTGATTATACTCTTACTTGCTTTGTAACAGTTGCCAAATTTTACACCTGCAGCTGATAGTCCTAAGTTAAATGCCTTTAGCACTTTGGCTGTGAATAGAGCAAACTGATCCATGTGTAATTAACACTATCTGCATACATCACATATTAATTCCCATACCCCTAAGAGAACATAGCCACCACTTTGTCAGGACCAACAGAAGCCCTACTGGCTGCAGATGGATTTTCCTAGGTGGTTCTCTCGTTATAGCTACCTGTTGGTCCTTATTTTGAACTGCAGAGCAGTGCAACCCCCCGTAAAGTCCAATGGTCAGGATTCTGCACTGTTTTCAGATACAAAGAGAAAATGTATGTCAGATCTGTCCTCCGAGGCCTTTTGTAGACAGGGCAGCAGTACAGACTTCCCTGTTGCTTCATTGGGTCATTCAGTGGTGCCGTTGTGCTAATAGCGTACACATGGACCACAGGAAGACTCGTGAACAGCACCTGAGGACGTTAAAAGAGAGATGGAGCTCATCATGAGAGAGGCAGGACAGGGTGTCTGAACTACAAATGCTGGAACTGGATTCACCAATGGCCTTAAGCAAGAGCACCAGCACCTTAGCGGTGCTACACATGAGATCACAAGTCCTCTGCTCTCTATTACGCTGACTCTAACTTTAAGCCAGTGGCCATTCAGAGACAAGAGATGCCAAGAACCCTGGGAAGAAAAGAAAGCAGCAGGGAGGGAGATCATTGTCTTTTTTTCCCATCCTTTCCCCACTTTGGCTAGTACTCCCCATTCTTTCTCCACCTGTTCCATCAATAAGCTACCAAGGCCAAGAAGCCTTTAGCAAGCCTACTTGTTACCTCTGGACTGCTGGCAGAGGAGCTTCAAAGACACAAAGTACATGAGGTATGAGGTATTTATGCAGACTAGAGTGTCTCAGGCTTTTCAGTAATATAACACATTCATTGGCAGGGGGAGAACAACTGAAGAGCTTGCTGAACACCCTAGAGTGCCTCTGTTGACTCCATGTTTGAAGGTATCTTTTGACAAACCAGGCAACAGCTGTCACCAAAAGCTACAGCTGGCAAGGTTTGGTTTGTAAGAGTTTGCTCTCAGACAGACACAGATGTGTTTTTACCTACAGAGAGGACTTAACTCTAGTTCCAGGACAGTCTAAAAAAAATCACTAGTGCAGACAATGGCAGCTATCCTTGGGCAGTGACCACAGCATCTAATCACTAGCCCATGGCTAGGTTTTAAATCTGCTTAGACACACCAGTTAAATGTAGCTCCATGCATGGATAACTGATTGTAAGCCCAGAACTAAAGCTCTTCCTCCTATTCTAAAACAAATGCCGTGAATTTCTAGTCATCCAGACACTGACCTCCACAGCAGCTGTCACCAAACCCAGTCTTTGGCTCTGGACATTGTGATAGGGTCCCACTTGGTCAGTCAAAAAAGGTTGCTCTGGAGTGCACTGTTTTTTTTCTAACAAAGCTGTGGCTCTTGGGCCCCCGAAGCCAACGAGCCCAGCATCTGGTCTGCTCTAGCGCACTGCATCCTAAGTTCATTTTCTGACGGGAATGTATTTGTTTGATTCTGGCAGGTGGACAACATATCTTCTTCCCAGACCAGCTAGTGCTTTACCCTCTTAAAAAGCTGTTCTGAAACCTCTGCTGCAGGCACTCAAAATGCCTTCTGGTGCTCCCTGAGCACACCATATTACGCCACAGCCATTTTCACTTGGTCCTTACCTTAGGTGCCAGCTCAACCAGCTTGCTGTTTCTGCGGTCCCAACCTGCCCCTTCAAGAAAAAGGCCATAAATGTAAACCCCACCAATGTCAGCAGGAGGAGGGCCAGTAACATCTTCTTTCATCATCTTGGTCACTTCATTCTGTAAAACAACGCTGTCAAGTGCCCATCCTTTTGCCAAATTCAGGCGAGTTGTCTCTTGCCTCATAGCAGTGAGAAAACCCTAAGGAGATTGAATAGGATACAGTGTTTTTAAGTACTTGAGCTTACCCATTTCACACTTTCCCCCCTATATAATAGTGGCATCAGTGACATCCCATCGAATTTTACCTGCACACAACACTGAATTGTTTAAATCCTGTGCTTCACTACATCTCCCCAGTCCCACGCATTCCTACATACTTTGTATGCATGCGCTGGTGCTAAGGAGACACCAAACTGCCTTATTTAACATATCACAAGCTGTACATATAACTCTCCTCAGCTCATATGCCTACTTTACAACCAGCCAGATGGAGAGAGGTTTACAAGGCTGCCAGATTAATGTGTTTTGTGAGGTCCCAAATACAGGCAATTGCTAAGCCACAAATGACACCGGCGGTTCATGTGCTATCCTGTCTTTTCTGACACCCCCACTGTAACACTGCTTTTCAGTCCACAAATCACAAAGCATTTTACAGAATAAAAAAGGAACCACAAACTTGATTCGTGCATAGAATCACAGAATGTTAGGAGTTGGAAGAGCCCTGTGGAGATTGTCTGGTTCAGCTGCCCTGCTAAGGCAACTATGCCTAGATCAGGTTGCACAGGAGCATGTCCAGACATGTTTTTAAAGCCTCTAGAGAAGAAGACTTCACATTCTCTCTGGGCAGCCTGTTTCAGTGCCCTGTAACTCTCAAAGTTTCTCCTTAAGTTCAAGTGGAACCACCTGTGTTCTAGTTCATACTTATTGCCCCTTGCCTTATCACTGGCCACCCAGCCTCATCCTGATGACCTTTGCCCCTTCAATATCTATATGCAATGATAGGATGTCCTCTCAGTCTTCTCCAGGCTAAAGTGCCCAGGTCTCTCAGCCTCTCATTGTAAGAGAGGTGCTGCATTCCCCTAATCATCCTTGTGGCTCTTCTTTGGACTCTCTCCAGTAGTTTTGTGTCCCTCTTGAACTGGGAATCCTAGAACTGGACAGAATACTCCAGGTGTAGCCTGACCAGAGTGGAGCAGAGAGCAAGGAGAAGCACCCTTGTCCTGCTGGCTACCTTATTCTTAATGCACAGAATGCAACAGAATATTGTTTGCCTTGTTGGTCATGAGGACATATATCTGGCTCATAGTGACTGTTGTCTACCAGCATTCCCTGGTCCTTCTGCTTTCCCAGCTTGTACTTGTACATGGGGTTATTGTCCCCAGGTGCAGGACTCTACACTTGTTTTGTTGAACTTCAGAAGGTTCACCTCTGCCCAACTCTTCAGCCTGTCCAGGCCTTGCTGAATGGCAGCACAGCCTTCTGGTGTGTCAGCCAAGTTTTGTATCCACATAATGAAATGCCTCTCTCACTTTGTTCAGTGCAAAGCCTTAATATACTACAACACTGTTGTAGACACCGACAAGATAAGCCCATAGCACTTCAGCAGCAAAGAACAAAACTCTCTCTCTGTTCTAAAGAACTATAACCTTGTGATATGGTTGCAAAGTATCACAAGACAAACCAGGCTGAAGACACTGGTTAGCTTCTCTTGAGCAACTGTCTATGAGCATGCACACTGCAGTTCATGGGAGATAGTCTTACAAAGACAGAAGGGTATAGACTGCTTTGTACTTTGAGTGGGCCTGCTGTGGATGTACAGCTTCTATTAGTGGAAATCCATTTGTATAGTCATGAGATGAATGAATAAAACACAAAAACTACTGAGGGTGCAAGAGGGACTTGCTGAGAAGGACAACCAGGAAGGAAAGAAGTTTCAGGACAGACTTCAGAGGAAAGAAACAAGGCATCTGGAGACAGAGACAGAAGAATATATGGAGCCATGTGGGGAGCACACAGAGGTGGGTATTAGAGAGCCAGCAGCACAGCCAGGAAGAAATCAGGAGCAGCAAAGGAACTGAAAAAGCTTTTCATTTTTCTGCAGTATTCACAGTGCAGGATGCTCTGTTGATCTGCTGTTAGAGCCAAAGGAGTAGAAAGAAGTCAGTTGCAGAAACACGAGCATGTTAGTCTGCTGAACACAGAGTACAGCCTCTGGCTGCTGGGACTCGAGTGCTTGCTGCATGTGCTGAGCACTTTGTAGCTATGCAGTGCCCTTCAAGTTAGGAGAACATGAGGTGACATTCATGAACTCAGATGGTTTGTCTAACTGACATTGGCTGCTCCTCATTAATACCATTCCAGAGACCTCAGGAGAAGTGTTTTAAAGAGGTTTTGTGATAGCACAGATAATTGTAATTGCATTTGAAGAAGTTGAGAATTCTAGCATATAGCTAAGGGAGCCAGGATTAAAGGCCAAGTTCTTCCATCAGAAACACCATTAAATGAAAGCTGAATCTTTGTAGTTAATTTGTGGAATTTTAATTTGTAGAAACATGTTAGTACCACTGGTTTAAAATACACCAAGCATTCACTGCCAGGAGGCCCCAGAGGGCTGCTAGATCCCAGATAAACTGAAATATTAAAGAAAGAAAAGCCTGAAGAGGACAGGACAGAGAAATGACTGTATTAAGGGAATAGTTCAAAGGCACTGTGGAAACACTAGAGTAAAAGTAAGCTCGAAGCTGTGAGCTGTCTTCAGGGATAAGATTTGGAGTGCAGACTGTTCTCACAGAGATGGCAGGACCTATGTGCTGTCTGCAGTGGGACTTGTAACGTTTCTCTGCTCATTTGAATGAATCCTAGACAGTGCTTAAAGACTACAGCTGTGAGCTGGAGGCTCAGCTGGGTATCCCAATGTAGGTGAACAGCACAATAAACAGCAAGAATGAATCAAGTGGCTTGAGGTGCCACTTTACAGATGAGGGCTTGGCTCCCCTCAAACCTCTCTGTCAGGGATGTAATAGGCCACTTGCCATGACATTGGGTTTGATTTCTGGTAATCTCTGCAAGGTTTTATTTTTGTTTGCATGGTCTATGAGTCTGTTCATTGTTGTGTTCGTGGGGGGCAGTCATGCTGAGACTCCAGAAACAGGGCAGATTATTTCTTCTTTCTTCCTCTGCCTTTTCCTGAACTGAAGGCTGCTAAAATAACCAGTGAAAACTAACTCTGAACCATTTAGTGATGGAGAAGCAGGCATCTTGGAAGCTATTACCAGATATATGGAAATCAGTTAATTATATTGCTCCTATAATCATATTCTCTCCTTTACCTTGCTTAGGAGGTTCCTTGTTTGTCACTTACTTTGCAGTTTCTACAGCGAGCAAATTACAGCAGGTTTCCTAGAATCAAGTGGGCACAGAGGAATGGAGGCACTGTACTTCATGGTATTAGTATTTGCAATGTTTTGACATCTGAGGGTCTTATAAATAGGCCAAGGTTTTACTATGCTATATACTATGCAACCAGAAGGGAAATTCTGCCTCAGAGGGCTTAAAACCTGTGTTTAGGACAAGTGCCAGCACCTGGATACAGAGATGTAAACAAAGAAACAATAAAACCATGTCAGCCACAATATGGAATTTGGGAGCTAGAAATTAGATCTGCACAGTGCCACATTCTTTCAGGACAAAAACAAAAAAAAAATCCAGGGACATCAGATTAATTTCCAGGAGGGAAGAAAATTCATGGCACCTCTTGTTTTGTTCACTCCAGTTATCTTGGCCCAATGCAAAGAGGGAATCAGGTTTCTCTTACATAGAAGCCTGAGCCTGCTCTCATTTGTATCACTATAAATAAAGATTAACTTCTGTGAAATTACTGAATTTATCCTTGTGTATAAACAGTTCAAGAGAAGGCAAAGCCAGGCCCTATTTTTTTTTTATTGCCAGAATACCTCCTACTCCCAGTGCTATAAATCTGCTTTATTGCCTTGTGTTATCCATGACATTTATCCATTGACTATAAAGAGTGAAAACTATGCAAGTAGGCAGACTACAAATGACATAGAAGCTGCATTTCATCTCACAAACAAAAAGATTTTTCTGACTATTTTTCAGGTACTACAAAACACCAACACAGCCAATAGCCAGTTAGGGTTGTGGCCTCCTGATCACTGCCTCAGTTATTTCAAATGTGTCAGAGTGCCACTGTTGTGCTGCTAACAAAGTATGAAAGCAGAATCATTTTATTAAAACTCCTACTCATAGAATCATAGAATCATAGAATCATAGAATCATAGAATCAACCAGGCTGGAAGAGACCTCCAAGATCATCCAGGCCAACCTAGCACCCAGCCCTAGCCAGTCAACTAGACCATGGCACTAAGTGCCTCATCCAGGCTTTGCTTGAACACCTCCAGGGATGGTGACCCCACCACCTCCCTGGGCAGCCCATTCCAATGCCAATCACTCTCTCTGGCAACAACTTCCTCCTAACATCCAGCCTGTACCTACCCCAGCACAACTTGAGACTTTGTCCCCCTGTTCTATTGCTGGTTGCCTGGGAGAAGAGACCAACCCCCACCTGGCTACAGCCTCCCTTCAGGTAGTTGTAGATAGCAATGAGGTCACCCCTGAGCCTCCTCTTCTCCAGGCTAAACACCCCCAGCTCCTTCAGCCTCTCCTCATAGGGTTTGTGCCCCAGGCCTTTCACCAGCTTCATCACCCTCTCCTTAAAACTCTTGGTTGGGAATCCTTTGCTCAGGGATTCCGTGAGCACACTTCCAGGCTTTAAAGGAGTATCAGCTGACAGCTGACACAGAATAGATGATAGATGGATATTTCCCAGCAGTAGTCCTAGAGAATATTTGCCACTGTTGCTCTCTCTATTCTAGGCAGCTGTTTCAGCTAGCTTTTGCATTGCTAACAAGTACTGAGATTAAAATAGATATTTAAAATAGCTTTTTGCTAAGGCTTCACAGAAACCTGTTGGCTGGATACTCTCACAATGACTCACTTCCACAACTCCTACTTCCCACAAACATGTGTGAATCACAAAAAGCTTTAATGAACTGGGATAGCTGTGTAAGGAGACTACATATCATCTAGGTATGCATATTTCACTTCTTTTAATTCTGTGCTCAGCTGTTTCCTTTTCATCTTTCATTTTGTGCCAGGTTTTTATTTTAGATGGGGCAGGCAAGAGGCTGTATTTTTTTTATGTCTCTGCAGACTAAGTCTGGCACACTCCTGGGGTGGTATATATAACAAACCCTCCACTTCAAGAAACTGATCTTCAAAGATTGAAAGCCAAGTCCAAATCTCTTCTTCCTGGGTCAAAATTTTGTAACTTACCTTCTTTTCTACTCTAGGGGTTTTAATATAATGAATGAACACCAGATTACTGTAACAGAGGAGGGGGAGAAAGAGGATAATACTGAAATGTGAAAAGATGTGTTTACCCAATTTCCACACTATAATTAAAAACAACTAGAAGATGCATTGCAGAGGGACCTGGACAGGCTGGATAGGTGGGCAGAGGCCAATGGGATGAGATTTAACAACCCCAAGCAGCGCTACAGGCTGAGGACTGAGTGGCTGGAAAGCAGCCAGGAGGAAAGGGACCTGGGGGTACTGATAGATAGTAGGCTGAAGATGAGCCAGCAGTGTGCCCAGGTGGCCAAGAGAGCCAATGGCATCCTGGCCTGCATCAGGAACAGTGTGGCCAGTAGGACAAGGGAGGTTATTCTTCCCCTGTACTCAGCACTGATCAGGCCACACCTTGAGTCCTGTGTCCAGTTCTGGGCCCCTCAATTCAAGAGAGATGTTGAGGTGCTGGAACATGTCCAGAGAAGGGCAACAAAGCTGGTGAAGGGCCTGGAACACAAACCCTATGAGGAGAGGCTGAGGGAGCTGGGGTTGTTTAGCCTGGAGAAGAGGAGGCTCAGGGGTGACCTCATTGCTCTCTACAACTACCTGAAGGGACATTGTAGCCAGGTGGGGGTTGGTCTCTTCTCCCAGGCAACCAGCAACAGAACAAGGGGACACAGTCTCAAATTGTGCTGGGGTAGGTATAGGCTGGATGTTAGGAGGAAGTTCTTGCCAGAGAGAGTGATTGGCATTGGAATGGGCTGCCCAGGGAGGTGGTGGAGGCACTGTCCCTGGAGGTGTTCAAGCAAAGCCTGGATGAGGCACTTAGTGCCATGGTTTAGTTGATTGGATGGGGCTGGGTGCTCGGTTGGCCTGGATGATCTTGGAGGTCTCTTCCAACCTGGTTGATTCTATGATTCTAAGATGATTTTGGTCTAGCAAAAATTTCTTCAATAGATGTTCAAGTTAATTTTTAATATATTTCTACTAAAATTAGATTCTGCTTCATTACTGAGTCATCTCGAATTTCTCTCAAGGTCTAATTTCACTGTTACATAGGAGATAAGAGGATCTATCTGTCGGTCTTACCTGTGGATTAAAGAATCCAGTCATCCAGAACTGATTTGGTCGTCCACTCTGCAACCAGCTGCTGAACTGCTGGCTTCTTTCAAGGAGCTCTGTAAACCAAAACCCTAAAGTAGCTGACTCCCAGGAAATCTTAAACCATAGTTTTGGAATTCTAGCATCATGCATATTATCCAAGGCATCTTGCAATTCCTCTGACATAATTATGGTTCCTGGAAGATAAGTAAAACATTCAGAATGAACTTTCCCCTGGCTTGCAAAGGCAATTAAAACTTCCAAATTATATTCTGAGTCTAATAATAAACCCTCTTTTGTTGTGCCTTAATTGCATACCTGTTGCACTAATGTCTTATCAGTTTGGAGTTAATTTGCCCAAACTTACAAGGCTTGATTCAAAGTTAAAGGTGGCAAGATAAGTGATATTGATTCTGCTCTTTTGATCAGAAACAAAGTTTTCAAAGAACCCATCCTCCCTCACACACAACCATGTTTGTATTCATTATATTCACACCGTGTTTGGGATGTGGCTCACCACTTAAACATTTTTAATAGCTTTCAATGGCTCCCACATACATGATCAATGATGGAGATATGCTCTGTAGCTCATCTGTATCCTCAGCATGTACTGACAGTGATGACGTTCATGAAATTCATTATTAGCAGTGATAACTTTGTACATTTCCACTATCAAGATTCCCAGTGGGAAAGCAGTTTGTAGAATAAACCTAAAGGCAAGATTTTTTTTTTTTTAATGTTGGTTTTTTTCTTTTTTCTTTCTTTTTTTTCAGGTTCTGTTGGGTTGGTTGTTCTTTTGGGGGGGGGGGGGGGTTTGTTTGCTTGGGTTTTTTTGTTTCTTTGTTGGGTTTTGGTGGTTTGGTTGTTGTTTTTTTTTTCAGTGGCAGTGCATGCTCACATATTCCATACATAGTACTGTTGCCTCCATAAAAATACTGACATTTACTAGGACAAGGACTTTTCATTGACAGCACTAGAGAGTTTCTGTGTCTTATCAGCCTGTACTTCTGATAGTACCTAGAGGCCATGCCTCAGAAGGTCTTTTCTATTCCAGCTAAGATGTTTTAAATTATAGAAATTGACCTTGTAGCTCCCATTCCAATTAAATGTTTGTGTAATACCAGTGTTCAACACACAACTACTGTAATGGCCCCAAGGATTACATAAGATACCAAACAGAGTGCCTAAAGGAAAGAGAAGTGGTCTGAATGACTGCAATCAAGAAGTGCAGCGACCCATTCAAATAAATCTGTATGGATATGTGGCCTGTAGTATGCAAGCATCAAATCTCTTCCTTCCATTGAGGTTGGCAGGTGACCATTTCAGGGGAAGAAGCAAAATAATCACCTGCTCCACTGTTAGGCTCACAACAGGCTGCATGTGTATATTTGCTCCACTGTTAACTTTTTTGGGCTGCAGAGGGACAGGCTCCCTCACTGCGGTCTTCACCATGAGCTGCAAGGGAATGTCTGCTCTAGCAGTCAGAGCACCTCCTCTCTCTCCCTCTTCACTGACCTTTTGTTTGTGGAGTTGTTTCTCTCATATGTCCTCTCTTCTCTGGCTCCATTGTGCTTCTGCAGCAAGTTTTTCCCCTTCTTAAGTATGTTATCACTGAGGCACTACAACCGTTGCTGAAGGGCTCAGCCTTGGCCAGCAGTGGACCATAGGGGAAGCTCCAAGCAGCACCTCACAGAAGTGATGCTACCTAATTGTTGCCATGCAAACCCGATGCACATGTGTTTGGTGTGATGGCTTCCTAGCCAGATTCAGAATCATGCTTTGGGACAGCTGAGAGTCTTTTAGAAGACAATTAATAAACCTCCTCTTTTGGTATAAATCTTTTCTAACATACAGCCAAGAGCACTGCCACTGAAGAAAGAAGCCGTGCTGTGTCTGGGACAGTGCAGCGTTAGAGCATGCATTTTATCCACCCTCTCGAGGCAGAGCAAGCAGAAAAAAAATCATACAACAACACATGTTGGCTTCAGCTTTGAGCAATCTCACTGAGGGCAGAAAATAAGTGAAGAATATCCCATCCGAGCCATTTGATCACTGCCATCTGAACTAGGAAAGAACAAGCTCTTTCATCTCTGGTACTTCATTGTTTTCAGACTGATGAAGACAGCCTTCTCCTGCAACAAAGGTTGTAAGAGAGCCCCATTTTGTTTCCTATTCTTCTGTGCAGGCTGATGCTTTTCAAGTACAGGAATATGACCAGTCTCTGCTCCAAAACAAGTTGAAATCTTTGAGGATATTTGCCCATTATGACTCAGAGTAGCTGCTGAGAATGGTAAGAGTGCTCTTGAGGATGAGGTATGTTCACAGTTCTGACCTTGCCCATATAACTTCACAAATATTTCTAGTGAGTGGGTGTCATTTCTGGCAGTAGGCATACAGTGCTTGAATTTCAGCACTAGATGACATCTGTGGGTGTTGGGATAACATTCCTGATGCCAAAATACTCTGATAGACATTTAAAAAAAAGTGTGTAATTAAAAAATAAAATAATGGTCAGAAATAAAATCAGTAAAACACAAGAAAAACAACAGCATCTCTCTGGAGAAAGGTAGTACAGGTGTTTGAAAAGCTGAATTTGACAAACTGAGCGAGTAGCACGACATCACAGGCTTCTCATATTTAACTTCTGAGAAGCTCAGAGCACTGGATGCCATATGAAGAGACTGAATGTCCTATGAACTTAACATGACAGGCTTCAGTGTTCTATGAATCAGACAAGCCAGCTGCTTATAACTGGGATATTTTGGGGGGCCTATTTCATGGTGTTCCCTTTTTTAAATGGAATAAAGCCTATTTGAAAATGATCAATGAAAAGTTCTGGATGCCACATGGAGAGACTGAATGTCCTAGGAACTTAACATGATAGGTTTGAGTGTTCTATGAATCAGACAAGCCAGCTGCTTATAACTGGGATATTTTGGGGGGCCTATTTCATGGTGTTCCCTTTTTTAAATGGAATAAAGCCTATTTGAAAATGATCAATGAAAGGTTCTGGATGCCACATGGAGAGACTGAATGTCCTAGGAACTTAACATGACAGGTTTGAATGTTCTATGAATCAGACAAGCCAGCTGCTTATAACTGGGATATTTTGGGGGGCCTATTTCATGGTGTTCCCTCTTTTAAATGGAATAAAGCCTATTTGAAAATGATCAATGAAAGGTTCTGGATGCCACATGGAGAGACTGAATGTCCTATGAACTTAACATGACAGGCTTCAGTGTTCTATGAATCACACAAGCCAGCTGCTTGTAACTGGGATATTTTGGGGGGGCTACTTCATGGTGTTCCCTCTTTTAAATGGAATAAAGCCTATTTGAAAATGATCAATGAAAGGTTCTGGATGCCATATGAAGAGACTGAATGTCCTATGAACTTAACATGACAGGCTTCAGTGTTCTATGAATCACACAAGCCAGCTGCTTATAACTTGGATATTTTGGGGGGGCTACTTCATGTTGTTCCCTTTTTTAAATGGAATAAAGCCTATTTGAAAATGATCAATGAAAGGTTCTGGATGCCATATGAAGAGACTGAATGTCCTAGGAACTTAACATGACAGGTTTGAATGTTCTATGAATCAGACAGGACAGTTGTTTATAACTAGTATATTTTGGGGTTTACTTCATGATATTCACTTTCTTGAATGGAATAAAGCCTATTGGAGAAGGTCAAGTCAGTTAAAGACATTAGAGTGCTTCCATGCTTCAGAGATAGTGTGTCACACAGTCGAGCTGTTGCACAGCACAGACAGTTTGGAAATTAGGGCTCCCTGTTTTCATTGCCCTAAATTCATACCATCTCAATTCTAAACTATATCTATTATATTGCTGTGTAGTGAATAAGCCAAAGAAAGCTTTTACTGTTAATTAAGTTAAATCATCTGTTCTTTTAAATCAATCTAGGTTTAGAATGATTCATTAAATAGATATAACGTGATGGATGGAGCAGATCAGGACTATTATTTTGTGGAGTTGTCATTACCATACCCACCACAAGCAGAAGCTAAAAACTGTGGAGTCTGAAAAGTTTTGTATCTACCATTTGAATTTCACATTTAGGGAAGCTCATATTCAAACTAGAAAACATGCATATATCATTTAAATGAGTGGATAAAGATAGGAACAAAAAGTCCAGCATAAACCCCAAAAAAGCCTCAATTCACTGACTGATTTGTTTCCCGCAGGCACAGATGTGAATCAAGGATAACTGGAAGGATTAGGTAGCGTATAAATGAGATGAGGAGAAGCTAGTTCCTCCATCAAGAACAGTTTGCCAATAGCTGACATCATTATTATAGGATTGGAGACTACCCCTTAAGGATAATACTTGCTAGACAATGAGTCTGTTAAGCTAGCCTTAACAGTATACAGAGGAAAAAGCTCAGTGAGAGCATCAATCTATTCTTGACTGCCACAGTTGCAGCTACAGAAGCTGATCTTTTTCAGCCATTAAACCCTACTCAAATTTATCTCCTAAGCAATGAGATTTGTTATTGGAACAGTCACACTTCTTGCCTTCACCATCAAGTGGTAACTATCTATGCTTTGTTTAAAGTGTTGAAGAGAAAAATCCCAACTTACAACTTAATAATCTTTCCTCCCTTACAGCCTTATGGCAACAGCTAACTTGCTTGTGCTTTCCCCAAAGAAAGCATCATTTATTACTTCACTCAAAAGTACAATGTACGGAGAGTACTCACTAAAAGCCCATGTACATTCCCCTATATGTTAAACTTAATCTTTCTTTTTTTTCTTAAAGCTTTTGCATGTTTTGCCAGTTCAGTGACAACCATTTGCTGTGCTGAAGGAAGTCAACTTATTTGCTTCAGACAGTGTTTTGGGTATTTCTTCACTCCTTTTTCACTTGTAGCACTTGCTCACTTCAGTATTCAGAGATGATTTCCAGGAAGCTCCCAGGAGCTCGTTTAACTCCACCATGCTGCTTCAATTCCAAGGCCTTCAACATTTTATCACCTCCTTTTGCTCCTGGTCTCCAAAAGAGGAAGCCAAAGCTTACAATGCACAACACACTCTGTTGGATCATCTCTATTCTGTTTCCTGTTAGTTCCCACTGTCCTTTTCTGCTGCAGAAACCTCTGTTTTAATTCCTGAAGTCAGAGACATGAAAGGAACTGAGAAACTTGAGTGGTGTGTGATTTTTCAGAGAGAAGAGTGCAGAAATCCTGGATTGTCTGCAATAGCTAATTCCTTCAGTCAGTAAGAAGGCAATGTGAAAACAGCCTTGTTCTGAAGACCTACCAGCTCCAGTACTAAATATACTTGTGCACCCACCAAAACAAACAAACCAACAAACCCAAATGCACACTCCCCCCCAGACCAATTGCAAAGCAATAATTTGAAGAAGGAAATGCATGGACATCTCCCCAAAGGTAATACAGATCACTAGCCTGAGCTGGAGTAGCAGAACAACTATTCTCTGCAATTTGTCTTAAATGTGCAGTGTATGTTTCTAAACAGTTGTCCTGGCCAGCATCATGGCAAGCATACAAAACACTTATTAAGCGATCCAGAAATAACATGCCACACTTTTTAAAGGACAACACCAGGCATTCTGACATTATTAGGAGGATCAGAAGTAAATAATGGATGAGAGCTGCTAAGCAAAGAGTATCTATGCCACAAGACATACTAGGCTCATCCTCTCCATTCCTCAAATGAATTCCCTGTTGTTACAGTCCATCAATATCCTCAGTGAGTGCTCTTAACCATCATCAAATAAAATTCTCATCCAAAAGTGGAATCCACAGATGAACCCTACAAGCCACATGCACACACACTGTAGGAATTAATAAGGTAAGAGCCCAAGATCCTTCAGTCCGAAAGCCTATTGCCATCAGCAGCAGGCAAAACTCAAACTGTGTTAGTGTTAGCAGTCTCGAGGCATCACAAGTCAAAAGAGAACTTAGCCAGCTAGTGGGAATGTGTCCATCATCCTCTCCTTCATGGCTAATGATGCTCTCTGTGCACTCTGGTGAGATTGGTTTCATGAGCTTCAGTTTTTCACCATGTAGATTGGCGTAAATTATAAGGTACCCCTTTGGGCTTTTTTTGAGTGCATTTATACCCTTCTTGTGAGGTACTACATACAGAAATCCCTTTCAGCAACAGTATTCTGAGTTGGAAAAAAAATAGTGAACCTTTACCTCGTTCTTTAAGGGCCTTCACACACAGGTTTGTGTAGATGATGTAGGAATTCTAAAAGAGTTCTGTTATGTATGCAGAGCCATATGATACCTCATATCTATGTGTAGTTCTGTGTGTTCCAACATCTCCTTATATGAATGGCAACAAGGAAATTCTCAAGGCCAAAATGCTGGCAGGTAATAGGGATGGTGAGTAGGTAAAAGCAGGTTATGAAAAAAGAAGTTTTTTAATAAGGTATTAAATCAATGACTGAGATGTACAGCAACTAGTAAAACGTACCAGTATTCCTCAAGGCCTTATTTCTAACAGTTATTACTCAGCTTTGCCTGTGTTACAAAGCTCAGAAACTATTAGCAATGCATACATTTTCACTCTGCAGTATCTTCTGTCTTAATAGTCACACCTGCATTTTCTCACACTTCTCAACCTGGCCTAAACTGTATCTGAAACATGCATTTTCATGTAGGTTATGTGTCATTTAGACATGATATATTTCTGTGTGGATACCAAGAAGGCAAATAGCAAAGTTCCATCTCCTCTCAGTAATATCCTTGTCCCTGATCCTACTATCCCTAAAGCTCTGCTTGCCCTCTCTTTGACTGTAAGAAAAGAGCAACCTGTGAGTTTTCTGTTTAACAAGGCAGCATGTGCAGGTTGTGCACAGAATGCCTCTTCTCACTTTGGTCACCAACAGAACATACACTAGGCTGCATCAAAATGCTCAACATTTCTACCTCAGCGCATGGAGAAATAAAGACACCCCCCCCCCCCCAGTCCCACAGATAGGCCACATTCAGTTCCACTCTAAAGCAAATTTGAAGAGACTAGGAATAACTAGTCATTAGAATTTACTGCATTTATAGACACTATCTCCATTAGTAGGAGAGGCATTCTGAAGTGCCTACTCTCCAATAAACAGCTAGAGCATGGGTATTGCATGCCAGAAGATGCTGTGGAGAAAGGGAAGGCATGTACACAGGAACTCTATCATTCACACACTGCCCTACAAGGAACATGGCCATCTTCTGTCAGGGGCTCAAAATCCAATGTTCATAACCCACTAGGGTCTGGAGTTTTGATTGAAATTCTAAGTATTACTGATTCTTATCTCTAAAAAGTTTTCTTTCTTTAGAACCTAGTCTGTGTTTAGGTCACTTGAGAGGACAATTATCATTGCTGTTTTCTGATTTATGTGAAGCTCTGCATTATACCAACTGTGAAATGCATTCTGGGCAATCAATAAGTAATTAAAATAGAACTAATGGTTGGGACATAACTGAGAGTAAAAAGTGCAGCTACAATCTAATTATTACAATTTGATCCAACAGAACTATCCCTCCAGGCAGCAAAGTTTATTGGTGGAGATGCAGGCTTGTGGTACACGGCTGCCAACAAACATTGGACACATGCTGAGCATCCTCACTTCTCCTAAAAGCTGAACACTGCTCAATCTGCCCTCTGGACAGAGGGATAAAACTGTCTCTGCTAATTCCCTCAACATCCCCCATGTTCAGTTGCCCATGGACTGTCACTGAGGAGGTTTTTATAGTAACTCAAATGTAGCTCAGTGAGCAACAGCAGAATGACAAGGTCCATCTGTTCGCATCCAACCTATAGCACTAAATATTCAGATCTCCTTTCACAGCTACATGACACAACATGAAGATATGCTATACATAAAATTTCTTTGAGACTTTAGATCTGCTCTAAATGGATGTTCAGGCCTCAACAGGTCCATGAAGCCAGATACATGAGCAATGCACATGTCAAAATTCATACAACCAGCTTGAGCATGCAGATCAGATGATGAGGAGAGGCTGAGGGAGCTGGGCCTGTTTAGCCTGGAGAAGAGGAGGCTCAGGGGTGATCTTATTACTGTCTACAACTACCTGAAAGGGCATTGTAGCCAGGTGGGGGGTGGCCTCTTCTCCCAGGCAACCAGCAATAAAACAAGGGGACACAGTCTCAAGTTGTGCCAGGGTAGGTATAGGCTGGATATTAGGAAGAAGTTCTTCACAGAGAGAGTGATTTGCCATTGGAATGGGCTGCCCAGGGAGGTGGTGGAGGCACTGTCCCTGGGGGTCTTCAAGAAAAGCCTGGATGAGGCACTTAGTGCCATGGTCTAGTTGATTGGATAGGGCAGGGTGATAGGTTGGACTGGATGAGCTTGGAGGTCTCTTCCAACCTGGTTGATTCTATGATTCTATGATTCTATGATTGTAAAGAAAAAGAAGCACCTTAGATGATCTGAGGCTGAAGCTGACTAGTTTGAGGGGGGAATTTAGTATGACAGAGTTTAGGAGTTTCCCTTTTGATGTTCTTTCCATTCCCTAAATAAGACTCTACCACATGTACTTCATATATCATTAATCTTTCAGAAGCCATTCACTGTTCCTGTTAAATACACATCCGTTTCACAGTAATTTTTCATTATCTTTAACTTGCCTGTCCTTAAGAAAATTACAATGTTTTAGAGGATTGCACAAAAGCTACAACATTAACTTGATTAAACACCTAGTAGAGGACTATGTCCACTGTGGAACTGAATACTAAGTGCAAATAAATCTTGTTACTCATCCACCCCTCTGCAGAACATTGCACATTTTGAGACTTTAAACGTATCTGTCACAATCAAGGAAAGATGAATACTTTATTGGATGGAAAGCATTATTTTAATTTACTTGAAAAGGGACTCAATGCACATACAAAAGGAAACTTCCAGCTCAGTACTGAAACAGAGAATAACTGTTTCTTCCAGCTTGATCTTTACGTAGCTTATTACAGGGCATAGAAGCTAATTAGCCTTGGGCACATTTATGAACCTCTTTCCTAGATTCAGATTTGAGGCATGATGTTTCTGAAGCACGCATCATTGCCTCAGTGTATCACACAAATGATAGGGGGAAATAGCTTTTGATTCTTATGTAACAAAAATACAAATTAAAGACATTTTCCTTCATGAAAGGATCTGTCAAAAGACTGGAAAAGATGAGAATGACAGGTTAGACTACTGGCATCATCTGTAGCAGAAGGTAGGCATTCTGGTTTTCTCCCTGTGGGGACAGTTTTCTATCTCAGGTATTTTTTGCCTGGAGAACAGCAGACCTGACTGAGATCCTCACCAGAGGGAGTGAATCATTCCTACTTCGTTTTCATTTATGCTGAGCAACAGCTTATGTTCCTTCCTGGAGCAGACAATAACATCAGTCCTTTCTTTTTCCTCACTTCTTTTCTGATCAATTTTTCCATCTGCTTCTAGTTGCCTGCACTCTTGATTTATTTTAACTACATTCACCATTGCTCACTTTCAGCAAGGCTCCTGTCTCTGAGAGGAAGAGAATGCTGTTCTCTATCTCTTGTGATGGCTAAAAGAAGAACCCTATCACTCTCTTCTGACTTCACTCCCATTCATTTTAGCTTCCATTTAAAGACATCCTATTTGGTGCAATCAGTTTAACCAATACTGCAAATCTCACATTCAGTTAGAGACTTTACCACCTGGCCTCCTGAGTGTCCTGTCTCTTAACTATTTAGCAGCAACACTTTTACCTTGTTCTATATGATTATGCCTCAGCTTAACTTCATAAAATTCTCTGGCACATGACCTGTGAACCTAATCAGGCAATGCAGCTCCTTTGAGCTCTACAGAGATCCTGGAGAGAATCACAGAAGTGTAGTAATGCTATGAGGCGTGAACTGCACTACTGAAGCACATGCATACAGAATAAATTAAGGAGAAGTGCCCTTAGAGATGAAAACAGAAGGCTTTAAGGGGTGGCATTAGTGGTCCTCCAACGGAGAGATAAAAAGAGAAAAAAAAATAAAGGTTGAAGAGAACAAAAGAGACTGAAGTAGAAAGGAATGAAAGGAAGTATAGGCTGGATGTTAGGAAGAAGTTCTTCACAGAGAGAGTGATTTCCCATTGGAATGGGCTGCCCAGGGAGGTGGTGGAGGCACCGTCCCTGGGGGTCTTCAAGAAATGACTGGATGAGGCACTTAGTGCCATGGTCTAGTTGATTGGATAGGGCTGGGTGCTAGGTTGGACTGGATGATCTTGGAGGTCTCTTCCAACCTGGTTGATTCTATGATTCTATGAAGGGAAATACTTATTTAGTTACATAGGATAGGCAACAACTAGTAATAAAGACTGCATCTTAATGAGTGTGATGTTAAATACTGTAACTTACCATCGATAGCCAACTTGAGATCCACCAGAGTAGTTCTAACTCTTGATATAACGTGTTGCATGCGGTCAATTTCTTGACGAAGAAAGATGTTCATGGGTTGAATGGCTCCCATCTTTTGAAGCTGGGCTTTCACCTGAATGACAATAGTGCAATGATTATAAAATATAATCTCCTGTTTCCCTTGCAACAATTTTTGAAAGCAAAACAATGTTGTGGGGATTTTTTTTTTCAATTGCATTGCATAATTCTTGAGAAAAGAAACCCTTATGTAACAGAAGGCCATCCAAGTCCTGTGCCAACTGCAAGATTTAGCACACTGTGACTCATTAGCTTACCAAAAGGAGCTCCTCCATCATTCTAAGAAGGGAAAGTTCCCTCTTTTTGAAATGACACAGCAGTTCTGTCCTTGTTAGGCTGTGGGATCTTAGATCTTAGATATCTGAACATGAGCCAGCAGTGTGCCCAGGTGGCCAAGAGAGCCAGTGGCATCCTGGCCTGCATCAGGAATGGTGTGGTCAGCAGGAGCAGGGAGGTCATTCTGCCCCTGTACTCTGCACTGGTTAGACCACACCTTGAGTACTGCATTCAGTTCTGGGCCCCCCAGTTTAGGAGGGACATTGAGATGCTTGAGCGTGTCCAGAGATGGGTGATGAGGCTGGTGAGAGGCCTTGAACACAGCCCTACGAGGAGAGGCTGAGGGAGCTGGGATTGTTTAGCCTGGAGAAGAGGAGGCTCAGGGGAGACCTTATTGCTGTCTACAACTACCTGAGGGGTGGTTGTGGCCAGGAGGAGGTTGCTCTCTTCTCTCAGGTGGACAGCACCAGAATGAGAGGACACAGCCTCAAGCTATGCCAGGGGAAATTTAGGCTTGAGGTGAGGAGAAAGTTCTTCCCTGAGAGAGTCATTGGACACTGGAATGGGCTGCCCGGGGAGGTGGTGGAGTCGCTGTCCCTGGAGCTGTTCAAGGCAGGATTGGACGTGGCACTTGGTGCCATGGTCTAGCCTTGAGCTCTGTGGTAAAGGGTTGGACTTGATGATCTGTGAGGTCTCTTCCAACCTTGGTGATACTGTGATACTGTGCTCTTAAAAAAAACCCAAACCACATGCTATACAAAAGCATGTTTGATCGTAACTTCTTTCTATTTCCACACTGTGTTAGGTGAAGTTTTTCACTTCCTGCCTTGCTGAGTTGCAATTATGCTACAGATGGAGTTTGACTTAACAAGTGCAATGATATGTAGAAGCTGCTACTTCCAATAGCACACGACTCACTCATAAGACAAGGTGTTCATGGATGCATTACTGCAGAGGCAAGATTTCCCAGAATAACAGAGATGCCATGGAATCCTGCTATACCATTATGTGTGCCTTCCTGTAGGTAGAAGCTTTTAGTCTTCTTAATTTTTAATGATGACAGTTTCACTCATATTGAACAGAGAATATTTGCAAAATGTCTATGTTACTTCAGGACATGTCACAGCAATAACAGGAAAAGACTTCCCTGCCTTGCTTTTTGCATGATGTGCATACAATATGCTTCAGACATACACTGTATGTTACACTTATACCAAACATCCCTGTATAACAGTGATGAGAGACAATTTAGTGGCATCTGAAGAAATGGTGGTGCCAGTATTTCATACACTACCAGAACTTTAGATTGCCCAGGGAGGTGATGGAGTCACCGTCCCTGGAGGTGCTCAAGAAAAGCCTGGATGAGGCACTTAGTGCCATGGTCTAGTTGACTGGCTAGGGCTGGGTGCTAGGTTGGACTGGATGATCTTGGAGGTCTCTTCCAACCTGGTTGATTCTGTGATTCTGTGATTAAGACTTTCAAGTGTTTTTCTCTAGTATGATTCAGCTTTCAGAAAGCAAATAGCCCTTGGCACTGACTACCACTCAGTCACACACATAGAGATAGAATATTAATAAACCTTTTTCATAGTTATTAATAACATTTGTTTGGCTATCAAAAATAATAACCAATAATTAGTTCTGTATAAATTCATAACAGTCATCTTTCACACTGAAGCAGCCTGAACCCTAATTTTTGCCACAGTCACTCCTTTCCTAGGCAGGTGAAAATCTGCAAGGGGATTCTGGAACCAAAAAGAGATCTCCAACAGTAAAATAAGATCTTAAATCCATTAACGTATTATTAGAAAGCCGACACAGATGATCAGTACCAGAATAGTTTAAGAGCTTATTTTGAACTAACAAACAAAAGATGAAGAGTTAGAAGGTCTGTTCTGTCAAAAATCAGAACATCATTGGAATTGTGTTGTAGCCAAGTAGATGTGTTAGTTTGAAGCAGGCTAGAATGTTTTGGTGAGAAGAACTAGATTCCAGGCTGTGAAAGGAAAACAATGGTGATGTCTACTTCACTCATAGGCTTGCTGAGATGTATAGGAACAAGAAATAAAAACATAGATAACCACTCTCACTTGGGCTGCTGGCTGAGCTGCATCTTGCTCTCTAACCTCACTCTCCATTTTGGACTAATCCACTTTGCTTCTTAACCCTCTGGACTAACCTCCATTCTTCTTTGGGACTGGGGTAAGGTTGAGAGGGTCAGGGGGAAGGTGCAGGGGTGGTTGAGAGCCCCTCCTGGGGACTCAGGTTTCTGGGAGGGGAGTTGTGTTTCTGTATTACCTTTTACCTTGTCTATTTCTGTCTATAACTGTATACACTGTAAATATCTGCTTGTATATTGTGCTAGCTGTAAATATAAGCTTCATTCATACTTCCAGAGCCGGCTGAGTCTAGCCTGGGTGATTTCCAAAGTGGGAGGAGGCAGGGAACACTCAAACCATCACAGTAGGAGACACAAGACTTGATATTAAGGCATGCTATTTCATCAAGGTTAGAAGTTCACTGTATTTTGCTTTGTATTTTTCATAAATATATGTATAGTTTTATATATTATTCTGTATACTGTATTTTATACCCAAATAATAAACACTACAGATATTACACTGAACAGATTAATAGAATATAGCAGTTGAGTCGCTGTAATTGCTAGGATGAATTAGCAAATGCTTTGGCAATTTCCAATTCCCAAGTTTCGACTTCCAAGACCAATAAGAGACTCATTTTCAACTCCATATACTATTCTCTTTGGGAAACAGCTATCAGCAAGGTTATTAATCATATTTTAATCACAGGGACCCATGAGTTTGTCGGACAGAATGTCCAACAAATAGGTGGCAGCCAATTATGCTAATGCTTTGCAGTGTGACAGTTCATTTTACAGACTGAGTTAATGTACTTCTTCCTGTAAAAGAGAAAAAAACTACAATCAGCTATCACAAGACCACAGCTGAGACAATAAATTCCTTTGGGATAGTTTACACAATCAAGTATTCTGATTCTTTTTTCATACAAAATCAAAGGAAAGCTTCTGCTTTCTGAAAATGTCACAGGAATTGATAATTCTCCCTCTGTCAAAAAAAAAAAAAGTTTGATTTATTCCCCAACCCCCCCCAATAATATTTGGAAATCTACTGCATACCACTACTATGAAAGAAGTTAGACAAAATATAGTCTACACATTTTATCCTTTAAATAAGAAATATATTTCTTTTGTAGTCTATTTTGGGGATCATTTAGTGGAAAAAATTCTCCTATTTGAGAAAATATTTTATGGAAGATATTGCTAATGTGGTTATTTCCCTGAATATTTCTATTTTTCACAGTATCACAGTATCACCAAGGTTGGAAGAGACCTCACAGATCATCAAGTCCAACCCTTTACCACAGAGCTCAAGGACAGACCATGGCACCAAGTGCCACGTCCAATCCTGCCTTGAACAGCTCCAGGGACAGCGACTCCACCACCTCCCCGGGCAGCCCATTCCAGTGTCCAATGACTCTCTCAGTGAAGAACTTTCTCCTCACCTCGAGCCTAAATCTCCCCTGGCGCAGCCTGAGGCTGTGTCCTCCTGGTGCTGGCCACCTGAGAGAAGAGAGCAACCTCCCCCTGGCCACAACCTCCCCTCAGGTAGTTGTAGACAGCAATAAGGTCTCCCCTGAGCCTCCTCTTCTCCAGGCTAACCAATCCCAGCTCCCTCAGCCTCTCCTCGTAGGGCTGTGCTCAAGGCCTCTCACCAGCCTCGTCGCCCTTCTCTGGACACACTCAAGCATCTCAATGTCCCTCCTAAACTGGGGGGCCCAGAACTGAACACAGTACTCAAGGTGTGGTCTAAGCAGTGCAGAGTACAGGGGCAGAATGACCTCCCTGCTCCTCCTGACCACACCATTCCTGATGCAGGCCAGGATGCCACTGGCTCTCTTGGCCACCTGGGCACACTGCTGGCTCATGTTCAGGTGGGTATCAATCAGCACCCCCAGATCCCTCTCTGTCTGGCTGCTCTCCAGCCACTCCGACCCCAGCCTGTATCTCTGCATGGGGTTGCTGTGGCCAAAGTGCAGCACCCTGCACTTGGAGCTATTGAACCCCATCCCACTGGACTCTGCCCATCTGTCCAGGCGGTCAAGGTCCCGCTGCAGAGCCCTTCTGCCCTCCAACCCAGCCACAAAGAGAAAATAATATCAATATTTCAAAATACGAATGTACTGATAGTTTCACTAGTGAATTCTCAGCATGTAAACATTCTTCAGATTTATTTTCACATACCTACAAAAAGATCTGCAACGTTTTGAATAATGGAGTGAACCAATGATGAGACATTTGTTAATCCATCCAATATATGCTTGCAACACTGAGCCTGGAGCACCAAGCATAACCAGATATGAAAACTGAGAATAGTTACACACTTCCTTCCTTATTGTATATGAATCAATCCTGACCTTCAGTGAGATTTACGAGGTGTGACATAGTGCCTTTCCTGGAAATCTTTCTCTTAAGATTAGTTTTAAATACCAGCTCTGAGGTATGGTTGACTAGTTTTGTATTAGAATTATTGTCAAGCACTCAGATTACTTACTTCTAGTGCTGTATTTATTATGACATAAAGAGATGGATACCAACTGGCAGTAAAACAATCTCCAGAGAGAAAGTTCACTAGCCAAAATAACCTTTCTGAGATTAATATACTAATTCCATAAAGCCTACTTACAACATCTCTTTTCATTATGCAAACAGCTGCCAGCTAACATAAAACAAAGTGATTTAAGACAAGAGTAACTAAAATCATAATCTTAATAGCTTTGTCCACACGAATTGGCAATGCATTTATCTACTATGTCAGGCTCCTCTATGCATCTTTCTTAGCTGTCCTCAAGTCACCAACTCCTTTGTTACCACACACTTCATAGGATATTCAGCAGAAAAGTGTTTGCCACATACATGTAGGAAATGCTGTTCTTTTCAGTTAGACTTGGTTACTTGCTAATATTCTTTGTTAGCAAAAATAGGACTTTGATCATTCTGTGACATGGTCTAAGTAAGAGGCCTGAAAGACGAGCTCATGGTGTGATAGTGGTCCTCGACCCAGCTGTATACACAGATGTAATCAACGAAATCTGTAGAAAGAAGCTAAAGCTTTTTTGGCTGGGTGACCACTGCATCTGGTAAGTAAACCAGAAGCACCTTACAAAAGCACCTACATTAGTGGCTCCATTCAGATTTCACTTTTTTTTTTCCAGCACAACACTAGCACTGAAAAGTAGACTTCATGCACACAAACTGGCTTAGTTTCAAATTAAAGCCAAAAGGCTGACTTAAGGGAGTCTAACCTACTGCAAGGACTATAAGTATTCAGCCTACAGACCCAGACTAGAGTTAGACCAAAGTAAATTTCCCAGTAAAATATCCACTGCAGGCCTGGGGTCCTGAGATGAACTCCTAATTCTATGCAATACTTGCTAATGTAGTCATAGCCTTAGTAGAAGATAAGGTGAAATCAATACTACATAAATATTTAATGAAAAAGACATGGCTACTTGGGTTAAAAGCCAACCTCCAATACAGTGCAGTATCTTCAGAATCTCTCCATCTATTCCCTAGCAAGCTGTTTTTCAAGCTGCAAGGATCATTTTCATTATAAACCCCTCTGTGTGACAGGCTGACATTTACTCTTGCATCTACCTTCACTCACAAGACTAGACCTAATAATTTTGCCATTAACCTGTTACCTGTAAGGCAAGATCCAGAAAGAAAAGTGGTCATGAAAGCCTCTGCCTTAGGAGTGAAAAAAATGAAGACATTTTTCAGGCCAGAAGGAAGGATTATTTTTCTCTGTGTCAAAGTGGAGTCTGATAAAGCACACAGAAGTGACGTCCTTTGTTTATAGTCTTTTGGGTGGACATTGAGTCAGTTGACTAGAGAGGAAACATCACATGAAAACAACAAAAGGAGTACATCTTCTGGGGTAAAGTGGCTTCTTTGTTTTGAGAGATATTTCTGAAGTCATTGCCAAAGGCTAGTAATTTAGAAGTTAAGGCCACCATGTGACAGCCTGAATTTTCTCTTTCTCTGGATTCATAATGTATCAAGAGAGAGTACAATCTGGAGCTCTGAATATCAGCAAATAATTGGTTTCAGTACCATCTGTCTCTAACCTATTCTGCTGTGGTTTTAACTGTCAGCAGATTCACTCCATACTTTCTAAAGGCAACCACAGAACCTGATCAAAGACACTGAAGGCACCTGCCACTTCTGCTGAAGAATATTTGCTTTTAATTATCTTACTTTGTTTCCTAATTTTTTTGCTCCTTCTCTCCAGAGATATTATCTCTATATCTGGATTTCCAAAGAGCACTACATCACAGCCTTACTGGAGCACAATATTCTTCTAAAAGCAAATCCAAGCTGTGTCACTAAGACTAATGAATGCTTTTCATTTTACTGCTCCTATCCAATGAGGCATGCATAAAACCACTTTTTGACACACTCCCTCAGTGCCTTACAATTTAGTATATTAGTTTCATTTGTTTCAGGGCTGCAAAACTTATCTGGTGTGTAATAATGTCATGAACACAGGTAGGAAAGTCCTGAATGACCAAATGTTGACTTAAGTCGACAAACAACAGAACTCATCTCTTTCCCTTTTTTCCTGACATCACTGGAATAATGGAATCCATTTCAGTCCTTATATTTGCAAGCTTAATTTCATCTGCCTATTACATTGTAGCTTCTCTTAAAGTCTGGTGCTTCTTCCCACAGAGGACATCTAGACTCATTTCTTTTCTGAGCTGACTAATTAAATTCTTGGTTATATGTTATGAACATATTTTTTTTCTTGTGATATTTTAGACATTCTCCTTTTTTTTTTTTTTTGTCAGTTTATGCAACATTCATTTTAGAATGTAGCCTTCTTTACAGCTTCCTCTTGCCATCTTTGCCTTTTCTAAGAGGTTCCAGAATAAAAGAGCTTCAGTTAAAAGAGAAACATGTTTGATACAGACTTCTTACTGTAGTAGAATTATCCATACTCCTGGTTCACAAACAACTGCAGCAAAGAGGGAGAACTAAGTATTTATAGCACAAAAAGGAAATTCCCCTCCAACAATGAAAACATTGATAAAACCTAAATCAGTCCTAAGATCTGGAGAATGAGAAAAGGGTATCAGGCAAATGAAGAAGGAAATACTGAAGAATCAGGAACAGGAAGAAGTAATGCCAAATCTCATAACACAGCAGAAGTAAATTCTGAAGCTGTAGTGCAGCTTAGACGTTTCTAACACTTTTTGCATCCAAAACGAGGTACAGGAGAACACATTATTAGCAATAAATGATGGGATGATGTTCTGTACGTAGTCAGTGCAAAGGAATAACTACCATGACACAGAAACAAGGTGCAATTTTTAGATGGCTATGTGGAAAAGTACCATGTCATCCATCAGCAATATGAACTGAAGTAACAGCACATAGAGTGGTGTGATTAATCAAAGTGCTATTCACAGATCAAGATGTACAGAGCCTGAGAAAACTAGAAATCACCAGCAAGAGGTAGTGTCTACGCTTATTGATAAGAGAATGAAACAAATTTATATCCTGAGCTCAAAATACATAAAATCTAAGGAAAAAACCAGGTCCAACAGGACATCCTCTGACTATGCCTCTTAAGAATAAGAAAACACGGGGTGGGGCAGCAAGCTGTTGTTAAAGAATTAATACTTTATACTGGTTAGTCCTGTACAAACACAAATCTCCTTACTTGAATTATAAGAGAACAGCTGTCAAGCAAATTGAAGCAAAAGATGTTTCCTTAAAGCTCGGAGAAGTTGTTACAGAAGTGGTACAGAAACAAAGAACAATCTAACTGTGAGCATCATTATGAAGATGATTGCTTATAAGAAAATGAAAACCTGCATGTATGATTGGCAGAACATGAGAAAAGACAACAGCCTGTCACGTTACTGGATGATGAGAGTGAAACAGCAATTAGTGGTGAATTTTTTGTACAGTCACATGGAAAAGTATGTATTGTACCCAAATACAGTAGTAATACAGAACTAAGTTGAGAGTGCAGGGGGGAACTTCTAAAATAAACCCTCCAACCCCTTTGTTGTTGGCTACAACTCCTGGCACTGTAACCAGTTGTCTCCAAAGCCAAGACACAAGAAAGTGACTAAAAAGGGAGGCCTGCTCTATGTGTGTTTTGTGTGAATGATCTGGGAGATTAAACCAAGAAGGAATGAGAGTGAATGAGACCAAGATCAAACAGAAGAAATTACAAGGGGGAATAGTATTTCTTCTAACTGCTTAGAAAAGAAATTTGGATTAGACAAGCATATGTGCATTTCACAAGACCAAAACACACTGAACAGATTTCCCAGGGGTAAAATTTGGTTACAATATAAAGTCCAGTACTACTGCTGTTTTCTGAGTATTACAAACTCTTCAGAAGGGAAAAAAAGGTGACAGTTTAACAATGGAATGAAGAAATATTCCTTTGGAGGATTTCACAAACACATTGAAAAAAAAATAGCTCAATACACATATTACAAACAGGGCAAAACCATAGGTGCTACCCAGGCATAAAAAATTAGTTCCATTAAAAACCTTTTCTCTAATAGGAAGGATAAGGGAAAAGGTGTAGATTCTAGATGTAGAGCTAAGGTGTACATTATTAAATTAGTAAGTAAGTGCTGTTATTATAGTTACTGTAATTTTATTTGCTATTTCTAATATTTAATTACTGTTAAATCATAATGTGAAAAATAGAAAACTGACTCATTTTCAAAGAAAATTCTACAAACAAATTCTTTATATGCCATCAATGGAAAACAATAAGCAGGTGAAAGAAAAAGAGAGATACAAGCAAGTATGGATGGAAATATAACTGCATGGAGAAAGCCTTCAGGAAACATCACCAAAAAAAAGCTGCTGCTTGTAAGTAGCCATGAAGGAATGAAAAGAGAAGTTCTGAGCCAAATTCTGACAGTACAGAAGAGGCTATTTATGTAAGACATATTACATTGGAGATGAATAGTAGAACAGAAGACAGGAAATAATGTCAGGGCTTCAACACTACTGTCTGTAACCTAAGTAGACATTCTAAATTGGCCAGAGAAGAAAATAAAGTATAACATAGCAACCCTACATTCTGGGTACTCTGCAAACTTGGACTGTAACCAAGGGGAAAAAAAGCACTATCAGTGCAAAACAGGGTTGTAAATAATAAAATCATGGGAAGTGAGAAGTTTTCAGCAGTTTCTGTTCACAAAATAAATGGCAAGACACAATATCCTACTTACAAAATCACGCAAACTGACGCTGGATATTTCCTCTTAAAGAGACCATTAACCAAAAATGCATGCAAAGATTGATAAATATTTGTTATGCTTCAAACTTCAAAAAACATGGGGCATGAAAAGGTCATGGATAAAATCTGGTATTCATAATAAGAGTAGGTAAACTGTAATTATTATAAGATCACTGGTTGTTGTGGAGGGCCTGTAGGACCAAAAGCAGGCTTGTTTATGCCTATGCCAATGCCAATGCCATGCCTGGACATGTTTTTCTGCCAGGACCCCTGGTTGTAAACAAGTTGTGTAAGCCCCACATATCCAGCTCGTGTCCCATGTGATCCCCATATTTGGAAAAGTCCAGGCAAGAGCTTCTGCCTATTATGGTAAGGTTTGGCTGACTGCCAACCTGATTGGTCATTCTAGTGGCCAAAGGGACCATTAATCTTGGCCCACATTCAATAAATAGGGGTGCACAGGTAAACAAAGTGCTCAGTTCTGACTCACCTGCTCAGCTCAGACCCTCAGGCACAGACCCTGCATAGCTCAGCCACTCAGATGCTCAGAGGCCCAGACCTCATGCTCTGACTCACTCGCAGCTCACCTGCCTGCGTACCTTTCTTGCAGAGCTCATTTAAGCCTGCACGTATATATATATATATATATATTTATGGAGCCTATAGCCTCCTATGTCAGCTGTGCACATCTGCACGCTACGGCGTTATCAGGACCAGATCCTGTATTGCATTTACCTAAGGAGCTCAGACTCTCAGCAGCCGCACACTTTGCATGCCTGCTGCCTATCATTGCCTGGAAACAGCCACTGCCACTGAGATAACCAGGAAGCAGACCCTGGAGTGTCTGCACACACACATGGCCTGCTAGCTGTGACAACCATGCCAGAGACAGCATGATATTCTCCTGCTCCTCAGATCCTGCCAGCTGAGAATTCCTGGACAGAAGCATCCAGAAGAAGCCAGCAGCACCAAAGGCAGAGATCACCTCTTCGCCAGGAGAAAAGGTCAGAAACCTATTTCCCCAGAAGCTGGCAAGATTCATCCTTTCCCCTCAAGCCAGGAGGATTCCAGCCTCAGAGTCCACAGGCAGAGACCCTGGAGAATTGGACATTCACACAGGCTGTGACGCAGCCCCAAAGGGTGATTAATAACTGATGAGTTGTGAGTAAAAGCTTTAATACCTCTGTAATGTAAATTGCCTCTGCCACAGAGCAGAATCAGTTTCAGCCCGCTCTGCCAGGCAAATAGCATAGATATCCCAAGCAGCATTAAGCCACAGGGCAAACTCCTCTCTCTGTTTATAGTTTGAATGTTTGCTAGTTAATTAACAAATTTCTATACATATTTTACCCTAGATTGTTTTCATAACTGTGTACTGACCTTTAATATTAATATATGACCTGGACGAGGGGATTGAGTGCAGCATCAGTAAGTTTGCAGATCACACCAAGCTAGGAGCAGGTGTGGAGCTGTTGGAGGGTAGGAGAGCCCTGCAGAGGGACCTGGACAGGCTGGATGGGTGGGCAGAGGCCAGTGGGATGAGATTAAACAAGGCCAAGTGCAGGGTTCTGCACTTTGGCCACAACAACCCCAAGTAGTGCTACAGGCTGGGGACTGAGTGGCTGGAGAGCAGCCAGGAGGAAAGGGACCTGGGGGTACTGGTAGATAGTAGGCTGAAGATGAGGCAGCAGTGTGCCCAGGTGGCCAAGAGAGCCAATGGCATCCTGGCCTGCATCAGGAACAGTGTGGCCAGCAGGACAAGGGAGGTTATTCTGCCCCTGTACTCAGCACTGGTCAGGCCACACCTTGAGTACTGTGTTCAGTTCTGGGCCCCTCAATTCAAGAGAGATGTTGAGGTGCTGGAACGTGTCCAGAGAAGGGCAACAAAGCTGGTGAGGGGCCTGGAACACAAACCCTGTGAGGAGAGGCTGAGGGAGCTGGGCCTGTTTAGCCTGGAGAAGAGGAGGCTCAGGGGGGACCTCACTGCTGTCTACAACTACCTGAAGGAGCATTGTAGCCAGGTGGGGGTTGGTCTCTTCTCCCAGGCAACCAGCAATAGAACAAGGGGACACAGTCTCAAGTTGTGCTGGGGTAGGTATAGGCTGGATGTTAGGAGGAAGTTGTTGCCAGAGAGAGTGATTGGCATTGGAATGGGCTGCCCAGGGAGGTGGTGGAGTCACCATCCCTGGGAGTGTTCAAGAAAAGCCTGGCTGAGGCACTTAGTGCCATGGTCTAGTTGACTGGCTAGGGCTGGGTGCTAGGCTGGGCTGGATGATCTTGGAGGTCTCTTCCAGCCTGGTTGATTCTATGATTCTATGATTCTATACAGTGGTTGCGGGTGGTGAGAGTTCAGAATATTGAGATTAATAAATCTATATTTTTATATCACAGTATCATCAGGGTTGGAAGAGACCTCACAGATCATCATAAAATTATCTCACCCCAATTAATTTATCCCCTCCGCCAAATAGGCATAGGGTCTGAGAATCCCCCTCCATAACACTGGTCCTTCAGAAAGAGGCACCAGTGTCCTTCTTTAAGATACTTAAGAGGGAAAGAATTTCTTAATTTTCTGAGTCAAGGTGACTAAGTGGATGATGTTTCTGAATATTTTAGGTGATAAAGCAAACCAAACATAAAATACTATGCACAATTCGCAGAGCTTTTAAATACACATGCCAGCTGAATTTAAGAACAGCAAACCCCATAAACCATAGAGATACATACATAAAGCATCTGTATCTAGAAAGTGGCATATACCTCGTGAGGGTTATAATCTGGAGGTAGCTTCTCTAGCATCTCATTGGCAAGACGCTGCACCACTGCTTCTCGGCTTTCCCCTCCTCCAGTGCTGCTGTCTTTGGGCTGGATGCTCACTATCGTACTTAAGGTCTCATTAGCCAGGTTAGTCTGGTAAGTTATATCTGCATTAGGGTGAAGTCCAAATACCTTACAGAAAAAAAAGGGGGGGGGGGGGGGGGGGGGGGAGACATGGGGGGAAAATTGTAATTTTCATTAAAAAATTATATCAATGAAAGAATGGAAATAGATAAACAAGGAATAAAACCCACAGTAGATACATATAGGTCAGTGGAAGAACACCCATTTAACTGACTAAGGATCAAGACCAAATTACATAAACCCATTAACACAGGGTGCATATATGACAGTGTTTTCATTCATGTGAGTGGAAGCTTTTGAACCGATTGTCTCCACATAGTAGGCTTTGGATCATACTGTGGCAGGCTTTCAGGGGTTAAAAACAGATGGCTTTCCACTGGTTCAGACTAGAACTTGTTGGAAAAATGTCACATGTGAACACTGAACTCTCATCACGAGCTCCTTGCCTCTCCAGACCTCTTGGTGTTGTACCAGCTCAAATAGATGCCACTAATAATCAGACCAGTTACTAGTTCTAAGACGTTTTTTCACTCATAAGGCATGCAGTACAGTGAATAAAACACTGTCCATATTCAAAGCACCTAAAGATTCTATGACTGATTATATATTTGGGATATTTTACAGTTTAGCTATTTTTGGTTTAAGTCTCTCATGTCTAATTTCCCCCTTTTCTGGAATTGGATTGTTTTATTTAAGATACAGCTAGCACAGAATTACTGCAAAGCTGCCCTTTGTCTGGATGATAATAGCTTTCTCAGAAACTTCCACTGAAGTATCAGTAAGTCTATAATTGTCAAGGTGACAACTGCAACTCTTCTCCAGGAGGAATTGTACAGTGACTTATTTCACAAGCCCTCATTTAATTATAGCTATCAACTATTTCTTACAAACTCTGAACCACTGATCCAGCAATGCGGAAGGTCTCATTTTTCATGTTTTTGTATTTACATTGGAATTGGTATATTGCAGGAAGACACTTATAGCAACCCACTTTTACATACTCTGAGGATTACAGATCACAGTATCACAGTATCACCAAGGTTGGAAGAGACCTCACAGATCATCAAGTCCAACCCTTCACCACAGTGCCCAAGGCTAGACCAGATAGTATCAAATAGGCCATATGTAATACTATTGTGCTTGCAAATTTAGAACCTCAGAGTCAAGGCATAGAAAAGGCTGTACCTGTGACAAAACTGGGAAAGCTGCACTGATTTACACCAGTTGTGGATCTGATCCTTACAATGGCAGCACAAAGAACATACTACTGACCCAATACTGTGTATGAGAGAAAGTGTGGCTTGCAACTACCATGAAATTAGGTTCCAAGCAAGATCTGAGACATTTTACACATAGCACCTTACCCTGAATATTTAGAGCTGTAAAAACTGAAAGATCAATTCACTTTATCATGAATGAAGATATACTCCTTCCTGCTTTTGCTCTTATGGCATAAGGGTTGCTTTTATTCAATTGATTTCATGCCCAGTTCAGAAACATAAAAAGTATCTGCTTTTGTGACTGTAAATTCACAAATATAGCCAAAGACAGGGATGTTATGTGGGAGATTACTTTGGGTCCTATCATTCATGCAAGTGACAGGTGAGAAAACAAGAACAAAGAAATGAGAACAATAAAGCAGTAGGTAGACCAAGATCCTGGATGTCCTGTCAATTAACCAAGAGGCTAAATTTCTCATCTTTTTGGTCCAAATCTCTGTCCATTTTGATTAAAGAGGTGATGTTACACTCTGTCTTTCCATTTTTTCTTAACCTGACACATTTTCAAAACCAAATGCTAAAGCTCTATACCCCTCTGAAATCAGTCATTTTCAAAGGGATTGCTGAACTCAATAGCCCTTTTTCAGAAGTCAGTGTTTATTTGGATCAGAGGTTGAAGTTTCATCAAAAGAGCAAGGGTACTGCAATCAGACTTGTTCAGTCTTCCCTTCTTAACCAAAAATGGGAAGGGGAGGAAGCAAAGATACACTGTTTTGACTAGCACAGTATCTTTTGTGGAATAAAGAAGACTGGGAGCTTAAAAGTTTAAAGGTTTCCATATGCAATTTTGACAGATTTTGGAATGACAGAAGAAAATCAGAGCTTTCTTCCTAACCTGTGAAAATCTGAAGGAGGAAAAGATGTTTAATTCCTGGACTTGATCCTATTTACATAAAAGCAAAAGGTAAAATTCCCCTATGTCAAACCACATATATATTTTTTTTCAAAGGCATCAAAATACTTTAAAAATGCATTACAGTGAGGTGATATAGATTCCCAAGTGTTTAGAAAAGGCACATCCCTGAAAGTGGCACCTGAAATCTGATGCAGTCAGAGGAATCACTTCATGAGTTGGTCTCATATGGATCCCGCTGCATTTACCCTCAGCTTGGCAAAGGTGCACCATTGGCAGCACAAAGACTCTTTTACCACCTTCGGATATTCTAAGGTTTTCAAATGTACTTTATAACCTTGGAATGTTCTTTCTCTCTCAGACAGCACATCATCAGTATCAGAAAACTATTTTTTCTGTTCTGTCTTATTTATCTTTAATAGAACATAGCTCCAAAGGCATTTATCAACCTAACAGTAGTAAGACAAAAATCCAGAGCATTCACTTCTGTTTCACTTTGGACTAATTTCCTCTCATATATATATACTGGAGGAAGGCAAAAGTTGTTGTCTTCCAATCAATGAGACCACTGCAGTATATCCACACTGGATCATGTAAAAGCGGTTGCCAGGAACTACTCTGCACCCTATGCCATGAATTTATGGCAATATCCAAGTCCTCCTGATATCAAAATGGAATAATCTCCTAATTATAAACTACACAATGAGACCATGTACCTTTTAATTTTCTATATTCTCAGTTTGCATGTCTGCTCAATCCCATACAACTGCAACACAAACCAGTTTCATTTCAGAGCCATCTAATTCACACAGGATCACACAGAAACATCCAGGTTGGAAAAGACCTTCAGGATCACCAAGTTCAATCTATAACCCTACTCTACTAAACTGGTCACCTCATATGGCCAACATTTTGATTAAGCATGACTTCTCTTTCTTCATTTGTTGAAAACTGGAATGATGTTTGCTACCTTCCACTCTTCAGGAAACTCCTCCAATCAATACTTTCAATACTCATATGAAGTGACCTGACTACCATCCTCCAGGTTCCTCAGCACTCATGGATGCAACTCACCATGAACATACATTTGTTTAATTGCTCCCCAACGTTGTCCTCTTCCAACAGAGGCAAATTCCTTGTTCTAGACTTCATCTAGAGGACCTAGTATTCCTAGTGGCCAGTTTTACTTGTAAAGACTAAGGCAGAGAAGGCATATATTTTTCATATAATTTCTCACTAGTTCTCCTGCCCCATTCAGCAGTGGACTCACATTTTCCCTAGTCACCTTTTTGCTGATTACATACTTGTAAAATACTTTCTTGTTCCCCTTCATATTCCCTGATAGATTTGATTCCGTTTTGGCCTTTGCTTTCCTAACCTTATCTCTGTTAAGACTGGATGGTAGGTCCACACTTTTGCTCAGTCACCTGTCCCTGCTCCCACCTCTTGTAAATTTCATTTTAATGCCTGAATTGAGCTACAAGCTTACAAGCCACCCAAGTCTCCTGTTGCCTTTGAAATCCTGATTGTTAGGATGGATCATTCTTGAAGTTGCAGGAGGTGATTCCTGAATATAAACAAGTACTCTTGGACTCTTCTTTGTTCCAGGGTCATATCTCACTGGATTTTTCCAAGCCTGGAGGAAACCTCTGCTTTCCTAAAACCCAGGGCTGTGGTCCTGCTTTTTGTCCAACTCCCTCCTCTTAGGATCTTGAAATCCACCACTTGTCATTAAAGTCAAGGTTGACTCCAGATTTAAGACCTCCAACCAGTTCTTCCTTGTCTGTAAGTATCAGGTCCAAGCAAATTTGTTTCCTTGTTGGCTCCTCAGTTATCTGTGGCTGGAAGTTGTCATTAATGCACTCAAGAAATCTCCTAGACTGCTTAGACTGTGCTGTGTCACCCTTATAGTGTATCTTTAGGGTCACTGAAGTCCTCCATGAATGTGAGACTATTCCCCAGTGTTTGAAGAAGTCCTCATCTGCCTCTTCCTGATGAGCAGATCTATACCAGATAACCACTATAATGAGCTGCCTGCTAATCTTAATTTATATATTTATGGATCTGGAAAATATACCTGATGCACTCTTTTACAAAGTCATGCTGTAAAGACAAGGGGTAATGGATGTGAGTTGATACTGGGGTGATTTGGAATGGATGTCAGATTTTTTTTTCATCATTCAAACTATTAGCCATTGGAATAAACTCACAAGGGAGGTGGTGGAATCTCCTACAGTAGACAGTTTCAAGGCCCAGCTTGACAGGGTGTTGGGCCATCTCAGTTAGGTTATACTCTCACCCTGAAAGGTTGAACTAGATGATCTTTGAGGTCTCTTCCAATCTGGTATTCTATGAATCTACGAAAATTATTTATCTGACAAGTTCTCCCTTTAATATATTGAAGTATTTTACCTCAGGTGTATCAATCACTGGCAATTGCTCGATGTACTGCAGATAGTCTTCAACTGTTTTCCCTTTTGGAATAACATAATCTTTATAGAAACAGAATTTTTCACTAAACATATGTTCTCCAAACCACACTCTGGCATATGTATTCAGCAGTGCCTTGTCAAGGTCATCAGTTACACGGCCACCATACTGTACTTCTCCAATCATGTAGCGAACGCAGCTCCAGTTCACTCCACGCTTAATGTCCATATCATCCAAATGATTCTGAACAAATTGCACACTGGCTGTGAAGTCTGCCTGATTAAATTCATAAGGAATATTCCAGCCCAGTGGACCAAACTTTCGCCTTTCCTGTAAAATAGATAAAAATAAAGGGCTGATGGGTAGTAATTGTGAAGGAAGCACTGTTTTTGATGGGTAGTAGTTGTGAAGGAAGCACTATTTTTGATGGGTAGTAACTGTGAAGGAAGCACTGTTTTTGCAGAAGAATATAGGAAACGTGCTAAGAATGCAGGAAGATCACCTGGGACTGTATTTCACCAATATGAAACAAATTATTCTTCTCTGAACATGCACAAGGCCAAATGTCTGATAATCATCTACTAGTTAAATATTTCTTCATTTATAAACAGTGAAGAGTTAAAAACAAAGAGTAAGAATATTAACATTTTCACAAAGAAAAATCCTCTCTTTTAAATGGAGTGAATCTGTGAGTCTAGAACTATGTTTTTTTAATTTAAAAAATGAAGCTACTGTTTTAGGAATCGATGTCCAAACTCATCAGCCATGACAATTTTCAGTGGTCCTCCTATAGACTACCCATATTTTTAGCACAGCGTGCAATTGTTAGGGCAGTATCTGCTCTTTAAACATTCTTAATTTCACCAAGAAAAAAAGCAGTGGGCCAAACCCAAGAGTGCTACAGGCTTACATTGGATCACAATGGATCAATGCATGGATGCCACAAAGTTAAATCAACTAGGCATCGAATATAAAATAAGGATACTGCAAAATCTATCAATAGAATGATGAAAAGTTGTAGTTAGTCCATAAAGCACCTTGTTTAATGGAACTCTTGAAAGGAAAGAACCAAAATCATCTTCCACCTTCATTTTTTCCTAGAGGTTTCAGTGCAGGAAGGATTTATATTCACCCTCTTGGCCCTTCTCATTGTGAAAGTAGCAGTTTTAAGACTTTGGTTTTTCATCTCAAGATGTAAAATTCTTCAATGTGCTTTTATGATTTAAAATATTAGGAAAAACAGTTACGTGAAAGACAGATCACACAGTCATGCCCAAAGACTAACTGATCCTTGACTGTCCTTTTTCACTCTGAAATACCATCCCTATTGGAGCTACGAGATCGCCATGAGCAAAGTTGCAAGACAGTTGTAGTAACAGATGTGTGTTGTTGCCTATTTGTATTAATTTACCAACATGAGATTTCCATTTAAGAGTGGGGTTTTTTTTTCTTCTAATAATATGATGCATCAATAAATGAAGCATGCCTTTTATGATAGAAGAAGAGAAATGTATTTTAAAACCTGGACAGTTGTGTGAAGAAATGCAACAGCATATAGCAATGGTTTCCACTGTGGCATGTTGCTCACTTCCAGGTGATCCTGGGTCACAGACGAGTATGTGCGTTTTAAGCCAGCTTTCACACCTAGAAAATAAGTATTAAAATGTAATATGTGAGCAAAAAGAATGTATGGAAGCATAACTTCAAATTCTGTTAAGCAGAATCCTCTATTCCAACGTACACAATCATCTTATTTATAGCTTTAAATAATCTATTTGAATCAATTATCTGTTCAGCTGGTCACAGCAGGCAAACTTCTGTTACATTCTGTTTCAAGTAGAAGACACCAAATTAAGTTCAGGTGTCTGGAAAGAATTGCACTTAAGTAATTATATTCTAAATGTTACTAATAATAACAGAAATGTAAATATAATTATTCAGCAACTGTATGGCAATCAAAAAGACACCTAATGCCATATGAATATCCAAGAGTTTGTATTTCAATATTTACATATGAAATGGGATTTTAGTTCTACCCAAGATAATTTTATTTAGATTTCATTCCCACAGCCATCTCAAAATTCTGTATGCAGCTCCTTAAACTGGCATGCAGGCACCAAGCTTATGAGACAAGAATCTAAATTCATAGTGCAAATACTAATACTTGAGGAGGTTTGTTTGAGCACTGACATTTCATATCACAGGAACAGCTCTAGGCAGATAATATTCATCCATTCTCAGCTTCCATGCTCAGATGCTTTCAGGCAGCATTACTGAAGCATCATCTCCATTTGGCAGACAACACTGAGCAGGAGTTACTGACACTGTGTCCCTCTTATGGTATCCTCCACCTAATCAGCTTAACATGAGTCTAAGAAGAGATTTCATGTGCAGTGAGTAGATTGTCCAAGTTATCATACTTCCTATGACACAATAAAAGCCCTGTTTCTTTTTTTCCTATTTCATAAAGAGCCTGTGGAAAAACAAATGAATATCTTTTCAAAGTACTGGAAGGGTATCACAAGAGAGTTCCAAAATCAAGATGAAGTAATCAAACAAAAGTGTCTTATCATAGCACAACACCAATGTGGCACGGCAGTATCTCAAAACTAAAACTGTTTGTATTTCATCCAGACTTAAAGTCTTACACCAGGCATATTTCTATTACTAAGTGCAAGTCATCAATTTGCTGCAATCTGACTTATAAAATAGCCTCTTGGAGCTATAGATTGTTATCATTTGAATGATAAGGAAGGGTCACGGTAAATAAAAAGATGCTGAGCACAGAAGTAAAAAGAGAAGAAAAGAAGAGAAAGAAGTAAAAATATTTTAACAGTAGACTCTTTCTGAAAGTGGAGTACATACACCAAAACAGGATGTCTACCACAATACCAGGCATCCTGTAGACATCTTTCTAATGTTGGAAGGAAGATGAGTACTGAAATAAGAGATTTAAATGACTGAGGACCTTGGACAAAAATCCTCAGCTCCTACAGACTTATAGGTGGATATCTATCTATGAGTGTTAGTGCATTGCATAGTTAAATATGAGGGAGTTAAAAGACAAAATAATGATAGTGAGTTGCTTCTGTAAATATATACAGAATATCTGCAGGTAGCAGCACAGTTTGGGTATGAGAAACATCTGCAATATCAGGAGAGCAACAGGTCAGAGACTAGTTAGAAAAGCTGCATGTTTGCATATCACACAGAGTAACACCAAGTAGTTGAAGTTGAAAGGGACCTCTGGAGGTCACCTTGTGTAACACCCCTACTCAAAGCAGGGTCTACTAGAGGTTCAGCACCTTGTCCATGTCGGTTTTGAAGATGGAGTCTACAAACTCACTGAACAAGCTGTTCCAGTATTTGACCACCCAGTGTTATTTTTTTTCTGAGGCTGAATCAGAATTTCCTGGATTTCCATTTGTGTCCATCCCTACCTTTCTGTCACTTGGCACCACTGAGAAAAATCTTACTGTTTCTTTTACTCACTTCCATCACATTGTTATACGCATTGATGAGGCCACAGCTCACTCAGCCTCTCTTCATATGCCATGTTCTCCACTCCCTTCAGCACCTTAGAGGTGTCTCTCACTGGACTTGTTCTGTCCATGCTCTGGGGTCAGACCTAGACATGACTCCAAATATACTCGCACCATGGCAGAGTTGAGAAGAATTCAACATTCTCAAGGGTGCTAGAAGTGCAGCTGAGGAAGTTAGAGAGCATCTTTGCTCCAAGGGTATATTGCTGTGTCATGTTCTACTTGATTTTCATCAGGAAACCCAAGTTTTTTTCTGCAAAGCCATCATGCATGTGAGTGAAGTAGACATCACCATTGTTTTCTTTCCCCAGCCTGTAATCTAGTTCTTCTTTCCTATGTGTGGGGAGCATTCCCCAACACACACACACACACACACGCCTTGCTTTCCCCCTCTCTCTTAAGAGGTTTGAATGGGGAAAGAGTAGAGGTGTGAAAGGAGCTGTAAATGCACCCTGTTTCCTGCTGCAGGCTGGGGTTATCCACACATATAGCTTGCCCCATGCCACATGAAATTCCTGCACTGTGGATGCTGCACAGGGATGCTATAGGCTGCCCTCTGTTGGAGGGCATAAGGGCTCTGCAGCGGGACCTTGACCGCCTGGACAGATGGGCAGAGTCCAAGGGGATGGCGTTCAATAGCTCCAAGTGCCAGGTGCTGCACTTTGGCCACAACAACCCCATGCAGAGATACAGGCTGGGGTCAGAGTGGCTGGAGAGCAGCCAGACAGAGAGGGATCTGGGGGTGCTGATTGATACCCACCTGAACATGAGCCAGCAGTGTGCCCAGGTGGCCAAGAGAGCCAGTGGCATCCTGGCCTGCATCAGGAATGGTGTGGTCAGCAGGAGCAGGGAGGTCATTCTGCCCCTGTATTCTGCACTGGTTAGACCACACCTTGAGTACTGTGTTCAGTTCTGGGCCCCCCAGTTTAGGAGGGACATTGAGATGCTTGAGCGTGTCCAGAGAAGGGCGACGAGGCTGGTGAGAGGCCTTGAGCACAGCCCTACGAGGAGAGGCTGAGGGAGCTGGGATTGGTTAGCCTGGAGAAGAGGAGGCTCAGGGGTGACCTCATTGCTGTCTACAACTACCTCAGGGGAGGTTGTGGCCAGGAGGAGGCTGCTCTCTTTTCTCAGGTGGCCAGCACCAGAACAAGAGGACACAGCCTCAGGCTGTGCCAGGGGAAATTTAGGCTTGAGGTGAGGAGAAAGTTCTTCACTGAGAGAGTCATTGGACACTGGAATGGGCTGCCCGGGGAGGTGGTGGAGTCGCCGTCCCTGGAGCTGTTCAAGGCAAGGTTGGACGTGGCACTTGGTGCCATGGTGTAGCCTTGAGCTCTGTGGTAAAGGGTTGGACTTGATGATCTGTGAGGTCTCTTCCAACCCTGATGATACTGTGACTAATTCCCATTCAAGTGTATACATGGCATTGGACACAATGAATCTAGAGAGCTATTAAATGGAGCAATCTGAAAGCAGGAAAGGCTTCTTTGTGGACCTCGCTACCTGAATCCCATCTCTGCACCAGACAAGCTGCTCCCATTGTTGCCATGCCTGCTGTACAGCAGCCACTAGCACACCTGCTCAGCTGGGTTGCACACCATAGCCTAGAAGCAGCACACTTGTGGGTCTTTCTCAGGGCTCGTGCTTGTGGGAGCCACTCTTCTTTTGTCTGTGCAATTCACACATGAGGATTATAATCGCAGTTTTGGAGGCCATTTTTTGAGCCAGGAAACCCACAAGAAATCCTCTACCCTGGCAGCACCACTTTCGTGAGTAAATTTGGCTTTTTCAACCTTATTTTCCTAGCTTTTCTGGGATCTTGCCTGCTGTATTTATAGTGAGGGAAAGTGTTGCTTGTGGCTGGTCTTTTCAAACTTTCTGAACTGTCCCAATTGTTTGCTGTTATCAATTATTTCCCTATTGTGAAAATCATCTCCCTACCAAATGTCAAGATCTGTAAATAAATCCCTTGATTTGTACATAGTTTGGGCAGGATTTTTCACAGATCAATAAATAATTATATATGTATAATCACATCTTGGACATAATCATTACTAACTATAATGCCACTATGTTGAAGTTCAGCAGATTCCTATTAGATCACTTCTTCAGCTTGTGAAGATCCCACTGGAAAAGTTGACTTTCTGGTACATCAGCTTCTTCTTCTCACTTTGTAGCAACTACAAACTTACTGAGGATGTCCTATCATCTAGGTCATTAGTGAAAATATTAACTGCTGGCCCAAATATTGACCCCTCAGTTATATCACTGGTGACTGCTCTCCATCTGGATTTGTGCAGCTGACCACAACCCTTTGAATCTGAGAGTTCACTCAACGTTCAACTCATCTCACTTTCCACTTTTCTAATGCCTCCTTGATCAGTATGTTAAGATAAGCAACACCCTATGCTCTCTCCTCATCCATTAAATCAATCATCTCATTATAGAAGGCTATCAGGTTGGCTACTAGGCTCAAGAATAACAAGTAATCAAAGGTTTAAGATACTCCAGCAGTGAGGTAAAAAAAAAAAGCAAAGTACACCAGAGACAGGTATTCTTAAATATTTTCATCAGTGCCTTGGATAAGGAGACAAAAGGCAACCTCAACAAATTTCTACAAAATACTACATTAGAGAGTGTGGCTGACATGCTAAATGGCAGAACATCAGCCCAGAGGGACCCAGAGAGTGATGAAGACTTGGCTAAAAAAAACTGTGTGAAGTTCAACAAGGAAAAGTGCAAAGTTCTTCACCTGCAGTAGAATGACTCCATGTGATTGTACAAACTATGATCTGCTAGCTGAGATCTACTGGTAAGCACTTCAGGATTATTGTAGATGCCAGGTTTAATACAAGCCAAAAATGCACCCTTCTTGCAAATAAGGCAGTACAGATAGTGGGCTACCTTTGAAGAAGCATAGCCAGTAGACTGAAGGAAAGCCCTATCAGTTTCAACTTAGCACTAATGATGCTTCCCCCTGCATATATTTTGTATATTTGGCACACAAGGCAGACATGGAGAAACGGGATGGGATAGTGAAGGTGGTCAGACACTGAGCAGACATGCTTACAATGCTAGGACAAGAAGAGGAGACTGTGACATGCAAAAACCAGCTTAAACTGAATACTGAAATGCAGAAGGTAATTGCATGCATTTATGAGCAATGGTTGCTGTCCAAAAATGAAATTCTGAACTCTTAAGAACAAGTCTGTTACTTGATAGCTGCAAATGGTACAGGCTGCAAGGAAGGAAACATGCTGAATCCTCCCATTTATGCAGAAACATGAGCCAGAACTTCCAATTCCGACGGCACTGGTCAGGCCACACCTTGAGTACTGTGTCCAGTTCTGGGCCCCTCAATTCAAGAGAGATGTTGAGGTGCTGGAACGTGTCCAGAGAAGGGCAACAAATCTGGTGAAAGGCCTGGAACACAAACCCTATGAGGAGAGGCTGAGGGAGCTGGGGTTGTTCAGCCTAGAGAAGAGGAGGCTCAGGGGGGACCTCATTGCTGTCTACAACTACCTGAAGGGACATTGTAGCCAGGTGGGGGTTGGCCTCTTCTCCCAGGCAACCAGCAACAGAATAAGGGGACATAGTCTCAAATTGTGCTGGGGGAACTATAGGCTGGATGTTAGGAGGAAGTTCTTCACAGGGAGACTGATTGGCATTGGAATGGGCTGCCCAGGGAGGTGGTGGAGGCACCATCCCTGGAGGTGTTCAAGCAAAGCCTGGCTGAGGCACTTAGTGCCATGGTCTAGTTGACTGGACAGGGCTGGGTGATAGATTGGAGTGGATGATCTTGGAGGTCTCTTCCAACCTGGTTGATTCTATGATTACAACACATGTTGTGCTTCCACATACACATACAGGTTAGTACAAGTGGGAGGCTCAGATTCCCAGAAAGTGTGAGATGAACATCATAGCATAAGGAAACATCCTTGAAGTGGGGAAGTGGGGAAAGATCCTGGCAGTAGGTGAGATGAATGAAGGACACTGGAATGGGCTGACCGGGGAGGTGGTGGAGTCGCTGTCCCTGGGGCTGTTCAAGGCAAGATTGGACGTGGCACTTGGTGCCATGGTCTAGCCTTGAGCTCTGTGGTAAAGGGTTGGACTTGATGATCTATGAGGTCTCTTCCAACCTTGGTGATACTGTGAAATGCCAGGGGATGCATATAGCTGCACAGCATGAAAGCAATATAAGCTTCTACCCAACCTTTCTTGACCGGCAGTGATTTCTCTAATGGGAAGGCAAGTCAAGACAAAATGAATGAAATTCAGAAGGCTACAAGCATGAGAGAGTGAATGTGTCAAAAAAAAACCCAAGTAGCATAAAAGGCCTAGTCTCATCAGTTAAGTAAACTCCAGTATTCAGATCCACTATGCACTATTCACACAGTATCACAGTATCACCAAGGTAGGAAGAGACCTCACAGATCATCAAGTCCAACCCTTTACCACAGAGCTCAAGGCTAGACCATGGCACCAAGTGCCACGTCCAATCCTGTCTTGAACAGCTCCAGGGACGGCGACTCCACCACCTCCCTGGGCAGCCCATTCCAGTGTCCAATGACTCTCTCAGTGAAGAACTTTCTCCTCACTTCCAGCCTAAATTTCCCCTGGTGCAGCCTGAGGCTGTGTCCTCTCGTTCTGGTGCTGGCCACCTGAGAGAAGAGAGCAAGCTCCTCCTGGCCACAACCTCCCCTCAGGTAGTTGTAGACAGCAATAAGATCACCCCTGAGCCTCCTCTTCTCCAGGCTAAACAACCCCAGCTCCCTCAGCCTCTCCTCGTAGGGCTGTGCTCAAGGCCTCTCACCAGCCTCGTCGCCCTTCTCTGGACACGCTCAAGCATCTCAATGTCCCTCCTAAACTGGGAGGCCCAGAACTGAACACAGTACTCAAGGTGTGGTCTAAGCAGTGCAGAGTACAGGGGCAGAATGACCTTCCTGCTCCTGCTGACCACACCATTCCTGATGCAGGCCAGGATGCCATTGGCTGTCTTGGCCACCTGGGCACACTGCTGGCTCATGTTCAGGTGGGTATCAATCAGTACCCCCAGATGCCTCTCTGTCTGGCTGCTCTCCAGCCACTCTGACCCCTCCCCTGTGACAGAAGCTAAGGGGTGATCCAGTAGCAGCTCAAAAATACTTGAAAGACAAATACAAAGATACTTGGGTCAGTCTCCTTTTAGCAGTGCCAGATAACACAGTAAGGAGCGACAGCCATGGCTACACAGAATCATAGAATCATAGAATCAACCAGGTTGGAAGAGACCCCAAAGATCATCCAGTCCATGCTGCAGCTTGGGAGGCTGAGGTTGAGTGCTCAGTATGTTTTTCATTATCCAGTAAAGCACAGGATTGGTTCCCCTCTGTATCCTTAGGTGGGGTCGACAGGACATTAAAAGAAAGAGCGATGAGGTGTTTTAAGCTTAAGAAAGGTCCACTGACCTGGCACTCTCCACAGTTTCTACACAAACAACAAAATCACCATAGGTTTCTGCTAAAAAAACAATATCCATTTTCTCTCCAGAAGAGTCATACTTCACACATCACAAGACTGATTCACACAGTGCTGTATTTAGCTAGTGAAACAGCAGACAATAAAAACTAAACCACTACACAGACTACAGTGAATTATGTGGACCAGGGTAGGGAAACAAGCCCCAAAACTCAAAGACAGCATGGCTTCTTACCTTGAGGGGGTTCATTAGTAAATTTGATAGAGGACTGTAAAAGATTAATAGGGAACTCAGGATGAGCCTCTGTGGTGATCCAGGTCCTGAAACCTTCACTAATAGATTCTGTTGTTGCTATGGTGTCCATTAATTCACCAAGAAAGTCCAAGCCAAGGTGGCAGTTCTGTAGAAGGAGCCATCCTCCATCCTGTATGCACTGATTCAATAAGTGCCTTGCATGGACTTCCTGGCCCTGACCCATTGAAATAGCACGACAGGGAATGTTCTGGAAGGAAAGAAGAAAGTTTCTGTTATATACAGTTCTTCACAATTATTATATATGTGGCATACTGCTTTTGTAGGTTAATGTGCAGTAATATGGCACCACAAAGAAAACCACTAATATCAACAGAGACTGATTAAATTAAAACAGAGTGAACAAAGAAGCAAGACCCTCTAAGCTGCTCTTTTCCCTCACCTGTTGAAAGAAAACTACACCCTCTGAGTGTAACCTATTTGGCAGGTTTGATGAAATCAGTGTTGTATGGCAACTTAGACATTTTCCCTTCCTTTGTCCCACTTTCCCAAATAAAGCAGGACACACACAGCAATATAGCTGCCAGATTATTCTTTTTTCCTGTGACATGGACAGATATTAAGGCATCACACAATAATTCATGTACCAAATAAAGTCAAGAATTGGCAGCTGGTCAGTTTGATGATCTACTAGCTCTAGTTATTTTTCTAGCTGTTAGTTTTCTGGATTCAGAACAGACAAAGATCATAAATGCAAACACAAGGATTCTGGAAATAGATGGAGTCTTTCCTCCTGAGGCCACAGGAGAAGAAAGCCAGTGGCTCAGAAAAACAGGAGATGCTACAAGCTCTTACAAGGGATCTGAAAAAGACAATCTGACTAGGTTGCTATCAGGCCATACAAGTCTGTAAGTAAAGTTCAGGCAGGTCCCCTCTCACCTGTTGTTCTAACTACCATTGCTCATGCTAAATAACCAGTCCACTGGCCTAGGTTGCCTCTGACTCCTAACAGGGAAAACAAGAATTACCACACTCATTTGACCATGTTCTTCCAATGCATTGCTACCAATAAATCTAAAATCTGTGCTCACAGAACTGCCATCCTTCTCCCTCCCTATGTTTGTATATTGGCTGGCTATTTGGGTGCACAATTTTTGTAGACAAAGATCACATCAACAACTTCAGGCTTAAGGTCTTTCAGTTTATACACTGCAGAGAGAGTTAGATCTTAAATTTAAGCACTGATCATCAGAGTCAGACAAATAAAATGAGAGAGTGCATGTTTTCAAAAGTAATGAGCATCTAAACTTTCTAATTAATAAGTTATTTTTTGGTGCTCCTCGGGTTTACAAGTCTTACTTAGTGCACACCAAAATCCTGCATCACTAAGTGAAGATGCATTTTAACAGGGAGGAAAATTTATGGAGATTTCCTGTGAATAACTTCCTCTTGGGAAAAATACACTTACATCTACACTGTGAACCATAAAACAGAGTGCCTTAAAGTGATGCTGTGCTGCAAAGAAATGTTGAGAAAGTCTCTATCAGATGAACTGAGTGGTAGGCTCTCTAAACTAGAATCATCAAATCATAGAATCAACCAGGTTGGAAGAGACCTCCAAGATCATCCAGTTCAACCTATCACCCAGCCTCATCCAATCAACTAGACCATGGCACTAAGTGCCTCATCCAGTCTTCTCTTGAAAACCTCCCAGGATGGTGACTTCACCACCTCCCTGGGCAGCCCATTCCAATGGTAAATAACTCTCTCTTTGAAGAACTTCCTCCTAACATCCAGCCTAGACCTCCCCTGGCACAACTTACTGCTTCAAAACAAACTTCCAGAGGACACTGGTATGAATAAAGATTGCATTATGTGAACATCTTTGAATTGTGGAGATCTCATTTCTAGTTGAAAGAGTAGCTTTCAGTGTCTCTACCAGATCTAGCAAACTCAATTCAGGAGGCTACCTTTGATTTTGCAAGACGTTCTATATTTTCAGTGGGGTCAGACCCAACTGATAAAAAGCATGTCAAAGGTGTTCTGCAGTCACTTTCTGTCCACATTGCTTCCATTTCAAGAATAAAGCCTTCTGTGTATTTCTCTCCAAGAGATTCTGCAATGTAGGATCGAGCCTAAAAAAAAAAAAGGCAAAGAAAGTTACCAATAACATACATTATTGCTTTTTAGAAAGTAAATTCACTCATGTAGAATTTACCAATACCTACACTGGAAGTCAGTGACTTGCTAAACTTTAATTTTCAACTTTGGTATAATAAAAGTTACAGTCGACAGGAGGCAATCATTTAAATTCTCAGATAGCAAACTTCAAACAAGGAAAAGGAAGAATTGTGTTCATACAGCAGCCATCCTGTGAACATCAGCTCTAGAGGATACTAAATGGATTTTTTAAAAGAAATCCTTGCAGAATAGATCCACTGTCAGCTCTGAGGACAGTCCAGACACTGTCCCTAAATTACTGACTGCTAAAGCTTAGTGGATAGCCAAACAAAAGAGTTTCTCTATACCATTTCCATTCTTAGCTCCTCTAAGAGTGTATTGTTGGCACTGTCTCTACAACACAGCAGATTAGACAGATCTTTCATCTGACCCACTTACAATCTTCCATACATTTGTTGGAACTTCAAACAAATTCTCCTGTCCAGTGGTTACCCAGTATCTACTTCTACAAAACATAAACACAGCTCAGGCTTTATCCTTAAAGGTCAAACCTTCCTTGTGCCTCTATTGTCCTCTCCTCACAGACATTTTCACAGTATCACAGTATTATTAGGATTGGAAGAGACCTCACAGATCATCAAGTCCAACCCTTTACCACAGAGCTCAAGGCTACACCATGGCACCAAGTGCCACGTCCAATCCTGCCTTGAACAGCCCCAGGGACGGCGACTCCACCACCTCCCTGGGCAGCCCATTCCAGTGTCCAATGACTCTCTCAGTGAAGAACTTTCTCCTCACCTCGAGCCTGAATCTCCCCTGGCACAGCCTGAGGCTGTGTCCTCTTGTTCTGGTGCTGGCCACCTGAGAGAAGAGAGCAACCTCCTCCTGGCCACAACCTCCCCTCAGGTAGTTGTAGACAGCAATAAGGTCACCCCTGAGCCTCCTCTTCTCCAGGCTAAAAAGGACTTATAAACATAGCCTAGCATATGAAACATTTTTTTGGCTGGCATGATTTTCCAACTATGTAAACTACTAGCACAGATTCTAAGGCATTTACTGTTGGGAGAAACACTCAGGACCAAGGTAGGCTGTTAAAGACACCAACTACAGAACAAGCAATCATCCACCATTAAGCATAATTTCTGCCCAGGCAAAGAGAGCTAAACATGTGTAATTTGAGGAAATCCAGTAGGGAAATAAGAGTTAAAGAAGATAATAACAAAAAGGATCCTCTCTTTCCTCAAAATTTAAAACTATTACAGGTTTTGGAACTACTGTTCAGAGACTTCCATCTCAAATGAGCAGTATCAGCTGTATTACTGTGGTCTGTATAAATTGTTACAGACTGATCTCCCATGCTGCTCACTTATTTACCAGCTGAAGAGAAGAGAAGGAAAAAAGAGGGGAAGGGGGTCTTGCTGAAAAAGCAGCCCGTGGAAAGATAGTGTCTCCTAAATAGAACACAGATTTGATCACAACATGCAACATGTGAAGTTGAGACAGGGAAGAAATGAGAAGTACTACTTTCTATTGTACAGAAAGAGAAACACTCAGGAGCAAGGTGGGCTGTGAAATACACCAACTACAGAACAAGCAATCATCCACTGTTAAGCATAATTTCTGCCCAGGCAAAGAGAGCTAAACGTGTAATTTGAGGAAATCCAGTAGGGAAATAAGAGTTAAAGAAGATAATAACAAAAAGGATCCTCTCTTTCCTCAAAATTTAAAACTATTACAAGTTTTGGAACTACTGTTCAGAGACTTCCATCTCAAATGAGCAGTATCAGCTGTATTAGTGTGGTCTGTACAAATTGTTACAGACTGATCTCCCATGCTGCTCACTTATTTACCAGCTGAAGAGAAGGAAAAAAGAGGGGAAGGGGGTCTTGCTGAAAAAGCAGCCCGTGGAAAGATCTAAATAGAACACTGATGTGATCACAACATGCAACATGTAACGCTGAGGCAGGCAGAAAATCAGAAGTACTACTTTCTATTGTAGGTAAAGAGAAAATAAAGTGAAAAGAGGACACTCATAGATTCATGCATCTCTTTTAGACCTACACAGAGAAAAGAAAATGATATAAAACAGATTCTGTAAAACCTGTTGATCTATTGCAGTTTCTTTCATGACATCTGCTATGAGACAGTCATAATTATTACTTCCCTAGCATGGAGGGTAAGTGAACAGTTTATCTACTATTTTAGTGCACTTGTCATCAAAATTAACTGTTGTCTTTCCACTTCTGTGAAAGAATAGGCATATATCTTCTTATTCACCAGGAGAATGTGACCACTTTACAATTTCAGAAGAGCCACACACAAAAATTATGCTCTTACAGATCCAACACAATTTCTTTCATGTTTTGCAATGCCCTTTCTAATTCATTGAAGTCAAATCAATTACTTTTTCCCTCACATATATTTGTTGTAAGGATATCAATATCTGATTTTCAAAACAACTTGCATTCTGTTACTAATATTAAGATAAAAACAAATTCAGAGAACAGAACTCTGGAACTATCAATTCTACAGGAGATGCCACCCAATACAACTGCTGTTCAAAAGCATATCTTACTTGGGCAACGGTGTGATCAGGGCACCAGCTACGAACAAGGAGCAGCTTATGGAACTGATCCAGTAAGCTGTCATACCCATCAGGAATAGCAGTTCTTTCAGGTGCTTCTGCATCAAACCAAGCTTTCCAAGACTTCTCATTCCTAACAATTTGCCCCAGGAGTTGATTAAAAGGGTGCAGGCTAGATAACTGCACAAGATTGAGCCATGTCATGTCAAGGATCCACTTTTTTGGTTTTGGCTCCACAGAATTCAAATCCAAACTGGCACCTCCTGCAAAGTGGAAAGCATTACAGAGTAAAACAACCATTGTCAAACAGAGAAGTTACAAGAAAAATAATGTTTATTTCTATATTTTATGAAGTAAAAAACTTTGTAAACCAGGACATGGAGATGTAGAATTTGCATGGAAGAGTCATTTAACAAAAATGGATTGTGAAAATGGTCTTAGTGCCTCCCAAAGCTGGTATCTCAGTACTTTTTGTGTTGCTGCTTTTTCTCCATCTGTAGGTCTCTAATAAAACTTGCATACCTAAATGGATACTCAAATCCAAGTCTTTAGACCAGATATAAAAATTACTTATGTTAAACCCAGGCATCATACACCTGGAGTGCAGCATAAGAAAGCATAGGGTGCATTAGTTTTCAGGACTCTCTAACTTCAACAACCTCTCAGCTCAACCAACACTGGGCACCATGATTGGCATCGTTGTGCCTATTTACACCTCCAACACAGCTGAACCACAGCTGAAGATAAATAGATATTTGCAGAGCAAACAAAGATACTCAGAGGGCAACTACCTGACTGGGTTTATTTTATCTTGGTACACGATTCACTTATCATATCTTGGAGGTAGTGGAGTCCACCACCATCAGAGGCTTATAAAGTTTATTAAAACTTTTGTCAGTGTGTCTTAGTAGTGCCATGCAGTGGTGGCATAATGCAATGGAGGCAACGTATAACATTTTCAACAAGTGACAGATTTCCATTTCTTTGTATACTGGCATTTAAATAAGTTTCAGAGTCCTCATGCATTCACACACCAGCTCACCTTTTATTAAAAGAGATTTTGCTGACTGTCTCCACTGTCTCTAAGCTGACAGATATAGGTAGGTGGCAATTCAAAGAAGAGGTATACAGGAGAAAACTACCAAGTCCCTTACCAAGTAACAGATTTTTGGTTTTTTCTCTTTTGCAATGTAAATTTAAAAAGTTGAATCCTTATTCACAGAATCACAGAATTAACCAGGTTGGAAAACACTTATGAGATGATGGAGTCCAACCCATCACCTAACACCTTCTAATTAACTAAACCATGGCACTAAGTGCCTCATCTAGTCTCCTTTTAAACATCTCCAGGGATGGTGACTCCACCACCTCCCCAAGCAGCCCAGTCCAATGCCAATCACTCTTTCTGTAAAGAATTTCTTCCTAACATCCAGCCTAAACCTGCCCTGGTGCAGTTTGAGACTGTGTCCTCTTGTTCTGTTACTGATTGTCTAGGAGAAAAGACCAATCCCCATCTGGCTAAAACCTCCCTTCAGATAGTTGTAGAGAACAATAAGGCCTCCTCTGAGCCTCCTCTTCTCCAGGCTGAACATCCCCAGCTCTCTCAGCCTCTCCTCATAGGGCTGTGCTCCAGCTCCCTCACCAGCCTTGTTGCCCTTCCCTGGACACGTTCAAGCACCTCAACATCTTTCTTAAATTGAGGGGCCCAAGGGGTACAGGGGCAGAAAGACTTCCCTGGTCCTGCTGGCCACACTATTCCTGATACAGGCCAGGATGCTGTTGGCCTTCTTGGCCACCTGGGTACACTGATGGGTCATGTTCAGTCATCTGTTGACCAGTACCCTCTCTGCCTGGCTGCTCTCCAGCCACTCTGTCCTCACACTGTAGTGCTGCATGGGGTTGTTGTGGCCAAAGTGCAGCCCATCTATCCAGCCTGTCCAGGTCTCTCTGCATAGCCCTCCTACTCTCAAACAGATTGACACATGCTCCCAACTTGGTGTCGTCTGGAAACATACTGATGGTGGACTCAATCCCCTCATTCAGATCATCAATGAAGATACTAAACAGGACTGAGCCCAGCACTGATCCCTGGGGGACACCCCTAGTATTAGCTATTAGTATGATAATGAATTGTCTATATGGCTCCTGTTTTGGAAAATCTGTCTCTTAGATCCTTCTTGGGCTGTACATGTCCTCAGTTACCAGTTAAAAAACATCTGATCCACTGGATACAACACAGTGTTAGTGCAAGCACTGCAGGATCTGCATTTAGCAGTTCACAGACATGCGAATAGGAACATTTGTAGAGAAATTACCTTTGACCAGTGTCTCAAACTCAGTGTGTGAAATTTTCTTGGCCTGCAAGTCAATCTTCAGGGCCAGAAGCAATGTAAACAGGAATCTGTGATTTTCATAGAGCCCTCGAACTGTGTACTTGAAGACTTCATAGGTGAGATGCTTGATTATGTATTCTACCCTTTTCGCTGTGATCTGAGATTTCTGAGATCTTTCCATTGATAGGTCAAAAATGCCAAGGAATTGCCCTAAGGATGTTTGGTACATGACATTGACCAAGCTCATTTCCACAACCAGGAAATAAAGGATGCTACCACGATGAGCAACAGGCCGATACTCTTCACGTGCGGTGTTGATTTTCACCTCTGTGTCCGCTGCTATGTTTAGTTTTTCACTGACCTTAAAATTAATCGAATAGACCACGCAAATTAAGTCATGTCACTTGTGATTTATACTGTATAAGTAAAAAGAAAAAGTCTTGATTAAGATCACAATGGTATTTTCAGTCAATTTTTGCTTCCCTTTGCCTATGTTTCAACACAGTATCACAGTATCACAGTATTATTAGGATTGGAAGAGACCTCACAGATCATCAAGTCCAACCCTTTACCACAGAGCTCAAGGCTAGACCATGGCACCAAGTACCACGTCCAGTCCTGCCTTGAACAGCTCCAGGGACGGTGACTCCACCACCTCCCCGGGCAGCCCATTCCAGTGTCCAATGACTCTCTCAGTGAAGAACTTTCTCCTCACCTCCAGCCTAAATCTCCCCTGGCACAGGCTGAGGCTGTGTCCTCTCGTTCTGGTGCTGGCCACCTGAGAGAAGAGAGCAACCTCCTCCTGGCTACAACCACCCCTCAGGTAGTTGTAGACAGCAATAAGGTGACCCCTGAGCCTCCTCTTCTCCAGGCACACACACTGTGCCTTCTTGTGTGCAAACACCAAACACAATGGGATTTGATTCAAATTTACACTCACAGAGTACACTTGGAATATAAAGAAATATCCAGGTAATAGTTTAATACTGCAGCATTTTATGGAGAAAAAATGATGATGTTTCTACTGTTTATTTGTTATAAAGTCTGATGTTATATAGTGGCTCTGAATAAAAAACAAACCAAAACCAAACCAAACCCAAAACTTTCTACAAATAATCTTTAAATTAAAATTATAAAAATGTATTTGCAAGACATTAAAAATTCACCTCTTCTGCTGTTGTTTTAGTGATTCTTAGGACTTCTATCAGGGATTCATCTTCAACCAAAGAGCCCTCTGTACTGGTTAGGCGGAAGAGTAGATTATCTTCAAGTTCTTCCATTTTCCTTTTGTTATACATCACTTCTTCCATCAGTTTACCTCTTTCTGCCTCCAGTTCCTGTATTCAGAAATTTTCCTTAGAATATTTAAGATTAATTCAAAGAAGAATTCCTTGTAATGACACAGAAAATACATGATATGCATGACAGATTGGAGGCTTTGCTGCTTTTTCTATAAAAACCATAAATATTATTGTATCAGGACACATTATCATGGCATGTATTAGAACAGGTTAACTGGGAATGGTTGGTTCTTGGCCCACAAATATTCTTCTCTGTGTAGGCAGAACATGCTGCTCCAAGACAAGGAACTGGCAGGAGGGAGTCTTGAAGGCAAGGCAGATTAGGAAAGCATGCAAAGACAGTTGGGAAAACAACAGCTGGAACTTTACTACCCCTGTCAGTGCCTGCAGCTCCCAAAACCTAGCAAACGCATGCACAGGAACCTTCACTCTTATGTATGTGGCGGTGGGGTTAGGCATTGTATAGGGTTAACACTCCAGGGGGGCATAACCCTGAACCTGACCTTAGGGGTCTTGGTCCCTCCCCAGGGGTGGGCCACACACCAGGTGATGGTTTGCCCACTCCCCCCACTTCCTGTGGTATAAAAGAGGAGCACTTCCTGCTCCTCATCCTCTTTTGCCTTGGCTCCCTCTGGACATACACACTCACACTGCATACCAGCACACCTCGTGGCAGCCACGAGGCACAGACACCATCACATTACTCGGGTTGTATCCATCCCTTGTTGTATTTTGCTGTTTTCCCTTCCTTATCCTTTGTAAACTCCCTTACCTCCAATACCTTTTCTAAGTTATTGTTAAACTTTTCCTTTTTAACTTCCAAATCGAGTGAGATTGATTTATTTGGGTGTCCCTACCTTTCTCTCTCTCTCTGTCTTTTGGGAAAAGGAGGGGGAAGAGGGGAGGGCACTCTATAAATTCTATAAGTTGTCATTGGGTCTATTAAATGTATTAGAGTCTCTGGGAACCTGCATTTGAACCCAAGACAGGCATCTCTCCCCACACATTCTGGCCAAATGTGCAGGTGAGGTCTCTTCCAACCTGGTTGATTCTATGCCTCTATGTCTCTCTATAACAGGGACTGGACCACAAAACAAAAAAAAAGGGGACACTTCTTCCCAGGATTTCAGGCAGCTGTGATAGAGGGACACCTTGCCTCAGCCTCCAACCAGTGCAGCTGCAGTAGCACCTGGACCCTCGCTTCTATAATTACATTCGGGCCAGTATGTATTTGGGGATTAATAAAGGGACATGCCAAATGCTTTGCTTATGTGAGTGTGTGTGTGAGTGCCTTTGTCCTCAGGTCTGGGGTGGGGCAGACCCACTTCGGAACCTGACTAGAACAATTATGTATTAAAGTAATTTCTATGTATACTGCATTTGACTAATGCAGCATGCTGAGGAGGAAAAACACATCAGAATTACCAGGAAAAGCTTTTTCGTAGTAAGATGCACAAAATGCTAAAACTAGTTTCCAATGGGAAGTGAAAAAAAGCCACACTGCAATAAGGACTTAAACAAAGGGCTGAAAGATGCATTATATGGATGGATTTTACACTGTCAGAGAAGCTGGCTGGATGACCTTTCTAATTTCTAACTTCTATGATTCTGTGACTTTGCAAGACACACTCCTCCATTGCTTGTAAAACAGAGAGTGTTACAATTATCATCTGTGTCACAGGGGTTTTTTTATGTTATTTCTACAAAAAGACAGTGGCAAGGGAACAATGACAGATAAGTCAACACAATGTCAAGTAAAAAGACGCATCTGTACTGCACAGTCCAACGCAGCTAAAGGATACACCTGCTGCCTACCTGTATTTAATCAGTCAAATCAACCTTCCTGTAAGAAAAGGATAGTTAATAATGCCAGGCTACCTGCACTTCTGGCTTCAGATTATTTTCATCCTTGTCAACATGCCAGCTTAGAGGAAAAGGAGATGTACAGATTTACGCTGCACAGGACAGGCTTTCCTACATTTCAAAGAAGTGACACATTTCTTTGCTCTCACAAATTTCTTATTTGGATTTTTTTCTTTTGGTAATATATTCTAGGGCTATCTCTGTGGAAGCTACAAAAAACTGCATCTTAAAAGAGAACAAAGACTTGAGCATCAGTCATTCAGCTTTCTTTTTTGTGCATTTTCTCCTCTTTTTTTTTTTTTAATCACTAAAGCAAAAAAGTTACAGAAAAAAAAGAATTGTTCTACAAAACCCTCAAACATATATTTAAGTACATGCTTAAATTCAGCTTAAAGGTGTGCTTAGTTTAAGGACAGGCACCTCATCCATTCTATTTGTAATTCTGTAAAGACTATCTTTCAAAAAAATCAGCAAATATACCAGGTGCTAGGCTCTTGTTTGCAAGAGGATATCACAGCCACATTTGTAACATGAAAAATAGCTGTTCTGAACATAAACAGTGGCAGTTACTTCATTATTAAAGGACAAAAGCATGATAAATATTTCTTTTTCAAATAGTTACAGAAGCAACCTTTCAAGCTACCATAGCTCAGTCATCATAAACTCATTTCTAACAGAAAACCTGGTCTTAAGATTCACTCTTCAAGCTCTGCCTTTTCTTTGAACCATATTTATCTGAGCTCCAGTGACTCTGGGTGTCTACAACAGGACATTCATCTCTTACTGAGACAGAACAAAAGGGAATTCTTCATATCTCCTAAAGGGAAGAAGTTTATTAAATGCTGTTCACCTGTGACCATTTCCCTGTGCAGCATGTAGCGCTGATACTGACTACCCTTGCATCTCTCTTCAGCTGATACACAGCACTGGAAGAACACTTTTCTGTGACTATATTTTTGCAGCAAAATACAGTCTAGGTGTTGCTGCACATATTCAGTATGAATTCTTGGAACAGTTTTGCCCAGCAAAAAAGCACAGAGCAAGAGTATCTCTGTGTGGGGAGAGAAGTAAGTATCTGTCTTTATCTGAGAGTTTGAAAGTAGAAACTTATACATAGGTCATTAGAAAACAATTTCACTTCTATCTTGATTTAAACCTCTATCTCCCATCTGAGGTAAATTAATCATAGCCACTCCTGATGTTTCTGTTCAATTTTGCTTATATAAGCATATTTCTATTAGAGCAAAGGTTAATTGTTTTGGATCCCTAGCCTTTGTCCCACCCTGCTAGTAGGCAGCTTTTCCTCAGAACTTGCTGTTGTAGGTTTTCCATTTTTCACTGAATAATTCAGAGGGACTTTGGGCTTTTCTAGCCTCTTGTTGTGACTGTCAAACTGAAAGAAGGGCACTTAGATTCTAGTCCTAGCTTCAGCAAAGGCTTGTCTGAGCTAAGTGGAAAGGTGTTGGCTAGAGAAAGTGATGGCATCACTAAAACACACTGGTTAGAATATGCTTTGGGGAAGTCAAAGAAGAAGGAATGAATTCCCTTAGGTGGGAAACTGGTCTCACATGAGCAAGTCTACCTGAGTTACTTCTTACAAGCAGCAGCTCTGCTAATCCAGACCTTAATCGTTGTTACATTTCTCACAAAGACAATTATGAAATGTTCCATTTGAAATGTCGTTCAATAATTTGATGTGAAATATAACTTAGGTGCTTTCACTTTAATGAGAAAGGAAGAAAACATTTCATTTCAGTGTAATTGGAACACAGCATTCGTGTATTTATTGGTACAACTGCCACAGAAAAAAACCCACATTTGTCCCCAGTGCCTATGATGGATTAACTCCTAAGTTTTTGGATAACCAGGCTGCTAAATTACACCAAATAGGAAAAAAAAATGTTGAGGAATTAAATTATTTTGGAAGATGTCTCAGATTTTGTATTATGAAGTAAAACTCCTGGAAAACACATGAGAAAAGATTTAATTCCTTATATTTGCTTCCACATAATCAATGGAAATTTTAGCAAGGGCAGAATCAAGTCGGTGCTCCTCCTGAAAAATCTCATGTCTCCTTGAATGTTAGAGCCTGGCTGGCAAAAGTAGTTCAAGTTCATATGCATTCATTCATGCAATTCAAATTAAGTTTAAAAAAGAATTCTGAATATAAGAGGTTTCTGACTGAACAAGGAACTTTTGCTACATATGAAGGAATAAAGATGCTTTATGCATGTCATGTATAAGCCTGTGATGTATTTTTAATGAATCATTTTGTTTCTTCACTTTCCAAGGCCAGATCTTAAAATAAATGTTTAGGTCCCTCCATACAATTAAAAAAGAGCTCCACATTGTCTTTCATCAAATGCACAGTACCCTAAAGTTTTGTTCACATTTTAGTTTCCTAGTTCTTGTATTTAATTTCCCACAAGACACAGAATATATCCTTTCATGGTGCAGACAATGAACAAACCATCCCTGTATACAAATAGCAAAAACAACCACGTACCTGTTTTTCTGTGAGGATGACACGGCCAAGGAGCTGATCTTCCAGCCCTTTCATAGTAACAGTAAAGTCAATCACTGTTGTTTTTGCACTGATTTCTGGAGTATAGGCTGGATTAGCCAATTTTGTTGTCATATAAAGGGTAAACCCCTTCATCAGATCTACCTCCTTGTCACCTACTTTCACCTGAAAATAAAACACATTATTTGATTTTCAAAAGCTGAATTCAGAAAAACAGCTACTGTTTCCAATGAAAAAAACTAAAAAAGAAAAGGAGGAAAGGGAAAAGGGATTAACTTTTTTTTTTTTTTTGACACTTTCATTTATACTTTTGTGGTAGCTTAAAGCTTGTTGGAATGTTCTAATAAGAGAAATCGATACTTTCCTAAAAGCTCAGTGCAGAATCTGAAGGAGCAGAGCATTGGTTGTAAAAAGAAAATAATGATAAAGTTTGTATCATTCACTGGTTTGCTAAATGGTATAAAAAAAAAAAAAGTATAAATTTCTTTCTCTTGGCTCTTGGGCACTGGATGTGTTTGCTGTTCCTTCACCTCCCTTTCTAACTCTTACACTAGCCTAGACTGAGCAGATAACAGGTGAGCTTTGCTGGTTGTTTTCATTCGGGGAACAGACTGGGTGGCAGTGGCTCCTTCTGGGCTTTGACTGGGGAGGAAGATTTGACTTCTGTATTATTTCCAAATTGTATATAATCATAAATACATGTAAATACATTTTGGATACAGTAAATTTAGCTTAACCATAAAATATAGCTTTATCTGACTTCCAAGCCATCTGAGCTGGTCTGGTAAATTTTAATTGAGGGGGGAAGGGGAAGGAGTGTCTCAGTTCTAATTTAAATTTCCAGAGACTCAGATAAATTTGATAGAACCAATAACAATTTCTATACTGTCCTTCCCTCTTCCCCCTCCTTTCCCAAAATAAAGGGATTAGAAGTGGAGAGAGAGAGAGAGAAGCAAGCACACCCAAATAAATCAATCTCACTTGATTTGGAAGTTGAAAAGTTTAACAATCACTTAAAAAGGTATCTGAGATAGGGAAGTTACAAAGGTTAGGGAAGGGAAAACAGCAAATACAAAATGGTATAAATACAACCCGATGGTGATGGCTTGTTCTGCCTCGTGGGTGATGGCCACGTGGTGTAACCAAGAGAAAGCAGGAACAGATGGTAATGGTGGTATAACCGAGGCAGGGAGCGCAGGGAGCGCAGCAGAGAGTGGTGCAGAGAGAGCATGAAACAGGCAGTCCCCCTGCTTTTATGGGACAGGAAGGGGAGTGGGCTCACCATCACCTGGTGGTGTTCAGACCCACCCCTGGAGAGGGGTCAAGACCACCTAGGCTCAGGTTCAGGGTTACTCCCCCTGGAGTGTTAACCCCATACAGAGGAGTTCCTAACCCACCACAACTTTCTATATTTTCTGTTTAACAGGTGGAAAACCCCAACCCCATGAGTTCACTTCTCATCTTTCTAAGCATTGCAAAGGTGTGAATCACTGTTGTACCCACTCTACCAGACACCAGCATCTGCCCTGCAGTTTTTCACTTTGATGTTCACAATTCATCTTACTTTGTGTGCTGAACCCGATTTTATGAAATTCTTTTCCAAGATGTTATCAAGAGCAGGATCAAGCTCCTCTCCAACATCTTCTATCAACAAAGGCCGGCCAAGGGACAGGCAGTCTTCTATATGACTTCTGAAGAACTTGTGGTTCATAGCTGTAACCTGGAGAGATTTGCTCACAGTATTGCATGCTTTTGCAAACACGTAGGAAACAGTATAAAATCTATTGTTGCTTTCAAAGGTTATACTCATTCTACAGAAACTACTACATTTTAGAGACCCACATTCACCTCTACTGAAATGAGCAGATGATTTGCTTTAAACTTAACAGGTTTCTTTAAAAATGGTGTAATAGAAAGATCTAGAGCCACATTACATGGCCTTAAGACAGTATACTATCTAAAAATTATGTTCCACCACTTTACACTTTTGGCTTTGTTATAATGCATGTATGTTGTGATGGAAGGTCCAAATTATACCTAAAATACATATCCAAGACATATCCTAAACATCTACCTGCATATCTGTGGGAGAATTTCTCCCGCAGTGGGGCATGAGCTGTAAACATGAGACCTTGTGATGGGAGAAAGTCCTTGAGCTGGAAGGCACTGTGAGCAACCCATGCACATCTGCAGAGGGCTGGACCCTGCCAGCCCCTGGGGCGGACACAGCTCCAGGGGGCTGACCCTGCCAGCCCCTTGGGGTGGAACCACAGGCTGTTTTGATAAGGGTAACCTATCTGCACCCTGCATGTGGCTTGGGGCCAGTCTGTACTGTCCACTTGTGCCAGCCCCAGGCTGGCTGGATACACCTCCTCTGAGCACTATATAAGACACTGCACTATCCTAATAAAATTGTACTGATGCATAGAAGTTGCTCTGTCGAGTCTTCAGTACCCCAATCTCGCCTCTTGCCAGCCTCCGGACCCCGACAAATATCCACCTTGGCCCCCACTTCCACCCCTGGGGTGCAAGTGGGAAAGCTGACAAAAGCCTTGGCACACCTCAGTCTACCACAGAGACACCATATTTGGCCTTGTTTTGCACCCAGCTTTGTCTTTGGTAAACCCAGGTGTGATGGTTTGGGTGTTACCCGCCCTCCCCCCACACTTTGGAATCACCCAGACTAGTCTCAGTCAGCTCTGGGAATATAAATGTAGCTATTTATTTACAGCTAGCACAATATACAAGCAGATATTTACAGTATATACAGTTATAGACAGAAATAGACAAGGTAAAAAGTAATACAGAAACACAACTCCCCTCCCAGAAACCTGAGTCCCCAGGAGGGGCTTTCACCCACCCCTGCACCTTCCTCCTGCCCCGCTCAACCTTGCCCCAGTCCTAAGGAAGAACAGAGGTTCAGCCAAGAGGTTAAGAAGCAAAGGTGAGTGGCAGGTGAGGTTAGGGAGATGCAGCTCAGTCAAAGCCCAGCCCGAGAGTGCCACAAAATGGCAAAAGAGTTATCTAATGTTTACATTCTTCTTCAGCAAGACTCTGAGGGGAGCAGACATCACCACTGTTTTCCTTTCACAGCCTATGATCTAGTTCTTCTCACCAAAACATTGTAGCCTGCTTCAAACTTGCACAACAGGTCACAGATGCTAGACATATGTATCTCCCTTTTTTGGTGAAATAGGTTTTGTTCCAGGGATGTTGTGCCAGTTTGAAGCAAGCTAGAATGTTTTGGTGAGAAGAACTAGATCATAGGCTGTGAAAGGAAAACAATGGTGATGTCCACTTCTCTCAGAGTCTCGCTGAGGAGTTGGGAAGGAGAAATGAAAAACATTCGCTAACACTCTCGCCATTTTCACTCACTCTCTGGCTGGGCTGCTGACTGAGCTGCATTTCTCTAACACACCTTCCACTCACCTTTGCTTCTTAACCTTTTAGCCGAACCTCTGTTCTTCCTTGGGACTGGGGTAAGGTTGAGAGGGGCAGGGGGAAGGTGCAGGGGTGGTTGAGAGCCCTTCCTGGGGACTCAGGTTTCTGGGAGGGGAGTTGTATTTTTCTGTATTACCTTTTACCTTGTCTATTTCTGTCTATAACTGTATATACTGTAAATATCTGCTTGTATATTGTGCTAGCTGTAAATAAATAGCTTCAGTTATATTCCCAGAGCCGGCTGAGTCTAGCCTGGGTATTTCTAAAGTGTGGGGGGGCGGAGAACACCCAAACCATCACAGATGTTTTTATCTGTTGCTATTGGTCAAAGATACTCGTCAAAATGCTTAAAAACCTAACCAACTTGTTCGTTGGCTGCTGCTGCTGCTGCCTGTGTTTCGTCAGCTACGTGTTTGCATTGCCTGTCTTTGCACCGCGCCTAGCTGAGCACCTGCGTCCCCCACGAAAGGAAGCCCTGACCTTGCCTGTCTTCCGAACTGAGCCAAGGGATTGAAACAGCTTGCTCGTGCTGGGATATAGTTGTCCACTTGAGCTCAGCTGAGCCCGAGTCCGTTTGATTCTGACCGAGTCCAGGCAACGACCTGGTAACAACCTAGCAACGAACTGCGACATCGGGGACCTGCCGGCCCCCGGCTCCAGCCCCAGGGCTGACTCCTTTGCTATACATCACACTCCATAGTATCACAGTATCATCAAGGTTGGAAGAGACCTCACAGATCATCAAGTCCAACCCTTTACCACAGAGCTCAAGGCCAGACCATGGCACCAAGTGCCACGTCCAATCCTGCCTTGAACAGCTCCAGGGACGGCGACTCCACCACCTCCCCGGGCAGCCCATTCCAGTGTCCAATGACTCTCTCAGTGAAGAACTTTCTCCTCACCTTGAGCCTAAATCTCCCCTGGTGCAGCCTGAGGCTGTGTCCTCTCATTCTGGTGGTGGCCACCTGAGAGAAGAGAGCAACCTCCTCCTGGCCACAACCACCCCTCAGGTAGTTGTAGACAGCAATAAGGTCACCCCTGAGCCTCCTCTTCTCCAGGCTAAACAATCCCAGCTCCCTCAGCCTCTCCTCGTAGGGCTGTGCTCAAGGCCTCTCACCAGCCTCGTCGCCCTTCTCTGGACACGCTCAAGCATCTCAATGTCTCTCCTAAACTGGGGGGCCCAGAATTGAACACTGCTCCAGTCGCAAACCTGCCCTCTGCTTCACCCCGGCGGCTCACCACTCCGATGACCTCCTGAGAGCCCCGGAGGATTTGCCTTGTGTCCGTGGATCTTCTCAGACAACGTGCTCAATTTAAGCCAGGCAAGCCACAAAACCCCACTGCATCATCACTACGTGGAAGGGACTATATTTTCCCTCATTTATGCTTCTACATATACTTTTGGATTGCAAGCATTGAGACTCTGACCAGCGAGTAAACTAACTCTCTTTTCTGAAGTTTGGGAAAGTTCATCTTTAATCTTTCAGCGGCAGTTTGTGCTGCAAGACTCTCCAGTTGTTTAAATTTTCTAAGACCTTTCCTGAACCATATAAATTTAACCTGACTGTAGAGATATATTCTCCAAAAATCGTTTTACCAACCACATAATAACATTTTCTTTACATATTTAATAAACTATTTGATAATTATTTGTATCAGCCTCATTACAATTCACTTCTAACCCACATTCAAGCCCATCTTTAACATCTATGTACTGTGCTAGTTTGAAGCTAGCTAGAATGTTTTGGTGAGAAGAACTAGATTACAGGCTGTGAAGGGAAAACAAGAACGATGTCTACTTCACTCATGGGTTTGCTGAGAGGTATAAGAACAAGAATCCAAACATAGATAAGGCACTACTACTTCTTCTGCTGGTGAGCTCAGAGTTGCATTTTTTTTCTCTCTCTCTCTAGCCTCTCTGCCGTCTCTCTGATTAATCCACTTTGCTTCCTAACCCCCTGGCCAAACCTCCATTCTTCCTTGGGACTGGGGTGGGAGAAGGTGGAAGGGCAGTTGGGAGCCCCTCCTGGGGACTCAGGTTCCTGGGAGGGGTGTTGTGTTTCTGTATTACCTTTTACCTTCCATATTTCTGTATATAACTGTAATTATCTGCTTGTATATTGTGCTAAGCTGTAAATATAAGCTTCATTCAATTTCCAGAGCTGGCTGAGTCTAGTCTGGCTGGTTTCCAAAGTGTGAGGGGCTGGGTAATACCCAAACCATCACAGTGTCCCCACCAAAACATCGTGTTGCCCAGATTTTTAGTCCAAATGAAAATGAGGGATGAAGTTAGTGTCTTACAGACCAACAATATAACCCTAAGAAAACCATAGCAAACTACAGTGTCCCAGATGTAAAAGCATAATCTAAACGCTTTGGTATTTAGAGTCTTGATTCAACTCTCTTCTTCTGGAATTTTACAGAGGGAGGACTTGGGTTCTTTCAACAATGTCTAAAAGCCCCTAAGTGACTGAATTTTCATCAGGAAAGCCATGTTAAGTCCTCAGGAGCTCAGTGCTTAAGCCCCATCAAGATTTACAAATTTCATAGGCTGGATATTCAGACATACTGACTACAAGGCCAGCCTGATAGTCATTTTAATCTGGTTGATCAGTTAAATGTGATCATAGCTTATAGTGTATGAATGGTGGGGAAAGAGGAAACAGTACTTAATCTACATCTGCAAGTCCATGGTGAATATGTGATATGAGAACCTTACATAGTTACTGGACCAGAGAATGGAACCTGTGTGGTATCTGGTCTGCTTCTGCATGCTGGCACATGGCAAGAGCAGGAGACGGTGCAGACCCTGTGCCAGGTAAGGGAGTCAGCTGGAGTTGCAGCTTGGAGGATTATTTAAATGATTGAGGAAAAGGTTGCAGTATGACAGAAAGAGGCAGTGTAGGTCCTTAACTGAGGAAGACTCGCTGATATCACTCCTGAGCTCAGCTTGGCAGCAATCTGAAACTCTGAGAGGGAGATGCAAGTCTCAAAGAGGGTTGAATATAAGATACATCCTTGTGTCTATTGTTTCCTGTTGGTCATTCACACCAGTATTTCTTGATCTAGTTTTGGGGGGCCATAGTAAGGTCTAATGTAATTTAGAGGAAGCTGTGTTATCTACTGTAACAGTAGTTTTCACACAGTCACAAAATGTCTAAATTCTGTGAATACAAATCATAGAATCAACCAGGTTGGAAGAGACCTCCAAGATCATCCAGTCCAACCTAGCACCCAGCCCTAGCCAGTCAACTAGACCATGGCACTGCCTCATCCAGACTTTTCCTGAACACTTCCAGGGAGGGTACTTCTACCACCTCCCTGGGCAGCCCATTCCAATGGGAAATCACTCTCTCTGTGAAGAACTTCCTCCTAACATCCAGCCTGTACTTTCCCCAGCACTTAGTCTCTCGGGAGAGACATTTAATCATATTTTCAACAAAGGAAACAAAAATTTCAAGATTTTTGAATGCTGTACATTATTTTTCTGTATATTTTCAGTATTTACTATTACTATATTGGCTTTTGAGCATATTCAACTTACCAGAAAGTGGATTTGGTGTGGGATTGCATGTAGGGCCTTTCTAAACAATGCTAGGAAATATAGATCTAGGTCAAGCTACAGAAGGTTAAGGATTTAGCTGATGACATCACCACGATGCCATCAGCTGTCTGGATGTTATCATCCTCACCTTCATTTTCTGTTACTTTTTCTTATCCATCACTCATTCACATATCATCAAGTCATTCACTACATTTTGAGTGAAGACACTATTTCATGGTGTTCATATGATTCTACAGTTGTAGAGTAGACTTCATTGATTAACAACTAATTCCTTAGTTCCATCCAGCCTGAACATATATTATGTATTTTGGTCTTTATCATAACCCAGCTTACTCTTATTGGTGAAACAAAGGATGGAAAGTAGGCTGATTAGAAAGAAAAAGAGAGAAAAAGGGGGGGAAAAAAGGAAAGAAAGAAAAAAAAAAGGTTTTAAATGGAAGAGAAACCCCAGATCCTAAACAGGATGCATTGCTAGATAGAACATGAAAAGGGTGGATAAATTAAGTAACAATTATTTTCATGACATGTATTTAATCATCAAGATGCAACCTAAATTTTGGGTTTCTGCTTAAGATACCTCAAAGATCATTATTCTTTTTCCAGTTTCCTTTTGCTTTTCTTTTTTTTTCCCCCCTACTGAAATGCTCAACCTAAAACATTACCCAGGCAGCACCAAGTGCTTGATCCTCTCTGGTCTTAATTTTGCAAGTCATGTACTTCCCTCTATGTTTCTTTTTCCCTATGACAATTAATTAAAAGATTAATCATAAAAATCATACAGCATAACAAAGAATTCCAATTTGCTTTTGAAACTGCCTTTCCAAAAGACAGCAGAGCAGTACAAGCTGTTTTACCCACACAGATAGGTCATAGATTTTGCATCAGTCTTGTTTTCATAGAATCATAGAATCAACCAGGTTGGAAGAGACCTCCAAGATCATCCAGGCCAACCTTGCACCCAGCCCTATCCAATCAACTAGACCATGGCACTAAGTGCCTCATTCAGTCTTTTCTTGAAGACCCCCAGGGATAGTGCCTCCACCACCTCCCTGGGCAGCCCATTCCAATGGGAAATCACTCTCTCTGAGAAGAACTTCTTCCTAACATCCAGCCTATACCTACCCTGGCACAACTTGAGACTGTGTCCCCTTGTTCTATTGCTGGTTGCCTGGGAGAAGAGGCCACCCCCCCCCTGGCTACAATGCCCCTTCAGGTAGTTGTAGACAGTAATAAGACCACCCCTGAGCCTCCTCTTCTCCAGGCTAAACACCCCCAGCTCCCTCAACCTCTCTTCATAGGATTTGTGCTCCAGGCCCCTCACCAGCTTTGTTGCCCTTCTCTGGACATGTTCCAGCACCTGAACATCCTTCTTGAATTGAGGGGCCCAGAACTGGACACAGTACTCAAGGTGTGGTCTGACCAGTGCTGAGTACAGGGGAAGAATAACCTCCCTTGACCTACTGGCCACACTGTTTTAATCTTTCTGTAACCGTATATCACAAACATCAGATTGGAATTACCAAGATTTAAATATCAATGTATGATCACAGGAAAAACAGTTGATGCAAAATGACATACATAAAAAATATTAAATTAACTTTTTACCTGGAGTCCATTATTCTTTTCCATATTTTTAATCCACATCTTTCCTTGACCTTGTGGATCAATCAGCAAAGGATATCTGGAGGCTTTTGTGACAATGATGCCATTCTGTATTGAAAGGTCATCATTAGGAAGACCCTGGAGGTTCCATTCACCCACTGTTGCATTGTCAATGAGCATACCAGTAAGATTCAGGTCCTAATAGAAAATATGTCATTATAAAATTAGTACCAGTCAGTGGAGTTAACATAAAATGTTTGATTGAAAATGCTTCATAGAATGGATTCAGAAGTTACTGTTCATTGTTTCCATCCTTGAAAATTCAGTGCCTACATCATTGAAGCTGAGCAATAATGAAGATGAATCCTGTGGAGGCTTTGATGTCCATCAAAGAGTGCTGGAGAAACTCTGAGGCTAGTTCATTATCTAATAAGAAGATGATTTTGGTATTGGGAAACACTTTTCTTGCTAGATAAAGAGGAAAATCTAGCAATCTTGGTCACAAAAGCTTCCTCCTTCTGTAGAGTTGTGAAGTGGCCTCCAAGGCATATGAGTGCAGGATGGCTTGCAGGAGGTTCAAATGAGAATGAGATGTGCTATGGATCCTGTGCTCAGAACTGTTCCCAGCTATACATTTTCCTAAATTTTGACTTGCATACATCAACTGACCTGATTACTTAATTCACTATGAACACTGACTGGCATCTTAAGAAGGTGCATGTGAAGGAAATCATGCTTAAAAGCATAAACCAAGTTTTCCAGATTAGAGAAGTGGCTTAATAATGATGCGAATTTAATACCAATAAACCAAAGAGGCATTTTATTTGCTTCTCCTGATTTTCACTGTAGAATTCCTATTTGTGATTTTCTCCACAAATGTGTTCAAAAAGAAACAAAATTCTGTAACTCCTGCAGAAATCACATAATTCAGCCTTTGAAGCCTAAAGCAAAATTTCAAATGCTGTGAGATTTGTGACACAATGACTGAAAGACACAATAGATTTTGTATCCCTTTGGCTTTTTACTGTGATTATTGAAGTACCTGAATGAAGAAATGCAAACCATTCTCAGAAGACAGGGAAACTTTAAGATTTGTATTTGTGAAAAGAACAGTAAAGCATTTAATAGTCAAAATTGTCAGCAACTGGAACCTATGTTTAGCTCCTTAAGTAGATGAGTAGGGTCTAAGCAGCTCTGCACTTTTTTCTTACTGGTGCAGTATCAGTCACTCTGCAACTCTGAAACTTCGATAATTTACGTGTCTAACTACACAGAGATAGCTAATTTTAAACAGATCTCTTTAAGTTGCTATGCCTGAGTGACTCATACACCCACCATCAGTTAATCTGTGACAAAGTAAGGCAGATGTCAAGCCTTTTGCTTCAACTGCAAAGCTGTTTTCTTTCCTGTGGTGCAAAGTATCAAGAGAAGCCCATATGCTGCCTTTTGTGAGTACTTAATTCACTAGGGAAAAAAAACCACCTCTTTTCCATACACTATCACTGAAATCATAACCCTGTCTTGAAAAACAGCTATCTAAACAGAATGGCAATTTAGGTTTGAAACTTCTTAATTATGACAATCTTTATCTAACCTGTTTGTATGAAAACCAAAAAGGGCTACACTGAAACAATCATAAAGTACTCCTTTAATTCTGAAGGATGCAGTTGAGTAGTAATATGGTTAAAACATCTTCATAGAGGCAGAAATCTAGTTCTTCATGCCTTGCTTTCTAAGGACATTATATATCCAAGTTCTTATCCTTATGGTAGGAATCCAGACAAATATCCCTCAAGGTAAGTAGATTTTAAGAACACTTTGTACACTGAATTGGAGAAAGGGACTGCCTGGGATGGATATATGTAGAATGACTCCCATATCACATTGGTAAAGAATCTTGCCTGAGACTAAACTGCTACTGGTATTTTATTAACAAATTCATCTTGGTCTTACATATTAATACTCATCAAAAGCTTTCAAAGAAATTTGCTGGGCAAGCCAGATTTATTCATCTTTGTAATTCATAGCATAAATTGGACTGGGCTGTGAAGTTCACTGTGTGTCAGGTCAAGGTTAATCACTGCTACAGGCAGAGTCCTGCACGTCACAACATTGAGGGGAAAAGGAAGTTAGAGAGAGAGAGAAAAAAGAATCACACCTAACTTCTATTAGATGACCAGGAAGACAAACCTCTCATGGCAGGTGTCCTTCTAGTAAAGGTTTTAAGTGTTAAATCCCCTTAGAAACTGAAAAGAAGATGCAGCATGGATACTAATCTACCTTCAACTCTCCCACAATGGTACAGACACAGCTGTACACAGGTTGCTTATTTCCTTCCAGCACTTTCCAGCAGCACTTGCTCTGTCAAAAGCTTTGACAGATGAGCACAGGGCTTATTTGGCCTTAATGCCTCCACTCCTGTACTGATGGTAAGAGAAATTCCCTGAACTATTTCTCCAGCCTTTACTGATGGAGAAAAGGTATGCAGGTATTCACAAAATCAAGTGGAAGGCAACATGGACAAGATTACTCAGGGCAGTTTTGATTATTACGGCTTAGATTCTGCCTTCAGCATGAATATGTCTTCCAGGTACAAGGAAGAACATTAGACAGACCTCCTAAAAGTCATGGAATAGGAACAACAGGAACATGGAATGGGCTGCACACCATGAGAAAAACCTATGCAACAGAGAGCTGCCAGGGCTGGCACTCCTACACTGCAGCATGCTCACTTTCACAAAGGTCATACACGATGTGACAGAGGACTGAAGCTGCATGATGGGATCCTAGCTGAGCCACAGTTTAGGCCACCATTGCCTGCACAGACTTAGGCCAGTTGAGGAGATGTTATACTGCCAGACTCACAGCTCACCACTGGCAAATGTGCATGGATGGAAGAGCTTAGACTGAAGCAAGATGAAGAGGGGTAAACCAAACTTTACAAAATCCAACACTTCAAATTAAACTACATTAAATGGTGAGAGTATACAGCAGAGTGTATGATAAGAAGGTATTAACTGATAATACACACAGGTGCAGGGGTGATATTTCCTGGTTTTAAATGTGCAATGGTCTTTTCTAGAAAAAAAGAATTAATCCATCAACACTAAAAGTGTGAAGCTTTAAAAAGGAAAAATCTGCTTAGAATCATAGAATCATAGAATCAACCAGGTTGGAAGAGACCTCCAAGATCATCCAGTCCAACCTAGCACCCAGCCCTATCCAATCAACTAGACCATGGCACTAAGTGCCTCATCCAGGCTTTTCTTGAACACCTCCAGGGACGGTGACTCCACCACCTCCCTGGGCAGCCCATTCCAATGGGAAATCACTCTCTCTGTGAAGAACTTCTTCCTAACATCCAGCCTATACCTACCCTGGCACAACTTGAGACTGTGTCCCCTTGTTTTATTGCTGGTTGCCTGGGAGAAGAGGCCAACCCCCACCTGGCTACAATGCCCCTTCAGGTAGTTGTAGACAGTAATAAGATCACCCCTGAGCTTCCTTTTCTCCAGGCTAAACAGGCCCAGCTCCCTCAACCTCTCCTCACAGGATTTGTGCTCCAGGCCCCTCACCACCTTTGTTGCCCTTCTCTGGACACCTTCCAGCACCTCAACATCCTTCTTGAATTGAGGGGCCCAGAACTGGACACAGCACTCAAGGTGTGGTCTGACCAGTGCTGAGTACAGGGGAAGAATAACCTCCCTTGTCCTACTGGCCACACTGTTCCTGATGCAGGCCAGGATGCCATTGGCTCTCTTGGCCACCTGGGCACACTGCTGGCTCATCTTCAGCCTACTATCTATCAGTACCCCCAGGTCCCTTTCCTCCTGGCTGCTCTTCAGCCACTCAGTCCCCAGCCTATAGCGCTGCTTGGGGTTGTTGTGGCCAAAGTGCAGAACCCTGCACTTGGCTTTGTTAAATCTCATCCCATTGGCCTCTGTCCACCCATCCAGCCTGTGCAGGTCCCTCTGCAGGGCTCTCCTACCTTCCAACAGATCAACACCTGCTCCTAGCTTGGTGTCATCTGCAAACTTACTGATGCTGGACTCAATCCCCTCGCCCAAATCATCAATAAAGATATTGAACAGGACTGGGCCCAGCACTGATCCTTGGGGAACACCACTAGTGACAGCTGCCAACTGGATGTGGCACCATTCACCACCACTCTCTGGGCTCTGCCATCCAGCCAGTTCTTGACCCAGCACAGAGTGAATCTGTCCAAACCATGAGCTGCCAGCTTGGCTAGGAGCTTCTTGTGGCAGACAGTGTCAAAGGCTTTGCTGAAGTCCAAGTAGACTACATCCACAGCCTGCCCCACATTAGTTTCATTATACAAATATTTTCAAGCAAATCAAGATTACTAAAATGCTGTACTAAGTAAAACTAAGAATAATGGAAATGCTTATTCCTAGACTAGTTCACTGTGTTAAAAATTTAAGCTATGAAGAACAGTAAACTAAAAAATGTATGGTGTAAATTGTCAGAAATACAAAAGATATTAAAAACCTTTCACTCAGATTCACTGTTTATAATCTAGATTACAGTTTGGAGTGAAAACATCCAGAGAGAGTACATCTTGAGTGGCAGCACATGAAACTGCAGTTGTAAAAGTGGAAATAGAGGAAAGCTTGGTAATGCCTTGGAATTTGGTTGGGGCATAACTCCCACCATTTGGAGTTGGCATAATTCCCATCCTGTGGGCCTAATTTGAGAGCTCCTGCTTCAAAGACTGCCTGGAAGATGATAAAGGCATGGTAATACCAGATGTGAGATGCTATTCAATGAAGTTATTCATTGTAAGGGGGAGCTTTAAATGTTGAAGGAGACAGACAGTTAGGACTGGTGTTTTCTTCAGCATAGGTATTTCCCATTTCCAATGAATGCTAGATGGGGCTGATTTGCTTGACTTTATGTCTGGAAGTATGGATTCAACACAGTACTTGCAAAAACCACATCAAGTATAGGGGAAAAATAATACTACCTAATGGAACCTCTTATGATAAGGTAAATCTGTTTTAAGGTGGTAAATTTTACTTTATTTCCTACATTATGCAATTTTCTCCCAGGGCAGCTGACCTTAGCATCTTTTTCTCAGATTGGCCTATATACCAATCTTGCAATGCATGACAGTACAAAAAGGGACTTCAAACATACTGTTTTAGAAGCTCAGTCATCAACTGTTTGGATTTCCTATCCATTAAAGAATTGATGGAATGTGGCAGCCTGTACATAATCTTCCAGTTATGCACCTTTCTGGAACAGAACACTCTGCACATTACTTCTCTGTGAGGCAAAGAGCAAGGTTAGGACAGACTGTGAACACTTACTTTACTGTATGGAATCTTGCTGTTGTCCATCTCTTTCTTCCACAGTTGGAGCAACAAATTCCTGTACTGCTGATTGAAAGGTCCAGAGTAAGAGAGAAATCCAGTGGCCAGAAGAACATTTCCCACTAAATTCATAATTTGATTTTGAAAGTTTTTGCTGCTTGCCGTCCAACGAAGCTGTATGTAAAATATTATGAAGTCAGATTAAGGAGGCACAAAAATAGCATGAAGATCTAACTTGGGACAAGGGGTGATGATTTTAAGCTAAAGGAGGGTAGATTTAGAGTGGTAGAAGGAAGAAATGTTTTGCAGTGAGAGTGGTGAAACCGAACAGGTTGTCCAGAGGTGTGATAGATGCCTTATCCCTGGAATGATTCAAGATGAAGTTGGAAGGGACTTTGAGCAACCTGACCTAGTTAAAGATGTTCCTTCTCAATGCAGGGGGTTTGGAGTAGGTGACCTTTAAAGGTCTCCTTCAGTTCTAAGTTTTCTATAACTTTACAATAGATGCTTTAAGGGAGGATTTAAATGGGAGAAAGAGGATGACCAGCAATCATATGAGGAATTAGAGGAATGGTTTGGCAATCAAAATGTGTTGGATAATATATATAACAGAGATCTTGTAACCAGTAAACCAGGGCTAATGAAGGACCAGCCCAAGCATACCCACAGAAACAAAGAAGTCCCTACCAGTCTGAATTATGGAGACAGCTTTCATACTGTTTCTGGGAAATTATCACAGCTGGCCATCTCTCTGAAGTGCTTGTACACTAATGTGCACAGCATGGAGGACAAGCAAGGATGCATGCAGTTATGTCATGTGGGTAATGGGGAGGTGGTGAGAATGTTTCCACAACTGGAGTACTGAAACAGGTGTATACAGTCTTGTTGGGAAGGACAGGTTGGGAATGCGAGAAGAGTGAGACAGCAGCAGTAATGCATGGACTTCTGCATTTGGGACTCTGAGACAGACAAGGAGCCAGCTGAAATCTTATTGTTAAGGATTAGAGGACAGACTAAGGCAGATACTGCTGTGTGAGTAGCCAAGGACTAGAATGGGTTGCCAAGAGAGGTTGTGGAGTCTACATCTTTGGAGATATCCAAAATCCAATTGGACAATGCCCTAAGCAACCTGCACTGTTTGACCTTGCTTTGAGTCAGGCGGTGGGGCTGGGTTGGGTTAGATGATCTCCAGAGGTCCCTTCCTATCTCAATTATTCCATAATTCTATGATTTTCTGAATATTATTTTTAAGTTTGACTTATTCTTTTCACAGTTGTTTCACTCTAAGCACAAAATATGGAATCTTAGCCAGGAACTACATGTTTAAACTTAGGAAAGACACATTTAACTCAGTGTCAGTGCTGGCCAAGACTCCAAGCGCCATATATAGTTTTTAAAATTATTTTTAATGACTTTTCAAAAGTGGAATGGAACAACAGTTCTCACAAGAGCTCACAGCACATGGCTTCAGAACATCTACAATAAAACATGGTAACTCCTTATTTCGGTGGTGTGCTTCAATTTATGAATTCACTAAAAAATAGAATAAAGTAACATTTCCCCAAAGATCAGTGCTGGGCCCAGTCCTGTTCAATATCTTTATTTATGACCTGGACGGGGGGATTGAGTCCAGCATCAGTAAGTTTGCAGATGACACCAAGCAAGCAGCAGGTGTTGATCTGTTGGAAGGTAGGAGAGCCCTGCAGAGGGACGTGGACAGGCTGGATGGGTGGGCAGAGGCCAATGGGATGAGATTTAACAAGGCCAAGTGCAGGGTTCTGCACTTTGGCCACAACAACCCCAAGCAGCGCTACAGGCTGGGGACTGAGTGGCTGGAAAGCAGCCAGGAGGAAAGGGACCTGGGGGTACTGATAGATAGTAGGCTGAAGATGAGCCAGCAGTGTGCCCAGGTGGCCAAGAGAGCCAATGGCATCCTGGCCTGCATCAGGAACAGTGTGGCCAGTAGGACAAGGGAGGTTATTCTTCCCCTGTACTCAGCACTGGTCAGGCCACACCTTGAGTGCTGTGTCCAGTTCTGGGCCCCTCAATTCAAGAGAGATGTTGAGGTGCTGGAAGGTGTCCAGAGAAGGGCAACAAAGCTGGTGAGGGGCCTGGAACACAAACCCTATGAGGAGAGGCTGAGGGAGCTGGGGCTGTTTAGCCTGGAGAAGAGGAGGCTCAGGGGTGACCTCATTGCTGTCTACAGCTACCTGAAGGGAGGTTGTAGCCAGGTGGGGGGTGGCCTCTTCTGCCAGGCAACCAGCAACAGAACAAGGGGACACAGTCTCAAGTTGTGCCAGGGTAGGTATAGCCTGGATGTTAGGAGGAAGTTGTTGGCAGAGAGAGTGATTGGCATTGGAATGGGCTGCCCAGGGAGGTGGTGGAGTCACCGTCCCTGGAGGTGTTCAAGAAAAGACTGGATGAGGCACCTTGTGCCATGGTCTAGTTGACTGGATAGGGCTGGGGGATAGGTTGGACTGGATGATCTTGGAGGTCTCTTCCAACCTGGTTGGCTCTATGATTCTATTCTATGATTTTTTATTTATGCATTTTGAAGTACAACTATCCAAACAAACGCTGAAGTCTATTAGGACACATAGGTTGAAGCTGAAGCTTTCTTCAACTCTGACTCTGTGCGATAAAAAAAGGAGTTACCAAAGCAAATAATCAGTTGAAGGGAAGAAAAAAAAAAGAGAGTATCCCTCTTCCTCTAGAAACCTCAGACTGAAGCCAGAAAAATCTGCATAGAAAAGGTAAGTCTCATGCTCAGTGCAGAGGATGGTGATTAGCCCATAATTCTGTAAAAGGCTCCATTAGAAATTTGATCTTCACATATAATTCAGGAAATTAGACAAGCTTCAAACTCCTATTCTTGTATACTTGGTGAGGAAAAGAGTAATCCCTCTTATAAATATTTTAGGGTGATTATTTAGGTTAAGCCTAATTCCTCATCTTACTAAAGCTCAAAGGAATTTGGCTCCTTGGTTTAAATCTGAAATTTATCCCAATATGAGCTTTATGATATGACATAAATCTTCATAAAGAAGAACTGTTAGCACAAGAAATTCTTTTACTTTGTTAGATATATTAAGTTCAAGTAAAAAAAAATACCTAAAGCTAAAATAAAGTGTTATCTGATATCAAGATGTCACTATGCCTTTAATTTCTTGATCATTATGGAGTATTCTCAAAACTCAGCACCTCCTTTGTGTAGAATCATAGAATCAGCCAGGTTGGAGAAACCTACTCATATGTGCTAGTACCTTTTCTCCACCTAATCCATCAATCAGAGCTGTGGCATTGTTCATCTTCTTTCTGCATGCCTCGGCATCATCAAGTAAGGCCTTCTTCTCTTTCATGGCACTATCATACATGGCTTGTACTTGATCTAGTTCCATTTGCTTCTCATCCAGCTGAATTTGTGCATTATTCAGTTCTGTCTGAGCAGCTGCAAGTCTTCCCTCTTGCAAGGCTAGATTTGCCTACAAGCATTTAAAAGCAAAGAGCAGTTAATACCTACTATTTGGCAAAAGCAAATAACATTCACTTAATGGTACTTTCTGTACTGTACTGGGTACTTTTAAAAATAATACATGTTTAAGGTGAGAGCAGGTTTTTTTTTTTTCCCTCTTCAATATTTCAACCTGAAACTGGAACACAACCATAACACTAAAGTTATTCAATGCAATCTTAAAACATTTTAAGAGTATTTTCAGAATGATCTACTGATCACAAACTACTTGTTTGAAATCACAGTACACAATACACTTGAAGTAGCTGATACCTGAGGCAGCCCATACAATGTTTCCTGTAATATATTCTCAGTGCAAAACAAAATTAAGACTGGATCGTACCATGGATTATATAATAGTAATAATGGTAATGGAAACTACTCTTCTACAATAAAAATGCAACAAATGTATTTTTTTTTCTCCTCTGGAAACTGAAACTCTAGAGACTTTTCTCACATCTCTATATAAATCCAAATGATGAGTTGCAACATTTAAATGTGGCCTCTTAACTTCTGTATTCCCAACATGGACCAAGAAAATGTTCTGTGAATTCAGAATGTTTGCAAAGGATTAAGACTGACAAAGTTCTTATGAAATTCACACTTCCAGATAAAGGCTGCTTCCATTTACTCTGAATATTTAAAACAACTTGTTCAAATATCATATATATATTTAATCCCTTTTTCTGCTATAAGAATTATGAAAATTGAAATAAAAACTCAGTAAAAAATGTTTATTACAAATATGACACTTGGCAGTCACATTGAATCACATCAGAATAGTAAGAGTACTCTTAGTTTACTCTTAGTAAACAGCACAAGCATCAGGAATGGTGTGGTCAGCAGGAGCAGGGAGGTCATTCTGCCCCTGTACTCTGCACTGCTTAGACCACACCTTGAGTACTGTGTTCAGTTCTGGGCCCCCCGGTTTAGGAGGGACATTGAGATGCTTGAGCGTGTCCAGAGAAGGGCGACGAGGCTGGTGAGAGGCCTTGAGCACAGCCCTACGAGGAGAGGCTGAGGGAGCTGGGATTGTTTAGCCTGGAGAAGAGGAGGCTCAGGGGTGACCTTATTGCTGTCTACAACTACCTGAGGGGTGGTTGTGGCCAGGAGGAGGTTGCTCTCTTCTCTCAGGTGGCCAGCGCCAGAACAAGAGGACACAGCCTCAGGCTGTGCCAGGGGAGATTTAGGCTTGAGGTGAGGAGAAAGTTCTTCACTGAGAGAGTCATTGGACACTGGAATGGGCTGCCTGGGGAGGTGGTGGAGTCGCCGTCCCTGGAGCTGTTCAAGGCAAGATTGGACGTGGCACTTGGTGCCATGGTGTAGCCTTGAGCTCTGTGGTGAAGGGTTGGACTTGATGATCTGTGAGGTCTCTTCCAACCTTGGTGATACTGTGATACTGTGATACTGTAATCAAAGTTTTCAATCTATTTCAGATCATATAGCAAAGCAGTAATACATTCATTGTATCAGTTTGATTTGTAGGCTAATTAATCATATGTGATGAATCATGGTTGACTGCACAAGAATGACTGCTAAAGTACCAGGATGACCAACCTATGTGAATGCTCAGGGCAGAAAGACTATTTGTATCAGATTGCCTATGAAATCATCACTACTTGCTCTCTTCTTGTCTTTCTAACTCCAGTTTCCAAAATTACATGGGTACAAACATGGCTTTCCTATTGGCATCCCTGGCAAGCTGGCTGGCAGCTTCCTGTGCAGAGATCTGCCACGAGAGCAGGAGGCAACTTCTTCTGCCAAGGAGAATTTTCCACACAAGAAGGTTATTATAGACACAGGCAGCTTGAGACAAAGATTTCCAGCCAATTACAGGTGGGAAGAAAACGTGTCTCTCAACCACAAAGAACCACTGTTGCCATTCTAATTTTAGTGGCATTGCTATGTGAACAAGCTTTACAGCCTTCATTTCATGCCTCTGACTCTCAGAGCAAAGCAAGGACTCACAGTTTATTCCAGTTGGACACAATGTGAAAGCCTGAATAAAAGGATTTTAAGGGAATGAACGACAAGGATTTGAGACTTGAGATCCACACTCTTATCTCTGCTCCCAGAGAGATGGGAGCTATGCTAGCACATGCCTAGACTTGTGTGAGAGCAGCAGCTTCAACCTTTTCTTGCCACTGGCATTGTGGGTACCACACAGACAATCCTCTCAACATCTGCTCCAGCCCATGCCTTTGCCATCATGCAGCAAGTGGAAACAGCACCTGTGCCAATAAGGGCCACAGACTAAATTACTATATATTTATTTTGTCTCTTCCAAGATGCCTTCAGAGAGGACTCCATAGCAGGTGGTGAGATGGTCCTCGCCCATTTAATCTTTTTGCATACTACATAAAACTATGTAATTACAGTCCACAGCTACACTGTTAAATTAAACATGGCACTGATGTTAACTAGCATGAAAGGTTAACTAGCATTAAGCTCTCCCAGCCCTAAAACAGTACACTTGCATGCAAACAGACTCATTAAAATTGCTCCTCAACCAAGGTAGTTCCTGAAACTTGCCCAGACATTGCTGAGAAAATGCTGCTCAGCAAAGACCAAATTCACACCAGGGATCATTCAAACAATATAACAATGTAGATGATGACTTTCTAATGTCAAGCAGATTCCCTGGTACTGTTTAGTTTATTAGAATTGGTGTAGCCATGGGTTTCATGTTGATTTCATTGCAAACTCAGTTTTGCAAAGCACCAAGTATATCTCATCCTGATCCAAGAAGGCATTTAAGTATAATGGCTTCACCAATAAAAAAAATCACACCATTCCACCACTCAGTGCCATCCCTGCTCTTGGGTGGAATGCCCAGATCACTCTAAAGAGCAGATATTGCTCAGTATATTCAGGAAAAGTTACAAGAAGTAAGAGGAATCAAAAGGAAAAAAAAAGTGTCTGAAACTTCATAGCTTACCACAGGTATGGAAGATTTGGAGCTTTCCTATCATATCTCTTGATTCAGGAATTTTAAGCTTTTCAAGTTCACTGTTCTTACAGCCCATTGAGCACTTACTACTGCTGGACCAGGCCAGGACCAGTGCTTTGGACACTCTGCTCGTGAGCCTCTGTGGATGTGCTGAGTGACCACCCTTCCCTTTTCACAGCATCACAGAATGCCAGGGGCTGGAAGCGACTCCGAAAGATCATCCAGTCCAACCCCCTTGCCAGAGCAGGATCACCCAGAGTAGATCATAGAGGAATGCATCCAAGTGGGTTCTGAGTATCTCCAGAGAAGGAGACTCCACAAGCCTCCTGGGAAGCTTATTCCAGTGTTTCATCACCCTCAAAGTGAAAAACATTTTCCTCATGTTTCCATGGAACTTCCTATGCCTCAGCTTCTACCCACTGGCCCTTATCCTGTCATTGGGCATCACCAAGCAGAGCCTGGCTCCATCCTCTTGACACTTGCCCTTTACATATATATAAACATTAATTAATGAGGTCACCTCTCAGTCTCCTCTTCTTCAAACTAAAGAGCCCCAGCTCCCTCAGCCTCTCCTCCTTTTGCCTCAGTCCCATCCTGGGCACATGACATCTGACTGACAACACTTCATGGAAATGCAACCTCAAGCTGCATATTTTTGACACAGATACTCCACTGGGTTTGTATCATCTTTCTCAGAGCCTCAGTATCATGCTAACTTTGGATTAATCATTGTTTAGGGAAACATGAGGAGAGGCAAACACACACATAGGTTCTGCAGACATTCCTAAAATAATGTTTTCTCTTACATCTAAACAAATTATATGCATGCACATACATGCAAACAGGTCCATGAACAGTGACATTAATAATTCCTTGTCCTCAATTTCTTTGCTTACTCTGACCATTCTTTGGGAGTAAAAACAACCTTTGAAAGGAATAGGGAGAGGTCATGCTTCTTATTGGCTTTTTACAGACTCTGCTAGCTACTGAAACATTCATTTTGTCTGTTCAGCCACATATACTGACTTAAGTCTGTTTTGTTAGATGATCTAAGCCTCCTCTTCACCCCCAGAGTATATGCTTTCCTTCCACAGTTATTGTGAGCCTTGAATTCAGACTTGAATGCTTGTTTTCCTGCCCAGTGGGCATCACCTTGACAAGGACGCACTTATTTAAGCGGACGACCATCAAATTTTGCCATTCCTTGATTGTTACCTCTTCCTCAGGTGCAAGATTTCCTATTACTGCCTGCTGTGGTTTTTAGTTCAGCATGAAGACAACTGAAAGCAGAAAGGGCAATATAGTCTCACATTTAAAATGGAGTTTGATGGAATAATCCTCGGTATGGAACAGAATTTACAATCCATAGACAAATTCCCCTTGATCATCATAGCAGCCTAAGGAAAACTTGATTAAAATCACCAGAGACAACTCTAAAGGAAATTGTACCCCTATACACAATATTTTAATCGTAGGCTGTGGTAGTTAGAGGGATCCTAGGTCCCCTTTAACAAAACCATAGGGACGGAGGCCCATCCCAAGGGGATGGACCTGCTCATCCCAGGATATCATGATTTTGTTATTCCATTTCATCTTCCAGCATCACAGCTTGGCTGATCTCTTCCCCTTCCCTTCCCTGCCTTTCTTCCCTTCAGTTCTCTGAGCAGCACACACTTTTATCTCAGGGTTCGTGGGGCAGATGGCTGACAGGGAATTGAGCCACTGAGTCCTAGTATGTCCCAGCTGGGGAGGGCAGTTTTGGCCTGCCCTCAGGCTCAGTGAGAGTGGAAGGGGTGGAGGATTCCAGGAGGCCAGTTTGGGTTTATTGGGTTTTGTACTTATTCTACTTGATTTCCTTTTATATGTATATATACTCCTGTAAATAGCCTTTCTCTTTGAACTTCCAATCAGTGTGCAGTATCCTCCTTCTGACCCCCGGAAAGGGGTAAGAGTCATTTCTGTCCTCCAGTCCAAGGTATGCCCCCAAACTGGGACAGAGGCTAACAGAATCACAGCAAAAGCCAGGCCTTCTTCATTCTGCTGTTATGTTCTTCAACTGATCAATAAATAGCAGGTGGTGTTTCAGAATAACCAGGTTAATCCAGCAGGCTTCTTTACCAGCAGGTATCCCGTTAGAGAGGAACAGCTCATGGTCCCACTGAAGGCTCCTAGCAAAGCAGCCCACACAGTGACCACTGTATGACAAGCAACTACACAGCTTTGTATTTGCAGGCAACATTTGCTTATACTTTCCATGATTGATTCTAACTTACAGCCTTTAGGTTGCAGGCCTAAGGCATTTAAAGAATGTAGGAGTCCATATATTCTTTAATTGATGATCTGGATTGAGTCCAGCATCAGTAAGTTTGCAGATGACACCAAGCTAGGAGCAGGTGTTGATCTGTTGGAAGGTAGGAGAGCCCTGCAGAGGGACCTGGACAGGCTGGATGGGGGGGCAGAGGCCAATGGGATGAGATTGAACAAGGCCAAGTGCAGGGTTCTGCACTTTGGCCACAACAACCCCAAGCAGCACTACAGGCTGGGGACTGAGTGGCTGGAAAGCAGCCAGGAGGAAAGGGATCTGGGGGTACTGATAGATAGGAGGCTGAAGATGAGCCAGCAGTGTGCCCAGGTGGCCAAGAGAGCCAATGGCATCCTGTATCAGGAATGGTGTGGCCAGTAGGACAAGGGAGGTTATTCTTCCCCTGTACTCAGCACTGGTCAGGCCACACCTTGAGTGCTGTGTCCAGTTCTGGGCCCCTCAATTCAAGAGAGATGTTGAGGTGCTGGAAGGTGTCCAGAGAAGGGCAACAAAGCTGGTGAGGGGCCTGGAACACAAACCCTATGAGGAGAGGCTGAGGGAGCTGGGGTTGTTTAGCCTGGAGAAGAGGAGGCTCAGGGGTGACCTCATTGCTGTCTACAACTACCTGAAGGGAGGTTGTAGCCAGGTGGGGGGTGGCCTCTTCTGCCAGGCAACCAGCAACAGAACAAGGGGACACAGTCTCAAGTTGTGCCGGAGTAGGTATAGGCTGGATATTAGGAAGAATTTCTTCACAGAGAGAGTGATTGGCATTGGAATGGGCTGCCCAGGGAGGTGGTGGAGTCACCATCCCTGGAGGTGTTCAAGAAAAGCCTGGATGAGGCACTTAGTGCCATGGTCTAGTTGACTGGTTAGGGCTGGGTGCTAGGTTGGCCTGGATGATCTTGGAGGTCTCTTCCAACCTGGTTGATTCTATGATTCTATGATTTCTAGGAATGAGTTAATTTTTGCACACTGCATTTACTAAAACATAAGTCTGTATTAATTAGTTTTCACAAGCTGTCACATTAAAGATAAGTGAGGCTCTGAGTCTTTGTTAAGATGCAATTTTTAAAATATTGGATGGACTTTGCAGGTGTTGAAGAGAATTTATCTCCTGGAACAGCAGTTAGGATAAAGCAGCTTGATTAATTCATTCAATAAACCTGCTTTTAGCACTGGATGATTTAGCCTATGCTAGTCCCTTATGCAGTTTAATTGTACATTTATTTTCAATTATTTTTCCAGCATCACTCCAGTGGTTCCTGCAATACCTCCTGAATACTTTAAACATTTGCTCCCCCTGTCATCTCCAGTTCTAAAATATTTGTGACTGTTGCCATAGACCTGACAATAAGCATCACTTTGCTGAGAAATGCATGTTCAGTTTTTTTATCTGATGGTGTGACAAGAATGGAACTACTTGAATACAAAGTTAAATTTATACATAATCTTAAGTCATATATATTCAAATAAAACCTGTAAGAGCTCTTTTGCAGCTGTCAGAGTAGCATCTGCATATGAAGCCACTCTTTCCCCCTGGGTCTTGCTCTTTTTTTATAGCTCTCAATAGTCACATTTCAAATCCTGTTTTCATTAGTGAACACCCCATTATTTGAAAAGGAAACTGCTATTTATATATCACAGAAATATAGTCCTCTCCATCAGATACCTGAGTCAAAATGCCATGCTTTTAACAAATTTGAATGAGATCTGCCTGGACATACTCAAAGAACATGCCCAGAGTTTTGAATATACCATTGATACACAATAGGAACATAAGTGCAGCAGAAGCATAACTGATTGAATCTATTTCTTCAGAAAAGAGCCATAAAATCTCCTGTAGAAGCAATGATTATAAATCATTATATAAATATTCAAAGTTCTTTTAATATGCTCATAAATGAAACATTTTCAAGACAATGAAGCTATCTGTAGGAATGCAGACAATGGTATCTGACCTCTTTCTATTATAGCTCAATGTTAGAACAGAGTTCTATGCCTGATGATTTCTTACATTACTATATATACACTCACACATAGCAGTTTGATGTTCCATTTTTTTCTTAGAGAGCTGAATTCCAGCTAAATTCATTGAAGAACACTTCTGTGCCAAGAATGGTCCCTCCACCCCCAGATTCTACTGAGACCACAATGAGCATGCTCCACTTCAAAGACCTACTTGGAGGCATCCCATGGGCTAAGACTCTAGAAAGTGGGGTGCCCAAGAGAGCTGGTTAATATTCAAACCTCACTTCCTCCATGCTCAAGGTAGGTTCATTTTCTTGAGCAAAAAAAATGAGCAGAGGAGGCAGGAAACCTGCATGAATGAGCTAGGAGCTGTTGCAAAAACATCATGTGGAAGGAAGAACCACAGAGAGCATGGAAAAAGAGACTGGCCACTTGGGACAATTATAGAAATGTAGTCAGGGCAAGTAGGAATGCAATAAGGAAGACCAAAGTCCTCTTAGAATTAACTCTTGTAAAGGAAAATAAAAGAGAACAAACAGGGCTTCTTCAAGTACATTAGTGGTAAAAGGAAGAAAACAGAAAACGTGGGCCCACTACTCAGTGAGGTGGGAGCCCTAGTAACAGAGGATGCAGAGAAGGCAGAGTTACTGAGTGTCCTTTTTTGCTTGTCTTTACTGCATCAGGAACAGTGTGGCCAGTAGGACAAGGGAGGTTATTCTTCCCCTGTACTCAGCACTGGTCAGGCCACACCTTGAGTGCTGTGTCCAGTTCTGGGCTCCTCAATTCAAGAGAGATGTTGAGGTGCTGGAACGTGTCCAGAGAAGGGCAACAAAGCTGGTGAGGGGCCTGGAACACAAACCCTATGAGGAGAGGCTGAGGGAGCTGGGCCTGTTTAGCCTGGAGAAGAGGAGGCTCAGGGATGATCTTATTACTGTCTACAACTACCTGAAGGGGCATTGTAGCCAGGTGGGGGTTGGCCTCTTCTCCCAGGTAACCAGCAATAGAACAAGGGGACACAGTCTCAAGTTGTGCCAGGGTAGGTATAGGCTGGATGTTAGGAGGAAGTTGTTGGCAGAGAGAGTGATTGGCATTGGAATGGGCTGCCCAGGGAGGTGGTGGAGGCACCGTCCCTGGAGGTGTTCAAGAAAAGCCTGGATGAGGCACTTAGTGCCATGGTCTAGTTGATTGGATAGGGCTGGGTGCTAGGTTGGCCTGGATGATCTTGGAGGTCTCTTCCAACCTGGTTGATTCTATGATTCTAAGACCAGTCCTCGGGAATTCCAGGCCCTGAAAGTAAGAGAGAATGCCTGGAGAAAGGAAGACTCTGCTGATCATTGAGGACTGGATTAGAGATCATTTGGATAAACTGAACATGCACAAATCCAGGTGCCTTGATGGGATACAGCCACAAGTGCTGAAAGAGCTGCCTGATGTTGTTTCTCTGCCACTCTCCATTATCTCTGAAAGATCATGGAGAATGGGGAAAATGCCTTAGGAGTGGAGGAAAGCCAATGCCACTTCATTCTTCAAAAAGGGCAATAACGAAGACCCATGAAACTACAGACCAGCCACCCTTACATCCATCCCTGAAAAGCTGTTAAGCAGCTCATTCTGTAGGTCATCTCTAAGCACATGGAAGAAAAGAAGGTTATCAGGAAAGGAAATCATGTTTGACCAATCTGATAGACTTCTATTACGGTGTGACTGAATGGGTAGATGAAAGACAGAGCAGTGGACATTGTCTACCTTGACTTCAGCAAGGTTTTTGACACTGTGTCCCATTACACCCTCATAGGTAAGCTGAGGAAGTGTGAGTTAGAAAGGTGTATGCTAAGATGGATTGAACAATGGAGTGAAGAGGATTTTGACCAACAGTGCAGAGTGCAGTTGGAGACTTGTAGCTAGTAATGCTCCTCAGAGGTAAGTACTGGTGTGCTGGTTTGAGGTTAATTGGAATATTCTAATGAGAGAAATTAGATCATTGGTTGTAAAATAATAATAATGATAGAGTCTATATCATTTATGGGTTTGATGAGAGGGATAAAAAGCAAAAATGTAAATAATTTGTCCCTCTTTGCTCTGGAATGCTTCTCCCTTTCATATCCCCTTTGCTCTGCTCTAATATTTTCCACTAACAAAGTAAGCTTTGCTAATTGTTTTGTCCGTCTGGGAGAAAGAAAGAGTGGCTTTGAGCCCCTTTTGGGCAGTTTCTTTGTCTGGGAGGGAATTTGGATTTCTGTATTATTTCTAATTTGTATATCATTGTAAATACTTATAAATATTTTGTGTATATATGCTTGTACATTTTGATTTAATGTAAATAGAGCTTTATCTTACTTCCAAGCTGTCTGAGCTGGTCTGGTAAATTTCAAGACAGGGGGAGGGGGGGAAAGTTCCTAGCCCACCACAACTGGGTCCAGTCTTGTTCAGCATCTTTATCAGTGACATCTATGAAAGGATAGAGTGTACTGTCACCAAGTTTGCTGGTGATAATAAATAGGGAGGAGTGGTTGATATACCACAAGGCTGTGCAGCCATTCAGCAAGACCTGGACAGACTGAAGAGCTGGGCAAAGGTGAAGTCCAACAAGGCTAAGTGTGGAGTCCTGCACTTGGGAAAGAAAAACACCCCACAGTAGTACAGATTAGGGGTTGACTTGCTGGAAAGCTGTTGCATGAAGAAGGACCTTGGAGTCCTAGTTATCCATAGGACAGCAATGTGCCCGTGGGGCCAAGAAGACCAACGGTATCTTGGGGTGCATTAAGAAAAGCGCATCCAGCATGTCAAGGGAGATCTTTCTCCCCCTCTACTCTGCCCTGGTGAGACCACATCTGGAATATTGTGTCTACTTCTGGGCTCCCCAGTTCAAGAGGGACAAGGAAATACTACAGAAAGTCCAATGGAAAGCTATGAAGATGCCTAAGGAGCTGGAACATCTGTCTTAAGAGGACAGACAGAGACCTGGGGCTGCTTAGTCTGGAGAAAAGACTGAGGGGATATATTAATGTTTACAACTATGTAAAGGGTGGGTGTCAAGAAGAAGGGTCCAGTCTCTTTTCAGTGGTGCCCTGTGATAGGATGAGTAGCAAAATATATAGGCTGGAACACAGGAAAGTCCACCTCAACATAAGGAAAAACTTCTTTGCTGTGCAAGTGATGGAGCACCAGAGCAGGCTTCCCAGAGAGGTTGTGGAGTCCCCTTCTTTAGACTTTCAAAACCAACTTGGACATGTTTCTGTGTGGCCTGCCCTGTGTGATCCTACTTTGGCAGGGAGGTTGGACTTGATGATCTCCAGAGGTCCTTTCCAGCTCTTACCATTATTTTATTCTTTGATTCTGATTCCCAGGTCAGTAGGACTGAGGAGGTTTTCCTGAAACCACAGTGCCTAGCACCAAGTCCAGGGGCAGATATCATCTCAGTATCTTCTACCTGCAGATAGCCAGGCTCTATAAAGAACTGTGATGAAAACTGTGTTCACACAAGTAACAACTGCACCATAGGGTAATCATGGAAGAACAAAAATTTGCCAGGACATATTTAACCCCTGTGTGCTTGACTTCACAGCTGGATGCAAAAAAAAACAAGAATCTCTGGTTACTTGTGATCTTTTTCTGCCAAAATAATGCAACACTTTTCCCCCAGTTGACTGTAGTTATCCCTCAGAAAAATAAAATTAGTAATATGAAATACCTTAAGTGGAAGAACTTCTTTATTAATTCCATAGAAGTAAGCCATTGCTTGTGTCCATGAGCAAAGACCTGCTACATTTCCACACACTTTTTTAGCAATCTCCAGATTATAGTCCTCCATATCCAAATAAGGCTCCAAAAGTTCCACAGTTTCTCCTGTAATTGTGTCCTAGTCAATGGAAAGGAAATTTGTTTTTTGAGATGGATCCCAGAATAAAGTCTTCATAGAAACATTTTTCTTTTTAAGAACATGGTGCTACACTTCATGCTGATGATACTCACAAAACAACACTGTTGCCTTTCGCTGTTATAAAGGACACAGCTTCAGTTGTTTTTTGTGAAACCAAGTGAAAATAACTCTATTTCCACTGCAGCAGGATGACTTGAGTTTGCATTTTATATCCTTATTTGACCCACAAGAATTAGAAACATTAGTTGTAGCTCCATGACAACTTAAGCTGATCTAAGTTATTGTTGCTAAAGCATTCTACCACCTCTCCTCCTCCCCTCAACCAGAGGTTCTTATGAAATGCTCATCTTCAGTACCATCACCAATGTTCTGTGAGCTAGTTTGGAAACTCATATGACAGAAATGTACACCAGCAAATTAGTGATTGGTTTGCCTGTAGTTCTTGTAGTTCTCTGAACAACCTAACCATGACATAAGACAGGCACCAGTACGAACACAGCTAAGGGAGTCAAACACGCAGCTTTAAGAAAGCAAAGGGCAAAGCTCCAAGGCAGTGACTTCACTTCACTCAAGCTAACCCTCTTCCTTAACCATAAAAGCAATTTATTTCAGCTATTCATCTCATTATTCTGACCTCATATTTTTCCTCCTCTTCACAATCTATTGAGAACAAGAAAATCCTGATCTTTGATGATGGTGGTTAATCTGTAATTACGTAAGCAGCAGAAGAAAATGGAATTCATCTACTTAACCAAATTAGAGAGTAGAAGGGCTTAGATAGGGTAACAATGGTTACCCAACAACAGAGGCATTAAGAATATTTCCCTTTTTTGGCAATGGATAAATATTTTCAGTGCATCTGAAAATCATCTTCCACTGATCCTGTCAAGTAGTATATCCTCTTCCTTCTTTCCTGCATAGCAGAAATGACTGTCTTGTACTTGCCTGAACCCTTACTACTATAATAACAAAGACATTCATGATATTATTTTTAAGACTGGATATGGTGATGTTCTCACTATAAGCATTTGCTAAAATACAAACTAGTGCTGGACAGACATCAGGAATGGTGTGGTCAGCAGGAGCAGGGAGGTCATTCTGCCCCTGTACTCTGCACTGGTTAGACCACACCTCGAGTACTGTGTTCAGTTCTGGGCCCCCCAGTTTAGGAAGGACATTGAGATGCTTGAGCGTGTCCAGAGAAGGGCGACGAGGCTGGTGAGAGGCCTTGAGCACAGCCCTACGAGGAGAGGCTGAGGGAGCTGGGATTGTTTAGCCTGGAGAAGAGGAGGCTCAGGGGTGACCTTATTGCTGTCTACAACTACCTGAGGGGTGGTTGTGGCCAGGAGGAGGTTGCTCTCTTCTCTCAGGTGGCCAGCGCCAGAACGAGAGGACACAGCCTCAGGCTGCGCCAGGGGAGATTTAGGCTGGAGGTGAGGAGAAAGTTCTTCACTGAGAGAGTCATTGGACACTGGAATGGGCTGCCCGGGGAGGTGGTGGAGTCGCCGTCCCTGGAGCTGTTCAAGGCAAGGTTGGACGTGGCACTTGGTGCCATGGTCTAGCCTTGAGCTCTGTGGTAAAGGGTTGGACTTGATGATCTGTGAGGTCTTTTCCAACCCTGATGATACTGTGATACTGTGATTTTCTTACTCAAAATTATGAGCAAACTGGCAAAGGTGGGCTAAATCTCTGTTCAAGAACTTCAAAACCACCCTGTTTTTCCTTCTAAGTAATTAATTTTAAACCCAAGGAACTATTGTGTCTACTAGCCTTCCTTGTCTAAAAATATATGTAAAGAATAAAACTTTCACAAACAAGTAAGCAATGAAGTCTACTCAGAAGTCCAGACATGATGAGCTTTCATCTCATAAATACCCAGTCATAGAAAAAAGAAAAGAGGCAGGAGGGCACTATGTGAAGTACTACAACAGAGACAGAAGTAGTCTAGTGTTCTCCACCACACTCCTTAGAATTACTTCCTGCCACAACTTGGTCCCACTGAAGTTAACCTGACTCCTCCAAGTAAAGCTATATGTGTTGCAAACTACCAGGAAGAACATGTATATTTTTTATAGAGCACTGAAAGTGGAAGCCTCATTCAAAGGAAGTTTGAGCAAGGACTGCATAATTAGTCCCCATTATCTTTAAATTCAGTTCCTCTTCCTGTTTAGTGAAGAGAGCATTTGGAAAAGTGACCAGATAGACAGTCCCAGGAAGAGACTGCCTACAGAGGCAGTGCAACCTTCCACATCATGCCTTGCCAGTGTGTCTCACTGGGGGAGACGGCTCTTTGGGACAATGAAAATGGTGTTTTCAAGCCTCACTTGCACAGCAAAAACACTCCAGTAGCTTAGAAAAGGCACCAGCAAAATGAACAGCTGCAGCAGATTGAAAAATTAGTGTACAAACGAAAGAGAATGTTCTGCAACATTGCAGAAAACCCAGGTTCTGCCAAAACCCACTGGCTGGTTTTCTGAACTTTAAAGCTGGTCTGTGATGCTGCCATTCCCTATTCTAGCCAAGTTCTTTTTCTGGTCCAGCTGTCTATGATAACTTTCTTCACATCTCTGCAGAGAAATTTCACTTATCTCACAGTTCATTGAATCTCGCTGTAAGTGGGACAAGATATAAAAACCTGTGTTTGCTTTTGTTTTTCCTACAGTCAGTACTGAGGTTCTAAGTTCACTATGCATTTGACTACTTTTCTAGTGAAAGAACCTCCAAAATTCCCAAATATCTCAGTATGTTTCCTGACAAGATGCACATCTTCTCTTGTAGTTCATCCTAGCTCCTCACCAAGGAGTTCTGGAGATGGAACTCTAGTGCCATATATGCAAGCCACCCTGGTAGCACTGTAGCTGAGCCATTTGAAAACTCAGCAGAGTGCCCTTTTAAGGCAAATTCCTACTGAGAAGCAGATGCTTCCTGAACAAAGCAAACACTCAGCATTTCAAGATTGGATCTAGTGCTTGGGATACTTGTGTCTGCCATCAAAACTGGGCAGCCCAGGAAAAATATTACTGAAGCAACAAAATCATAAGAATGGAGAGGAATACAGTAGCAATGGCACCTAAAACTACTAGCACATAAAATCCACATCTGTTTCAAACTACCTTTGAAGGCAGAAGACATTTTCACATGATCATGTGATCTATAAATATAGTGCCACTATTCATACCTTCTGGAAAGTGAGCAACATGCTAAGAAATCCTGAATTATTCATTAGCTTCAGAGCCTCAGTCCATGATGGCTTCACACATGGGCGTTCTTGATCAAGTGTTACCGAGTCTATTTTCCTTTGGAACAGGAGTAGCACACAATCCATAATTCTCATTATCAAGTGAGGAGGTTTACCCAGTTTGCGAACAGTTGCAATGTCAGAAGGTTTTATTGTCTGAAAAATTGGAAAATAAAGTAATCCATTTACTTAAGCAATCAGTAGACTGTAGAGAAAGATGTTTCTCAGGAGGGCTCTGTATGTAATGCGAGTGCTGCTGGTTTGGAGGTCACTCAGAAAGAGTGCTGCAAAAAGTTCTTAGAGGTAGTACCAATCAATGGCTGCTTTATTAGTTACCTTTTCACAGCCTGAGTTTGAATAACAGGTCAGTGCTAGTCCTTTCACAAGTTATTTTTCATGAAGTCAGGAGTGTAAGCCATTTTATCACAGACAACAACCACTAACTATATATGCACATTCAGAATATCTTTGATTCTGACCTGCAGGGCTGCCTCAGCTTCTTCCAATGCAGGCCTTGCAGCTTCAAGCTTCTCTTCTGCTGCTGCCTTATCAATGGCAATGTCATCCACGATGGCCTGAGCTTTGTCTTTCACCTTTTGCACTTGCATTTTCACCTTTTCAGCAGCTTGGGCTTTCATAGTTACTTCCAGTAAAACTTCATCAGCTTTTTTTGAAGCTACATCCAAATCTTTCTCCTTTACCACCAACTCTTTGGAGAGCTGATTTACTGAAACCTCAGCTTCCATCAGTTTTGCAAGACCTGTGTTGAACAAATTCCATTTTAGTACCAGGAAAACCTACTGAGACAAAAAACATCAGTGAAGAAATCTGGATTTCTTCTGAATCTGAATACTTAAGTGATCCCATTTGTTGAACAGCAAAATCAAGCAAGGGCAATGTGTAATTTTTATTTAATTATTTTAAAGAAAACTTTTCAATGGGTGAGAGTCTATAGAAACTGTCAGTTGATGACTTGTCTATTCTCACATATGAGATGGAAATATTGAAAAGCAACAGGATTGTGAATGGCACTCTTAGGAATTATTTGTGCAATTTCATAAATCCATAAGAAGCAATAAACTGTATCCCCTCTACAAAACAAAGAGGAGGAACCTGGCATACTGAGTCATGCAGGTTAAGATACAGGGAAACTAGGCTGAGCTTCTAAATTCCACATGACATGGAAGTCCAGAGGAGATGAGAAGAAACTATAGAGCCTCTTGAGTAATATATGATGCTCCAACAATTTTGTCAAATGATAAGAAAATAACCTAGAAAAGCTGTGAGTACAAAAATCTTCATCTATAAAAATGCATGCATCTAAATGTAAATGCATCACATACATCATTCTAATCCTCACCAAAAAAGCATTTGTGTTCCTTCTAGGCACCCAGCCACACTCTACCTATGGAGATATGCATGTGAAGCTCAGTTACACAATTGGCAATTTAAGTTCACATTCACTTCTGAACACCATTCAGTTTTGGAAACTGTTTAATTGTTCACTGTGTAATTCCTTGTGCAGTGCAGTATTTTGGAAATTTTACATTTAGCATAGAACTGTTTCTTTAAAAGATTTTCCAGAAGGACGGAATAGGAACATTTATTTACTTTCCCTCAGATTTCCTAGGATCTCAGTAGCTCCTTGGCATGCATACATATTCAAAGCAGAAGTTTCAGGTACTTTAACTGCAAACTAATACTATTTTCAAAACTCATCTGCAATATATGACATTCGTAAAGCTCACTGAAATAAAACCTGTATGTATTCCACAATCACACACCACACCACTGAAAACAGAAGCATGATTCCAAATCATAGAACCATAGAATCAACCAGGTTGGAAGAGACCTCCAAGATCATCCAGTCCAACCTATCACCCAGCCCTAGCCAGTCAACTAGACCATGGCACTAAGTGCCTCATCCAGGCTTTTCTTGAACACCCCCAGGGATGGTGACTCCACCACCTCCCTGGGCAGCCCATTCCAATGGGAAATCACTCTCTCTGTGAAGAACTTCCTCCTAACATCCAGCCTATACTTCCCCTGGCACAACTTGACACTGTGTCCCCTTGTTCTATTGCTGGTTGCCTGGGAGAAGAGGCCGCCCCCCACCTGGCTACAATGCAAGCGAGCTCACAATTTAAATCCATTCTTCTACACGCTTTTCAGTATCACAGTATCACCAAGGTTGGAAGAGACCTCATAGATCATCAAGTCCAACCCTTTACCACAGAGCTCAAGGCTACACCATGGCACCAAGTGCCACATCCAATCCTGCCTTGAACAGCTCCAGGGATGGCGACTCCACCACCTCCCCGGGCAGCCCATTCCAGTGTCCAATGACTCTCTCAGTGAAGAACTTTCTCCTCACCTCCAGCCTAAATTTCCCCTGACATAGCTTGAGGCTGTGTCCTCAGATTTTTCTCACCTTTTAAAAACCAAAGAAATAAAGATGTTTTTACAGTACCTGTCTTCATGCGTTCAGACAAACTTCCAACATTGGCAAACTTCTCCTTGTAAATAGCTTTGTAGCCTCCAATGAAGGACAGGTAAGATTTTGGAGTCACAAATGTCCGTCGCCTGTATCGTTCAAAGTATTCAACGCATATTTCAGCTACAATATCTTGAAATGTTCCCATGGTGTTAACAACACTCTGCTTCACTTCATCTGTGCACTCAATATGGTAGGAAACTAAAAAATGCTGTGCAACTGCTACAAGAGCATCTTTAGGCCAGCGCTGGAACCAGTCCACAGTACAGCCTGAAATCAGCCCTGGAAATTTGAGTGCACGACTTCTGAATTTTTCTCCAACAGGAGAAAAACAAAGAACCACATGCAGGTTACTACGGACTCGAGAAAGGAAGTAACTATAAAGATTTTCAGCGGTGGGCATACGCCTTGGGTACTCCTTCTTCATTTCTGGTATCAGGTCTTGCGTGATTTCATCTATTTCATCTCGTGCAAAAAGATTTGAGACTTCACCTGAAGCCAAAACATTGTTCATGTACTCAAGAAAAGATTCATCTCTGATTTCATTGTCTGTGAATATAAAGACAATGCCCTTTCCTTCTTGCCCAGCAGTGCGGTACAAGATTTTCAGATCATCCAAAAGGTTGTTGGTGGCATATGTTCTGCGATAGAAAGGAATTTTAGATAGAGGGAATAATAATCACAGATCATTTTAGGAAACACTTATCATCTGGCTCAGCTTCATTATGGCATGAAAATAATCTAAATAAGGAATTAATACTGTATCTCCTTAAAATATTTTCACAAAGTGAATGATCAGTACTATAAATCACAGGGAAGGAGGTGAAGTCAAAAGAATAACATGTTGGAAGACAAGATGGTAGAGAAATACTATATCTAAGGTAATTATCACAGTATCACAGTATCACCAAGGTTGGAAGAGACCTCACAGATCATCAAGTCCAACCCTTTACCACAGTGCCCAAGGCTAGGCCATGGCACCAAGTGCCACATCCAACCTTGCCTTGAACTGCCCCAGGGACGACGACTCCACCACCTCCCCGGGCAGCCCATTCCAGTGTCCAATGACTCTCAGTGAAGAACTTTCTCCTCACCTCGAGCCGAAATTTCCCCTGGCACAGCCTGAGGCTGTGTCCTCTCGTTCTGGTGCTGGCCACCTGAGAGAAGAGAGCAACCTCCTCCTGGCCACAACCACCCCTCAGGTAGTTGTAGACAGCAATAAGGTCACCCCTGAGCCTCCTCTTCTCCAGGCTAAACAATCCCAGCTCCCTCAGCCTCTCCTCGTAGGGCTGTGCTCAAGGCCTCTCACCAGCCTCATTGCCCTTCTCTGGACACGCTCAAGCATCTCAGTGTCCTTCCTAAACTGGGGGGCCCAGAACTGAACGCAGTACTCGAGGTGTGGTCTGACCAGTGCAGAGTACAGGGGCAGAATGACCTCCCTGCTCCTGCTGACCACACCATTCCTGATGCAGGCCAGGATGTCACTGGCTCTCTTGGCCACCTGGGCACACTGCTGGCTCATGTTCAGGCGGGTATCAATCAGTACCCCCAGATCCCTCTCTGTCTGGCTGCTCTCCAGCCACTCAGATGATGCTGCTTTGCCTCCCTACAGATATACATCCTTTATTAGAACCACAGGTTAATACAGCTGGATTAAGTTGTCAAATAGGTTCTAATATCTGTAACTGTTATGTAAATACAGATGGATTATCTTTCAAAGCTATTGAGAGCAGGTTAAAACTGATCTACCCTGCTGCAAATGCAGACCATAACTGGTTCCTTCATTATGCCTCATGTAGCTGATGTACGCAAGTAAGAGTCAGATGAAGTCCACACAAATTCAGATACAGATTTCAGATAATGAAATTTAAAATTAAGTTAGTAAAATGGCAGATTTTGCCTGTTATGTTCTTAGCTAAAATTTAGTATCTCTTTTCTTTGAAACCATTTTCTTGTTTCAAGAGTCTCTTCAAAGTAATAAATAACGCTTGCAATACACAATTAACCTGTTATTCAGTATTCAGTAATACTTTATTTTTATATTAAATATACCACACAAAGTCTTCTAGCTCCATCTTACCATTGCTCTATAAATACCCCTAATGCAGGCACTGTAGAACTTGTGAAGTAAACTAACTCTTCAGTCTGCATGTTTCAGATATAGTTATGAGGTGAAGGGTTGCACAGGCCCCAAATGACTGTGTTTACAGATCTATTCATGCCCAGACATGTTGTCCCCTTGAAAGGCGTTGCCCTGCCTAAGCTTGGGCAAAACAAGTTAAGAGGGACAAAGAGGGACAATAGAACTGGTGCCTTCAAGTCTGGGTTGCCTGCTTGAAGGTTGAAGTAAACACCTTGTGTAAGCTCACGCGCCTAGGGCGGGGAATCCACCTGAGCCCTCTCCATATTTGGGGGTACCGGACCCCCAGACTTCACCTTATTTGGTATGTTTTGGCCTGTTGCCAAGCCCTCATTGGACAGAATTGTGGCCAAGGACCACCAATCTCGGAATCAAAACTCATAAAAAGGGACAATTCAGTGTCCCTGCTACCTCGCTCCTTGCTCCTCTCCTGCCACCTTCCTCCACCTACTGCTCCTAGCCGCTTCCAGCTGCTTTTGGGGACCATCGCTGCTGCATGACTCCAGCCCACGGCACCAGCCCAGGGAACTGACCAAGGCGCTCCCGGCCAGCTGCCGCTCCAGCTGCCGTTCCCAGCTTGACTGTGCCCGTGGAAGCTCCAGACAGGGCGCCCCAATAACCCCTGAGCTAATCTATTCAAACCCACGATATTTGGGACCATCGAAACTGACTCCAGCCATTGAGTAACTGAGCAAACTCAATCTAAGACAGCATAAACTCTCAATAACTTACCAGTGGCACTTTCATGCCACAGACTCTCTTCCTAAATCCTTTCAAACCTCTGCTAAATTCCCAATTTGCTGTATTTAGACATTCTGTAATATAATCTCGGAACCGCATACAAAGAACTTGTGTGGGGTAGCTGTAAATAAGTTTGGGGAAGGGGGAATTCCTTGTGTATATAATATTAAATTATTTAAACCCTTTTAAATTCAGCCTCATATTTCATTCCCCCAAAACCCAGATGAACCCCTTCACAAGAAGTTATTACACTGATTTGTGGTACTCTGATAATAATTTCTCTATTCACTCAGAATTAGTGCCATGGTCTAATTGACTGGATAGGGCTGGGAGATAGGTTGGACTGGATGATCTTGGAGGTCTCTTCCAACCTGGTTGATTCTATGATTCTATGAATAGCAGTCCATGTAGCTGAATACTCTTAACATCAGCAATGGGAGATGCTACATGGAGAGAAAACATAACCTAGCATCCACTCTTCACTGCTTACTTATTCTTACTCACACCATATTAATAGTTGTTGTATTTGGACTGTTAGAAGGTATGTTCATCTTACCCTCCTGGTGTTCATTTATGAACCTGCTGATATTGTCTTCCTACACAGTCTTCTGTAGCAAGTTACAAAAGATGATCATCCACTTTGTAAATACACATTTTCATCTACCTTCTTCTAGCCCACCTTCACTTACTTCAGTAGAAGAACTTTTCATAAGTGACTGAAATATTTATTTGCCTTATTAATGCATTTTGAATCTTGCATGCCTAGGGACTCTATTTCTGACTACACCTTTTTTTTTTTTACCCCTTCTTTTTTTTATTCCCACTGTTCCCTCATCCTGCATCTTCCATCACAGGAAGAAGCTGTGATATATCTTCTTTCTCTTTCCTTTGATTAGAAACTTCATAACATTCATAACATAGGCTGGGGACTGAGTGGCTGGAGAGCAGCCAGGAGGAAAGGGACCTGGGGGTACCGATAGATAGTAAGCTGAAGATGAGCCAGCAGTGTGCCCAGGTGGCCAAGAGAGCCAATGGCATCCTGGCCTGCATCAGGAACAGTGTGGCCAGTAGGACAAGGGAGGTTATTCTTCCCCTGTACTCAGCACTGGTCAGGCCACACCTTGAGTCCTGTGTCCAGTTCTGGGCCCCTCAATTCAAGAAAGATGTTGAGGTGCTGGAAGGTGTCCAGAGAAGGGCAACAAAACTGGTGAGGGGCCTGGAACACATAGCCTATGAGGAGAGGTTGAGGGAGCTGGGCCTGTTTAGCCTGGAGAAGAGGAGGCTCAGGGGTGACCTCATTGCTGTCTACAACTACCTGAAGGGAGGTTGTAGTCAGGTGGGGGTTGGTCTCTTCTCCCAGGCAACCAGCAACAGAACAAGGGCACACAGTCTCAAGTTGTGCTGGGGTAGGTATAGGCTGGATATTAGGAAGAAGTTCTTCACAGAGAGAGTGATTTCCCATTGGAATGGGCTGCCCAGGGAGGTGGTGGAGGCACCGTCCCTGGGGGTCTTCAAGAAAAGCCTGGATGAGGCACTTAGTGCCATGGTCTAGTTGATTGGTTAGGGCTGGGTGCTAGGTTGGACTGGATGATCTTGGAGGTCTCTTCCAACCTGGTTGATTCTATGATATGATTCTATGATATTGTAACACTATATGGAAGATTTCTCAATGTATAGAGTAGTTTAAAGACTGAAATACACTTCTGGCCCTCAGTCCTTATTTTAGTAAACCCTACATCAAAAGAGAACAGACTGGAGGCAGTAGTTACCCCTAATCACTTCAGATTTCTACAGCTTCCTAAATTCTAGCACCATAAACTATGAAGTCATTGACAGCAATTGCAGTAATACACTCTAGATACATAAGCATTTACAGAAAAATTACTATTCCCTTGGCCATCAGCATTTTCCCACTAGGCTGAATGCACCAACAGATTATTCCATGTTACCTTTAGTGCAAAATGGTGGTTTAGTGGGATTTCATAAGAGCGCCTTGCAGACTCAAATGCTGAAGGCATGACAGATTTCTTGTCAATAGCACAAAGGCAGCAAAACAAAGACCCAGAGTCTGTCATCTACAGACAGCGCATTTGCACAGATGCTTTCCATTGACTTTCATTTCTAAGGCAAATTAAGGAGTGAATATCTACACATACTGCATTGTGTTACCTTGTTAGTGTAATCTGAAAGCTCTCGTATCCAGCAATATAGGACGTTAATCTGACCAGACTCTGTTTTCCAGATCCACCCACACCCACCAACAGCGCATTTCCTTGTGGAGTACGGATGATACGTGATATTTTAATCAAATGGATGATTGCATCCTGTGTATTAAGAGAAAAAGGGATGAAAATATGTAAAAACAATATAAGGAAGCAATTCTAAGCAATTGCCTCTGAACAGTGAGATGACCTTGCTGGAGCCTATGACAAAGCATCAATCGTGTACTGATCAAAACCAACAAGAGATATCCCTCTGACTTCAGTGGGTATCAGCACTAGCCCAAGACAAATGTCCTTGTATAAAGGTCATATGAAGCAGTACCATAAACAGTGGTTATATGAAGTGTTTCCCTTAAAAGGACAGAAAGAAAAGTAGAAAGGATGTGGGTCAACATCCTCCCCAAACCTTTTAGCTGAGCTCTTTACAGGCTCAGGAGAAAGAAAAGAAGAGGAGATGCAAAGACGTGGAATAATCTGCAGGAGCTAAGGCAGCTGGGAGACAGCAGCACAGCTTCAGAGTTTATTTGTAAGGCTCATTGGACACAGGACTAGACAGTGTGAACTAGCCTCAAATTGATTTGATAGAAACATACAAGATCCATGTACCAGTAAGTGCAAAAGACCAGGCAGTTTCTGTATTAATATAATTACAGGCACTAATACCTTGAAAAATACTAAATCCATCTTTGATCCTCTGATGGTTTCATTGTACTGTTGCATGAACATCTGTAATCTTTCAGCCAAATAATCCAAAGATGGGATTGGTTCATAAATTTTAGGAGCCCTCAACTCTGCATCATCAGGTTCATCTCCAGTAGCTTCTGGGACATCACGCAGGAAATCCACAAAGTATAATTCTGTGGACTTATCTTCAAACAGACTTTTACCATGCTCTTCGGATGCAATCTACAACAATGCATTAAGGATTGTTTTACTTACGAAACATTTAATTGGCCTCCTTCTGTGGCAGATACTGGCAGACTCTTTGCCTACCTTTTTCATCATGTCTTCAAACCACTCTTTATCACTTTGGCTGATAAACCTGTCTGCAATAACACGTCTGCATTCGTGCTGGAACAAGGCTACCAAAACATTGATCGTTTGGCAGACTTCTGAAGTCACTGTAAGTATTCCTTGCCAAATGCGACTCAGGTCTCGTAAATTAAAGATGTAATGAAATTTAGCTGGAGTTGGTAACATCTACAAGATAAATGTCATATGCTGGAGTCAGATAACTACTAAAGAAAAATATTTGCTATGCAGCATTAGATCAATATAGACATTTTTCACAAACTTCAAAATCAGTATTGCATTAAAAGCAGAGATGCATGCTTGATATTCAAGAGGCAGCAGTGAAAATGGAGAAATGATGATAGCAATGACCATCTCTTTAATCTCACATAGACTTCTCTTGAGTGTCTCCAAAGCTTTCAAGTCTCAGGAGCATGCACTGAAGGGTAACCAAGACAGATTAGTTAATGATGGCATTGAAGGCCACAGTAAAAATGTCAACAGTGGTGTTGCCTCTGCTATTCTCTCCGGATCATTTTTGTAACTCTCTTTTGTCCCCTCCAAGAACATGCAAGGAGTAGTTCATGAGGAAAAGAAAAAGTAGATGAGGAAAGGCAAAGAAAAGAAATCAGAAAAATATAGGAAAAGAGCATTTAAAAAAAAAGACACAACTTAGCAAAAGCTACCCTTTCCCTATACTTAATTAGCAGTAATAAGCACCATCTCTGTTGAATATACTAGTCAAAACTTGGTTGGTCAACAGTTTCACTAGAACTCACTCTATTTCTCTGTATAAGCCAAGTTTATTTCTACAAATGAGTTGTTTGGGCAATTCTGACCAATCTTCTCTGGACTAGAAAATATCATTTACCAAATGCATCTTTCCACCACTTTCCCCCCTGCTTTTTATTAGAAGATCAAACTTGGCAAATTTGTTGTAATCTTACTCTTTAATTTTCAAATTTCATTCTACACATAGAATTTATTTTCTATTTCAAAGCAACATTTGCTTGAGAACTGCAGTTAAATGTTTTTACAGTGTGTTTGAAATAGAGGGAGTAAATATTTAAATCATACTGAATATCATATTTCATTTGTTTTGAACTGATTCCCTCTTTGCTAAATTTGACTTCTATCCTTTAGTTCAGATCTTTAGTGTCTCACAATCCCAAACATCTTTTACAGAAGATTCCTATCTATCGTTTTAATTAATGATTCAAAATGCCCTTGACATTTGCTGAACCAAAGTCCTTCTCTATCTTTCTATCAGCTGCTTATTGTATTATACTTAGACAATGTAATTATATTAGCTATAGAAGGCACTGCATATAATAATGGTTTTAGTCAGCTAATTAGGTGCTGCTAGCACCAAATTCAGAACAGAGTTATCAGCCAGCAGTTACACATACAGATTACAGCTTCACAATATGAAGTATGAATACTCATGGCAGTACAAAAGACCTGAGTTCACAGGATCACAGGATGTCAGGGGTTGGAAGGGACCCAAAGAGATCGTTGAGTCCAACCCCCCTGCCAGAGCAGGATCACACAATCTAGCTCAGGTCACAGAGGAACACATCCAGACAGGCTTTGAAAGTCTCCAGAGAAAGAGACATCTTTGAGGACCCTGTTCCAGTGCTCTGTGACTCTGTAATTATGGTTTTGTTGCTTTGTCACAGTACAAATGTTTCCAAGGCTTCTTAAGAGATGATTTTACCTTTGCTTTTGTCATTTGCCAAATCTTTCGGCTTGTGGATACTAACACTGAAGCCAGTGTACATATTTCTGCAGGGAAATGTCGTTCTTCACAGAAGTAGCCTTCAGCTATTGTTCTGAATATCTTGTCAATCGAGAAACTGGACGGCAGAGTGCAGTTGTAGATGATGAACTGGCGTTTCAGGCGCTGTGGAATGTCATTCCGACCTCCCCCAGGGTGAATCATAGCAGCTACAAATTGGATGTCAACCACATTGGTGAATTCTCCTGGCTTCTCCAAATTGTAGAAACCTTTCTGTTCCATCAGTTGTCTTACAATCTCATTGGTGATCTAGTTACCGCCAAAAGGAAAGAAATGGAGCAGTTAAGTGTTTCAGGAGTCTTGACTGAAGAAAAAGGCAAGTGGAAATCTGCAGTATAATACATTTGTAGACAGAAGGAAAGGCACCTCTTATCTTTCTTAGTTTTAGGTATTTTACTGGACACTTTAGCCATTTATAAAGTCTTGTGACATGGTACCAAGCGCTCTGAAGCGGTAGATTGGCTGCATGTAAGCTTCACGGGCTAATTAGTTGTGGATGTGAGGTCAGACATTCAACTGGATTTCCATAATATAAATCTATGAAAATTCAATACTTCAGATTCAAGGCAGACTATATTCAGATTGACACATGCACTTAGATAGAATGGCTAGTTTAGCACTAAGTATAGACATGTATTTGCATGTACAGAGGCAGAGAGATAACAGGATTAGAGAGCTATACTGTCAGCACAAAAATTACTTCTTCTCAACAGTAATTCTTCTGAATTTAAGTCAGATTTTCAAAACACAGCCTATAAGTATTTTCAAAATGGCCTATAAGTATTCATTTATCAGTATCTCAAGACATCGTGCTAGTTTTAGATGTCAACTGTGATGTTAGATTTCACTGTACTTTAAAGTCCAGAGCAGATGGACGAAGGAAAAGTCCCTGATTGCTTCTTGGATTTGCAAGTTTCCTCTCCCAGTGTTTCTGGGAGTGTTTGTTAGCATGGCTAATATGAAAATGATGCAAGCTCTATATGTAAGTAGAACAAAAGGCTTAAAAACTACAACAACTGCACCAGGTGGAATGATGCTGAGCCTAAATTTTGGGACTGACAGCTGTCTTGAAGAAATTTCTTTTAGTAGATGTACTTGGTCTAGTCCACATCATGATAGTTTTCTCCTAAACCTTTCTATTATTGCACCATACAAGTCAGCACTTCCATCAGCAGCAATAGTAAGACCACCAAATCCCAAGTGGTAACATCTTTTTACCTGATCCCCCCATTCATTAATCACAGGCATGTTGATGTCATCAATAAAGACAGTCATTTTCTTTCCTGATGGAGGACCATACGTGGTGCCCATTCTTTTATCTATGTAACTTTCTATGCTCCTTTGAAACATATGTGGAAGGGTTGCAGAAGAAAAATTTAGGCATTTGGTCAAATGAACATCAGGATCATACTTGCTTGTGTAATCCTGTAAGATAAATTAGTTTTAAGTAAAGTGCACCAGTAGCTCCATATTGATTCAGCCAAAAGCAGCCCTGAGAAAAAGATCAAACATCTACAATAGTCCTGCTACTACTTCAAAATATCAAAGAGCAGTTTGAGGTAAATATATCATCCCTGGCCTGAAATTCTAACACTTAATGTTTCGAATAAAGCTTTTAAGTATTAAAAAGTGGCTTTGCTGGCAGGATTTCTGACCTCACAGGGAATCCTGAAGGACAATGATAAAGGCCTATGCTGCAGCAGTTCATGGAGGACTGCATCCCAAGGAAGGACCCCATGTGAGAGCAGGGAGAAGTGTGAAGAGGAAAGAAGAGCAAACAGGAGCTGTTATCGACTGACCCCAGCCCCCATTCCCCATCCTTCTGTACTGCTTGGGGTGGAAGAGGAGTGTAGAGGATGGAGTGAGCATGGCAAGAAGGGACAGGTGAGGGGTGGCTGGTTTTAGTATTGTTCTTTAATTTTTTTTTTCCTACCATTCTATTATATTTTTATATAATATAGGTAGGAAAACCTATATTCCTACCTATATATTTATATAGGTAGGAAAAACTAAATCAGTTTTCCCCAAGTGTGCTAGTTTGAGCCTAGCTAGAATGTTTCAGTGAGAACTAGATTACAGGCTGTGAAAAGGAGCCTAATCTGGGTGATTTCCAAAGTGTAGGGGGGCAGGTAATAGCCAAACTGTCACACCAGGTCAAGTCTGGTTTGCTCATGGTGGCAATTGCTGAGTGGTCTCCCTGTCCTCACCTCAGCCTCTCTTGAGGAAAGGGGCTGAAACAGTGCCTGGAAGGGGGACTTGCACCTGGCCAAGGTCAAGTCAGAATAATTATGTACACACAACCATGCAAGACACTTGTGTTTATTCATTAAAGTGTTTCAGAATCCTTACATGGTAACTGTAATAGTCCATGGTACATGAATGAGAACTGCCTATGAAAAAGAAGAGGTTATTTAATGGAATTATTTTTGCTAGTTAGACTGTGAGAATTTTCAGTTCTACCATACCAGTTTCACATTAATTCTGGATTTTTGCAATTCATGAACTAACAGCACAGAGAGTAAAAGTCTTAATTAACACTTGATTATAAATTCTTTATTTTGATGTATACTGATGCCCTAATGATGATTACTTCAGATTAACTCAGATTATTACCTAAAGTGTTCTCTTTTTTTTTTTTTACTTTTTCATGGCACCAGCTGCTTATATACAGAACTTTCCTTTCACAGTATCATCATCAGGGTTGGAAGAGACCTAACAGATCATCAAGTCCAACCCTTTACCACAGAGCTCAAGGCTAGACCATGAGGTGCAGGAAAGTGAAAGTCTACAGAAGGTGAAAGCAGAAGGGAAAGAATTGTGAAGGCAGTTAACTTTCACGTCTAACCTTGAATGAGATTGAATATCTACTGGCATTGTGCTTCCTTGTGTAAGGAACATACTCTGCTCTATAGAATAGACACGAAGTAAGCACTCCCAAGAATCAGCTGCAATTATTTTTAGGGACAGGAATAGCAGCTGAAGGCTGGAGGCTGCCAGTATCTGGCCGAAATCCAGTATGCGGCGTATTAAGACCACCACCCGGACCCCGCCTCTTCACTCTGCTAAAATAGTTCTCCAGCTGGTGCCAGGAACAGAGGTTGACATTACACCGGCATGCGTGTTGGCATCAACAGCTAAGCTGAAAAGGTAGGATTAATGGCTTAATTGGTATGACTCACTTTATGCCAGGGCTCAGAGAACACATGGCTGGCGGACACAAAAAGGCTCCGGATTTTAAGAAAGCCAAAGGTCAGTTTAGGGCAGTGTTTTTCAGTTATCTTAGATTTCAAGACCTCTACAAATCCTCCATTTTTGAATGCTGAAAACCATTAAAGCTATTACAGGTGTTTTTTTTTTTTTTCAAATAATAGATGCTAAGTTTGCTATGACACCTGGGTTTGTTCAGCCTTTTGATCACTGGCTCTTCTATCATAAGTTGTTTTTTTTAAGTGCCATAAGATTAACCTTCATCACTTTAGAATGTGGAAAGCATATATTTATTAACTTAATAGCAAGCACATATTTATTAACTTAATAGCAATCTTGCTATTATTTTGTTGTACAGAAAGAATAGTGCAATTTTCACAGAAAGAACTAATAAAGTAGCTAAAATTACTTGATTTACCCTCTGAAAAATCACCTCAAGTAAAGGATGAAGTTCCTTATTTCTGCTCAGTTTGGCTTATGAATAAAGTCTGCACAGCATGGGTAGACCAAAGTTTAGTTCACACACGGCAACACCAAAGCACAGGAAAAGAAGAAATCTTCCAGGAATTAGTATTTTATCAACAAAATCACCAGCCTGACTTCTCAGAAGAAAAGAAAGCACATGAAAGAGCATTTATTACATGACCTTGTGGCCATGGTTAGCAAGGTTTAAAAGAACCCTTTATACAAAAGTGTAGATACTTCTTTTTTTTCTTGTAGGCCATGTGAGTACTGGCCAAATGCCTAAGTTCAAATGTCAGTATGTAATCTGAAGAAAAATCAGATTACTATTACACTTCTGATTAAAGTTTGTGCCAAAGTCAACTATTGCAATATTATGTTACATTGTTTCCACTTCACCTACCTTAATCATAACGGTTTTTCCTGTTCCCTGTTCCCCAATTAGCAGAACAGCTTTTCCTTGCTTCATGATAGTGTGCATTAGAAAGTCTGTTCGGACACTGTCTACATTTGGAACTAGAATGGAAGTGTATTCTGGAACTGAATCTTTAGGGTAAATATATTCTGGGACCTGCATAAGAAAGATGCAAAAAGTTGGAAACTTCCTACCTGTCCACACAATCATTTTGCATCAGAGCACAAAACTAAACACACTTTTAAAAATGTACATTAGGAAAACATTTCTTCCTGAAAGCCAAGCAGCCATTTATAGTCAGACAGTACTTTGGCCAAGCCTTTCCAATCATTGTTAGACTAATAGGATCTTTTCACTCCACTATCCTCTGTACGTGAAGAAAGCTTTTCCTTGCTCAGAGTTCTCAGTCAGGCAACAGACAATACATAAAGCTAAGATCACTTCTGTTTCACTTCCAAAGCTATTTCAAGTACATGTTTCTATTCTCTGCTAAAGCTATTTATGGAGTAAAGGAGGGGGGGAATCTTCCAAAGAAACTCTTGAGTCTTTGGTAGTGTTAATCTTCCTAACCAAATTATGCAGGGTTTAAAATAAGAAAATACTATGTCTCTTACCAAATACATCTCTCTTGTATACTCATTTAAAAAGCTTAGCATGTCACAGCATACGAACCTTCTTTGACCAGTGCTCCCAGTGGCCACAGGCATTGATACCGAACTCAAATATGGTTTCATCCCCATTCACAGTTGGTAGTTCTGTCACTGCAGAGTGCTTCCGTAGGAACAGCTCCATTTTCAGCCTGTCGTCTGGCTCTAAAAGAGCTCCAGCTGACCACATTACAGCAAAAATGAACAAGCGAGCAATATGCTCCTTGCTGAGCTGCTTCTCATTCCGGTCAGACAATAAACCCTGCAGAGCAGATGTGATATGTAACTACTGCCCTCCTAGAACAATGTCCCAGCACAAGTAACAGAATCATGGAATGTCACATCTACCTGTAGGAGGTCAATAGCTTGTTTGATGTACATACATTCTAAAACTGGCATTTTTGGTGACACAGATGAGGAAACAAAATCTATCACATCCTGGAAAAGAAAAAACCATCATTTAAAGAATCTCTTACTATGGTGTGAATTATTTCTAGATAAGAGCAATGTCTTAATTTCAAACACATTCTGAACTTCATTCCAGACAATATTTCCCCCTATTTCTAGGATATAAATATTCAGATTTAGACCATGAGATTTTGCTAACAATAACATATGAGAAAAATTACTTTGATGTGCCACGGTCAGCAGAATTATTCATAAGAGCTCTGTGAAGAAATTTCCTAAAGAGCAATTTGAAGATTGCCTTTCAGTGACATCAGGGATATGCCATTTGTGCTCTCCACTGGATGTTTTCATCTACCATTGCCATTTTTCATAGTAGGAAGATAAAAGCACTACAATTGCTATAACAATATGTATATAATGTATACCCACACCACCATAACATTTTACCTGCCTGGTCTGTTCTGACTGCTAATTATTGTACCTGTCCCTCTTAAAACAATGGTCTCCATTTCCCGTAGAACCATGGCAGTACACAAAGGGAATTTTGCAACTGGTGTTAACAGAACCTGGACTTTCCTCAGGTTACTCCACAGTGATGGCTCCCATACTTTGCCAATTCTTCTGCAGCATCTTTAGCAAAGTTTCAAATTGATGTAAAGTCCTGTCTGACATTTGCAGTGCAGACTCATTTTAAAATATCAGTTGCTATCTATACCACAGACTGATGTAAATTATAACCTACTTTCACTTCCATTCAACAATTTTTATTATAATTAATATAAAATAGGTTCAATTTATCTTTATAATCTTTGGAAATCAACACTGTCTAATCATTCTGGCAAATAAAAATACAGCAGGGACACTACGGGAGATAGTAATTTTCACACAGAATCACAGAAACATCCAGGTTGGAAAAGACCCTCAGGATCACCAACTCCAACCTATGACCCTACTCTACAAGGTTCACCATAAATCATATCCCTAAACGCCACCCTGAAACACATCCAAGGTGGGTGACTCAACCACCTTCCTGGGTAGCTCATTCCAGTGTCTGACCACTCTCTCTGTGAAAAAAACCTTTTCCTAATATCCAGTCTAAATCTACCCAGTTTCAGCTTGAGGCCATTCCTCTTTGTTCTGTCTGTGAGAAGAGACCAGCACCAGCCTCTCCACAATGTCCCTTCAGGTAGTTGTAGACAGCAATGAAGCTTCCCCTCAGCCTCCTCTTTTTCAAACTAACCATCCCCAGCTGCCTCAGTTGCTCCTCATAAGATTTACTTTCCAGGCCCTTCCACAGCTTCACTGCCCTCCTCTAGACCCGCTCCAGCATCTCCACATCCCTCTTGTATTGCAGTGCCCAAAACTGAACACAATACTCAAGGTGTAGCCTCACCAAAGTCGAGTACAAGGGAACAATCACCTCCCTACTCCTGCTGGTCACAGCATTTCTAATCCAAGCCAGGATGCCATTGGCATTCATGGCTGCTTGGGCTCATATTCAGCTGCCTGTCTGTTACAACTCCCAGATCCCTTTCTGCCAGGCAGCTCTCCAGCCACACTGCCCCAAGCCTGTAGCTGCCCCAAGCCTGTACCTTTGCTTGGGGTTCTTGCAACCCAAGTGCAGAACTTGGCTTTTGGCCCTGTTGAAACTCTTCCCATTAATACTGGCCCATTGATCTAGCCTATCCAAGTCCTTCTGAAAAGCCTCTCTACTCTCATTCAAATCAACACTGTCACCTAACTTGGTGTCATCTGCAAACTTCCTGATGACACTCTCTATGCCTGAACCAAGGTCACCAATAAAGATGTTAAAAAGAAGTGGTCCCAACACAGATCCCTGAGGAACACCACTAGTGACCAGCTAACAACTGGATTTAACTCCATTGACCATCACTCTCTGGGCCCTCCTGTCTAGCCAGTGGTTTATCCATGAGACAGTGTGAATGATTTCCATTCACATTTCCAGTGTCCTGCCAGTGAAGGCTAAGACAATGAAGACATTCAATCACCCAACAGAGTAAGCAATCACATAGATATTTTTGAAAAATCAGTGTGCTGCTTATCCACTTGCTGCTCAGTTTTGTTCCAATTCTTGGCTTACTTATTTTTGCCACTAAATTTCTCTAAGTACCTTATGCTGAGAATTTACTGGCAAGAGACTGAAGCAAATTTTTTACCTGTCCTACCAAGGCAAATTTAATGAGATTTGTGAGTAACACACAGAGCAAAGACAAATGTGTATATATATATATATATATATATAATGAGAAAAAACTCAAACATCTTAATCTTGAATAGAGCTTATGGCTCAACAATCTGAAAAAGAAGACAATCTGAATGCGGGCATATACAGCAGGAGGGTGGCTCAGAAAACACTCCCTTTTCTGTTATATCATGTTGACTACTAAATGTGCTTCCATCTCTGTGTGTTGATTTTTATGACTTTCTTACTAAAACACCTAGTTTTCCCCCAGCAGCACACAGGGAGCTCAAGTAATTTACTGAGGAAGTTGTGGGTATCACAAGGAATAGGTAAAGTAAGACACTGCAAGCAGTATGATAAATTCAAATATAAAGCCTTCTAAAATTTGGACCCAAATTTATCTGAGATTCAATTTCTTCATCTGCAAAACAGGCTAGATGTCTCACAGGGCACTGAAGATTGTTTAATAATTGATTTGACTCATTCAGAATAAAGATATTTCATGAATCAAAGTAGTCTGTACTTTCAAGAGCTCAATTTTCACCAGAATGGGTTTTATTGTACCTACAATAAAATTGGCCCCCTAGTTTAGGAGGGACATTGAGATGTTTGAGCATGTCCAGAGAAGGGCGACGAGGCTGGTGAGAGGCCTTGAGCACAGCCCTACGAGGAGAGGCTGAGGGAGCTGGGATTGTTTAGCCTGGAGAAGAGGAGGCTCAGGGGTGACCTTATTGCTGTCTACAACTACCTGAGGGGTGGTTGTGGCCAGGAGGAGGTTGCTCTCTTCTCTCAGGTGGCCAGCGCCAGAACGAGAGGACACAGCCTCAAGCTACACCAGGGGAAATTTAGGCTTGAGGTGAGGAGAAAGTTCTTCACTGAGAGAGTCACTGGACACTGGAATGGGCTGCCTGGGGAGGTGGTGGAGTCGCTGTCCCTGGAGCTGTTCAAGGCAGGATTGGACGTGGCACTTGGTGCCATGGTCTGGCCTTGAGCTCTGTGGTAAAGGGTTGGACTTGATGATCTGTGAGGCCTCTTCCAACCCTGATAATACTGTGATACTGTGATACAATTTGAGTGTAGCTTCTTTTGTGTGTAATTTTTGTTCTTTGAGTTTAAGAAGAACAAAAAAATCTATATATGCCAATGTTTTATTACTACTATTCTTAAATAATACGTGGCTGAAAGAAGGATGCAATATCAAGACAGCGATTAGCTTGAATTCACTACTTATGAAGGTATTTTTGTTTGTATAGGGGTCTGTGAAAAATCAGTAGAGTTGTGACAAACACACATAAATTTTAAAGAATCTGTATGAAGAATTTGCTCTTCCTCCCAATGAGACTGCAAAATGAACTCTGACACTTAAAACTCGTAACAGAAAAGACCCTTTTGTACAGCACAGTCACTGTGCTGTACTACTGGACTGCAGAACACACTTTAGGATGAGATGGTTACTTACTCAAAGGGTTTAGACAAGCACAATAACAAATAAATAATGCAAGGTTATTAGTGTGGTGGTTTGGATGTTACCCGCCCTGCACACTTTGGAAGTCACCCAGACTAGACTCAGCTGGCTCTAGAAATTTAAATGAAGCTTATATTTACAGCTTAGCACAATATACAAGCAGATACTTACAGTCTATACAGCTATAAACAGAAGTATACAAGTTAAAAGGTAATACAGAAACACAACTCTCCTCCCAGAAACCTGAGTCCCCAGGAGAGGCTCCCAACCACCCTTCCACCTTGTCTCACCTTGTCCAACCCCAATGCCTTACCCCAAACATTGCCTTGTGCCCAAGGAAGAATGCAGGGTTGACATGGGGGGTTAGGAAGCAAGTGGATTAATCAGAGAGACAGGGTGAGGTTAGAGAGAAATGCAGCTCAAATCCCAGCCTGTGCCCAAATGCCTTATCTGTGTTTTTACTCTTGTTTTTATACATCTCAGCAAGCCTATCAGGGAAGTAGACATCACCATTGTTTCCCTTTCACAGCCTGTAATCTAGTTCTTCTCCCCAAAACATTCTAGCCTGCTTCAAACTAGCACAATTAGTATTTGTAATATTAATTTGAACATCAGCATTTAAACATTAAAGCTAAGAAACTCGGTCTAAGAGGCAATAGCAGCCTTTATCCAAATAAGATAAGGGCGAGATTTAATATGAAGGGAGGAATAAATCACATCTGACTCCCAAATGCATCAATAAGGGATCCAGGGCACCAGATCTGTGTGTTTTTTTTTTGTTTTTTTTTTTTAAGAAAAGGGGACTGTCATTTAAAAATTGCTAGGGTTTTTTGGGGGGTTTTGATTTTTTTTTTTTATTTAAACAGTACACAGAGAGGCTGAAACTTCTGTTACTCACTAACACCCATCACTAGTGTGAGCTTCTCATTTTGTAGACAAACTAAATCACACCACTCAAGTAATTACTTGAATTATTTCAGTTCTTTGTAACTTCTATCAACTAAACAATTCTGTTGCTTACAGGTTGCAGCATAATTCACAGACAAGAGATTAGCAATATAGCTTTTAAATTTAAGGGAGTAGAGAATTTGTGTGGGAATGTTTAGCCTGGAGAAGAGGAGGATCAAGGGTGATCTTATTACTGTCTACAACTACCTGAAGGGGCATTGTAGCCAGGTGGGGGGTGGCCTCTTCTCCCAGGTAACCAGCAATAGAACAAGGGGACACAGTCTCAAGTTGTGCCAGGATAGGTATAGGCTGGATATTAGGAAGAAGTTCTTCACAGAGAGAGTGATTGGCATTGGAATGGGCTGCCCAGGGAGGTGGTGGAGACACCGTCCCTGGGGGTCTTCAAGAAAAGACTGGATGAGGCACTTAGTGACATGGTCTGGTTGATTGGATAGGGCTGGGTGATAGGTTGGACTGGATGATCTTGGAGGTGTCTTCCAACCTGGTTGATTCTATGATTCTATGAATGGGAGCTCTGCTGAAATTATTCCTAAATAGGAAACAGAAAGTACTCAAAGATAATGGGTGGGCGGAAGGATGATCATTAGCCAGCAATGTGCTCTTGTGGCCAAGAAGGCCAATGCCATTCTGGGGTGTACTAGAATGGCTGTGGTTACTAGGTCAAGAGAGGTTCTCCTGCCCCTCTGCTCTGCCCTGGTGAGGATGCATCTCAAATATTGTGTTCATTTCTGGGCCCTTCAGTTCAAGAAGGACAGGGAACTGCTAGAGAGCACAGAGCCAGAAAAATGATTAAGGAGATGGAACATCTTCTTTATAAGGAGAAACTGAGGGAGTTGAGGTTCTTTATCTTGGAGGAGACTGAGAGGTGACCTCATTAATGTTTATAAATACATAAACAATGAGAACCAAGAAGATGGAGCCAGGCTTTGCTTGGTGATGCCCAATGACAGGATAAGGGCCAATGGGTGGAAGCTGAGGCATAGGAAGTTCCATGGAAACATGAGGAAAATGTTTTTCACTTTGAGGGTGATGAAACACTGGAATAAGCTTCCCAGGAGGCTTGTGAAGTCTCCTTCTCTGGAGGTACTCAGAACCTACTTGGATGCACTCCTCTGTGATCTACTCAGGGTGATCCTGCTCTGGCAAGGGAGTTGGACTGGATGATCTTTCAGGGTCGTTTCCAGCCCCTGGCATTCTGTGATTCTGTGATAATCTGAGTTTGAGGAAGGTGAGGGGTTTGTCTGGGGTTGGTTTGTTTGCTTTTTAGAAGCATCCTTGTGTTTTAGAGTACCTCCTGTGTTTTATATAAAACCTCTTGACTTACAGTGGAATTTTGAATATCCATGAAAAAAAAATTAACACTCTTTCCACTGGTGCACAATCATCTGTTGTTTCCTCATACATTATTCCTAGTTGCTGTGCCTTCATTATAATGATTTTATCCAATATGAAACATCCAGTGAGAAATATTATTTTTATTATCATAAATAATGAATGTTTCGTGTAGGCAAACTGGAATTACTGTAGAAGTTCTCTTAGATCTATGTTGGTTAAATTTAGGTTGATTTCAGAAGGCCTCTAAAGGTACACACAAAGATGCTCCTTTGTTACTGTATCTCTGTCAATAGCCTAGTAAAAAAAAAAGATATCTCTAAGCTGCTTCTATCAATGTTTTTCTCAGTACTAGCATTACATTTACCATGGTCTGGATTTGGGGTTTGACTAACACTGCTGATGCATCTTAGTTAACTTTTTTTTTAATGTAGAGGAAAATAACAACTGTAAAAAGAGCCACCTGAATACAAAAGTAGTGTTACCCTCATCTGCAAAATAACTGTTACCACTTCTACTTTTTGAGAAGAAAGACAGCTCATTAAAAGTGAAAGAAAACTGACAGCATGACAGCTTTCATTTACATTTCTATAGTTCCAAAAGCAGCCTTCAGCATAGAACTAACTTCATATTTCACTGCATTTTCATCTCTCAATCTAATAAAATACATATTTTTCTGGACTTTATTGCTATTGCTTCAGGCTTGGGTATTTTAAATGTTGTTATTACGTTTTCAGAGCAAGTTGCAGAATAAAATAAAAATAGAATTGTGCCAAAGAAGCAGTAAATTGACCCACATATACATTACTTTGGAAGCATATTTTAAAATTCATTATCAGAATTGTTTCTCTTGCTGCTGCAGTAAATAATATGTCAAATCATTATGGTTTGGAGGTAGAACAGAATGAACAGCTTGTTAAACATTGGGCTCAAACTAAATGGGCACTAAAATGAAATATATCTGTAAAAAGACATTTGGTGTCATTCAAGACATTCCAAAACTATATTAATCATTGCTTTTATTATGACTTATAAATAAAGCTTCTGAAATGTCACTCAAAAGTTCAATAAAAACTGCATTTGTAAAAATCCAACAACTATGAAAAATGTTGCAGGAGTTAACTCCTGTGAAACCTAACAGCTGTCACACAAGTAAACTGGAAGAGGCAAGCTGATGGAAAAGCAAGGTGTATAGGTTGCATTTGTTCCACAGATACTGGGGAAATCACTAAAACATTGCAAAGCAGTAATTATTTCTTTCAAAAATTCCAAAGAAAAAATAAGGATGTCAATGTAATTGAATAATGTATACTATTGAGATTATGCTTTCAGGCCCACTACTGATTACAGCTATTCATGGTACTAATGAAACCTTTCTAATGATTCAGTATGCTAAGGCCAAATAGAGGGGGAAAAAAATTCAGAATTATCCTTTTGGATCTATTGATGGAACACAATTTAGTCAGAGATGCCATTCTGAAAAATCTTCCTTGAGCTGGAATCATGGACTACAAAATCAGAAGCCATTACAGTCACCTATGCACATCTTTTAAAAATAACTAATAGATCATACACATTCCTGTTGCAAGCAGAATTAAGATTCTACCAATCTGAACCTAGCTTAATTTTTTTTTTTTAATTGACATCTGTAGATCTCACAGAATCACAGAAACATCCAGGTTGGAAAAGACCCTCAGGATCACCAAGTCCAACCAATAACCCTACTCTGCAAGGTTCACCTCAAATCATAACCCTAAACACCACCCTTAAACACACCCAGGGTGGGTGACTCAACTATCTCCCTGGCAGCTCATTCCAGTGCTTGACCACACTCTCATAAGATTTACTCTCCAGGCCCTTCCACAGCTTAATTGCCCTCCTCTGGACCCACTCCCAGTACCTCCACATCCCTCTTGTATTGCAGTGCCCAAAACTGAACACAATACTCAAGGTGTAGCCTCACCAAAGCCGAGTACAAGGGGACAATCACCTCCCTACTCCTGCTGGTCACAGCATTTCTAATCCAAGCCAGGATGTCATTGGCCTTCATGGCTGCCTGGGCACACAGTTGGCTCATATTCAGCTGCCTGTCTGTTACAACTCCCAGATCCCTTTCTGCCAGGCAGCTCTCCAGCCACACTGCCCCAAGCCTGTACCTTTGCTTGGGGTTCTTGCAACCCAAGTGCAGAACTTGGCTTTTGGCCCTGTTGAAACTCTTCCCATTAATACTGGCCCATTGATCTAGCCTATGCAAGTCCTTCTGAAGAGCCTCTCTACCCTCATTCAAATCAACATTGCCACCTAACTTGGTGTCATCTGCAAACTTCCTGATGACACTCTCTATGCCTGAACCAAGGTCATCAATAAAGATGTTAAAAAGATGTGGTCCCAACACAGATCCAGACAGAACACCACACAAGGACATTTACCCACTCCCTTTATGTATCCTAAGAGGAATTAAATTGGAGTAACTATTACAGCCAAAAATAATATCTCTGTTTTGCCAGCATGCATTATAAAATAACTACAGATTTAACAACTCATTGCCAACTAACCTATGCAGACAAATCAAAGCATCCAAATCATTTATCTGTTACTGTTTCACTCATTCATTAATATTAAACATGATTTTCTGTTTTGTTTTTAATGCTTCTGTTTCTGCTTCTGTTTTGTTTTTAATGCTTCATCCTTATTTCGATACATAAACAAAGAGAAGTTAATAATTGAAAAAGCACTCAGGAAGAAAAAATACTTCATTAAATAAAGAATAAGAAATGCATTTCTTCAGAGCTGATTGAATTAAGTACCTGAAATACAGCACCAAAGCAATTCCAGAAGATATCAGAGTACACAACAGGTAGTGTCTGCAGCCAAGCCTTTAAAATAGGCTTCCAGTCTAACACTGAAGAGCTCATGAAGACCATTCCATTACGAGAAACTGTTGCAGGGGAAGCATTGTCAATGTTGTGAGGTTCAAAAATAATTTTGCAACTGGGAGACATTGGAATACGATCACCATTGGCCAAAGTAAGAGTCTTATTATCATCCAGAACAGAGTTTAGATTTTCAATCCAGATTGCATCAACAGGTCCATCCAAAACTATCCAGATATGCTCACCCTAAACAACAGAGAGAAACACACACATGCAACTTTATGTACATTGACCAAAAGTACAAGTTTACTTAATAGCAGGGAATGTCCTTTATATAAATAATGAGCTGTAATTTGGTGCTAACTAGCTCAGCATGACCTGCAATGTTTATAATTGGCTTATTGATTTCAATCCTCCCTTTTTTAACCTGTGTCACACCAAATAGGATATTAAGGAAGAGTGGCAAAAGTTATTTTGCTCCAGGTTAAGCTAAAGTTGTCCCTTTCTTCTAAAAAAGTACATTAGCCAACCCAGCACCCATCAAGTTGGATGAAAACATATCTCATTAGACCCTGTGAGGAGAGGCTGAGGGAGCTGGGGTTGTTTAGCCTAGAGAAGAGGAGGCTCAGGTGTGACCTCACTGCTGTCTATAACCACCTGAAGGGACATTGTAGCCAGGTGGGGGTTGGTCTCTTCTCCCAGGCAACCAGCAATAGAACAAGGGGACACAGTCTCAAGTTTTGCCAGGGGAAGTATAGGCTGGATGTTAGGAGGAAGTTCTTCACAGAGAGAGTGACTTCCCATTGGAATGGGCTGCCCAGGGAGGTGGTGGAGGCACCGTCCCTGGGGGTGTTCAAGAAAAGCCTGGATGAGGCACTTAGTGGCATGGTCTGGTTGATTGGTTAGGGCTGGGTGCTAGGTTGGCCTGGATGATCTTGGAGGTCTCTTCCAACCTGGCTGATTCTATGATTCTATGAAACACAGTCAGAAACATGAACATATAGTCACTCCTTGTGAGATGTTACCTAGGTACTTCATGTAGGGCTTCCCATTTTCCAAGTGAGAACAGAATGTAACTTCAGAAGATTTGACAGTAATTATGATTCTATGAAACATCATCTGCAGGCGTGATAAGAGAATTGAGTCTATACTGATTTCTTACCAACGTCTCTTACTTTCTGATATAATTAGTGAAATAGAGTGGCAATAACATAAAACCAGACAAGAGAAAATTAATTTTTCCTTTCCTCACATCAAAATAGGAACAGCTCCTGCTTTTGCCTATGAATGATAGGATTAGAGGGAAGCAAAACCCTTACATTTTTTTCTAATTTAATCTGGAACCTCAAGTGCTTGGGAAGTCAAGTGCTCTCTACCATACACTCATAATTCTGACTCCTGTCTACACTGAGCTAGTCAAACACAAAACAAAACTAGCAGTGTATTTCCATATTTAATTTCTAATGGGAGATTTTTTTTTGCATAAGCAACAGATAATGAGAACTTATAGAAAGAGCATCAAATGTCCTTATTAACTATCATGATACAACAACCATTACCTTTAAAATGACCATTACCTTCTTTGCTTTTAAAGTTTTTCTCCATAAAGTAGAGAAAATACCATCTGTCCAGTCATTTGTAGCAACATCAAGGGTACCAAACATCTGGGAAGCTGTGATTGCCTTTGGGTTCATTCTCATTTCTTTATGAGGAGCACCACAATCTGTCATTGCTTTCATCAAAATATGAATGCATTTTGTCTTTCCTGAACCAGTTGGACCTAGAGTCATCATACCTTAAAAACAGCATAAACATGGTTTAAAGAAAAATGTTAAAATGTCATGCTACCATTTAATGGCTCTTTGCATCAATGATCCTTGTTTTATTTTTATCAAAATCCAATATAAAAAAGATGTTTCTCACTCCACTTAATGTTGACTGAAATGGAATTTAAATTAAAAGGCCTCTGTAAATGTCTGCTTTATTATGATAGGCAAGCCTATATGGGTCTGTACCCCCCCTCAGGCTGTTCTTTTCCTTTTCCTAATTGGAAAACACAACTGCCTTTTGATGTTCACACACAATGACATTGACATGACTGGTAGTAAACAAAACTAGCAATTTCTAAACATCTGTAATGAAAATTAGTGCTTCCAAATGATGTACAAAACCAAGAGCACCCTTCTGGAGCAAAAACTAACAAAAATATGTTCTTGTATCCATGACATTTTAATGCACCTTTCTTACATAAAAAACAGTGAACAGTAACCAAACTTTTACTTTCATCAGTTTACATAGATTGCCTGAAGGCAATGAAGCCACATCTTCAATAATAAATTGAGCCTACAGTTGATTCTTTTTAGTCATATTTTCTAAATCATCTAATTAAGAGGCTCAGGGTCTGGCCAAAACCAGGTGACATGTTCAAACTGAGACCTGGACAACTCCTACTAACACTAAGGGGAAGTGGACAACATGGGACTTAGCTGGCTTTGAAATTTGCTTCAACAACCAACCTCAAACCCAAGTTACAAACCCAGTGATCTGGATGTAAATTATCAGCTCAGCACAGCATTAATCACTTAATTGGTCTAACCAATAATGTGAATGAAACACTCAAGGCTTTAAGATCTCAGACTGTGCAAAGCAAATGAGTTGTTTCTTTTTTATTTGTTTCTTCAGTTTAAGCTTGCTATTCTCACACTATGACATGAAAAAACATCACAAAAAGGATGACATCTTCACAAATCTTTGCACCTTTTCTCCTAAACAATATTTAGTTGTTAGAGGTTAGAGATGTGGAGGACATTTCTAAATAAGGGTATTTTAATTCCACTCAGCTCTGAATTGTGAACCTGGTTTTACTAATGCCTTTGGCACCCTTTCTGTGACAGGATAAGCTTTATTCATTAGCCCTTTTTTCACTGTAAAAATGCATTTTCAGAGAATCACAGAACAGTAAAGGGACCTCCAGAGGCCATCTTGTCCAGCTCCCCCATCCAGCAGGAGGTGGGTTTATGTCTCCGCAGTTTAAATGGACAGAACTGAATAGAAAGAACAACACTTGGAATTATATTGCATGCTTGGTAGAATCTATTGAAGTAAAGGTTTGATAGATTACTTCTTGTAATGCTAGACTGGATGAGGCACCCAGTGCCATGGTCTAGTTGATCGGATAGGGCTGGGTGATAGGTTGGACTAGATGATCTTGGAGGTCTCTTCCAACCTGGTTGATTCTATGATTCTATGATTCTATGTTCCCACAACAACATTAAACATGAGCTTCATGACTGAACTGTGTCTGAGGGCAACAACTGTTTTCATAACACTGAATGAAATGGGCTGTTTCTGAATTTTACTGTACACTCTACATTTTAACGTGTTCCATAGACATTTCAATCACTCAAGGCCATACTCATATTTCCCATAAAAATGTAAGAAAGCTAAAATCTCACTATGTGCACTGCACACTAAAAAAAAAAAAGTCATAACTGTTTCCTAGCAAAATATTCACATAGGCTTTAAAAATTACATCTGTTCAATTTTAAAATATATTTTTTGGTTAAAATATTCTCATTCTGCAGCAGCTAATATAAAAAGCCATTACTTTTATGCAATCTCAAAACCTCATCTGGCATGCTAACCATGTCGGACTTGCTGAGTTTCATACAGCTGAATGAGTTTAAGTATCCATGGTGGATGATGAATAAGTCCTGCTTTCTCTGCCTCTTTCTGGATGGCTGACTGTAGTTCAGGATACCCAGCTTTATCCAGAGTAATTCCAGGGAATAGGTCATTAATGAGACTCATAAATAAAGGTTCATCTTCATCTACCTGTCAAGGATAAAATAGAGGGAAATCTATTATTTATTCACTGAAATTATCATTGAGGCTGTAAACAACCTTCAAGAATGTGCTATATATAAAAGATGGTGGTAGAAAACTTTCTCTTTTCCAAATATTATAGTTATGAATCAGTTGTATTAAGTGAATTTCAAACAGTGCAGCTACAAGTAATAATTTCTAAATTAAATACTCAGAGCTTGTAAAAATATTAACATCTTAACACAGTTTTCTTCAATACACACACGTTTCTTCATTTTTCACAGAAGGTAGCAAGATTTATTCAAGTCATATTTTGCCTTGGATTTTTTATGATTTTTTTCTTTCTGTAAATCACTGAAGCATGCCTGTAGGTCTGAACACATGTACCAATGCACTGAATAGATTAACATCAGAACAGAGTAATTGGTTTCATCACAAAACTGGCTCCCAAGGTAAATACACAAAGTCTAGATGTGCTATAACCTTTCAATTACAGCAATAAAAAGAAAGATGAATACTTTAAATAGCAATGTTGAATGAGATTAGACTATACAAGTAGGTGTTAGCTGCTTCTAATTACCTCACTCATTGCAATTCCTATGACGTTCTGAAAAGGAAACACACTCCCCACAAATGTACAAATTGAAATTCTACATTAAGAAGGAACTTTAATGACATCATTAAAAGTATTTTTCCTCTCCTCAGATAGGGCAGAAAGAATAAAACCCAGGAGTTAATTAGAAGACCCAGTTAGGTCCCCTAGGATCTGATGGCATTTCCAATATTTTTTTCAGCTGAGGCTTCTGTTTTCCTCTCTTTAGAAGATAAATAGCACTCAGATTGTGATTGTATTCTGATTCTCCACTCACTAATATACTGTATTAAAATCTGAAAATAATGTGTCAAATTGATGAAGAAAAAGAGCTTTCCAAAAGGCATAATAAGTACACTTAAAAATGCAAGGAAAGTACTCTTTATGGGAAAGTCACCAGTGTTACATTACCAGTTTGGAGAGGTTCATGTCCCGCAGAACTCTCATCACTATGGTTTTCTCTGGCTCTTTGGGATTACATCTTTTTACTGCTCCAAGTGTTCTTAAAACAGACAGGATATTTCTAAGTCCAAAGTCATAGTGAACCTTGAAATAATGCATAAACACAATTGGTACCACGGAGATCACAGTATCACAGTATCATCAGGGTTGGAAGAGACCTCACAGATCATCAAGTCCAACCCTTTACCACAGAGCTCAAGGCTAGACCATGGATTAAACACTTTAAAATCATTTTAATAAATGCTGAAGAAGAAAGTAACTAATAAATAAATATGTTATTGAACTTTTAAATATTATTAATTTCACAGCTTTTCATCTTTTCAAGTAGATTTCCAGCTCTGTTGCTGAAAGGTAATTTCCTGAAGGTAATTACCAGCATGGTGTGTCCATACCTGCCAAATGTCCCTGTTGGTGACAGGCTATTACTTTTAAAAGTTTTCAGTAACAGAGATGCATCTTCTGTCATTTTCCTAAGTTCACCATTTGCCAGGTGCACAAAGAATAAACCTCACATCTTCAGACCACCTTCTGTTTTCTGCTCATGACAGGGTTATTGCTACCTTGATATATGGTAGTGGGATTTACGACCAAAAGGGTCAATCTCTTGCTGATTTAAAGAAACATACTGAAATTATTTAGATACTATTTGTTTTATGGTATTGTATCCTGTTCTGTACACAGTGACTTTCTGTTCTGTGGATGTTGTCTCAACAACTTGGTTCAGGACAGGATTTACTCCAACAGCCATGTGCATCTCAGAGGCATATTTAACCAATTCTGGATTTAAGGATGGTAAGGGCTGGGATATCTTTCCTTTCACTGTGGGCATAGTTGCATACCTGCAGAGCTATACACACATATTCAAATTATTTTAGCACTTGTACCCAAACATACAATTTTGTCTTAGTTAATATGCAAATATTCTGTGATACATTTCCTCTTTGACCACTGATGCAAATCCTAGAAAGGAAACTACCAGGGTAAAGGTTTTTAATTATAAAGTCTCACCTTCAGCTGGCTGCTGAGAAAACCAAGTGGTAAAGACAGACATGAGATGAGATAATAAAGATATTCTCATATTTGGAGAATTTCTGCTCCTTCTGATTGATTAGAAACATTTTTGAGACCAAGTGCATAAACTCTTTTTCACACTGTCTTTTGTCCACTGAACTTGGCCAGTTTCCAGATATGAACCAGCCACTATCTCACTTCCCCTGCTCAACAGGACAGGGAGAAAAGTAGATTAAAAAAAAAAAAAAAAGCCAAAACCAAACAAAAACTCTAGGGTTGAAGAAAGACAGAAATCTGCCAGAGAGAATCCAGTGGAGAGCTACCAAGATGACTGTGTGACTGAACATCTCTCCTATGAAGAGAAACTGAGACACCTGGGGCTGTTCAGTCTTGAGAGGAGAAGGCTGAGAGGGGATCTGAACAATGTCTACAAATATCTGAGGGGTGTCAAGATGAAGGTGCCAATCTCTTTTCAGTGGTGCCCAGTGACAGGACAAGGAACACTAGGTGCAGGTTAAAACACAGGAGGTTCCACCTCAACATGAGGAGACACTTCCTTATGGTGAGAGTGATAGAGCACTGGAAAGACTGCCCAGAGAGGTTATGGAGTCTCCTTCTCTGAAAACTTTCAAAACCCACCTGGATGTGTTCCTGTGCAGCCTGTGCTGGGTGATCCTGTTTTGGCAGGGGTGTTGGACTTGATTGCAAGATGAGAGGATTGTGAGAGCAGGTTTGACAGCAGCAAACAGAATAACGCTACTGATGCTACATGACTAGACTTCATTCAATTTGCCTAAAAACTAATTTGAAGGCTAATGGATACACACATAATATTACAGGAAATCACTGGCAAGTGTGACCTTTCAGAAGCTATTCTATAATATAAAGCTGGTGAGTAAAACTCTCCCAGAAAAGGAAAATGGAAGAAATTGAAACCAATTTGGTAATATATAGAGAGAATGAAATTACAGAGGTATGGAGAAAGGGAAAAACCCTCCAAATCTATACTCCCTGGTTTAATTCTGAAATAATGAGGGAAATATGATGCACCATTATCACAGTATCACAGTATTATCAGGGTTGGAAGAGACCTCACAGATCATCAGGTCCAACCCTTTACCACAGAGCTCAAGGCTAGACCATGGCACCAAGTGCCACTTCCAATCCTGCCTTGAACAGCTCCAGGGACGGCGACTCCACCTCCCTGAGCAGCCCATTCCAGTGTCCAATGACTCTCTCAGTGAAGAACTTTCTCCTCACCTCAAGCCTAAAGCGCAGCCTGAGGCTGTGTCCTCTCGTCCACCTCATATTAAGGTGTAGTAATCCAAAATTTCTACATGGAAGTCAACATAGTAACTAACAACTATGTGATATAGAACTGGCAACATATGTAGCATAGAACATACAGTCAATAAACCCTAGTTCATTAGTATCCAACCACAGCAGGCATTTGAGCTGCCGCTTATCTATCAGTCTTATCATTTCCCCTTGAGACCCTCTAGTGGACAGTCAGACAAAGGCAATCAAAGGGCAACAACTAGTTCTGTTCTTAAAAACAGCTTCATCCTTTGTTTCTACTTAAATAGCCCATGCCTAACAGAACAGCACCTTTCTGGTAGGATTCAGCAAGATAGTGCCTCCTAGGCACTCCTCAGTTGTTTGTAGTTCTTACAGTGCCCTTCTGACAGATCTAAGTTTCATACGTGAGGAGGCTTAAAAACATGTCCACTACAAAGCTCAGCAGAGCAATATATATCACTCCTCATAACATCCTCAATAACTGCACTGTTTAAAAACCACAAATCAAACTTCCTTTACAACACAAATTAGCATGAGAAATATGAATGTGATTATTTCAGACTGTTTCTAGAACTTGCAACTGAGTGCAAAAAGAATCACACCTTCTGTGAAAGCACATTCTCTACATATCCTTCCAGTGACAGCTTACCGTTGGACAAATATTTACTTTACCTGTTTAGATAACTGCTCTTCACAGAGTTTGTAGAGTGTATAGAATTTCTGACTAAGGACTTGGTTGTCTCGGAAACCAGCACTTGCCAGCTTGACTCGCATAATAATGCTGCGGTCAGGCACCATCATAGCAACTGTACGGAACTGTATCTTCAGATTTTCTGGAAGTTCCTGGCGTCCTGCATAGCCAGGGTTCTGAAAACGTATAAAATATAACATTGGATCATGAAAACAGGATAGGAAGGATTATCTTCTCTGGTAATTGTTTTAGCAAACACAGGGGTAGATTCCCGATTAAAAGGGTAATTTGAGCATGTCACAATCACACATCCCTACATGATTGCCTAAATATTGCAGTTACAGTATCACAGTATCACAGTATCATCAGGGTTGGAAGAGACCTCACAGATCATCAAGTCCAACCCTTTACCACAGAGCTCAAGGCTAGACCATGGCACCAAGTGCCACATCCAATCCTGCCTTGAACAGCTCCAGGGACGGCGACTCCACCACCTCCCCGGGCAGCCCATTCCAGTGTCCAATGACTCTCTCAGTGAAGAACTTTCTCCTCACCTCCAGCCTAAATCTCCCCTGGCACAGCCTGAGGCTGTGTCCTCTTGTTCTGGTGCTGGCCACCTGAGAGAAGAGAGCAACCTCCTGCTGGCCACAACCACCCCTCAGGTAGTTGTAGACAGCAATAAGGTCACCCCTGAGCCTCCTCTTCTCCAGGCTAAACAATCCCAGCTCCCTCAGCCTCTCCTCGTAGGCCTGTGCTCAAGGCCTCTCCCCAGCCTCGTCACCCTTCTCTGGACACGCTCAAGCATCTCAATGTCCCTCCTAAACTGGGGGGCCCAGAACTGAACACAGTACTCAAGGTGTGGTCTAACCAGTGCAGAGTACAGGGGCAGAATGACCTCCCTGCTCCTGCTGACCACACCATTCCTGATGCAGGCCAGGATGCCACTGGCTCTCTTGGCCACCTGGGCACACTGCTGGCTCATGTTCAGGCGGGTATCAATCAGCACCCCCAGATCCCTCTCTGTCTGGCTGCTCTCCAGCCACTCCAACCCCAGCCTGTATCTCTGCATGGGGTTGTTGTGGCCAAAGTGCAGCACCCTGCACTTGGAGCTATTGAATGCCATCCCATTGGACTCTGCCCATCTGTGCAGGTGGCCAAGGTCCCGCTGCAGAGCCCTTCTGAGTTCATCCCATGTGTTACTTGGAGATGCCTCAGACAGACATAGACAGACAACCACTTACAGATCTTGATGGTGCTATTCTAAATGACTAGTTCCTTGGGATCCTCATACTGTTCCAGTGCTGAAGGTGAACATTCCTGAGCATTTCAATGCAAGGTCAGTCAAGCAGTGCGAGCCATTATTGAACATAATTTAAAGTAGGATCTGACCTTTCACTGAAGGTATCTAAATCATTTGTGTGACTACTGCATAGCTCACTTGTGACAACAGCAGTCGATGGCTATGTGGTGATAACTTCCTAAACTCTTCCAGCTGTTTACAAATTTCCTTGGAAATGGCCGTTGGGTGCCACTAATTTGTCCTCTTTTTCAAACTGAAGTGATTAACATTAACACCTTTTCAGAGGTAGCAGCCATTAAAGACAAGTGCTTCCATTTTCAGCTGTAAGTAGGTAGCCTATAGCTAAGGAGTGGGAGTGACAAAGCTGCTTTTAAGGTATTCCTAAGCTTTCCTGTTTCTTTGCCTCCTGCACTGCTACAAGCAGCCTGCAGGCACCAAAGATAAATCTTCAGTAGTCTAGTGAATCAGAGTGAGGGTGGTTTCCTTCATGCTGTCATAGAGAAGGATTGTGATCAAGAGATCTTCACAGGTGGTGAAATAATGACCAAACCAACTATGGTAGCCCTTGCAGTGGTCAATTACTTCTGCTTTATTTTGACAAACATTGACTAAAAATATGAGAGGTCTGAGTTTAGTCTCAGTATGTCAAATATTCAACAAAAAAAAAAATCCTTAAAATATGTAAGTCAATGATAATTGCATCCTAAGTTCCATCTATAAATACGGGCAAAATAAAACATGATCATCATGGACATAAATCTGTGGGAGAGGATCCAGAGGAGGACCACAAAGATGATCAGAGGGCTGGACAACCTCTCCTATGAGGACAGGCTGAGGGAGTTCAGTCTGTTCAGCCTGGAGAAGGCTCCAGAGAGATCTTAGAGTGGCCTTCCAGTATCTGAATTGGGTCTACAGGAAAGCTGGAGGGAAATTTTTTACAAGGCCATGTGGTGACGGGAAAAGGAGCAATAGTTTGAAACTACAGCAGGGTAGAATTAGATTAGACATTAGGGAAAAGTTCTTCGCTATGAGAGTGGTGAGACTGGAACAGGTTGCCCAGAGAAGTTGTGGACATCTCATTCCTGGAAGTGTCTAAAATAAGGTTGTATGAGGCTTTGAGCAACTTGGTGTAGTGGGAGGTGTCCCTGCACACAGCAGTGGGGTTGGAACTAGATGATCTTTAAGGTCCCTTCCAACTCAAACCAGTCTATGATTTTTCTGATTCTATGATTATTATTTGACCCAATTATTATTCAGATTGTAGTCACTATTTTCTATCAGACAATTTCAATACATAGAATCACAGAATCATAGAATCAACCAGGTTGGAAGAGACCTCCAAGATCATCCAGGCCAACCTAGCACCCAGCCCTATCCAATCAACTAGACCATGGCACTAAGTGCCCCATCCAGTCTTTTCTTGAACACCTCCAGGGATGGTGCCTCCACCACCTCCCTGGGCAGCCCATTCCAATGGGAAATCACTCTCTCTGTGAAGAACTTCTTCCTAATATCCAGCCTATACCTACCCTGGCACAACTTGAGACTGTGTCCCCTTGTTCTACTGCTGGTTGCCTGGGAGAAGAGGCCACCCCCCACCTGGCTACAACCTCCCTTCAGGTAGTTGTAAACAGTAATAAGATCACCCCTGAGCCTCCTCTTCTCCAGGCTAAACAGGCCCAGCTCCCTCAACCTCTCCTCATAGGATTTGTGCTCCAGGCCCCTCACCAGCTTTGTTGCCCTTCTCTGGACATGTTCCAGCACCTCAACATCTTTCTTGAATTGAGGGGCCCAGAACTGGACACAGTACTCAAACATTATTTCAACAGAGAAATTTAAATGGGAAATTAAATTTCACAATGGTGCCTTTTATGCATATTCACACACATACCATAGTCAGAAATATACCAAATTCTCTGTCCATGTCAACAACATCACCATCAGTGAAAGTGAACTGAGCTTTCTTGTTTTTCTTACACTGAAGTACAATAGATATCTGCTGAGCAGCTACTGATAAAACAGGAAGTTCAATCCGGTTAAATTCATCAAAGCAGCCCCATGCACCTGACTGGGCTAAACCTAAAAAAAAGCAAAAGGAAAAAAATACTCTGTTTAATAGCAGATCAAACAAGAATAATTTACATCTAAAGCTGAGCATGTTCTATACAACTTAATGCAACATGAGAAGAACAGGGAGAATGAACATTCAGAAGTAAAAACTTAAAATAAATGGGGTTGTGCATTAATGACACCCAGAAAAACAATTACCCCTTGGGAGAAAGATACACAAACTTCTTTACAAAGAGTCCTACAATTTCATAGCAACCATTCAGCAGAAAAGTGTTTAATAATGTTGTACATAGCATCTACTAGCACAAAGGTGCACATAGCATGGAAACTCATCTATGCAAGAGGGTGAAGCTGTCAATGATGATCTTGAGAGACACCTACCTAAATGACAAAGAGAGAATCAAATCAGAAGTCACTATATTTGTGACAGAAGCATTGTAGCATTTAATAGTGATTCATAGGTCAAAAATTGCTGTTCAAGAGAGAAGGATCTGACATCACACTTCCAAGTCTTATTTGCAACAGGGCATGTAGTTCTAGATAGACATTAGTATTTATAATCACCATGAAATAAATGGCTTTTGAAAGAGTCAAGTACTTCTTCTGTGGCATGTTGGCAGGACTGAAATAGAAGAGTCTACAGTGGCAGTTTGGATTCCAGAGCAGTGGTGGGAAAGCTCTTGTGCTGCTCCATATTCCCTTCACAAAAGAGAAAGTCTAGTACATCTATGCAGAAACTTTATGGATGCCATCTCCTTTCTTCCCAAAGCCCTCACTGGACTAGCATTTCCCTCACTGGACTAGTATTTCCTATTGTCTAAACTGGTGAAGGCCTAGATCAGCACTTTAACTAGTGCAACAAACAAATCTTCAGAGGTGTTTGATTCACTTCACTGGACTGGTGGAGTGCACTTTGGCTTAAGGTGTTTGAAGGCACTCCTAAATGCAGAAATAAAGCACACATTCAAGAAAAGGCATTTGTGTGCTTGCAATGGTGAACAACTACATCCACAGCTCTGCTGAATCCCCATATTCTTGGCTTTGCTCTGGCATGTTCTGTTCACACTATCCTCTCCTTCCCTCTGCTCCTCCTTGTCTGATGTCTTTAAGATGCTCCTCAGGAACTTTCATTTTACTCCAAATCTCCTTGAGGTCCCTTTATTTCTTTTCTGTCCCTCTTCTACACTGTATCATTTTCATAGAATCATAGAATCAACCAGGTTGGAAGAGACCTCCAAGATCATCTAGTCCAACCTATCCCCCAGCCCTATCCAGTCAACTAGACCATGGCACTAAGTGCCTCATCCAGGCTTTTCTTGAACACCTCCAGGGACGGTGCCTCCACCACCTCCCTGGGCAGCCCATTCCAATGCCAATCACTCTCTCTGCCAACAACTTCCTCCTAACATCCAGCCTATACTTCCCCCAGCACAACTTGAGACTGTGTCCCCTTTTTCTATTGCTGGCTGCCTGGGAGAAGAGACCAACCCCCACCTGGCTACAACCTCCCTTCAGGTAGTTGTAGACAGTAATGAGGTCACCCCTGAGCCTCCTCTTCTCCAGGCTAAACAACCCCAGCTCCCTCAGCCTCTCCTCATAGGCTTTGTGTTCCAGGCCCCTCACCAGCTTTGTTGCCCTTCTCTGGACACCTTCCAGCACCTCAACATCTCTCTTGAATTGAGGGACCCAGAACTGGACACAGAACTCAAGGTGTGGCCTGACCAGTGCTGAGTACAGGGGCAGAATAACCTCCCTTGTGCTACTGGCCACACTGTTCCTGATGCAGGCCAGGATGCCATTGGCTCTCTTGGCCACCTGGGCACACTGCTGCCTCATCTTCAGCCTACTATCTAGCAGTACCCCCAGGTCCCTCTCCTCCTGGCTGCTTTCCAGCCACTCAGTCCCCAGCCTGTAGTGCTGCTTGGGGTTGTTGTGGCCAAAGTGCAGAACCCTGCACTTGGCCTTGTTAAATCTCATCCCATTGGCCTCTGCCCACCCATCCAGCCTGTCCAGGTCCCTCTGCAGTGCTCTCCTACCTTCCAACAGATCAACACCTGCTCCTAGCTTGGTGTCATCTGCGAACTTACTGATGCTGATCACTTACTGTGATCAGCTGTCATAGATAGAGCAACACTTGTCAATTTTTTTCAGACAGAAAAAAAAAAAAAAGGAAAACTATGAAAATATTTTTTACCCTCATTTTTTTACCTTTTTTGATGCTCACTAACCACTACTTTTAATATTGTTGTATGTATTTTTTTTACCCATGTATTTTTGGAAGAACTCATTGTAAAAATTAGTGGAGTCACCCCAGTTCAAACCCAGTGGTAGTACAGCCAAAATTGGCATCTTAATATTTGATTCAGCCATGGCAATACTGTAGACCTCCCATGAAACTGAATTCAAATATATGTAGGATAATCTTTGTCCCAAAACTGCATTTCTTTGATATTATAAGGAAAATAATACTCCAAAGGAAAACAATTGGAAGATAATTAAAACTCACATGGTCTTAATTATAAAATTTAAAAGCAAATGGAATATATACAAATACCACCACCAAAAAAAGAAAGGACAAAAACCCCAAAGATTAAAGTAATTCTCTAGACAGGTGCCAAATTTGAAATATGACAGACTCAGTCCTACTGTCTTTTAAAAATAGAGTTATTTGAATGCACTGGTGTGGCAGCAAGCCCTGTAGTGTTCTTCCTCTTGTATAAGGAACATCAGGGGCCTGGATGCACCAACAGGCATTAACTGCCCTGACCAGCCTTCCCCGAGGCTTCTGCTGTACTCTGTGTTCTCCAGTCCAGGAGTTCCATTTCATCTCAGGAAGGTCTAAGCTCTGCTGTATGTAGAGCTAGGCACAGCACTATCTCCTGTTATCCTGATTTAATGACTGAACTTCCTGGAGGAACCCAGAACTGTCCATAGTCTTCCTCTATGCTAGCCTCCTGCTGTTGCTGACAGAACCTCCTAGATGGACCTAGGACCCAGCTTGTTATTTCACCATGGTCACTGGACACCTGATGTCACCAACCTGCTCTGCTTAGGCGCTGTGGGACTATGCCCTGGTCAGTGAAGTCCCTGCCTTTGCCTCTGTGGTGGTCACCCTGGACTCCTGGCTTGTCTTCACTCATGGAGTGTGGTACACTCTTGCTGCTCTCTGATAAAAAATTACTGCAGAGAAATACATTTGGGCCCTTCTGTTTCACATGTTATATGACTACTAGGACACCTTAAAAAACAAACACACAAAGAAAGTTTTTTCTCCTATTTTGTGTATTAAACATCACTATCTGCTCTTTGGGATGAAACAAGGGAAAGCCCTCGGTCTGGATATTCTTTATGAAAAAAACTTTGTTCCAATGCATTGGGTTTTTTTACACTTACTATATGTATATTAAAGGGTTTTTTATTATTTTCACTATAGAATGGTGTGCTAGTTTGAAGCAGGGTAGAATGTTTTGGTGAGAAGAACTAGATCATAGGCTGTGAAAGGAAAACAATGGTGATGTCTACTCCCCTCAGAGTCTTGCTGAAGAAATTAAAACATTAGATAACACTCTTGCAGTTTTGTGGCACTCTGCTTTGGGCTTCTGACTGAGCTGCATCTCCCTAACCTCACCTTCCACTCACCTTTGCTTCTGAACCTCTTGGCTGAACCTCTATTCTTCCTTAGGACTGGGGTAAGGTTGAGAGGGGCAGGGGGAAGGTGCAGGGGTGGTTGAGAGCCCCTCCTGGGGACTCAGGTTTCTGGGAGGGGAGTTGTGTTTCTGTATTACCTTTTACCTTGTCTATTTCTGTCTATAACTGTATATACTGTAAATATCTGCTTGCATATTGTGCTAGCTGTAAATAAATAGCTTCATTTATATTCCCAGAGCCGGCTGAGTCTAGTCTGGGTGATTTCTAAGGTGGGGGGGGGGGGGGCGCGGGGCACCCCCAAACCATCACAAATGGTGATTTCTAATTTTTTTTTTTTAACCTGTGAAAGGACAAAAGATCATTTGCTCTGTAATGCCACCTGCTGCATGAAGTTAGGAAACCTGACTCTTGGACATCACCAATGTCCCACAGCTTTGAATAAATTCGGTTCTTGCAAAATTATTTCATTCTGGTGGTGTTCAAAAAGCAAAAGGAAAGAAAATGCACATATATGTATACACCCCCTCACAAACATAAGCAAAGGCACAGCAAGCAAAATGTCAGCTGCAGAACAGCTTAGGGACTGCTGTCTGATTTTATTGTGCACTGCCACACTGTGCATTAATTTCTGACTCTGCACAGAACTTATGACAATCAAATACAGAAATGGAGTAAAAGCAGAAAACAAAGGATGTGAATAAAGAAATCCTTGATTGTGCCTAAGGAGTGTGACAATCCCTCAACCAGTACTATAGACCTGGTCCTCCTATGGTAGGACAATCACACAGAAAAGACTCACAGAGACTTCAAAATGAGTCTGTGCAATGCAGTGTCTGTCTCTCTCCATGCCAGTGCCCTTATGATTTGCACATAGCTGAGCGAGCTAACCTTGAATGCTACGTTGTGGCCACAGTCCTCAGTGCACACACAAAGAAAGTATGTTTGCAGGCTACTGTGACAACTTCTATCATGCCAGATGACCCAAGAGGCCAGGTGGTACCACCTTATGCGCAGCTCCACACTGTGAGGTCTGGCTAAAAATAGTGTGACAATGCAGCACTTAATCGTTACAGCGCATCTATAAACTCTCTTTTGCATTACAGTATCACACAGTATCACAGTATTATTAGGATTGGAAGAGACCTCACTGATCATCAAGTCCAACCCTTTACCACAGAGCTCAAGGCTACACCATCGCACCAAGTGCCACGTCCAACCTTGCCTTGAACTGCTCCAGGGACGGCGACTCCACCACCTCCCCGGGCAGCCCATTCCCGTGTCCAATGACTCTCTCAGTGAAGAACTTTCTCCTCACCTCCAGCCTAAATCTCCCCTGGCGCAGCCTGAGGCTGTGTCCTCTCGTTCTGGTGCTGGCCACCTGAGAGAAGAGAGCAACCTCCTCCTGGCCACAACCTCCCCTTCAGGTAGTTGTAGACAGCAATAAGGTCTCGCCTGAGCCTCCTCTTCTCCAGGCTAACCAATCCCAGCTCCCTCAGCCTCTCCTCATAGGGCTGTGCTCAAGGCCTCTCACCAGCCTCGTCGCCCTTCTCTGGACACGCTCAAGCATCTCAACGTCCCTCCTAAACTGGGGGGCCCAGAACTGAACACAGCACTCAAGGTGTGGTCTAACCAGTGCAGAGTACAGGGGCAGAATGACCTCCCTGCTCCTGCTGACCACACCATTCCTGATGCAGGCCAGGATGCCACTGGCTCTCTTGGCCACCTGGGCACACTGCTGGCTCATGTTCAGGCGGGTGTCAATCAGCACCCCCAGATCCCTCTCTGTCTGGCTGCTCTCCAGCCACTCCGACCCCAGCCTGTATCTCTGCATGGGGTTGTTGTGGCCAAAGTGCAGCACCCTGCACTTGGAGCTACTGAACCCCATCCCATTGGACTCTGCCCATCTGTCCAGGCGGTCAAGGTCCCGCTGCAAAGCCCTTCTGCCTTCCAACCCAGCCACATCTGCCCCCAGCTTGGTGTCATCTGAAAACTTGCTGATGACTGACTCCATGCCCTCATCCAGGTCATCTATGAAGATGTTAAAGAGGATGGGGCATTGCATATTGACACAACGTATCTCTTAAGATTTCACACAGAGGTAGAACTATAACGATGTCATTTAAAGCAAATTTCATTTAAAACTTTGTCTAGCCACAGAGCAGCCCAAAGGCAGTAATCTACAATGTACTCACTGATCCTGAAAGAATTTACTCCATACTCATTTGTTCACCTTCTGAATTAAGATAAATATAAAATCTTACATTAAATGCTGCATTAAATATCAAAACACCAAAACAAAGTGCCTCAAGCAAGACTGGAGTTGTTTGACTGCAACTATAGAAAATAGAACCTAAGCAAACATGACTTAAATACTTATCTAAAGGCAACAGATAAAAGGTTTCCTAAAAGGTATTCAATGACACCTTCCAGTAACCATGACGAAGTAACCCTGATTCCTGGGCAATCTTAATACTGAATTTCATATAACAGAGAACTTGAAAATCTACCTTCTTACTTGTTTCCCTGGTACTTTCATGGGTGTGCTAGTTTGAAGCAGGCTAGAATGTTTTGGTGAGAAGAACTAGATTACAGGCTGTGGAAAGAAAACAATGGTGATGTCTACTTCGCTCACAGTCTTGCTGATAAGTATAGGAACAAGAAATAAAATCATTAGATAACCACTCTCACTGGGGCTGCTGGCTGAGCTGCATCTCTCTAACCTCACCCTCCATTTTGGGCTAACTCACTTTGCTTCTTAACCTCTGGACGAACCTCTATTCTTCCTTGGGACTGGGGTAAGGTTGAAAGGGGCAGGGGGGAAGGTGCAGGGGTGGTTGAGAGCCCCTCCTGGGGACTCAGGTTTCTGGGAGGGGAGTTGTGTTTCTGTATTACCTTTTTACCTTGTATATTTCTGTATATAACTGCATACACTGTAAATAGCTGCTTGTATAGTGTGCCAGCTGTAAATATAAGCTTCATTCATATTTCCAGAGCTGGCTGAGTCTCGTCTGGGTGATCTCTAAAAGTGTGGGGGGTGGGGAACACCCAAACCATCACAATGGGTTACCTGTGGTCCAATTCATATGACTAATTACATTTGAACCTACTTTTTTGTTAAAATTTCAAACCCCAAATTATCAAAAATGAAAATCCATCCCTTGGACATCATAGAATCATAGAATCAACCAGGTTGGAAGAGACCTCCAAGATCATCCAGGCCAACCTAGCACCCAGCCTATCCAATCAACTAGACCATGGCACTAAGTGCCTCATCCAGTCTTTTCTTGAAGAACCCCAGGGACGGTGCCTCCACCACCTCCCTGGGCAGCCCATTCCAATGGGAAATCACTCTCTCTGTCAAGAACTTCTTCCTAATATCCAGCCTATACCTACCCTGGCACAACTTGAGACTGTGTCCCCTTGTTCTATTGCTGGTTACCTTGGCTTACATCTTGGCTAAATCATCTGCCTGTGAGCTAGAGCTGCACAGGAAAACAAAATAAATAGGAAGACAGAGTAATCAAGGAGAGAGAACCTCAGCTCTGAGAATTTGAAATTTAATTTTACAGTACATACAATTATACATGATTATATATTAGTATATTATGTTAAATTATACTTTTAATATTAGTAAAAAAAAATACATAATGTCATTTCTTTTTAGAAACATGGCTGCAGATGTGACCATGCCATCTCCACATCTTCTTTCTCCTCACTGCTAAAGCTGACAATATTTCATAATATGACCCACAGCACCAGATGAAGTGAAAAATTTGGAAGAGGAAATACTGTTGACAGAGTACAAAACCTTTCAAAACGGTGTGGAATTCTGACTGATTTCTCAATGTGTGCACTGAAATAGATAGTTTCATAGGAACTTTCTTAACAGCCTGCAGGAAAATCCTTACGCAGCTGTGAAGAACTACCCTTCTTTTTCACTAAAGTTGTCAAATGCATTAAAAATAATTCTCTAAACTCATTTTGCTCCTCCCATTAAACCAAGATATGCTAACTTTCTTCCCTGACTTCAATATATCCACTATTCAAGAAATACCCTTAAAGATTTCTCAACATAATCAGTCCCTTACAAGTTGTGAAAATACGTCCAAAGCAAATGGTGTTCTTCACAAATGAAAGCATCAATGACTTTATATAAGAACAGGATCTTACTTTTCCCTCCAGACACACAGTCTAATGAATGCTGGAAAAAAAATCACCCTATACAGGCTCCAGATCTGTTATCTAACCCCCAGGCAAATTCTCTGAGAAGTAAGACACCATCTTACTGGCAAACTGACTGAGGTGAGCAGCCACAGGCATCATGGTGATCTGAGCAGCACATTGTTGAGTTCTATAAGCATATTTTCTAACTCACATGTAACATTAGCATGCCATTGAGCTTTTGTTGCATATGATGACAATACTGCATGGGAAATGATCAGCTTATAGGAAAACAACAGAGAGAAAGCTGAGCCCTAAAACTCAAGTCACATTCTTAAACGTAGAAATTGGACTAAAAAGCAGCAATGACAGACTGCAATTATCATTACTGCCTCAGTCTGAAACGAGAAATGGTAACTTACTAAAGTGCTCAGGACAAGAAGGCAGAAACAAAGCAACTATACAGAGGCTGGATGTATGAATCACACGGTTTAATATAAAGAAGTGAAATAATCAAAGAGTCAGGAAAAAAGGTGGCAACATAAAGAGATGTACATGTTCTCACAGAAGGAGCAGAGAGCAAAAAGACCACACCTTTGTGAGATCAAAGACAAACCCATTCCAAAAAGAAACAAAGGCTGACATCCCTCTGGAGTGATAACCACAGGTATAGCAGAGACCCAGCAGAGGACTGAGCTTGACGCTGTGACCGTATTCAAGCTTAATCAGAGAGCAAGCTGGTCCTAGGGTTTGTAATATGAACACTGAACCACTTTGCATGTTCCCCTTCCTTGCTCAGCATCATTGAGCTTTGTTTTGTTTGTCTTGCTTGATACAAAAATGGCAAGGGAGGACTAAATATTCTCCCTCCTTTGGGTGGATGGATGAAAATACTAAAAGGGAAGAGGAAAAGGTGGCATAGATGGGAAATACCATCCAAGAATATTAATAGGGAAAAAAAAAGACTGAAAAGAATGCAAGGGGGAAAAAAGGTAAAAGGAAGAAACAATCAAATACCGGAAAAAGCTGATGAGCACATGGAAATAAAAGGAAACAGAGAAAAAAATACCATACTAATCATTGCTAACTTACTAGTGAAAAGATAAAACCTTGTGACTCTCAAATGGACAAAGGAGATTATTTCTTACCTTTATAGATACGGCCGAGTCCTCGGTAGTCCATCTGGTCTGAGCAATTGAAAACAACAACATACTTTCCCAGGCACTTGCCCATGTCTTTAGTTGTTTCTGTTTTCCCTGTCCCTGCAGGTCCTGCTGGTGCACCACCCATACTCATGTTCAGGGCCTGTGCTAGAGTGATGTAACACCTAGAGAATGATAGAATCATAGAATCAACCAGGTTGGAAGAGACCTCCAAGATCATCCAGTCCAACCTAGCACCCAGCCCTATCCAGTCAACCAGACCATGGCACTAAATGCCTCATCCAGTCTTTTCTTGAACACCTCCAGGGTCGGTTACTCCACCACCTCCCTGGGCAGCCCATTCCAATGCCAATCACTCTCTGGCAAGAACTTCCACCTAACATCCAGCTTATACTTCCCCCAGCACAACTTGAGACTGTGTCCCCTTGTTCTATTGCTGGTTGCCTGGGAGAAGAGGCCACCCCCCACCTGGCTACAATGTCCCTTCAGGTAGTTGTAGACAGCAACAAATAAAGAGCTCTATTAATCCTTTCTGATATTAATTATTTGAAGTCTGTTAATGTAACCACAGTATTTCACAGTATCACAGTATCACCAGGGTTGGAAGAGACCTCATAGATCATCAAGTCCAACCCTTTACCACAGAGCTCAAGGCTAGACCATGGCACCAAGTGCCACATCCAATCCTGCCTTGAACAGCTCCAGGGACAGCTGGAGCTGTTGTATCATAGAAAGCTGGACAGGGTGGAGGAAATGGGTTTGCTTCCATTGTGAGTTTCTCACACTAATTGCACATTTTCCCTCCATGACTCAGCCTCATTCTATGGCATCCAGACCCACTGGGATTTCATCTTTACTCCCATCTCCCTGCTCTCCCCTCAGAGCACACAGAATGGGCTCTCTGATCTGCAAATAGGAAGGCACAGAGGCTAGAATCACCTCCTGTTCTTGCCATTCCCTACCAGCATGCCATATCACAGTAGTGCTGCCAGTCACAGGAGCTCTTTTGAGTTTCAGGAGGAGAGGAAATGAGGGGGAAAGTTGTAATGAGCAATGGAGAAAGAGAGAGAACCATGAATCCTAGGATCATATTCTGCTTGAGTCTCCATGCAGGGCTGAGATTCTCAGCTTTAAGTCACAGCTTCACCAGATAGTGTGGAGACTACTGAAGAGTGTAGGAATACTGTTCCAAGCTACAACACTCCCAAATCTCAGCAAATCCATTTCAACACTGCAAAACTCAAACATTTTATCATTTTTTTGGGGAGAGAAAACGGGCACTGTGAATCCTCAGTATCACTACCTATAAAATTATGCAGCACTCATTCTGATAAAATGGCAGTAATGGTGCTTTATCACATTATTACTCAGTCATTAATTAACAGGCACTCAGTTAACACAGACAAAATACCGCTCCTAACAATTCTGTTACTGAAAATGAGGTAAGGACAAACTGTACACGTACAAGTCCTAAATAGAACATCCACTTCATTTTTTTGTATCTGCCATGACATGGTCTATGTCTGACACGATGTTTAGGAGCACTCAATTTCAGTCCCATTATCTTAATGTAATGCACTGCTGCCAGTGTGTATTTATCATGTGCTTCGGGAATTTCCAGAACAAAAAGTCATTAGCCAAACAGCACCTGACTCCAAGTTGATTAATGGAAAGCAAGGATATCCTTAACCTGAAAATTGTCTGAAGCTCATGCAAGGCCACGTAGCAATATTTTAAAAATATTAAAATGGAGAAAGCCTCTAAGGGGAATAAAATCTGTTCTTATGCAACACTGCTTAGGTACATAAGTTTCCCATGCTGACTCTGGAAAGCATCTCTGCTTCAAATAGTCTTTCAATATATGACTGTGTATAGCCCCTAATCCCTGAAGCTGTTTGGCTTTTCTCTATCTGCCCAAAGACAGATACCTCTGTTCTTTTTTGTTGGCATCATCATTTTAAACTCATTCAGAAAGCTCACTTTCTTCAATAATGTTACCCTGTGCTAGTTTTCAATCTCATGTGACATAGCACCTTGAATCAATCCCTAACCAATTGAGGTTTTAATTGTGTGAACAAATTTTGAATGACAACATTCTCTTTATATTGTCTCTCCCACTGAGCAAAAATATTGTCTGTGTGGTAGTGCTGCCATACTCACAAATCAACTGCATGCTGACTGCTGCAAACACATCTCCATTTAGCACAGGAATAGTAGGGATATGACATGGAATTAAGCAGATGTGTGCCAAATGTTCAAAGCCAGGTATTCAAGCATAGTGCTCTCACTCTCTTAAATAGCTTACTGGGCATAATTTCAGTTCAGAAACTGGCAAAAGGCTGAAATGTCACTAGTAAATAAAATCTTGTAGCACAGAGAATGCAAAGACTACTTCAACATTAATTCAATGGCCTGCAATCATTCTTCACACAAAAAACATCAGAATATGTAGACTTTCAACAATGCTATCCACACTTAGAAGCTCTGGTACAGTAAATACATCTGTCTCTTGCCTAGCTGAAACACTACCAAGTATTTTAGGAAAATATGTATCTGATGGATTTTGCACTGTGCTGTACAGCTAACACTCCAGCAATAAAAAGTTCTCCTCTTGTTTTGCCCTCAGAGCTTTTTCTGTGTTTGTAGTCCTGTAATTCTTCACAGGCTTTGCCTGAAACCACATTGGCTCTAGTTACTCAGAACTGTATCCTGAGTTACTTCTTTTACCTCTAGGGTGATTTCAAATGGATCCCTTCCCGTAATTCCAAATTACGAGCCGACTACTACTCCAGAGAAAGCAGCAAGTTATCTGCACTGTTTAGACTGTCGAAGTGTATGGCATTCAGGCGTATTTACCTTGAGCACTAGGAAGTTTTATAGCTTGTATCACAGCAAACACTCATGAGAGAATCCAAGACCCCCCCTTGAGGTGTCTTCTTTCGCCAGCTGTATATATGAGCACTGGCCTCTGCTGTTCATCAGTGATACTGCAGCGTTACAGTGCAACCAAAGAGAGAGTTCTGACTCAGGGAAGTCAAAGGAATGAAGTCAAAAGCATTAAGTCTTAGCTGCAATACTGTGCACTGCATGTTTTTTATAGCTACCTGTCAGTTAGGGGAGTTATAACAAGCCTGTCTGTACACCCTAAGTATTCATTGCAGTAGGTGAACTCTACATCAGTTATTTGGATAATGCACTTATCCAAGTCTTCAAGAAAATAAAACCGAGACTGCTTTTGCCATTCAAAATCAGAGGGTGATTTAATGTTCATACGGACCTACAATGGAAAAGAAAAGTCATTAAGAGAGAAACAAAACAAATTCATCATAAAGTCCACACAGAAACTAAGTCTATTATGTATACATTCAATTTCTGGAAGAGCAGACACAGAATCTGTCGAGAATCAAGATAATTCAGAGTTAAATTTTCAACTTGCAGCAATGGTCACTGGCAGCCCAAAAGGCAGCTGTGTGTTGGGCTGCATCCAAAGCAGTGAGAGCAGCAGGACAGGGAGAGGATTCTGCCCTCTGCTCTGCTGAGACCCCACCTGCAGCACTGCATCTGGTTCTGGTACCCCAACATAAGAGGGACCTGGACCTGCTGGGGCAGGTCCAGAGGAGACCACAAAAATAATCAGAGGGCTGGAGAACTTACCCTCTGGGGACAGGCTGAGAGTTCAGGCTGTTCAGCTTACAGAGAAGAAAGCTCTGGGGAGACCTTAGAGCAGCCTTCCAGTACCTGAAGTGGGCTACAAGAAAGCTGGGAAGGGACTCTTTACAAGGGCTTGTACTGATAGGATAAGGGGCAACGGATTGAAATTTGAGGAGAGCAGATTTAGACTGGAGATTAAGAAGAAATTCTTTACACTAAGGGTGGTGAGACACTGGAACAGGTTGCCCAGGATGTCCCCTCCAAGTTGCCCAGGATGCCCAGGAAGGTTAGGGATGGCCCCTTCCTGGAGGTGTTCAAGGCCAGGTTGTACAAGGCTTTGAGCAACCTGGCCTAGTGGAAGATATCCCTGCCCTTGGCAGGGGGTTTGGAACTATATGATCTTTAAGGTCCCTTCCAACCCAAACCAATCTATTCTATGAATTGTCTATGACATGTTCTAAGCTTTTTGACAACTCTGAATTGCACACATGGGTTATAAATTGTCTTAACAGAGATACTGAAGAACAGTGATGGAAAACTTAATTTAAAAGTAACAATACCATTTGCATTACATGGGATTTGGTGACATTACTCACAGAAATACTAAGTCATGGAAAACATCTGAATGCACACATAGAATCATAGAACCAACCAGGTTGGAAGAGACCTCCGAGATCATCCAGTCCAACCTATCACCCAGCCCTATCCAGTCAACTAGACCATGGCACTAAGTGCCTCATCCAGGCTTTTTTTGAACACCTCCAGGGATGGTGACTCCACCACCTCCCTGGGCAGCCCATTCCAATGCCAATCACTCTCTGTGATGTGTTTGTTTCTTGGAGATGCATTTTTCATTCTCAACTAGCCACACATACTTAGATTTGTGGCAGATTAACAGATCTTATTTCATTATTTTTGACACTTGGCTTCTTACAGAAAAAGTAGCCTTGGTTACTGGCACTGCAGACATGTTTTAAGGTGCAGAGGAGGTTTTTGGTTCTCAGTAACCTTCTTCTGCTTTCTCCCAGTCACAAAAGTATGTGTTTAGGGAACAGAACACTTTGAGAGAAAAGAACAATCAGATGTGTGTCAATTAATAACCCTTTCCCCAGTTTTGGATTTGCTCCTAAGTTTTTCTTTCACATGCAGACCCTTTAAATTTAACCAATTTTCTGTGATTTTTGTTATGAGATGGAAATAAATTAATAATTCATAGTGAAATGTCTAATTAAGTAAATAATTATGAAAACATATTAAAAATTAGAAACAAATGATGAAACCTCATGTCTAGAAGCAGGCAGTTTTCTTTCTTTAAGCAGTTTTTCTTTAGGACTTTCTATCTTTCTTTACACATGCATTTGTTTTTTACTTTTCTAACTTACATGCATAAATTAAACAATACAGTATTGAATTACTGACCTTTGCATCATGTAAGCACTATGAAAGTAATTTTGATTCCATTTTTATAATGTTAGTTTCACGTATTCAATATACTTGGGTGCTGCACTTTGGCCACAACAACCCCATGCAGAGATACAGGCTGGGGTCGGAGTGGCTGGAGAGCAGCCAGACAGAGAGGGATCTGGGGGTGCTGATTGATACCCGCCTGAACATGAGCCAGCAGTGTGCCCAGGTGGCCAAGAGAGCCAGTGGCATCCTGGCCTGCATCAGGAATGGTGTGGTCAGCAGGAGCAGGGAGGTCATTCTGCCCCTGTACTCTGCACTGCTTAGACCACACCTTGCGTACTGTGTTCAGTTCTGGGCCCCCCAGTTTAGGAAGGACATTGAGATGCTTGAGCGTGTCCAGAGAAGGGCAATGAGGCTGGTGAGAGGCCTTGAGCACAGCCCTATGAGGAGAGGCTGAGGGAGCTGGGATTGTTTAGCCTGGAGAAGAGGAGGCTCAGGGGTGACCTTATTGCTGTCTACAACTATCTGAGGGGAGGTTGTGGCCAGGAGGAGGTTGCTCTCTTCTCTCAGGTGGCCAGCACCAGCACGAGAGGACACAGCCTCAGGCTGCACCAGGGGAAATTTAGGCTGGAGGTGAGGAGAAAGTTCTTCACTGAGAGAGTCATTGGACACTGGAATGGGCTGCCCGGGGAGGTGGTGGAGTTGCTGTCCCTGGAGCTGTTCAAGGCAGGATTGGACGTGGCACTTGGTGCCATGGTCTAGCCTTGAGTTCTGGGGTAAAGGGTTGGGCTTGATGATCTATGAGGTCTCTTCCAACCTTGATGGTACTGTGATACTTATCTAACAGAAGTCTGATTTAACTCAATAATAAATAAAAGAAAATCTGTTATGGTTATTGTTGCTACCTTTTTCAGATATATGGAGCCTCAGAACTTTAAACTTTGAATTACTATTATCTTAAAACAACACTTACACTGGGCTGGAAATCACATGATTGGCAGAAGTGCTAAAGGGACTTTTTTCCATTTACATTTCAATCAAGGAAGGCATTGCATTTTCAATGTGAGAGAAAAGTTTCATTTAAAAGGTTTAACTGTTTTACTCGGAGCAGATTTGTGCATGATGGAATCAACAGCCATTTTAAAAACAGAAGTCTGAACTTATGAACACACCTATATATAATATATTCATTTCTGGACAACATTGATATTAGATCAAACTAAATCTGGTATGCAAGATCACAGCACTAATGTCAGAGCTACTCAAAGAGACGAGATTGTAAGATTTGTTAATAGTTCTTTTGTATGAGCAAAAACTTACCAAATCATCAAAGATATCCTTCTGGTGCACATGAATGGTGATTAAAGTTTCGTATTTTGTGCGCTCCATTCTTGTCAGATTATGTGTTGTCATGTCAATCAAATCATTTAAAAGTTCCAAAAACTTCTGATTTGTTCTGTGCATTACCTTTTCCACACACCAAGAACAGCTATATAAATACCAGCATCATTTCTTTTTCCAATGTTTAGAACAAAACCCCAAAAAACCATCTGCAAACATTTGGACCCAAGACATCTATGGTCTGTCTTGTATTTATTAGCCTTAGAATCTTAAATTTACATGTATTCCTAGCCAAGAGAGTACTGTAAGTACACATTTAAGAGAGCAAGTAACAATATAAGATTTTACTCTAAAGCTGTTGCTCCTTCTACTATCCACTACATCTTTAGCTGCTTGCATCCCTGCATATTTTCAGAACCATCAGTCTCTGGTTTTGGGTACTACACATCAGCTCATGTAGTATCTACTCTTTAGGAGGAATGGAAACCTGGAGAGCTAGTATACCCTCTAACCAGAGGAGGGAAAAAATTAGTGTCATTTTAGACATCAGTGCTAGAATTGTAATTTATTTTGTGTCACTGGTTTGTCTTACAATATCCCACAAAATACAATACTAACTAGACAACATTGACAGGTAAAGAGCAACAGCTTTTGTCATTGATGTTCCTGGTACACAGCAAATCATAAACCACTGAGGTTTCAGAAAAAAACAGCTCCTATGTACTGCTGTACCAAATGTATGGGAGAACAATCATGGTACCTTTCTGAAAATAGGTGAAGCCTGAAATTCACAGAAAACACTGCAAAACTAATGGAGTACTAATCAGCCTGCCCTCTTCCTGAACACATGCACACAGTTCATTCACCTAAAAAAAGGAACATCGTTTCCTAGTTCACGCAAGAGAATCTTTGCATCTATCTAGTACATGCATTGTAGTGGCCTAAAAGCAGCTCTATGCCCTTTCTTAATTTCAGACAATGCCAAAAATGTAGCACTGAGTGGTATTCTCCACAGTCTGCAGTCCTTTACATGCAGTATCAAAGTACAACATGGCAGTGTTCCCCTGCATTTAGTTTACGTTGGGATGATGTTATTATAGTCCAATCTTTCACTGTATTCTCAATTAATAGTAATTTTTAACACTTTAGTTCACATCCTCTCCATCTTCCTTCATAAATTCAATGTTAGTAAAAACACCTTGGTATTAACAGCATCTGCTCTGTGTGTTTGAGATTAAAACAGCATCTCCTCAAATGGTTTCTATCCTTTCCCTTCCCTAAAAACAGAGCTCACTGAGTGAAGAATCAAATACAATCTGCTACAGTAGGGCAATGACCACGAAACACAGTTACATGCCCAAATTTGGGGAGGTTGTTTTTTTTTCTGAATTTGATTTTGAGACAGAAATAGGGTAAGATTATCTACATTCCCAAACTGAGAAACTGTGGAATTGCCCCTTCCCCAAATAACTGGACAGAACAGCAGAGAAAATCATGGGATTGGGAACAATTCTAAAGCACACGCTAGGGCAGACAGAGTGACCTATTAGCATATTTATTGTCATTGTTTTCCTGTTAGTTTATTTGTTATACTGGTTATTTTGCTGGTATTTTGTGCTTTTTCTAACACACTACTTGGATATTTTAACAACATGTACTGTTCCAAACGATATTTTTAATTAATCCCCAAAGATTCATTAAATACTACCTTTTTGTCTGCTTTGGCACTGTTCAGTGCATTCTCTGCATCTCTGGTCCAGATCATTTGTATTCCCAAAAGTCCTATTTGTGCAGGAAACATTGCCTGAAAGTCATACAGCTTAAATTCTGAATCACTAATGGCCATTGATGCCTGTCTAATGATGGTGTGGATTGTTTTCCTAATTCCATTCAGCAGCTGACCTAACCAGAATTCCACATTGCCCTGAAATAAACAAGAAAGCACTTTTAAAGAATTAGCTTATGAATAATTCATAAGGAGAAAAAGCCCTACGATACTTTTTTCACAGTCCTTTGTATTCCCATTTCCCTCTTCATTATTCTCTAAACTTTGAAAGATTCCTCTCCTCCTGCCCCGCTGTCCTCCTAGAGATAAGTGATGGATTTGGCACTATACATCAGTACTCCTAAAAAGGCAAGTAAAGCAATTGTTACAGGAGGACACAAACATCCTGTCCTTTCTGGCCTTTGCTCTTTTTTTTTTTTCATTTAGCTAGCCAAATAATAGCATGATGTGACACTGTTGGCCTCTAAAACATAAATGTACTTCAAATCAAGTAATGAAAAACTGCAATATATACATCCATTACCTGAGCTAAAACCGGTTCAATAATATTGACCTGTTCGCCTTCTTGAGATTCAAACAATAAAATCTGGTCGTAGTTTTTTTCATTAAATCCAACTCGGTTAACATTGTCAAACAAACTTAACAAATGTGCCTACAACAGAAGCAGGGGAGAGGGAGGAAAAAACAGCTCCATAAATGGATCTGAAATGGTATTCTTACTTTATCTGGATGCATTGTAATGGAAGTGAAAGAAATACAATCAAATAAATAACAAAGTATTCAGCAGTCCTTATTGATTAATACTGTTAATATTAATGTTAGAATATTATTGCCTTATTACTTATACCTGAATAGTGTGGGAATCAGATGCCTGACCAAGGATTTCCAGAAGAGCAGGGTCAGAGACAAAAAAAAATCTTGGGAACATTAACCGTTTTTGTTCCAAATACCCAGTCAGTGATTTCTGACAGATTTCCAATTGTTCCAGCAAATGTGGTAATAGTTGTGCCAAAGTCTCATCCCCAACACAGCACTGCACGATGTTGGATGTGTCATGAGCCCTCTGCATAATTCTCTGCCACGATTTATCGATGTTCTGAAATCTTCTGGCTTCCTGGAGTACATGAAAAATGTATTTCAGCTCTTCCTCGTGTTTGTCAAATTCTAAAAAGAATTCCCTGAGACAAAGTAACAGTTTAGTTTACTATTTCCCTTGCTGTTCAAGTCACCTTTGTGAGACTAACGTATGAGTGTTTTAGGCATGCTTGTAACAACCAGAATTCAGACTGCAAAAGTACAACGACGCAGCTCTGGAAACGTCTTTTGCTTCATTTTGGGCACCAATACTGTCTGTATAAAAGGATTCCAACACAAACCAGGAAATGTAAATAGCAGCTTTCACAGAAATCACATTCTTCCTAGTAGCAATGCACAATGTCATGTAATATCTGCTCCACACAGGTTATGAGAATTAAGTCATTAGTACTAATACTTGACAAACAAAAGCAGTATATAAGTGGTTTGAAGCTGCTGCACTTGTATAGCACTAAAAGTGAAGGAAAACAAATTCTAATACTGAGAGCTGGATTAAAAATACTTTTCTACATCGAGTATTCCAGCTTTAAAAACAACAAAAGAAATGTTAATGGCATCACAAATTATCTGAGAGGCAGAAGAGGTCTTGAGAGACCATCCAAAGCCATTTGCCTGTCACAAGACAGGACCATAAGCATGCCACACCTGTCTGTCTTGTGTATAAAAATTCAGATGCCTTTCTAGGCAATCTTTGCTACTCAGCATAATCTTTCCTGTGTGTATATCAATAATTTTTTATAATATTCATAGATACAAATAGTTTTCTTCCTGTCAAAAGTAATCCTTTTCTGTACAACTCCTCACATCTTCTCCTAGGTTTTCCTTTCCTTCAAGCCAAATGAGCCTGGTTTGTGATGTATTTTCTTGTGCATAATTTTTCCTGGGTAGTTCCTAACACTTATTACCCTATTCTGTGCTCTCTCAAATGTGTCTATGTGTTTCTTTGGCTAAAACCAGGTAAAACATACTAGTTATCAACTATTGCTTGTTTTGCATTCCACTTTCCTGCCTGCATTTTACACACCAGCAACCCAAAACTCATTTCCTGGTAGTACTATGAGACACAATGTCAAAAGCCTATCAGGATATATAGCAAATACTGTTTTGCTCTATCCACAAAGCTTGCTGCCCATCCTAAAAGTAAATTAGATTTGTTTGACAGGTTTTGCACTGACTGTTACTCATCTCCTTGTAAATTTCCAGATGCTTAGAGACAGCTAATTCTTGCAGTATTCATTCAGGAATTGCAATTAAGCCCACTCATCTATCATTACTCCTCCACCAAGCTGTTCCTTCTTCTTCTTTGAAGGCAGTCACCACATTTGCTTTTTTGCAGAACATGGTTCACATATCATCCTTGTTAGCTTTAGCAGTTATCAAATGCCTCAGCTGTGTTGCAGCATTTGTTCATCTGCAAAAGCTGTTTATTGAGTCTCTGATATGCATTAACAGGATAAACATTTTATGAAATGACAGTAAAGAAACCTTCACTAAAAAAAAAATTGGAAATTGCAGGCCTTTAACTATAAAAGATGTAGCCTGAAATAAATTAATATTTAATGATTTCCCAATAATCATTGATTTGTTAAGTTGCAGCCCTGGTTGATCTGGTGTTACTAAACTGTGGTGAGACAGAAATATATGAAATCTTATTAGGAGACACAACAGAAAGGATGACTCGTTTCAGTATTTCTCTTCTGTAGGAAGTCAGATCATTCCTTAATTGTTTTGTAGTTGTAGTCATGGAAGGTTACAATTGCCTTTCAAAGAGGCAAAAATAGTTCACACAGATTAGCACATGTGCAGATGTTCCAGTCTTGTAGCATATCTCTGTGGGAATCCCTTATACTGAGTCAAAATTCACATAGACAAACTGTCATCCTGTTACTGCATAACTTAGAGTCTGTAAATGTGTGCCCACAGGGGTAAAGACAAGTTTGCACACATGCCAAAAGTGTCAAATCCATTTGGAATCAATAAGAGGTCCTGAGCCATGGACTATCATATGATTCACTAATATTGCAAGCTGACAGGAATATATGAGCCTGAATTACAGTCATGTTCCTGTAGGTTTGACCAAGTTCTCAGCAGTTCAGCCAGACATACCCTATACTGTCAAAGCTTCTTCTGAACTGCCTATATGCAGCCCACAAAACGCACACGCATTATACACATTGGCAAGTAAAATCTGTGGTGTGGCTAATCTCTTGGTACAACATATTGCCACAAACATACTGTTATCATAGAGCAACACACCTGAGGTAGCTGTTTTGCAATGTCTCCACCAACAAACACAGCTTCGAGGTAAATCCAGAGGTTTTGTACAGTGATCCAGTTTTCAATTACCTCTGCAGTATTGGTTAACTTCTGAACCCACTGCTGTATAGTGGACTTAAATGGTGCATTGTATCTGTATGAATATGAGTTGAGGGAAAAAAACAAACAAACATAAACGAAGATGATCATTGTTTATTCTTAAACTTGATTAAATTTACACAATGTGTGCATTTATTTTTATACCTGTTGCTCATGAGAGACCCCAGTATCATGAGGCTGTCTTCCACCAAAGCTATTTTCTCCAGTACATCTGATCCTTTCAAAAGAAGCTCTCCTCGAGTTTTAAATTGGCCAAAAACAAAACTATGTGTACTCCATTCACTGATGACATGCTTCAATTTTGCTTCAATGTCCTTCTCTTTAACAGCACTGATGCAGATATCCTGTGAAAAAAATAAACTAGTAAATTACATTATTCTAAGCCTACTATAAAGACAATGGAAATTCATCGACACTTCAGTGTGAGCTTCAGTGTGATCTCACCTCAATGTGAGCCCTAACTAATGAAAATATCATTTGAAACACCTCAAAATAATTATATAACAAAACAAGATTGTATTATAGCACTACTTGTAGCTTATATTTTGCTATTTCTTGTAACAGAAACATTTTATTGCCTGCCTTCACTAGTACTAGAAATCAAGAAACTTCATTGACTCAGAGAATCTGCAGGCAGAATTTGCCTTTCTGCATGTATTACAATTTGAAGTCAAATACACATACTGAGGCATTTAAGGAAACACATATTACCAATCAAAACCAATGAACAGTTCAGACATAGACCACTGGTAGACAAGGTGAATGTTTGCTGCTTCTTGAAGGCAGTGAGGACAGGACTGTTCTAAAATTGGTTACTGCATGAGAGAGAAAAGGAGCAGCTACTCAGATTGGACTCCAAATTCAGACTCAGAAGTACATTGGATTCCATCACAGGTTTAAAGTTTATCCATGTGTGTAAGGCTGTAACTCTGCACCTTTCACAGAATGACAGAAACATTCAGGTTGGAAAAGACCCTCAGGATCACCAAGTATAACTGTTGAGCTGCTTGTCAGCTGGAACCCCCAGGTTCATTTCTGCCAGGCAGCTCTCCAGCCACAATTCCCCAGCCCTGTAGCATTGCTTGGGATTGTTGTGACCCAAGCGTAAGACCTGGCATTTGGCCTTATTAAAACTCAAGCCATTAACACTGGCCCATGGATCCAATCTATCCAAGTTCCTCTGCAGAGTCTCCCTACACTCTTGCAGATCAACACTGCCACCTAACTTTGTGTCATCCACAAATTTACTGATGGCACACTCTATGTTTTCATCAGTTATCACTAATAAAGATGTTAGAGAGGTGTTCCCAACACTGAATTCTGAGGAGCACCAGTTGTGACCAGCCACCAGCTGGATGTGGCTTAAATTCTTGTCTGGAAAATAGGTACAGCACAGATTTGATTTTATGCTTTTGTCTTATCGTTTGTCTTGTGGAACAAGACAAATCAGATCAGTATTCTGGAGGGACCACAGATATAGTTAAGTGACCACAAAACTGGTTAGAAACTGTTGCTTTCTTCCTTCTAGCCATAGTTTGTTCTTCCAAAAGGTAATAAGCATAAAGTTAACGTGCTTGCTAGATAATAACTACTGTGTCCAAAATTGAGGGCACAGTAGCTTTGTATCTTCTGCATGTTAAATAAGCCATGAATGTGCTCTTCTGAAGAGTCACTTTTGAAAGAAAAAAACAAACAACAAACCCAAACCAACTCTACTATTCCAAGGATTTAGAGCACTTAACACGATGAGACTTACATCAACTGTTTTTTTCACTCTGATAAGATACATAAATGAAACTAAATTAAAAATCAAACAAGTAAGTAGGAAGAACCTAAATCAGAAGCATGACAGAATCACACTAAACTTAAAACAATGGAATTCCATCTATGGAAGAATTAGTGCAATACCATCTAGCCATGTAATCTTCCTACAGAATAAAAAAGAAATAAACTAACCATCACTGCTAATACCAGTTGCCAAATTCCATTCTTCAAAAGAATTACCCAACTAAAGACAAAATGTTACAAAACTGACTAGAAGCAGTATTTCAGAAGCACGGAGTCCCAGATCTCACAAGTCACTCATAAAAATAAACAGAAAATACATGTACCTCAATATCTTCTTTGTATTTTAATAAAGGGGCATCCATTATGTTTTTCAAAGAGAAATTTTCAGAGTCAACATCAAAGCAATGCCCAGTCACTTGTCCAATTCTTTCCCAATGTCTTGACACCATTGCCTAGAAAGTCCAGAGGGATTAGGGAAGATTTTTTAAACTGCATTCTTTTTAGGACTAGAATGATCACACACTTTTGCACTGCAACTTAAACTAATAGAGAAGTCTCAATTTTCATTCCACTGAAAGCATTAATAGTTCTTCTAATCACATTATAATGTCTTTTGTTTTGCTTTTCTGTAATTGTGCCTCACTTGATTTTTGCCACAAATAGAGCTCTTTTTATCTTTAAAAAACAATTATGGAAAGCATCTTACAGCCATACAATATAGTCCTCAACAGCATTTTTCAAGTGAATCTTATCTCCAAATTATTATGCTGAACATACTTTGTTTGCCATCATTTCAAGCAGAGGACAGCTCTCTGTGAAGTCATCAATCTTTTTTTTGAGGTCTTGAAAAGCTTGCCATTCCTTCAACGCTTTCGGTAGCTTACGGATTCTTAAAAAGCACCAAAAAAAGAAGAAATATTTCACTCTTAATAATCATAAACCATCATTTAATGGCACAATTTTTCATCCAGTGGACCGGGAGATTGTAAATAAAAATCCACTTGAAAGCTAGCAACGTAATATATAGCTGATTGTTCTGACTGCAGGCATGAAGCACTGCTGAAGACAGTAAATTGGTTTCCATTTCAGTTTGAATAACAGGAGATTAATTTCATGTGCAAACCAATATCTGAACCTAAGCTTTTGCAGTGTCAGGTCTTTTATTAAAATATTTGAAATTTCACCTAACTTCATACAACGAGTAAAAGATTACAAATATATTTTTTTCAAGCAAAATAAAGTACATCCTAAACTAAAATGGACTTGTCTGCAAACAGAAAAATACTTCCATTTCAATCAAACAAGTCCTATTTTATACTTAGTTTGGACAAAGGATATTTAAAGAAAACTCTTCCTTAATGCACAATTTCAAGATAAAAAAAACCCTTGCAAATTAAGAAAGTCTGCTACTCTGAATTGTCACAGCTCCACTTGCTTCTAACAAGTCATACCAATTTTCATCTGTGATGGTTTGGGGGTTACCCCGCCCCCCCACACTTTTGTATTTGCCCCAGCTAACTCAGACGGACCCTGGGAATATAGATGAAGCAATTTATTTACAGCTAGCAGAATTTACAAGCAGCTATTTACAATATATACTATTATATACAGAAATATACAAAGGATAAACAATACAAAAGCACAACTCCCCTCGCAGAAACCTGAGTCCCCAGGAGGGGCTTTCAAACCACCCCAACATCTCCCCCCGGCCCTCTCAACCTTACCCCAGTTCTCAGGAAGAAAAGAGGTGCAGCCAAGAGGTTAGGGAGCAAGGTTAGTAGGAGCAGGGTTAATGAGATGTGACCAGGTCTAAGGCAAAAGCAAGAGTGAGGCAAAATGGAGAAAGTTTTCTTCTTCTTCCCAGAGCTCTCAGCGAGACTGTGAGAGAAGTTGACATCAATTGTTTTCATTTCACTGCCCGTTATCAAGTTCTTTTACCAAAACATTCTAGCTTGCTTCAAACTAGCACATCATCTGTCAAAAGTATGGACCAAAGACTGACAGCAGTTCTTTTACAGTTTAGCAGCAGAAACAAAAAGCTGCATAAAACCATTCCATTAGAAAAAATCCCCCAACAAAATTCTCAATTTTTCACAGCTCAAAATCAGGCAGATGTGTCACACAACACTGCAGCATGTGTTCATTCTTCCATGCTTGCTGGTAAGAGGTAGATGAGCATATGCACACTGTCATGGCACTACTCTAATCACTGTAGTCCTTCACCTTGAGCCAACAATCCAAGGAAACTCATGCTCTTCATGTATTTACAAGGTACTAAGAAGTAGTTCCCACTTACTTCTATGCTGAGGCACATGCAACTTTCTTCCAAACTTCATCTTAGGCTGGCAACTGGAAATAGGTTCTCCTGGCTTAGTAATTTTTTAATACAGACACTTTTTTCCTTTGTCTCATTAACATCTTCATAGAATCATAGAATGGTATAGAATCATAGAATCATAGAATCAACCAGGTTGGAAGAGACCTCCAACATCATCCAGTCCAACCTAGCACCCAGCCCTAACCAATCAACTAGACCATGGCACTAAGTGCCTCATCCAGTCTTTTCTTGAAGACCCCCAGGGACAGTGCCTCCACCACCTCCCTGGGCAGCCCATTCCAATGCCAATCACTCTCTCTGTGAAGAACTTCTTCCTAACATCCATCCTATACCTACCCTGGCACAACTTGAGACTGTGTCCCCTTGTTCTACTGCTGGTTGCCTGGGAGAAGAGGCCACCCCCCACCTGGCTACAACCTCCCTTCAGGTAGTTGTAGACAGTAATAAGATCACCCCTGAGCCTCCTCTTCTCCAGGCTACACAGGCCCAGCTCCCTCAACCTCTCCTCATAGGATTTGTGCTCCAGGCCCCTCACCAGCTTTGTTGCCCTTCTCTGGACATGTTCCAGCACCTCAACATCTTTCTTGAATTGAGGGACCCAGAACTGGACACAGTACTCAAGGTGTGGCCTGACCAGTGCTGAGTACAGGGGAAGAATAACCTCCCTTGTCCTACTGGCCACACTGTTCCTGATGCAGGCCAGGATGCCATTGGCTCTCTTCAAACAGCAAGCATCATGAGTTATACACTATTAAAAAATTGCTCCACTGATCAAGCTTAAACTTCCTTCTTCAATTTACTGGACATTCTCTTTACACTATATTACAGTAAAATACAAAGGGAAAGTTTTTTTTCTAACTGTTAGTATAAACATTGTTTTATATTGGATATGGACAGAATAATAATATTGCACATTTATTTTCAAACTTCTGCATGTAATTTGGTTCTTATGTATATTCTATAATTCCCATTAAGACTAAAACAGAGACTGCTGCAGATAAGAACTCTAAAGGAACAGATGCATGGGATACTTAAGACCTGTATATAGACTCAACTTTTGCATGTAACAAAATTTCCCATTTCTAGCAATTCTGTCCAGACTCCAGAGTCCAGGATCAGAATTCAAAGCAAGCTGGCAACATGGAAACAATCTGGATGCTGTCTGTTCATGAGATCATACCTCTGAGAGAAGTAACAAGCTGGATCAGGGAAGTCTTTGTTATGGTAGGCCTGATAGACCCAAAATAGGCTTACACATGTCCTGGCTTGCCTTGACATTTTTTCTGCTCCACCAGAGAGGCAAGTGCAGGAAAAGGACACAAAAGAACCTGAAGCCACTGAGTCTGGCCTGGTCAGAGTCCAGTGGTAAGGTACACACACTTAGCTTGTGCCTGCCTAGTGCAAGGCCTGTGCTTTTCCCAAATTTGGGTGAAAGCAAGCCTGTGGCTAATATGGTAAGGTTTGGCTAATCCTGATTGGCTATTCTGTGTCCAAAGGGCAATTAATCTTGGCCCACACTGATAAAAGGAGATGACACAGTGACGCAATAGAATCATAGAGATACACAGTTAAACAACGTGCTTTTGCCCCCCTGCTCTCTGCTGTGCTCAGCCGTGCTCTGCCACTGCCTGCTGCTATTGCATACTGCCTTATTGTTTGTGTGGTGAACTCCACTGCTGCAAGTTGCCAGGAGCAGACCCTGGATGTCTGCACGCAATCAGCCTCTGTGCTCAGCGTGACATTGTGCTGAGACTGCACAACATCCTGCCTCTGCACCTGAAAGTCCTGTTTAGAAGAGCCAGGAGAACAAGGTCAGAGATTGTCTGCCTCTTTCCCCAGAAGCCGGGAAGATTCAAGTCTCAATGTCCAACATGACAGAGTTCCCCCTGAAAGCCTCTGGGCACTGTATGGACTGTGGCTAAGCCCCGTGAGTGGATAATAATAATTTGTGAGTAAATGCTTAAATGCCTCTTTGTAATTCTCCATTGCCTTCTGCCATGAGCAAAAAGAGCTCCTTGAGTCCATCTACTGGGCAAGCGGCACATTGACCACAAGCTTCATTTGACTGTGGGAATCTTCTCTTCCAGTTCATTTTATGTTTATATGTATTTGTGAGAGTCTAAATCCTCTCTCTGGTTCATCAACAAAGATAAAGATTGCATGGTCTCTCCCTAATCAACAAAGATAAAGATTGCCTTTGTCAACTTCTGGGACTCAGACTATTTGCTTGGCCTAAAGCTCAGGGAGGCAAATCACCAAACAATGCCTTCGAAACTCCTGGACCTCAGCCTGGCTGGAATGCCCAGGATGCCTACATCTTACCTCAGCTACCCTTAAGGGAAAAGGTTTGTGTATATTCAGGGTATGGACAGATACAGCCAGGGAGGGTGGGGGCCCTCTCCCAGTGGCACCGGACCCCTGCAAATGCATGAGAATACACAGGAAGATCCCCTGGGGGGCTGCACCTGGACACTGAGCAAAAACTGTATAAAAGGCAGGAGGAGTGCCTGCCAAAGGGTGGCACTCCCAGCAGACCACCAGTGGCACCTCCACCAGACCACCAAGGGCGGACCACCACCAGACCACCAGAGCTGCACCACCACCAGAAGAACCTCTGACAAACTCCACAGAAGATCATCCCTGGGCCACGCACCCGTCTCTCTCTCTCCCCTCCATCTGCAACTGAGGGTAATATGATCACAGCTCTTTTCCTTCCCTATTTCTTCTCTTCTGTTCTCCATTGTTCTCTTTATCTCTCTCTCTCCCCCTTCCCCACCCCCCCTCTGTTTTGTCCAACCCTATCCTTTAATAAATAGTCTTGTGGTGATCTATGGTCTTGTTTGCACCTTAATTTCACAACACAGAAATCCATAAGAACAGATCTTGCTCCTGTAGACAGAGATACTGTTAATCTCTGTTCTCTGGACCTTGACAATATTTTGCTGGTTATTACTAGATCTAGATATTATCCAGAGAATATTTCCATGACCATGTAAGAACCAAAATATTATTAAAATTAGTAGTCAGGGGTGGTGAGAGTTCTGAATAGCAAAATTAATAAACAATATTATTTTTTGAAAAATATCATCTCGCATCAATTAATTTCCCCTCCACAAGAGTCTTGCAGCCCCAGCCAGGGCTGTCGAGAAACTAGAGAAGAAAAATTCCACTGATTTCACCAAACCACAGTCTCATCTAATTGTTATTTGGCATGTAATATGGAAGGCATTCTTCCTCTCAAATCTCATAAATAACTCCTCAGAATTAAATGTGGCTACCTACTTTTCTTGAAACAATCATTGCAGTCCATACAATTGCATAGAAGGGAACAGTAACTTCAAAATTGTGTCTAGCATCACAGAGAAGGTAGTATGTGGAGATAAACTATGCCAGTTGTTTACACTTACAGCCCCCTTGCCACAGGTTTATGTACCTTATTCACAGTATCACAGTATCACCAAGGTTGGAAGAGACCTCATAGATCATCAAATCCAACCCTTTACCACAGAGCTCAAGGCTAGACCATGGCACCAAGTGCCACGTCCAATCCTGCCTCAAACAGCTCCAGGGATGGTGACTCCACCACCTCCCTGGGCAGCCCATTCCAGTATCCAATGACTCTCTCAGTGAAGAACTTCCTCCTCACCTCAAGCCTAAATTTCCCCTGGCGTAGCTTGAGGCTGTGTCCTCTTGTTCTGGTGCTGGTCATAACTACCATGGCAATATACCTCAACAAACTTAGAGTGACTTACAGAATGAGCTAAGTAAGGTCATACAACAGCTGCATATTGCACCACAAACTGCAGCTAGTGTAGCTGTGATGAGAACTTGAGCAAGCTAGAGCTCGATATAAAAAAAGGCAGATTTTTTGCTACTCAGGGCAATTAACACTGAAAAGTGAGAAATAAAATTTGTATGTGTTTCAACAAATAATTACTTACCTGCTTTGAAAATCCAGTAGTTCATTGTTAATTCTTTCAATATTTAAATCACTCCAAAGCATTTCATTGTATCCATCAATATTAGCAGTAACTGAATTATAAAGGCTGTAAAGTTTCTGAAGCAATGAAAGCTCACGTTTGATTTTGTGCAGTTCAGGATACTCTGTTTCAAATTTCAAAAGAATAAATTTGTGAATGCTCATTAGGTGTAACTATTCATAAACACAGAGGTCCATGTATTTCTAAAATAGGTATTGAATAAATCTGTGAAATCACATCTGTGGTCTTTTCTATAGCGTCTAATAAGACAAACTTTGTCAGTTACATTATGTAAGAACATCAGATTTTGATGTAATTAATTCTTTAGATTGTTGAGTCTTTACAAGCACTTTTCTGTAACAGTAATGTAATCCTATAAAGAAGGTGCTGCAACTATCTGTGAGGAAGATCACGTTGAAAAGGAAGCTGAAATGCAAAAGAAAGCATTTCAGTTTTATACGAGAACTAAAATGTGCCCCACCTCAGTTTGCACCATTTACTTAAGAGGCAGAGATTAGCAACAGGCATTGTGCTGTCAAAGTAAAAATGCAGTACATGCTACACAATAAAAAGTATTTAAAATGGACCTCCTTTATTGAAATGTTTTCTAATTTCTCTCCTAGCTTTGAGAATTTCTCATCGACTGTATTGTGATCATTGCACTTGTCTTCAGACAGGAAAATACACTGAATTTAATAGGGGCAAATTAAAGTGCTTATTATACATTCTGCTATAACTTTAATTCACATCACAGTCTTCTAGATTTAAGAAGTGTCTGACTAGGAGGCAGAAGGATGTTACAGATCAGTTGCACAGCCCAAGGGAATTCATTATATACCTGAAGCAGGGACAACTTGAGTACTTTAGCAACGTGTTCGCTACATTTGGGCATGGAGGAATACAGACAGGAGAAATACCTGGCTCTAAACAGAAAAAGCAAGAGAGCAAAGCAGCTGGACCCTGAGATACTTGGAAGAATGCAATATTTTTCCACCTGATGTTTATGTATGTGCAGCCTGAGAGCCAGTTTCATACAGTTGCTTTTCATAGAAAAAATAATAATTTTATGCAAGGAATTTTTCTGCAATTAATTCAGTACTGAAGGTATTTAGCAGGGCCCAGAACCAAAACTTAATAGCCTAGAAACAGGTATGCATACGCCTTGAGAAACCACCTGAGATAGGAAGACCAAATAATTCTTCTCCACCAGATAGAGAGATATACTTCCTCCACAGTTCATCAAATTTGGCTTGAAAGATCTGTAATCTCTCACTTGCTTCATGGGGAGGAACATTCTCCTCACTGGGGCCCCTGCAAAAAAAACCAAAGAAATTCAGTGCAGGTATCAACTATAAAGGTTTCACAAAAAAAAAGCTCAACACAGATCTGACTTACTGAGCAATATTTAACATTTTCTTTTTTTTCCTATACATTTTCACAAAAGACACTAAAAAAGAAAATGCAAAATGTCCCAGCATTATATATTTAATAGTCCTTGAAAGAAAGACCAATTTCTTTTCAAACAAAATTCATCTGCAGTGCTATCCATATTACAAACAGCTAAAAAGACCTACAAGTACTTTCTGTTTCTTCTTCTCTGTAAAACATATGCTAACATTCTATTCTTAAAGAGGGAAAGACAGCAGGCATATCATTGAGGGGAGAAAACTCTGGTAGCTGGTACTAGAACCATAATTAAGCACTCAGAAAAATAACAGAAAAAATAGGATTTTGTCCTAATGAACATGTTTCAGCTGAAGGATTAGGTGCAATCCCCAGCTGCCATGCCTGTAACAGTATTTTGAGATGAGAACTCTTAAGTATGTCATCTTCTGTTGTGCTTATGGGTATTTCTAGAAACAAAAGCAGATACATGGACATCAGAGACTAGTGCAAGCTGGCCGCTTGGCAAAGGACACGGAACCAGGAGGTGAAAGCAGTAGCAGTGTTAGCAGAGGCAGTCAGATCCTGATCCCAGAGCATGTGAACAAGGAAAGGGCAGGCTGAAGACAGCAGTCTGGTTCAAATAAGAGTCCAGTCTTTAGTCAAGGCCACAATAATTACACAGGAGCAAGGTCATGCAGGGAAGGTGAATCAGAAATCAAGGTCAGGAGCAAGTCTAGCAAAGGCAACCAGGATGAGGCAACCTGTTCTAGTGGGAGGTGTCCCTGCCTACGGCAGGGAGTTGGAATTAGATGATCTTAGAGGTCCTTTCCAACCTAAACCATTCTATAATTCTATGGTTCATTCTATTAATTCTTTCAGAATTTCAACAGTTCCAGACAGCACTGAAATTATGGGAATGAACCTGTAGCATTAAGAGTATCTGTCCATCTTGTAGTCTTCCGAAATTAGGGGTTTTATTCAGCTGTTATATATATATACATATACATCGAGGCTGTGTTGTGTTTATTCTCTGGAGCCCTTTAGACACACCATTTATGAACAATCACAACTAAAGCATCGTTATATTTCACCACAAGTCACCTACTTTTCATAATAATCTTTGTAAAATTCTGCAGTATCAATCTTGAACTTTTGAACATCACTCAGTAAATCGGTTTTCATATCTGGTTGTACCTTCAGCAGCAAGTCTTCAACCTGCAGTGCCTACATGCAGACAAAGAGGAAAAACAAGCATAAAAAGGGGCAGGAGAAGGACAGAGTTTTATGTAAGAAAATAGTTTTGTTCTAGCATTTCAACATTTAAAAGACTGACAACAACTGTGCTATATATATGATTCAGAAAACACAACAGCATGATACCTGTGCATTTAGGTTCTTCCAGGCATAAGCTAATCCATCAACTCTTTCTGTATTCCCATCGTGAAAGAATAGATTGTATTTATGAAGCACAGAATAAGATTCTTCTATAGGTCCAACTGTCATGTCAATTTTAATCTCATTGTCACGAATTTCCTTCAGTGCTCCCATTACACCCCGTACATCACTGAGGTCATGGATCGGTGTGTTTAACCTCTTACTGACGTTTTCAATGAATGAATAAATCTCATCCATGTCTGTGGCAGACTTTTTATTCAAAGCTAATCCAAACATTCTTTGTCTTGAGCGACATTCCTGAATTAAAGCTATTTTCAATGAGTCTGTTGCAATATCCACTGATTCCAGCGCACAGTGACTTGGTAGTTCTCTGATTTGCATTTCTAATTCCTAAGACAAAAAAAAACCACAAAGGGTGGGGTGTTCAGCATTAATTTCACTACAGTTTCTCTGGACAGTTTGTTTTTATTAGAGATATAATACTTACAGAAAGATACTTGATTTGAGTTTGGAAGTCAGCCACGGTTGGTTTAGTATCTATAAACTCCTTCACTTTTTCCTCTGGATCCTATATAATAGAAGTTTATTTTAATGATTATTTAGCATTGGTATTGCAATGACCTAAGGGGAAGCCATCTGCTTGATGTACTCTGAAAACACAAATGTTCCATTTCTAAAAACAGCTTAAGATACAAGCATTAAGATCAAATTATTTCACTTGAATTGCTTTTTCTGACTCTTTAAAGCCCATGAAATCTATGTGCAACTCAAAAACTGACATAGATCAAGAGGTGTTTTATCCATCCAAATATTACTACAAAATGTAGCTCCTAACATTTTGCTGGCAATATTTCCTTCTCAGTCTCCCTTTTCTCTACAAACAGCTAAAAGCAACTCACATCCTCTAACAGGTGTTTAAATGGTAGTAACTGTAATCAGCTACTTTCACTCTTTCTGAAAAGGCACACTTAACTGCAGTTTTCAGATATAAATGGCCTCACCATTTGGAGAAAGCATAGTTTGGCATGGAAGGATGGATCTGAGAGAGGGCATTTTGCTTGTTGAAGGTTGTTTAAAGGTGATAGAGCACCCTTCCTTTTCATGAAGAAGGCCTCTCCGCAGAGGCAAGAACTTCCGTGTCACCAGCTCAATAAATATGTTAGATCTTCAGATCAGTTATAAGCAAATGAACTTCACTAACCACAGTGATGTTTATCTACAGTCTACACTGTGAGGGCCCTCAGCTGTGAAAGCCATAATGAGTTACCTGAGACAGTTTCACTGTTCCCACAAAGATTGTAAAGACAGGGGAAAACAGTGCCAACTCTTGAGGAATTTTAAGGTTAAAAAGATTAATTGACTGGTTTAGAGGGTTTTAGTATAAAGGAAACACCATGCTACTGCACTATCCAGTCTGATGATGTATTGTTTGGTTGAAATGGCCTATCATTGACATGTGGTTAGCTCAAACAACAATTCTAAAAACTGGGGTTATGACTAAGCAGTAAGATTTGGACCTCAGAAGCCATGAAAAAGTGAAAATGCCCCGTCTTAGCCTGAACTAACTACAAGAGCTGGCTGTAAGAATGTGGTCATCTATGATTTGGTTTAGGAAGAAGAAGTTAAAAGTAGAGATCAGTTACAAAGATAAGATTACTCTAGTGTTGGTTGATCCATACAGAGTTGAATTTGACTAGTCAGAATTTACAGAAATTTTTACTTCATAATATATCTTCTGCCAAAGCACTCCTCATGTCTTTACTATTTATATTACTGGGTCTATCTCCTAATGAAGACAACTGCACCTCTTCTGTTTTGGAATTCTTATTAATGAAAGGATTTCCTAGATTTAATTTATCATTATTGTGATGAAATAGAAAAGATGCTTTCAGCAGTGGTTGCTAAAGAAGAACTTGTCAGTTTAATATTCAGGAGTAGTTTTGTAGTCTGCAATTTCTCAGAGGTTCTGCTAAATTATTCTTTTTTATAACTTACACAGACAAGATGCTGTGAGAAAGATGCATGAGCATATGACTGCATAACCTGGTTTATGCTTCTACATTCTTTTTTATTCTGCTTTCTTCCTAAGATAGTTTAATTGGTAAAGAAGGATGAGTTCTGGTTCACACAAGAATAGCCAGTGTTAGGGAATACAAATTATACCACAAAAGCAATGCTTCCTACTGAACACAGAGTCTTGTTCACAGAATCACAGAAGGTTAGGGGCTGGCAGGGACCTCGAAAGCTCATCAAGTCCAACCCCCCTGCCAGAGCACGATCTCCTACATCAGATCACACAGGAACATATCCAGGCAAGTCTTGAATATCACCAGAGAGGGAGACTCCACAACCCTCCTGGGCAGCCTGTTCCAGTGTTCTGTCACCCTCACTGTGAAAAAGATTTCCTCATGTTTCCTCATGCTGTTACACAACCAAACCACTTTATTTGGAAGAGTTCACAATATAGCAACATATTTTATTACATATAAATGTAACCTTGTTCCAGATGCTTGAAAATTCAGAAAATCTCTTCAGAAGATCTGATGCTTCAGTTTTAAGAGATAAAACAATTGTATTTAGTTGGTTCACCACTTTATTTACTTCCTTATGCTCGATGCTCTGCTTGTCTAATGGTTTCAGGGCCACCATCCTGGTGAGTTTGCTCTCATCACCTAGTTCTAAAGCAACAGCTTGTTCAATCTGGCAGAAATTAAACAAGAAAAAAACATGTCCAGTAGATTTTTATTTAGTTTTATTTTCACATTATGGAATGCTCAATAATGCATACTCAGTAAGTACTTCTAAGAGCAGAGAAAGCATCCAAAAGGAGACTCCCTGCTCTTTGACTGCATTCTAGTGTTAAAGCTGATTTTATTAAAAACTGTGTGTGGAGCTCTATAGTAATCACCTCTGAATTATATTTGGCAAACATGAATCATACGTAAGTACAACTGTGCTGCTTACTGCTCCTACACAACTGCTCAGGTCTTCTTGCTTGCTTTAATGCAGAATTACAATCTACACCGTTCCATAAAATTCTTGACCCAATAAGGTCCTGGAGGCAGTGTAGTGCTGCCTGCTTAGAAATAAGCAACCATGTCCTCTTGAGGAGACTGAATTCAGCCCACTGTCTCCTAGCTTGTTTAGCACAGGACCTGAGTGGAGTTTGTTTTTCATTTAAATGAGATGAACTGTTTTAAACATCAGATTGACAAACATAAAGTGATTTTTACCAAGATACTTTGGAGCACACATCTACATAGATAAGTATTTCATTACCAGAGGGAAAAATTAAGGCCATTTGATCACCATTATTGTGCATTTCAGTAGTTGAATGAATTTCAGTTTCTATCTATACCTCAGACCTTCTCAAGATTTCAGTGCTCATTTTAATACCAATTAAAATATTTATATTGTTTCTTCTGCCTCACCATGGGTGCTGTATGCAACTTGAAAGATTAACTTAAAGCTTTTTGCCTGGGAAGAGGGATAATAATTTACACTCATCTAGTAGTCTCTATGGATAATTCTCATACATTCTCTGCAATATCATCATCATACTTGAACAATATTTTAGAAATACTTTTTAAAAGCAACTTTGCATTTCAATATTAAAAATGACCAAACATAGGGTTTATGAATTATTGATCTTGTGTTCAATTAGTTAGCATGGAAATTAAACCTAGGCTGTCACTTAACAAGAAGCTCCACTAGATTGCAAGTCAAAGTACTGGTACAAAACATATGAGATTAAGAAATGCTGACCAAAATACAAACGTTTTAAAATAATTAAAGCCAAATGCTCACCTGCTGCTGTTTATGATGTAAATGAGCAAATTTCCACAGAGGGATATCTTTTACTACTGATAATACAATATTTACTGATTTGTTTACAGCACTCTGGAAACAACAAAACATTCACCTTGAGCACACACAGATCACAGCAAATATGTGGGGAGAAGATGAAAAAAAAGGATCCTTCAAACAATACCAAAAATGGAACTATACATCTGTTTTTACAGGAAATATTTTCAGAAACACAAAGTAGGATCACTCAAATCACAATTTGTTAGGGGAAAGAATACTCCATAAAGCTTTATCACAGTCCTTCTACTATTGTGTGGTTTTCAAGCAAAAATATAAGAGAGCTTCACCAGTAATCATGAATCACTGGGGATCATAACCTAGTTACAGTACTATTTCCCCTCAAACTGGTCATTTATTATTCATACTTTGATCTTTCTTGAACACATTCATCTGAATTTGTGATAGCATATTCTATCATTTATACAGGCAGCTATATAAATTATGATTTAATTTCTTCTGTCTATGCTACGTTTAAATGATGCTTGGTGGTCTGATTTCTTAGTGACAACACCACGAAGGCTGCTGGTGAAATCAGAGAAAGAACGCAAGTACTGACTTTTATAGCGACTATGATAAATGAAAAGTTGACAATTCAACACCATAAAATGACTTTGTGAATAATTTCAGACATCATAGGACAGTGACTGTAAGTACATGTGTCACTGTTCAAATTTTTGCACTGTTTAGGGCTTTGACTAGAAATATTTTTCTTTACAACTCACTCTTGCAGAATGCTGGTTTATGAATGATATCTTAAACTGATAACATTGTTTTATACTCTAAAAGAGTTTAAGGAGACCACTAGATCAAGTCATGCAGTAGCAGTGGCACTCATTCTTATTTTTGCTTTCACTTTGGAATGTTTACTTCTAAGCAGAGGGCTTTGAATAGAAGTTGTTGAGCCCTTATGAAAAACAGTTTTTTCTACTGACCTGCCTAACAAACCAGGTTGGTGGCATCATGACCTTAGCAATCAACGATGTCATAAACTCAGTGACTTCATCTTTTTTCCCCCTTCCTTTTACATCTTAGATTTAACCCACACATGTTGTTTTCAAACGATGCAATTATAAATGTTCTACTATAATGACTGAGATGTACAATTATTATGTTACCTGAATATCCTCAAGATTTGGTCTCAAGACAACATTTGGAATAGCCAGTTGAATTTCAGCTTTGAATAAAGGAACCCTCTGGGTGTCTACAAATTTGGTCATCTGATACCTGGAGTCAACAACATGCAATCGATGTTTCAAGGACTCTAAAGAATTCTTCGTGCCTAGGTGAATATAATATTTAAGAGGGGTTATATTTTTGGCCACAATAAGCTTTTTGGGGAAAAAAATCTTAATATTATAGTAAAAAACTTAAACATCTGAAAAAGACAGACTCACATCTGATCAAAGACTCAGTATTCTTCTGACAAAGCTGTCCCACCAGATTATAGTAACCACAGGACAGGCATTCTTGGCAGCGTGTTTTCTGTTTTATGTCGGTATGTGTACAGGTGAATGAATCCTAAAGGGTTAAAAAGAAATTCTTGAGGAAATAGCCATATTGCCCAGCATGTTAGTGAAATATCAAGTATCTGACTAGGTTATAAGTTACTTTTTACAAAAAGGTCTTCTTACCTCCAGAGTTCTCCCAGCATCATCTTTCAGCCTGTGCTTAAAAATATCTACCAGTTCATATGCAGAGCACTCCACTTGCTGACTTTGTCTACAAAAACAACCTTACAGTCACACACAGGGAATCAAACATATGGACCTTTCTGCTTTTTTCCAGGCACACATCACAAGTTATACTGTGTGGTGATGGATTATACATACAGACAAATACTCTTATATTTTCTGCTTTGTTCCTATTGCTTGGGCATACAGAGAATGTCTGTATATTAAGATATATAGATTACCAAGAAACCCATTTGTCAGAATCTATTATATCTGATTCAAGTGGACTTCATAATAATTAAAGAAACAGATTTATCTTCCAGCTACAGCTAATAATATCAGGACAACACAGTGAGACAATCTGTGAAATCAGAATGTAAGTAGAAAGTATCTTATTTTGCACAGTGAGCAAAGACATCTTTTTGCAGAACTGAACAACTCTTCTGGTATAATCTGGAAAATAAGCACAGGCCAACAAATTTGCAGCACCAGGAGAATGGGAAGTCTTATTTTAGCTAGCTAGCACTAAGAATCAAACAATTAACACGGAGATGAAATTTCAAGTCTTATCTACTCTTATTTTTCTTGCTACTGATAAGAATGGCATAGGAAAAAAATATAAAATGCTAAACATTACAGAAGCAGTCTTACATCTACTACATTCAAGACACTTGTGAGATTTTCCTTGTATCATTCTGCCTTAGACTGGTGCTCTATTAAAATAACATTCTAAAGGTACATACAAAATTAATATATAAATAATCCCTCCCAAACATAGCTTGCCAATCTACGCAATGAATAAACCTACTGAGACAGCTTGTGAGCAGCAGAGATAGCAAGCCTTTCTGTCTGTTCCAGGAAGGAAAGCACATCTATAGGTTCATCCTCTGGCAAATTTATCAGAGCAGTGTTGGACATATCCTCCAGAATTCTTTCAATTCTGCATTCCAGGGTATCAGCTGCTTCTTTAACTACATAGTCCAGCTTCTTCAGAGTACTATAAACATTCTCAATAACTAAGCAAGAAAAATAAAATTAACACAAATCATGCAAAATAGAGGCCTATTAAATTTCATCTTCCTCCCTCATGGTGTTCCAGTAAAATGAGTATCTAATGGCAACGTGTGCTAGTTTGAAGCAGGCTAGAATGTTTTGGTGCAAAGAGCTAGATCATAGGCTGTGAAAGGAAAACAATGGTGATGTCTACGTCCCTCAGAGTCTTGCTGAAGAAGAAAGTAAACATTAGATAACACTTTTGCCATTTTGTCACACTCTGCTTTGGGCTTGAGACTGAGCTGCAGCTCCCTAACCTCACCTTCCACTCACCTTTGCTTCTTAACCTCTTGGCTGAACCTCTGTTCTTCCTTAGGACTGGGATAAGGTTGAGAGGGGCAGGGGGAACGTGCAGGGGTGGTTGAGAGCCCCTCCTGGAGACTTAGGTTTCTGGGAGGGGAGTTGTGCTTCTGTATCACCTTTTACCTTGTATATTTCTGTCTATAACTGTATATACTGTAAATATCTGCTTGCATATTGTGCTAGCTGTAAATAAATAGCTTCATTTATATTCCCAGAGCCGACTGAGACTAGTCTGGGTGACTTCTAAAGTGTGGGGGGGCGGGGAACACCCACACCATCACACAGTGAAACATGCAGTTATGGAACTGTTCAAAAAGCATGTGGACATAGCACTTAGGGACATGGTTTACTGGTGGATTTGGCAGTGTTAGGTTAAAAGTTGGACTCAGTGACCTTGGCTTTTCCAGCCTTTATGATTCTAAAGCTAGAAGGTGACCAGCCCAGCCTTAAGCACTGGTCAGATCTACAAGGCACAGTCACAAATAGACAGCTGCGCAAACCTATGACCCACTTCACATTCAGATTTAGACTGTATCTGTGCCTATATATCTTGCTGCTTCCCATTTTGAGGAAGAAAAGTGAAAACCTAACACAAATCTACCCCAACTGAAACCTGATTTCCAAGCATGAGCTATTGCTTCCTCATGAAACTGAACATACACTGAAACCAAACCAAAACCAAACCTGACATCTATTGTATTGGTTTTACACTCTTTCAGCACCAGAGCACTTAATCTCTTATTGTGCTCCTTGCGAGGTCACTTCAATGCAGTGACCAATAACATTTAGTAAGCTTAAGAAATTCTGATAAACTTCAAGAAACTGTGTTTCTACAGTGTTTTTGCTTCCATTTTACCTCAAGAGTAAAAAGAAGTATCTTGTTTATGTGGGAGGATGTAATAGATATAAGGCAATAATCAAAGAGGGTAAAAGGATAACAAGAGCTGTTAAAGACGGTGGTCAAACAGCCCTGTCTTGATAACCACAGTTTAGAGCAGGACACCATTTTCATAGGTCATAAATCATGTAATCCTTAAGGTTGGAAAAGATCTCTAAGATCATCAAGTCCAACCTTATACCAAACATTTCCATGACCATCAGACTATTTCCTGAAGTGCTACATCTACTTATTTTTGAACACCTCCAGAGATGGTGACTCCACCACTTCCCTGAGCAGCCTGTTCCAGAGTCTGACCACACTTTCAGTAAAGAAAGTCTTCCTAACATCCAACCCAAACTTCTCCTGGTGCAGCTTGAGGCCATTACCTCTTGCCTGGTCACTAGTTACCTGGGAGAAGTGGTGAATACCAGCCTCACCACAACGTCCATGCAGATAGCTGTAGAGAGCAATAATGTCTCCTCTCAGCTTCCTCTTCTTCAGGGTAAGCAATACTAATTTCATGTCATCTGCAGACTTACTGAGGGTAATCAATCTCCTCATCTAAATCATTGATAAGGATGCTAAACAGAACAAGCCACAGCACTGAGCCCTGGGGAACAGCACTTGTCCAGTCACCAACTTAAGTCCATTTTCCACAACTCACTGGTCCTGCCCATGCAGCCAGTTTTCAATCCAGTGAAGAGTACACCTGTCTAAGCCATGAGCTGCCAGGTTCTCCAGCAGAATGCTGTGGGAGACAATGTCAGGGGTTTTACTAAAGTCCAGGTAGACAACATTCACAGTCTTTCCCTCATCCACTAGGCAGGTCACCTGGTCATATAAGGAGATCAGGTTGGTCAAATAGGATGTGCCTTTCATGAATCCATGTTGGTTGGGCCTGATCTCCTCAGTGTCCTCTACATGCCATGTGAGCACACCCAAGATAAACTGCTCCATTATCTTCCCCTCTACCAACGTCAGGCTGATAGGCCTGTAGTTCCCCAGATCCTCCTTCTGACCCTTCACCTTACTTGTTTCTGACTTACTTCCATAGACAGGAAGGAGGAAGTTGGCACGTTTTTCCTGGGTATAAATGAAGTGCTTTTCTTAAAACTAACAAAGAATACCACTTAAGATCATCAATGGTTCACCTCTTCTTCTCCTACCACATACATTTATTGATGTTTAAAGAATTCCATGACAGCTGCATCAGGCCTGGGGTAAGAGCATCCTCAACCTGCCCTATGAAAGGTTTCATCACTGGTTTCAGCATAACAGGAATCCCATTTAGACACTCTTTATAACTGATCAGTAGATTCTGGAGTCTGCAAGACATAATTTGAAGAATGTGCTTATTTCAGATATCTGAAACACACTTAAATTTTGATACATTTTCTGTTGAGATTTGCAAATTCCAACTCCATGTCAAAAATAAGAACTCTTCCCAGCTCTTCTGTGCTCAAACTAAGCTTAAAGCAGAACCAGACTGGGCAAATAACCACTTTCAGTAAAGTGACTATGATTTATTCAGATAATTTTTCTTCCAAAGAAATGCTATTACATTTTTAAAAAATCAGGAAATTAAAAATGTATTTTTGTTCCCTTCTTCCTGTTTCACAAGACACAGATATCAGAAATAGAAGCCTAATTCTAAATCAAGACTTAGAAAAGGCCTGAGTTCCGTATGAGAACTGCTGCTAAAACAGTAATAGCTATGTTCCACGCCAGATTAAAGCCTAAAGCATCATAGAAACCATATACTGAGATAACCCCTTCACAATGTATCCAAAAGTGTTTTTCCAGGGTTGCTTAAGTAAAAATCTACAGTATCTGAATATTTCTTCATTGCCTAAGGAGTCAATCTGAAGTCTTTCTTAGAGTATAAAGTAACTCTGAATTGTTTCTTTGCTGAAAATATTTTATGTACTCTTTTTCTCTCAGATGGCAAAAGCTGGAAGGTGGTTGCTTGTTAGGACTGTAGTACATAGAGTTTTCCTTGTACATTAGAAATGTTAGGTTAATTTGCCCACAGATAATTAATTTAAAATGTGGTCTTATAAAAGATTGAATGCTTTAACAATCAAAAAAAGGGAAGGGGGAGGCTTGAATTCAAATAAACTTTTTGAACTATGTCCCTTTTTGTACACTTCTATTTAAGAACTGTCTGAAGAATGCACCTGACAAAGGATTACTTTTTTGTGATCTACCATCTGTTCTTAGTGAGCTACAGGATTAGTAACAAAAATAACTCCTCCAGTATAGAATTAGACTCTTACAAGAATCAGAAAGAAATTATTTTAAATCACCAGAAGTTATTTCAGCAATTCAACAAAAGAGAGAAAACTGTAACTTAGGTAATGTATTACCTATACAAAATTTTGGGTTGTGCCATAATCAAGTAGTAAATTCCATCTTGTTTTTTTCTAAGAGAAAACAAGGTTTTGATGCTGACTATAATATTTTAGAGAGTAATTCCTATGTTGTAGTGCATAGATGCCTCACCAGCACCTAGGAAGCACATTTACGGAGCAGCTGTTGCAATAACAAAACGAAGGCATGCAGGCATTTTCCAGTAATGAGGTATTTGTGCAGATAGGAACAACTGCATGTCACCAATATTACTGTGTAAACGCAGGGGGAAGCAGTTAAATTTCAATTAAACTCCATCAAAGAGAAAAATTATAATAAATCAAAAGCATAAGCAACAGACATAAAGCTAGGAGTTCCCATTTGCAGATGAGAATCAAATCCAAAAACTGTTCACTCACGCCTCTTGATGTCTTTTAATCTGTTCTTCATCTGCACACAATCCAAGGACAACAGCTGGAACTCCAAAATGCATTCTTTTTAGGTATTTTGTTTCATAAAGTACTTCTAGGACTACTGGGTCCAAGTTTACAAGTAATTCCTTCATGTAGCAGTATGTGAGGAAAAAAAAGAAACAGAAAATAAGGCAGGAGTTTGGTGACTACGTGCATCATAGAATCATAGAATTCACTGGGCTAGAAGGGACCTCCAAAGGTCCAAAGTCCAACCCCTGCTGTGATATTATTGTAATATATAACAATGTGAGTAGAGCACAATAAAGATATTGTGCCCAGCACTGATCCCTGGGGGACACCACTAGTTACTGGCTGCCAACTGGATGTGGCACCATTCACCACCACTCTCTGGGCCCGGCCTTCCAGCCAGTTCGTGACCCAGCACAGAGTGAATCTGTCCAAGCCATGAGCTGCCAGCTTTGCCAGGAGCTTGTTGTGGCAGATGGTGTCAAAGTCTTTGCTGAAATCCAGGTAGACTACATCCACAACCTGCCTCACATTCACCAGGCAGGTAACCTGATCATATAAGGAGATCAGGTTGGTCAGGCACGACCTGCCCTTTCTAAACCCATGCTGGCTGGGCCCAGGCTTTGCCATCCTGTAGGCACTGCATTTTGCAAAGCATTAATCAACAAATATAGTGATTTCAATTTCCTGTCTCTCTCTCACCATGCCCTAAGCACTTTGTGCCTGTGACTTACAGAATCATAGAATCATTGAATGCACTGGGTTGGAAGGGAGTTTTAATGTCATCTAGGTCAACTCCCTTGCAGCAAGCAGGGATGTCTCCAACTAGATGAAATTAATTACAAACAATCTTGGGAAGTTTAATTCTAGTTTTGCAGCTATCCTTTGTGGAAGCTAATTTGCCTTTTCATATCAGTTTCTCTATCAGTAGACTAGGGAATATGTTGTGAAGACTAATCTCTGTACACTTTTTGACGCACTAAATGCTATTAAGATGATAAATAAATTTGAAAACTAAGCTTTAGATGTCAGCTGTGCAATCATAAGTTCAAAAAATGCCACATTTTAAATACAATTTCTTGGCACCACAGCAGAAAAAGAAATCATCAGTGAAGTAAGAATAGTAAGATTTTCTGGCTCAAGAAGCACTTTTGAAAGCAAATTAATGACACTGCAAAAATAAGAAACAAGGACGTTGCAAAAACAAGAAACAAGGTGAGGCCTGTACCATAAGTATATAAAAAAAACAAATCAAACCAAAACCCAAACAAACACTATCAATTCAGGTACTTCATTTTTTTATCCCTGTTAGGACTATTTCAATGCTGTGCTTTTCTATCCATGCTATGATTAAAGTAGCATATGTAATACTAAACAATAGAACAGTAATACAGAGAATAAATCATACTTACCTTGGTTTCTGCATGCCTGACAAGTAAGGAAGCACACAGAGCATTCCTAGCCTGGTCAGCAAAACTGCACCAGGCCCTGTGATAAATAAATTCAAATTCCAAAAGAACTGCAGCTATTCTGTTATAGCTCTTAACAACCTTCTTCATTTCCAGTGTCTGCAATTCAAGGGAAAAAAACAACCATGTCATGAGTCTAACATAGTAGACCAGACTTTTTCCCAAGAAACAAACAGAAAACTTCAAGTTAGGCTAGTATAGAGATAAAGTAAAGCACAGAACCATAGAAATATATTTAGGAATTCAAACATTAAGAAGCATTTAACTGCTCTAAACAACATAACTTTTCTTCTGACTTTTTCTCCCAGTCTTGCCCATAAATAAAAGTCTACACTATGACCTATACAAGGCCCAGATGTCCCATTGAGAAAGCTATAAAAATGTGTAGTTAGTGTTTGTGATTAAATATGCCAGTCCTCTTCATTACATAGCATAGCAGACAGAAGGCTTTCATCTCAGGTACACAGCCAACAGTGCCACTATCCACATGAACAAGTCAAGTCCCAGAATACATGGGCACTGACATAAATCATCATCTTAATGATTTGAGGAAAGTATCTCTCCTCAGGCATAGACTAATAATGCTGCAAAAGGAATTTGAATCCTAGAGCAAACGCTAACATCCTCTTGGGTGAGCTTGATTATAAGTTGCTAGAAAAGTGAGCTTAGGACCATAAAAATGAATCATGTGTCTGTTAATAACATGCTTGGAAGCTTTGCTTAAATCCTCCTCTGCTAATTCCAACCTTCAAAAGTGTGGTTTTCTTTTTAAGGAATGTCATCGGGTGGTCAATTTTTCTGTATAACTGCTGAGCCCACATAATTTTCCCTGTTACCTAAAACAGAGAAGATATGGCATTATATTTCTATCAACTTAAAACAGTCAAGAAGCAAAAAGCCTTTTTTCTCTGGTTTATTTAATTCTTACTGGTGGTATATTACGTGGAATAGGTGGATTTTCTTTTTGCTTCTGGTAGAGATTTTGGACAAACTCCAAGTCTTGGCTGTACTGCTGAAGGACGATGGTGTACTTCTCACTAAGATCAATATGATTTTCTCCTATTCGTTCAAGCTTCATCAGAAGTCCCAGCATCTGTTCAGTCTAAAAAGAAAGATGAAGTATTGACTGCAGAATGTGTTAACAGTTTTAAAAAGTCATAGTTCATTAAGTTCTTTTTACTTTATATGTTCTATAAGCTGCTTGTAAGCTACTTTCTAGGAAAGAGAGAAAAGCCAGTTTACACAAATTAATGAATTTTACTTCTGTCTTTTGTCCCATACAGAATATATTCACCATAGTATGAACAACTACTACTACTGCATACTGGAATGTGTAACACTTTTCTGACTCTTAGATTATGACCTTTTTTTCCCCCCTGCAAACAGTAGAACACCTGCACCTTTACTCATGCTTCATTAACATCTCATATTATGAGACCAGAGCCTGAACCAAAGAACAGTATTGACATTAATGTAAGAGATGGCAGAAATCATTTCATTACTCCTTCCAGTGCAGCATGAATAACTTAGAACTGCAACAGGAAGCACAGGGAACACCAGGATGAAGAAAGAAAATAAACTTTAAAAAAATATGGAAAAGAAAGATGGAACATAAAAGTGGCACTAAGTACCCATGAACATTTTCATGTTGCTTGTGCAAGTGACTTTTAAAACATCTGTAATAAGTTTGATGTCCTTCTATACTATCTCAGGCAGCCACTAGCACAGTACAAAACTCTGGCAGTAATGAAGGAATTCAGTGGAAGCTGTGGCTACTCAGCCTTTCAGGGCAGCAGAACAAGGGATTTGGATTTGCAGAATTACTTACAGTTACGGTCTTCTCAAACCAGGAATCCAACAATTCCTGTATGGACTCGTACAACATTGCAACTTGGTTCTTAAATTCAAGGTAATCTTTTTCAAACTACAAAAGGCCAAGAGTAAGAAGACAGTCCATAAATATGTATGGCTCCAACCATTCAGGTGCATCAAGGCCATGTAATTTTTTAAACACCCATCAAATTCCAGTTACCAGTAAACATTCTCATTCAGAAAGGAGCCACACAGAAAGTATTACAGAAATGTAAGCTATTAGCCAGTTAGAAGAAAGTCAAAGGCACTCTAGATTTAAAGGAAACTTCCTGACAGTTGCAAGCTACAGTTCAGGAAGGCAGGAGAGGAAGTCAGCACTTCTAGCACGAGTCTGTTAATCCTACAAAGCAAGCAGGCTACGATTCAAAATAAGCAGCTCACTTCCAGCACGTGCATTCCGAAGCACTTGAGGAGCTACTTCAGTTTTTACCACCTTTCTCAGCGCTAGGGCGTGATACCGCCCACTTCTTCTAAAACCTTCATCCAAGAGCCTTTACAACTGTTATCATAACACTGCCTTTACTGTTCTGCTATTTTCAGTAACACAGAGAAAATCTTCCAACTAGATGAGCTACACTTAATACATTGACTTGCCTGAACTAATTTTCAGTCTGCAGTTACAAGCTTAGAAAAAGTTATATGCAACATTACCTATCGCACAAATCCTAGTCCATAAAAATATAACAGAGATTGCAAATGAAAACCAAATTTATCCAAACACTTTCAAATTGTATTAGAGCAAAATACTATATTCATTTTTATAAAATTTGCCTTTGCATAACTACAGTGAAAAGCATAGAAATAAAGGAGTGATTGTCAGAAACATGGTAAATGTCTGTACCTCCTTTTTTCGGTGGTCCAGGATATCATACTGCTTGGATTTGGCGTTTGCAGCAATGCTCTGGTAAAGAGCACTGATTTCTTCAATACCTTCTATTTTTATACACTGGAGCTCTAAAAGGCTTTCCATAATGTTGCTCATATCTGAAATCTTCTCCAAGCGTTTACAGAATGTATAAAATTTTCCAAATATATAGTTTTCACTAATGATAAAAAGACAACAGAGGGACTGCAAATGTATTTCTACTAGTTTATTGCTATTTAGCCCACAGATGTTCTACCAGAACTACTACTAACTTTCACATTAAAGAATTTATGCTGTAATACTTATAAATCAAGTAAAGACCTTTTTGAAAGAATGGATATAAACAAGATAATGCTTATCTTTATAAATGTTAATTAAAGGTCTTTACTGTATTTCACAGGAGCTACCCTTTTAAATAAGACATTTGAAGGAGACCAAAATGTGAATTTACAACGCTAAGAAATGCCTCATGCTTTAAGTGCCAATACAGGTAAATCTCTGCATGGTGCTGTGACAAACAACTCAGCCCAAAGCTGACTAAACTCCCCTCAAAGTTTTTCACTTAGATTTATGACTCAAATTTGCTGGGGTTTCAGATCATATATAAATATATGTATTAATTTAACACATGCAAAATTCCCAGAAGTTCCCTTAGACATCTGCAAGCAGATGGCTGGCAAATACCTCTCAATAGTTTATTCCTGAGTACTGTGTCCAGTTCTGGGCCCCTCAATTCAAGAGAGATGTTGAGATGCTGGAACGTGTCCAGAGAAGGGCAACAAAGCTGGTGAGGGGCCTGGAACACAAACCCTATGAGGAGAGGCTGAGGGAGCTGGGCCTGTTTAGCCTGGAGAAGAGGAGGCTCAGGAGTGACCTCATTGCTGTCTAAATTACCTGAAGGGACATTGTAGCCAGGTGGGGGTTGGCCTCTTCTCCCAGGCAACCAGCAACAGAACAAGGGGACACAGTCTCAAGTTGTGCTGGGGAAAGTATAGGCTGGATGTTAGGAGGAAGTTCTTCACAGAGAGAGTGATTGGCATTGGAATGGGCTGCCCAGGGAGGTGGTGGAGGCACCGTCCCTGGATGTGTTCAAGAAAAGACTGGATGAGGCATTTAGTGCCATGGTCTGGTTGACTGGCTAGGGCTGGGGGATAGGTTGGACTAGATGATCTTGGAGGTCTCTTCTAACCTGGTTGATTCTATGATTCTATTCTACGATTCTATGAAAAGGAAAATTAAAAAAAAAAGAAGCTCAAACATCTGCAATCTTCAGATTATAACAAACACTACAGTTTAATTGATCTTGTTTTGCTAGCCAGCAGATATAATTAAAACTCATCTAAAAATTGTATAAGTTAATGCAATGCAATGTTAGAGTGAATTATTTACCTGAAATCAAATTGCCTGTCACTTAGATTTTCCTTTAGCTCCTCCCTAATTCTCTGAAATGATGTTTGGTATTGTTCTTTGAGAGAAATGCATTGTTGTATCCTCTTTAGCAACTCCTGTCTGGGGAAGAGAGTGCAGAAGACAGAAAATCATCCTAAGGAAGGCTTTAAGAGTATAAACAAGATTAGAACATGGTCAGATATGCAACTTTGCCAACTGAGAACATAAAATGATACATTACCTGAAACATGTTCAAAGTACAAGGCTCACATTTAAAGTTTTTGTTTTAAATGTGTTACATACAGTGGATATTTTTAATCCAAGTTTTCCCTGAAATCAGACAAAAACTTCACAGCATAGCTCAGAAAGGACTTAGAGCCAAGTAAAGCCTCCCCATCTAAACAAAGCCATGGGAGTAAAATATTCAGTGATGTATGCTAACATACATTACATGATTTCAACACCAGTTATTTGCACAACAAATGGTACATTTGGTTTTTTGCACACTACTGAAGTCTGTGCAGTATGGGTAGTCAGAAGCTTAAAATTAACATGAGAAGTAATGTTTGGTAGGAGGACAAGGACCTATTTAAACCTACCTTTTAACTGATGAGCAATCTATGATTTTACTTGTAATATTAATAAAAGGAGATGAAATTATCAAAATTCCCTCACCTGTCCAGATCCCAGATTTTTGAAACACCTTCACATAAATAGGTCTTGCATGTCTTAATCATTTGATTAGTGATCTTAAGAAGAAGAGGTGTTATGCGCTCTGATGTGTTGTAGTATGGTGATGTACAGTAGATCATACAGATGGTATTCATTAAACTGGGTACATGTTCCATCATTGTTACCTACAACAAATGGATAGGTCAGCAATCCAAATTTCCCATAAATTACAGTATCACAGTATCACCAAGGTTGGAAGAGACCTCATAGATCATCAAGTCCAACCCTTAAATTAACACAATGGAAAATGTAACAGCTCTGGAAACACATTTGCCAGTGGATAAACATCTTTTTGATTGCAACGCAATGTTTTTGTAGACAACTCATTATGAACTGGACCATCTAATTCATCTGCAGGGACCTAACACTTTATTACCAAGATTTTTTAAAATGGGGAACAGTTAATGAATAAATGAATAAGTCTTCTTCCATGTGATGGTTTGGGTGTTACCTGTCCCTCCCCTCACTTTAGAAATCACCCAGACTAGACTCAGCCAGCTCTGGGAATATAAATGAAGCTATTTATTTACAGCTAGCACAATATGCAAGCAGATATTTACAGTATATACAGTTATAGACAGAAATATACAAGGTAAAAGGTGATACAGAAGCACAACTCCCCTCCCAGAAACCTAAGTCCCCAGGAGGGGCTCTCAACCACCCCTGCACCTTCCCCCTGCTCCTCTCAACCTTACCCCAGTCCTAAGGAAGAACAGAGGTTCAGCCAAGAGGTTCAGAAGCAAAGGTGAGTGGAAGGTGAGGTTAGGGAGATGCAGCTCAGTCAGAAGCCCAGCCAGAGAGTGAGACAAAATGGCGAGAGTGTTATGTAATGTTTTTGTTTCTTCTTCATCAAGACTCTGAGGGGAGTAGACATCACCACTGTTTTCCTTTCACAGCCTATGATCTAGTTCTTCTCACCAAAACATTCTACCCTGCTTCAAACTAGCACATTCCAGAATGGGATTTTCCAAAGAAAAAAAACAGAGACTGTATGCTTTGTGGCCGTAGCCCCCAGTACATAAAGGTGTTGTAATTTTCTTTGCAAAGAAACATACTATCTAAGCAAAAAAAGTCATCAAGTGCTAAAAAAGAGTTGTCTGGTTGTATGAAAGACAAGAAGAAAGTTAGTCTTTGTTCCTTTTGCCTAGATCTGTACAGAAAAGAAATCCAGACGAGGGAGGCAATGCAACAATAATCTCTCTCTTCCTGAGGATACTGAACTATAGATTCCACAGAAAAGCATGCAAGCCAGACATACTGAGAGCTCAGAACAACAGACAATGAATTGACCTAGAAGAAGTATGGTATCTCAAAGTCCAATTATGGCAGAATAGTGAGTATTAAAAAAAAAAAAAAGCTTAAACAGTTTTCCCTGGTGGCTGTACCATCAAATTCATGCCCTCAGTGAAAAACTTAACTCTGAGATCCACATGGTTATGAAAAATAAGTTTAATCACTTTAATGAGAATGACAGGAAATACAGGCTGCCTTCAAGAGAAACAGCTTTAACATATTAAGTAAGTGGAAGCTGCCCAGCTGCAGCTCAGTTGAAGTCTGAAAACTTACTTATGATATTTGCATTAAAACAACCATGAGTAACTTCTAACTGAAGCATGGAGGCAGGAAGAAACACTGTATGCAAGGCTCAGCCTCACAAAGACAACTCACCTCAGTATCATCTTGGGAAAAACATAATATTTTGCTTTTCTCATGCTTTTAAATTATATTCTGGAATGACACCTGCCTCCTACATAAAAAGTAGTATTTTCTCTGCCTTATTCAAAATCTGTAAACTCACTTCACTAATGCCAAAGGAGTGAAGCTGTCCACTAATCTTTAAGCACAGCAATTAAATAATGAAAGCAGAAATCTCTTTCTTTCAGTAGCAAAACTCTTTCTTTTCTGAATTTTATTTCAAGTACCTTTAAATTACTACTTACAGGTGAAGCTTTGGCAAGTGGACAAAAAAACTTATCCAGTGTATATAAATATCTCACATTGTCTTTAGCTTCATTGGCAGCAATTGTTACGCTACTGTCCTGAAGAAAGAAAAAAAAGGATAGAATTTTTACTGCTAAAGTGTATCAAAAAAGTTCTTGCTTTTTTACAGTGCATGCTATCACAAGACTATGATTCCATCTTGCAACCATTTTCTCACAGAAGTTTTCTCAAATAAGCCATTTCTTCTTTACATAAGAATAACTGCTTTTACATGCAAAAATTGGTAAGATCTGCCTGGTAATCAGCAATATTTTGGATGTGACTTGGAGGAAATCCTTGCTTAGATCCTCCAAAGAATTCCCTTCCTGATAGAAATACAATAGTATGGCTTTGATAATCTAATTTACATTTTAGAATGGTTCCAGCATGGTACCCTTTCTACGAAACTTAAGACAAGATCCCTGAAATGTACCAGGGTGTTTCCTATCATTTAAGGGAAATGAGTTCACAACTAATCCCTATATGTAAATCTGTTTGTGATAGGTGGAACTATCCAATACTTAGGAGGTAATTCTGCATGAAGAAAAAAAAATCTAGTTCATCATCCTTGGCTTGCACTGGCCCTGTACAGATCCTCTTGTCCAAATTCCATTTATCATAAAAGTCTTCAAATATCTTAAGGACAGAACCAAAACCTCACTAAGACAACACTGTTTTCCTGCTCCATTGTCAGAACAGTGGAATACCTTCTTAAGTACTAAAAGATTCTGGTGTTTGAAGGATCTAATCAGATCAGATTCTATGAAAATAAGCTGGTCTACTGCTTATTTTCATAGAATCATAGAACTATTTGTCTTTCTGGCTTGCTGGGGGAAGTATAGGGTGGATGTTAGGAGGAAGTTCTTCACAGAGAGAGTGATTGGCATTGGAATGGGCTGCCCAGGGAGGTGGTGGAGTCACCGTCCCTGGAGGTGTTCAAGGAAAGCCTGGATGAGGCACTTGGTGCCATGGTCTAGTTGACTGGATAGGGCTGGGTACTAAGTTGGACTGGATGATCTTGGAGGTCTCTTCCAACCTGGTTGATTCTATGATTTACATTAAAGGTACCCACGAATCTGAAGTGGCAGCTATGCTAGAAAAATCCAATTGTCAGTAATTCTAAAAGCAATACAATAAACTTTTTGACATCTATACAGTTGGGTTGCACACAGTATAGCTGCAGAGTTACAGAAAATGTTGTATAACTGCGTTGATTTACTTTTGTACAACCATCTTGCCCACTGTGTTAATGAAAGACACATTACAGAAGCACAGACTTCCTTTCAAGCTGTCTAATTTAAAAATCAACCAAAGGATACTAATAACCACAGTACAAACCCAGTACAAACACTGAGAATTATTTTTAGCATTGTGTTCCATTCTGTATTGTGAACACACTACTGTACTACTTTAATTCTTTTATTAAAGCATAGTGATTACCAGCTCTTTCCACTGCTTTAATGTCTTTGATCTTGCTGCCTGAAGAATACTTATAATTTTCTTTACTCTCGAACTCTTGATCTCATCTAAAAGGCTTTGAAGAAAGAAACACATTTAATACTCTCTTTGGAATAAAAAATTACATTTACTTTTAAAAAGTTATTTGGGTTTGTTTTGTTTTTTTAAGAATCTGTGAGAATTAATGCAAGGATTTAACCTGTTAAATGTTGACATTCTTGTCTTCCAGTGTTCCAGCTCTGCAGATGGACCAAGGTCATCAGCTTCTCTTCTCATTTGTTCACTTTCCACTAAAACCTGCCTTATCTGTTTGATCCAAATTGTGACCACTTCTTCCAGTTTCTCAGTGACCTCTGTGTTACTACCTTCAAAATTATAGAACGGGACAGTCTTATAAGTACCAAGAAACAAATACTCATATTGAACTGCAGAAACAAAATGTCCTTATCAAACATAAACTGAGGTGCTTAGTAAGCTGTGTATATTCAAATCACTGACCAACAACAGGAAAAGATTGAGTGTAACAAGATGCATACACATACCATTTTTATCTACCTACTCTGTTACTACAGCATATCCTTTACAATGGAAGCAGATTAAAACACAGTGAGCTCATAAGCCAAAAAATACAGTAATGTGGTTTTAGGGGAACCACATTTCAGAGCTCCAAGTACTGCATTAACTATTATGTGTATACTTTTCTGCTTGTATTTCATAAAGTTTGCTTCACATTTCTTTTTTTCTGCCACTGCAGCCTATTCTGTATCAAAGTCTCATGTAATGTAAACCATTATCAATAGTCACAAACCCCCCCTACAATTTATAAGTCAACACAACTTTTAGAATTTAGGATGCCCTTGGAGCTGAAAGAGTCCAGTGAACTTGGTTCATAATATTTAAGATCCCTGGAGCTTGTACTACTAAATAGATCTAAAGAACTTTTCTTGCTGTGTAACATTACTGCATCATCTTAAGAGTCACCAGTGTGGAGGCTGCCCTGCAATAAACTCATGTAAGGACAAGAGACATTGCAAAAGAATTGACTGGTTTGACATTATTTCATTGTGAAAGTCCATGTGGTGGAAAGCTATTGTTTAAAGAGTTAAAACTATTTTTCTTACATATACATATAATTGGGGTTTTGGGATTTGTTTGTCTTTTTTTTTGGTTGGTTGGTTTGTTTTCTTTATAAATAGATCTTGTTTTGGCTTCACTCAACAACTACTTGACCAAAAAAACTAGAAGGAACACAAGTCACTGCATACATAGAATGTCAAGGAACTACCTAATCCTTTAAGATCCATGAATGGGCAAATAATCAATGATTTTATGATCACACAGTCAGAACACTGTTGAGAGTAAGCTGAAAAAACTTTACAGCACAGGGAAGATTAATTAAATCTTCAACATATTTTTTTAGAACACAAATGTTATGTCATTAGTTAAACAGCATCATTGTGTTTGCTTTGCCTTAGAAATTACTCACCTGCAGTTATGTAGTCAGACGGGTTCTGTAAGTTGCTAAGATAAATATCAATATCCACCTTTGTGAGCTGAATTTTATCTTCTATATTCTGTCTTGACGATGACAAAGTACTCACAAATGTATCCACTAAGTATAGAAAGTCTTGTATCTGGCTGTTCTTCAAGCCTTCTTTCACTGCACCCCAATTCTGATTATTTTATGAGGGAAAAAATTAAAATTAGGATCACACATTCTTTTGTTTTCTGATCACAAAAGCCATCTTACCAGAGAATGGCAGAATGTTAGAGAGGTGTTTCTTAATCACAGCAGTATATAAAGGCTTATCAGTACACCCTTTAAAATACACTCACCTGTACTATAACATAAATAGTTTAAAATGTGCATTGGTTTAATTATTCTGTTAGACAAAAAGAGACTAACAAGTAAGAGGCTCTCATGAAATAAAAATGTCTTCCTGCTCTCACCATGTTCACAGGGAATTACTGTCTTTTTTTTTTTCCTAGTCTGATTTGGCTCTTTCTAAATAGAAAATACAGTTTCTACTCTACTTGGTCCTGGGTGAGAAAAAAATGGTAGCATATTACAGCAGCTTATGACATCATCATTCCTGACAGACATTGATCATCATTATACTTCCTGAACATGTACTTCTGGAGAATCAGAACTACCATGCTTTGTGAGCGCCATAGAACAAGCACAACTCAAAGAAGCTGGATACTCTGGCCATGATATGGTGTGTGCTGTTCATGTTCTAGAATAAAATAATGGACTGATTCCTTGTGCTGCCAGAAGGACTTGACACATCTTTCAGTCCAAACTTAACCTAGTTTTCTCTCACCAGAGTTTTACCTTAGTATGGCTGCCACACTGTGTTCTCCTTTGTCCTGAGCATTGTAGACGGTACTACTGCTTGAAAATGATAGCTACATGAATTTCAAACACTTACATACACACTGAATTGCTCTGATAAAGCCCTGTATTATGTTCAGCTGATGCACAAACAGGACTGCAGAAACCAATTGTCTTAATTCCACATGTTTTTGAGAAAAAAACCCTATTTGATTACCTGTTGGGATTTAAGTGCTGGTATCATGATTTGGGACAAGAAAAATTCCAGGCCCTGAAGGATATTTCCATTGCTACAGTCAAATATGCCAAAATTCATCTCCTTTGGGAAGAAATGAAAATTAGCAGAGTGTATGTGAACTTCTACAACATTATACTATTTGTATGAAATTCAGACATATGACAGGCACACATATACATACACACATCATATATATAAATGCATAGGTTCCATGAGAATACTGCCCCCCAGCTTCTGAATCTGGATTGGACACGGACTAAAATTCAAGCAGAAGTTCCAATACTTGCACTTAAATTTTGAGTCACCATAAGATTCAGTCCTGCATTGCAGCAACACTCAAGTGATCCATCAAAACTAAACATTTATCGCCAATGCAGTAATCAATCTTAGGATTTAATCTAGATTTCTCTTTTAAAGTAACCACTCCCATCTATCATATATGCCTGAAAAAGGACAACAAACATATCAGGAAAGAACTCCCTCTCTCAGTTGCACAGTTCTCTCCAGTTTATTGTTAATGAATTCATGCTTAGGAAACAGTTCTTTACCAAGAGGGTGGCCAAACATGGGAACAGGCTTCCTAGAGAGGTGGTCAATGTCTCAAGTCTGACAGAGTTTAAGATGCATTTGGACAATATCCTTAATAACATGTTTTTACAGTCAGCCCTGAATTGGTCAGGTAGTTGGCCTAGGTGGTTGTTACAGGTTTCCTCCTACTGAAATTACCTATGCTAGCCTATTCCAGTTAATGCAAAGCAAGAAGTGAATTGATGAAGCTGGAGGCAGTGAGAGTCAGCCCTCCTAAGTGGAATTTTACTGCAGAACATAAAGCTTAAGTTGAAAGAAGCAAAAGATTTCATCTTTTCCCAATGCTATCTCCTTATGGGCTGATTGGCTTTCCTGCTACTGGCATTTTGCTAGCAAAGGTTCATGTCCTGAACATGGGCCTCATGCTCTATGACCCATACTGACTAGCAGTTTTGGCTCTGGGTATGGGTTTTGTTAGCAGAGGAGTCCCATTCAGAAATTCTGAAATGCACAAGCATACACTGATTTTGCCTTCATCATAATGAATCCTTTGCTGCACTCTGCCCTGGAAGCTTCCACTAACAGCTTTTACCTGGACAAAGATGGCAATTACATATGTTTTACAAGCATCAACTACTAATGATTTTTTGCAGGGGCTTTGACATTCTTGGCTATCTTGATTATTAATTTCACTAACGTTTTCCTTGCTATGTTCCCACTTGCATGCAAAAGAAGAGCATTTAATATATTTAGTTGTTATGCATGGGTGGAATGCTACATCATAACAGTATCAGTATTATAATCCCAGTGGAATACAAGATAGAAAGCCCTTTCTCAAAAAGTGGAAAAACAGCAGGTGATAATCAAGGCACCATTCTGCTTGAACAAGTGCTTACAAGGAAGATCAAGTTCCTTTGCATGTCTGAACATGTTACTTGACAAGCAATACCCGCAAGATTGTTAACAACTAAGTGCTCCTAGCTACTTCCTTCTGCAGGAGAATGTGCTAACAAAAGCAGAAGGAAAGGAAAGAAGGGCAATGAAGAAATAAACTAACCTTTATTTTTCCCCTTCAGATGATTTTAACAATGCCTGTTTCTCCTATATGATGATGTTTGTAGTTGTTGCAGAGAGGAGAAGACACCTTTTAAGACACCTGAATGTCCAGGAAAAGTCAACGTATAAGCTGATCCAATTGTTTTGACAGGACACTGAAGGCTCAGCTATTCCTCTTGAGAAACAGGGGTAAACCCAAGTATTTATATGTGGTTCTCAGGTTCTCTTTCCAATTGTTCTTATACAGCTCTTCAAGACAACTCAAAATCTGCCAAACCAGTGTGAGCCTGAGCTATTGCTTCCTCAGTGTGAATATTGGTTGACTGAAAATTAGGGCTTGTTTTACCTTTCATAGCATCAAAAAATATTGCCTCACATAAGGAATGAAGTGTGACGACAGCTACATGACAGCCCCTGCCAAAAGAAAGTGATTGCAAAAGAAGCAGAGAGAGAAGGCATCAAGGCAGCTAACTGAAAATCCTGGACAACCATTCGGACAGGTACCCAACTAAAGCAGTACAGCAGGATTGATGGGGCACAAGACAAGGAAGCCTAAAAAGTATCTTACACCGGTGGCTGAAATAAGTGACTGATAGAAACTGAAGTATTTCCATGACTGTAGCTGGAGATCAAACTTAATACAGCATGGGCCTGTTCAAATGTTACCCTGTTAGTGGTGAAAAAGGAGAAAATGTGTACAGCATAAAAATGAATGCAGCACTATTTTTGAGAATATTATTTCAGGCTCATTGCTTGGTTTTGGATTGTTGGGGTTTTTTTTAATTCTTAGATGCTAACATCTGGATGCTTTTCTATTGCAAATATTTCACAGAAACATGAGTATCCCTGAAAAGGCTGTAAGAGTACTCTTCTTATATACAACTAAAGCTACTAGGGCAGGAAAACCTCACTTTAGTTTCAAGTATGATCTTTAGTTCTCAAGTTTGAAAGATACATTTATTTAAACACAGCATTTAACATCTTCATAGATGATCTGGATGAGGGCATCGAGTCAGTCACCAGCAAGTTTGCAGATGACACTAAGCTGGGGGCAGATGTGACTGAGTTGGAGGGCACAACACTTTGGCCACAACAACCCCATGCAGAGATACAGGCTGGGGTCGGAGTGGCTGGAGAGCAGCCAAACAGAGAGGGATCTGGGGGTGCTGATTGATACCCACCTGAACATGAGCCAGCAGTGCGCCCAGGTGGCCAAGAGAGCCAGTGGCATCCTGGCCTGCATCAAGAATGGTGTGGTCAGCAGGAGCAGGAAGGTCATTCTGCCCCTGTACTCTGCACTGCTTAGACCACATCTTGAGTACTGTGTTCAGTTCTGGGCCCCCCAGTTTAGGAAGGACACTGAGATGCTTGAGCGTGTCCAGAGAAGGGCAACGAGGCTGGTGAGAGGCCTTGAGCACAGCCCTACGAGGAGAGGCTGAGGGAGCTGGGATTGTTTAGCCTGGAGAAGAGGAGGCTCAGGGGTGACCTTATTGCTGTCTACAACTACCTGAGGGGTGGTTGTGGCCAGGGGGAGGTTACTCTCTTCTCTCAGGTGGCCAGCACCAGAACAAGAGGACACAGCCTCAGGCTGTGCCAGGGGAGATTTAGGCTCGAGGTGAGGAGAAAGTTCTTCACTGAGAGAGTCATTGGACACTGGAATGGGCTGCCCGGGGAGGTGGTGGAGTCGTTGTCCCTGGGGCAGTTCAAGGCAAGGTTGGACGTGGCACTTGGTGCCATGGTCTAGCCTTGAGCTCTGTGGTAAAGGGTTGGACTTGATGATCTGTGAGGTCTCTTCCAACCTTGGTGATACTGTCATACTGTGATTTCTGTACCTTAGGCTCAATACTTAAACTCTTGGTTTAGGCCTTTATTCCCTATTGACATTAACACTTATATTTTAATAATAATGAATATATATTTTAATAATAGTGAATTTTCATTAATTAAAATTTTATTAAGAATAATGCTGTAGCTAATTTCCAAAATATTAGAACATTGCTTTAACATAAACACTTATTCAGATACAAAAGGACCTTTTAATGAAATAACTGCCCACTTCTTTTTCTTACTCCTGGTGTGTGAATAAAGGCCTAAGGAAATATTATATGCACTGCAAATATTGTATGACTTTGGTCTGACCTGGGACACATTTGATGCAGTTATAGCTTTATCTGATGTCCTTAGGAAAAATGCACAGGTACCTCTAAAGTCCTGTAAAAAGAACAAAATGCATACAATTTAAAAGCATACATGTATACAATAAAAGTAATTTACTTAGCATCTTGCTAAGTAAAACAAGTTGATAACAATTTGCTAATGACTTTGTGCTAAAAAGAAACCTATTAAATACTGTAAAATAGACAAAAAAGTCATGAGCTGTTTGTAGAATATTTGAAAATTTGTCCCACCCAAATCAAATACTAATTTTTCTTAAGAATATAAAAATGTTCTTCTTGGCAGACAAGTTCAGTATTACATCTCTGCTAAGAAAATGCAGTTAAGTGAGAGCCTTTGAGAAAAGGTATTTGAGAAGGTATTCCCTGACCACCTGGAACCATTGTAGGAGAGCTGGTAGATAACATATTCCTCTCTAGTCAGTTTAGTATCCATTTATAGATCTTCCTAGGAGATTGTTTAATGCCTTTCAAAATCTGACAACAGAAATTAACTGGGGAAAAAAAAACAACAAACAACCCAAAGATATCATCAGCTTTCAAATATTTAAAGTACTTTCCAGACCAGAATGGATCACCTTAGAACATTTATTTCATTTTTAAGAAAGGAAATTTAAAGACAGCTAACAACTTCTGATCCAAATACTTCTTTAACATGTATTTTCACCTTTTCAGTGGACTTAAGTAATGTAAAAGTTCCAAATCTGTACTGCAGTAACACTTTTTTTCATATATTAAATCTAATAATAACTAAAGTATAACAGATTTTAAAAGCCATTCAGTTGGTCCAATTGGCAAAGGAATGAACCTCACCTCTGCCAAAATAAGAAAGAATTTGTGGCCATTTGAGCTGATTTTCTAGCTCAGACATAGGGGGGAGGTGAACATTCCAGGGATAGGCCATATAATGGCAACAATAGATAAGTTAATATATTTTCATTGGAGCATCAAGAGCTTAATGTCTGGAAACAAAGCTTGTTCTGCCCTTTTTGCTGGCTTCTGCTGCTTGAGCTGTGTCTGCCTGCTATCTTCCCCAGCTGCTGTTTTGTCTGCTGCTGCTTCTGCTGCTTCATCACTGCTTGAGCCCTCCCCCATCTCCCTTATGGTTATTATAGTTCTTTTTCTTCTTGTGCTAGTTTGAAGAAAGCTGGAATGTTTTGGTAACAGAACTAGATAACGGGCAGTGAAATGAAAACAATTGATGTCAACTTCTCTCACAGTCTCGCTGAGAACTCTGGGAAGAAGAAAGACTTTTTCTCCATTTTGTCTCTCACTCTTGCTTTTGCCTTAGACCTGGTCACATCTCATTAACCCTGCTCCTACTAACCTTGCTCCCTAACCTCTTGGCTGCACCTCTCTTCTTCCTGAGAACTGGGGTAAGGTTGAGAGGGCCGGGGGGAGGTGTTGGGGTGGTTTGAGAGCCCCTCCTGGGGACTCAGGTTTCTGGGAGGGGAGTTGTGCTTTTGTATTGTTTATCCTTTGTATATTTCTGTATATAATTGTATATAACTGTATATATTGTAAATAGCTGCTTGTAAATTCTGCTAGCTGTAAATAAATTGCTTCATCTATATTCCCAGAGGCCGTCTGAGTTAGCTGGGGCAAATTCAAAAGTGTGGGGGGGCGGGGTAACCCCCAAACCATCACACTTCTCTAGTAGTTTGTCTCTCTTTATACTGTTACACTTACACTATAAGAAAATACTATTTCATCTTTTCCTGACTTTCAAAAAATCTGTGTTGTGGGGAGTTTATTCTCCTGGGGGAAGGATCCACCCTAACCTGGGACAGAATTCTTCAGTTACATCTTTTCTAAGACAATAAAGTTAATATAAGACCATTTGGGGTAAAAAAAAAAATACATCACCAAGCCATATTCAAGGGAAATTTTATATGGAATATCCAATTCCTCCCAAAAGAGGGAGAAAGAAGAAAATTAATTAGAAATCTTAATGACTGCTCTGAACACACTCTTGAATAATGTTTAGACACTATGTTACATTTTTTTCAATATCTTGCTTTTCAAATGTCACCTAATAAATTTTTCAACCATACCTCAGCAGAGCCCATGGTAATAAATAACTTCTTGTGAAGCAAACTGTCCGTAGACCCATCTGACTTCAGTGATGCATTTGATTTTTGCTAGCAATTAGATTATAAAAGGTTAATAAAATAAAAAGTATCACACAAATACCACATTCTGTTTGACTATGTGAATTATAACTAAGATAACTATGATTTACTTTTTCTCATATAGAAATCCTGAGGTTGGCTTTTTCTAGAGAACAAGCTTTGCAAGAATCTCACAATCCCCAGAAATCAGTTTTATAGCTCTTTCAGCAAAAATATCAAAGAAGAAAGGTGGGAAATATCCCAAAAAATACAATGAAATTAAATCTGGTTTCTTACAGCAACTTCCTCCACAAAAACAAACTGGACGTCTAATAAACTGAGTCATGTGCCTGGCCTGCAGTCATAACGTAATTGTGGGTGGGATTCATAAGCAACACTGTCTGCTAGAGCCTGCCAAAAAGTGCAAAGAAATTTCATTTTCTGTCCATGTCTTTTACTATACATCACACTGAAAAACACACTGAAAAGCCTTGTTGGTACTGAGATGCATCTACAACCTTTTATCTTGGAAGCAACAAAATAGTTTCAGACTAATGAAGACTTTCTTCCTTTTAATTTTCTGACACACTTCAGAAAATAATCTGTTCATACTTGGAAGAATGTAACAGAAAAATAACATGGAAGGAGCCAGCAGGTGTATTTTTCTCTCAAGCTGAGAAGAGGCCACCTCCTAAAAGCCAAAATGTTTATCTCCTGTTAGACTAAATGTGTAACATATGATACATCCTAGTGGCTTCCTACTTCCATTTCAAACCAGCCTATGTGGTGTTTCAAGTGAACACCATGTGGTGTTCACAAGCTGGTGGAAAAGAGAGATGGGCAGCACTGAAGAAAGGACTTTTGACAAATCTTGGTAAGAACATGCCTGGTTGGCCAGGCCAATGGTCTGCCCTGGCCAGTGTTTTGTCTCCAAGAATGGCCAAAAATAGCTCAAAACAGAGCACGCATGTATGACACTACCCCTGAGTAATCTACCCCTGGGTATTAGAAACGTTGTGTCTGGCACAGGCAGGGAGGTGAGTGTCCCCTTGTACATGGCTTTGGTGAGGACACACCTTGAGTATTGTATTCAGTTTTGGGGACCTCATTACAAGAAGGATGTAAATATGCTGGAGCAAGTGCAGAGGAGGGCAACAAAGCTGGGGAAGGGCCTGGAGAATAAATCTTATGAGGAACTACTGAGGGAACTGGGGGCGTTTAGCCTGAAGAAGAGGAGGCTGAGGGGGGACCTCATCATGTCTACAGCTACCTGAAAGGACATTGTGCAGAGGCTGCTGCTGGTCTCTTCTTACAGGTAAGTAGTGATAGAAGAAGAGGGAATGGCCTCAAGCTGTAACTGGATGAGTTTAGACTGGATATTAGGAAACATTTTTTCCCAGCAAGACTGGTCAGTCATTGGAATGAGCTGGCCAGAGAGGTGGTTGAGTCATCAACCTTGGATGTGTTTAAAAGTCATTTAGATGTGGTGCTTGAGGATATGATTTAAGGGTGAACTTTGTAGCATAGGGATAATGGTTGGACTTGATGATCCTGGGGTCTTTTCCAACCAGAATGCTTCTGTAACTCTGTGATCTCAATTTCTCAAATATCACAGAATGTCAGAGGCTGGAAGGGACCTCAAAAGATCATCCAGTCCCCACCGCCCGCCTGCCAGAGCAAGATCACCTACCTATACCAGCTGAAACCAAACTGCTGACAGAACAGTGAATTTAATGAGATCTCTTGACTCATCAGGATGAGATGGAAGATGCTAGAGATGGCATTCGTACTTTCCACCAGAGAGATTTATTTTTCTGCTATGCTGCTTTTGTAACAAGATGTTCATAAATTCATGATTTAATGATGAAAAAGACCACAAGAAAGCAAAATTAAGTCCAGAAATGAAAGATTTCACTCAACTCAAGCTGGGCATTTATTTCTGGCTTGTCAGTTAAGGAAAACAATCTCAAGATTTTTAGTTTCATCTTAATTTATGTCAGAGAACAACATGTTCATCCCTGAAATGTGCGTGCATGGTCCCAGTGAAAGGAAAAAATGATTAAACTGTTTTGACAGTTGGGCTCATTCTCTGCTTTGCAAAGTCTATAAGCAATTCCCTAAACACTCAAAAGTTCTTTTAACTTATCTAGGCTATCATGAATCTGTAATTCAGGCTTGCACTTAACTAATGATCAAGCATTATTAATCAGCTTTTCTCCCCAACAAATCTCAAATACCACCACATAGTGACTTATTTCACCCTAAAATGTCTCCTCAGTGGCATAACCTGAAAGGACTGAGCAAGGATTTCTGCAGTTCAGGAAGCTTGCAGCAGTCATGTTTGCCTATTTTAAGGTCCCTTAGCAACCTCTGAGATCAGAGAGTCACTGAAAAGCTGAACAGATGATTTTGCTTTTTATGAAAAGGCTTCTCTTCAAAACTGAAAGTGAGAGGAATACATATTGGAGACCACAAATACCTTATTTCTAGTTATAGTTTTTCAATTTTAAGATTATTTTCCACAGTATAGAACAGACTTGAACATGAAGCCACCTTAATTTAGAAGGAGAGTGCATCATTTTTCACCCTCTTGAATCAGTGCATTGTCTATAGTGGAGCTGGTGCAGTTTAAAACAGAAGGAGAGGGCAAAATGGCCCTTACATAGACAATTCCCCATTTCTTGTAACACATTAGCTAATCTAGGATTTTAAACTCTGAGTGCTGTGAATACTTTGCCTCAGTTATCTTTATCACTTTTGAAATCTGGATTTTTACTCTACTTGGCCATTTTTCAGTTTTATTCTGTGAAAACTGTATCAGACCATGCCACATGGGCATCCTCCTGCTTTCATGTAAGCCAAGATGGCAGTATCTAAACAGTGAGAATCAAGTTGCTTCCACACTGGCATACACAGCAAAAAAAACTCTGTAAAAATGTTCTGAATTTTCCATTTTTTAAGTGCAGCTTTGCTTTTGCAGAAGTACTTACAGAAACATACCTGCAATACATCTTGGTAAAAGAAGAGCAACTTTTTAAGTCCATTAGGGTCAAAGAATTGTTCTATAAGCTGAAACTAAAAACAAAATTAGAATTGTAGTCAATTGTGAAGTTCAATTCAAAGACTAGAAATGTTGTAAATATATTTAATAATAACAACTTAATATTTACCTTGTCATCAGAAATAATGGCCTCCTCCACTTGCTGCTCAGTTAAGCCTATCCCATCTGCTAATCTTGAAATCAAATATCTGTGCCTTTCATCTATCTGAGCTCTCCTCTCCTCTTTGGTGACTTTGGCTTGCTTGGCTAGTTCTTTCCTGCTTTCACTGGAAAGTACTATGCTCTTCTTACCAGTTGTCTATAAACAAAAACAAAAAAAAGCTTGTTACAGAGAGAGTCTTTACAGAGATATTCTGGTTTCACAAACTACTTCAAGCAGAAACATGAAAAAATACATCTAAGGAATGCAGAGAGAAAAGATCAACAATAATTGACTTGTCAGGTATAAAGCAGGATAAAACTGCTGCAAAGGAAACTTCGTATCAGAATATTCAGAGCAGGACCTCAGAATCAGATGTGGATCCAGGCTAAGGTCACAATAAAAGTGTAGCACTATAAAAACTCTAATTCAAATCTCAGCTTTGTGAGTCCACCTTCAAACAATCTATGTACCTATTCTCCAGATATGAGACCAGACCTATCACTATACTGCCAGCAGTTTGGTATATAGTATCAAGTTATTGAATGAAAAGAAGAAAAACAAATCCACTATAAAATCCACTGGAACTAATACACAATAAATGTTAAAAGCAGAGGTTGTACAAAGGTAGTGACAGAATCACAGAATGTTAAGGGTTGGAAGGGACCTTGAAAGATCATCTAGTCCAACCCCCGTGCCAGAGCAGTATCACCTACAGTAGGTCACACAGAACCATGTCCAGGTGGGTTTTGGCTGTCTCCAGAAAAGGAGAGTCCACAATCTCTCTGTGCAGCCTCTTCCAGTGCTCTGTCACGCTCACAGTGAACAAAGTTTTCCCTTATGTTCACAAGGAACCTCCTATACTCCATTTTGCACCCATTGTCTCTTGCCTTGTCATTGGACATCCCCGAGAAGTGCCTGGGTTCATGCTCCTGACACTCACCCTTCACTATTTAACGTAGACAAATGATTTTTTAAAATCTTCATAACAGTGTGAACACAAATGAAAATAGATACAGTGAATAACATTTTAAAGTTAACAGACAGTCTCCAGAAGCTGTATGGAAAAAAACAAACAAGCAAGCAAGCAAACAAACAAAAAAACCCAAACCAAATCCACTCAACCAATGACAAAAACCAAACCAAAACAAAAAACCCAATCAACAAAAACCAAACCAAACAAACAAACCAAACAAAGAGCCCAACCCAAAATCCCAGCAACACATATTGCCAGCACAGAAAGTAAATGGCCTGGCATTGCCTACACTTTTGAGTGGGTTAGTGTTGCTTTTCCTTATAATTAACACTCAGGAACTCGGCACCCTCCAGTATTAACACAAACTTCTGTCAGTGAAGACTTCAAGAATAATCTGCACAGGATAAAAAGAAAACCAACAGACAAAAGGTAGCTGAGTCACCACCTCTTTTAGCATGAAAACACTTGCCGGAAGAGCAGCAGTCAAAGGTGATCCTGTGAAAGCAGATACTAGCTCAGTGCTTCTTGTCATCAGGTCCTCTCCACGTCTAAGATGCTTACCTTCTGGCTCTAGTTAAAAGAAGTGACAAGCTCTAATTATTCAAGTATATGCACAATAAATGCATTTATGAGACCTGAAGTGTTGTATTTTAATATATGCTGGCTAAACACTTCTGAGGCTGGGGAAAAGCAGGCATGAAAGGAACAGTGGAAAACCTGGTGACTCAGCAGAAATCCTTAGACTCCATTAATGGTTTTTATCTAAAACTCAATTACAAACAATCCCTATTGATGGCAGTAGAAGTAAGGAAAAGCATCTTATGGTACTAGCACAAAGGAATCAATTCTGTAAAAAGTAGAGGCTCTGAAATATTGTATTTTTTTCACACTTGCTACTGTCAGCCAGTTATTCCTCTTCTGTTACTTCTCTATCCAAATTCTGACTGTCAGTCTGGTGCATTTCTGACAAACTTGTTACTTGCAGAGACCTGCAAGACAACTTAAGCATATGGAATATCTGAAGAATAAAGATTGCTAATATTTGCGGTAAAGCCAGGGCAAGTATTAAGAGTGTGCAGATATCTTCTGTTGATTGTTTGAGCCTCCATAAGAGCTCCTGAGGCCCTTGAAGTAATTTAATAAAACATTTATTGCATGGCTTTGTTTTTCCCAGAAATTAGGATTTGAGTATTTTAAAATCATCTTCCTTACAAGCTGGGGCTCTTTAGCTTGGAGGAGACTGAGGAGTGATGCTTGAGTGTGTCCAGAGAAGGGCAACGAGGCTGGTGAGAGGCCTTGAGCACAGCCCTACGAGGAGAGGCTGAGGGAGCTGGGATTGGTTAGCCTGGAGAAGAGGAGGCTCAGGGGGGACCTTATTGCTGTCTACAACTACCTGAGGGGCGGTTGTGGCCAGGAGGAGGTTGCTCTCTTCTCTCAGGTGGCCAGTGCCAGAACGAGAGGACACAGCCTCAGGCTGCGCCAGGGGAAATTTAGGCTCGAGGTGAGGAGAAAGTTCTTCACTGAGAGAGTCATTGGACACTGGAATGGGCTGCCCGGGGAGGTGGTGGAGTCGCCGTCCCTGGAGCTGTTCAGGGCAGGATTGGACGTGGCACTTAGTGCCATGGTCTAGCCTTGAGCTCTGTGGTAAAGGGTTGGACTTGATGATCTGTGAGGTCTCTTCCAACCTTGGTGATACTGTGATACTGTGACCTCATTAATGTTTATAAATATGTAAAGGGTGAGTGCCAAGAGAAGGGAGCCAGGCTCTTCTCAGTGATACCCAATGACAGGACAAGGGGCAGTGGGTGGAAGTTGAGGCATAGGAAGGTGCATGTAAACATGAGGGATTTTTTTCTCCCTGTGAGGGTGAGAGAGCACTAGAACAGGCCGTTCAGGAGGGTTGTGGAGTTTCCTTCTCTGGAGATATTCAAGACCTGCCTGGAGGTGTTCTTTTGTGATCTGGCATAGATGATCCTGCTCTGGCAGGGGGCTTGGAGTTGATGGTCTTTCCATGTCCCTTCCACCCCCTAACCTTCTGTGATTCTGTGAAAATCCTTTAAGTAACAAATATGAGTATTTATGTCTTTCTTGTACAGTAACTTATCTCTAGCAAGTCACCATTTCTCCCCAAAATTTTAATTACAATATTCCTAAATATTGCTTTAACTCTCCTTAGCAGAAATAGTTTTAGTGGGCTTCAAAGGGATAATTATTTGAAAGTACTGAACAACACTATTTGTAATTGCTACAGCTTGCTTTTTGTTCAGGAAAAATCAAGCATTTTATTTTTCAGAAAATCATATTTAGGTCCCATCCTTGTCAGCAAATAGGATTCTCAGTGGAGCATGCAGCACTAAACTTTAAATTACTGTTTAATCTGCTCTAAATAAATGATGAGATCATGACTATAATTAATATTCTAATAGCACAGATTACCTTATAAATTTTCTTACAGATCGTATTTCTTTTCCCCTGATTGTAATGTATCATTCACAGAATCATTAAATGGCTGATACTGGAAAGGACTTCTGGAGGTCCTGATCAAGCAGGGCCATAGAAAATTTCTCAGGACCATGTCCACATGATTTTTGAATATTTTCAAGGATAAAGATTCCACAAGTCCACTGGGCAAACCATGCCAGTGCTTGGTCACCCTCACAGTGAAAAAAAGTGTTTCCTGATGTTCAGACAGAACCTCCTGTGTTTCAGGTTGTGCCTACTGCCTCTGCTCCAGTCACTGGGTATTACTGAAAAGAGCCTGTCTCTTTCTATTCATCATCTTCACAGTCCTTCACTGGACAATCTTCACTATGTCTCCCTTGTTCTGGGGATCCCTGGAACTGGACACAGTGCTCCAGGAAAAGCCTCACCAGGGTGAACCACCTCCTTGATCTGCTGACAACACTCCTCATCCAGCCCATGGTATCATTAACCTTCTTTGCCTAAAAAGCCCATTGCTAGCTCATGTTTAATTTGGTGTCCAGCAGGCCCCTCAGGTACTCTCCTGCCAAGCTGGAAACTGGTACCTAGGCTTGTTCCTCCCCAGGTGCAGGAATCTGCAATTTCCCTGGTTGAATTGCACAAAGTTCCTGTCAGCCCAACTCCCCAGCATCTTGAGATACTCTGGATGGCAGCGCAACCTACTAGTGTATTGGCCATCCCTCCTAGTTTTGTGTCATCAGCAGCCTCACTCGGCCCCATCATCCAGGTTATTAATGAAGATGTTAACCAAGACCTGACCCAGTACTGACCCCTAGAGTACATAGCCACCTACTGGCCTCCAACTGGACTTTGTGGCACTTATCACTACCCTCTGACTTGTCTCTTCAGTAAGTTTTCAAGCCGTCTCACTGTCTTCTTAGCTAGTCCACACTTCATTCACTTCTCTATAAGGATTTTACTGAAGAGAAAATTCAAATTGTAACTGTTCAGCAGTGGTAATTTGTGATCCCGGAACAATCTGGCATGGAGAACAAGAACAGACAACTGCAGAAAGGGTTAAGCTGGCTGGAAGCAGGAATGCCAGAGACAGAACTCCCTGTAAGGAACTGTAGTTTCCCTTGGTTATGAGATAAGAAACACCCATAGCATTGTCTTGTAGCAATCCTAGAATGTGAGGCTCAGGATCTAACTTTGGGCATTATAGCTGGAGGTTGGACTCAAGGCTGGGTCAAAAGGTTCTGTGCAATACTTGCTGGTTTCAGAGCTTGTGTAAGTGTACATAAGGAATCACCTCATTAAGTATCTGTGCAGACTTCTTATAGAACCAGTTATGCCAGCCAGATCACCCAGTGCATTGGTCATTATTTCATTTTTCCATTCCAGCACAAATTGCCTCAAGAGGCACAATAAAAAAAATCTAAATGGGAGAATGTCAAAAGTTTTACTGAAGAAAAGACAGACCATATCCACTGCCCTTACCCCACCTATGTAGAATAATTTCATTGCAAAAGACTGGTCAATCATTTCTTCCCTTGGAGAATCCATGCTGACTACTCTCATTTGCTTTCATATGCCTGGAAATGGTATCTAGGATCAGCTGCTCCACCACCTTCCAAGGGGCTGAGATGAGGCTGATTGTTTTGTAGTTCTCTGGGTTCTCCTTCTTGGAGATGCAAGAGACATTGGCTTTCCTCCAGGCCTCTGGCATCTCTCCCAGTTGCCATGAACATTCAAAGGTTATTGAAAATGGCCTCACAATGATATCAGCCATCTCTCTCTCTGCTTGTGAGTGCACCCATCAAGGCCCATGGACTTAAATATGCCCACTTTGCTTTTGTATTCCCTTACCTTGTGGAAAAAGTTGAGGTTAGAGCATAATGAAGCAAAGTGGGCATACATAAATGTGTGGGCCTTGATGGGATGTACTCACAAGGAGAGAGCTGGCTAACATAATTGTGAGGCTGTTTTCAACAACTTTTGGACTAATCACTCAACCTATTACTGGTGTTAATATGTTCTGAATATGAGATGCCATACTATATGCCATACTATAGACTATTATTTGTTTTAATGCAGAAAAATGCTTCTAACTATGTTACTATGATTCAACACTTAGGAAGTTTGCTAGGAGATCAGAGCTGCACTGTGCATGACCCCTTAAATACACACACACACAAATATAAATAAAGGCATTTGTTTACTTCTATGTACATATTTATTTATAAAGCTGGAGATTCCATACTGCAGTTCCTACACTAACATTCAGAACAGCACGTACCCACTCAGTAGATACAAGCATGTCATAAACTTCAACACTCTACTTAATAAATGCTTTCCCATTTTGTTTTTGGATTTTTTTTTCATACAAAGCCAACATGAAGTACTTATAAACTCTTACCTTTTCTTATAGCAATGAGAGGTGGGCAGAGATCAATGTCAGGTTTGGAAGAAAGCTGTGCTGCTCTCAGTTGTTCCCATTCCTGCTGTGCAGTGTGACCAGGACAAGAATTACAGTCAGCTCTTCCCTCTGTCTCAGTTTTGCATCCCACAGACTCCTCCATCACTCCACCACAGAAAAATCAACCTAAAGCAACAATAATTACCAGACAACATAACACTGTAACAATCAAGCACACCTTCAGTAGTTTTATCACTGTTACAGCACCAGTATGATAGACTAAAAAGGAAAAGAAAATGAAAGTACTTTTGGCTTCTAATTTAAAATGAGAAAATCTAAGCAGTTGCAAAAGTACAAAAGCTCCTCTAAGGTTGCATGTTACCAAAACTTTAATTCTAATTCTGTAACTGCCATTTCTCTCCAATCAGACTGCTGCAGATGGAAACTTACATGCTGAGGGGCACATTAAGCGCCTTACATGACAGCTGCGGGTCCTCCTGCAGCTAACAGTACTTACCCAGTGCTGAGCACAGAGTGCTGGCTGAGGCACTTGCTTATTCTTAAGCAAGTTGTTAAGCATGCAGTCTGCCTGGGCATTTGGAGCTGCTGGCAGCTGCTATGGCAACCCCTACACAAACCCAGCTAACAACCTTGTCCCCAGGAGGCACCTGTCTGTCCACATTTCTCACTGTATACACCAACCAAGTGCTAATTTCATAACTACTTGTCTATGTAAATGCACCATAGTTTTCCTTTACATATAAAATAAATCCTAAGCAAGTAGCTTCTCTGAGCCTCAACACTTCCGAAGCACAGAGCCAAGGCCAGCTGCAGCAAGCTGCAACCTAGCAGCCAGACCACTCTCCTCAACACAACCTCTCCCAACACAAGCAGCTTTCTAGGTTCTGGGTGACACATAATGAGATGCAGCTGAGACAACAATGGAAACGAGAACTTTCCTTTTCCTCTGCTATGCAAAGCCACTTCCACAAGATCTAAAAGGTCATGCCAAATGCGCAGCTTACCCACTGGCATCACCACATGGGTTTTTTCCCAGATTATATCCAACAACCAAACGCTCACTGCAACCTAGAGGTTTAATTCATCAAGGAACTTCTGCCTTTCGTTTTTTCAATCCATCCCAGTAACCTTGAATTAGGCCCAAAAAGTACTAACAGTACCTTCAACTCTGAAAGACTGTAAAACAAAAACAACATGAAGGAAAGAATGGCTGATGTCAGGTGAACTCTCCACAACAGCAACACCATCTCACTAGCAGCTGTGACACTTCACCTTAAACTACATTCCTAAGCACCACATTCAAACGACCCTTAAACACATCCAGGGTGAATAACTCTACCACCTCCTTGATCAGCTCATTCCAGTGCCTAATCACTCTCTCCATGAAAAACGTTCTCCTAATGTCCAATCTAAACTTATGCAGTCTCAGCTTGAGGCCATTTCCCCTTGTTCTGTCCCCAGTTACCTGTGAGAAAAGACCAGCACCAGTCTCTCCACAATGTCCCTTCAGATAGTTGTAGACAGCAATGAGTCCTCCCCTCAGCCTCCTCTTTTTCAGACTAACCATCCCCAGCTCCCTCTGTAGCTCCTCATAAGATTTACTCTCCAGGCCCTTCCCCAGTTCTGTTGCCCCCCTCTGGACCCACACCAGCACCTCCACATCTCTCATGTAATGCACTGCCCAAAACTGAACACAGTACTCAAAAGTGTGGGCTCACCAGGGCTGAGTACAAGGAGACAAACACCTCCCTACTCCTGCTGGACACAGCATTTTTAATCCAAGCCAGGATGCCACTGGCCTTCTAGGCCACCTGGGAACACTGCTGGCTCATATTCATCTGCCTGTCTATTACAGCCCCCAGATGCCTTTCTGCCAGACAGCTCTCCAGCAACACTGCCCCAAGCCTGTAGCATTTCTTGGGGTTGCTGTGACCCAAGTGCAGGACCTGGCATCTGGCCTTGTTGAAACTCATCCCATTAATGCTGTCCCACTGATCTAACCTATCCAAGTTCCCCCAAGGTCTCCACTCAGCTTTCTTAAAACCTAAACAGCCTCAGTTACCTCAGCCATTCCTCAAAGGACTTGTGCTCAAGGCCCTTCACAAGCTTAGTTGCTCTTCTTTGGACACACTTCAGCACTTCAATGTCATTGTAGTGAGAGACCCAAAATGGAACCATCCCTGGATGCGTTTAAAAGCCATGTAGATGCAACGCTTGTGTCTATAGCTTAGTGGTGGATTTGGTAGAGTCCTGTGCTGACTTGAGGCTAATTGGAATATTTTAATGAGATAAATTAGATCACTGGTTGTGAAAATAAAATGATGATGAAGTCTGTATCACTCATTGGTTTGCTGACAGGGATAAAAGCTAAAATGTAAATAATCTCAGGCACTCTGGTGTGTGTCACTGGATCTTTTAATTTCCTCTTAACTCTGCTCTAGTATCTTCCCATTAATCTTGGCTAACAGAAAACAATGTAAGCTTTGCTGGTTGTTTTGTTTGTCTGTCTGTCTGTCCGAGAGACAGAAAGGGAGAAAGAGTGAGTAGCAGTTTCCTTCCTCCTGTATTATTTCTAATTTGTATGTAATTGTAAATATAGTGTGCATATATGCTAGCAAATTTTGCTTTGCTGTAAATACATCTTCATCTTACTTCCAAGCTGAATGAGCTAGTCTGGTAAATTTCAGTAGTGTGGAGGGGGAAAGTTCCTAACCCAAGGCAAGTCCACCATAGTTGAAATCAATAATCTCAAAGGTCTTTTCCAATCTAAATGATTCTCTGATAGCATTAAAGATGTTTTAAGTGAATGATTAGGCTTCCGCATACAACAAGTGCACATCCTACCCTGACACTCGGTGGCTGATGCAGTCAGATTTCTGTCAAGATGTTCAGTGATTTTAACCCCTCCTAAGGCTGATGACACAAAATTCAGCTCTTTTCAGAAGCCCTTAGCCCATGAGAACAGGTTAAGGAAAATGTATGCTCTGCAAAACGGTCCATTAAGACCCTACAGCACCCTTCCAGTACCTAAAAGGGGCCTACAGGAAAGATGGGCACTGACTCTTTATCAGGGGAACGTTCGAATAGGACAAGTGAAACGATAGAAAGACTTTAAACTGAGAGTATATTTACATTAGGTGTTCTTAACTGCATATGGTGGTGAGGCACTGATACACACTGCCCGGGTCAGCTGTGGGCGCCCAGTCCCTCAAGAGGCCGCTGCAGGGTGAGGTTGGAACTAGGTGACTTTTACAGTCCGTTCTCCAACCCGAACCATCCGATGACTCTGTAGTAAGATGAGGCAGTGTCGCCGGTAAGGCCGCAGGCTGCAGCCCGCAGCTCCGAGCCTGCTCTGAAGCGGCGTCGGCGCCCCCGCCCGTCCTGCCGCAGCCCGCACGGAGTGCGCGGACACGGCAACCTGGCCTGCAAGAGTAAGGTCCTCACGGGAGAGCAAACAGCACTGCTCAGCGACTGCTAAACCAGCTTTAGCCGCCACCGCTCCGCCAGGAGCCTCTTCAGGCAACACGCACCTCATCCGCCCCGCAGCCCCCATCGGGGCTACCGCACAGGCGCAGCCGCTTCTGCGACAGGTGAGGGAGCTCAGTCCGCATGCGCGCCAGCCAGCGCAGAAGGCAAGTTGGGGGGGGAAGGTTTCATTCTGCGCCTGCGCGCCGGGCGGTGTGTGGTCGGCGCCTGCGCACGGGCGGTCTGTCAGAGCCTTTCCGCGGGGCGCCCGCAGCCGGTAAGTGCCAGCTGTGGCATCCTTGCCTCCGCCGCTGGCTCCTTGCCAGCGTCCCGGCTGATGCGCGCCGCCCTGCCGGATTCTGCTGGGCTGTCGCTGTGTGTAGCGACCCTACTCTGGCAATGGGAAGAGGGAGTAGGGGTGGAACGGGCTGAGGCGGGCCGAGCCGGGGAGCCCCCTGGAGATGGCGAGGCCGAAGTGGGTGCTGAGGACTTCTCCGTCGCGGCCGACGGCCCAAGCTGTCGCCGAAGGAGTCCGGCGTGGCAGAGCGTTAGCCTCGCTGGCCTTTGCCTGGCAGGGACGGGCACCAGCGTCGATGCAAATAATTCGAGGTGGGCCACCTCCGCATCAGGGAACGCGGCCAGCAGGAGCCGCGCCGCCAGGCAGACCTGCGGCTGTGGACCGGGGGCTGCCGCAGTTCCTTCAGACCTTTGTTTTGACCTGTTGTACCCCTAAGCTGGGTGTCATTTGGCGCCTCTGTCCAGAAGCTTGTTCCTGGAGGGGGTGGGACAAGGAGGGAGCGTGTCACTTCATTTAGCTCCTGAACGGAGCTTTAACCCTGAGGCGGTGCTTGCAGCCGAAGCCTTGCTAATTCTACTCGGGACTTTATTTTGTTCGCTTCTTATAGTGCTTTTCTTTGAAGGTGTTTCTGATTTTGGCTCAAAGCCTCTGTGTGAAGTTGGCATAACTTCTTAAAAGTTCCTTCGTCCCTTGGAAAGGCTGGTAGTTGTGCAATAACCCGGCCGCCTCACTAGTTAGTGTGTAACCGGTTAGGACATTACAGTACTGTGACTGCTGATGTCATGAGATCTGCTTAGTGTGCCTGGGCAGTGACTGTGTGGGTTAAAGCGGTTGTAACTTTCTTTAATGTGTTCAGAGCCGTTAATAAAGGCAGTAGTACAGCATAAAGCTATCTACTCCCAATACATTTTATGTAATGAATTTATGTTTAAGGTAATGATTTGGATAACTTGGAAATTGGTTTGAGCCAAACTAAACCAGAGCATTCAGTCATTACTGTGAGTGGTAGGAATAGATTCTGCACCTTGAAATGTAGAGTAGAAAATCAAATATGTGAGCTTAAACAGACCCATTATTAGAGAAGTTTGCACTGTAGAAATCTGGAATAAGTGCATACTTATGCATATAATTTTGGAATATATTAGAGTTAAAGATCTCGAAATGTTAGATGAAAGAACTTGATACATAGGAGCTTAAAAATGAGCTCTTGGGCAAACCTTGTCTGAAATAATTTTTAATCCTGATAAGTTCTAAAATGATTACATCAACTAATGTTGTACTAAGTCTGTCCAGGATAGAGTTAACTTTCTTCATAGCCTGTATGGTGTTGTGTGCCGATAACACGCCAGCATTTCTTCTGTTGCTGAAGGGTGCTTGTGCAGTGTCAAGGTTTTCTGTGCTTCTCATTCTGCCCTCCACTCACCTTCAGCAGGCTGGTCATGGGTGAGGGACTGAGAGAACACAGTTTCTTGCTTCCAGTAGCTAGTGAAGCATGAGAGAACACATCTGGTTTGATGGCCAGCAGATTTTTACCTTTTCTGCATATTAACTTGCATGCATGTCTTGAAAATTCTACTGGAGGCTTGAGTAAAATCTTTATTAATTTTATAAGGATTAATTTTATTAATTCTTATTAGTTTTTTTCCCTGCATACCTACACCTCTAATGGGCTTATACTATGAGAGGAACTGAAAACAAGAGTGGGAAGGTAAAATATCATCCATCAGAACTCTAAATGGAAGTGCTCTATAGTTAAGTCTCTGGGTTTACAGCTTCTGCAGCTGTGTCTCTCTCCACTTTTAGTAGCAAATTTGACATGTTACTACAGGGGCAATGTGGCTGTCTTGGCTCCACCAGATTATAGTTCAGGAAGACTTAGGATTTCTGCTTGGGCCTGCTGCAACATTGCTTTATGCTTATCTATTGCCCTTTTTAGTAAGCAAGCCTACTCTAGGATTAGATAGAATCTGTTGGGGATTTTTTTTGTTTGTTTGTTTGTTGGATATTGGCTGTTCTTTTGTTGCCCTTTCATTGTTTATTTGTGTTTTTTTTTTTAATAAACTTAGAGAGAGCAGGGTAAATGCAGAAAATGTAACAAGAGAACATTTCAGGTAAACTGACCTCACAGGCGACTCTAGTAGAATTCCATCTGCTGCTCTTTATAATGTGGTTTAATGATGCTTCTGTCAAGCTGCACTCTTTTCATTGCCCATGTTGTTCTCTAGTTGTTAACTTTGAAATGACACGTAGCCATCAAGTGAAAAAAAGGTTTTCTAAAAGTGTTGCTTTTGTTTTCAGTACTGTTAAATTATGAAGGCATTTTGAAGGGACGATCAACAATGGAGGAAACAGATAGAGAAGCAGTTGCAACAGCTGTTCAGAGAGTGGCAGGAATGCTTCAGCGTCCTGATCAGCTGGATAAAGTGGAGCAGTATCGCAAGAGGGAAGCTCGTAAGAAGGCTTCAGTAGAAGCTCGACTCAAGGTACAGAGCTTAATTAAACTCAGGTGTCTGTTATCCAGCATGAACATACCTTCTTTTTGTTTTTTCGTTTGTGGGGGTTTGGTTTTGCTTTTGCTTTCCTTATGTTTTTTGAGTCCACATTTTCACCCTGTTTTGAGCCATGGACTTGAATTTTTGTTCTATATCCAAACCAAAAAGAACTTTACCAGATCAAAATGGCAGACACACATTGTATCTAATGTTGTATTTCAGAATAAGTTAGTTTGTCTTGCAACTATTGGATGACCTCTTCTTCACAAGGGCCTGCATGAAGTAGAAGAGAACCTGTTGTCTTTCACAGTAAAAAAGCTGTTGGCAAATTACATGTAAATTGTTGTCTGTAGCATAAACCCAGACTTTATCCTGATAGCTTAGACTGAGTTTTTTCATATTTAAATCAGGAACCATGCATTCTATTAATAAGGAATCAGCTATTTAGTTGCTGTGATCAATTTATAATATGTGAGCACAGTGATTTGACTGCTGGCTGCTTCTGTAGAAGGTGATAACTAAACATAATTGTCTAAGTTTTGTAAATGCCTAAATCCACTTTATAGCTGGGAAGCCCTTCTCATTTTCTTTAAGTTACCTTAACTTCATTCATCTGTAGATCTGTATATGACCTGTTCCAAAAAGAAGTACAATAGCTCTTAATTCATGCAGGCTGCATTCCAGAAATAGGTGATAGTTAGTAATGCAGTGGATAGCAAAGCTTAAATTACTGTAATGGGTGGGAACACAGAAAGGATTGAAGAAGTACTCTTGATCTGTATTTAAACCCTGTATATGTATATATTTATGGTGTAGAAGGTAGACAGGGTCATCAGGATCACCAGCTGGTGGAGTTGCTGACTTTTCAGGTTGGATCACCATTGAAAGATCTTAGATGCTTCCTCTATGTAAATGAACACGTGGTAAATCTTTTAGTGTGAACATGTTGGTGCTTTTTACTGACTGGATATGTTTCATCTTTGTCATAATTGTCTTCAGATGAATTAAGGTAATAAATGAGTTAAGGGTGATGAGTAGAAAACCAGAGTAATAATTGTGTGTTACTTAAAGGGATGATGCAGCAGGGATCTGCAGTAGTGCTCTGCCCAAAAAGCAGCACCTCTTGGTTATCCTACTCATCGTATTTTCTTCTAGATGTTTAGTTATGTCCATTTCTTACATCCTTCTCTGTATTTCTTTCTGTCTTCTATAAATTCTTGAAAGGAAGAACTGATTTGAAGTGTGTCAAACTTCTTTGCTTTGTGTGAAATTGGTGGCAGTTAGTGAAGCAAATGAGTACTGTATAAAAACACCTTCCCACTGCTTAATTGTACTGAGTCTGACAGGAAAATACATTCTTATCAATAAAATCAGCATGTCCTAATTTGTAAGTACATAAATAGAGGTACTTGAAGAACCACTGCATTTTTCTGGGACTTTCCCAGTACATTTAAAACACAATAAATGTTGCTCGTAGTTACCAGGATTTCCTCTTTGGCTTCTAGTATCAGACAAAAAGTTCCATGACTGCCTAAGCTTTTTGGCCTTAAAGTATGGTAAAAAATGTGTCTTGAGCTTAGGAAAATCATTAGTGCCTCTTTATTGGCTACTTCAAGCCCTTAAGATATATAACTGAGTTTTCACTGATGTTTTGCCTTTTGATTGCCTGCTATTTCCTGTTTAATTTTCCAATCACTCAATATCAGTTTGTAGTAACATCTTTTAAAAAAAACAAATATATATAAAAAGTCATGCTGTGGATGTGATCTGATTTTTGCAATCAGAAATGTATTATAGTGCCTTTATTTTTGAGGGTGTCTGTACTGTCATGATATTCAGGTCTAATAGCCTATTTGAAGAGTCATGATTTCAAGTGTCACCTGTCACAGATATCAATAACGATAGACTCTCTTTATGCCAAAATCTAGTAGCTGGATTGTTGATCTGGTTGTTGATGTCTCACAGTGTCTAAATTTTAGTCAGTTTGAGTTTTTGTTTTGTTTTCACTGAATTCCTTTTGATTATTTTTTTTTTCTTTGTTTTGCTTTCAGGTGGAACAGATCAGAGGGATTTTATTTTCTTTTTAGAAGGTTTCAGGACTGTGGGTTGGGTTTTCAGTGACTAGTCAGAACTTGTAATTGTCTTTGTAAAATGCTTTATGAATCTCTGCTTGCCAAGCATTCCACTGAAACATCTGGGTGAATTCTCTTCTAATATCCCCCTTTAAAATTAATTTTTTAAAGGAAACAAATATCATTCTGTCTTTCCATCATCCTGATTTAATACACAAAAGTGATGATCAGTCTAAGCTCCTATGTTTGTGGGTGAACCAGTTGTATCTGGGTCCTCTTAAAACTAAATACAACTTCAGAACTCCAAAGAAAAAGATTATGTGCACATAGGGTAAGCTGCATGTTCTTAGTAAGCTATACTATTACCTTTTCAGTTTCTTTCTCTTTCTTTTCCTTTGAAAATGTTAGATACTGAGATAAAAATTGATTCTTGAGAAACATCAAAATATGGAACTTAAAATGGTTAATACAAGTTCATTCTTTGTCTTTTTGTATTTAAGGCAGCAATCCAGTCACAGTTAGATGGAGTACGAACAGGTCTAAGTCAACTGCACAATGCACTGAATGATGTAAAGGATATTCAGCAGTCTTTGATAGATGTCAATAAGGACTGGAGACAGAGCATTAACACCATAGAAAACCTCAAGGATGTTAAGGATGCTGTAGTGCAACACAGTCAACTGGCAGCTGCTGTAGAAAATCTCAAGAACATCTTTTCAGGTAGTCTAATGTTCTTTTGTATAATCTGTTGCATACTGAAAGCACTTTAAAATGGTACTAACATCTTTAAGGTTGTCAAGTAATGTTGAGAACTTTAAACCTCAGTGGGAATGAATCATGCATGCATCACATGTTAGGGACATAGCTGGTAACCATTCAATAAATAGTGGTCTACAGTGTACTATAAGAACTTCTAGTTTGGTCTGTCTCATCATCAAACTTAACTCACAAAGAAGCTTCTTGCTAGCAATCAGTAGCAGGGATAACATCTTTCATAATCAAGAGTGAAATATGCAAGTGGAGTATACAGACAGAAAAGTCAGAAATATCTGGAACGTTGCCAGTGAGGTGGGCACCTACAGCAAGGTTGTTGGGTAAAAGTAGTCTCAAATGATTATAGGAAGTGAAATATTTTTGCAAACAAAGGCAAAATATGAAACCACAAGATCTCCAGTCAAAGATTTAATGGCAGGCTATCTCACACAACATTTAGGGGTCTCAAGGATTTCAGTTAATGTTACAAGCATGAGCATAAACTACCTGAAGTTCAGATTCGGCTGCGTTCAGGCCTTGCTTCAGAATCAGGCAGTGCAGTCATGGAAACCAACTCAGGCATATAGAAATTATCCATCTGAGGCACTTCTTCCTTGCACCTCTGCACAGCAGCAAATGTTTGCAAAATTCAATAAGATTAATGCAATACAATGGGTACTATAAAGATAACAAAAATGGAATTCCTCCTGACCTTTTCTCAGCCTTTTTGATACACATTTCATTTTGTCTTGAATTGGGGTGAATTCCTTGCAGTACTTTTCTGCTTTTAAGTAATTTTATTTTTTAGCCCTGTAATGGATGGCCTCTTTGATTTTATTTAAATAGTCTTCTCAACTCTTCTCTCCTGATAGTCATTCATGAAGTGCACCTGTAAAGAAAAAACTTTCACAGTCATTCCAGGTTCATTTGTTTAAGAGTGTATCTAACTGCTACAGTACCAAACTGGGATACAGTGTGCAACTTAAGAGTAGTATTTAGATGCCGTATCTAGCAATAAAATCCAAGTAACAACAAAATTCTGTATGTTCCACGTGGAATTATTTTGGGGGTGTCTGTTTGTTTTTTTTAAGCTGATGAATGCAGTTGAGACACTAAATCTTTCCAGGCATTCTGAAAGGTTTTTCGTGTGCAGATCTTGTCTTGGCATTGTTAAACAGTACAGCTGATAAAGTTGTTTTCATCACAGTGATGGTGTATAACTGTCTTTTCAGACCTTTTTGGTTTTATCACTGTCTTTTTTGCAGTTGCTATTTTTCTACTGAAATTTTTCATTTCTTTCCACCCCAGGATCCTGATTCCCTTCTACAGTGTTCTTCAAATACTGAAAAATAGTGAAGAAAAAATAATATCTTCTAAATAGTTTAGCAGCATAGGTGATTATTCCTGTTCTTTCGTTGTGCTTTAGGCACGCAATAACTGTTCCTTCAGGGAGGTAAAATTCAGCATTTGCTAGGTGTATGCAGCCTCATGTTCAACAGAATGAGTGATTTTCAGTCAGGCAAGCTAAATTTGTGTTGCTTAAGATAGAAGGAAGCTTATACTGCAATTTGTTTCATAGTAGACTTCTATGGACTTTTTTTTCATGAGGTAGGGGGAGAGAAATGAAATTACATTGAATTGGCACTAGGCTTTTTCTTTAGCCACTGATCAGATGGAACATCACAGTTAATGACATGTAATGATATGTAGCATTTACTAACATTTGTTGAATAATTAAACCAAATTTCCTTTAAATTGTTTAAAAATAATCACTACAGCTGTTCTCCAGTTTCTTTCTAGTACTTTTATTCTCTTCTATTTATTAATTGTATTTTCATAGTGATGTTTTACTTTTTGTTTGTTTTTTTCTTCTTCCTTACCTTTCTTTCAGTTCCAGAGATAGTCAGGGAGACTCAGGATCTGATTGAGCGAGGGGAACTTCTGCAAGCTCATCGAAAACTGATGGATTTAGAGTGTTCTCGTGATAACCTGATGTATGAGCAGTATCGCATGGACAGCAAAAACACACATGACATGAACCTCATCCATACATACTTTGGGGATATGCAGAAACTTTCTGAGGAGTTGGCAAAGCAGCTTTGGATGGTGGTCCAAAGATCTCTTGTTACAGTCCGTCGGGATCCAACCTTGCTTGTTTCTGTGGTTAGAATAATTGAGAGAGAGGAGAAAATTGACAGGCGCATGTTAGACCGGAAAAAACAAACTGGGTTCATACCTCCTGGCAGACCAAAGAAGTGGAAAGAAAAAATGTTCAACATTTTGGAAAGAACTGTGAGCACACGAATTGAAGGCACTCAAGCAGATACCAGAGAATCTGACAAAATGTGGCTTGTGCGCCATCTAGAAATCATACGCAAATATGTCCTTGATGACCTCCTTGTGGCTAAAACCCTGCTGGATCAATGTTTTCCTCCACATTATGACATTTTCAACAGGATGCTAAACATGTACCATCAAGCTTTGGCCACCCGCATGCAGGAGCTTGCTGCAGAGGATCTGGAAGCAAATGAAATTGTTAGTCTTCTAAGTTGGGTTTTAAATACATACAAAAGGTAAGGTCCTCTTATCTTTGCTGTCAGTGGTAGCTGTCAGTGGTAGCTAAGAGTAAGCGTCCAAAATGCAGTTTACCTGTTAATGCTTGCATGTTTGGTAAAAGAAAAGAAGGATCATGGTGTTTGAGATTTCTTATGCATTTTGCTTTCTGGAAATTGCTCCTGAAAATTTGCATTTTCTGATACCAAATTCTGAGTTGCTTTTTAACCTTAAAGTTTCGATGCTTGAAGCTACTGTCACCTTACTCAAAATGGCAGACAAGTACTACTGGGAAGCGATGTGTGAAACAAAATGTTGTTTGCCACAGCCCTGGAAGATTTGTGTAGTTATTCACTTTCTATTGTTCTTTTTCACAAGGGTTGGGACTGTTTCATTACTGTTAAATGGAAAGAATGTAGTAACTTCCTTCAGGTTTTCTCTCAGAGCTGTGTGGCAATTTGTTTAGAAGAATTTGTGCTTTTAGGTTGTCTCTTGTGATACTCAAATTCCTTCTTTTGAATTGTGTCATTTTTTGTGATAGCTTAAGCATTATGTCTTTTTTCTCTTTTCTTATTGTCCTCCAGGTAGGAACAGCTCAAATGTTCACTGTTTAGGTTTTGCTAGCGTGTAGTTACTAGAGCAACTGGTTTGTTTGGGAAAAAGTAACGCTTTTCTGTTGCTCAGGGCTGTAATCCTGTTCTCATTAGCTGGCATTGACCCAGCGTCTGTACTCTGTACATTTCTGATGTCTTCAGTAGTTCGGTCTCACTAATTAAGCAAATTGGATGCTCGATAGGTTTAGAGTCTAATACCATAAAGCAAATAGGTGGCAGATACTCCTGTTCTGCACAGTTTTTATAACCACCTTTAATTTTGTGTTCAGAACTCTCTGCTTTGTGCTACACTGAATATCTCTGACTTCTCTGACAGGAACAGTAAGGATCACCCACTAACACATACTTTCATACCTGTGCAGAGTGTGTGGAGAATACTGCTCTCTTATAAATGTGAGAAATGTGAATCCCTCTACCTAGAGTGGTATGGCCTCAGTAGAAATCCTGCTCTTAGGATTTTTTTATGTCCTGAGCCTGATGTTCCAGTAATGCAATTTTTGGTCTTAAAATTGTCCTTCTGTCCTTCCATCCTTCCAGAAAGCAGAGCAAATTACTGTTGAGTTAGGCCATTCAGAGCTCACTCAATCGACATGAAGGACAAAGGAAGGGAGTAAAGCCAGCACTGCATCTGTTTGCAAAGCGGACAAGTCAAAAAGGGAAAGCAAGCCAATCAAAAAGGCATCTCTGTCTCCTGCTGGAGTGAGTTGTGTGGCTCACAGCACCTGATAGCAAAATCCTGTAAAGCATGCAAGGCTGTGATAGGAGTTAAACATAGATTCATAGAATGGTTTGGATTGGAAGGGACCTTTAAAAATCATAGTAGTTTCGAACCCCTGCCTTGGGCAGGAACACCCTATACAAGACCAGATTGCTCAAGGCCTTATCTAACCTGGTTTTGAACATCTCCAAGAAAGGGACATCCACAGCCTCCCTGGGCAACCTGTTCTGATGTCTCACCACTCTTACTGTAAAGAATTTGTTTCTAATATGGAGTCTAAATCTACCCTACTCAAGCTTCAATCCATTCCCTCTAATCACTTAGAAGTCCTTGTAAGAAGTCCCTTCTGAGCTTTTTTTTGTAGGCCCACCCCTTCAGATACTGGAAGGCCTCTATAAGGTCTCCATGGAACCTTCTTTAGGCTGAACAGCCCCAACTCTCATAGCCTGTACCCACAGGAGAGATGCTCCAGCCCTCTGGTCATCATGATGACCCACCTCTGGACCCATGCCAGCCATCCAGTGTCCTCCTTATGCTGGGGGCACTAGAACTGTGCAGAGTGGGATCTTGCCAGAGCAGAATAGAGGTGAAGAATCACCTCCCTTGTCCTGCTAGGCAACACTTGTTTTGATGCAGCCCAGGACATAGTTGCCTTCTGGGCTACGAGAGCATATTGTCAGCTCATGTTGAGTGTTTTGTCAACTAGCAGCTCTAAGTCCTTGAGACTGCTCTTGAGCCACTCCTTGCCCAGGCTATATTTGTGCTTGGGATTTCCTTGACCCAGGTGCAGGACTTGTAGACTTAATGATATTGGCTTGTGCCCACCTGTCAAGCCTGTCCAAGTCCATCTAGATGGCATCCCTTCCATCCAGTGTGTCAAACAAACCATACAACTTGGTGTCATCTTACTGAGGGTGCACTTGATCCCACTGTCCAAATCGCTGACAAAGATGTTAAGCATGGGACAAGCTGTCTGAGAATGTACTTCTCCTGAGGAAAAAAAAAATGCTTTGAAGTTTCTCTTTTTTCTAAAAAGCAAAAGCTTTTAGAGGGCAGTACAGCAATTGTTTTGTAATAGATTAACACAGAGGATGATAATTAACTGTAGTGGACAGTCAAAGAAGAAAACAGTTCTGGCTTGTGAGTGGGGAAAGTGAAGCAGAATACTTTGGAATTTACCTCCAAAAAGTAAATTACCATGCTTACACGGAATTTGGAAGTAAAATAAAATTATTATTTACAAAAGCAGACTAAATTAAAAAGATAATAAACATACATATATACATGTACAACTGGACAATAGCCCAGCTACTCCCCAGACAGAGCCCAGGGGCTGTTGTCAGCTAAGACGATATTATCCCTTCCCGCTCCCAGTCAATGTTCTTACCAATAACCCAAACAGTGGTGAGAATAGTCAAGCAAAGTTCAGAGGAGTACAGAAGGAAAACAGGAAAAAAAAAAGAGGAAGAACAGACTGTAACTCCAAACAATATAAAATTTTTTTGACCAGTGATGGGATACAAACCCATGCCCCTGAAGAAGCTCATAGCTGAGAAAGAAAGTGATGCTTCATGTGGAACAAGCCTTTAATATTTGACTGGGATGCACTTTACTGTGCTAGATGAATTTGTCTTCCATACTGAAGAGTGCTTTGGAAACATATTTCTGTTACTACATCTGTACTGCGTTAGAACCAAGACTCTACTGAGTTTTAGAATAACCTAAGTGTTATAAGATCTGCATATTCGTGGCATCATTTTATCAAGTCCTGATCAAGTGCTGACAAAACTGCTGAGAATTCACCAACATTACTACAGACAGCGTCAACAGTCTTCACACTAAGGAATAGAAGGAATGGTACTATATATATCTAGCTGGATGCTGTCTCTGAAACAAGTACCTCTTCTTATGAGCCAGGAGCAGGACTGGCAGCAAGCCTAGCACAGAACACAGAATAGAAGCTTTCTGAAGTTATTTTTTTCTTGATAATAGAGTTCTGGATGAAATTTAAGCTTGATGATAAACTTTTTGTTGACGATAAATAGCTTTTCCCTAGAATTGGAAGTCTCCTGGCACTTCTAAAAGGGCTGTCACTTTGTTTTCCCCAGACACTTGTATTGTGTCGATCAGGAAAGGGAACTTGTGTATAGGAAAAAAATTTGTCTTCTGGGGCTAGAGGTAGAAGCCTCTGGTCTTTGTTTTGGGATTTCAGCTGATAAACTTTGAGAAAGATGTAGTGACTCTATGGCCTCGTGAAGTAGGGGCAATGGTAGTATAATGAGGCTGGAAATATTTTCCAATATGGCATAGTGCCATAAACAGCTTCCACGTTTCCCTTGAAAAAGCATGGTGCAAGTCCTGCTATTATGTGTGTTCTTTTATGTAAGCAATAATAGAATGGAATTCAGTTTCTTTCTAAAAGCTTGAGCCACTTAAAATACCTTCAGTCTCTTTTCCTACAGGCTCAGGAAAATGCTACAAGGGTAGAGTGTTCACTTAAAAAATTATCTTTTATGGTTTCATAGGTGAGAATTTTGGGGTTTAAGTAGTTAGCCATACTATGGTCTTGGGTTTTTTTGTGCTTTCAGATATTTTAATTTCACTATGTGGAAGCACCACTATGCTGACTTGCTACCTGTATTCAGAAAAGAACTTTAGCCTGCAGAAATAGACATACTAAACATTCATTTAGGATTTAATGATTTTTTTAAAATTTACTATTTGCATTTTATAGTTGTCACTGCAGATTCAGGATTTCTCTCTTCCTTTTAGAAAGCATAGTAGAAATGGAATGTGAAACAACTTACAATTAAATATATTTCCAACAGTCATTAATAAAGCACTCTCTGAAGAGTATTGTTTAAAATTATTGTTTTTTTAGGGGTGAGTTTGTTTGTTTTACAATGAAATATTGAGAGTTCTTGCTGCCTTCTGGTTTGGAATAGTTTTATTATAGTTACACAAGCAACTAAAATCTTACACAGATGCAAAACATCGCTGTAACATGTTGATTTTATATAATCCTTGTGAAAATGTTTGTGAGGATTCTTGTTTCTTTTTAATTCTATAAAATGAAGGATTTTCTTTTGAAGCAAATATAGCTGCAGGTGTGTTATGATATAGTACCCAATGATGTACACTTGATTAGGCACCTGTATTAAGTGCATTCTTTACCAACACAGGAATGCACTGCTGAGTTTTCTTCCAATATCTTTTAACTTTGATATGACTGTGATACAAGTAGCAAAACAGAAGCTCTTGTGAGGAACATTAAGATTCCATACTTTCCCCTGATCTTTTACATTCTGAAATTCAAAATGTCTAAGCTATCAGCCATCACCTCTGAAATTTAAAAAATATAAAGAAATACCCTCTATTAAGAGCCCACAGGTTGAACCAGGTGGTTTTTATTCAGTCTTACTAATATAGAAACCCGTGGAATGTCAACAATTTAAAATATCTCTAACATTTTTTTTAATGTATACTGGGCAACAGCTTTTATATCCTGTTCTTTCTTTTACATTATTTTATTTACTTTTCTGGTGAATACATTTATTGTTGCAGTTGCCATTGAACTTTTTGAAGAGAGTGGAAAATTGCCTCTTACAGTGGTTGTACAGAAAAAAGCTGCCTACTTAACTTTTGAAACTTTTTATCTCGTTTTTCTTTACCCTAATGCCTGTGGTTTTTGTTTGGTTTTTGTTTTCTCTAAACAAAAACTTAGTGCAGAGATGATGGGAAATTCAGAACTTGCTCCTGAAGTGGATGTAAATTCTTTGGATGCTCTGATTTCACAAAATGTGGTAGACCAGCTCCTCAGCAAATATATGTCAACACTTACTGTGAGTAATAACAATGCAAGAACATCTTCAGATGAGTTTATGGGTGCATTAGTGTCTCAGTGCAGTCTATTCAGCAGAGGAAACCAATGTGACGAATGTGAACTTGGTATCATTACTTCTATACATTTTCATATATTATGGGTAGCTTTGTTTATAAAGTTGTATTCAGGTGATTTTATAGATGTAAGTCAAGATGTTTCAAGGAATACATTATGTTTTACAGATGGATATTTTATTAGAAAATAAGTAATTCCACTGTTTATATATCTAAATTCATTATCATAATACATGAGGTTTTAGTGGATTTAAAAAGCCACCACGTGCAGCTTGATCTCTACAGTTACTGTGTTGATACTTGATACATATGTGACCTTTTCAATGAGGGTGTTCCTGTTGGCCAGTTTGATTCTTTTCTCATGCATGTTGACTATATAAGCATAACTTCTTTTTTGTGGATGCCATCTTGAGTGCATGTTAAGTATAAAGACACTGTTTCCTGCTTATCGTAAGGTTCACTGGAAATTGGTCAGCTACATGGCAAAGGTGTCAGTATGTAATTGTCAGATTTTTTTTAATGTATTTTTCTTTAAAGATCCACTATTGATTGCCTAAAAGTGGATATTGGAACTTTGAACTTGCTGCTCTTTACTAGCTGACTTGCAAATATGTCTGTGCTACCTGTGCTGTGCAAGTAGTCAGAAAACTGGTTCAATCAGGCTTTAAAAACTTGTTCTAATGTCTGCTTGCTGTACAATGTGCTTGTCGGATGGGAGGAGAGCCAGCTATTGTATCTCCATTGCTATTTTCCACAGCACTTGAGTTCTAAGAAACACAACTCAATGTAATCTTGTGTTTTTTTTGTCCCCAGTGGTAACAAGCATCAGTTTCCTAAAATGTAGGTAAAAGGAGCTACAAGCAGATATGTGCTTTTTTGCCTTACACTAATTATTACCCTATTTTTTTTTTTAATTGTTGAAAAACTCAGTTTGAAACCTAAAGCTTGAGGCTTAATGAAGTTAGCAAATGTGTTGATTCTGGCTTGCTCTTTGTTTGGAGCTCTCTCCTTCTACAGTATGCCTAAGCTTGGTTCACATTACATCATTAGTTTGACAAAGGCCAATACTGATAATGTACATTTTAATTTCTTTATCTTGCCTGTATCCTGTAGGCATAACAAAGTGTTCAACATTGTCTGCCACTTTGCCACTCTCTGTTGTGGAATGAGCGCTAGTCCAAATAGTCTAGTGGTGGTTTGGGTTCTGTTAAACTAAAAAAAAAAAACAAAACTTTAATTTTTCTTGGTTGCTTTATTTAATGTAGTCTAATATCATTGGCTGGCTGCGGAAAGCACTGGAGACAGATAAAAAAGACTGGATAAAAGAAACTGAACCTGAAGCAGATCAAGATGGGTACTATCAGACTACACTACCAGCTATTGTTTTTCAGGTATAAGAGAACTTGCTTATGGTAGGAAATGTAAAGAAGCAGTATGTGAATTCAGGGGAACAGAGGGATGGGACTGGAGAAAACAGACTGCCTGGAGTGCCATTGTTTCTATATTTATTAAGTATTGGGTTGTTTTTCCTGTGGAGACCTTAGTTGGAAGGGTTGTTTTTTTTCAGGGTTCTTTTTGCCTTTTTCACTTAGAATGTTTTTTCTCAGTCTATTTAGTTGACATTTTTATTTAGTTAACTGCTTTTACTTGAGTCTCTTCATGTAAACTTGTAGTATAAGACTACCAGATGACATGTTTTTGAGTTATTAGAACATTGTCAATATGGTGCTGAGATAGGCCTGTATTTGTTCATATAAACTATTCATTATACAAGCACCTTACTACTGGAAAGAAAAGTTCTGTTGTAGGTCAAAAATATTGCTGTTTAAACACTACTTTAGTTGACATGAATGCCTGTCCAAATTATTAAATAGCCTCAAAACAGGAAAGATAATGCTGTTGTTATTATTAAAAAAAAAAGGCCCCAAAAAGCCAAACCTGCACCACCCTGTTGGTGGTAGTAGAAATGGAAAGTTTTCAAAGTGATCTTTATCAGCCAGAAAAATGTCAGCACATTATGCTCATTTTCTAATCTTTCTTTATAAATATTGTGTTAGGTGCTTTCAGTGACAGATAGATGGTCTCTTCCTGCATGTGTTTCCTGCCTTTTTTTTTTGGCCTGCCTTTATACCAGGATTCCTTCTACTTTTTTTTTCACATTAATATTAGTGCCAAGGTTGACTTCATCTAATCCTTTTCAGAAAGTGTATGATGTCAAAGAAACCAGTGGCTGACTGGCCCTAGTGTTGTGCTGTCAAAGGCTGCAGTGTTTGAGATTTGTGTAACAGTGAAACTTTACAGTCACCTCAGCATAAGAGCAGCTCATGTTGCTGCCTGGCTTCATACCCTTCCTTTCCTGTCCCTCTGCTCTCATATTTGCTTCCTTTTAGGGCGCCTAAAGTTTAGATGTCCCTTCTACTTCAATAGTGTGAACTTTACTGTTTTCATGTATGGCAAAAGCAAAGCAATTTGAGTTGTAAGTTTGTGCGTTATTAGCTGCAGGAACTGGCCCAGGAACTTTGATCCACTGTAAAACCAGATTCCTGCTGAATTAGAAATGTGAAGTTCTCTTTTATGGAAGACAGAGTGCAACAGTTTGCAGTCTCAGAAGAAAAGTGCAGCATACATGAAAGATTGTCAATCTGTTCATTAAACTCAAGGAAATGGTGATTTTTTTTTTTTGTGGTTGGTTGTTCATTTACTCAGCAGCAGTTGCCTGGGCTTGCTTAAAAAACCAAAGGCAATAACAAACAGGACAAAACAAAAAAAAAAAGCATGTGCAGAGATAGTGCTAGCGAGAATCTCCAGCAAGACAGGAGTTTTGTCTTTGGTTTACCACTGGTAAAGGGCTTTCTTTGTAACTGAACTATCTTTAACCTAGATGTTTGAGCAGAATCTTCAGGTGGCTGCTCAGATAAATGAAGAGTTGAAAACAAAGGTACTCCTTCTATGTCTTCAACAAATGAACTCATTTCTAACCAGGTAAGATAATTTCAAAAATACAAATGCTTAATCCTGCTTCAGCCACTTTTTGTTCCACAGTTCAAATACTTATTTCTCCTGTGGATGTTTCTTTATTGCTTGGTCTTTCTCCCGTCATATTCATGCCAACCAAGCTTTTCTTCCCTTTTATTGTTTTCTTCCTCCTTGATCCAGTTTCACAACAGAAGTTGTTCTTTGCTGCTGAATGGCACTTTCACTTCCTCTCTACAAATGGTTTTAATTTGTGAGTCAGTTCTGCTGTCTTTTTTTTTAATACATCAAAATTTTATCTCATTCACTTAAAGACAGAAAACACCTCCTTGGTTGGATTCTGCCCAGAACAGAGAGGCTAAACATCACATGAGCAGCAAGTCCTTCATTAAAATACTTCAAAATGCTTGGCAGACCCTTATGGAGCATTTGATCCTATAGGCACACTTAAGCTATTTCACATTTCTGTTAGCTTAATGCCATTCTTTGTATATGCTACAGGTACAAAGATGAAGCACAGTTGTATAAAGAGGAACATCTTAAAAATCGTCAGTATCCTCAGTGCTACGTTCAATACATGATTGCAGTCATCAATAACTGTCAAACCTTCAAGTAAGTCTGAATAGTCTTGTATTGTGAGGAAAAATTACATACTGATATCTCATTTGTAACACTATATGGTCCCAGCATACATATGTTCCCAGCAAAGAGTTTCAGTTAAGACGGTTTAGCTGACTAAACAAAGACAGCAAATTTAGGTATGTTACTGTTTTAAAAGGCAGATACTGTAATTACTCTTGCCTTCAGCAAGCCAAGCCATTGCACTCCACTAGTGAACATTCACTTGTTATTCTAAGAATTTTGTTGCCAGAGAATAATTTATCTTTGCTGTGTGGTTTAATCCCAGCTGGCAACTGAACACCACACAGCTGCTTCCTTGCTCCACCCCACAGCAGGGTGGAGTAGGGGAAAAGAATTGGAAAGGTAAAATTGAGAAAACTCAGGGGTTGAGATAAGAATAGTTAAACAAATGAAATAAAATCATCATAATAAATTGTAATGGAAAAAAAAAAACAGCCAAGAAAGACAAGTGATGCAAATGAAAAACAACTGCTTACCATCAACTAACTGATGCCTAGCCTGTGCCCAAGCAGCAGCCCCCACCCACTTTTCTCCCTGGTTTGTATGCTGAGCATGATGCCATATGGTAGAAAATATCCCTTTGGGCAGCTGGGGCAGCTTTCCCAGCTGTCTTCTCACAGCTTGTCATGCACCCCTAGTCTATTTGCTGGTGGGGCAGTGTGAAAAGACCCTGAATCTGTGTAAGCACTGCTCAGCAATAACAAAAAATATCTCTGTTATCAGCCAAACCACAACCCCATACTATCTATTGTGAAGAAAATTAACTCTGTCCTAGCCAAAACCAGCACAATCATCAACTTCAAGAATTTTGAAAAAGTCTTTTCACTTAGTTTGTCTGGGGCCTGCCATCTTCTCTTACATTTCATCCCTCACAGTTCCCCTTGAAGCAGCGTGATCACGGTGAACTGAAGCAAAGGTAGAGCTTGCTCTATTAAGTGTATAAAAACAGGAGAAAGAAATCCTCATTGCTCATGTTTCAGTTTTCAGCATTCCAGCCCTGTATTTATCTAGATCTGCTGCTGCTTTCAAATCTGTTAATCATTATTAGTTTGTTACCAGAATACAAGTAATTTAGGCTGATTAAAATTATGCTGGAGAGTAAATTAAGGCTTCAAAGGCATGTAGCAGGTGTTATTTCCTCCTGCAACAATAAGACTGTCTCATATGTCTCTTTCCATGTGCGCGGTCTGGAAATTAGTAGCGATGCAATGGTGCATCTTTGGATGATGACAAGCATTGTTATTTGTCACAGAGAATCTATAATCAGTCTGAAAAGAAAATACTTGAAAATTGACATGGAAGACACACTGTCAAGCAGTCATACAAACATGGATGCAGTTTTAGACATCATTGCCAAAGAAGGATGCTCTAGCCTGCTAGATGAAGTCTTCATGGATTTAGAGGTTAGAACTTTTTTTACTGAAACCCTCAAAACCCAGAACTATTTTGTACAGAAAAATAACTCAGGAATAAGGTAGTTAATGAAGCCTTTTCTTTTGATAAACATACTTTATACTTGGTGTGTTAGTAAAATGCCGGTAAACATCAGTATTGTTCTTCACTGGTACAGTTTGCATATAGGAGGCTGAAAGGTTGCTTGATTTCTGCTTCCAAGGATTACTTCAGGCAAGTGCTTTCTATATAGTGAATTTTTTCTAGCAGACTGTATTTAGTCTTATGTAATTGAGTTTTAAGAATTATTTGGGAAACTACTCCTGATATTGTCATCTTTGTACAGATGTGGTACACCTATAATTAATGCGGTTAATTGACTATAAAGGCAAGCCCTTTTTGACCATGTTTGAGAATTCTAGCTGCTTATATAGAATCCTTCAGGGAGAAAAAAATAATTCATTACTAAAAAGAAATTGGGAGTATAGGGAGAGAGGCACAGAAATTGGAGAAATGACAAGGGTGAAGAAAGATGCTCTTAGGACTTGTTAGGTTTGTAATACTATTTTGAACTAATGTAAACTCCTTGAATGACTTTCATTAAGAAAGATAGGAGAGCAGTGTTTATTTTAAACTTGGACCTCTTAAGCAAAACCTTACTTTCTCATGAACTATGCTCATTGGTTATGAGAAGACACTCCATCTGCTCTAACAACTGTTCTTTCAAATGCATTAACTTCAAGCTTTGTGTCACTATTATAATTTAGAAAATACCATACTCTAAGATATATTTTTTTCCTTTGGGGAGAACAAAACCAGATGGGTATGTAGGTGTAGAGAATACTTCTGAAAAAGGAGGAAAGCATATAGGCCACAAAATCTGGTACAGGCCCAGCAACTTTGTGGGCCCATCAGAGGAACAACTGAGTTCCTAAAGCCATTAAAAAAATCAAGCATGAAGTTGTATTACCAAAGCAGTTTAAACGTGTTTCATATTTAGAATTGGAATTGTCAGCACTTAAGCTAGTTTTCTCCTTGGAACTTCATTTTTTGTTTAGCATACATGTAGAAGTAGAGAACATAATGAAGGATTTTAGAGAACTCATGTTGAAAAATCACTCATGTTAGCGTAATTGGTTTGCATACACCCAGTATGTGTGTCAGCATAGCATTTTATGGCAACTGTCAATTCTGACAACTGATCACATCATTTTCCTGTGCTAACTGCATGTTCCTTCTGAAGGAGTGTAGTTTAGAAATGTATGACACCTAAAATTGTGACCTGGGCTTTTTTCACTTGTAACTGCACTCATATGATGAAACTGTCAAAAATGTGTTCTGATGAATTGTTTTGTTAACTTCTCAGCCACATCTCAATGAGCTGATGACAAAGAAGTGGTTGATGGGGTCTAATGCAGTAGGGACTATCTGTGTCACTGTGGAGGATTATTTCAATGACTTTGCAAGAATAAAAAAGCCTTACAAAAAGGTGGGTGCAAAATACTCCATGATACCTCACTGATGTACTCTGAATATTGTGTTGGTTTGGAATTTCTGAACACGGAATGGAATTCAGAATTGGAATACAGAAATTTGAAGTGGTTCATTACTGGAAACTAAAAAAAAAATGTGCAAAATCATGCTGCAGAACTCCAAATTTCTCTCTCTTTTTTTTTAGATTTTATTCATAATTATATAATATTGCCAAAGACAGATCAGAGATGCAAGATTTGGTCCAGAAAATACATGGACGTGTTACTAGATTGGATTCTTACTAGCTTATATTTTTCTGCCTCTCCCTAGAAGTTTGTAGTGAGATAAAATTTACTCTTCTGAAACTAGTTCTGCTGGCCTGTTGGTACCTTTTCATAAATGCTGCCATGGTCTAGTTGACTGGATAGGGCTGGGGGATAGGTTGGACTGGATGATCTTGGAGGTCTATTCCAACCTGGTTGATTCTATGATTCTAGCTATAATATGTACAGTGTACTAGAGGTTTTGTCATGTGTATGAGTAATCATAAAGTTGTTTTGCTTGGGAAAGACTGCTGAGATCAAGTCAACCCACTGACCTGGCACCTTGAGACATGGTTTAATGACCACGGTAGTGTTATGTCCACATGTTTCTTGAACACCTCCAGGGACAGTGAATTCACCCCCTCCCCAGGCAACCTATTCTAATACCTGACCAGTCTTTTGATAAAGAAATACGTATTTTCTGTCCAGAAAAAATATATTAAAAGTTAGGTTTGTCCTAGAATTAGTCTGTATTTGTGGAACAGCTTTCTTTCCCAGATTTGGCTGTTACAGTGAGCTTCTTCAAGTGTTAATACTAATCTCTGCAATCACATGTTTTATCCTGTAGCATTTATTGCCACCTTCTGGAGAAGTTAATAAACACCTTTTTTTGACATTCATCATAGCTGCTATTATACTATCTCCCAGCATAAAAAAATCTGTCACACAAGGCAGCGCATGTTCTGGCACTGCATGGAACCTGCTTTTGTTTCCCTGGTTTGGGATGGGCTTTTTTTCTGATTTTAACCCTCTGTTGAAAATTCAATTTTTAGAAGCTACACAAACCTGCAAAAAGACTATAGCCCAGTGGGAAGGACCCTCTTCTGGAACAGAGAGCATCTGGATCTTGCAGTCATTTTCCTTTGCTGCTTTCTCTGTGTAAAGCGAATGCCCTGTCATTATACTGCTGGGTCTTTGGAGTCCTGTTTTTCTCAGTTGTAGTAGAGTTATTCCTCACTCACTTTTCAGTGGGGTGGAAAAAGTAGGGAGTAAAACAGAAAGATCAAAGTTGAACTAGAGCTCAATCTGGCCAGTGTCATTAAAGGTAATAAAAAGGGCTTTTATAAATATGTTAACAGTAAAAGAAGAGCTAGGGAGACTCTTCACGCACTACCAAAGACAAGGAAAATGCTGAGCTGCAGATCAGCTCTTTTGCCTCAGTCAGTAGCATCAGTTGGTCCATGAGGGTTCAGCCCCTGGAACTGGGAGACAGGGATGGAGAGCAAAAAGCTGCCACCACAATCCAGGAAGAAATGATCAGTGTCCTGTTGTGCCATGCCTATGGAATCAGAGGGGATCCACCCAAGGGTACTTAACAGAGATGGCAGATGTGCTTACCAGGCCACCCACCATTGTTTGTCAGCAGTCCTGGTGAACTGGGGAGGTCCACATCTCGGGCATTGTGTTTAATTCTGGGCCTCTCACTTCAAGAGGAACATTGATGTTCTAGAGCATGTTCAGAGAAGGGCAACGAGGCTGGCGAAGGGCCTGGAGCACATGGCCTCTGAGGAGTGTCTGAGGGAGCTGGGGTTGTTCAGTCTGGAGAAGAGAAGGCTTAGGGGAGATCTCGCTGCTCTCTACAGCTCGTGAAGGGATGTTGGAGTGAGGAGGGTGCAGCCTGTTCTCCTTGGTGGAGGAAATGGTTTCCAGGGAAGGTTCAGGCTGGATGCTAGGAAATACTTGATACTTCTTAACAAAGGCAGTGGTGGAGTCACAGTTCTGGAGGTGTTTAAGCAGGCTGTGGGCCTGGTGCTCAAGGACATGTTTAATGTTGACCCGTTGGTGCTGGGCTAAAGATTGGCCTGGATGATCTTAGAGGTCTTGTCCAACCAGATGTTTTCTGTCATTCTATGGGTCACATATATCAGGGTCCTACAGTCTGTTCTGTGCAGTCGATTGTTCTCTAGGTAATTGGCATATAGTGCGTTGTGTGAAACATACCAATGCAAAAGAAGCCATCCCTGAACAACCAATGAACTCTGTTATTGCTGTAGTCCTAAGACCAGGACTTCTTTTTTTACATTTTTCTGTTTTCTCTCCTGAAACCTTCTCTAAAAGTTCGACTGAAGACCATATTGATTGAGAGTAAAACTTGATACATACTAATAAAGTACCATTAAAAGTTTGACTACCTGTGATGCAGGTTTTTTTCTTAATTGTAGCTTTGCCACCATTCTTAGGAAACAAACAAAAAAAGGCCAACAAACAACACCTAATGACATGTGGAATCCTAACATTGGAGTTGAAAAAACATGTGAAGGATTTGGGTTGGCTTTTTTTGTTTTATTCTTTATTTCCAAACCTAAGCATTGTTCTTGTGTCACTGTCATATGCTTCATTTAGTCACCAGTAGCTATTTTCTATAAAAAGACAAGTGCACAACAGCAAATCAGTCAGGGAAGATCTGAAAAAGTGATTGCTGCTGGCTCTCCAGGCTTCCCTCCAGACTAAACCTGGAGCACAGATAACATAAGCTAGATTTGCAGTGCTTTGTGCAATGTACTGGAGTTCTCCAGCAGAAGCCTGTCTAATGGCTGATTATCCCTTGACCAGATAGAAAGAGCAAGGCCAAGCACAAGTCTCTTCAAAAGATGCCCAGATGAATCATTTCATGTTTGTTCTTCTACCTTTGGTGCTCCTCAGAATAATCCAGGCATCACTGTGTTGTTTCACTTTCTTATAATTGGCACATCATTTTCGGTAGGGAAAGATAGATTTTTGTTTGTTAGCTTTGTGAAACATAAAGTTACTCAAAAAATGTAGTTAGCAGAAACTGTACACTGGTGATTTAAGTGCAAATACACATTTCAAAGCCTACTAATTGTGCAATGACTGCAAATAATGGCTGCATTTGCAGGTATCACTGCCATAGTCCACCACCTTTCTCTTTTCTTTCAGACAATGACTATTGAGGCCCATCGCAGAGTGGTTGTGGAATACATCAGAGCAATCATGTTAAAACGTATATCTTTCAAGAATGCAGAAGAGAGAAAAGAGGGTGCAGAAAGAATGATCAAAGAAGCAGAACAGTTCAGATTTCTGTTTAAGAAGCTTGCAGCTGTAAGTGCTTGTTTTGAGTAATGCTGTTAACCTGATAATTTAGAAGAAACCACAGGTTTACTGCTTGGGGGAGAATGGCTAAAGTTAGATCCTTGTGTCTTCAGAATGTTGGGTGACTTGCGAATGTCAAGGATGACAGATGATGTGTAGACGTTTGCTGAACACACAGAGATCTGCTGCTAAACTTCCTGAGTGATGATTTCTACTGCTTTGTGTTTATAAGGCTCTCTGCAGCTGAGTATTTGAATGGCCTTACACAGACAGGAATTCATAGTAGTAAGTGAATGAAATAAACCAGTTGTTTTAGGAAGAAAGAAAAACAACTGAAAAACATTTGGGCTTTGCCCTTTCTTCTAGCTAGGAAAAGCAATACTGCCTCAGCAGTGACTTATTACCAAGGTGTAGTCAGTTAGAATTAACAAGTATGTTGTCCTCATTTGAAGTGCAGTAAAAAGAGGAAAAAACCAGGCCAAACCCAGTATTTGAGAAAGATTGTACAAGATAAGCCTAAAATGATTTTTTTTTTTTTTAATACACAAGGAGGGGGTACCTGCCATAAAGTTCCTAGGGCCAGCAGATGACAAAACTCAAAAAGAATGCAGAGAATGAGAAAGGCTGAAAAACTAGGAGAGGGGGAAGGGGCAGCATTCGTCTCTGCTCACTGTGGAAGATGGAGCAACTCTTGTATCAGAGCCTTTCACTGTGTAGGATTCACTGTAAGGTCTGTTTCAGATTAAGGCATCAATAAAAGATCATGTAATCAATGAAATGAACAATGTCAGATTAGCAAGACCAGATGACCTGGAACCAAGAGCACCAACACAGTCCAGAGGTTAAGTAGGTATTACAGTTCAGTTGATCAGTTGCTGAAAGCTGCCTTGGTGGCCAGATTGGAGGAAAGCTAATGCAGGTCCAGTTTTAAGTAATGTTTTGGAAGAGATCTGGCTTTCAGATCAGTTATTCCTTAAGTTTATGCTGGCAAAATAGGAAGAGTCAGGTTAGAATGCATCACCATGTGGATAAATACAAGATAGTTTGTAAGACAGGAATTTATTTTCTGATATCCTGAGGGTAGGTCTCTGGATGACTATGAACAGGGAAAGAAGAGGTTTATGGTAGCAATTCACAAATACATTGTTTTCTTAATGTCTGAAATTTCATCTCTTTGAGGAATTAAAGATCACTATTGAAAAAAAACACTAATTAAAGGATTGTTTATAGATATTGAGAGGGTTGCTTTTGCTCTAAGAATATTTTTGTTTGTTTGTTTTTAACTTTTCATCTTTCAGGGCTCTGGAGAGGACACTGAAGGACTCTGTGACATCATTGAAGCCATTGCAGAGGTTATCAAGCTAACTGATCCTTCACTGCTCTATCTGGAAGTTTCAACTTTAGTCAGTAAATACCCAGATATCAGGTAATTCTCTTGGCCCTCGAAGTTAAAACACAGATAAATAACACTACAGTTTCTGTGTACTCTTGGGTGAGTTCTAAAACAATGTGTGAATGTGTTTATAATTCTCAGAGTGTAGCCACTTTTATACTAGTATTATTTTTCATGAGAAATGTATGTGAGCTGAAATAGGAGGTATATATACTTAAATACTCAGTGGTACAGCCAAGGAATAATGAAAACACTTCTGTGTTTTGGGAGGATAAAACGTGTTTTAGTGTCCTAAGTGCAGCCAAAATAGCACTTTGAGCTCTAAAATCCTGTTCCAACTAGATATGAGTAAGACTTGAAGTACATGCTGAAACTGAGTGAAGGGATTGCCAGCTGAGTGATATTTCTGACAAAGGCTTGCTTGTGCAGAGTTTGCTACTAACGCCGGTTGTACATTTTCCTTTGGCAGGGATGACCACATTGCAGCTTTGCTGACAGTGAGAGGTGATGCCAGCAGAGATATGAAGCAGACTATCATAGAGACTTTGGATCAAGGTCCAAGCCAGCCAAATCCAAATTATGTGCCAATTTTTAAAGAAATTACAGTTCCTACTCTAACTGTGCCAAAACTTCTTAAGTAACTGACAGCTCTGTGTGTCATTACTGGTCTGGGATCAACAGAAGTATCTGCAGACAAATTTGGCAGTGCTGTTTCCAGTAAAGTTCAGTATACACTGACATTTGCTAGGTGTGTTTCTTTCTAAAGACCTGGATGTGGGAAAATGTAATTTTCTGAAAGAGATAGATGTGAAGGCTGTGTATGAAGAATGAAGCTTCTGCTGGCCAGGGAGTTTTTTTAGTGACCCATTTGTTACAGCTGTTTTTGCTGTCAGCAAATACATTTTCCTCATGGAGTATGTTTGCACGATGCACTGTGATGCTGTATATTTATACCCAAAACAAGAGTTGTGTAAGTGCCAGATATACTAACGTAACATTGCTTACAATACCTTTAGAACTGTCTTTATAACACAGAAGCACAAAGTGGTTTGGGTTGGGAAGGACCTCTGAAGATCACCTAGTCCAACACCCAGTGTTGCATTGGATTTCTACCATCCACATACTCCACACCTCTGGACTTCTGCAGAAATGGTGAACAGAGGGATTTAAAATCTCAATCTGTATATGGCACTGCATTGAGCATTTATTAACATCTTCAATCCACTACCACATTATATTTTGTGTATGTACTTACTTTGGTGTAAAATAGTTTATTGCAGAAAACTTAATTATTAAATCAGTTTCCTGAAAGGGACTGAATGAAATTGCTATCATGCAATTTGATTATAGGGCAAATAAAGACACATGAGGTACAATTTTCTTTATTGATTTAGTAAAAGAGCACATAGAGCACCACATGTTCAGTTAAACCACTGCTACCTTTGGCTATGTCTTCTTTGCATCCTTATAAATTTACAGTGGACTTAAAACTTTTTTGTTGTTGTTTGAAGTGTGAATAAACTCTGGATTTAATAATTTTCTGGAATTTCGAGATAACTGATTTTTATTTCCACAGTATTTTCAGGTCAGTGCATGAACCTAGTTTCCAGTGTTACCTGTTCAAAGTATGAACTATTACTAGAAGATTATGAATTTAAAATGTGACGAAGTGTCCTTTAGTGAAGCCGTTCTTTGTTAGTGGTCAGACCTCCTCACTCCGGAGGAGGTAGGTGCAGGGTCAGCAGTTTAAACAAGTATAAAGCAGGGATGGTGGCTTTTGCACTGACAGATGCAGTGTCCCCCCAAAGGACAAGGACGGTGCATTAGAGCATTAACTCCGTTTCTTTGTACCTGAGGAGTTCAGTGAGGTCTGGAGGCGCTCCAGGTCATATGGGACCTCATACTTCCTAGAAATTGCAGGCAGGGGGAAGGGAATTAGGTTTTCTGAGGGTTATGTTCAGCCCTAATTTGAGAACTCTTGAGCTAACGGGCTGCTTTGCCTTGTACTTCACTTTCAATGTTGCTTCACTTTGGCCAAGGGAATCGATTCATGGGTTTCGTTCCGCCCGAGGCCCCCTTCTTGCTCTGCAGCACTAACCCTCTATGTCTTGGAAGTTAAACTTCATGACAAATGAGCTTCCCTGAAGGCAGGAGATCGCTAAGCCTGTCCCTGCCTGCCAGAGAACGGTGGCAGCGGGGGCAGGGTGCCCTCGCAAAACCCCCACAGTGCGTGACAGCGTGTGGGGCAGCGTCATTAACTAGGGAGTGTGGATGCTTGCCCTCCCCGTTGAGTCACAGCCACTGGCCCTGGGCAGCGGCCCGTTACCGCAGCCTCCGCCCGCTGTCCCGGCAGCCCTTACCTCGCCCTCCGTCAGGCTCGCAAGGAGGAGCTCGCAAGACTCCCGTTGGGAAGTAACAGGGCTCACCGCCCACCGTGAGTGCTACGGCGGGGGCGAGACTCGCCTCCTCCCGTCCCCGCCCCGCAGCCGCCGCCGTGGCAGCGGGCAGGCGCCGCCGCTTCGCCCGGGATTCCCCGGGGCGGGGCCCGTGCGCCCGTCCGGCTGCTGACGTCAGAGGCCGCGCAGCGTCAGGCGGCCGGTGCCGGAAGCGCGGGGAGGAAGCACCGGGCTGCCCGGCGGCGGGGCCATGGCAGCAGGCTACCAGTACAGGCCCAACGGCGGCGCCGGCGCCGCACTGCCTGATCCCTCCTTCCTGTGGAACGTCTTCCAGAGGTGAGGCCACCGATACGGTCCGCTCCGCGCCAACCGGGGCGCCTGGCGCGGCGACTAACCGCTGTGAGGAGGGGGTCGCGGGGTCTCCTCCCGCCGGGCCCCGCTGGGCCGAGCCACCCCTACCGCGACACCGGGCCTTCCTCGGGCCGCAGTGCCGAGACCTGCTGGGCGGCCGGGCCGCGCCCTCCCGGGTCTGCCGCTGCCCGGAATGGCACCGGGAGGGAACTGGCGCTGGGAGGTGCCCGGACACCGGCAGTGGCTACGGTGATTCCGTCAGCGGCCTGGGAGCCAGCGCGGGGTTTGTCTGGCTTAGGCCTGGCTCAGCGGCTGTAGGAGTGAAGCCGTTCCGGTAGGAGTAATCCGAGGGGGAGCTTTAGGAGAACCTCGAGGAGGAGGAGGAGGAGTAAGTACGGCTGTGATTTAGCGCAGCAAGGGAGGGGGAACTAATGGGAACGAGAAGGTAACCTTGAAAAGGCTGCAGTCCCTTTTGATCTGGGGATCCAGAAGTACATTGTGAAGCCTGGAAGCTCGGTGTAGCGGTACAGGAAGGCTTGTAAAAAGGAGTCCGATAAATGCTTAATGGGAAACTTAAGCCAACAAATGTTCTGACTGCATTTGTGGCAGGAAAGCACGAGAGTTAGCAAGGCCTTGTTAAATAACACAGTCGAGACAATGGTAGGAAAGAAGCTAAAGGAGTTCTTGACGTTTGTGTCACATCGAGGAAACCAGGAGGTTCTTACGTTGGATCCATTTTTATGGTAGGTGTGTCAGAGGATCCCTCCTGACTGAAATGACAGCATGAAGAGGTTAAGGAGTAGACAAACAGTAACGAGTTGCTAAAACTGGTTGGTATTTGCTTAGTAACTCGCCAGTGACTCAGGAATGTGGCAGCTCGCTTAGCTTTTCACAGAGCTACTTCACCGGAGAACTTGGAGGAGGCATGCACGATTCCTGTGTTCATGATGCATTTTGGTGCAAATACCATCTTAGCGCTTAGTAGCAGCTCATAGAAGGTAAAAAAAATGTTCAGAATACCTAGAAAAGAAAAGGAGAGTAAAAAAGAAGAGTACCTCTGGGTTTTATTATCATCTGTGCAACTTAGGCTTGGGAATTGAGTGTTACCTGTGGTTTATGTAAGTTTTGAGGTGGGTGTGTCATTCAGGAGAATGTACTGAAAATGTATAGAAAAAGATAGCAAAGACTAAATGAAGCAAAACTTAGTTTCTGTAGAGGGATCAGCTGAGCAGGGCTCAGCCTGGAATGGTAGCAAGAGGAGAAATGAAAACTGTCAGAGGTAAGGGGAAGATCCTTGTATGAAATGGAAGGAAGTCACCACCATTGCAGACATCCTTTGAAAGAAGATATGATCCTGCTCTGTTTGAGTAGAAAATGCTTACCTATTAATTTTGGGATAGAACTCTGTTCTTTGAGGCAGTAGACTCTGAAGGCTCGGTGGAAGCTGGCATCTGTCTGTGCCTGCTCTATTTGGGTAGAAAATACTTACCTATTAATTTTGGGATAGAACTCTGTTCTTTGAGGCAGTAGACTCTGAAGGCTCGGTGGAAGCTGGCATCTGTCTGTGCCTGCTCTGTTTGGGTAGAAAATACTCACCTATTGATTTTGGGATAGAACTCTGTTCTTTGAGGCAGTAGACTCTGAAGGCTCGGTGGAAGCTGGCACCTGTCTGTGTCTGCTCTATTTGGGTAGAAAATACTTACCTATTAATTTTGGGATAGAACTCTGTTCTTTGAGGCAATAGACTGTGAAGGCTCAGTGGAAGCTGGCACCTGTCTGTGCGTTTTCACTTTTTGAAACCACGTGAAAGGGGTCAGGGCCCTGCACTTGATTCTTTCAGTGCTTCACACTGCTTACATTAGTGCCTTTCTCTCCAGTGCCAACATCTCATGGAAAGAACCAGGTGCCAAACTTGGGTCTCCAGTCTGGTAGCCGAATGGCTTACTGCTGTGACAGGAGGCATTTTGTGGCTTTAACCAGCACGGTGTGCTCTGTACCTCCTATTTAAAAATAAATAAACACAAATACTTTCTTGTGTGGACCATGCTCCTGGCTGGTTTATTGCCAGTGTGTCTTTTTGTGTCTCTTCACTCCAAAGTACATCTTGCAGTTTTCTCTGTACCTTGTGTCATGCCCCAGAATGTCTGGTCAGTCTGAATGAAGCAGTAACTGTCAATGGGTTAGCAAGAGAAATGCAATTAGTGACTTTTCAGGAAAGAATAATCTTACCCGGTGAGCAAGAAGTCTTCTGTAAGTGCAACCAGGTAATTTCAATTATGTAAAGCTTGTCACTGTTTTTTTCCCTTTTTTTCCCAGGGTTGATAAAGATAGAAGTGGAATAATATCTGATAATGAGCTTCAGCAGGCATTATCCAATGGTAAGTCAGTAGATGATCAATGAAGGTAGTTAATAGTAAACTTAATGTTACATTTCATGTGAGACTGCTTGCTTGATGCCATAATTCGTTCTGTGAGGTGGGAATGTTCCTACCACCAATTAATACTACTTAATCTACATTAAAAGGCTGAGAGAAAACAATGGACAACTCCTCATTTTATTTTATTGATGTAAGTTTGTGGTTTTTTTGCTGAGCACTTTGTTCCTGGGTATTCTTTTTAATTTCAAGAGAAGGTTTCTGGGTTTGGTGCCCATTTGTAATGGTGCATTACAAACTGAGTACCTGTTGTAAACATTACTGATTTGTATTCTGGGAAATGAAGACATCCACATCTCTTCATGTTTCCTAGGAAGCAGAGCTGGGGAAAAAATAAACTGTGATTTATATATTCCTCTCTCATATTTCTATACCTTTATTTTAGCCAAGGTCAGTGTGTAAGCTGTACAGAGATCAGCTGTTTGCAACCAGACATTTTACTGCACATAAAAACTTTTCTTGCAGTATGATGCAGCAATTGAAGATGGAAATTTTAAGGTTTTTTATTTTTTTTTCCCCACATGGGGCATGTTTAGGCTTTTTTTGCCTAATGAAGTTGAAAGATGTTCTCTAAATCTAATACTAAACCTTTTTGTTAGTCTGTGAGTTCCCTGTCATAATATTTAAAGAGTTACCAGGGTATGGTCAGGTAACTCATGGAAGCAAAACAAAAACCAAAAATATTTTTCCAGTAGCCTATTTTTACTTTCCTCTAGTGACTTAGGATGGGTGGGGTTGTACTTTGTGGAGGGTGTTACTTTTCCACTTAAAAATCTGAAGAAGTGCATACTGAATCTGTTTGTGCATCTTTGAGTCCATATCAAGCTCCCCTTCTCCCAAGGTTTAATTCATTCATCCTTCCTGTGCTTTGTGACTGGGAGCTTAAACTGATGGGAGCTACAGTGCACAGAGGCTGAACAGCTCCTTTTTATCTCTAGCCACCTGGCTTGAAATACATTTGGATGGCTCTGTTAAGTTGTGGTCTTTTAACTACATTTGCTGGAATATATGTTTAATGATATATGGCTTTTAATTTATCAGGTATGTTGTAGCTGCTGCACCTGACCCATAACTATTGAGTAACAACTTGAGCAAAAGCTCAGTTAAATTAAGTCACTCTTTTGTGATCACAGTGCTGTTTATGATAACGTGGGGACCTGGCTTTACCTCTCATTTGAAACTTCATATATATTAAACATTAACTGGTTGGATTTAAGGGTAGTAGGCAGTGATGATTGCCTGAACTCTTTCCTTATTTACAGTGCAGATTAGCAGATTCAGTGCTTTGCAGTCATGAAGAATCTCCACCAAATTAATTCACTAGTAGAAAAATTATTTACAGAGCTTGGGCTTCATTCATTCTGAGAGATCCTAGGGCTCAGACACCAAAGTTACTAACACTATGTTCTTTTCAAAATACATCCTCTAGCAGATAGTTGTGCATCACTGCCCTGAGATCTAAAGTGGGCTGTGAGAATGTCACGTGTTTATTTCTAAAACATTACCAAAATTATCTTGGCACCCATTTAAGTTCAAAGTTCTCTGTGGTTTTCACATTCAGCTTTTCAACATGTCAAGTTTATGCAAGTAACAGTTTGCTTACCTGAGAGGGACTGATCATCCTTTCCTATAGTCATTTGCACAGTAAAATGCTTCCTGCTTGGTGGTTTTTGGATTTTTTTTTGGTTTTGATTTTGTTTTTTGATGCTGCCCTGTAAAGTTAATAGTAAAGTCAGGAGAGGGAAACAGTCTTTTAGTTCGCTGGGACAGGCTGAGATTGGTACAGTTCTTCTTCACTGGAGCTGCTCTGATTTCACTATATAGTGTCTCTGAGTACCTTGAAAATTTCAGCATGAAGTTCCAAACCGTGTGTTCCCTTTTTCCTCTGTTTTGTTCTGTTAAATGCTGGCACCCTATTAATAATTGCGTTATTTTTTTTGTCAGGAGACATACAACTCTTAAGGTACTGATGTTCTCTGTCTAAAATACTGCTTAAGCCTTTTCAGAGCAACTTTTTGCTCTACTCTGCTTATGTTTCTCTGTATGTGCAAACCGTTCTGTAGCTCTCTAAAGGGCTTTCTTTCCCTGTTGCTGCCTCTGTACTTACACTGATACAGTTCTCCTTCTAGGAGAGGAATTCAGTCCCAGGTACAAGCACTACTTACACCACTGCAGCTTCATCCTGCAAAGCAGCTGTTGCCTTCACAAACCCTGCTTAATACCAGCACAGCCTTTCTAGGAGGTATTTGTGGTCAGCTAACTGCTTCGTTGCAAATGCCTCTGCAGTACCCTTAGCCTTACTGGCTCCTTCGTGGTCCTTGCGCTCAACTAGAGTGAATTTAATATGTTCTTCTTAGTCCCTCGGGTACCTTCACAGGCTCTAGAGAACTAAAGGTGAAATTCTAGGTGAGGCACCGCATTTCTATTTATTTAAAGCTTAATGCTCCTAATCAAGTGAGAACTATTCCAAAGTCACTGATTCGCCAAAATATTCAGAGAATGTTTCGCTTCAGTTGCTTACTGCTCAAGCCCGTTCAAGCAGCAACATTACTTAGTCTGAAATTAACACTTCATTGATTTAGGAGGAGGTGAGATTTGTACTAAACTCTAAATTGCACTGGGGTTATGCTGTGTTAGGAACCTCTTTTCACTTCTGTCAGAAGCTAAATACCTTGGAGTAACCCACCTGTAAAACAGGAGTAAGCAGATGGGATTTTACTGAGGAATAGATCCAAGACCACCTTTGAGTCAAAACTCTTCTGCTCGTGTCAGTAAAGTGGGACTTGAGTTTTGATCTTGCCTTTTACCCAATTCCTGCTGACCACCTGGGATGAAAAAGTCCTTCTTAGTTCTTCCAAGCTTTTGGGAGTTTAGTTTTTGGTTTTTTTTGGTGATTGATTTTGTGGGTACAGCCTGGAAAATGCTCAGTGTACTATGTGCAAAGCATTGGTCTGATGTTTGAATAGTCAGAAACAATCGCCATGGTGATCTTAGGGTGATGGTTGGACTTGATCTTAGAGGTCGTTTCCAACTCGAAACAGTCCTTTGATTCTATGATAATTACTTCATAGCAGCTTTATAATATGCTAGCTCCATGTCATCGGTCCGAATTCACTGTTTTAAGTTGTTAGCTGAACTTCTGGTTGCTTGCTCTTTTTTCTTCCAGAATGTTACTTAGTATGGAGGAAGTAAATAATTCTTTCTTTTTCAGGCACCTGGACTCCATTCAATCCAGCAACAGTCAGATCAATTCTTGGTAAGTGTAGTTGTGTAATGTGAAATAGTCAAGATAACTGTTCTGTGATCTGTTCAGACGACTGAGAATGTGACGAATTGCTGCACTCTTTGAGAGAAACATTATGAATAGCACAGTACATACAGAATATGTATTTCTACTGAAATAACAAATGCCTCTTTAAAGGTCTTCTGAAGTGATGTGGCTGTGGTGTTAATGAGATAGTCTTTCATTGTTAGGTGGAACTTAGCAGTGTGTATTTATTCTTTTTTTCTCCAGACAGCCCAGCTGCAATAAATTAAACTCAGATATTTTCCCTTTTGAATAATACAGGAATAACCTTAGTATGCAGTCCTGTGCACTTGTCAGAGTAGCCTGAGGAAATGTCGCTGTACAACTGAATAGACACTAAATGTAAATTGTGTGGGGAAAGTATCAGCTTAAATATTGTGAGACAATTGTCTAGAGCTTGTCTTCAGATCTATTTTTCCTGCCTTGTTTTAATCTGATGTTCTGCTTCAGAAAGACCCAGCAGAAGCTTTACAATGTGTGAGTTCTTCAGTGTCCTAAAATAACTGCCATTAATGTAGGTGGTGGTGGTAGAGGATTAAAATTCAAGCCTCCCCCAAATTTTCAGTCATAAATCCAAGGACTAAATCTTTTGCTTTGTTTTTAATACATATTCAGCACCAGTCAGTTCCATCGATGTACAATGCCCGCTTTGTGTAATGACAGTATCAGCAAGTCAAATGCAGAGCAATGCCCCAGCACTTCTGGCAGGCGAGAGGTGTTGTACATGTTTCATGAGTCCTTGGAAAAGAACAGCATCTCTCTCTGTCACTGGATAATGGATCAAACCCTAGATACTTTAAATCTGGAAATGAAAACCCAAGAGAAACAAATATTTTGTGATCCATTATAGTTCTCTTTTATCTTGTTCTCCTTCAGTAGACAGCTACTTGGGCTTTTTGGGCAGTGCTTTCCAAAGCACCACAGGTATTTTTGCAGTGTCTTTTCTGAAAGGCTTTAGTACTTTCCACGAAGCACACTTGCTTCCTTCTTAAAATTACAAGCAGTTCTCACTGAAGAATAGCGCGAGTAAGGTTTTATGTGTTTCTTACTTTATTTCAGGCATGTTTGACAGAGAAAACAAAGGAGGTGTGAACTTCAATGAATTCACAGGAGTCTGGAAGTACATCTCAGACTGGCAGAATGTCTTTCGAACGTATGACAGAGACAATTCTGGCATGATTGACAAAAATGAACTAAAGCAAGCACTAACAGGTTTTGGTAATTCATTTGTAATTACAGTTTTTATGACTGGGGTATGTCATCAGATGAGTTTTATTGTTAGGGCTGCACTGCTGTGACTAACATGGCTGAAAATGAGGCAGAGAAAATGCAGTTATCCTCTTGGGTACCAAGTATCTTTAAGGATGTCCATGCCACAATGTCTGAGCCAATTCCATTAATGGAAAAAATGAAACTGGATGTGTCAGTACAAGCATGGAATGTAGTCTGCCTCTCCCATTAGAGGCTGTGAGGGCATTGCCAATACTTCAGGTCAGCGTTTGAATTTAAGAAGGTACTTGATACAAGTTGCCAGTGTTTATAACAAAGCCATCTGCCTATGCTACTGCACCATTCTAATGGCAGAAGGAACTTTTATTCGCTTAACTTACAAAAACTGGATTTGCAGCCCTCAACTAGTCACTTTAACCAGTAATTATGTTTACTGTGACTCTGCTGTAAGTATCATTAAGCACGGGTTTTACTGCATGCATTTTAATTTAACTTGGAGATATTTGGGGGAAAAAGTTCTCCAAGTGCTTACTGTTTTCTGGTTGTTTTGCACACCTGCTAAATAGCTGAGTTCTTTTTACAGACAGGCTGTGGTAATTGAAACCTGTTAAAGCACTTCTCTTTTCCAAGGTTACCGACTGTCTGATCAGTTCTATGATATCCTGATTCGGAAATTTGACAGACAAGGACGGGGACAAGTTGCTTTTGATGACTTTATTCAGTGTTGTGTTGTTTTACAGGTAAGAAAGGAGATGCACTTCAACGGCAGTTGAAAAAAATCACTTTAAAACTCTCACGGTTCCAAGTTTAGCTATAGTATTGGATCTAGAACTTGCTTATAAATAAACCATTTGAATAAAGTATACAAGAGGGGGTTAAAACACCTTCATTTATTGGTCTTCATTTGTTATCCACTGGCATCACAAATTTGTTATAGTTTTTTTGACTTGTTAAATATTTTGATGGGGCAAAAAGAAATTGTGTTTTAAAAAGAAAACACTTAACACTATTTCCATTAGTTTAATACTCCTTCTGGATCTTGAGTCTTAAAACTGGAGTGAGTTTTTGTGTCTTGTGGTGCCCGTAATTCTTGTAATCTAAATTTTGAGAGGTTTGTGTGCCTCTGTGTTTAACACTCAGACTAAAAGCAACTTGACCCAGCAGCTGAATTATTTGTCACTGGTGTTCCTGCAGGGACAGTAGTAGTAAAAGACATTTCAAACAAAAAGAAAACACAAAGAAATCTTTTGGTGAAAGAAAAGCATATCTAAAGAGAGAGAGAGATGGTTTTACAGTTGTATTCTTTTGTTTAGAAAGCAATGACTGGTTCCACCTCTTGTTGCTTGAGGTTACTGTAAGCGTATCTGACTTTCCTGAAATGTGTACCATCTTGGGGACAAGCTGAATTTCAGTAGGATAGGTAAAAGGTTGCTGTTCCTACACTGGTCAACATTGCAACACTATCTTAAGATACTTAAGATGAAGAGAAAGCAGTGCCCTGTAACAGTAGTATCCCCTATTTGCATACAGGTGTTCTGTTCTTCTCCTTTTAGCTTTATGCCTGTAACCATCAGTTCACTGAAGCATTAATTGCCTTTGTATTAATTTGTAATATAAGTCAGTTGTGCCTGACTATAAACTTAAATTCTCTTAAAGAGAGTTTTGACACTCAGCAAGTGTCAGTGAAACCATGGTATTTTGGTTCACTCTCCTCACTGCTCCCTGCTGCCTGGCACAGAGATAACTTGGACACTAATGCCACCTAAAACATATTTGCTTAGAAGATGAGAAATGGACAAGGTACTCACGGATTCAGTCTGCAGACAACTCTCAAATGTCTCATAAGAATTGCTTATTGTTCTCCCTCACCCTAACGCCAGTTATAAAAAGCTGTCTGGTCTAGCCTTAGTTACTGCCTCAGAGGCTGTTTTAGACTTTGATCTGCTACACAGCTCAGGCATGAGACATGGCCAAGAAATACCTCTAGGTGCAGAAGATGCCACAGTGTCTGGAGAGGGATAAAACAGGTGGTCTTGACAAAAATCAGTGTCGAGGGCACAGCTGTCTAAACTTCCCTGATGTACAAAAACGTTTTGTTGTTTTTTTTCCTCCCCCTCTCCAGAGGCTGACTGATGTGTTTCGACGATATGACACTGATCAAGACGGCTGGATTCAGGTGTCCTATGAGCAATATCTTTCCATGGTCTTCAGCATTGTATGACACTGATAACTGGAAACTGCACACTGGCATCACAGACTGGAGTTGCCAAATCACCATGTGCTGAATAAGATTGTTGATGTATCATAACAGATATAACTATACATTCTTCAATTTTGTATGTTGGTCATCAGCCTCAGAATCTGTACTTGAGTTGTTTTTTGTTTTGTAATGTACGATACAGCCATCTCTGCTTACTGTAGTACAGAAAGCACAAATCTAGATCTAACTGGTGCAATGTCAACCTTAACCTTCTTCCACATATCCTGCATGGGAAAAAAATGACTCTTTAGAAATGCCAAATTAAAATAATGCTTGTTAGTTTGTAAGAGAATGGAAAGTGAGAAGTTGCACAACATGTTTTGCATGTGCCTTACTTTTATAAGAGTTTAATGTATTAATTTTTAATACAGAATTTAAAACTAAGTACAAATATTAAATCAACTTCCACACTCTCTGTCACTTTGGTACTGCTTTATGGTAAAGGGGGCGAGGAGAGGTTTCATTTCTGTATTCTTGCTTATGGTTCACGGGTCCCTCCCCCTTCACAGTGATGGCCATTTTCCCATGTCTTTTCTAGCTGTCTCCTTTCAGGGTCCTCCCTGGGCCACTTTCAAATAGAACTTAACACCTTTGTCCAGTACTACATCTTCCTCAATGAGTTCCCCACAAAAACAAGCTGTAGATATGTAATTATTGTGGCAGATAGACTGATTTATCAACAAGAGTCTTTGTTTTTGTGGTCTTCAACTGACAGTCAAACATCTCACAGACTTAGTCCCCCCATCTCACCATATGCAGTTGGTGAGGGGCACAGTGGAAACACTGATGCAAAAAAATAATGTCTGGTTCCTGTCACACATTGTCTCCTGCAGTAACTTTACATCCTCCAAGTTGCTTCTTCAAAGAGAAGTTACTAAGTTCTCTTAGACTGTCCTAAGAACATCCTACACCAGCCCTACTCAAAACATGCACTGAATTACTGATGCAGCAATATGACTTACCTGTAACTGCTACTCTTCAGGGTGTTTACAGGCAGGAGCTTTTTGCTTTTATCCCATCCCATATTGCTACACTGTAGCAATACTGATTTATTCCCGAGTCCTCATTGCATGCCAGCAGTCCACATACATCCTTTTGTTTCAAACTTCATAATGATATACGCTGATGGCTGTTGATGACCATCATGAACAGATATTTCTCCAGTTAGCAGATCATTTTTACTTTATTCTTTCCCCTTTTTTCTCATAGCCTTGTAGCTTCTACTGTTTCTTAGTATGCTTTTGCCAGTAGAAGAAATCAACAAGTTCAATTTTACTATGGATCAATCCCTCAAACGAGTTAAGTCTATTTGCAGCCATTTCATTACAAACGTGATAAAAAGTTCTGCATATATTTCACATCTCTTTCTACTCTGCAAAAACAAAAGCAAGTAAGATGGCCCAAGGCATACCAATCCCCTAGAACAGATTGCATTTTGTCACATCAAGACAGAATACCTGTGCTGTGACAATCTCCCTTCTCTAAACATAAAACATAGCGTATCAGTTTCTAAAACCAGGCAAATAATAAAGCCTTGAATTAACAAGGCCTTATGTTTGTGTGAAGTAAAGTAAACCTGCATTTTCTTTCAATGAACCTGCATTTTCAGGGAATGTTCCTCCTAACTAGGTAACATAAAAGTGTTTTTTCTGAGTTGGGAAGGGTGTTCAAGGGGTAATTCTCTTTCTGCTGACATAACAACATTAACATTTTCCACATTTTCCAAAAATAACTTTTTTTTCCCCACATTTTCCTAAGATATAGCAAATACATTAAAAAAGCCTAAAGAAAATAGTATGTTCACCTCCATTATGTGCAAGTTTGTGTTCCAGCTGTATTTCCCCTGTTAAAAAAATTAAACCCTACCTCCCTTTCCCCTTCCAACACCAGTCAAACACAGAATTAAATGTGGTCTCTTTCCTGAAAGCCAAGAGATGGAGATGCTTGAATCCGTTCATGTTTCCAGTCTGTTGTTGGTTCTTAATCCTCTTCTCTAGTTTCAACCAGCACATTGACTAATGTCCGAATGTTCACCCCTAGAAAGGGGAGATAATAACGTTTGAAGTTACTTCTATTTCACATCATTTCACATTATACAGCAGACATGTTAAAATGAAAGCCTATTAAACTACCTGCCTAGTTAATTACTTGCAATTAATTATACCACAAACAGTTCACATCTGTCCAAAAACTCAGGCCCTATGACACCTGTCCATCAGCAAACACACTGCCTTTTAATCCTGCCTGTAACCTAATTCCAAAGGAGAATCTTGTATTTTCAATATTTTATTACTGTTTTTAACATTAAGGAGTAACTGGGAAAAATAATATGTCATGGAACAAGCCAGCCCTATTATAATGCCACTCACATTTGGTTCTGCATGCACTCCAAGATCTCTATGCCAATATATTCCTTGCCCTAGGTGCCACCCTGACAGTACACACGGATGCTATCCTGCTAGTTAACAAGATGACCTAGGACAACCCTTTCAATTCAGGAAATGTTTGTGCTATAAAATTTCCTCCCACACTCACAGATGTATCGAGTTATCAGGAGGCAAAGTTTCCTCAGAGAGACCATTAATGCCACTCTTCAACCAATGGAGATGCTGAGCAAAATCATAGAATCACAGAATGTCAGGAGCTGGAAGGGACTTTGAAAGATCATCTGGTCCAGCCCCCCTGCCAGAGCAGGATCACCTAGAGCAGATCACACCGGAATGCATCCTGACAGTGCTTGAATATCTCCAGAGAGGGAGATTACACAGTCCCCCTGGGCAGCCTGTTCCAATGCTCTATCACCCTCATAGTGAAAAAATTCTTCCTCAGGTTCACCTGGAGCCTCCAATGCCTCAACTTCCACCCCTTTCCCCTTGTCCTGTCACTGGGCATCACCAAGAAGAGGCTGGCTCCATCCTCCTGGCACTCACCCCTTATATATTGATAAACATTAATGAATTCACCCCTTAGTCTCCTGCTCTCCAAGCTAAAGAGCCCCAGCTCCCTCATAAGGAAGATGTTCAACTTAATAATTTTTGTGACTCTGTGCTGCACTCCCTGTCCTTGAACTGGGGGCCCAGAACTGGACACAATACTCCAGATGAGGCCTCACTAGGGCAGAGTAGAGGGGAAGGAGAACCTTCCTCGACCTACTAACCACACCCCTTCTAATACACCCCAGAATGTCATTGGCCTTCCTGGCTGTAAGAGCACAGTGCTGGCTCACGGCCATCCTTCCATCCACCAGGATTCCCAAGCCCTTCTCCCCTTCACTGCTCTCCAGCAGGTCAGTCCCCAACCTATACTCTGAACACACAATCTCCTGTGCATGTTAAAACAACTACGTTCATACAACTCGTTTGATGAGAGAACCAATCACCGTCTTACTTTGACGTGCTGGATAATACGGAGCTAAGGCTTTGTGCATCCTGGTCACTGTAGGTATATCCTTTCTGTGGAGTCTATTAACTACGCTGGGAGTCAAACCAACAGCATTTTGATCAAGCATCTCTGAGCTTCTGAACTGCTGGTAATCTGCGCTGTATGAACCACTCCCAGCAAAAGAGTACTGATGTGAAGCCCAGTTACTCCAGTCTGACTTCTGATGCCTGAATTCTTCATGCCAAGACTCCTGGTTCCAACAAGTCTCCTGACTCCAATTAGACTCCTGGTTCCAGCTGGAGTTCTGGTTCCAGCTGGACTCTTGGCTCCAGCTGGAGTCACCGGTTCCTGAAACAGCAGAATTTACAGAGAACGTGCACGTATTCACAGACCCACTGCTGTAGGCAGAATAGCTTTGTGAAGAATAGTTTGTGGAGTATCCTGCAGATATAGGATATGAGGCAGGGGAATTGGAATAGGGTAATCCTTGATCACTTATACTCCTGGCACATGCTTGTGGATCCTTCCAATTTGTACTTTCCCCGCCATACCCGACTCTGCTGTCAGAGAGCTCGCTGCCTTGCACATTGTTGGACATATATTCTGCTGAGTACTCGTTCACTGGACTTGTCTCATAGGAAGGGGCCCCACCAGCTGAGTTACCGCCAGAAGCAGATGGGCTGAACTGTCTCAACCGCTCGTTGATACCATTGGCAGGACTTTCAGTCTGAAGAGCAAAAGAGTCCCCGGGGGTAGACATCGTTGTAAACTCATTAGATTTTAGTCCATAGGAAGCCGATCCATCATCTGTTTGGTAGCTGTATGAGTTAGCAGGAACAAGAGAGGTATCCGCAGAACACTCTTCATACTGTGACAAAAGTCCTTGACTCCAGTCAGAATTTTCTGGATAAATAAATGGCATTAAATGTTAGCACAATAACAGAATTTCAACTGAAAGCACATCTAGTTTTGAGGTTGTATGAAATGTTCTCCTTTTCTCATTTCCTGCCCTCATGTCTTACCGAATTCCATCATATTTTTACCTCAAAATCCTCATGTTCAACAGGTCACCAAAGATTACTGCTTGAATTTCTTACAACCTTTAATGCTGGAACTGAGTTGTTTTGAGACAGTCAAGGTTGAAGCCATTAAGGCTTCAAAAAAAATGACACCCTGTGTGATGGTTTGGGTGTTCCCCACCCCCACACACTTTAGAAATCACCCAGACTAGACTCAGCTGGCTCTGGAAATATGAATGAAGCTTATATTTACAGCTGGCACAATATACAAGCAGATATTTACAGTATATACAGTTATAGACAGAAATAGACAAGGTAAAAGGTAATACAGAAACACAACTCCCCTCTCAGAAACCTGAGTCCCCAGGAGGGGCTCTCAACCACCCCTGCACCTTCCCCCTACCCCTCTCAACCTTACCCCAGTCCCAAGGAAGAATGGACGTTCAGCCAGGGGGTTAGGAAGCAAAGTGGATTAGACCAAAATGAAGGGTGAGGTTGGAGAGATGCAGCTCAGCCAGCAGCCCAAGTGAGCATGATGCCGAGAGTGTTATCTATGTTTTGACTTATGATTTTATACATCTCAGTAAGCCTATGAGGGAAGTAGACATCACCATTGTTTTCCTTTTACAGCCTGTAATCTAATTCTTCTCACCAAAACATTCTAGCCTGCTTCAAACTAGCACACCCTGAACTGATTCGGAGGGCAAAGCCATGCAGCACTCTAGGAAAGAAACACATATTCACAATCTGTGCGGTGTTAAGAGTCGAACAAAATATCTCCATTACCTTCGGATTCTTCATATGGCTCGTAGTGTTCTGGGATGCTTTCCTCTCCTGGAAATTCATCTTGAGGTGCTGCCATGGGTGGTGTCAGACTGTTTGTGTAATTAACCTAGGTAAAGCAAAAGGTTACAATACCTGTTTTTAAACACAGATATTGAGCACTCTAACAAATATAACAAGAACTCACAGAAAGTTAGCAGAATGTAATTTTAGGTGACAGCAAAGTCCATACGAAGGGTATGTTGCTCTGTTGATCACAATTACCACATTACACCGTAACTTTCAGAAGTATTTGGAAGCAGCAGATGTCTGGAGAACAGAATGAGGGGTCTGGGGAAGACAATAGTGCCTGTTTATTGCCCATATCCCTCAATATCACCTGAATAAAATATAACATATGAGGGTGACAGAGCACTGGAACAGGCTGCCCAGAGAGGTTGTGGAGTCTCCTCCTCTGGAGACTTGCAAAACCCATCTGGATGCGTTCCTGTGTGAACTACCCTACGGGATCCTGATTGGCAGGGAGGTTGGACTCTATCTCTGGAGGTCCCTTCCAATCTCTAAGGTTCTGTGATTATGTGATTCACAAATCCCCATCTCTTGCTGGAGAAGGCAGAATGGAAGGCTCAGCTACCCAAGATTAAGCTGTGGCAACAGCTTTTAACTAGGTTCATGAGAACTGTATAACATTTAAATGCCTTACAGTTCTGAAAGGGTACATCTCAAAAGGGTGGTGGTGGCACACACACAAAGAATCACCATAGCTCAGCTGACATGGAATGTGTTTTTAATGCCGAAGAAACCAGCGGGAAAACTTTCAGAAACCCTCTCAGCTTTTAATCAGAGAAGCTACAGGGGTTTGTAAGGGTCATCAGAGAGACAGGAACACCTTGCTTACCTTCTGGTATTTGAAGGGGGCCTACAAGAAGGCTGGGGACAGACTGTTTACAAGGTCTTGTAATGACAGGATGAGAAGTAATGGGTTTAAATTGGAAGAGGGGAGATTTAAACTAGAGGTTAGGAAGAAGTTCTTTCTAGTGAGGGTGGTGAAACACTGGCACAGGTTGCCCACGGAGGCTGTGGAGGTGTTCAAGGCCAGGTTGGATGAGGCCTTGAACGATCTGTTCTAGTCAGAGGTATCCCTGCCTACAGCAGGGGGTTGGAAATAGATGATCTTTGAGATCCCTTCCAACCCAAAACATTCTGTGATTTTATGATTAATCTGAACAGATTAAAGCTCTCAATTGAGAGCAGAGCTAGAAGTCACTAGGAAGACAGATTTATCCATGTGCCTACAAAAGAAAGTGACACATCTGGGTAGCACTTAAAGCTTGATAGAAAACCTATCAAGCAAGGGATCAACTCCAAATCACAGCAGACAACCAAACACTGTGAAGCAAAATGGTGCTCAAAACAGGAGGACACGTGCAAAAGAAAAGCAAAAATGAAAGATGATGGAAAACCAACCAAAATGTGCCATGCAATGGATGGATGTGGTACTTAGAAACTGTTAAAATAAAATCAAAGTACATTTAACTGGGAGTTTCTGACCTATGCCTGATATTAACATGGAGTTCGATCACTCCTCCCAGCAGTAAAACAATTCTGGTCAAGATGAAGTTACTTACTGCTACTTTCTTTTCACAAAAGGCTTTCAAAGCTTCTGTGAGTTCCTGTGTAATATGAACCACAAGTGTTGCTTCAGAGTCTGAGGTGATGTGAAAAGTCTCCTGTTGAAAAACATGGTTAAAACTGGTCACCAGGATGCCAAAGTGTCATAAAGGCAAACAGACCAAAGTTACATCTTGACTTTGGCATAACCAAGTGTCATGGATTGACATGAACCTGCTGCTGTTGTTCATACCATGGCACAGTCATGACAGTTTCAAACAGGGAAAGTGCTAACTGCAGCACAGTATTATGGGGCTTGAAGTTCACACTGCAACATGGGAGGCTTCCCTGTCCAGTTGCTGCTTCTGGGTTCTGACTTCTTGGGTATGGGCAGCTCTCTGCAGGCATGACAGCAGAAAGAGTGGGAGTGGAGTAGCTGCTGGTTTGGATTTTCTGGTTTATGCTGTTTTTTCCCCCTGTGTATTTCACTGTGCTGCTTTTGCAAGTAGGCTAAGCTAAGGTAACCATGCATTTTATTATTAGATCAATTAGATTATTAGCTAAGGTACTTATGGATTGTGGTAGCTCACAGTACATTAAACTCTTATCTCTTTATCTCAGTCTTGAGTTTTCTGTGTTATTCTTCCCCTCACTTCACTGTTGGGGGAGCAGGCAGGTTAGCCCTTGCACTAAACTTGGTTTATACTATTATTTGATACATAAGACACATAAATTATGATACACATATGTGTGTGAAAAAATAACACCCTGGGCATAGTTATGGCCTGATAGAAGATACAACATAAACCTGGATGTCTGTGCCACTCCCATACTATCAATCATGAACCTTTTACTGCAGTTGGAGAAAGGCACAGATCCTAAATTTGTGTTGTCTGTGTAGAAAATCAAACAAAAAGTAAGCGTCAGCACCATTAAATGCCTTTGATTCCCCCATTTAAGTAACAAGAAGATGAAAGTTTCCATGATTGTTTTGCTTTGTGGAATTTTGGAAATAAGAGATACCAAAGAGATTTGTATAATTCTATACAGCAAAGAACCATTATGGCCATCTCTTTTTAATGCCTCAAGACTGACTAGTAAGTACATGAAGGTATCAGTGATTACAATAAGTCTGTTGTAAGGAATGGCTGTGATTCCTATAGATAAAAACCAGTTAACTGCCTTGGTGGTCTACTGATTATCCCCAGACTGGCTTTTTTTTCTACCTCTTCCTAACATCACAGTAACCACATCTTTAAAAAAAAAGAAAAATTTAAAAAGCCCAAACACAAAACCTTCCTCTGTTGGCAACGAAGCACACATCTCTAACTCTACTTGCAATTTCCGAGTACAGACAGAATTGGACTCAACAGAAAATGTCAAATTGCTGTTGGTACCAAACATGACTTTCATGGAGTAACATGGTGAGTACAGACAGTCAGATATTTTCACAACAAACCCAGAACACAAAGTGAGGCTTGCTATGCCACTGCTAACAGCAACTGAATGGATAAAACCTCCCCAGTCCAAAACCAGCAGCTGTGCTCCAGTATCACCCAGTTTCACTTGGCTGTCTGGTTCTGCAGCAGCAGCACAAGCCACAGCACCCAGACCAGACTGGCTTCCTTCATTCAGTGTTATCCACAATCCCATTAGACACTAGCAGCCAACAGCACCTGAGCAGCGTCAGTGCTGCTAGAGCTGCTTGTCAGGGAGTCTCCTCAGCAAAGAGGCAAATGACCCAGAGAACAGGTAAAGAGCTCACATCTAATCCAACAAGCTGTTCTGATCTGGCATTATGCTACAGCTGCACCAGCAGAATCCACTGAGACAGACCTTTGAAGTTAATCGTGCTTAAAAGAGTTTGATCAGCCAGCAGAGGCTCCTCCACAATATCCATTGCATCACACTGGTGAAACTGCATGCCTCTCACCACAATTCTTTGACATACATACCAAGAACTCCAGAGCTTTCTGTTTCCGAACAGGATCATTCTGTGGGATTGTAAAATGGGGGGGAAAAATTTAAGAGACCGACTACTACAGTATTTGTTACATCATCCCAACAAAACAAGACCTTCTAATCTCTTGTCCAACAACAAAAATCAACACAAAAGGAAAACACAGTAACCTTAGGTCGTGGCCATAAATGCGGAGTTAGAGTAGAGCTTCAAGAGCAAATTAGTACCAGCTACTACAAATACAACTGCATTACTGCCAATACCAAGAAGAACACATTTGACATCTAAGCTACGTATCTACAATAGGTGTCTACTCTTCCCAGGCTTTCCTCACTCAATTTCAACATCATGTTGGAATCTAGCATGCATCTTACATAGTACCTCACCAGCCTGCAGTCAAAAAGATCAAGACATCACCACAGAATACAAGAGATTATAAAACAACCTCTGTCACTAAGATAAAAACTGGGCAGTTCTCAGGGTTTGTGCTCGGTGCTGTTCAGGAGATACTTGAGATCATTTTGAGTTTCATCTTCAAGTTGGAAATCTTTAGATACACCTTGGGATTTAAACCAAACCTTGATTATAGAATATTTTTGATCTGAAGGGAAACAAAAGATAGAAGTGGAGACCTGTTATGGTCTGAGGATTAGATTAGTTTTTGTGTCTAACTGTAAAGAAGTAATAGGAGCTTTCCAGAGATGTTGAATAAGAAAGGTAAAAAGGTAAATGCTTGGCTATTGGATGCAAAAGAATAACAAAAAGATAAATCTGTATGATTCCATTAGTTTGCTAATTGGGGTAAAATGCCAGCATATAAACAACTCTTTCTTCTTTCTGTCCTTGGCTTCAGTCTCCTTGCAACTTGTCTGCTTCACACTGCTCCTCTTATTTCTGTCCTAACCTTCTCACTGGTATGAGCTGTCTGGGAAGCAAGGGGATATGGAGGAGGGAGCAGATCCAGTTGCTGGAAACCCTTCTGGATTCATCCAGGGGGAATTTTGGTGTTATTTCTAAATGGTAAATACTTGTAAATATCTATAAATGCATTTTGTACATACGCATTGCACTATATACTTGTAAATTTAGCTTGCTGTAAATATATTGCTTATTTGCTACTAATTCATCTGAGCTGGTCTGGTAAATTTATTTGGGGGTACTTTCACAAGACTGCAGCTCAAACTTGGAGACTTGGCCTGCAGACACTGCCTCTGAGACTTACTGACTTGGAGCAGGAATTATCAGAGCTAACATAGATGAACATCCTGCTGTACAGCATTCACTTCCCCTCTGCTGTGAGGAACACACTACTCTATTCATGAGCTCAATCTTTTGCTTCTGCAATAATATTAATCAAGTATCACATGAAGTTAAAGAGTTAAAGTTTTTCAGAACAACAAAAAAAGCAAGCATTAAGAAACTGTGGCAAAATAAGACACTTGTAGAGTGACGACCTCTACATACCTCATGCTTAAAATCATCTTCCACGCTTGAAAAGAAAGAAATTGCAATATTAAGATGCATTCTAAAGATTACTGAAACAATTGCTTTACTCATAGTATCTAGAATCAAAATATTTCCATTTCCAAAGGTGTATCACTAACCAATACAAGGTGTCTGTTTATATGGCATATCTGAAATTCTGCTGCTTCTTTAAGGTCTTTATTCTGACTCCCAGAGAGAACAGTAGCACTGATTAACTTCCTCAAAGAGCAGCTAAAGGAGGCAAGTATATAACAGTAGGATTTTTCTTCCTGTGTGAACATAAGCACCTTTTATACAATTTACTCAGGCAATGGCATCCCAAATAAAGTGGCAACAGCTTGAAATCTGAATTGCAGCTTGTTTGTGTATGAGTACCTCAGATTACCATTGAACTGCACAATCAGTGCAATATTTCCAAAGCCATAGCTACTATTTCCTCACTGGCAGAAACAAGTAATTTCCACAAGAAAAGTACAGAGTAATGACAATATAAAATACTTTCCCCATAAGTGATGTTTTGTTACAGAAAGGTAGATCTATGTAGTAAGGCAAGAGATCTTTTTCAATTGGGGGTAGTATTCTCACCTTTCTTGCTCCTTTGATGGGCCTAGAAAATTAAAAAGCATGATTAGCAACATCACCTTACTACTGCAACAGAAACATTACACAAACAGAACAGTCACTGGCCCTGAGGTGGCTGCAGTTTCTTTAGTGGGCAGGATGCAGCAGCCTAAACCCAGGCCCACACTGTCATTTTCAGAAACCTTGGTGAAAGGTCCACGGGAGACTCAAACCCTAACAGCTTTGCAGAGTACCCTACATCTATGTTCAGGCAGGTGAATCTCACTCAAGAAGTCAGTATGGACTGTACTGAGGCCTGAACTGGCCTCCTCTATGGAAACAGTGAAAAGGTTTGGGGTTTTATTTGCTGTGAACATACCAGTGAACCTCAAAGCTGCACACAGAAGTTCGGGAGATTAAAATGTCTAGCCATCTCCCTTGTAGGTACAGTGTGTAAGCATGAGGAAGGAGGGAAAGCTCAGTAAAATCACGCAGTCTTAGCGAGCAGCTGTGCTTCAGAGAATCAGCTACTGCATGGTACATAACATCACCTCCTATTTAGCAGCACAGGTGCTCCAGGATAAACAACAGGAAGCTACCAAAATCCTCCCTGTTTGAAAAGAAGATAGGTGGAGAGGAGGAGTGCTACTTACTATGGAAATTAGCCCCTACTCAGGCTAACGGCTGAAGTCCTGCTCATTTTGATGTAGACCAGCCTCAAAATCTGATCAGGCTGCTTACTCCCAAGTCCAGCTCACTTTTTTTTAAGTCTTCAAAAATGGCAATTTCCTGCCTCTTTGGGTAGGCTATTTCAGTGCCTGACCAACGAATGTGCAGAACTCCCTGAACATTCAATCAGCATTTACTCTATACCAGCTTGTGAATGTTGCTACCTATTCTTTCCCTGCACACTTTCCTGAAGCCTGGATCCCTGGTAGCCGTATTTTAGATAGTAGATGACAGATCCCCTTCTTAGCTGTATTAGCAGTAAAAGGCACAATACACAAAGTCAGAAAAAAGCACTGCACCTACAGCAGGCTTCACACCGACAAACTCTGTTGATATATGCAACTTCACTGATTTGGATCAAACCTACTGATATCAGCACTAGGGTAAAACGGCAGCAAGTAGGTGTTTCTTCAGGTTGGCATCACTAGGCATCAACAGCACATCTACAGTAACAAAGCACGTAAGAAGGGAGAAGCGCAACGAGGCTGCTGAAAGACCTGACGCACATACCCTGTGAGGAGTGCCTGAGGGAGCTGGGGTTGTTCAGTCTAGAGAAGAGGAGGTTGAGGGGAAACCTCACTGCTCTCTACAACTACCTGAAGGGGAATTGGAGTGAGGAGGAGGCATCCGCTGCTCCTTGTCAGTAAGCGACAGGACTAGAGGAAATGGTTTCAAGCTGTGCCAGGAGAGGTTCAGGCTGGATGCAAGGAAACATTTATTCACAGAGAGGGTTATCAAACACTAGAATGGTTTGCCCAGGGCAGTAGTGGAGTTGCCATCCTGGGAGATGTTTAAGTAGCCTGTGGGCCTGCTGCTCAGAGACATGGGTTAGGATTGACCCTAAACTGGGTTGATGTTTGGACTGTATGATATTTGAAGTCTCTTCCAACTGGATGTTTTCTGTGATAACTCATACTGTATGGGGGAAGATACTGGGTTTGAGAGTTTGGTTTCCAATACTTGTTCCAACAGACTTGCTAAAGAACTGTTAACTTCAACTTTTCAGCATGAAGACCAAAACTAAGTAGAAAAGGCTTTATCATCTTATTCAGAGAAACCCATCAAATAGATTTTTTCATAGTTCTGGACTTTTTTTGATTAGCAAATTACTGTACTTATCTTAAATAACTCCAGAATCAAGCCATCCAAAACATCTAAGAAATACTGCAAGTCCAGCAATTCCCTTCCTCCCTCATTTCAAATTCACAAAACCTGAAGAATCTCAGAAAATTCAACTACTAATTGAAATTTGGCTCAATATCAACTACTTCAATTCTGTTATATTCAAGTAACTCATACACTTACGTGAAGTCTTTGATCTCATGAAAGTTTCAGTCTAGGAATAGAAAATTTCATATTAGATTTTCTGATTACAAGTTCTGCAGTTTCTACTACAACTACCTTTACAAATGGAGCAAGTACTTTTATTTATCCCAGAACAGCAGAGCCCATAATTTTACAGATATATAATCTTGTCCACACAAATGAAATCTGAGAAAAAAAAATGTGCTTACATTTGAGAAAATGTAAGTTGCAAATATTAGGAAACTGTTGAAGCAAAGCAGAACAATTTCTGAAGCACCGAATTCAGATTGGATCTTTCCTATCTAAAACAAAACACATAACTTCTTCAAAAATAAACAACTTTGCTTTTTCAGATGAATTTCAGTACTAAGTCTTCTTTGCCACAGTTTAATTTTTAGAGTGACTTGAAGTTAAGCTTTAGTTCAATTTCATACTACACTTCCTAGAAACACAGAGAAATTTAACAAGCTCTGCAAGCAGTACTTTAAGGATTTCCTAGACCAAACATTAATGCATTGGTGAAATATACATTACTAGATACTTTACATTTACTTCCAATTACCTTGTACATTTTTAATCCTTCAGTCTTCTCTAGCTCTTCTGCTATTTGTTTGACAAGGCTGTATTCCTTCACATCTGAGGTCGCTGTCTTAATTTTATCTGGATATTCTTTAGACTGTTGACAAAACCAGCTTGAAATGGTCAGTATAAAAATTTATCCCAATATGAAAAAATCTGGCATATTTCAACTTTTGGACAAGCTTCCAAAAGACTGCTAAACATCACTGTGTACATTATGAGCTAGTTTCTTCTCTGGAACACAGCTAATCAGATTTCAATGTCAAACTTGCTTGAGTCTTCCAACGAAAAATAAGTACAAGGCAAAGCTTGGTTGTGGCCAGGAGGAGGTTGCTCTCTTCTCTCAGGTGGCCAGTACCAGAACAAGAGGATACAGCCTCAGGCTGCACCAGGGGAAATTTAGTCTCGAGGTGAGGAGAAAGTTCTTCACTGAGAGAGTCATTGGACACTGGAATGGGCTGCCCAGGGAGGTGGTGGAGTTGTCATCCCTGGAGCTGTTCAAGGCAGGACTGGACGTGGCACTTGGTGCCATGGTCTAGCCTTGAGCTCTGTGGTAAAGGGTTGGACTTGATGATCTATGAGGTCTCTTCCAACCTTGATGATACTGTGATATATCCAACAACACCATAGGCATGCTGAGGAATAAGAAAGAACCACAGCCTTCCAGGAACCTGATACTAGAGGTCATCAAAACATTTAAGAACAGACTTTAACCAGATACAGACACTCACTTCTGGATTGTACATCCTGAACAAGTACACGAGTATTAGCAATTTATCATACAATGGTTTGGGTCAAAAGGGACTTTCAAAGGTCATCTAGTCCAACCCCCCACAGTGTGCAGGGACATCTTCCACTAGATCAGGTAGCCCAAAGCCCAGTCAGGCTCCAAGGACAGGGCCTCAATACCTCCCTGGGCAACCTGTTTCAGCGTTCCACTACCCTCATGGTAAAGAACTAATGTCCAGTCTATATCCACTGTCCTTCATCCTATCACTCCAGGCTTTTGTAAACAGTCCCTTTCCAGCCTTCTTGTAGGCAAGTACAGACCAGTATAGGCCTACAGCAGGCCAGTAGCCTTCAAGTACCAGAAAGCCACTATTAGGGGCTTAAGATGAGGGTTTAAACTTCCATGTTAATGTTAAATATTTAGAGGGAAATAAGTATCATAAAGACACTGTGACCAAAATGCATCAAAACTACTCACAATGTATGCTCTTCTGTGTTTATATCCACTAAGATGTTCCATCATAGGTACCATAGCTGTCTGAACTCCACACAGCTTGCACTCATAGCGGGGATTGATCCTTCCTTCATATCTGAATTCAACCACATACTGTAAACCTGTAAAAGCAAGATTTACTAATATCTGTATTTTATAGTACACTCTACTATGAACCAGTGTATTGTCTTCAATGTTGGTCATCAAAAGCCAAAATGAATAAATAAAAGTATTTAATTTTCAAATTATATAAAAGTGTATATATTGTAGAAAGGAAAAAAATAAAATAAAAACAGGAAATGCCACACAAATGTATAGGTTAAAAAAAAAACTTAACTACTTAGTATTCAATGTATTTAGTCAAATATCATTTGGACAGTGTCCAAGTAGCACAAAGGACATATGGGAATGACATTTATAGAGTCACAGAAACAACCAGGTTGAAAGAGACCTCCAAGATCATCCAGGCCAACCTAGCACCCAGCCCTATCCAATCATTAGACCATGGCACTAAGTGCCTCATCCAGGCTTTTCTTGAACACCTCCAGGGATGGTGACTCCACCACCTCCCTGGGCAGCCCATTCCAATGGCAAATCACTCTCTGTCAAGAACTTCCTCCTAATCTCAAGCCTATACCTCCCCCAGCACAACTTGAGGCTGTCTCCTTGTTCTTTTGCTGGTTGCCTGGGAGCAACATTAGCCACTTCAAAATACCTGAGTCCTTTGAAATCTAAATATCTTCCATAAACCTATGCAAATTACAAGAATGACAGTGGCATTTTATTTTCCCCAGAAATGTCTGAAAGTCTATGCCTCAGAAGTATTCATAAGTCTCTAATATTGAGGCTTTATACCTAGCATGACAAATTTTGTTCTGAACATCTGAAATGAATCAGGTTCACAAGGGGTCCAAAACAAATAGGAAAAAGCTGCAGCTGTTCCCTATCACTACTATTTCCAATACTTTGTATTTGTGATGGGTTGACTCCAGCTAACAGCCAAGCACTACCCAGCTGCTCACTCAGCCACACATCCCTCAGCAGCAAGGGCAAGAGTGAGGAAACAGACTGAGATAGAGGCAGCTTAACAAGGGAAGCAAAGGGGGATAAAAAACACCCCAAAACCCTCAAGTTACCTCTCCACGAGTAGATCAATACCCAGACAGTCTAACCTCCTGCTCTCTCCTTTCTCCTACCATACTTCAATGGTGATTGCTGAGCAGGGCATTATATGAACATGCCTTTGGCCACTTTGGATCAACTGCCCTGGCTGTGCCCTCTCTCAGGCTCTTGCCCACGCCCTGCCTATTCAAGGGCTGAAGGGTGGGGAGCCTGAGTGTAAAAGATTCTTGATGCTGTGCACTGCTCAGCAACAGCCAAAACACTGGTATGTTAACAGCACTTTTTCACTCACAAATTCAAAACATACAGGCTGATATGAAGAAATTCAGTTCTGTCTCATACCCACTACATATTATACTGTTAAAACCTAACTTTGAAAATAAACTATCCTCAAATGAACTGAGTATACAGGAACGTACAACTTCACTGTTCATTTTTTCCAGTAAAAATGCTTATACATTTCTATGCTTATTAATATTAATACTGTACATAGAATAACAGCAAGTAACAAATCCACTAAACACAGAATTCTCTGCTAATGCAGTATAGGCTGGATGTTAGGAGGAAATTCTTCACAGAGAGAGTGATTGGCCGTTGGAATGGGCTGCCCAGGGAGGTGGTGGAGTCACCGTCCCTGGAGGTGTTGAAGCAAAGACTGGATGAGGCACTTAGTGCCATGGTCTAGTTGACTGGTTAGGGCTGGGGGATAGGTTGGCCCAGATGATCTTGGAGGTCTCTTCCAACCTGGTTGATTCTATGATTCCATAATTCTTTGTCAAGGAACATATTTTGCTAGGCCACCAGCACATACTAAGAACACTAAGGCTACCGGAAAGCAGCATTGCTTATCCTCTCTTAAGGGTTGCCTAATCTAGCAATTAGAAAGATCTTACAATATCATTTGGACAGTGTCCAAGTAGCATAAAGGACATATGGAAATGACAGTTATAGAATCACAGAAACAACCAGGTTGAAAGAGACCTCCAAGATCAGCCAGGCCAATCTATCACCCTGCCCTATCCAATTACCAGACCATGGAACTAAGTGCCTCATCCAGTCCTTTCTTGAACACCTCCAAGGACAGTGACTCCACCACCTCCCTGGGCAGCCCATTCCAATGGCAAATCACCCTCTCTGTCAAGATCTCTCTCCTAATATCCACCCTAGACCTCCCCTGGCACAACTTGAGACTCTGCTCCCTTGTTCTGTTGCTGGTTGCCTGGGAGAAAAGACCAACCCCCACCTGGCCACAATCTCCTTTCAGGAGTTGTAGACAGCAATGAGGCCACCCCTGAGCCTCCTCTTCTGCAGGCTATACAACCCCAGCTCCCTCAGCCTTTCCTCACAGGGCTGTGTTCCAGGTCCCTCACCAGTTTAGTCGTCCTTCTCTGGATACATTCCAGCACCTCAACATCTCTCTTGAATTGAGGGGCCCAGAACTGGACACAGGACTCAAGGTGTGGCCTGACCAGTGCTGAGTACAGGGGAAGAATAACCTCCCTTGTCCTGCTGGCCACATTGTTCCTGATGCAGGCCAGGATACTATTGGTTCTGCTGGCCACCTGGGCACACTGCTGGCTCATCTTCAGCCTACTATCTACCAGTACACCCAGGTCCCTTTCTGCCTGGCTGCTTTCCAGCCACTCAGTCCCCAGCCTGTAGCACTGCTTGGGGTTGTTGTGGCCAAAGTGTAGAATCCTGCACTTGGTCTTGTTAAATCTCTCATCCCGTTGGCCTCTGCCCATACAACCTGTCAAAGTCCCTCCTGCAGGGCCCTCCTACCCTCCAACAGATCAACACCTGCACCTAGCTTGGTGTCATCTGCAAACTTACTGATGCTGGACTTAATCCCCTCATCCAGATCATCAATAAAGATATTGAATAGGATCAGTCCTAGCACTGATCCCTGGGGGACACCACCAGTGACTGGCTGACAACTGGATGTGGCACCATTCACCACCACCCTCTGGGCCTGGCCCTCCAGACAGTTCTTGACCCATTTCAGAGTAAATCTGTCCAAGCCACAAGCTGCCAGCTTTGCCAGGAGCTGCTTGGGGCAGACAGTGTCAAAGGCTTTGCTAAAGTCCATAATAAGGTAAACTTTGAAAGTTTTGAGAGATAAGATATAGCCTATAAATTATCTGATACATTCATAGAAAAATAAAGAATATTTTAAACTCTACTTTTTATTTCAAAACAAAAGCCACCCAGTCACAAATTCACAAAGACACCATTTAGAAAGCAACAAAAAAAACCCGTACCAACTAGAGGTTCTTGTCTTCTGGGATGATTCATAAAATCCTTTAGACAGGTTATGTCCCTCATGAGACTTCTCTTCACTAAAGTAAAAAATATACACACAAAGAGAGAGCACACATTAGACAGTTTACACACCATTTCTATAATCTTAAAGGAGTTTCTAGTGGAGACTTAAAGAGAACAAAATAAATTTTCACTGTGAAATGCATAAAGAAAATGGGGAAGATCTCAGTCTCTCACAAAAAAAGATTTCAACAGACGCTGTTTTCCACAACAATTTTACACACAAGGAATTAATATCTTCTGGAGAGACCCAAGCAAGCAAAACAGACCTTGTAAGGCAATCTGGTTTAGTGAAGAAAGATACCAACTTCACACTCACAGCATGCCCCAGACCACGTCAGCTCTCATTAAAAAAAAGAACAAAAATAATAAAAGCTAAGCCACCAAGCTTCTTCTTCCCCTAAACCTACCTGCCTGAACATGAGCCAGCAGTGTGCCCAGGTGGCCAAGAGAGCCAGTGGCATCCTGGCCTGCATCAGGAATGGTGTGGTCAGCAGGAGCAGGGAGGTCATTCTGCCCCTGCACTCTGCACTGATTAGACCACACCTTGAGTACTGGGTTCAGTTCTGGGCCCCCCAGTTTAGGAAGGACATTGAGATGCTTGAGCATGTCCAGAGAAGGGCAACGAGGCTGGTGAGAGGCCTTGAGCACAGCCCTACGAGGAGAGGCAGAGGGAGCTGGGATTGTTTAGCCTGGAGAAGAGGAGGCTCAGGGGAGACCTTATTGCTGTCTACAACTACCTGAAGGGTGGTTGTGGCCAGGAGGAGGTTGCTCTCTTCTCTCAGGTGGCCAGCACCAGAACGAGAGGACACAGCCTCAGGCTACACCAGGGGAGATTTAGGCTGGAGGTGAGGAGAAAGTTCTTCACTGAGAGAGTCATTGGACACTGGAATGGGCTGCCCGGGGAGGTGGTGGAGTCGCCGTCCCTGGAGCTGTTCCAGGCAGGATTGGACGTGGCACTTGGTGCCATGGTGTAGCCTTGAGCTCTGTGGTAAAGGGTTGGACTTGATGATCTATGAGGCCTCTTCCAACCTTGGTGATACTGTGATACTTTTGAAGTATTCCTGGCCAACTCAGAGCACCAGCAGAGTTCAGCTAAATCTATCTGCAAAACAATCTCCAAGAGGCATAAAGTGTTTTCAAGGCCATTACGAAAGACCACATTAGAGTGTTAAAATACTTAATCTGAGACTAACTGTTACTGTAATCTTTCTCCCAAGGAAAATAGGTGATTGTTTAAAAAGACAAAACAAAACTTCATAAAGACAATGAATTCTGTGCTTGTTCTTAAATACTAGTTTTACTAGTTTTCCTTGTGCTACGAGGAAGTCAAATTCCACAGCTGCACATGAAAAAAAAACCCTCATAAAATTCCATCACTCATTTATGTGGAAAACTATTTGCAATTTCACTGTGGTAGCAAATGCCTGAGGGGACAACTCTTGACACAGGAACAGTGCAGCCCATTCCCAACAAAACTTCAGTCACGTTAAAAATCTTTCTCTGTTGTTTTGTTTTTCACTCTGATGTGCAGCAGTAGCACAGTGGGACAGCTGATGTGCAACAAGTCAGCAACACATAATGCATCACACAGACTTCTGTCAGCATTTAAACACATCATGCAGTTCTCTTGTGTTTGTGCAGTAGCTCTCTGTGAGCTGGCTGTTCCCAAGTTGACAGTGAAAGGCAGGTGGTCTTCTGGCCTTAATATCCATGGGGGAAAAGTTAAAGGCCTCTACAATGTAATGGTCATTTTCTTCTTCCTTCCTAACATACAATGAAATATTCTTGTCTTGATATTACCTTGCTAATGAACAACTCGTGCTGCTCTGGATTTCTATTTGTTCTGACAAACTTTTACTGTATTGTGTGTGTACACAGGCACAAGCTGCAAAATTTTCTGTTTAAAACTTCACCAGCTAAAAAACCATCATCTAGGTTCACTGATATCAAATATTATCAAATCATCAGGAAGACAGAAACTATGTCTCAAGAGCCAAAGTCTTTCTGTGAAAGTACTCCTAATATCATGGTCTAAGATCTTTTCTTGGTACATGAAAGAAAAAGCATGGTTCAAACATCTGGTAACTAGCATTGCTTCTTTTTAAACCATAATCAACCATCTGCTTTAGTCATATTTAAAACAAAACCACTGCTTTCAAAGTTGCAGCTGAAAAGGTCATGAGTTCATTTATATTCAGTTACCTGTTCTCCATGCTTTATACTTCATTGGAGTTTGGAATGGATTTGAATGACCTAGGATAATAGTTTGACAGCCAGATTACTTTATCTCACTTGCTTTTATTAAGTACATCATCCCAGCAAGTTAGAGAACTCAAGAGCTATCTTCACTTTACAGTCCAATAAAGGCTCAGTAATGGCAGTGCTCCATCTTGGTACACCTTCCTTTCGTAACTTCACTGCTCCAATAAGAAATGTCTTCATTTCCTCTCCCCCTCTAACACAATATATCAATCACAGGAATGCCACAGCATAGTGTACTTACTTTTCAGTTGATTTTTAGCCAGTATGAAAAGCACTTATTTTAATTACTTTATTCTGTATTGTGCATGACAATCAACCTGTGCTACAAGTATCCCAACAGGAAAATTCTGCTGTAAACATTTAGAGTCTAAACACAGTTCCAAAGACAAACTAAGTCATTAAACTGTATCTTCTTTCACATAGGATTCTGTACATATTATTTGGAAATAATTTTCAGGCATGGTTTTGTACAGGTAATTCCACTCCCTTCTTTTGGGACTGCTTTTCCTTGCCCCACTCTTCCCTCCAATCTAGACACAGACACACAAGTGAGCTGTCATGATGTTCTCAGCATTTTCTAAGCTGCAACATTCAAGACACAGGAGATGACACTGAATAGGTTGCCCTGGGTGCCCCCCCTCCCTGGAGGTGTTCAAGGCCAGGCTGGATGAGGCATCTTTGTTCTCCACCTTTTACAACTACACCTAAATTTGTAATGCACACACATTCCTAATGACTGCCAGAAGTAGAACAGCTACATTTCAAAAGGTAAGTACTGTTTCAGGTATTGTCAATTCAGTTACTCAGTGACAGCTAAAAGGCACTGGTCTCAGCACTGCAGATTCACTTTTGAATACAGGAGATGAAGTACACAAAGGCTATATCCTATTCTACAGGGAAAGTCTTCAAGAGGGAGGTCATAAGGGATTTGGAATAGGGTTCAATCTTAGTACTTCTGTTATTATGGTTTCTGAAATACTTTCTCTCCTAGTCTGTCACTCAGAAAGAAATGTCCAGGTTTTCTTTCTTTGAAAATGTAGCAGTAGTTTTACATCTAAAAACTTTGTGTATTAATCAATGCTTGACAGACACCAAGCATGGAGGGACATGTTCAACTAAGGTTCTTATATCACAAAGCTGAAATGCTCATCAGGATACTAATAAGGTTGTCATTGGTGAACCCAAGGCAGAATACATGACACCTGGCCTTTGACTGGAGGAAGAACTTGCAGTCAGTGATGTCAGATAGATGTTACCAAGATTTCTCTCACTGGCTCAATTTTTAACAATGGCCACCGTGAAGCTTGCTTTATTCATGGTGCTACTTAGAGGTTTTAAGCTGAAGATTGTAGGCTGCTAGATCAAATCAAACACCTACAACAACCCTTATTACAATTTTCATTTGTATTGTTTTAAAAGTAGTACTGCAAGCTAACTCTGCATCTTCCTGGAACATAAGAAAAATCTCACAAGCTGAGAAAAAGTCACTCTTTGTGTCAAATTAATGTTCCAAATAAACCGAGGCAGTCCATAAGTTAATAGGGTTCATGCTCTATACCATGCCTCTTACATGAGCTACCTTGTATTCAGTAGTAAACCTCTGGATTTTGCTACTGCCCAGGGAACATTTGCCCAAGATGTATATTGGCATCCAACCACATTTAATGCCTCAAACCAAAAGGTTTTCAAAACTTGTTTGCTTTGGCCAAAGGCCCCAGGAAAGAAAGAAACATTCAGTCTCCTCCCCTTCTTAGCCCTGAACACATACTTGCAACTACCTCACAATAGTGCTGAAAGAAGTCTTTTATCTGTCCAGTGATATCACTCACATAACTTAAATGTATATACTTAACTGAGCTTTCATTTAGCTCTTTGAGTGAAGTCCTAGAACTTCACCATCCTCTCACATCTTTCATTAAGCTGTTCTTTGAACTGATGGAGAGCAGACAAAACACCACTCCACACAATTCTATCATTATCACAAAAATAACCTCTTGATAGTTTTGCCATACAAAAACTGGCAATGGTATCCAGATGTCTTTCTTCCAAAGACTCATACTCCTCTGAAAACAATCATCTGGAAACAGATGCATTTCCTGATTTGACTGATGTCTAACAAGCCAACAAGACTGCATAGTTGAACAGGTTATTCACACTCATTACTTCTGGATTATGAATGGTCATTTTTGATGAGTTCAGAGAGGATACTGTACACAGCACTGCATTTAAGTCATTTGTCTTGTCTAAATTTGGTCTACTGATGACAGCAGCATTGGTGGTGCTTTCCCTACTGACACAGGAGCAAAGAAAAATTGTAGATGTTGGTGTAAAACATTTAAAATATGTCAAACCTCAGCCTCTGAAGTACCTGTTCTTCTTTGCTCATGAATCAGTTCAGATATTTGTCAAGTTTTGTCCCAAGTGACTTTCAAGAAAACTCACCCTTTCACTTTGAGAACATCCATACACTTTAACTCCCAGCTCTTTGAATCTCAGATCTGTAAACACCCTGAACATTTCACTCTCACTTGAGAATGCAGATCCAGCAGCAAAAACTTAAGCATATAATTTATACCTTGAAATAATACTAAGACTCACACTCTACACAATGCATCTAATTTTAGAATACCTACACTTCCCATGCTCATTCAAGAGGCTTTACTAAACTCCACAAATGCACTAAAAATTTTCTTCATGCTTACTATATACAACTGCAAACTGTAGGAAAAAAAAATCATAAATTATTTAAAATGAAAAACCAAAGAACAAATTCAGGATTTATTGTTGCATCTCAGTGACAGACTTCAATGACTTTCCTAGATCTGCTGAATCTTGAGGGAGTATTATTTCTATCATTGGCAATATGTCCAGAAGTTCTGCACATGTATTTAATACATAATACTGCACTCCTCCTCAAAATAAAACCCAAATTACAATCTTAGAAAAGTTATTCAGGTGGAAAGCTTTTTTACCTGTAAAAACAAACAAAAAATCCCCCCAAAACCCAGCATGACTAAAACATACAAATAAACTTCATCAGGCCAAATTTCAGCCTCTTCTGGACAAATAAGCCTCATAGAATCAACCAGGTTGGAAGAGACCTCCAAGATCATCCAGGCCAACCTAGCACCCAGCCCTATCCAATCAACCAGACCATGGCACTAAGTGCCTCAGCCAGGCTTTTCTTAAACACCTCCAGGGACGGTGCCTCCACCACCTCCCTGGGCAGCCCATTCCAATGCCAATCACTCTCTCTGCCAACAACTTCCTTCTAACACCCAGCCTATACTTCCCCGGCACAACTTGAGACTGTGTCCCCTTGTTCTATTGCTGGTTGCCTGGCAGAAGAGGCCAACCCCCACCTGGCTACAATGTCCCTTCAGGTAGTTGTAGAAAGCAGTAAGGTCACTCCTGAGCCTCCTCTTCTCCAGGCTAAACAAGCCCAGCTCCCTCAGTCTCTCCTCATAGGGTTTGTGCTCCAGGCCCCTCACCAGCTTTGTCGCCCTTCTCTGGACACGTTCCAGCACCTCAACATCTCTCTTGAATTGAGTGGCCCAGAACTGGACACAGTACTCAAGGTGTGGCCTGACCAGTGTTGAGTACAGGGGCAGAATAACCTCCCTTGTCCTACTGGCCACACTGTTCCTGAGAGTGGTTAGCAAGTTGGTCTCCCTCTTCAGTGAATAAGAACTCAATGTGGATAAAGCAGGATAAAGTAGGAGACAGCAATACTATGAATAATCATTTCAAAAGAAATAAAAGATGTTGATTGCTTCAAAATGATTACTGAGGCACAGAACTTCCTGGGTTAGAGCACATCTTGCAATGCTTCTGACACAGTATCCTGTGAAGCTGGGAATCCTCCAAAAGTCAGCTCCAATTTTTTTACCAAAGTTTCACATCTAGATTCCTTGCTTTAATAATCAGATATTTTAATCTGCCTTTTCTTTTTCTGCAAGACACACCACAGTTAAAAGAACCCAACCTACAACATTTCCAGAGATGCAGTGCTTGTAGTGAGCATACATTCTTAACCTGAATTCTCCATGAAATGCTGAGTCTGTAGAACATTAAGCAGTGCTGCTGTCTAAAGGGAGCTGGGGTAGTTTAGCCTGGAGAAGAGGACACTCAGGGGTGGCCTCGCTGCTGTCTACAACTACCCGGAGGGAAGTTGTAGCCAGGTGGGGGTTGATCTCTTTTCCCAGGCAAACAGCAATAGAACAAGGGGACACAGTCTCAAGTTGTGCCAGGGGAAGTATAGGCTGGATGTAAGGAGGAAGTTCTTGCCAGAGAGAGTGATTGGCATTGGAATGGGCTGCCCAGGGAGGTGGTGGAGTCACCGTTCCTGAAGGTGTTCAAGAAAAGCCTGGCTGAGGCACTTAGTGCCATGGTCTATGATGACTGCATAGGGCTGGGTGCTAGGTTGGACTGGATGATCTTGGAGGTCTCTTCCAACCTGGTTGATTCTGTGATATTTGCAACAAGCTCCTGTATTCCACCACTCCATTTATACTCTTCCTGCCACACCTTCTGTCCTCTTATTGAAGTTTTACTTCCCATCTCATGCACCTTTTATGTTACTCTTCCAAAAGATTTTATGGTCTTGAAGTGATAACCTCTTCAGTTGACAAGTACTATGTTTTTGACAAGAAATATAAAGAAGCCTCTAAAAATAGACTTCCACTAAGAACACTAGCCCACAGCCAAACAAACTGGGTGTTGTTGCTGAGATGCAAGTGCAGATTTGGACTGCTCAAATCCAACAGATTTTGAGAAGACATGTATCTTCTCTGGACTTTTACAGAAATATTGTCAAGGAGCTTCATTACCAGTTTTTCTAAAAAGACTTCTGCACACAGCACTAAAGTCTTCTGAGGCAAAATATCTCATCATTGCTCACACACTTGAACAATATATCTTGAACTGGTATTCTCTTGTGAACACCAAACCATCAGAGTACCTAATGAAGCCCAGACTCTCAGAAAATGGACTCTGACCAGTGCTTTTCTAAGTCTTTCTTTTGTGTTGATTCTTCAGGGTCTAGGTAGAGGTGTGCTCAGCCTGCAGCATTTCCCTCAGTACGACTGACATCATCTCCCTTCTTCATGCAGATGTGCATTTTCAGGAACCCTTGATCAGCTTGGTTCAAAAGGGCTGACAGATTCAAAAGATACCAGGGAACAGGTGACAAAGCCAGAAAGTAAGCCTTGTTTCTTAGGAGAAGAGGCTAAGAAGATAAAGTAGGGTGAAAGGCTTGTTTCTTGTCATGACTGACTATATAACTATTTTATTTTTAATTCTCTTGTAGGTTTTTATCAGTATTCCTGTATCTGCCAATGCTCTCTACATCCTGTACTTTGAAAACCTTGTACATCATCATAGGCATCTTTACAAGACTTCCTCTTCCACTGGAGTTATTTATGTGCCATGTCTTCAGCCTTTCTCCACAACTCTCACTCCCATTGCATACAATAATCTGGATTCACACTCACAGTTTCAGAGAGAAAGATATCCAAAGGACTGATTGTACCTTAAAGAGGTCTTTACTACTCCAAATCCACCACAACAAAGGAGGCACATCATTCCTGTGATGCATCTAGGCAACTTCAGCACTGGCAGAGCTGCACATGCAACAGTGCTGTGCTAGCCTGCTGATTTAGCCTCTGAGCATACTGCCTGAAGCTTAGCAGTGAGAGCACAAAGCAGATGGACAAGTGGGAGATGGTTTAGCCTGGGAAGGTAAGAAGCTTAAACACTGACTATCCATATCACTCCAACAGATATCCAAATATTTAGATGTGGAAAAGCATCGTTAAGCTTTCATGCTGTAAAATATTTTGTTGCTCATCAGTTCATCAAACAGAAATCTTGGAAGAATATTCATCATAAAGTGAAATACAGTCTCACAGACACATAGAACTGACAAATTCAAATACCTCAATAAAAAAAGCAACAAACATTACAATCCCCAAGCAATACCTATCCTGGGAGACTGGAAAGAAAAGTGTTATACTTACAACACATGGCCTTGTATTTCAGGACTGCTTGTCTCTTCAGTTATAAAGATGCAAGTGATCCCAAAATGAAAGAAAAGAAATACAAATTAGTATATTGCACCATTTGAATGAAAAGTAGTAGTAGTAAATCCTGACAAGACTGGCAGATAAATTACATTACATGTCAAAGTTTCCATTATCAAATAGAGAAATAGGAAAAATTAGAGCCTTTAATTTTTTCTGTAAAAGCAGAAAGAAGCCCTGACAGAAGTTCACTTTCAAGAAAGCCCTGTTACTAATGTTTTAAAACATGATTAATGCTTGAAGCGCAACATCTCAAGGATGCCAGACAAAACTTTTGAGTTCTGTATGATTACAGCTCCCAAGTTTTCAAAAATCATAGTTCCAACAAAAACAGGAGAAAATTTCTCCCAAAAGGAAAAACAAATGAAAAGCAGCTCCCCCACCATTTTGCCTGGATTTGGTGATACTTCAAGGCTACTCAAATCTCCTGAAAGTACATTTGTACCACGAAGAACAGGGAAAGTGGCTTTCAGCAACTGAATCCCAGGCAGGTTGTTTTTTTGGCAGAATCTAATGGGAAGATAAACTTAAATCTCTATTTCATAACATGGATAAAATGATCCTGACTGATTTTGAGAAGCTTCTGGCAAATAACCACAAACTTACAAGAATTAAATAGTAAGCATGATCATTCTAAGAGTAAGGCAACTGTTTGCCCAGAGCGGTCCATGGAGTTGAGTGCTGTATTTTCACTATTCAGCGGCATGAAAGAGTTGCTACACATCAGTGTGACAATTCAGCAGGAAGCAAAACCAATGCAAGAGTTCATTGTTTAAAAAAAACCAAACAGCTGTGCTTTCATGGCAGTTATAAAAAAACAGAAGTTAACCAAGTCTCAGTATCACCATATTGAGTGGATGTGGTGTATAAATTCAGCAGGATTTCAGAAGCTTAGAATACAGACACAGTCTCCCTTGTAGTATTGCTGGTTCAAGTGTTTTTGTTACTTGTCATTCTACAGTTTTACAACAAGCAGCTGCCAATACCAATTTTTCCAGACAAAAGTAAGAAACATGCACTTTGGGCAGCAGCTCACATTTCTTCCTGACCATTTTCATACAACTCATTTGGATTACTCCTCTTATTAGTATTAGAAATGGAGTTCCACAACCCAAGCCATTACACTTCTGAGCTGCTCTTGACGTGTCTTTAAAAAACGACAGGAAGAAAAAACCAAAACTACACCAGAAATTAAGACTCTTGCATGTTAAGTAAGAAATTTAACATGTGTCTTGAGTCACAGGTTGCAAGCTGCAACAACTATTTCTGAGCTAGGACTATGAAAAGATAGGGCAACTTTTTAATAAAGCATCTAACTTGATAAGACAAGTCAAAAAACGCTGCTTCTTAGGGTTCAAACCTCCCATGCACACTGTAATTTGTAAGAAGCACTGCATAAATTAGTCTTCCACACAATTCAAGCTCACAGGTTATCTAACAGTTTCACAAGCATAGTTAAACATTGCATAAACATAATTCTGTTGTTCCTAAACATACACTTGAAATCATGTCAGCTAGATGTTAACTACGCATACATAGAAATTCTATCTAATTCTTCAAGCACATACTAAGCAAATGAAAGTCTTTTACAAAAGACAAATCTTTGCAGTTTAAGCCTCTTGGGTCATTAATATAAGACAGATTATAACAGCATACTTTTTGAGACCAAATATAAACAACACAACACCAGAGCACTTTTCCTGCAACTAAAACCTCCACATATCAATCGAAAAATAACCAATTAAAATGCTCTTTCCTGCATGTTTGATTTTTATGCCATCTGAAAGGACAGAAAAGCTGCCTGTACACCAGTTATTTTCAACCACAGGTTCTGATGCACAACAGCCAGAGGCAAAAGGCAGAGCAGAAATGAGAACAGTGAAATGGTAAAAGCAAAGCAAACAACTCTTCAGTGATCTGAACACTCCTTGTTGACAAGTGCAGAGCAATGCAGATTCATCTCCTTCTGGAACATTATAGGCACTTCTACCCTATCTATTCCCAGATATAAAGGGAAGGCAAGGAACCTTGAATCCTTGATAGAAGCAGAACAATCTTCATCTATGCTCCAAATACAATTCACAGAAGAGGCAACACTCCTTTGCTGGGGCCATACTTGCAAAGGGCTGTTCAAAACATAAGGAAGAGGTGTTCCACTCTCAGATTTCCTGTCTAACGAATTCCAGGTATGTGCAGCTGTATTTTATCTGGGGACTACTCCCTCCAAAGGCCTAGGTCTTATGCAGCTCTCAAAAACCCAAAACACACACACCTTTGCTGCATTTTTATCTCTCGTTTCTCTTATAGACTTGCTTCAATAAAAAGCATTAGTTACTACGATAAACCTTGTTTTCTGCCCATTTTACCATAGTGGCTAGAAATAGCATGCAACTGTTTTTCAAAGCAGATGATAGAAGCCAATTCCAATTGCCAAAGTGCAAACAAATACATGCACATGTATGATACTTTGTCGAAGTAATTTTCCACTCCACCTCTTCAGAATCCAAAGCCACAAAACCCTTCATTATGCAGTTATACAAAGGTAGTCATAAGGCACTCAGCATCACAGAATGTCAGGGGCTGGAAGAGACCTCAAAAGATCATCCATTCCAATTCCCCTGCAGAGCAGGATCACCTATACTAGACCACACAGGAACACATCCAGGCAGGTTTTCAGTATCTCAGTACACAAGATATATACACCCCTGTACTGTGGGCATCCCAAGCTCACACTTTAGTCCATCAGTACCCTTGACAGGAGTTTGGCCTCAAGAATTACCAGCACTAGAAAAAAAAATATACATGTGTAGTCTGCTTACTACTCAAGTCCCAGTTATAGGATGCAGAAAGCATCAATCATGAACACTTAAGTCAGCAACAAAACAAAAACTCTTGGAACAAGAATCAAGTCTCGGTGATAGAAACTAAATGACTCTAAAGAGGTATACAATATAGAAGTAGAATGTTCCCTAGTATTTTGTACATTCAAATACTTGACAACATCTATAGTTGAGTTTCATAGATCACAGAATGCCAGTGGCAACAATTCTACCCTATCAGATATTTCACTAAAGCAACTATTCTAGAACTAGTTCAGAAAAAAATATTCACAGAAATTTCAAAGTGCAAATGGAAAAGGCTTCAAATAAACAAAATCTAATCTAGTAAATCTAGGAAGACATGGCACTAATGATTTGCTTGAAACATAACTACTTCTGTTTCATGATGCAGTATGTTATCCAATCTATCTCTATCCCTTGAAATCAATCACACAAAAATCCTGCAGGCTACAAATCCGTAAGCCTGTATATATACAGTACAAAAGAAAGAACTTTTAAGTTGTGACATTCCTACCTCATCTTTTTACTGGGATTTTTCATGCAAGTTAGCTACATACCTACCAGTAAGTTAGACATGCACCTGAAATCGTGTGAACGTTACAAGAATTCCAGATTTATGAATAAATTTGCACAAACACTTAATATGGAAAAAGGTTACCTTTCTATGCTTTGCACCATGGTAGTGTGACTGAAGACTTATGAAACTCAGACACATAATGTTACAGATCTAAAAAAAATAAATTGAAAGCACATCTTCAGTTAGGCTAAAGATATTCTGTAGTTGCTGAGTTACAAGAGCAGGAAACACATCCATTTCTATAGCATATTTATCAAAGTCTTCTTTGACTAAGACAATGCAAAAAGCAGCATAGCACTAGAACTGCCAGACACTGTGTGCAAATCTGATCAAATGATACTTAAATACATGTTTAAATATACCAGGTGGTATGATTCTTTTAGGAGACACCCCCTTTCCTCCTAGCTCCACTTTCTGGTTTCTTAGTTTACTAAACTTCTCCAGGCTGGAAAACCAGCAAAAATGGATCATCATACAATAACTAGAAAGGAAGTGATAAAATCATATCCTAGAAAAACTGCAGCTCCATTCATTTCTCATCAAAGATATGAGAAAAACAATGGAGGAAGACATCTGCACTTCATTAAAAGCAACAGACAGATATACGCCACTACAATAAGGTAATGTCAATTGATGAGGTTGGCACAAGGGACACAGACACCGAATTCAAGAAGTACACAAATAATAATACAGCAAGAACAAAATAATCATACAATAAGGATAAAATATATCAAGGCAATGCACCAGATCATTACTACATAAGGTTAGCTATAGTGATTAAGAAATACACATCACAACACAGGCAGTGTGTGTACTCATAAGTCTTCCCAAAAAGTGCTGCAAGAGGGTCCAGCTTTTATAGTGTTTAATAAACAAATTTATGTGACTCTAAATGCAGAAACTTCTGACTTCACCCTCCTTTTAGATTTCCCCAGAGCCTTCCCACGGCTCAGGAAAAGACCAAGAGGAGTGTCTTTATTTATTTGGCTTTGATAACACACACCCTCTCAAGGCTGGCCATGTGGCTTGCTTGCCTTGGCAGTCCAGCTCTAAATAAGGAAAGCTCACTAAGTTCCCATGGCTTTTCTTAATTATATTTTGTCTAAGCTACATCTTCTAATGATAATAATACACATTTCACTAATAATCAGCTACTAGTAATCAATCACAAGCAGTGATCAACTATTCTTATCACAAATAATGGCAGACAATACAGAGCTACAATTATTCCTTGCTATCTTTAGCTTTAAAAAAAGCAATGACTAAAATAAGCTAATATTGTCTGTTCTCTGAACATACTGCTTAAGAATTTTAATGTGCCAGGAGAACAAATCAACATTACTGCTAGAGCAGTATACGGCTGACAAATTTAACACATTACAGATTTTAAGCCTTTATAGATGAGTCTTCATAGTGGCTTATGAGAAATACTTAACAGAGATCTGAAAGACTACGGTAAGAACATTGTATTGCACCTGTGACTGCTCTAGAACAAACGGAATTCACTGAATCCTAAGACAAGTAACTCTTCCAAGGACTGACCACAGTATTTTTCCGTGGTCACTGATGGCTTCTCTCACAAGTTTGCCACACTACACCTAGGTTAGGTCTACATTTCTCAGAGCACGGTCTGTAACACCATAAGCCTGCACTTTACAGTCTGAAAAGACATCAAGAAAGAAACTCACTTTGCAATAAAACGTCTTCCTTTTAAATTCCGGGTTGCCATCTTCTGGCGCAACTTCTTCAGTCACAGCGCTCATGCTGCGAATCTGTCCCCGTGTGCAATGAAAACAATATGTAACGAACCCACAGCTCTTGTTCCCGCGGTACTTTAGAGCAGACAGGCGGGGGCGGCGGGGGAGCACCACTCCAATGAACTGATTATCTTCTTTCAACGCAATACTAGATGAAACCACACCTTTTAACACCAAGACACACTTCTACCACCCTAAGCCTTCCGGTAAGGGGACCCTCCCCGTTTGTCTTTCTGTAGAGGTCTCCCAGAGAAGCCGGCCCCGAGAGAGCCGGCTCTCCCCGCTGCATCCGCCTCCCCCGACAGCCGCTGAAGACACGACGCCACCTCAGAGCCGCCCTCACCCTCTATCCCCCGGTGCCTGCTTCAGCGGGGCTCCCAGGCCCGGCACCACCCCCAGAGTGCGCCCAGGCCGGCCGGTAACGGCAGTAACGCCGCGCAGCGAGCGCCCAACGGCAGCCGCCCGAGCCAGCGAGCGAGCGCCCACCTCCGATTCGTCACTTCCGCTGCGGGGAGGAGCCGCTGAGGCCCAGCACCAGCGGCGGCCCCGATGCCACACCCGCCCAGGGGGCGAGGAGCCAGCGGGCGGCAGGCCGCCCGCCTCAGCCAATGAACACCCGGCGCCGCCTGCCGCGGCTGGCAGCACGAAGCCCTCCCTTCCCGCGGAGGGCGAAGCCCTGCCTTCCCGGTGTCTGCCGGGCGGCCTGTGGGGTCTGGATGAGGCGGAGTAAAGCAGTGTAACGGTCAGGGGCAGTGTTGTGAAGGAGATTTTGTTTGGGTTTTAGGGGATTAAATATGAGGCCGAATTTAAAAGGGTTTTAAATAATTTAATGTTATCACAGTATCACAGTATCCTCAGGGTTGGAAGAGACCTCATAGAACATCAAGTCCAACCCTTTACCACAGAGCTCAAGGCTAGACCATGGTACCAAGTACCACGTCCAATCCTGCCTTGAACAGCTCCAGGGACGGCGACTCCAACACCTCCCCGGGCAGCCCATTCCAGTGTCCAATGACTCTCTCAGTGAAGAACTTTCTCCTCACCTCGAGCCTAAATTTCCCCTGGTGCAGCCTGAGGCTGTGTCCTCTCGTTCTGGCGCTGGCCACCTGAGAGAAGAGAGCAACCTCCTCCTGGCCACAACCACCCCTCAGGTAGTTGTAGACAGCAATAAGGTCACCCCTGAGCCTCCTCTTCTCCAGGCTAAACAATCCCAGCTCCCTCAGCCTCTCCTCGTAGGGCTGTGCTCAAGGCCTCTCACCAGCCTCATTGCCCTTCTCTGGACACGCTCAAGCATCTCAATGTCCCTCCTAAACTGGGGGGCCCAGAACTGAACACAGTACTTAAGGTGTGGTCTAACCAGTGCAGAGTACAGGGGCAGAATGACCTCCCTGCTCCTGCTGACCACACCATTCCTGATGCAGGCCAGGATGCCACTGGCTCTCTTGGCCACCTGGGCACACTGCTGGCTCATGTTCAGGCGGGTATCAATCAGTACCCCCAGATCCCTCTCTGTCTGGCTGCTCTCCAGCCACTCCGACCCCAGCCTGTATCTCTGCATGGGGTTGTTGTGGCCAAAGTGCAGCACCCTGCACTTGGAGCTATTGAACCCCATCCCCTTGAACTCTGCCCATCTGTGCAGGCGGTCAAGGTCCCGCTGCAGAGCCCTTCTGCCTTCCAACTCAGTCACATCTGCCCCCAGCTTAGTGTCATCTGCAAACTTGCTGATGACTGACTCCATGCCCTCATCCAGATCATCTATGAAGATGTTAAAGAGGATGGGGCCCAGCACTGATCCCTGAGGGACACCACTAGTGACAGCCACCAGCTGGATGTGGCACCATTCACCACCACTCTCTGGGTCCGGCCCTCCAGCCAGTTCCTAACCCAGCACAGAGTGTTGCCATCCAAGCCACGGGCTGATAGCTTAGCCAGCTTATATACAGTTAACCTACACGAGTCCTTTGTATGCAGTTGTGAAATTATTTTACAGAATGTCTATTTACAGCAGGAATCAGGCATTTGGTAGAGGTTTGGAAAGGTTTTGGATAGAGTCTTGTGGCATGAAAGTGCCGCGGGTAAAGTCGCTGGAATTTCTAAGCTGTCCAAATCGAGATTGTTCAGTTACTCACTAGTTTGAGTCATAGTTTTGGTGGTCCCAAGTATATGCAGCAAAAGCCAAGCTGTTGACCCTGATGGACCTGGATAGTTCAAATATTATATGGGGCACGCTGTCTGAGGAGGCTCCACAGGCACGATGGAGCCAGGAACGACAGGCTGGAGCGGCGGCTGGCCGGGAGCGCCTTGGTCAAATTTTCCCCTGGGCCAGTGCGAAGTACCATGGGCTGGAAACCATGCAGCAGCAATGGCCCCAGAGGAGACAAAGAGGCTAGGAGCGGTGGGTGGAGGAGGGTGGCAGGAACACTGAGTTGCCCCTTTTATGAGATGTGGGCCGAGATTGATGGTCCTTTGGCCACAATACTGTCCAACAAGAGTCTGGTAGCAGGCCAAAACGTGCCAAATAAGGTAGGGTCCACAGGCCTGGTACCCCCAAATATGGAGAGGGCTCAGGTGGACCCACACCCTAAGCGCATGAACTTACACAACCTGTTTACCTCAAACTTGCAAGCAGGCAGGCCAGACTTGAAGGCGCCAGGCTTGTTGTGACCCTTTGTCCACTTGATTTGTTTTCCCCTGGTTTGGACAGAAAAAACACCTTTGGGGGGATGGGGGGAGAAACATGTCCGGACAAGAATAGACTTGTAAACAAGACCATTTGGGCCTATGTGGCCCTCCACCACAGGCAGGCACTTTGGCCGTGGGGTCTGCATCCGCCGGTGTCAAGGTCCGGAGGAGCAGAGATTAACAGTATCTGTCCAGAGGAGCTAGACCAGTTCTTACGGATTCCGTGTTGTGAAATTAAGGTGCAAACGAGACCATAGATCACCATGAAACTGTTTATTAAAGGATAAGGTTGGGCAAAATGGAGGGAGAGAGGGGAGAAGGGGGAGAGAGAAAGATAAAGAGATCGATGGAGGAGAGAAGAAGGAGCAGGGAAGGGAAAAGGGGCTGTGAGCATATTACCCTCCGTCGCAGATGAAGGAGTGAGGGAGAGACGGGTGCGTGGCCCAGGGATGATCTTCTGCGGAGTTTGTCAGAGGTTCTTCAGGCGGTGTGCAGCTCTGGTGGTCTGGTGATGGTCTGCCCTCGGTGGTCCGGTGGGAATGGTGGTCCGCTGGGAATGCCACCGGTGGTGCGGTGGGAATACCACACTTTGTCTGCTGGTGATGCCACCGGTGGTCTGATGGGAATGCCACGCTTTGGCAGGCATTTCTCCTGCCTTTTTATACAGTTTCCTGCTCAGTGTCCAGCTGCAGCCCCCCAGGGCATCTTCCTGTGCATTCTCACACATTCGCAGGGGTCCGGCGTCGCCGCGGGGAGGGCCTCCACCCTCTCTCGGCTACACCTGTCCACACCCTGCATACACAGCCCTTGGGGGCAGCTGAGATAAGATGGAGGCTTCCTGGGCAGTCCAGCCAGAGTGAGGTCTAGGAGTTTCAAAGGTATTGTCTGTTGATTTGCATCTCTGAGCTTTCGGGCCAAGCACCGAGTCTGAGTCCCAGAAGTAACAAGATTAAGGAGAGATGATGCAATCTTTGTTGATGAAGGAGGGACGGTGCAATCTTTATCTTTGTTGATTAACAAGAGAGAGGATCAGACTCTCACAGCCGGGCCTTGCGGAAGGGGCAAGAAACACCCTCGGCAACGTTTTTAATTTAAATGCAAATATTTATTTTAAAATGTCTCAACTTTACACTTCTGACTGGTAATAAATGTAAAATATAATTTAAGAAATATACTTGGAAGTTCCTTCTAAAAGCAGGCTGAGAAAACAGTACACAAAGTAGCAGAAAAGTGCACCGGTTTTAAACAGAAATCCGAAATAGCCAATCCGGAGGTCGCTGCCTGTTTTTCCTTAGCCTGCGAGTGGTACACTGTGACATCTATTACACTTGTAGAGGAAGCAGCAAGGTCCGTACAGGTTAGGTTACATGTTACCAAAGATATTCCCTTAACTCGTTTGGCCTTCACAGGCGTTGCTGGGTTACCTTCCCTGGGCCATCACTGAGGCTGGAGCTGTGCCAGCCCCCTGAAATCCTGTTGTCAAACCAACCCCACACCTGTGCCCCAATAACACGCCTAAATGCAGGAGTTACGCTTACAAACCAATGAGTGTTCCAATAACGCTGTGTGGTTGTGGTGTTCTCTCCAGCAGGAGCAGGGAGGTTATTCTGCCCCTGTACTCTGCACTGGTTAGACCACACCTCGAGTACTGTGTTCAGTTCTGGGCCCCCCAGTTTAGGAAGGACACTGAGATGCTTGAGTGTGTCCAGAGAAGGGTGACGAGGCTGGTGAGAGGCCTCTAGCACAGCCCTATGAGGAGAGGCTGAGGGAGCTGGGATTGTTTAGCCTGCAGAAGAGGAGGCTCAGGGGTGACCTTATTGCTGTCTACAACTACCTGAGGGGTGGTTGTGGCCAGGAGGAGGTTGCTCTCTTCTCTCAGGTGGCCAGCGCCAGAATGAGAGGACACAGCCTCAGGCTGTGCCAGAGGAAATTCAGGCTTGATGTGAGGAGAAAGTTCTTCACTGAGAGAGCCATTGGACACTGGAATGGGCTGCCCGGGGAGGCGGTGGAGTCGCCGTCCCTGGGGCAGTTCAAGGCAAGGTTGGACGTGGCACTTGGTGCCATGGTGTAGCCTTGAGCTCTGTGGTAAAGGGTTGGACTTGATGATCTGTGAGGTCTCTTCCAACCTTGGTGATACTGTGATACTGTGTGAGATAGTGCAGTGCCAATCAGGCCAAAACTGTTGGCAATACCACATTGTGTGTTTTTTTTTAATCATGCCCTCCACAGTTGTTTCTTCAAGAGGAACAGGAATGGCACCTTTAATATAAGATTATTAGCACAGTTGATGGCAGACTATACCCCTTTTCAGGGTGAATGATAGTATTTGTACTGGTGTTTTTTATGGGCATTTCTGTAACAGTCCTATAAGTCCTAATACTTATTTGTGCCCCTAATTTCAAAATCTAAACTGGACTAATTGAAAACAGTGCACTGCACATGTTGTGTAATGATTCCATGCCCTTAGAATCATAGAATCATAGAATCAACCAGGTTGGAAGAGACCTCCAAGATCATCCAGTCCAACCTATCCCCCAGCCCTAGCCAGTCAACTAGACCATGGCACTAGCCCTTCCTTTAAAAAACCCTACCAATTAAAAATGCAATTGCACAGTGAAAGAATAAACACATGTAGGAAAAAAAATGAGAAGCATAAATGGAGAATATTAGTTATTGATTTCTTGAAAGAGACCCCAGATCTACGCAGAAAAGGCTTTGGTGGCATATATGCTTGCAGAACTAAACTGTTGCTGTTAGCTCCTGACATTACAGCCTCCTGAAGAATGGATGTTTCATCAGCAAAGTTTGGGAGTAATTAGCTGTAATTAGTGAGTACCTGTGTCTTATTATAGAGGGCAGGGGAAAAGTGGGGGATTGCACTTCTGCCTATCATTGTTCTTTTGGCACAATATTTGAAGTACGCCTAAAGCAGAAATAAAGCTACAGACACAGTAAACAGAAGGGGTGGAGGCCACAATGGACCATCCTATAAAATCAAGAAGGTAGAAAGGCTAGAGGAATAAAAAGGAGTTTTTTGATGGACACAACTGGCTTTAAGGATGAAGGTGTTCTTTGGCTTTATTAAAAAGTGATATAGAGGGGAAGGGTTGTGAGGAAGGACCATTTCAGAAGAGCAAAGTTTATTGACCACGTAGAGGAAGAATCTTTTTTGCTATGATAAGGAGCAGAAAGAAAACTGAATACTGATAGTGAAAATGGGATTTTTTCCCCCTTTCAAAGTTCTTTCTAAGAACGACAAAGTTTAAAAATCAACAGTTGATGTTTGCCTTTCATATCCCATTCTAAGTGAACAAAAGGATGACACATATGGCCAAAACATTTAAAAGATAAAAGGAAAAACAAACTGCAGAAGGAAGAGTAGTGGGATAAAGAAGGGAAAGACCAGGCTGTGACCTAAGAAGAGGCAGAACTGTGGCATAATTCCTAAAATACCTTCTTGTGCAAGATGGGGAGCTGCAGTCCAGAACTTTGCCTGATTTTTTTTAACTTAGCCTTTTAATTAGTTGAATAAAATTACTAAGAATTGCTAAGCCACTGATGTTCTTTCTGTTACCTTCTACTGTATTTTTGTGTTAGTCATTGGGTTACCATAATTTTATCAATACAAATGTGAAATGGGAAAATTTGGCTGTTGTAGAGCTGGAATCCAGATATATCAAGGAAATCCTGAGAAACTTCAGGGTACAGAGTTAGAGCACCAGCTGCACAACTGAGCTACAATTGCCAGCAGGCAGAGCTAATATAGATACTGAATTAGACTTTGAAAGACTAACCTCAGGGAAGGAACCTGGGAGAGGGGCACTTCATGCCTCCTTAAAATGATGCTTTCAGTCTGATTGAGAAATACAACTTGGCGCTGAATTACAGCAAATCCTTGGTTTTGAGAAGTTATTTTCATCCTAAAAAGTTACAAATTCATTTCTACAGAAAAACAAAGGACGTGATTTCAGAGAACAGAGTTAGTAGCAGTGGGTGGAGAATTAATGCTGCAGTCACAGAATAATTACACCTTGACAGCAGTATCTCAATCAGGGCGATCCTTTTTCTCCTCATAATTTGTCTTAACAGTCTTTTTTTTTTTTACTTTCTCTCCAAACCAAACCAAAGAAAGTCTTTGCCTAAGCACAGGTGAGTGCTTGGATCCACACACGTGGGTTTGAGAAACTGCTTTGTGATTTTAGTACATTTTTCAGCCTGTCACTGATTATTTTGTTCAGAAGTGTTTCTGGTAGCGTGATAGGGAAGTGTAATTATAATGGCAAGAGCATATGCCATGTGTATTCAAACATGACGAAGATATATTTGTCAGGGTGGTAGTGTCTATGAACATAAGCTATCAGCATGCCCCTTGTGCAAATCTCCTTCAGCTCAGTAAATACCCTGTGAGTACAACCTGAGCATGGCCCCCTGCACTCTCTTTGCTCTCTAGGCATGTTAGAGAAGTCTGTTTCACTGTATTTCACATAGGACTTTGCTAGATTTAAAAGACAGAAAGAAAATCCGGGGTGGGGGGGAAACCTCCTTTTCTAGCAAAACATTTTCTACCATTGGTTGAGGTTTAGGTTTTTTTTCTCAATATAATAAGAAAAGTCTTTCAATTTTCAATGTTTCCACTAAGTAGAGAGAAAGAAAGGGAACAGAAAGAAAAGACATGAAAAACAAGACAATAGTTCTATGCCTCCATCACTCTGAGGTTGGGTTTTTCAGTTTCATGACACTCTGATGAAAGAAAATGGGTATATTATTTTTTTTTTCCCACTACCTAAGGCAAAATATGCATTCATAGGAAGAGAAATGATGTCTTGTAGCTATTTCAATTAAAACATCAGACATGGTTAAGATAAATTAATGGCTTTTCTGAAATAACTACAGTGGGTGAGGCTGTCCTACTTAAGTTCAGTATGGCTTCACAACACAAAGAGTTAAGAAAGGCTTCTAGGCACCAAAGGCTGCCTTATCCCACAGAATATTCCTTGTTTCAGGCTTGCTGCCTGCAAGTCAAGTATTTTAAGCACTAAGTATTTCCAGAAGAATTGCACATGCCCTGTTGATCACAAAGGATCAGCATCTGAAAGTCGTAGTGACCTGGCTGATGCTCAAATGGACTTCCCCATACTGTCCAAAGGAGACTCAATTCTAAGGATTTTAAGAATATATCATTATGTTCTAATTAAAGACAGTTAAACTATAGGAGGTACTTTACCATATTACAATCAAGGACTAAACAGTGAGTCTTTCCTACAGAGAATTTAGGTACAAATCCTTCATCTTTCCATTTGCTAGTTAAATCTGCAAACCTAGGACCAACCAAAACCAGCTTGCCTGCTGCACACTGGTGCCCTCACTCAAATTTTCAAAACAAAAACTCTGCTGTAGTATCCAGAGTCTAAAATGAATGTAAATTATTTGTAGTGTTGTCTGTAGCAGAGGTCTTACCCAGTGTCAGCTGCTGGTGTAACTGTATGCCAGCAATCCTTAGAAACAGCAAGGAAATCCACTTTTTTTTTACTGTAAAGCCTACCCCTAGCTCAAATCAAGTTTGTTTTCAGGTAAAAGTAATGGCTTACAATGGTATACTAGCATTTGTATGACACTCAGCAGCTGTCCATTGATAGCTAAAATCAGGACATGTTCTTAGTAAAGACCTTAACTGAAAGCTTTAGCATTGATAATAGTCTGTGCTGTCTGTGGACCAAGTGACATCTCATCAGGAGACACATTCTCAGAGCTTTTAGAGCTGCTCATCTTCCATACCAACAAAACCCCCTCCCCAAACACCAGAATTTATGAGTTCTAGAATAAGAAGAAGGTTGTTACAGTTCTTACATCAGATTAAATTCTCTTATATGAAGAAGCTTTATCTAACTTATTATCAATTGAGTAAAATACGACTGGTTTTGTTGGGAATGTGAAAAAAGTCATTCCAGCTGAGATAAACCAAGAAAGCCTTAAAGTAGATGTAATTCATCAACAAAATAGCCTTTCTTTAGTAATGGTGAGATCTGTAGAGAACTTCTGTTGCTAGTAAATGTTGCTTTCGCTATGACAAGAGAAATCTGCCTAATATAGTTGTCCCACTGTAGTCATGCCAGGAAATACTTCTAAGCACAGACAAGGCATTCAGTGACTCCCAGCTCTCTACAGAGCTGTCCCTGATGTCTGTGCAAAACGGCACTAATACATCCAGCGGAGGATAACTCTGTTTTACAATCATAACATAAATGTAACTCATAAGGGAAAGTACAAGATAGTGCAAAACTAGGCCCAGATACCCTCAATTCAGAGAGGTATGACATGGAATCTAGGCATGGAATTAAACAAGCGACTTCTCAGCAGTCATGCTGGTCCTCCACTTGCCCCCAGCCATCTTTTCCCACAACACCCTGTCTCCACACTATCCAGTTTCTGCCAGGCAGCTGCACAGGAAGCTGGACTGGAGCATATTACACAGCTCATAGCACAGCCCTACCAGCAGCTGTGTGGCCACAGCAGACTTTCTGGCACCATGACATAAGCAGTGCCACTGCTACACATCAAGCACTGGACTATGGCAACAACTCTGTGAGAGTGTAAAAGAATTTCTGCTCTCATTTTTCTAGCTGGTGAATCAACAAGCTGGAGGTTGTGCAGCACTGCTGGTTTATGGGAGTCTCAGTCTACATGAATACCCAGTTTGCTTGCTCACAAGCATTTTTTTGCATTTAGGTGATGTGAACAGTGGTGTACCAGAGAATAGTATAAATTCCACCATTGTGGTCTTACCTCAGAACAGGGTCTGAAGTTGCATTGCACCCATTGGCAGGAGAATTAAGGCAAGGATAACAAGACTTTCTCAAGAGGAAACTTGCAGGGAGCTGATCTACCTCAGACACAAACCCCCATAATCTTCTCATGGCTTGGGTATGGTCAGCTGGACTATGGCAGATGTAAGCAGAGCTACCAGTAAGAAATTATTACCCCTCTTTATTGTCCACTCACTTCTGTGCTGGCAATACTGCCTTCTGCAGGGCAGTCATCAAAAAGATACTATTTCTGTGTAAAGTGCAGCACTTCAGATCAAACCACCTTTCACAAGCACTTAAGTGACAAACAGAGAACGCATACCTTTACATCTGCCAACTGTAATGTACAGGCAGCAATTTCTAGCAGAGTAGACAGTCTTGGAGAAGAGCAGCCTCCCAGATGAAGAGCTGCTCCCCTCCTTGAAAATTACACTTGTCTCAGATATTTATGCCACTGAGAGGAAGTTTATACCACTTTTCTGTGGCATTAGTAACCAGTAGAAAAAAGAAAACATTCATTATAGGGCTTCTTTCAAAAAGCACATATACATCAAAGCTTTTTCTTTTTTAGTATAATGATGTGGTGTTTCTATAGATGAAGTTGATATAAAGTTGGAATAGTGCAATTTTAAAAGAAAAGTTAGTGCAGGAGTCAAACTACAACAAAAACCAAAACAGAAGTTGTTGATTTTTGTTTGTTTGTGTAATACATTACTGCCTGGGTTCAAGGAAAAACATATAGATCTGTTCTTAAAAGCACCAAAGTGTATCAAAGTGCTTTTGAAAGGTATACATCCTCCAGGTAGTTCCTGGTGAGACTAAGATTTTCTGAAACCAGGATGCTTTTGAAAAATAGCATAACTAATCTTAGTGTGGGATTTGGTTTTGATGTCAGTTGATGAGATCTAATAAGCTGCTGTCAGTCAAAGAGATAATAACCTTAAAAAGTGCATTTCCTTTGTTAATGTTATAAGTAACAGCCAGGAAAATGATTGGAGAAGCATTTTCTTCTCATGTTATTTAACAGCACTTTGTAACTGATTTGTAGAAGTGGATATCAGCATTTCAAACAGCAGTATGAAAGGCTGATGGCTTCAAAATGGAAAAATACAGGTACTAAACCAGTAGTATTATCAAGGAAACTTGGGAAGAACTTCAGTTTGAAGTGGAATTATATCTAATGCATTTTATTAAGGAAATTTGTTGTGATTAATGCTATCCTTTTAAAATAAGAAGTTGTGTTGGGAAGCCCTTGCCTGTTGACATCGATTGAATGCTGAGATGAAGAAAAAAAACTCACCAAAGGCAACAATTCTTAAAGTAAACTGACCACACTACAGACCATAAACGTTTCCTCTTTGCACAGCAGCAGCACACCAGCTTGAGAAAAACAAACAGACCAAAGCCAGGAAACAGAAATAGCTAAACCTTGGTAATGAACTGTAGACGAGTGAGGAAGGATGACAGAGATGAATTAGCAGACATACATGTGCAGTGACTAATGGTTATTTTCTGTGCCTGAGGTTTTACCTTGCTTTACAAAGATGACCAAGAGAAGGGCAGTGGAGGGAGGTGGGGGTGTTGGGGGTGTAAGGTGCATGTGTGTATCTGTCTGTTTTTTCTCACACACACACACTCCCAAAATCTTTCCACTGGCTTTTAACTTTCGCAACTCATTTAACCCAACTGGAAGAGAATCTACAACTTCTTCCTTTAAAAATTATAAATATTTCAAATGTTATAAAATCTATTGTAAAAATGTACATTCAGTGGTTTTATGAGGCACAGGACCTCCTAAAATATTTTCAGGGAAGCTCACGTGTGCTCTGTTCTGTCCACTGTTGGACAGTGGTGGAGAATCCAGGGGCTCGCGCTTGATTGCTTGAACCAAGCAGGGAGGTTTAAATTCACACGGCACTTTAAACACCTCATTATCCTGCTCTTTCTCCCCTGGGCTGGGGCTGTAGAAGTGGCCGTAGCACGCTGTGTGTTGCAGGTCGGGCATGCTTTCCAAGCATCCTGGGGAGTTCTGAGGGCAAAACGGGACCACCTCCTTGCTACGTGCACCCTTCCAAGCTCTGTTCAGGCTTAGGTTGTTGGGATGATTTGCTACAATGCACTGCCAGTTACGTGGTGTGTAAAGGCAGTGCCTTGGCTTCTGACAAGGTGAGGATGGCTCACAGAGGTCTGGTTCTGTTTTGAGGTGCACTCTACCAGGGTAGCTAAACATCTGCCTTCTCACTGAGCCGTTCTCATCCAGCCAGGGTCGATTTTGTGGTGTCAGGTAGTTATCAGCAATGTTTTCAGAATCAGAATCATATTCCATTTTGATAGGCATCTCCAAGGGAAAGGCTGTGTCATAGAGAGACTCCGAGGATATGAATGGTCTCTGTAGCTTCAGGTGGTCCATTGCATAGTTCTCTGCACAGCGTTGTTGTACACCCGAATAGGACTGGCAGTTTTCTGCACTTCCCCAGTGGGAAGGGCAAGTTGATGGCAAATTTAAGAAACTTTGGTCTCTGTTGTAGAATGATCCAGCTCTCTTGTTTGAACATGCGTTCATTCGCTGGCTCATAGAACAAGAGCCTGAGTTTCTTAAAGTCCAGCTGCTGTTTGTGGTGCAGTTGTTTTGAACACCTAAAACTGGTGTGTTAGAACCGAGAAGTTCCTCTTGCATGAAGCACTCGCCATTTGTATGAGGCTCAAACTTCACTTTTACACTGTCTTGTTCGTTTTTTCCTGGTGTCCAATTGAGATGTTTCCACTGGCCCAGAGTTTCAATGGCACTGTTATAAGAAAGTCCCTCCAGGTTTCCTTTCAAACCAGCAAACCCACTTGGAATCTTCAGTTGTTCATCTTCTTCCCTTTCAATAACAGTAGAAAAAAAAAACTAGTCAGAAGTTTCTAAGTGAATGTTTTCTGGGTTACAAAGTCAGAGTGGGTCAACATATATTATAGAATCATAGAATCATAGAATCAACCAGGTTGGAAGAGACCTCCAAGACCATCCAGTCCAACCTATCACCCAGCCCTATCCAATCAACTAGACCATGGCACTAAGTGCCTCATCCAGTCTTTTCTTGAAGACCCCCAGGGACGGTGCCTCAACCACCTCCCTGGGCAGCCCATTCCAATGGGAAATCACTCTCTCTGTGAAGAACTTCTTCCTAATATCCAGCCTATACCTACCCTGGCACAATATTACAAGCAATATTTCCCCCTTAATTTAATATAGGACTCTCACAATCTTGTCCATATAACCTATGTATTTGTTTGAGAGGAAAAATGAGTGTGTATGCATCTGGGCAGCAGTGAGTGTTCACAGCTACCCTTCTGTGGCACTTTCATTTAAGTGCATTTCCTCTTCCATTTCAGACACAGAGTTCACAAAGATCTTAAATATCATAGTAAAGCATGGTAACTACCCTACACCTTTGTTCATGCAGTAAAACATATCTAAGTAATATTTGTGTATTGAAAAATCCAGATCTAAAAAGGGTATCTTAAATGAGATGCATTTTGTTAATAAGGAATAATTTGGACAGAAAATAAATTTCTGATCAAAGTTATTTGAGGGAGAACCAGGGGGGTCTTATATCTTGGTAATGCAGAGTTAGCTGAGAGGAAATGAAATGCCTAAATTAAGTGTCCAAGCAGCCACAGATACTCATACTGTTTTCACATGTCTAACAATTTATGTTGTCTTTCATTTCCCAGGATGGCCAGCAAATTAATTTTTCATGACCTTCAGCTGAAATGCTCAGCATTAGTACAGAGCTCTGACAGAGAAAGTTGCCTAATCATTTCCAAGCCCAGTGCAGCAGTTTTTCAAAGCTGGAGTCCCTATCTTCAGGTTCAGGATTTGTCTTGAATTCACTAACCTGCTGACTCCCAACGAGGTGGGGTCAGTGTTAGTGCTAGGAAACCCTTCCCTCTGCAGACAAGAAGTGAACATCTCAATAAGAAAGGGAGCATGGAAATCTGGAGAGCTAGCAAGGATTTTAGAAGGCTTTTTCTTAGCTCGCTACTAAGAACATTTTCCTTGGGTATGGACTTGATGTGCAAGTCCAAGATTTTCCAGTAGAGGGAGTCCATGTTGTTACAAAGTGAGAATGTCCCATTAATACACACCAAGAAAGAAGAAACTTTTCCTTTCTTTTTTTTTTTTTCCATGATAAATTGGATATTTTTAGTCCTCCGTTAAATGTCATCATCGTTATTACCAATAGTCTTGAGATGCAAGACACAGTTCAACTTTGCTGTGGAACTGGTTTTTCAGGGAAATGGTCTACTTGGGAAGCAGTGGACTGAGAAAATGCAGCAGTCACAGAAGTTTACACCTCGACACGAAGAATTTTACAGTGAAATAGTGAAAATTCCCCAAAAGAATGTATGTTTCCAGGAAGCCAATGTGTATTTTAATGTGAAAAAGTAGTAGCAGGCATGAAGTCTATTGCAGACTATCAGGAAAACATAACTGAATATAATCTCCAAGTCCAGCTCTTGTAACATCTTGGTGTGCAGAAACTGTCAAGCACAGAGGGAGGATTTTAACCACTCAGAGGGTAAAGATGTAACTAAATAAACTTCCAAAACAAAGTATTCTTGTTTATAGGTTAGAAGTAGAGACTTGAATACAAGAAACACCCCCTTTTAACTTGCTTCTTAACTGAAGTTCATCCCCTCGCTCTGAGATGTTTGTGTCATGCCTGCACAGGTAAAGAGTTACACCTGGACACTGGAAGATATGGTGCCTGCAAGGGATATTTACTCTAGAAGTTCAAAGACTTTTTCATTTTTCAATTGCACTTGCAAGGCTACCTAAAGGGAAAAAAAAAGAGTGATAATAGCCACATTTTTCCCACTAGACCAGACAGTGTCTGTGTGCACCTCCTGGCTTCTGCTCATTAAGTCCACTCTCTTTTATCTTCTCTCAGACCAGCTTGAAGAGATACCCCAACAAGGCCCATAGGAACTGAAACAGATGATCTCATGGAGGAAGGAAGAAAAGCCAATTTATGAGGAAAGGACAAACCCAGCAGAGATGTCCTCTTCAAATGTGAATCTGTGACATTAGATTCTACTTCAAGGCTATGCCTAGAGCCAAGCAGATGTCTCTGTCTACAAACATACAATGAATATGAATGTTCCTGTTTAGATTATGTTGAATATCCACAACTGAAAACATGACCTCAACTGTTATCCATAAAGAAAATGAAAAAATTAACATAATAAAAAAGTAGGAAGAAACAGGACACTAGATCAGCAAAGAGCTTCACCTGCATGTAAAACAGAACCTCAAAATCATAGAATCATAGAATCAACCAGGTTGGAAGAGACCTCCAAGATCATCCAGTCCAACCTAGCACCCAGCCCTAGTTAATCAACTAGACCATGGCACAAAGTGCCTCATCCAGGCTTTTCTTAAACACCTCCAGGGATGATGCCTCCATCACTTCCCTGGGCAGCCCATTCCAATGCCAATCACTCTCTCTGGCAAGAACTTTCTCCTAACATCCAGCCTATACTTTCCCCGGTGCAACTTGAGACTGTGTCCCCTTGTTCTATTGCTGGTTGCCTGGAAGAAGTCCCCAGCCTGTAGCACTGCTTGGGGTTGTTGTGGCCAAAGTGCAGAACCCTGCACTTGGCCTTGTTAAATCTCATCCCATTGGCCTCTGCCCACTTATCCAGCCTGTCTAGGTCACTCTGCAGGGCTCTCCTACCTTCCAACAGATCAACACCTGCTCCTAGCTTGATGTCATCTGCAAACTTACTGATACTGGACTCAATCCCCTCGTCCAGATCATCAGTAAAGATATTGAACAGGACTGGGCCCAGCACTGATCCCTGGGGGACACCACTAGTGACAGCTGCCAACTGGATGTGGCACCATTCACCACCACTCTCTGGGCTCTGCCATCCAGCCAGTTCTTGATCCAGCACAGAGTGAATCTGTCCAAACCACGAGCTGCCAGCTTGGCTAGGAGCTTCTTGTGGCAGACAGTGTCAAAGGTTTTGCTGAAGTCCAGGTAGACTACATCCACAGCCTTCCCCACATTCACCAGGTGGGTAACCTGATCATAAAAGGAGATCAGGTTGGTGAGACAATCACCAATGCAGTGTGCAAGAAAGATTTTTTTTTAAGTATTATAAAAGCCATTTCATATGATAGAAGACAAGAAATGGATTTCCACTTCATAAGTAATAAATCAAATCCTTCTCACCCAGCTCTTCTCTTAGGTGACTACATTGCTTTTAAAGATCTCACACATGAAAAATAATTTACTTTTTCTGGAATATGTTTTTTTTTAGTATTGGAAAATATACTTACTTTAATGTTTGTTGTTGAGCAAGGACGTATTCTGAACAACCACTTCGATACAGAAGCTGAGTGTTAGCTTGAACCCAGACCCAGTGATCTTCATTTGCTTGTACTTTGACTAGAGAAATGCCATTTTCTCCATTATTCTTTGCTATATAATTTAAGAGAAAATCCATTTTAATATAAGCATTATTTAGCATATTTTCTTACCTAAACTACCAGTGAACGTTCACAGATTTGACTGCTGCCCTGAAATCACCAGCACAGGGAAGTACAAGCTAAAATATATCACAAAACTAGGCAAATTACATTTAGAAAACTAAAGATTTTAAAAGCCTAATAATGCATTTTAAACTGTAACTAATGATTTCTTGTCTGATTATATGTTTTCCTTCTCAGTAGTAGCAATATATCAACACAAATCATGAAAAATGAGGCTATGACAGAGGACTAGTTTTTAAAAGTTAATGGTTTTCAATAAGTATGACAGAAAGCTGAGTACAAGAGTACTCAAGGAGAACCTGCCCACCAAAGTAGACCCACCATCAACATTTTATCCAGGGTAAAACCTGAAATACAGCTTTGACTCTCATAATATTGCCACAGACATAGTGGAAAAGCATGAGTTAAAGCTACAAGCAAATCATGAGTTTGAAAGACAATGTATCCTAACTTTCTTTTGTTCTTTGGGGAAAACTAGCATTTGTAACATATCATCCAGTTTTCCTCAAAAAGGGAAAGATACTGTCATCAATTGGTAAGATTTTCATGTAATCTTATTCAGTACAACCATTTTTAGGAAACCATACATTGAGTATTCTTATTTACATTGACTTTATATATATATATATATATTTAATCTTGGCATTGCATTATTTCTGCCCACTCCAAAACATCAGACTGATTTGGCACTGTGTTGAGGTGGACAACTTGTTTTGCATTTTTTAAAGGAAGGGTTTCAGAGAAGAAAAATTACATCATTGGGATCAAAAGCTGAAAAAGCTAAAAGGAGAGAAAAATCTTTGTCCATAAATTGAACATAATCCAGAAGTACTTAGCAGACACACCTTTGATTTGGTTTTCAGCAATCTGTAACACATTAGAGAAAGTGGCACCTTCATGGTGACTGTTTCTTCCATACAATTCTGCTGCTTCATACAGCCCTGAATTACCTTTGGAACTGGAGCTGTGGAGGACAGAAAATGTGGAAAATTTCTATTAAGTGAATGACAACACAGTAGAACTACAGACCCTGAAAAATGTGATCTTCACGCTGATGTCCACTAGCAAAGACTTATGGTTTAAATATATAGTAATAATTGTGTTTCTTGCATCATTCAGTTGCTTGAAGTAGTGCATGACTGGAATTCTGCATTCAATTAAATGGAATACTTATGATTTTCTTCTTGTGATTATGTGGAATAACAGATTTCAGCCTGAACTGTGAAAAATGTTGTGAGTATGCTGCCCTGTATATTCAAGGTGCATTCAAGGCACACACATCACACTGACCAGCAATGCAATAGTCATCACAGGATTTGAATTGATTTCTTCCAGTCGTTAGTTCAAAATGCATATTAAGGCTTGGAGAGAGTGCAAAATCCATAACAACCAAACAGCTTTACAAACTTTTCCCTTTATTAAGATAATCAGGAAAAAAAAAAGTAAAATTTGCCAACCACCTCTGTCTAGCATGTTTCAATCAAGCCTGAACCAAAAGAAAAACAGAAGTTAAATGCCCACTTCCACTTCATGCTTGTCACATCCTTAGCCAGTGTTCACTCACTTAAACCTCAATCAAGCATCTATCTTTTAGAAGCTGAATGCTGACCATCAGTTTCACCTGGGCCACTTGAAGACTAATAAACAAAAATTACTTTCCAACTCTATTCCAGAAGCCTGCATAGTCCATTATATCAGCCTTCCAGGAATTTAATTCTTGTCAAAAGGATGCATGTATTAGAACTGGATAGTAAGTCCACACATTCATAATCATATTCTAATTAAAAGTCAAATTAAGATGCTGTCAGTCACATTGATGAGCATTTTGCTTCACAGCAATGGACCTCATTGCTGTAAAGTTTTATTTATCCAAATAGCAGAAAGCATAATCCTAGCCCCCCAAACAGCAACTGAAATTCAGTCACAGAAAAATATAAGAAAATAAATGTTAGGAAGGCCGTGAGTCTGAACAAAGTCTGTCCTGATTGAATCTGCTATGCTGGCTACTGAGTGGTCAGCCCCAGGTCATTTAGTGCCATAGCAGACTTATGTGTGCATAAGCCTTCCGTACATCCATTCACCAAATACATATGGCTTGACTCTGTGTGAACACCCACATATATGCACATTCTGCTTGCCAAAATTTTCTTCTTCCTTGATTTCCTACCAGAATGCTCCCATCCAAATAACAGTGCTTCTAGAAGATACTGAAATCTGAAAACTCACTAAAAACACTTTTTCTTTTCTACTTACTTACTTACTGCCTTACTGTGCTGATGACTTCTGAGGGCTAGGAACATATCCTAACTTTTCTGGGTTTATACAAAATTATATACGTAGTAGTATAATAATAAATATTATATATAAGTTAGATCCTATTACATTATAATGTAATTATTATGTATTATAGTTAAATCCAGCTAAATTATTCACTCTCACAAGAACAAAGATTGAAACAGAGTTATTTCACCTAATTTGTGCTTTTTACATGTTCAGGATTCATAAAGCCTATAGTATACTAATTGCTAAAAGAATAATTTGAAAATACTTTGCATTCACTGCTGCAGCATCATCAGATTTGTGTTTTGTTTTTACAAGCAGGCCTTTCATCTTCATCTCTGTCATGGAAGGTAGTAGAAGTGGTACCACTATGCAGAACAAGGACAGCTGAGGTGGTAGTACTGTTCCTGATGAAGTCTTCTTCCTTTGTCCAAAAAGAAACTTCAGTTTGCCTTGGAACTGCATTGTCTGTCACACACACATGCAGAAATGAAAAAAAAAAAAATATATCTTAGTGTCTAAAATCTTTTAGTGTCTAAACATTTAAAGTGCAAATACATCCAATAGACTGTGTTGCATAACACCAAAATCACTTTTTCAACAGTGAGAAAAACTGGGAGTTTCATTCTCTTCATACAGTGTAAACCACATAATTTCAGGGATATGGTGAGTGGAGGGACTATCAGCAATATAAAAATGAGACATCCGAGGTTGGTTTTTGTGTTTTATTCTCTCCTGTCTATTTAAAGTAGAAGTTCTGTATTATGTGTTTCCTAATGATTTAGACAGCATATATGGTGGTGGTGCAAAAGCTATTTCTTCTCTGCCTCACTCTGAAGCTGAACTATTTTCCAATGCTCTGTTTCTCTCCAGTGACATCATTCCTGAGTTTCATTCCTCTTGCCCTGTGCTTTCTCTGGGAAGTACATGGGCTGGCACAATCCTTAGGCTGTGTGAACAGAGACCGAGGGAAAAACATATGCCCAAGAAAGCCAGATATGATGGATGTAGTTTGGAAGGAATCATCAATTCCTGCCTCAGAGCTCCATATAATCAGAAGGTAGAGATCAAGTAAATACCAAGCTGCTGCCCCCCAGTGAAAAAATTACCTACCACAAAATGACCAGAGAAAAATAATTGCATTTGAGTTGGGCGTTTTCCAGAGCTACAAGATTAAAACAGAGATGCCGAAATGACTAACTGGTACAGCTGTTGAAACCCATACTCTTCCAGCAAATGAACACCTGAGACAAAAGTTACATGTCCCAGTGTCATGCTGATCCTCTTGTTTTCTTTGCATGTGCCATACTTTGTCAGAAGGAGAAACAGCATTGGTCTTTACTCAGCATCCTGGCCTGTATCAGGAATACTGTGGCCAAAAGGACAAGGGAGGTTATTCTTCTCCTATACTCAGCACTGGTCAGGCCACACCTTCAGTACTGTGTCCAGTTCTGTGCCCCTCAGTTCAAGAGAGATGTTGAGGTGCTGGAACATGTCCAGAGAAGGGCAATGAAGCTGGTGAGGGGCCTGAAGCACAGCCCTGTGAGGAGAGGCTGAGGGAGCTGGGAGTGTGCAGCCTGGAGAATAAGAGGCTCAGGGGTGACCTCATTGCTGTCTGCAACTACCTGAAGGGAGGTTGTAGCCAGGTGGGGGGTTGTCTCTTCTCCAGGCAACCAACAACAGAATATGGGGACACAGTCTCAAGTTGTGCCAGAGGAGGTATAAGATGGTTATTAGGAGGAAGTTCTTCACAGAAGACAGTGATTTGCCATTGGAATGGGCTGCCAGGGAGGTGGTGGGGTCGCCATCCCTGGAGATGTTCAAGAAAAGACTGGATGAGGCACTTAGTGCTGTGGTCTAGTTGATTGGATAGGGCTGGGGGATAGGTTGGACTGGATGATCTTGGAGGTCTCTTCCAACATGGTTGATTCTATGGTTCTATGATTCTATACTACAGTTCTCCAAGTTAAATTATACTTACAAGGAAGCCAGAAGTACTGTCCAACAGGCAGCGAACTCGGCAGATGAAACAACGAGTTAAGAAAGAAGAATAATCTGTTGTTGTGCTGTCATTCTCTTGTGCTTTAAACAATTTGCTGAGAATATATTCTTCTCCTAGGAATGGCAACGCAGGTAAAATATATTAGATCACACTGACATAGAATAAAAATCTTCTATAGCTCATTGAAGAAGTTGTTATGGAAACTGCTAAATACTACTTTATAGAAGGGCAAACATGAAGTTTTCTAATGTATCTGCACATGCTCTACTGAAAAAATCAAACAGAGCTCTACAATGGGATTCAAGTGAGTTTCTTCAGAAACTTTGACTATTTTTATTTCCTGAGTTTTTGTGATTATTTTCCTAATGGAATGTAGACTAACAGATGTTGCTGGTCTTGAGATCAGAGATCACAGAAAACACATGAGAACAAGGAACAAAATAAAGGAAATGCTAGTGAATGAAAAAAAAACCCACACAAATGAATTAATAGATTATCTTAATATTCACCTGTTGCTACTTTCAATGAAGCATTTTCCAGTTTGGGGCTACAAGTACATTGTTTTTTATATGAGTATTTGCACAAAAGTATGCAGCTGAGAACTGAAATTCTCCACTGTATATATTAGGACAAAAATTCCCAATATTTGTAACTTTTGAAATGTTAATGCACACAGTCTAGTTTGTTTTCTGCATGCTTCCTGCAAAATCATGCAAAGTTCCTCAGGTATCTGTTAAGACTTTTGCAAAATGTAGAAACTGCAAGAAATCCTACTGAAGTTCCATGACTGTATTCCTGAGGACTTTATAAAGGCTGCTGAAGGATTTCCTGCAAGTTTCTTCCCACCTATCTGAAGACTGTGCTTACTCAATTTCTTTCCTCATTTACTTCCTCAGGGTCTAGTGAAATGCATACATTTTGCTGGGATCAACAATTCTTCATAAAGTTACCTGTTTCAATGCCATAGTATTTCCTGTAGTCACTATTTCAATTTAACATGTCATGTAAGAGAAACTTTGAGCACATGTATTCATGTACTATCCTAGGGAGATGCATCCTCAGAGGAAAAAGGGGATTGCTAAACCTAATTGTTCTGCTGAGGACTCCTGTTCACATAACTTTGCGTAGGAAAGCAAATGGCAGAAAATGATTGCCACAGTTGGCACTGTGGTATTGTACACAAATGTTTTGCTTGGGATGTTTTTGCATTAACAATAGCAATGCCAATGTTCACTATTGTGTGGACGAAAGGCTGGTAGGAAGAACACTGCTGCTTTTCGTTCTGCATGGATAAGAATATCCATTGGTGCATTAGTCAGAGAAAAATAAAGGAACCATCAACTCTGTAATCTCAGTGGAACACAATACCTTATAAAAGTCAAGGATCAGGAAGAACCCTCTAAGGGATAGTAACATTCTAAATGTCCACTATGTCACTTTCCAGTGAAGAGTCTGACTTGACATGGAACAGACACAGGCACAGGTGGAGTGCAATTCTACCTCTGTACATTGGTGCCTATATTTCCAACCAACATATACAACCCCACCTGCTTCTGTCTGTTGTTGCTGTCCAGACAACATCTGGGGAGGATTCATGGCCCAGTGCAGCTGTCTACAGAAATCCTGGCGATCATCCACGTGAATGTAATCATATATGTTTTGGTGCATTACATCAGTCTGAAACAATTACAAGAAGGAATGTTTAATTTGTAAGTGTAGTGGGGCAGACACTAATCTTTAGGTTGACACTTTCCTTAAAATGATAATTGATGTAGGATACCTTCACAGCAACAATAGATTGAGGAAAAGTTACTTCAGAGGCCTCTTTTTTTTTCAGTATCTGCTTTTTTGACTTCATATCCTATGATGGTTCTTTTTGTTCTTAACTCTATTGTGCATATACAATTGTGAGTCATAAAAATGTCCATCTAGCAGCCACTCCCAGAGACTGATACTGAGACCAGCCCTGTTTAATTTCTTGACCGGTGAATGACAGCATAGAGTGTGCTCTCAGCAGGTTTGTTGAGGGTACCAACTGGGAAGAGCAGAACAGCTACTTAGACCTGGATGAACTGAAAAATGTGCTGACAGGAACCTCAGGAAGCTCAACAATGGCAAAGCTACCTCTAAGTTTGGGTATCCCAGAAAAAGATAATACCATACCAAAGTGAATCTGTGAGAGTACTACCAAGACATGAAGAGGGCTGAGGCATATGATACTTCAGGATCAGAAGAGAAGGGCAAGGTTTGTTCAAGCTTGAGAGAAAATTTCTGGATGAAATTACTGCAGTCTGCATCAACTGAATGAGTGAGAAAACAGCCCAGATCTTCTCAGAAGAACAAAGTGGGAAGAACAAGAAGCAACAGACACAGATTGCAACATGGGAAACTGGGGCTTAAGATATAAGTGAAAAAAATACACAATCAGGATGACTAAACACTAGAATACATCTTTCAGAGGGGAAGAAACTAAAAAAATTCCTGGATGAGTCCTTGATCAACATGCTTTAACTGGATCTGCACAGAGCAGGATGTTGGAGTAGATGGTTTCCAGAAGGCTTTTCCAACTACATGGTTCCATTAGTCTGTGACTTTACAATATACGTCTTGTACATAGGCAACTAATGTAGAATAGCTGCATCTTATACTGAAATTGAAAGGACACTTTTATCTACACCTTATTTTTAAGATGGATTATGTTTCCATTAACTAAAAGAATATCATTACAAGGAACTCATCTTCACCCATCAGATTGTGCACACACAAAAATGAAAGCTGGTCTGAAATTGGGTAGTAAAATAGTCACATTTCAGTAGTGTATGTCTAATCAGCAGTAGAGAGTAAGATGAAACAGCATAAAGTGTTGCATTTTAGAAAGCCAGTTAACAGGAATGACTATAAGAAATGTCAGTGTCTAAGTATTGTAAATATTAGTTAATATATTTACCTGATGAAATCCTAGATAGTCCACAATTGTTGATGATGCATAAAATATCATTCCATCTGCACTCACCACCAGTGCAAAACCATTCAGTGACTAAAGAGGGGGGAAACAAAAAAGTGTAAATGATAATTGGACAGTAAACAGCAAAATGGGCATAAAAATAATAATTTTACATAATGATGTTAGATATATAAAAAAAGTCACTCTGCAAAAATAGCTGGGCATTAAAATCTTTCAGAAAAGCCTTTTTTTGTTCTTCACAAAGTCACAGAATACATCTGGTTGGAAGAAACCTCAACGATTATCCAGTCCAACCTTCAAGCAAGTGCTGAAGGGTTGACACTAGATCATGTCCCTAAGTGCCAGATCCACACGCTGCCTGAACACCTCCAGGAACAATGGCCCCACCACTGCCCTGGGCGGACCATTCCAATGTTTAATAACCCATTCAGTGAAGAAGTATTTCCCAATATCCAGCCTAAACCTTCCCTGGTGCTGCTTGTAACCATTTCCCTAGTCACAGTATCACAGTATCACACAGTATCACAGTATCATCAGGGTTGGAAGAGACCGCATAGATCATCAAGTCCAACCCTTTACCACAGAGCTCAAGGCTAGACCATGGCACCAAGTGCCACGTCCAACCTTGCCTTGAACAGCTCCAGGGATGGCGACTCCACCACCTCCCCAGGCAGCCCATTCCAGTGTCCAATGACTCTCTCAGTGAAGAACTTTCTCCTCACCTCCAGCCTAAATTTCCCCTGGCACAGCCTGAGGCTGTGTCCTCTCGTTCTGGCGCTGGCCACCTGAGAGAAGAGAGCAACCTCCTCCTGGCCACAACCACCCCTCAGGTAGTTGTAGACAGCAATAAGGTCTCCCCTGAGCCTCCTCTTCTCCAGGCTAACCAATCCCAGCTCCCTCAGCCTCTCCTCGTAGGGCTGTGCTCAAGGCCTCTCACCAGCCTCGTCGCCCTTCTCTGGACACGCTCAAGCATCTCAATGTCCCTCCTAAACTGGGGGGCCCAGAACTGAACACAGTACTCAAGGTGTGGTCTAAGCAGTGCAGAGTACAGGGGCAGAATGACCTCCCTGCTCCTGCTGACCACACCATTCCTGATGCAGGCCAGGATGCCACTGGCTCTCTTGGCCACCTGGGCACACTGCCATCAAGGTCCTGTCACTTGCCATCAAGGAGAAGAGGCTGCCCCCTTCCTTGCTCCAACCTCCCTTCAGGTATGTGCTAGTTTGAAGCAAGCTAGAATGTTTTGGTAAAAGAACTAGATAAAGGGCAATGAAATGAAAACAATTGTGTCTACTTCTCTCACAGTTACGCTGAGAACTCTGGGAAGAAGAAAGACTTTTTCTCCATTTTTGTTTTCTCTCTCTTGCTTTTGCCTTAGACCTGGTAACATCTCATTAACCCTGCTCCTACTGACCTTGCTCCCTAACCTCTTGGCTGCACCTCTCTTCTTCCTGAGAACTGGGGTAAGGTTAAGAGGGCCGGGGGGAGGTGTTGGGGTGGTTTGAGAGCCCCTCCTGGGGACTCAGGTTTCTGGGAGGGGAGTTGTGCTTTTGTATTGTTTATCCTTTGTATATTTCTGTATATAATTGTAAATAACTGTATATATTGTAAATAGCTGCTTGTAAATTCTGCTAGCTGTAAATAAATTGCTTCATCTATATTCCCAGGGTCCGTCTGAGTTAGCTGGGGCAAATTCAAAAGTGTGGGGGGGCGGGGTAATCCCCAAACCATCACATTTTTTAATTGGCTTTCCCAACGTGGGGCTAGAGATTTTTGAAGGACTGGAAATTAGCTCTGGGAATTAAGATGAAGCTCATCAAGCAGCTATTATATTTGGTTGGTGCATTGCTCTGGTCCGGACATTAAGAACATTCTGTACACGGCTGCCAGTGACAATGGTCCAACTTGGAGTCTTTGGCAGAGAGCTCCAAATGAGACACGTGGTCGTCCACTTGGTTTCTGGGGACGTTGTTACAGACGGTTCCTGTCGTCTTGTTGGGAGCAAGCGAATATGGAAGTCAGCGGTTTGGAGTCCAACCAGGAGAGTTACCGAAACGAAAGATGGAGAAGGAGAATCCAGTCAGTTCGCTGAGGTAAAAGCTGTTCAACTTGCTCTTGATGTGGCTGAACGTGAGAATTGGCCTATCCTTTACCTCTACACCGACTCGTGGATGGTAGCCAATGCTCTATGGGGTTGGCTAAAGGACTGGAAGAAGAATGGTTGGCAGAGGAAAGGAAAGCCTATTTGGTGTGCTGATCTATGGCAGGACATTGATGCACGGCTGGAGAGAACTCCAGTGAAGGTGCGGCACGTAGATGCACACATGCCTAAGAGCAGAGCCACTGAGGAACATCAACATAACCAGCAGGCAGACCAAGCTGCTAAGATTGCTCAAGTTGATACCAACTCTGAACTTGACATTGACCTTGATTGGAAACACCGAGGTGAGCTGTTCTTAGCTCGGTGGGCCCATGACTCATCTGGACATCAAGGCAGAGATGGAACATACCGATGGGCTCGTGATAGGTCAATTGACTTGTCCATGGATGCTATCACCCAAGTCATCTATGACTGTGACATTTGTGCTGCTATTAAGCAGGCTAAGCGAATCAAGCCCTTATGGTATGGTGAGAGATGGTCAAAGTACAAGTATGGTGAAGCCTGGCAGATTGACTACATCACTTTACCTAGATCACGTTCTGGCAAGCAGTATGTGCTAACGATGGTAGAAGCCAGCACTGGATGGTTGGAAACCTATCCAGTTCCACATGCTACTGCACGTAACACCATTGTTGGTTTGGAGAGACAGATCTTGTGGAGACATGGAACTCCAGAGAGAATCGAATCAGACAATGGCACTCATTTCAAGAACAATCTTGTGAAAAACTGGGCCAAAGAGCATGGTATTGAATGGATCTATCACATACCCTACTATGCACCAGCTTCAGGGAAGATTGAACGCTACAATGGTTTGCTGAAAACCACCCTAAAAGCCATGGGGGGTGGAACTCTGAAAAACTGGGACAAACATTTAGCAGAAGCTACCTGGTTGGTAAATAGTAGAGGCTCAGTAAACAGAGCAGGACCTGCACAATCAGATTTGGTCCAAACAGTAGATGGTGATAAAGTTCCTGTTGTACATGAGAAGAATCTGTTAGGGAAAACTGTTTGGGTATTTTCTCCTTCGGGCGAAGGGAAACCTGTCCGAGGGGTGGTTTCTGCTGAAGGTCCTGGTCATACATACTGGGTAATGCAGGAGAATGGTGAAATCCAGTGTGTGCCACAGAGAAATCTAACTTTAGCTGAGAGAGTTTAAATTCAAGCTCTTAGGAGTTTTCTGTTCTAGGTAACATCGGCGCCCAACACTGAGAGAATCTACAATAGAATCTACAGTACGTGAGCACGAACCCAACATCATCTGAGAGTCCCTGTTCTGAGCTTTTGAATCACCTACATCTGATTGAAGTGTGAACTGAACTTGTATATATTGTTTTAGTGTAAATATTGGTTTAGATTAGATTGGATAATTCTCAGCGATACTCTGAGCGAAGTAGACAAGGGGTGGATTGTGCTAGTTTGAAGCAAGCTAGAATGTTTTGGTAAAAGAACTAGATAAAGGGCAATGAAATGAAAACAATTGTGTCTACTTCTCTCACAGTTACGCTGAGAACTCTGGGAAGAAGAAAGACTTTTTCTCCATTTTTGTTTTCTCTCTCTTGCTTTTGCCTTAGACCTGGTAACATCTCATTAACCCTGCTCCTACTGACCTTGCTCCCTAACCTCTTGGCTGCACCTCTCTTCTTCCTGAGAACTGGGGTAAGGTTAAGAGGGCCGGGGGGAGGTGTTGGGGTGGTTTGAGAGCCCCTCCTGGGGACTCAGGTTTCTGGGAGGGGAGTTGTGCTTTTGTATTGTTTATCCTTTGTATATTTCTGTATATAATTGTAAATAACTGTATATATTGTAAATAGCTGCTTGTAAATTCTGCTAGCTGTAAATAAATTGCTTCATCTATATTCCCAGGGTCCGTCTGAGTTAGCTGGGGCAAATTCAAAAGTGTGGGGGGGCGGGGTAATCCCCAAACCATCACAAGGTAGTTGCAGAGAGCAATGAGGTCTCTCCTCAGCATCCTCTTCTCCAGAATGAATAACATGAAAATTAATAACATGAAAAATGAATAATAGGCAGCAGTTAGGACAGCTAATTACAGTGTTAATAGGCAGCAGTTAGGACAGCTAATTACAGTGTAACTACTGTATTACATTACTGGTTTATTATCTACTTCAAATTTTATTTTGTCATTAATTCGTATAATTAGAAGTTTAATAACTAGTACCAACTAGTTTTTTTCCTTTTAATTTAAGTCATCACATTCCACAATAATTGCTTTGAATTTATATGTGCTGATACATCTAGATAATACACTAATCTCCAATAAAGAAATTAAATACATGTGATGTCGTAGCTATGACTTTTTAAATGGATTTGCATTTTAAAGTATGCCTATTTTCTTAAGCTTCTAAAAAATACATAGCATAATGGCATAAATGTAATGAATGTAAGAAGTAGGCAATAAATTATTCACTGATAGAGACCAATGTTTAGTCTAGAAAAAAAGGCTACATTAGTTCTTTTAAACTCAGTGATGCAAGGAAAGCCACCAGAGAAATCCAGCAATAAAAGTAAAGATGAAATGAAATGTATGATGTAAGCATTAAGATCTATCAGGCTGCATGCAGACTGACTGATTTTGCCTGTATTCCCATAATAAAGACTCAATAACATGTCTTCACTCCAGTAGGCATGCATTCCAAGGCAGTCTAGATGATCCTTTCATGTAATGGTTTCGTAGTCTTTTCAGATTACAGTTATGAAATACTCCTATGTTATTACTATCCTTGCATCACCTTTCTCTCCATTCACTGTTGTTGAGATGTGCCTATGAATCCTGAGTTAATCCTGAAGCACGATGAGGGCAGATTTTCAATTGCTCAGTAACCAGATACACTGACATATTTTTGTGAGCTTCATTCTCTTTTTGGTTCCTAAATAAGGACCAGATTTCCATGACTGCTCAAAGCCTGTTCCCACTGTGACAATGGTGGGCAGAATTTCAAGAGTTCAGTGCACAATAGGCCGACCTCCTCAGAAGGTTTGGCTCTAGTCATAAATGTGGAGCACCTTTGAGAACGTGGCCCAGTGGGACCATACATGGCCAGAGGCTCTGCACCTCAAAGAACCTGTGAAATGGTGACTGGACAAATGTAGTGAAGGGACTGCAAGACCTCACCTACACTTGGATAATGCTGTAGCAGCAACCAATTCAACCAAGTCAATACCAACCATGAGTCATCACTAAGAATAGCAAGTCACATTTGCCTCCAGATAAGCTCCATAGACACAGGTCCTATCCAGAATAAGTGTTATCTCTGCCTAGTTGGGTTTCTGTTGAACATAGGTTATGCCCATTGACAATCCAAACACAAAGAGTTGCTGGACTTGTGATTTCTTTTCTTCTTTAAAGAAGTCCAAATTCACCTCAGCACCTCACCAACCAGAAGACCATGTATCAAGATTTCTGTATCTTCACATAAGTGTCTTTCACTGTGCTGAGAGGAGCCTCCATAGAATGTATCTGTCATATCCATTTCCACTGTGAAGTGGAGACAAGAGAGCACTTTTGGCGTCTTGTCTCTTTGGACTCATCTTCACAGCAACAAAACCATCAGTGATGTGATGTTAGGCATTTCATTACATTTTGAACATCTGGTAGGCCTTTTAATTTGGACTAAAAGTTTCCACAGAGATAACCAAAAGACATTTAAAGGACCTCCTTCATGTCTGTGGCTGTTACCATGTATGTTCCAAAAGTCCTCCACCCCTTGCAGCCAGGGCAGATAGAAATTAAGAACAGTAAAGAAATGTTCTTAATGAAAGCAATGTTCTTAGCTGATGCAAATTAATGTACCAAGCCATATCTGGGAAGGCTTCAAAAATTACCACAAGATCTGAATACAAGCAACGAACCTCACAGAGTATCATGATGAACATCCTTAAAATGTGCCTTGCATTGTCCTCCAGGCAAACTGGAGTTTTTTAGCCACTCTAGGAAATAGCTGCCTTTGCCAAAGATTGCTCTTACAAATCAATAAATATCCCTATTCAAAAAGTAATCTTATCCAACATATTGGTTCATATTCTCTAGGCCTGGACACAGACCCTAAGAGATCAGTGTCTACCTGTAAAATGTAAAACTTGCTTCCTTACAGTGGAGGGCAGGCAGGATTTCCTTTATACAAGTTCTCCTTTCAACAGAGTCAGGCTGGACAAGTGCAGCAGTTTGTAAAAATGGGAGGAATGGAACCAAATGTATTTCTAAGGGTTTGTGCCAGTGGACTGGCAACTCCACCTGTGAGGGTGGATGAGGTATTAAGGAAAGGGAGAGGCAGCAAGAGTAAAGAAGCAGAGGAAAAAGTTCAAGAAGCCATGTGCTTGCATTAAGCCAGAAATGAGTATGGATTTGAGGGAGGTATGTAAAGGAAGTGTTTTACTCTAAAAAAGCTGATGTCCTCTCCTGAGTGAAGATCTGTCAACTAGGAATTGCCTGTTTTCATGACCCCAAACACAGCCATCAGATTCTTTGCCCTGCAGGCAGGAAAAGCAAAACCCACTTTGGTGCAACAACCTTTATAGAGCCACATGAGGCTCTTTGAGGATTAGCACAAATCCCATGTGTCTAAACCTCATTTTAGCTGGAAACCTGCTGCTTCAGCCACACTAAAAAGAGACAAGATGGACTTGGAATAAAACTTCATGACCCATGACTGCAATTTTTCCTGTTTTCTCAGTATTACCCTAAACTGGATTTCAGTGTGATTCTGAACAGTCAGAGTTCAGTTGAGATTTATGCTTTCCTTATTTAGCACAGCTAGGGAGAAGGAGGAGGATGTTTGCTAGCACCGGTACAGTACTCCAGGAGCAAGTAATAGTGACTGTAAGCTAGCAGGAAGAAACCTTTTCTGATCTCTCAGACAAGTCTCTCTGGTATCATATAGAACTCCATATTCAAGACCTTCAAAGTAACACTGCATAGAGAGTTTTCCATTATTCTGGCCAGAGTACTAGTGATTTGTTAGACTGAGTGAAAGAGAGAGCTTCAATCTGTGGTTTGTATCAGAAATAGTGTGGCCAGCAAGAAGAGGGAGGCACTTGTCCCTCTATATTTGGCACTGGTGAGGCTAGACCTCAAGTACTGTGTCAGTTTTAAGTCTCTTACTACAAGAGAGGCATTGAGGTGCTGGAGCATGTTTGGTGAAGGGCAACAAAGCTGGTGAAGGTTCTAGAGAACAAGTCCTATGAGGAGCAACTGACTAAATGGAGGTTGTTCAGTCTGGAAAAAAGGAGGTTGAGAGGAGACCTCCTGGCTCTCTACAGCTATCTGAAAGGAGGTTGTAGCAAGGGGAGTGTTGATTTCTTTTGAGTAACAAGGGACAGAACAAGAGGAAACGGCCTCAAGTTGCACCAGGGGAGGTTTAGGTTGGACATAGGAAAAAATTCTTCATTGAAAGGCTTGTCAAGCATTGGATCAGGCTTCCCAGTGAAGTGGTTGAGTAACTATCCCCAGATGTATTTACAAGATGTGTAGATGTGGTGCTGAGGGATATGGTTTAGTGGAGACTTGGCAGTCTTGGGTTAACAGTTGTACTCAATAATCTTAAAGGTCTTTTCCAACCTAAATGATCCTGTGATCCTATGAGAACATACTAAACCTATTCCCATCTCTTTTTGTTCTAAGTTACTGTGTCTCACATTAAACAGGACAACAAAGTATATGTCTGCACTTACAATTTCTCAGTTTCTGAAATAAAATTCTCAGCCATATATTTTTCTCATTCCCAGTTAACAGACAGCTGCATTGGTGTGCTGTGTCAGAACCACAGCAGCCATCTGCCTGGGTGATCAATGGCCTGGGAGGAGGAAAACGTAAAGAGGATGAGGACCACTGTGCAGCTCGCACTTGTCTACCCAAAACATGGAGGGGAGAGCACAGAGGAGTAAAGGCAGCTGTTCTCATTTCACAGAATCAGAGAATCACTGAGGCTGGAAAAGACCTCTGAGATCATCAAATCCAGCCTAGCACCAGAACATCAGCTAAACCATGCCACTAAGTGCCACATCCAATCTTTTCTTAAAGTCCTCCAGGGGTGGTGACTTCACCACCTCCCTGGGCACTTTATGCCATACAGTAGAAATAATAGAAAGCCTAAAATAAGGCTCTTGGTTTTAGAGGAGGGAATAACTGCACAGCTCCTTGTAAATAGCATCTGCTTTGTGTACAACTGGTGCCTTTTCATTAATAAAGTCTACTTATGTCCTATGACAATTCCTAGTAACTTTTCATATATTTACACATGTAGAGAGGCACACACTCACGCATAGGGACACACACACACAAATATATGAGTGTGGACATTAAAACTTTTGCAATGAAAAGTGACTCATTTTCAATCTGCAAAGAAAAAACTTGCATTTGTTAAACCATATGGATTCAATGACAGGCAGAATTTCTAATCCAGGGTAATAGCTGAAACATGCGAGCCAGACTTTAGTATGTATTGTGAGCATTTGTTTGTTTGTATTCAACTTCATCAAACAAAAAAAAAAACCAAAACCCCAAAACTCAAAACATTTACATGAGTTTTTTCTGCATTAAACTTTTAAAAATGAAATAATGGGGATTTTTTTTTTCCCCTCCCAATAGAAAAAAAAAAAAGAACTTGGCACCAGACAGGGGCCTGTGTTCTTTTGAAAAGAAACATGAACATCCAATTATGTACTCACGAGAAGCTGCACCTGCTACTGAAACAAAAAAAAAACCCCACAATTAATCTGTCAGTTCAAAGAAAGCACAAAATTATTCTAGTGCCCACAGTAGCTGTGAGATGAAAGTTATCAGTTCCTTCCATTAAGAAGTTTTTGAAACATTATTAGTGGAGAGGCTCTCTTTGGGATGAAGGCAAATATTTGGAGGAAGATAGGACTTCCTTTGGCAAGGTCCTTATATATCCTGATATTTTTTTTTTCCCCTGGTCTTGCAGCAGAAAATCAGCCAGCAAATACTTCAAAGACATTTTGGTCAAGGTCATGGCATAGTAAAAATAAGGAAGAAAAAAAAAAAAAGAGAGAGAGAGCACAAGTTCCAATCCACATTTCTCTTATTACTCTTCCTTGAAATAAAGGAAAATTCACTAGCATTAGGTCTCCAGAGACCATGTTACTATGGTTACTAAAGTACAACAATCAAGGCCTGCAGCCATGCCTTGCTTTGAACAGATTTTGGAGTCACGCAACTTGGGTACTGAATTTCCAGGGTCACTTGGCTCACAGTTTATCTGGAACAGTTTCATTTAATAGTGGATCACTGGATTTTCACATCCTACGTGGGATGGAGCCATTTAGTGGTGATCTAACTAAGGAGCTATTTAAAAACTCTGGAAATGATCTGTTCATTCTTGTCTCACAAATATTAGGAGGAAAATGCAGACAGTTAATGTGTCTTCTGTCTTTAACTGTATTGTTTAGTGAATCAGTAGTTCTTTCCACTGGTGTTTTTAGGACTCGTAATTGCCCTTCTCAGAATTCCCTCTGGAATCCCTAAGGTTCCCTTTATAAACTTTAAAAAAAGATAAACAACTCAAAAGTTCTTACAGAACCCTGAAACAAAACCTCACATAAAAGACTATTCAGAAATACTGTAGCTGGTGACATCAGAACATGGCTCAAAAAGTACAGTATCTCTTAGCCCTTCAGACTCTTATGTATGTCTCTGGTATCTACAAAGCAACTTCAAAAGGATTATTTCTGTGAGTAAGCACTATTTCATGCAAAGGGGAGGGACAAAATTGTTTTTAGCATTCACTTTTGATCAAAGGCTTGCGTGTACTGCTAAGTTTTCAGGCAGAAGAAACAAAACAGAAGACGAATTTCCATCGCTTCAGCCAGGGCAAGAAGTAAATCCTACAGGCTGAAGCCTACAGCTGTGGGTTTTATATGGGAAGCCCTTCAGAGTGAAAGAGCTCAATCTGATTCATGTGCTGTCACTGACATCAGAAAAGTTTCTTTTCAAATACAAGTAAGTATATGTATTATTATTATCACAGTATCATCAAGGTTGGAAGAGACCTCACAGATCATCAAGCCCAACCCTTTACCACAGAGCTCAAGGCTAGACCATGGCACCAAGTGCCACGTCCAATCCTGCCTTGAACAGCCCCAGGGACGGCGACTCCACCACCTCCCCGGGCAGCCCATTCCAGTGTCCAATGACTCTCTCAGTGAAGAACTTTCTCCTCACCTCCAGCCTAAATCTCCCCTGGCACAGCCTGAGGCTGTGTCCTCTTGTTCTGGTGCTGGCCACCTGAGAGAAGAGAGCAACCTCCTCCTGGCCACAACCACCCCTCAGGTAGTTGTAGACAGCAATAATGTCACCCCTGAGCCTCCTCTTCTCCAGGCTAAACAATCCCAGCTCCCTCAGCCTCTCCTCATAGGGCTGTGCTCAAGGCCTCTCACCAGCCTTGTCACTCTTCTCTGGACACGCTCAAGCATCTCAATGTCCCTCCTAAACTGGGGGGCCCAGAACTGAACACAGTACTCAAGATGTGGTCTAACCAGTGCACACTCTTCTTGTCTTCCCAGATAAAACAAAGTTCACATTTCTGCCTATCTTCTTGAGCCTGGATATCATTTTGGGCTCCTTAATGACAGTATGGAAATTCAGCATTTAGTGCTGCACTACCCAGAGCAGGGCACGGCAACATTTTTGAACATCATTCACATTGCCGGAAGAATTGGAGCCCTGGCCCTCTCATTTTCTGTTGGAGGGAACAGCTATGTCATCTGAAAGACAATTGCGAACCACTTTGCAGGTGAAATTTCTCTTTTTTTCCTTTTTTTCAGTATCCCATCACTTCCACAAAGGAATCAGGGCAACTTTGGAGATCCACATAGAATCACAGAATCAACCAGGTTGGAAGAGACCTCCAAGATCATCCAGTCCAACCTAGCACCCAGCCCTAGCCAGTCAACTAGACCATGGCACTAAGTGCCTCAGCCAGTCTTTTCTTGAAGACCCCCAGGGACGGTGCCTCCACCACCTCCCTGGGCAGCCCATTCCAATGCCAATCACTCTCTCTGGCAACAACTTCCTCCTAACATCCAGCCTATACTTTCCCTGGCACAACTTGAGACTGTGTCCCCTTGTTCTATTGCTGGTTGCCTGGGAGAAGAGGCCACCCCCCACCTGGCTACAATGCGCCTTCAGGTAGTTGTAGACAGTAATAAGATCACCCCTGAGCCTCCTCTTCTCCAGGCTAAACAGGCCCAGCTCCCTCAACCTCTCCTCATAGGATTTGTGCTTTATATGTATGCCTTCGGTCTAATAAAGAAGCTGGAACACTGTGGCTCATCAAGGGGCAGCAGACAGAACTGGCCTCCTGGAATTCAGCTAGGAAAATATAAGTCACTGGGCTCTGGTGTATTTGTGAACTATAAACCTTGATGCAAATATAGTAGATCTCTAGAGTGCAGAGTTGTAACGTGTGCACACACAACCGCATTTTAAACCATGGTGATGTTGAGTTTTATATGTGTGATATGTAATAAATATCAGACATAATGAAGAACAACTTTGCTTTCAAAGTTGTTTAGATTGCATGATGCAAAATTGTAGATGTGTTTTTATTTCCTTTATAACTTTCCTTCCAAGCTAAGCTTTTGAATTAAAGCTTGCAGAGTCTGTGTCGGTCCCTGGGGTAGGGCCTCACTTCTTTACCATATGCATGAACTGCTGCCCTCCGATAAGTCTGGTGCCTCAAAGCTGGCCACTCTACCCATGATGTTACTGAGAAATAAGAGCAGAAGCATTGTTTGACTTTCTGTGTGCAGAAAGCTGACATGGTGCATGCAGTTGATTCCTGTTGTTTTCAGAAGTACTAAACATTGGAAATAATATGATTCTATGATTCTAATACAGACCATGCTTCCAAAATCACAGAATCACAGAAACATTCAGGTTGCAAAAGACATTCATGATCTCATGATCACCAAGTCCAACCTATAACCCTACTCCACAAGGTTCTCCCTAAACCGTATCCCCAAGCACCTCATCCAAATGACTTTTAAACACATCCAGGGTTGGTGACTCCACCATCTCCCTGGGCAGCCCATTCCAATGACTGACTGTTGTGGTAGGCCCTATAGACCCAAAATAGGCTTATACCTGTCCTGCCTTCCCAAGGCATGTAAAACTGATCCATCAGAGAGGCAAGCGTGGGAAATGGACACAAAACACCTGTAACAGCTGAGTCTGGCCTGCCCAGGGTCCTGTGGTGTAAGATACACACACTAACCTTGTGCCTGCCCAGTGCAAGGCCTGTGCTTTTCCCAAATTAGGGAAAAGTGAGCCTGTGGTTTGCCTAATATGGCATGGTTTGGCTAACTGCCATCCTGATTGCCTACTCTGTGTCCAAAGGGCAATTAATCTCGGCTCACCTTGATAAAAGGAGATAGGCAGGTGAACAACCTGCTTTTGCTTCCCTGCTTTGCTTCCCTGCACTTTGCCCTGCTCTCTCTGCTGTGCCCAGCCCTGCTGCTATTGCACACTGCCTTGCTGCTTGCCTGCTAAACTCCACTGCCGTGAGTTACCAGGAGCAGACCCTGGATGCCTGCACGCAATCAGCCTGTGTGGCCAGTGTGACATTGTGCTGAGACTGCACCACATCTGCCTCTGCATCTGAAGGTCCTGCTTAGAAGTTCTGGACATATACACAGATCATCCAGAAGAAGCCAGGAGAACAAGGTCAGAGATTGTCTGCGTCCTTTCCCCAGAAGCTGGGAAGATTCAAGTCTCAACGTCCAATGAGACAGAGTCCCCTGAAAGCATCTGGGCACTGTCTGGACTGTGGCTAGCCCCCGTGAGGGTAATAATAATAATCTGTGAGTAGATGCTTAAATGCCTCTTTGTAATTCTCTATTGCCTTCTGCCACAGAGCAGAAAGAGCTCCTTGAGCCCATCTACTGGGCAAGCGGCACATTGACCACAAGTGGCATTTGACCATGGGAACCTTCTCTTCCAGTTCAGTTAACGTTCATATATTTTGCTGGTTATTACTAGATCTAGATATTATCCACAGAATGTTTCCATGACCGTGTAAGAACTAAAATATTATTAAAATTAGTGGTCGGGGGTGTGGAGAGTTCTGAATAGCAAAATTAATAAACAATAGTAATTTTGGAAAATATCATCTCACATCAATTAATTTCCCCTCCACAACACTGACTGCTCTTGCTGTGAAAAAAAAAAATTCCTAATGTCCAGTCTAAACCTACCCAGTCACAGCTTGAGTCCATTCCCTCTTGTTCTATCACTATTCACCTCTGAGAAGAGACTAGCAGCAGCCTCTTCACAACGTCCCGTAAGGCAATTGTAGACAGCAATGAGGTTTCCCCTCAGCCTCCTCTTTTTCAAACTAAACAGCCCCAGCTCCTTCCATTGCTCTTCATAAGTTTTATTCTGAAACTTCATTGCCCTCCTCTGCACTTGCTCCAGCACCTCAACATCTCTCTTGTGTTAAGGTGCCCAAAACTGAACACAGTACACAAGGTGTGGCTTCACCAGAGCTGAGTACAAGGAGACAATCACCTCCCTATTCCTGCTGGACACAGCCTTTTCATACAGAATTGAGCAGTACTAATGACTTTAGAGACAGGTTAGGGAAAGTTTTGTTCCTGCAAAAGTAGATTCGTGTATGACACCAAACACCTCAGTACAAATTTGTTACATGGCATGTTTGCTTCAAATAGATCATTAACACCAGAAATGCTTTCTATTGATGGCAAGTTGTGGTGGATTTTTCTCATGTCTAATTGTAAAAAGCCCATGATTCTTTTCTTTGCAGTTAGGATTTCATAGGGGAAGCGAGATTAAAGGACATTATACAAGTGATGGAGACTATTTATAGTAATCTAAAGAATAGTAATAGTAATATTATTGGAATAGTAATATTCCAATAATTACTTATAAAATAATCAGGAAAAAAACATTTTTTAAAGTAATACATAGATATATGTATTTTCTTACTGAATATGCTAGTGAGAACTTGGATGAGTAATGTCTCATTTACCTTAGCAATCCTTATGAAAGGATACTAAAGTATGATGCAATATTTTACCTACTTTTCCTTTAGCCTCCTCATTAATCATTATGTTGAATTTGAAATTGTGCTCTACAAGTAATGGAACCCTACTGTCAGTGCTGAACACAAATACCATGCCCTGGACTACACTTGGAAATACAAACAATCTTATATTGATTTATGCAGTTTCTCATTTCACTTCCTCAAAATCAGATGTTATATTCACAGCTAGAAGCAAAGCTGGGGCAATCTTGCATCCTCAGTGCAAGTTCAGCCCTTCATTCTTTCTGAGTTCTGCAGCTGCTCTGAGGTTTTCAGTCTTTCTCTTTAACAGTTTCAGTATCTAAAATGCAAGGCTGATTAATTCCCTTTGAGAAGACTCAAAATGAATCATTAATTGCTCAGTACTCTGCTCTTGTAATAACAAATTCACTTAGGTAGCCTTTGCAATAACAAATGCAGTAAGATTACCCATTATTTTTTGTAGAAATAGCTTACTGAAAAGCATCTCAAGTACTATTTATCCAACATGCTGGACAATCAGATGTATGTATAGACTAAATGTCTGTATTTTTTTCCCCCCCAATGTTATTTATATGCAACTGCATCAAGTTGTGAAGAGAAGCCATCATAATACCCCATCCACAGCTGACTTTTAGTTGTACTTGCAAACTTTCAAGGAGCATGAATAGCAGACAGCTCTTTCTGCAAGGAATCAAAAGCTAAAGGAGACAATGTTGCAGCCTATATACTGTAAAGAGAATGTGATGTCCTAATTTCAGAACACTATTTTTCTGTGCACTTAGCCTTGTGTATCATGTTTTATAACACAGAACTATTTTGGGGGTGGGGAGAAGAGCAAAACAATTTGCATTTCCTATTCCATTCAGCAATACATCAACTTTGTTTGAACACCATTTCAGGTCAGTGGAGTTTTCAGACTGTGTGATATTCCTGAATTTCACTCTGGGAGCTGTCTTACTGTGTTAGTTATCATCCTATGCATGTTTTGTATCCTCTAAGTAGCCTGCATGTATCCTGTGTAACACACACCATGTCCCACACTGGCAGCAGGGGTGAATTCTGCTGTTAATGTGTTGTGCTGACCCAGAGAGGCAAGCAACACAAGCAACACTCTCTCTCTGGCCAAGATATCAAGTGAATTACAGTGGATCCTATGGAAGGAGATAAGGATGGGAAGTTAGAGACAGGTGCTTTAACTAGCAGCAACGACTGCAGAACTTAACCTGAGTTATGGACTAGATGAGCTCGTCTCCACGGCCCTTTTGCAAGACCCTGCTTTAGTCTGAGGACACATTTATTTTCCTCTTTCTAAACCAAGCCAAAACAAAAGTCTAATTTCAGTGACTGGGGAGTTCTGAGAGCATTGCAGTATCAGGAGCATGCAGGAAGGAGTAGAGCATACTGAAGAGAGTGCCTGCTGTTGGCCACCATCAGCTTTTGCAGCTAAGAATTCCTGAAAGAATTGCAATTACAGTGGGATACAAAAACTATCACTTTTTTTTTTTCCTACTCATAAAGTGTCAGGGACAGTTAAATCAGAATGATGGTGATTTCTCTGCAAGTTCTTGGAATAGGAACAGAACTACCTGAAGGGTGCTTGCCTGTGCTCCTGTCTCCAAATCACTGCTATATCCTTGCTAATTGAAAGCAGTACCTTCAGAGATGAGCATCATACTTTTTAACAGCAGTTTTCTTTTCAGTTCAGACCTATCAAATAATATATTCGAGTTTTATTGGCTGAGACAGACAGCAAGTAAAATTTAAATTTACTCAGTATTTCTAGCAAAATACGTATGGTTTTGTGGAAGCATTTCTTGCTGACAGAGGACATGATTTGATAAACAGGAGCAACCCATGCTGCGAAGAGTGTTCTTGGAGCACATCTTGGAGGCAGGAACTAAGGCAATGAAATAGCCCCCATGTCCAGCTGCAAGGGGGCAGGATCTGCTGGCCTCAGGAGGCTGGCCCCATAAATGTTTGCTCTAAGCCTTGACCTATCTGTGCCTTCCACATGTACCAATCTTAATTAAGCTAGCTGGATACGCTTCTTCTAAGTTTGGCATAAAAGATGCTGTATCACTGCAGTAAAGAGAGGGTGACTTCAACCATGTTAGTATGCATCGTTACTCTGGCCACAACCTTTCACTGATGTGCTTTTCTTTCAAAACTTTGATAACCACACAACAAAATCACTGCAAATTTGCAAAAATTCTTACAACACACAGTCTTTTCGGGATCTGTTTTCTCACAGCTTCTGAATTGAGAAAGAGGAATATAGAATCATAGAATCATAGAATCATAGAATCAACCAGGTTGGAAGAGACCTCCAAGATCATCCAGTCCAACCTAGCACCCAGCCCTAGCCAATCAACTAGACCATGGCACAAAGTGCCTCATCCAGGCTTTGCTTAAACATCTCCAGGGACGGTGACTCCACCACCTCCCTGGGCAGCCCATTCCAATGCCAATCACTCTCTCTGGGAAGAACTTCCTCCTAACATCCAGCCTAGACTTTCTCCAGCACAACTTGAGACTGTGTCCCCTTGTTCTATTGCTGGTTACCTGGGAGAAGAGACCAACCCCCACCTGGCTACAATGTCCCTTCAGGTAGTTGTAGACAGCAATGAGGCCACCCCTGAGCCTCCTCTTCTCCAGGCTAAACAACCTCAGCTCCCTCAGCCTCTCCTCATAGGCTTTGTGCTCCAGGCCCCTCACCAGCTTTGTCACCCTTCTGTGGACACCTTCCAGCACCTCAACATCTCTCTTGAATTGAGGGGCCCAGAACTGGACACAGCACTCAAGGTGTGGTCTGACCAGTGCTGAGTACAGGGGAAGAATAACCTCCCTTGTCCTGCTGGCCACACTGCTCCTGATGCAGGCCAGGATTCCATTGGCTCTCTTGGCCACCTGGGCACACTACTGGCTCATCTTCAGCCTACTATCTATCAGTACCCCCAGGTCCCTTTCCTCCTGGCTGCTTTCCAGCCACTCAGTCCCCAGCCTGTAGCGCTGCTTGGGGTTGTTGTGGCCCAAGTGCAGAACCCTGCACTTGGCCTTGTTAATCTCATCCCATTGGCCTCTGCCCACTTATCCAGCCTGTGCAGGTCCCTCTGCAGAGCTCTCCTACCTTCCAACAGATCAACACCTGCTCCTAGCTTGATGTCATCTGCAAACTTACTGATGCTGGACTCAATCCCCTCGTCCAGATCATCAATAAAGAGATTGAACAGGACTGGGCCCAGCACTGATCCTTGGGGAACACCACTAGTGACAGCTGCCAACTGGATGTGGCACCATTCACCACCACTCTCTGGGCTCTGCCATCCAGCCAGTTCTTGACCCAGCACAGAGGAAGAAGAGTTAATTATAAATCCAGATTAGGCTACTAATTTATCATCTCACTTTTACCAGTAAAAGTGCAGCTAAACAATGTAAGAGTGCAAATATCTAGGATAATAGACAGGTATTACTTAAAGTGATTTCTATCTCTTTTGGTTCTTTTTTCACAATAGATGACTTTGCCATCTTCAAAAACCACGACACTTCTGCAAAAGCAGAAGTTTGTACAGAAGGAACACTGTGTTCTGACTTCCTGAATTATTTGAAGGCAAGAAGTCCTGTGTGCTGTGCATGCTGGTGCCCTGTGCATCCTGGTGCACCTACACACCACAGTGCCTGTATACAGATACCAAACCTATTGACTGGTAAGAATGGCTACCAAGGATTAGCTCTGAAGTCAGTGAGAGGGAAAAAACCTAACCAAGCTGAAACAGGAGAATATGTTTTGTTGGGGAGGAAGTCACATGGTCACTGGACCATCTCCAGAGGCACAGAAATAGCCCAAGCAGAAACAGAGGAAGCGGCTGTGAAAAGTGAGCTCGGGTGGAGTTGGCTGTGATGAAGTCTGGAAACAGCAACAGTGGCCTGAAATTTGGATACACATCTGGTCTGTGCCCAAGACTACTGATTCTTTACCTTAATGCTGCTGATGGATAATTTCTCTGTTCACCAGTACATCTAAAATTTCTCAATTAGACTTCCTCATCTGACAACAGGTTTGCCTTTGCCACGGCAAATGGAAGCCAACTCCCTGATGCCAGCACAAATCAGAGAGGATGCTGCCTCTCCTTGCTGCACACCAGCTCTGGCTGCCTGCCCCCTCTGCTCTATCACATTAAACCTAAGCTGCTTGTCCTAACTTAAAAATCTGCTCGCAGCTTGTCCCACTCTCAATTACAATGTTATTTCATGTTGTAGGAGCTACGTACTGCCTCTCATCAGTCCAGCATGTAACACTTACCCACATGTGAGATTTCAAAACGAGCACTTGATTTTGTTTCCCATTTTGCTAAAAGGCTTCCCAGAAGCCTCTGCAGTGGGGTCTGATTTTTCTTCTAATCCCCCTTTAAAATGCTTGCAAAAGTCCTGACAAAGGTGAAGCTAGTGCATCTTTCATCACTTGTCTCACATTTAGACTGCAGATCTGAAGGGAGGGGATCTACAACTACCTAAAGGGTGGCTGTGGCGAGGAGGAGGTTGCTCTCTTCTCTCAGGTGGCCAGCACCAGAACGAGAGGACACAGCCTCAGGCTGCGACAGGGGAGATTTAGGCTTGAGGTGAGGAGAAAGTTCTTCACTGAGAGAGTCATTGGACACTGGCATGGGCTGCCCGGGGAGGTGGTGGAGTCGCCGTCCCTGGGGCACTTCAAGGCAAGGTTGGACGTGGCACTTGGTGCCATGGTCTAGCCTTGAGCTCGGTGGTAAAGGGTTGGACTTGATGATCTGTGAGGTCTCTTCCAACTTTGATGATACTGTGATACTGTGATACCTCTTTCTGGTTTGCTCTTCCCCTCTGTTAAGCTGGAGGGTGCCACCACCTGCTTCAGAAACCTCAGCACTGTGGCAGCATCTTGATTGTTACAGTCATAACAGTAGCTGTAGGGACCAGAGGAGAGAGCAAATGGTACTCAGAGGTCAGAGGGTTTTCTGACCGGATTTGTTTGAGAAAAAAAGAAAGGGGGGGAAAAAAGAAATGGATAAGCGAGAACATTAGTTATTTGTTTAACAGGCAACAGAAAGGATATTTTTTGCACAAAGTTGTGGCCATGCCAAGTCTCAAGTCTGGATTTCAGAAATATGTCTATTTGCAACGAGGGGAAAAAAAATATATAAAGGCACCAGGGCCTCTGAAATGTTCCTTTGTGTTTTTCCTGTGCCTGGCAAGAAGAAAGTGAATGTATGCATGTGATAAAATGGCATTACTCCTGACCCCATTTAATGGCTTTCTTTTTCATGAGTAAATTCTCTGTAAGTCATCCCAAGTGAGTAATGTCAGCTTAAATCATGTCATCTGAATTACTCGGAGAAGGTTCATGCTTGAAAACAAAGGGAAACAGAAGGGTTGTTTGGGTAACTTCAGAAAGTTGTCTTAACTGGAAAAGAAAATGCACTGACACGATGAGCTTTTTGTGAGAACTGCCTCTTTGGATGGACCTATTTCAAGCCAGAAAATTAGGAGGTGAAGCACTGTATCATCATCCAATGGACTTTACTAAAAGTGTCATCCCTGTTGGAAGCTGAAAAGGAATTTGAGACCAGAATAAATCAAAAAGCCTTTTCTCTGCCAGTTTTTTGATTTCTGAAGCCTCTGCCTTGGTCATAGCCCCATACAAGAGCCATGCATTTCACAGTATCACAGTATCACAGTATCATAGTATCACCAGGGTGGGAAGAGACCTCACAGATCATCAAGTCCAACTCTTTACCACACAGCTCAAGGCTACACCATGGCACCAAGTGCCACGTCCAATCCTGCCTTGAACAGCCCCAGGGACGGCGACTCCACCACCTCCCCGGGCAGCCCATTCCAGTGTCCAATGACTCTCTCAGTGAAGAACTTTCTCCTCACCTCCAGCCTAAATCTCCCCTGGCGCAGCCTGAGGCTGTGTCCTCTTGTTCTGGTGCTGGCCACCTGAGAGAAGAGAGCAACCTCCTCTTGGCTACAACCTCCCCTCAGATAGTTATAGACAGCAATAAGGTCACCCCTGAGCCTCCTCTTCTCCAGGCTAACCAATCCCAGCTCCCTCAGCCTCTCCTCGTAGGGCTGTGCTCAAGGCCTCTCACCAGCCTCGTCACCCTTCTCTGGACACGCTCAAGTATCTCAATGTCCCTCCTAAACTGGGGGGCCTAGAACTGAACACAGCACTCAAGGTGTGGTCTAAGCAGTGCAGAGTACAGGGGCAGAATGACCTCCCTGCTCCTGCTGACCACACCATTCCTGACGCAGGCCAGGATGCCACTGGCTCTCTTGGCCACCTGGGCACACTGCTGGCTCATGTTCAGGTGGGTATCAATCAGCACCCCCAGATCCCTCTCTGTCTGGCTGCTCTCCAGCCACTCCGACCCCAGCCTGTATCTCTGCATGGGGTTGTTGTGGCCAAAGTGCAGCACCCTGCACTTGGAGCTATTGAACGCCATCTGACTCCTCATTTTCCTTTTCAAGTTTAAATTAAAAAATAACAGGAAGACTAAAAGTTCTTTCTCTCAGACTAAGATTCAAAGCACAGTACCTTTTTCAAGAGCATAGTTTTATCAAGTGCTGATTACATAAATCAGTGTGGAAGGAGGAAGTGGAATTACACTAACAAGTTTAAAAAAAATTGCAGGAAACCAAGTGGGAAAAGAGTTTCCTCTGTTATTTCCTTACACACAGCGAAGAACAGCACCAATAGGATGTTTTCTCATGTATCATTTTCCAACTCCCTTGGAATGAAACTTCAACTCCATAGTTCAAACTGTGAGTAGAGGCTACCTGGCAATACCTTTCATTACCAAAACATACACTTACACCTCTCTGTTCAAAGCTTATTTTTTGCAGCCACTTGTCAGGCAATGACCTTAAATAATATGCTTCAAGTTTGTATTGCATCAAATCCTGAAGTCTTTGCTTTGATAAAACGTCTGACTTCCACTGCTCACGATTAAGACTTGGGCTCTATTTGGTGTTAAAGCTAATGAAAAAATGCCTCCCTGACTTCAGTGGGCGCTACCAAGCAAGAATCAAAGTTTGCTGTGCACAACAGTGCCCACACTTGTAATACAGAATTAAGAGGTAATGCATAAAGTACTTGTCTGTGTGATAAACTGCCTATATCTGATTGGGCTGTTGCTTTGCACCAAGTCAAGCCCAAGTACAAATGCTGTTGGTTCAGTAGCTAGATGCCTGAATTGCCTTACTAGTCATGTTATTTACATCTCAAGTCAGCAAAACTCATCTGCTAAATGCTAGATCAAAAGCATATCTACAAAACATGGAAGCTCAATTTGAAAATCCCAACTTTACATGATTAAGCAGTTAATGTAACGAAGCAAAGATCATTAATACCAGGGGAGAATTACAAGGGTCACACCACCAAAACTAGCTTTCACTGTTTTTCTCCACTTCTGAAGACAGACATGATTTTAAAGAAGTTATTTCTTTTTCTTTTTCCTTTCTTTTTCTTTTTCTTTTTCCTTTCTTTTTCTTTTTCTTTTTCTTTTTCTTTTTCTTTTTCTTTTTCTTTTTCTTTTTCTTTTTCTTTTTCTTTTTCTTTTTCTTTTTCTTTTTCTTTTTCTTTTCCTTTTTCTTTTTCTTTTTCTTTTTCTTTTTTTTTCTTTATTTTTTTCCTTTACTTTTCCTTTTCCTCTTTTTATTTTTACCTTTCTTTTTCTTTCTCTTTCTCTTTTTCCTTTTCTTCCAAATAAAGCCCATATGTCTGTGATTTTAAGATAGCTTTTAAGATGCCAGGCATCTGACAATCTTTGGCTCTGTAGAGCCTCTCCCCCCAAAAGCAGATCAACTTTCTCTCCCAACTTTGTATCATCTGCAAAGGGCACGCTCAATCCCATCATCCAGATCATTACTAAAGATATTAAACAGAATGTACAGTGTTGCTGAATAACAGGATAGTGTTGTGACTGGCATTTTCAGTGCAGCCATAAAGAAAAGCATGAAAGAAAACCACAGAAATGTGACTCTTGTGCCTTGAATCCCTAAGTGTAGAAGACTTATGTGGAAATTTGACTGTGAAATGGGCAAAAGAGTGGCTTGGAATGTCCTGAAGACAACATGGACCTTCCCTGGAAGAGTATGAGCTGTCAGTAAGCATGGAAATGGCAAAACAGGTCAGATCTGGCCTTTATCAGTATTCATCAGTGAGATGGGTCATGACAGAACCAAGCAGTCTTACTCCAATAGCATCTGTTTGGGAGCTGCCTTGATCATCCATTTTCTTCTTAATTTTTATGAATTTTTGGATATAAGACACTACTTTCACACCTGAAAATAATTAAGTTCTGGAGACAGAGATACCATAAATCCTATGTTGCAGCCTACAATACCATAATAGACCAACAAAGACAACAGGGGAAAGAAAGAAACTGTGTGAAGACATTTCTTTCAGCAGCAAGGGTTGAGACAGAAATTTGAACATGAGCGATTCTTCCACAGTGAGCACAAAAACTGCAGGAGCAACTGTGAGGTGGTCAATAAAGCCCAAGTGAATTCTTTAGCAAAGTGCTATTTAATAGCTGATTACGCAAGAAGCAGTATCAGCAGTGATGATGGGGCCACTGCTTGATTCCATGTCATGGAGAAAGTAAGTCCAGATAGGGCCTCTCTCTCTCAACAGCAGATGTTTAATTCTTCCATTAGGATGGTATCACACATGGAAATTACATGTGTATTTGGGATGGGGAATTGCCTGCACACCGCAGCACAGAGTCAGAGATTGTGAATGCAGAATAGCTGGGAGGAAGAGTAGAAGATGGCTATCAGCCATGAGATGATTATTGCAATCAAGGCTATTGCCTAGATACCCACCAGTGATTCATTCTTATTTTTCCAAGGCACCATTTTATTGTGTTTCTCCACCCCACCACCTCGTAAATTCTATCTGGATTTATTTACTGCCAATAGAATTTATTTTCTTGCTTTTCTGGTTATGGGTTTGGCCCAGTGTTCCTTAAGTATTCTGAAACAGGCTTCATAAAATGAATTGAACCTTTTTCTGCCAGAAGACTTGTGGCACAAGGGCTGCAGTATCACCTGTCCTAGAAAATATTTTGAAAGTGCAGAGTCAAAAATTGTTGCTGCAGTAAAACAGTTGGAATCTGGAGTCTCCAAGGAGAGCAAAGATTGCAAGCATGGGGTATACTCAAAAAGACAATTAATAACATTAGACTTTGATTCTTAGTGCTTCCTCTGAGATGGCAAAAAAAGAGAGTCTCTTCTCCAGAAGCAGGGATCTTAAAACACTGGAAGAAGTTCTTTATTTAGATGCCTACTGTGCTCCACTAAAAAGTCTTTGATAAACTGGTATCATTGTTTATTCCCTTATTGCTGATGAAAGCTACTTGGTTATAGCTGTTAAAAAAAATCTATAAAATCTTAAATAAAAAACACATGTTGTGGCAGAGGCCTTTACAAATAAAAAACCCCCATTTCGAACATACTTTGAAGACAGCCTAATTTCATTGTTTTCTTTCAAGCTGAAAGGCAAAGTGCTGCATTGTTCCAAGATTTCAGACTCATATTTTATTTACTAGTAACCAGGTTTATTGTTATTCCATATTTCACAATATCACAGTATCACACAGTACCACCAAGGTTGGAAGAGACCTCATAGATTATCAAGTCCAACCCTTTACCACAGAGCTCAAGGCTACACCATGGCACCAAGTGCCACGTCCAATCCTGCCTTGAACAGCTCCAGGGACAGCGACTCCACCACCTCCCCAGGCAGCCCATTCCAGTGTCCAATGACTCTCTCAGTGAAGAACTTTCTCCTCACCTCCAGCCTAAATTTCCCCTGGCGTAGCCTGAGGCTGTGTCCTCTTGTTCTGGTGCTGGCCACCTGAGAGAAGAGAGCAACCTCCTCCTGGCCACAACCTCCCCTCCGGTACTTGTAGACAGCAATAAGGTCTCCCCTGAGCCTCCTCCTCTCCAGGCTAAACAATCCCAACTCCCTCAGCCTCTCCTCGTAGGGCTGTGCTCAAGGCCTCTCACCAGCCTCGTCGCCCTTCTCTGGACACGCTCAAGCATCTCAGTGTCCCTTTTAAACTGGGGGGCCCAGAACTGAACACAGTACTCAAGGTGTGGTCTAAGCAGTGCAGAGTACAGGGGCAGAATGACCTCCCTGCTCCTGCTGGCCACACCATTCCTGATGCAGGCCAGGATGCCACTGGCTCTCTTGGCCACCTGGGCACACTGCTGGCTCATGTTCAGGTGGGTATCAATCAGCACCCCCAGATCCCTCTCTGTCTGGCTGCTCTCCAGCCACTCTGACCCCAGCCTGTATCTCTGCATGGGGTTGTTGTGGCCAAAGTGCAGCACCCTGCACTTGGAGCTATTGAATGCCATCCCATTGGACTCTGCCCATCTGTCCAGGCGGTCAAGGTCCCACTGCAGAGCCCTTCTGCCCTCCAACTCAGTCACATCTGCCCCCAGCTTGGTGTCATCTGCAAACTTGCTGATGACTTTCTATCTATACATACAGCACAGTGACCATACCCACTAAGGAAAAGAAAAAGCAGTTTTCCCTGGGTTTCTATTAACATTGCACTCGGTAACAATATTGTTCACACATACTTTCAGGATTCAGATTATTCTGGTTTGTATTATGTAAAGCATTTAGGAGAGGCTGTACAGTGCAAGGTGGTGTCATGAGAAGGAAAGTGGCGTTTGGCAGCTGAAAAATACCTTTTGAGAGACAATAAAGTGACCAGATTCGCAAGTAGATATAAAAAGCACATCAACCACCAGTAAGATTGGTTGCTTCTCCTTGGAAGGAATCACAAATCTGACTATTTAGTTAAAATCTCAAAGTCCCTAATAAACAATGTGGTGAACAACAACAATGAGAAAAATAAACACTTTTCTTCATATGCCATGGTGTGGTGGAGGGGCAGCAGCCCCAAAACTGAGGCCTCTCTATGCCTCTACATGCCTGGACATGTTTTTCTGCCAGGGACCCGTGGCGGTAAACAGGTTGTGTAGCAAACACACACCCAGTCCGTGTACCCCTGGGGTCCACCCAGGTAATCCCCTATTGGGAGGGTTCCGGCAAACATCTACTGCCTATTAAGGTAAGGTTTGGCTTACTGCCAGCCTGATTGGTCACTTTAGATGTCCAAATGAGCCATGAATCTCAGCTCAGAGTCTATAAAGAGGGGTGCAAAGGAGCACCACGTGGTCAGACTGTTCAGAAGTTCAGAGCATTCAGAGCGTTCAGACTCAGCTCTCTGATCCATATAGCAGCACTCTGCTGCCCTGACCTGCTTACATGGCCTAGACACAGAATCAGGCCTCACTTGCAAACATTACTGAGGCTCAGACCTCTTGCATTGATCTCAAGACGCAGTTAAGCTGCCTGCGAACCCTTTCAGAAGCAGAGCGCATGCATGCCTGCACCTTTACATATATGGGGAGCTGAGAGTCCCCTGCCTAAGCCTAGAGCGATCTTGCTTTATCTGCAGAGCTCAAGTCTCCCTGCAGCCCAGCATAGACCCTGCTTATCAGCTGTTCTGTAAGTCTGGAAAGATCCAGGCCCAGCAGACCTTCAGTCTGCTAACCTACAAACACAGCCTGCGAGCTGTGAGACGACTGTCAGAAGCTACATGGACAAATCCTTCTCCTGCACCTGGAAATCCTGCCAGCTGATCATCCCTGGACACGGCATCCAGAAGTGGCAGCACCAAGGCAGAGACCACTTCACACCAAGAGAGAAGGTCAGAGAAATCCTGTTTACCCCAGAGACTGGGAACACCTTATCAATTCCCCTGCAAGCCGGGACAGATTCCAGCCTTCACCAAGACCCGAACACTGGGCACACGCTGTGACAGAATCCTGGGAGGGTGATTAATAATTAATACCTAAGAGCAACACATCTAAGCAAGCTTTAATTCCTTTGTAATATAAGTTACCTCTATCTTAAGAGCAGACACAGTTTCAGCCCCTACTGGGCAAACAGTATAGTTATTAAGAGGCATTAAGCCTAAGGGAATCTTTCTCTCTGTCTATAGTTGTTGATAATTTGATATTTCCATTTAATAATCAAATCCCTGTGAATATATCCCAGGCTGTTTTCATAACTTTGCAAACGAACCTGATTTCATAGTGGTTGGGGGTGGTGTAAATTTGTAAATATTAATTTTAATAAATAATTTTATAAAAAATTAATACCACCTCAAATTAATTTCTCACCTCCCCCTAACAGAGGAGGAATAGAGAAATCCCCTCCACAACACATGGCCACTGAAAAAGCATCTGAACCAAGTTCAGCCTACAGGGAACATTTCTAGCAAGCCCCAAGGGAAACTCACCCTCTTATTTTGCCAGATATGCCCATAAATGAAGCCTGGTGAATACACTCAGATTAACATGCACTCAATAATCCAAATCTACAACAACTAAGATTCAAGATAAAGTATCTCCCATATATCTCCCCAAAGGAATGTGACTCCTATGTACCCCGGAGGAAGCAAACTATTGGCATATTCAGTAATATTAGTTTCTTGTAACCACCACAGTGGTCTGTCCTTGTGCTCATAGCAGTCAGGCTACTGTTTGAAGGTCCTTAATGATTATAAATTGTGGGCAGGTACTACACAGTAGTCTACAGTAGGAAAGCCTTATTAAAAAATATACACTTACCATATTTATAATTTACTGTATGCCCTGTACTCTCTGTTAATTGAGAGTGGAAATTATTGCATATAATACCTGACAGCCAAGCATCTCAATTCAGCACTGGCACTAACTAATCAGATGCTCCTGTGTTACTTGCTTTGAAATACAAAATTTAAATCTTTTCAAGTATTAAGAGGAAGTAAGGCAGTGTGCCACTGTCCATCCCACAGACTTGAATGACTTATGATATTGGATACTGTGACAAAATGTCTTTTTTCTTTGATAGTATACAGCATTTATTTGCTGGAGGCTACTATTTAGTTTGTATTTACATGTATCTCAGAGCTGTCACGAAAACACAATTTTTATACCATTAATATTATCCTATCTAAACCAACTAATCTTAATTACATAGGAATTTCCAAGGACCTCAGTGTACAAAAGGCATTATTACATCATGTGTTTGAAATGCAGATGTATCTGGGATGAACTGCTGTGCTCTAGCTGTGTTCAGTAGTTCACAGTGGTATTAATTCTTCCTCCAGATTCAGGATTCAATTCTCAGTAACAGTGTGGCCCCTATAGGCTGCTCTGCCAATATAAAGTCATCCCAAAGAGGATGGAATAATTTGTGCACACAGCTTAACTCAGAGCACAGAATAAAAGTCAATTAAAATAGCCCAGACACTCAGATCAGATCAGCAATCTCAACTCAGGTTAGCAACCACCAAGCTCCTGGTGACAACATCAAAATAAGGGACAAGTAACCTCTGCTATCACCCTAAATGAAAGAGAACTGTGAGCTGGCCCACTGAAGTTTGCTGGTAATATCAAGGCTGTAGGGATGCAAAGGAATTGCCCAAATGGAGGCTGACAGATGATATCATGACTGCCATTTTTGCTGTTGCAAGAAGCACTCACAAATATGTTTCTTGAATGACTTGCAACAAGACTGCCATTTTTAAGTTGCCATAAAGCATCAACCTAAATACACTTTCAAAATGAATAAATTAAGCAGTGGAAAAGGCAGCATTTTTTCACTCACTTCTAGGAGAAGTCCACCTTCTTGCACAGCAGCCTTGTTAGATACGTTGTCTTCTTTTATCATTTGGCCAGGCTGCTTCTTAAAGTGTTTTTCTTGAATGGCTGTTAGAAAAAAGAAACAGAAATGTAAGAAAAAAGTTCTTTTCAATTTAGAAACCATAGAGATTAAGGCTGCTAGACTAAAATTCTTATTTGGGCACTTAACATAGAATCATAGAATCATAGAATCAACCAGGTTGGAAGAGACCTCCAAGAATCATCCAGTCCAACCTAGCACCCAGCCCTATCCAGTTAACTAGACCATGGCACTAAGTGCCTCATCCAGTCTTTGCTTGAACACCTCCAGGGATGGTGACATGTGCTGATTTAATTGGTAGTTACTCTCTTCGTGGCCTGGACCTCAGTTACTGACAACTTTCTTTCGCTGTGAGGGAGATAGATACATATTTGGCAGTCCAGATGTTTTTTATATGAAATATCTATCACATTTTTTATGGAACATATTTTTTCCATTACTTTACACAAAGCAACAACCAAAACCCACTGGAAAGAAACAACAACAACAAAAAAATGTTAGCAAGTTGTTTTGTTTATAAAAATATGTATTATGACAATATAAAGAAATGTCTATAAAGTTCAGAAGATAAGGGGCTGAAAGATGTTTCTTATTTTCAATGCTGACCTCCTTGGCATCAGATTATTTTCAGTCTCACTTTACCCTGTTCAGTTCTGTGAGTATGAGCCTGGCTCTAAGATTCAAGGGAATGTTCTTAAACTGGTTAGTTTTCGACAAGAGGTTTAAAATCCAGAGTTTACTACACAAAAAAATAATAAAAACCTCTCACTATAATTCAAAATGGCATTATTTTTTCTAATAATAATCAAAACCTTCATGGAAGTCAAAATGGTGAGTGCACTTCCCACACATAGGGCATCATTGTTTGATCTGAAATGTCTTTGACTTCTCAGATTAAAGTTTTCATATTGATGCATCCCACAGAAGAATCCCTGAAATACAATTCCACTTTATGGGGAAAATTAAAGTATTTCTGCATCATCTAGGAGTATGACAGGAATCTGTCTTCAGCATTTGGTTGGTAAAAATTAAGGAGTCATCTTCACCCCTACCACTCCATCCCAGAGGTAGGTCATACAGATATCCTGGCAGCAAAGAAAGAGTCAGTTTTTTCTTTATTCTCCTTTCCACAGAGAGAATGAGAGACAAGAGCAGACCAGTGAGATTAGCTGGGACATTTCATACACGTTGTCCTTTCTAGGGCAAGGAGACCTGGAGTAGTCACAGGCAGAAATGGTTAATAATCCAAAACCAGAAGGATAGAGATGGATGGGAATAATTTACACCAAACCAGGAGACAGCCAGCAAGCTTCTAAACCTCCTGAGCTTGTTGCTAGAAGTGGTAACAATGGGGTTTACATTTTTAGCACGACATTAAATTAAGAAAAAGGTCTACATTTTAATATGTAGAAGGCTTGAGCAGTATTTGCTGCAAATGACTGAGGATGCGACCTGAATGGAGTTACTTCCTTCCCAAAGGACTGTGCAAAAGTCTCTTATCAATTTAACAGTCTAGCAAGGGACTATTGCAAGGTATTTTACAGCAGATGATGGCAGCAGAAGAACCACACTGGCTAAGCATTTGTGATGTTTTTTTTTAGATTACATTGTAAATATTTGCTGCCAGTGATAATGTCGCTCATTACCCCAAAGCAATCATCCCAAATGTATAATTAGATGTAATAAAGCCTTCCCCTGGGCCTGGGAAAATCCCAAGCTGCCTAAAACGTATCCCTACCCACATTTTCCAGCCAAAACAACTTTGTGACTTCAGACTTGTAAGCTAGACTGCCATGGAAGGGATTTATAGATTCTTTAATGTTTCATTTTGATATACCTTTTGAACTAATTGGAAATGATTGCACTTTTCCCCTGATCATCCAAGCTTTCTTCTATGCCCGTACGTAAGAACTGACATATGGACACTCATGACAGTTCTTAAAATACCAGCTCCATTCCAATGAACTCTTCTAGAGTTTCCCCCTCATGTTGTGGTAATTACTGATACGGTGGTTTGCAGTTCTTGTGCAGGTAAAAGGACAGACAGGGAGGGGTGAGATGAAACAAAAAGTTTCTTCTCTCGATGCTCTCTTCTGGCACAGCGAAAATTCTGCCAGTTTGAACTTCATTGTTAGTGGAAACTATTATTTTACCCCACTGAGCAGGCCAGAGCTCCCTGCCTGTTTGTTAGCCTTGAGGCTCACACAAACACAGCAGCAGAAGCACAAGACGTGTTTGTTCCGCGGCTGGTCTGGCTACTATAAATTCCATCTCCAAGTGGAAAGTATTTGAATGTTATTTTGTCAGCTAGAGTTACCCGTATGTTCGGCCACACACATTTGTTTCACAACATGCCCTGCTCATTGGTCTGGACTGCAAGAAGACCCATTGCACCATCAAAGGCGAATGACACGCTTCAAGCCAAGAAGCAAGGACGGGGATGTTTGTTGCCCACACCTAAGGCAACAGAGCCGTTGCTTGCTGTTCACTCTTGTTCTGCCTCCCAGCACTGGAAATACTTCATCAATCTACCCAAGTCTCGGCTAAACTGCAGTGGCACGCTCAGAAGAGATACTACTGGTGGTGATAGTCTGTCACCTGGAAAAGGCAGAGCAAGATGAGCAGAAAAACAGGTAGATCCCCAAAATTAATAAGGAAGAGGAAAATCAAGACATGACACACTGAGGAAGGAAAATTGCAAGATATTATCTAACCAGGCAGAAAAATAGGGAAAAGAAAGCAGAACAGCCTAACAATACCCATGTCACCACTGGCAATCAAGGGGGAGAACTGAAGGAAAGAAAACATTGCTTGTCAAGTGGCTCAATAACAAAGGCCCTGGTGCCAAGACAGCTATGATCAAGCTTAGGCTTCACATAAAATGGTGGCCCTCTGGAGCAAGGATGAAGCTTACAATGGTGAAAGGAAACGAAAGACTGGAGAAAGATTCAGAGCACTGTTTCTAGTAGGCAGGGAGGAACAAACTGTGGAAAACTGAAAAAAATAGCAAACTTGCAAAGGATTACCTGGCTGCTGGATTTCCCATATATCAAGAATGAGGCAAGAAAAAAATCTGATATTGCAGTTTCATGAATGCTGCTGACAGTTTAAAAAGGGGGGTAAAATAGAAGTTTTAGTGTTGTGTAGCTTTGGACTGCTTTCTATGGGAGATACAACTCTTTAGATTGTCAGCAGTTCAGTGTAGAGCACTCACCTAGTAGCTACAGAACTGGCAGACTAAGGAGATGGGAAGCAGGAGCAGCAGAGGTCTTTTTCAGAGCACAACTTGTCTAGCCTGTGCTTCCAGAACGTGAAATAAAACAGAAGATGGAGCTATTCTGCCAAAGAAGATGAATGAGTGTACTGATACCATAGGGTGATAAATACAAGATACACATGTACCAGGGCTGACAATTTTGAAAGGTCGTGTGATCTAGTGAGCATGGTGTGAACCCAGCCCACAAGTTTGTAAGTCCTACGAAGGACAGCACTGTGAAAATATACAGGGCAGGGGGGAAAGGGACTAGGAGGAAAATGGAGAAAAGTGAAGGAAAATGGTTGATGCAATTTCCTGGAGGAAAGGTCAAAGATCCAATGGCAGTGGTGAAAAAAAAAAAAAAAGTAGCATTTGAATTGACAGTAAAAGATAGGTAGGTAGGTAGATAGATAGATCACAAAAGGGATGATAAATTTGACTGTAGCATGGGACTGTCTAAGATAGCTTTTCACAGCTGCACTGTCTCTACCCAGAACACTGTGGAAAGCTGAGGTATCTTTTGAGCCTCAGGTTCTAATGCAAACACTGCTGCCTGCATTTGCAAACCCCTTCGTTTGAAAACCTAATCTGGAGTATTGCAAGGAGGAGAAAAGCTGCCTGGTGCTTTAAAGTCTATAGGAACATTATGAAACCAGCCGTTCCCTTTCCCCTAGAACATTCATTTGTTCAGAATACTCTGTAGTTCAGAGGCATGGAAATTTCAGGACTCTCATAAACCCATGCTTTTTAAATCTGTGGGATTACAGTCTTCAGAGCGTTTTTGTGCCTCTTCCTGCCCAAGCACAACCTTCTTTCTTCAGAAAATAATTAGCAAAATAACCTGCCAAGCTAAGCTCTGTAGTCAACTAATGCACGGTCAAATTGTGCCCGAGACACCCCCAGGGCCCTTGTACCACTCAGGCTACCTGTGTAAGCAACAGCACAAGAAATGGGCAGTGAAGGGATGCTGTTTCTCATCTAACACCTTGCCTGGGTTCATTGAGGTGTAAGAAGGAGACAATACTGTGTTCTATAGACTCAGTATAGAATCATAGAATCAACCAGATTGGAAGAGACCTCCAAGATCACCCAGTCCAACTATCCCCCAGCCCTATCCAGTCAACTAGACCATGATATGGTGCAGGTGTGTCAGTTTCAAGCCCTTCTACAAGGACTGCCTGTAAGAATATTTCCCTCCAGTGATGCCCAGGGGATAAACTGTTTCTTAAAATGGGCAGATGAAAATACTCAAATCTAGCTTGCAGGTTCAGAGATACTGCTTTATGCATACAAGCCTTACTTTTTGGTTACTGTTACTTGAAAGGAAGTGAAAAGCGGGGTCTTTCTTCCTGGATCTTCTCGCTACAGGAAGAATCAGCCGTGCATGCTACCCTGAATGCTAAGAAAACAAAACAACTAGGAAACACTCAGTATGAGCAATTCTGCTTCACAAACCTACAGCCATGAACTGGAACAAACCGTTTCCTCTTACTGTGCTACACAGAACACCGAGTTACAATAAGGACAGGGAGCATCAGATGCACACTGAAACAAAACAGTACACAACACCATGAAGAGTTACTGCACATCGCTGAACAGCGTGAAAGAGGTGTTTGCACCCTGAAATGCCACGACGTGCAGGCTGCACAAATGTTTCACTAGAGGAATCAGCACCAAAACGCATCCTCTGAATAAACGATGTGTGGCTGTTGGTCCTGTTGTGGAGGCTACCAGAACACCAGATGAAATGATGCTAGTAATAATGCAAAGTTTTTTCTTCCAAACTTAGCGGTTTTCTCAGTCTGCTTCTTCTTAAGAGACGCTTTGAAACTTGACTGCCCTTTGAAGTTTCTCGGGTACAGCATGACGTTTATTTAAGGTAGAAACCGAACGGTTTGCTTTCCAGATTCTGTCCCCTCTCCCTTTCAGAACCACCCCTTGGGAGCCTCATCCATTTTTCCCTAGGCAAGAGCGGCATCAAAGAGATGCCCTGCCCGGCAGCCCTCCTCTCCGCACGGCTCACCCCTGCGCAGAGCCGGTGGGGCCGCTCGCTCGCTGAGACTCCAGCCCGTGCGCTCGCCCCCCCGCCCCGTCCGGGGGAGCCCTTTGGAAGGGGAGGCGAGGGGAGAAGTCCCTGCTGCGGAGGAGGCAGACTGCTGACTAACCCCAGCCCCGCTGTCACGCAATCCCCGCCGCCTGTCAATCCGCCGGCAGCTCTGACAGGGGCCTGGCGCCCGTTCAAACCCTTGCGTGCGAGCAGACGAGCCGCATTACCCTATGAAGTATTTCATAACAACAACAGCTGTTAAATATTGATGACTTCTGGCAAGCGCTGAATGCTTTTCGAGAAGGTTAAGCCTTCATGTAATGGAACCTAATTCCTCATTATATACTGTATCAGATATCTGGAAGTTGCCTAAAAAAAGCAAAGAGGCTTAAAGGAAAGGATCAGAAAACAACTCTTGTGCAGCAGGGAACGGGGAGCAAACCGAACGGTGCGAGAGATGAGCAGGGTTTCCCCGGAGTCAAACGCCTTTGCAAACAGGCAGAAGTGCTGCCAAAGCGATCACCAAAGTAAATGGTTTTGCTGTACTTCACCAGGCTCTTCTGTGCTTTCAGAAACCCCTGCAATTGAAGCTTTGTATAGCTGCAGCCTGGCTGCCGCTGCTGTCTACATGTGTAACAGCGTACGTGGGAACCGTTCCGACAGAAAGACAGCACAGAGCCTGCATTCCGGCGTTTTCTCTACCTCAGCCCAGAGAGGTCTAGCTCAGGGGAAGGTTTAGTGGTGATTGGACAAGACAGTAGGATAAGATCTCAGAGAGGTCTCAGCAGGCAAGAAATGGAGAAGTCTTGGCTGTCCTCCAGTCCTCAGAAGAAACCCTCCATCTTCCTTGTGCTGCCCTCTGAAATATGTCAGTCCTGTCTTCTCCTTCTCGGCCTAACTGTTGAGCAAAGTTCTGTCACGAAGGGAGTCAGATCAGGGTAGGACATCATCACAGTATCACAGTATCACCAGGGTTGGAAGAGACCTCACAGATCATCAAGTCCAACCCTTTACCACAGAGCTCAAGGCTAGACCATGGCACCAAGTGCCACGTCCAACCTTGCCTTGAAGTGCCCCAGGGACGGCGACTCCACCACCTCCCCGGGCAGCCCATTCCAGTGTCCAATGACTCTCTCAGTGAAGAACTTTCTCCTCACCTCCAGCCTAAATCTCCCCTGGCGCAGCCTGAGGCTGTGTCCTCTCGTTCTGGTGCTGGCCACCTGAGAGAAGAGAGCAACCTCCTCCTGGCCACAACCACCCCTCAGGTAGTTGTAGACAGCAATAAGGTCACCTCTGAACCTCCTCTTCTCCAGGCTAACCAATCCCAGCTCCCTCAGCCTCTCCTTGTAGGGCTGTGCTCAAGGCCTCTCACCAGCCTCGTTGCCCTTCTCTGGACATGTTCAAGCATCTCAATGTCCCTCCTAAACTGGGGGGCCCAGAACTGAACACAGTACTCAAGGTGTGGTCTAACCAGTGCAGAGTACAGGGGCAGAATGACCTCCCTGCTCCTGCTGACCACACCATTCCTGATGCAGGCCAGCATGCCACTGGCTCTCTTGGCCACCTGGGCACACTGCTGGCTCATGTTCAGGCGGGTATCAATCAGTACCCCCAGATTCCTCTCTGTCTGGCTGCTCTCCAGCCACTCCAACCCTAGCCTGTATCTCTGCATGGAGTTGTTGTGGCCAAAGTGCAGCACCCTGCACTTGGAGCTATTGAACCCCATCCCATTGGACTCTGCCCATCTGTCCAGGCGGTCAAGGTCCCGCTGCTGTCATGATGGACAGACCAAACCTTTGGAACAGATCGGGTGTGACACCAGGGCAGACAGCACTGAGAGGTCCCGCAAAAAGACTGAGAGTCAGGGTGCAGGTGAAAGAGAAGAAACACAAAGCAAGGAGTTCCTGGTGTGACAACAAAGTGAGTGTTTTGGGTTTTTTCTTGCATGTGAGGAAGCAGTCTATGTGCCTTTAGGGAATACAATTTACATGAGGCAACTTACGCTGTGACACAAGGAGTTCTGTGAAGCTTTAGGAAAGTGTGTTACTTGTAGGGAACTCAGGCTCACTTCTTGGGTCAGGACAGGGAGTCACAGTATCACAGTATCACCAAGGTTGGAAGAGACCTCATAGATCATCAAGTCCAACCCTTTACCAAAGAGCTCAAGGCTAGACCATGGCACCAAGTGCCACGTCCAATCCTGCCTGGAACAGCTCCAGGGTAGCCAGGTGGGGGGTTGGCCTCTTCTCCCAGGCAACCAGCAATAGAACAAGGGGACACAGTCTCAAGTTGTGCCAGGGTATGTATAGGCTGGATATTAGGAAGAAGTTCTTCACAGAGAGAGTGATTTCCCATTGGAATGGGCTGCCCAGGGAGGTAGTGGAGGCACCGTCCCTGGGGGTCTTCAAGAAAAGACTGGATGAGGCACTTAGTGCCATGGTCTAGTTGATTGGATAGGGCTGGGTGATAGGTTGGCCTGGATGATCTTGGAGGTCTCTTCCAACCTGGCTGATTCTATGATTCTATGATTCTATGAAAACTCTACTAGTAGGTTGGAAACTTAACCTGGTCTACCACATCTTGATCAAAGGAGAGTTAACTTCAGCTAGACAAGTTGCTCTGGGGTTTTGTTGAGTGTGCCCAGTAATGGACATTTCCCATTCCCCCCAGGAAAAACAAACAAACAAACAAACCCAAACCCCCAACAACTTTCATTGCTTAACCACAAACACAACTAATTTTGTAAGGTAAGAACTGCATTTAGGTGAATGTGCATTAAGCTAAATTCTGGACGGACATTATTTGTTTCTACAATTCTTGGTCTGTAAAATGCAGAGAATAGTTTAAGAAATGCTGAGCATAGTTTAGTGGCTGCCACAAAAACTGTGTGTATATGGAGAACATGTGAATTAAGTTATTAGCTATTTTTTTTCTTGTTTTTATTTTTCTTCACACAACTGGCTCACAAGAAAACACACTTGTATGTCATGGGACTGTAAATGGGACTGTAACATCCCATAGCTTTTGAGGCATCATAGATCCAAAGCAAATCTGTGCCTCCATGCGAAACCTTACTGTGTGCTAACTATACAAACAAGATTCAAAAGAGCTTGTCTAGAAAGCACATTTCCTTCCTGCAACTTACTGTTGCAACCTTTCTCTCTTCTTATGACTCAAGAGATGATCTCCCTAACAGACAATCCCACACTGTGCATTGCAAGGAAGATATTTTAGAGATCTGTTTGCATCACTGTGAGTAAATATTTGAGTTATCAGTTGGGCTGGTAGACTATATTTGCTGTAAGACTGTCGAAGTCATATATTCCTAGAATATCCCCAGATATAAGACTTATTACAAGTAATTGCCTTCCATTTCACCTTCATAATGCCATTTGATTACCTCCTGGTTTAAATATGGTAATTTGGTGATGAGAAACTATTTGAGCTCTGTGGTAAAGGATTGGATTTGATGATCTATGAGGTCTCTTCCAACCTTGGTGGTACTGTGATACTGTGATTTATAAGTTAAATCCTGGTGCCTTAATTGTATCCCTATATCATTCCATTCTTAGTTTAATTAAGCTGTAATACAATAGCTTGTCTAAGTGCATGCATTTGCTTCCACACTCTTTTGAATAAATCCATAAAAGGCAAATACAAATGGGTTATTCTGTCAAGCTACAAAATGGATCACAAGCCTGAATTACTGGCAACCTTGAGTAAGAAATCTGTAAGCCTCTTGGTCCACTTTCAAATCAATATCCACATCTCTCATGAAAATAAAGATGGTTCCAACAAATTCTTTGCCCCTTATGTCACGAGCTTGTAAATTACATGCCCATTAATCAGAATCAAGATCTACAGCATAAGTTTAATGTATGAAAACCAAATAAATTTAAGAGAACTATTTTGTGTGTAGAAAATTTGCTTAATATTTGTCAGTTCCAGAGTTGAAGACCTCAGAATGTACAATCAATGCAGTTTTCCATTTGTTTTACTCTATTTTTCATTTTCCTCTCTACTACACTCTGAAACACTGTTAAATCTATGTAAGGGGATTCAGAAATCAGCAAACTAATCCACATTATCCTTAAATGTACTGCAGTGTGTTCTGACCTGCCACATCCTGGTTGCTTCAGTGAGATCACAGCAAATCCCATGGATCATAGCATATATAGATGTTCAGAGGAATAGCACATCAGGACACAAGGATTGTAGGATCATAGGATAGTATGGAGCAGATGGCCTCTCAAAACTACTTACAATTTCACTCTTAAGTGTCCTTCATGAGGGCTGGATGGCTGAATATTTTTAAACATTTGCACAGGGAAGAATAAAAATTTGTCTCTCCCTGTGTGAATTTCCATCACTTTCTCTCTCTGTGGTCCAAGAACATAGTCCTCTTTTGATGTGGCCCATTTCATTGTCCCAAGGTTATTTTTTTCACTGGTTTGATTCTCCCAGTGAAAATAATACAACAGTGGATATTGAAGTCCACAGCACAGACAGCTGCCCTTTGAGAAGAGGCTAAAACCCCTGTGACCACTTACTGAGGAGAAAAGAATGAGAAGAGATGTAACAGAGGTTTACAAAATCGCAAAGGCCGTGGACAAACTGAATGCAGAACTGCTGCTCACCCAATCACACAGTATGAGAACTGTGAAGTGCTCAGTGACACTGGTATGAGAATGCTGCAAAGCAGATGAAAGACAATAGTTTTGGAGATGAGAATGCCAGAGTAGATGCACCACTGATGTGACACAGTAGTGCATTTCTTATGTTGTTATACTCTCACTGCAATGCCACGACTTTGTCCACAAAATTTGTCACAGACAGAAAATAAACAACAGATGAACAAGAGCAGCATCTGTGATGTGAAACAAAGTATAGCACAGAAGTGACAATAAGAAAAATCAGAACCTTATGAGAATGCCTCTGTGTGACTAAATTTAAGCATATGAGGAAAGACCAGTTTGTGACTAATCATTACATACAAATGAAAAATATTTTTTTCTATTACAAACAGCCTATCAAAATAAATTTTACTCTGAAATACATTTCAGAAACATAATTAATGAGACTAAAATCTATATTTACTGAAAAGACATCTATGAAGAAAGCAGTGTGTGTTCATAAGTAAGCAACTACAGTTTGCTGGTCTCTTTCACACTTTAGAAAAGGAGACTGTAAGAACTGCATCTTCCCAAAGAACTGAAGTCCTGATAACAGCTTTTTCTTTTGAATATCAGAACGTTTTTAGTCTTTTCTGGCTGCAGAGGATGCACACCATTTTACTCTACTCAATGTAGATCTATGTTTTAGAACATTTAGTACATCAACCCCTGGAGAATTATATCAAATTAAAGAACAAGTGAGAAAATAAACACAACTGGGCAAGTATACAAGAAATCCTTTCTTCCCCTTCCTGATTAAATAGACCTGACAATGACTGAATTATGTGAGATTTACAGGATCTCTGTTTGCCTTCTTTAATTTGACAATCTCTTTTCCAGGCCTGTGTTTCAAACACACTATCCCCTGAGCTTCTACCCCTCAAATTCTACTGCTTTTATAACATTCGTGTTGCTTTATAATGTCATTTGCACCATCCTGTATGGAGAGTCACAGGTTAAATTCATACCTGCTAGCTCCAAGAGGGAATTTAAGTCAATATTTCTTAGAAGAGTTGAAAGAGCATGTGTCAGTAGGCCAGTATATCACCCAAGAGAGTGTTTAAAAATAGCCAAAGTAGATCTGGAGAGGATAAAGGAAACCTTTAAAATGAAATAAACATTGCATCTAAAATATTCATGCTGAGACAGTAGTGCACAGGATGTGCATATGTTACCCAGAGAACCAAATCTGGCTTCATGAGTAGCAGAGCTAGAAATCTCGTGAAGAGCAATTCCTTAATATCCGCTTTATATAGCAGCCATGCTGTATCTGGAATTAAAGGCAAAGACACAGTCACATTTGCCTTCCAGTGTACTTTAAATAAGCAAATACACTTGACAGGGTAAATGCAAGAATCTCCACCTCTGAGTCGGATGGATACCACAGCACGCTGCTGCGCCAGCATGGACAAACACGCACATCACAGAATACACCACTCTAAGGCAGAGCTGCTTTGCTTCAGGCTTTTCTGATATCTGTGGGGTTGCTGTGATGAGATTGACTGTATGAAGAGCTGCTCTGAGAGGTTAAACGAACGTAATGAGCTGTGGGAAAAATGTGCCTCAGAGGATGATCCTGAGCCTTGGCTTTCCTAGTCTAGGAAGTAAAAGAATGTTTTGAGACAAGACACAAGCAAATGAAAGATGAGGAACAGCATCTAGAAGTTGGTTGTTTTTTTTTTTAATAATTCAGAATCACTTTTCAGGATAATTTTAAAACACTGAACTGTATTCCAGAATATTTTAGAATGCTGAAGGAAATCAGTACATGAAAGTCTTACCTTATAGTACAAATGAAGTATAGGCCAACAAACAGAGGTCAAAAATTGAGCTACTAGAACCCTAAGTTGATAATGTTGCATTCAAAGACTACTCTTGAAAAGCTATCCAAACAGATGGACCTTGCTCTTCCATGTGTGTCAGGGGGTGTGCAGGGAAGACATTATTTGTCCAAAACTGAATTGCTTTGCAGAATATGGCTCTTCTGCAGAATTGCAAAATTTGTGTACATGATCCAATTATTACAAGAACCTTCATTTTTTACTTCTTCACAACCATTTTGTTTTGCCCTTTTTTTTTTTTTAACAGCCTGATTCTGTGCTCAGAGAAAGATCTCACAGTATCACAGTATCACAGTATCATCAGGGTTGGAAGAGACCTCACAGATCATCAAGTCCAACCCTTTACCACAGAGCTCAAGGCTACACCATGGCACCAAGTGCCACGTCCAACCTTGCCTTGAACAGCCCCAGGGACGGCGACTCCACCACCTCCCCGGGCAGCCCATTCCAGTGTCCAATGACTCTCTCAGTGAAGAACTTTCTCCTCACCTCAAGCCTAAATCTCCCCTGGCGCAGCCTGATCTCAAGCGGATCCTAAAGACCCTAAACAGGCCTGTAGGGGCCTTACATGAGCTCTCTCTCCCTTAGCAATAGAGAAACTGAATTTTTAATAAGTACCACAGTTCACAAGTTGATGACCAGATTTAAGACCTTTAAAACTTCTAAGCATAATGAAAAATATTCTCTTTAAAAAAAGGCAGGGAGGGTCATACTTGAAAACTCTGAGAATGCAAATTGTGTCCCTGCTTTGATTTGCTTTTAAACTACTTAGATATAGTGATAAAATTAAAAGGCAACCACAGAGTTCTTATCAGACTTGTCCCATGCGAAGATCAGGAACAACCAAACAATGCTTTGCGTTTCAGAAGCAAAATTCTAGCTAGTAACATGTAACCTTTTCTCTAGTTTTAACTCCCCTCCATATGTGTCATTGACTTGAACAGGCAAGCCTGACTCCAGTTCAGGTGCCTGCTACTTTGACTCATACAAGCTACAAAAGAAATTAGTATTCCTTGTGGGATAAGGACAGGAAACTTGTCTCTCATGAAGCATATGGGATTGTGGCCTCAACTTTCAAGGTAATTAGAGCTTTCACTACGTGACCAATACTAGGTTAATAGTATGTATAAAGAGAGTTATGATACATAAATTACAGATAGAGCTTCTTATTCTGTCAAGGTCTTCTGGATGAAAACTGATGACTTCCTACTAAATGACTCTTTAGATCTGTTTTGTTTTCATTATGTGACATAAACTTCAGTTTATATTGTTTTTTCATCAGTTACAATATGATGTTCATTGGATCTACATTGCAATCTGCTGCCAGAGTCACTCCAATGATCACTGAAACCAAATTCATTAGTGTTCTGCTTAGGAAAACATGCATAGGTTTAAGGCAGAAAATTAACAGTGCAAATTGCAAAAAGCAAAGATGCTTTTGCACATATGCTTAAAAACTGTGAAAGCTAACGGAGAAAATGCATACTCTAGATCCTACTTTGTTTTAAGCTGAGCATTTTTCAGAGGAATCATTAAAGACTTAGCCTATGAATGCTGCATCCAAAAGAGGAACGTTTTTTCTCCTGCCGGGGCAGATTTGTAGGGAGGAGGCTCATTTCTGCCTTGCTGGTCTGGCAGGCAGCAGAGCTCTATTCCTCTGATCAAGAGATCACTTTCATAACCACTTTTCTGAGGTCACAAATGAGTCTGCTGCAGTCACGCAACCCCTCGCCTACCAGAGCTTAGTATAACAATACAGGTTCACGGAAACCTTTTAAAGAGGCAGCCCATCCTTTCGACCCACGCAGATAAAAGACACATGCATGTTATCACACGGGCTTCCTCCAAACATTTCAGTTGGAGCAGGGAAGAAATGCACCGCTTGGAGTTTTATCTGGATGGAGTCATGTTGCCTGAGCAAAATTAAATGAAGAGTTAAGAAAAACAGCTCTGCTGTTCTTTTTAAAACTCTACTGCCACTTTCTTCAAATATTTCTTCAGCCCATTCCTTTTTATTATCTTAAAGGTCCCTGTCTGCCAACTATGTGCTACTGTGAATGACACTAATGAAGATATTTAAAAGCCACGGTAAAGAGTCAAACAAACTTAAATTCAATAAGCAACAGACATGATTACCCTGAGTTAAACACTGCTCTGCTGCAGTGTTAGAAGCACCCACACTATGAGCATGGAAGATCAGGAAATGGGCTTCCAGTCAAAAATTTATGCTGAAGAAATACTATGAAAATACAATACGACCAGTTAGAGCTTGTTTCTAGGACAGAAAAAGGCTATTTTATATTTTATCTGACAGGGTCCCACAAATGATCAATGTACTAATGTATTGCACAGACATACCTTGTAGGTGGTGGCTGGAATGGCCCTTGGGTGATGAGGACCAAGTGGGAATTCAAAGAAAAAAGTTTGAAGTATTTTTCTTGCAGTAAATCAACACTACCACATGTTGGGGGGGGAGGGAGGCTGGCCCATTTTCACAAGCAGTTAGTGCTATGAATGTAATTGTCATTGTTCCATCATGAATTATTTGCAGTAATTACCTGAAATAGCAGTTAAATTACTTTGGAGACTGCAGTTTGAAAACTGAAGTTGGATGTATTGCTCATTGACGTTTTATGAAGGTTAGTATACAGACACATCTCATTTAAAGGCAATGCAAACAGGCCTGCCCCAACCAGCTTTATAACCCAGCTTAAATCAGTTACAATAGCAAAGAGCACACAGCGTTAGGCTCATTGAGGACCCACAGTGTGAGCAAAGATGACTAATTTGCAAGATGACTATCCCTCAAGTTCACTGCTATTATTAGCCATGCCAGCCAGCTGAAAGCTTGTTCACCTGTGCCCACAAATGCTACAAACAGCTTCAGGGACTCTGGAGATTCACCAACAGGTTGTGAAATGCCTATGGCTTCATCCAAAGTGACACTGTCTTGATCTTCATGTGGCTCTTCACACAATTAAAGCAGCTGGGAATGTTCTATCCTATCAGCATTGCATGACCTCTTGGTTTACCTTTGATATGTAGCTAGTGACAGTCCAAAATCAGCCTTGTCTCTGCTCCAGGTATTGCCTATATTTATGGAGGAGATTGAGGCTGGAAACTGAACAGAGGATTGTGTGGTTACTGCTGGTGAACCTCACCATCAGAGCCTGGCACACTCACTTTGTGAATGGGAAGTCAGGGCAGGGATGGAGGCTCAATCACAGATTCTGAGCATCTCCAGAATTTCTTATCTCAAAGTGCTGGTGGAGGTGACAAGACAAAGACACTGACCTCTAAACGGAGGGTGATGACATCCTCCAGAGTGACCACAAGGGTTAACAGTGCTAAGTGCAGACAAGGCTGTATGCATTATTGAAGACAGGCCACAGTTCCAAAAATTTCTGAGACGTTTGAAGATGCTGCAATAAATCTTATGTTACTGAGTGGTGCTAAGGCAACTTCCCAATGGAATTAAAAATACACAAGGGCATCTCCTGCCTAAATAAAGAGATAGGACTTTGTCTCTCTTTGTGAAATTCAGCTACGCCACAAGAAGTTAATCTAAAATTAAAGAATATTGGATGCTAATGCAAGTATTTAATTAACATGACATTCTCTCCTTTCTAGTTATGGAAAGAGACACATGAGAATAGTGTTGTGCTATTTTACCTTTACAAAAAAAATTATTCTTTTTCTGGAGGAAGTTGATGAAAAAATCATTGGTAACAGCAAGAATGGGTATCCATATATGAGATTTTTAAGGTAAATACTTGCCACTCATCTCTGTTCTACATGGCCACAGACCTGGTACCTGTCTAGCTTTACTGAGAGTCTTTCTTATATTCCTTATTATATGAAAATAAAATATTTGCCTTTTTTTTTTTTTCCCAAGAATATGACCTCTTCTACTCAAAGGCCTTGGGGTCAGTCTAAGGAGATGCAAGAAACCATCTAATATATGTGCCTAAGAGCCATTGGATCTGTGGTTCTACAGAACTGATGAATAACTTAGTACAGCGACATCAAGACAAACAATTCACAAATAATTACTGCAAACTTTCCTCATTCCCTCCACAGCTCTAAAAACTTTGTCTTACTCTACCTATATATATATATATATATATATATGCAAGAACATGCTGACAGTAATTTGGATTAGGTGCAAATCTTCCTTTATCTTATTTGTTTACTCTTCTTGTAAAGATGATTTAATTTGAAAATTAGCCAGAGAAATATAATCCAGCTTACCCATACTGCAATTAATAATCTAAAATCAAACCATATTAAATAATATAAATTATTCTTTAATAATATAAATATAACTAATGCAGATCATTATTTAATAAAAAACATTACTTTAAATTGCTACTAAGAGGTATTATTTTATTAGAAATAAGTTTAAGTACTGTGAGAAATTACTGTAAGTAAAATCAAGCTTTAAGGACTTCTTCATAGCTTGGTTACTCAAATATTACAGCAAGCATGCTCCGAAAAAGCTTCCACCCTCATTGTCTTTCTGCTGCCCTAGTATACTTGATTCACAGTTACCAAGCGCTATTCAAGCAGAGGGCAGATTAAATTGAACCACAAATAGGGTAGCTGCAGAAATGTTTGAAGTTGTTGTGATGGAGCCTTCTGCATATTGTGGTTCATACAACCTGTTGTAGCATGGCATAGCTTTGTGTGATGTACAGAAGAAGAAAAGGAGCTGGTGTGCCTAACCATAGTGCTCCAGCCAAGGCAACGGCAGCCGGGAGTTGATGGAGTCAAGCAGGACGGAGCAGGCTGGGAACAGGGCAGCTGGAACATTCTTACGCCTAATGTATTTTCCACTGCCCAGATGTTCTCCAGTTGACATGAGCTGTGAGACACTGGATGCGCCAGTCCCGGAGGGTGTTCTGACCCCTGGGAAGCACTAAAGAGGTCCAGGCCTGCCCAGCGTGGAGGCACAAAGGTATTTTGAAGCTCTGATCATCTCTCCTCCCACTCAATCCCTGTGCCAAGTTCAGCTGTGGCGCAAGATCCATTTTGAACATTAACTCAATGAGCTAAAATACCATCTGAGACCAACATGCAGCTAATTGCTGTGAGAACAAAACCTTGAATTTCCAAATCTATTCAAAATTTGAATTTCCCATTAACTCCACACTCCCATACTAACAGATGGTATAGAGGATGCAGTTTCCAAACTACCGCATCAGAGCGTACGCGAAGAGAAGACGACGCGCTGAGCTGCACAGCCCTGGAAACCTGCCCTTTATATGCAGAAAGGAAAACTTTTAAATGCATTAATTAATGTGCCCAAGTGGACCCTTGCCTTCTGCGCAGATAGTCTTGGATGAAGCTCTTATGCCAAAGCTATCCCTGCCATGGGGAGCTGGAAAAGCACTGGTTAGCAGAGCTGACTCATCAGCTGACTAGCCCACAACATCAGCACAAAGGACTGAGAATGCTAGTGGTGGCATGAAGCATGTGGGTGGGAGCAAGGAAAAAGCAATCATCTGGCAGCCTAATGCAGTAGGAAGGGCTGACAACAATTCATTATTTATTTCCCCCTCCCGCCCTAAGGCTTCATCCCTCTGCTGCAGGGATTCTCATCATTTGGACGCTGTGGTAGGGCTCTGTGCAGGGGAGGGCATGAAAGGTACATCCCCTCCCTGTGGCCCATGCAATGAAAGCATCAGCAGGCTATCTGAGCTCACCACACCCAGACCACATAGGGCAAGAGGCCCTTATAAAGAATGGAAAAGAGGTTTGCCTGGTCCTTCTTTCACCCAACAGGAGACGAGAACAATGTCTTACTAGCAAAAAATAATCAACAAACAAACAAAAACCCCAAAACCAAAAAACAGTGCATCGTTTTCCCACCAAAGTCAGTCTGTGAGTAGAGAGAAGAGACAGAGATCCAGTTCTGGAATAGCAAGGAGCAGATGTAAGCAAAGCACTTAGATACAAAGCAAGGAATACAGGGAACACGAAGAACATCATAGCAAAGGGAGAAAAAATCTATACAGAAAAAAAATGCAAGGAAATCTACAGAGGATGAAGATGCAAAAAAAAGAAAAGCATTTAAAAACAGGTGAGGGGGGGTTATATCTAGAAAGGGCACTAGAGAAAAAGAGGTGAAAAATAATTTCTTAAAGATTTCAGAAGAAAGCAGCTTAACAAACTACAGACATTGAAAGGGGGAAGGAAAGTCACCAAGGAAAACAGCAGAAGTGCAAACAGGAAAAATAAAATTAGCAGATTTATTCAAAAGCTTGACATGAAAGTACACTGGCAAAATCCCCCAATTTTTTCAAATGTATCCCATTATCTCCATGAAGATCTGAGTTCTCTTTCCAGTGTTCTTTCCATAAGCATGCTAGCACCACAAATCTGGCTGCAATATGGCTAGCTGGTCTCCCAAATTCACCTAGCATGAAATTTTCTCCAGACAAATTACTGAAGTGGGGAAGATGTGAGCTCAGCCTTCCCAGGCTTCAACCTTTTCAATAGTGCTTTGGATTTGATGTCTAAAAGTACATTTTAACTTCAGGCAATGTGTTTTTCAAAACACTGGGCCGGCGACTTCTACTACTCCACTTACACCAAAGTTAAGCAAAAAAAGGAATTAAGGACTTGTCCAGTTGTCTTTATGTTTTGTCACTGACCAAAGTGCTGTTTCCCAAGAAGAGGCTTTTTGTCCCAGTTCTGCCTACAGTAGGTCTTTCCTGGCAAGTTGCCTCAGCGGGAAAGAGATTAGGTTTCTCACTGGTCTCTTTGTCCTTGGAGACTTTCCGTTACATGTCCCAGTCTCCACTACAGACACGTCAGGACATGTGAATATACAGCTTAAAAGTCTTCCCTGACCTGTTTTGCACATGCTGCTGTATGTACCATTTGGCAAGGGAGTGATGGAGAGTCCTGAAATTGTAGTTTGCCATTACAGCTTTTCCCTAGTCAGAGAAATCATTCCACTTTTTTCCTGAACTAAAACTAAGTTGGTTGAACATAATCTTCAGAAGATGGCATATCCAATGAAGCTGTAATATCTAAACTAAGCATGCTGACTCCCATCTGCAGATTGTGACCTAACTTGACTAGATAAAGACAAGAAACAACAAAGAAACTTCTCTTTTCCAAATGACCTCTTGGAATTTCAGTGTCACTACAATGCTGCTGAAAGGAGCACATCCTCTGTCCAGAACGTGACCTCTCCTTCCACCTCATTCTACCAGGAGTGATTCAGCCACACTACTGGTTTTAAAGATACTATCAATTACCACCCTGATACTTACAAGGTGTGATCACAAAGCAAACATTGAAATCGACATTATCTCTACTTTCCCAGCCATAAGTACACAGCAATGAATGCCAGATGGATCACTGTCCACAAACAGTACAGCACTAACTGCCAAATTTATTAAGTATGTCTACTGTGATTGCTACCATCACTAAGAATGAAGACTGAATACTGCAGTCTGCATTACCTGCAATCTCTCTGACTTGTCATCAAGAATATGTTTGGCTCAAAAGACAGAACTCAAACCCGCCCTCCCCTTAAGCGGGTAAATAGAGCTGTATTGCCAGGATTTAATTATCATATAGCTCTGATGGTTCTGAAGGACTGCTGAAAACAATCGATTCCTGCTGAACACACAGTAATTTGTGAGCACTCAGCACCTTGCATAACTGAGCTGTTAGTAACTATTAAAGTAATTTCTGTAACTTTAAACATCTCTAATTTCCTCAAAGAAACACTACTGAACATGAGCCAGCAGTGTGCCCAGGTGGCCAAGAGAGCCAGTGGCATCCTGGCCTGCATCAGGAATAGTGTGGTCAGCAGGAGCAGGGAGGTCATTCTGCCCCTGTACTCTGCACTGGTTAGACCACACCTTGAGTATTGTGTTCAATTCTGGGCCCCCCAGATTAAAAGGGACGTTGAGATGCTTGAGCGTGTCCAGAGAAGGGCGACGAGGCTGGTGAGAGGCCTTGAGCACAGCCCTACGAGGAGAGGCTGAGGGACCTGGGATTGTTTAGCCTGCAGAAGAGGAGGCTCAGGGGTGACCTTATTGCTGTCTACAACTACCTGAGGGGTGGTTGTGGCCAGGAGGAGGTTGCTCTCTTCTCTCAGGTGGCCAGCACCAGAACAAGAGGACACAGCCTCAGGCTGCGCCAGGGGAGATTTAGGCTTGAAGTGAGGAGAAAGTTCTTCACTGAGAGAGTCATTGGACACTGGAATGGGCTGCCCGGGGAGGTGGTGGAGTCGCCGTCCCTGGGGCTGTTCAAGGTAAACTTGGATGTGGCACTTGGTGCCATGGTCTAGCCTTGAGCTCTGTGGTAAAGAGTTGGACTTGATGATCTGTGAGGTCTCTTCCAACCCTGATGATACTGTGTGTGTGTGTGTGATACTTGTTTTGAGAAGTATAGCTATACGTGACAATGTAAATTAAGAGATTGAGTGTGGAAAGAGGAAATGCAATAACATTTTTCTCCACTTACTGTCATAATAATGTATTGGAATATTTTCCACATAAATCGATATATTCATCAGTCCAAGATGTATTGTCGAGGTTATATTACTTCTCCACTCAAGAAATGTCTTCATAAATGATTATTTATTAGGCCATTTTCCCATATGAAGTTTGTAGGGATCATTTTCAAAATTATTTGGAGCAAGATGCAAAAATTTTGTGACAAGTTTTCAGTGATGTTGTACAACACACTAGTGGTACATAGTTAAGTGGTTAAAAATTTGATAATGGATTAGAAAACCAAAACTTAAAATATGTCAGGTTTTGATTTAGACCTGATCTTTCTTCTTTTCACTTCTCTCAACTTTTGTCAGCTGTTTCCAATATGTAAGTAGCCAATCCATGGTACAGGTTCAGTGGTAATGGGAAGAGCAGACACTATTTATTACAACAAAAAACTACAGAGAGAGATTTACTTGTTGTATGCATACCTTCAACTTTATATATTCCATGGTTATATAAAAAGGGAATGCATTGAGGGGATTTTAATGGCATTTTAGGGACGTATTAAATTCATGGGATATGTGTTTGTGTTTTGGGCAGACTGTTATACAGCACTGACCTTTCACAATAGAAATTGTTAACTTCTCTGAAGGATGTTCTAAAGCCTCTTTGTAACTTTTCTTAGCAAGCATTTAATTTAGTTTACTGATATGCATTCTGCTTCCACTTCTACTCATGTAGTTGTCAACGTGTCAGTTGCATTATCTGCATGATTGCATCAAAAACTACAATCAAATTAAAATTGAATTTATGAAGGGATATCTGCTTTGTCTCATCTGAAAAAAAATTAGTTCATTCATGGTGGGGAATGTTCTGACTAATGTGTTACTGCTACATTAGACAGAGAAGAAAAGCAACTGATTTGGTCACATGGGATTTTCTTTTCAGTAACATCAAAAAGACACTAGATTAAATATAATTAAATGAAAACAAGTCATTTAGAGTAATCCACTGAGCCGAACCTCAGGATGCATCACAGAATCACAGAACGTTAGAAGAGACCTCAAAAGATCATCCAGTCCAATCTCCCCGCCCAAGCAGGATCACCTAGAGTAACTCAGACAGGAATGCATTCAGTTTAGTTTTGAATAACTCCAGAGAAGGAGACTCCACAACCTCTCTGAAAAACCTGTTCCAGTGTTCTGTCATTCCCATAATGAAAATGTTTTTCCTTATGTTCTCCTATGAGATTATACTCACAGTATCACAGTATCACCAAGGTTGGAAGAGACCTCATAGATCTCTCAAGGGGACTCAATACCCCTTGTCCTATAACTGGACATTACTGAGAAGTGCCAGGCTCCATCCACCCAAGACTCACCATCCACATATTTATAAACTATTAATTGTATAGCAAAATGAGGTAACAACTACCTGAAGGGAGGTTGTAGCCAGGTGGGGGTTGGTCTCTTCTCCCAGGCAACCAGCAATAGAACAAGGGGACACAGTCTCAAGTTGTGCCGGGGTAGGTATAGGCTGGATGTTAGGAGGAAGTTCTTCACAGAGAGAGTGATTGGCATTGGAATGGGCTGCCCAGGGAGGTGGTGGAGGCACCGTCCCTGGAGGTGTTCAGGAAAAGCCTGGATGAGGCACTTAGTGCCATGGTTTAGTTGACTGGCTAGGGCTGGGTACTAGGTTGGCCTGGATGATCTTAGAGGTCTCTTCCAACCTGGTTGATTCTATGATTCTAACTTTGCAGCTCCCATCTCATGATTTAGGATTTCCAAGCACCTAAATAATATCTACTCTCAGATTGGAAAGGCAGGGGTCTTGGACAGATTCAGTCATATAAATCACGTGACAAATCATGAACTTTTGGGTTTTATTAAACCTTAATTTTATTTATTTGCTTTCATACTTTTATAAGACTCACAGCCAGCTTTTAGCTCTGTATATGACTAGAAAGATTTTAGTGCATGAGGAATTGCTGGCTGATCCAAGCACAACTTCAGGACGAGCATTCCGTCCATAAAGAACATTGGAAAGAAAATGAACAATGGCTGTAGGAGAAACTGTAAAAGCCATGGGATGAAGAGAGAGGGTTAACAAGATTAATGACCTCACAGGCAAGGATTATTACAATTACATGGCCTTAATGAGAAAAAGCTGGGCATGGGAGATGCCTGTAGAGATGGCAGAATAAGTTGCTGATTCACAGAAATGAGCTGTGGAGCACAAATGCCAATGATATCAGGAAGGCCTGTGATAGAAAGGTTACAAAATAAGGAGAATACAAGATTCAAATAAGAGCCTTTGCAGCATGTTCAGAAAGGAGGTTAGAGTTGAGAAATAGTGGAGCAAGACAAGATGTCCCCAGGACATTGAGGCAAGATGGAGAAAGAGTGCAATGTGGCCTTAATCATTTCCCAGGATGGTGTCTGGTACTCAAGGCTGAGGCTGTCCCTCATGCCCCTAAGACACCCTGCTCCTGACTATGGTGGTGGGATGAGCCCTGTTTGGGAGGCCCTGATGGACACCATGAGGACCCTCTATCCCTGACAGGTGCTTCTGCAGCAGTTGCTAGAGCAGCAGTGATGTTGGCAACCAGACAGGGGATTAGAAGATAAAAAAATGAAGCATCACTCTTGTCCCTGGGCAGCATCCAAAGATATCAGATGCTGGTTTGGAAATTACATGGCAAGGAAAACTAAAAGGCATGAAGAGACTCTAGTCTACTCCAAGACCACGATGACTGTTCCAAACATGGAAAAACAACTATTACAAAATTCTGAAGCAACAACGTCACATAGAATCATAGAATCAACCAGGTTGGAAGAGACCTCTAAGATCATCCAGGCCAACCTATCCCCCAGCCCTAGCCAGTCAACTAGACCATGGCACTAAGTGCCTCATCCAGGCTTTTCTGGAACACCTCCAGGGATGGTGACTCCACCACCTCCCTGGGCAGCCCATTCCAATGCCAATCACTCTCTCTGCCAACAACTTCCTCCTAACATCCAGCCTATACCTACCCCGGCACAACTTGAGACTGTGTCCCCTTGTTCTATTGCTGGTTGCCTGGGAGAAGAGGCCAACCCCCACCTGGGTACAGCCTCCTGTCAGGTAGTTGTAGACAGCAATGAGGTCACCTCTGAGCCTCCTCTTCTCCAGGCTAAACAACCCCAGCTCCCTCAGCCTCTCCTCATAGGGTTTGTGTTCCAGGCCCTTCACCAGCTTTGTTGCCCTTCTCTGGACACGCTCCAGCATGATAAAGTCCTGTCTACCATATCAACACTGCAAATGCCTCAGGCTACTACTCAGAGAAGATGTCACTATTGGCTGTTGCATGACATAAAATAGGAGTTTCTGGTCATTGACACACACTTTCTGAAGCAGTTACTACTGCAGGCTTGCCTACTTGAAGTCTAGTGAGATATTTTGTTTATTGGTAGCATTCAATTTAGATTTCATTTGCTCATTTTAAATACTTTTAAAACTCTAAGCAAGGTATGCAAAAAAAAACCTCCACACACACCCTAAGCAGTTCTTTTTAAATGTCAATAAAATACTAACATTAAACAAAATTTCAATTTAATTCATCAGAGACCAAATGAAATCTTGAAAAAAAACAGAATGAATTACAGAAAACCCTTCCTCTTAGCCTTGCCATCTTCCATATCTTGGTCCTCTTGTTCCTGGATTGAGTCATTTTGGTGGATCTTTAGCACTGTCAAAAATGGAAACATAATTGGCAGCACAGGATAAAAAACTGGTTGCTCACTGACAAAGCTTGAGTATACCTTGTGTAAGACAGGTAACAAAAGGTATGTGCAAGACAATGTCAAGGGAGCAGTACAAAAACCCAGTGAGACCATACTGATCCACATGACAGGCAATGGTCTCAGAGCTTCAGTGGCCTGATTAATAGAAGGATTTTGAGAAACAGAACAAGAAAGAGCTTTTCTTAATAAAAATATTGATAGTAAATATTATAACAAACTTGAAGAGTGCTTACTAGATAGAAGCAATGCAGCATTTGTATGAAAATCTAGATGATGGACATATGGAGATGTGGATGTCATCTATCTGGATTGTGCTACAGATGTCATCTATGTGGACTTACATCAAGCCTTTGAAAGAGTTCTCCATTACATTCTTTTCTCTAAATTGGAGAGATATGGATTCACCTGGAGCACTCACTCCCCTGGAGTACTGTGTCCTCAGCACAAGAAGGACATGAACATGTTGCAGCAGGTCAAGAGGGGAGTCAAAAAAAGTAGTCACAGGGCTAAAAGACCTCCCTTACGGAGAAAGACCGACTGAGTTGGGGTTGTGCAAACTCAAGAAGAAAAAGCTCCAGGGAGACCTTGCTTCAGCTCCCCAGAGCCCCAGTAGGAGGTCACAAAAGAAAGATGAAGACAGTCTTTTAATCACAGTATCATCAGGGTTGGAAGAGACCTCACAGATCATCAAGTCCAACCCTTTACCACAGAGCTCAAGGCTAGACCACGGCACCAAGTGCCACGTCCAACCTTGCCTTGAACAGCTCCAGGGACGGCGACTCCACCACCTCCCCGGGCAGCCCATTCCAGTGTCCAATGACTCTCTCAGTGAAGAACTTTCTCCTCACCTCGAGCCTAAATTTCCCCTGTCACAGCCTGAGGCTGTGTCCTCTTGTTTTGGTGCTGGCCACCTGAGAGAAGAGAGCAACCTCCTCCTGGCCACAACCACCCCTCAGGTAGTTGTAGACAGCAGAGACTGTTGTGACAGGACAAAACATAATGGTTTTAAACTAGAAGAGAGTACATTTAGACTAGAGATAAGCTTGGGGTTTTTTTCTGATGAATATTGTCTGGGCAACCTGTAACTGTCTGAGCAACCAGCACAGGTTGCCCAGACAGGTAGTAGATGTCCCATGCCTGGAAACATTCCAGGTAAGGCTGGATGGGGTTCTGAGCAACCTGATCTAGTACAAGATATCCCTGCTCATTGCAAGGGGTGTGGACTAGATCACCATTAAAGGCCCCTTCCAGTCCAAAGCATTCTATGATACTATCATTCTGTGAGTATAAGCTCAGAGATCTTTGAGCTAGCTCTAAGGGTACTGGTATGGACACACAGCCTCTTGTGCTCCTACATGGAGATAACAAAATCTTGGGGGAAAGTGTGGTTGTTTAGCTTATCCCCAAGTGACATGGCCACTCTGCCTCTGAATACAGGATCCACTCTAACAGACACTTTGTTTCAGAGTTCTCTATAGACAGCTTCCACCATGTGCTGTAATCCAAAAGTGAGCTGGTAGCAAAGGGAGAAGAGAAGCCAGGACAGCATCTCACACTGTTCCCTCACCTGAAACTGCCCTATTTCTCTTCAAAGCCCTGTGCAATAATATCACGCCAAGCTAAATTCCTTGTTGTTTTGGATAAGAGGTATTGTCTTTCCTTTAAAACGTATCTGTGTTTAAAATAAGAAACAAAGTAAATCATTTTCTTGACAACAAAGAAACATGTTTCCTCTCAGATGGTAATCACTGGTGAAGCTGAGAACAAGTGTAAACCAAGCCAAAGTTCATGCCTGAATTAATGCTTGCCTACTTCCCATCCACTGCAACAGTGATTAGGACAATATGATTGCTACTGCCTTCTACACTCACAGCAATTGCTAGGAATTTCTGGAATAAAAATGCCATCTTTCCTATGATGAAAACCAATCTTGTTTCCATATCCAAGGAAACTTCTATTACCTGTAGGATCATCACCGCCAACCAAGTTAAAAAAGATATTGCTGACACTATTAAATATTAGATTATAATACATGTCATTAATGTCCTGTTATTAAATCAATGTGAATGAAAAATCTTAGAAGTAATCCTCTTATTTCAATATTTTCTTTTTGACTAGACTATAGAGTGTCTGTCATGTGGCCTCTTCTCCCAGGCAACCAGCAATAGAACAAGGGGACACAGTCTCAAGTTGTGCCAGGGGAGGTATAGGTAAGTTCCTCACAGAGAGAGTGATTGGCATTGGAATGGGCTGCCCAGGGAGGTGGTGGAGTCACTGTCCCTGGAGGTGTTCAAGAAAAGCCTGGCTGAGGCACTTAGTGCCATGGTCTAGTTGATTGGATAGGGCTGGGTGCTAGGTTGGACTGGATGATCTTGGAGGTCTCTTCCAACCTGGTTGATTCTATGATTCTATGATTCTATTCTATGAAAACTTGGATTACAGTGGAAATAAACTTAAACTGAATTCTTTCTCAATCTCCAAACACAATTTAACTTCAGAAAATAAAGTGAATGCAAGTCCATTTTTTATAGCATAGGATAATGGAATTTGATCCATAAAGGATTAAAAGGGTATTTCAATAGCAGGGTCAAATATGCAGAGAAAGAACAGAGCAAGCACAATGAACACACAAGATGAACATCACTGAATGCAAAAGAGAGTGCACTTACCAGGCAACCAGATTAGATAGACCCAGGGGGTTGGGTTTTTTTATCCACATACCTACATTTATTTACATCAATGCTACGTGAGATGCACAGTGTGAGCTAACCGAATGCAACTGAACATAAATGCCTCCCCTGTCAGAATGGTTACAAATTACTAAGCAAGCTGGAGAAAAATAAAAACCCACACTTAACAGCTGAAAGTATTTTAGGGACTTCCTCTAGAGTTGGACCAATATAGCAGCTGTAGCTTGTGGGAACACCTATACAAACAGCCATCATATGCATCTGTGACCATGTAATCTGGTCCTCACTGTAGTCTTACTATCACTAGAAACAGTGGAACTCTTCCAGTGCTAAATGCCCTCGGGATAAATCTAACAAAGATTTGCCTCTCATCACTTGTCATTTCCAGCTCCTTGGTTTTCTAATCAATCTTGTTCATGTCAGGAGAAATGCTGAGGCCTACAGGGGTGATCATTTGAATGGTACCCAGTAACAGAAAGTGGATAAGATATTGATCTAGAATTGCAAGAGGAAATTCTGCAAGAATGGTCATGATGGTATCTTTTCCAAAGACAGCACAGAGTCCAGCTCTTATGGATTATGCTTTGTGCAGGTGGCTGATGCAGCCCAAAAGCTCTGAGCTTGAGATCTGACAATATAAACCAGATGCAGCGCCTGACACAAGTATGCAAGCAGTATCATAAAAGGTCTGACATTTATTTATAACTGTGATTCTTTCTTTGCCACTGTTCAAAAAATAAGTATGGAATTCAAAGCCAGTCTCACAATGTGGCATTACTGTTGCACTAACAGCTTTGCCTGATCTTCAGAGGTGACAGGAATTCAAGCTATGTGGGAGTCCTCTTGTTCTTCCTGAATGTAGGCTTGCTCTGCAGTAAATCCTGCTTGTAAATCTACTCTCCTTCTCCTACAAAAACCATCTTGCTTACAGGAATCTGAAGAGAAAGCCACCTAGCACAAGGAACTCAATACTTATACAACAAGGTAGAAAGAGGAGATACACTCCTCCTCTGAAAGCCAACAATGGTCTCACAAGGGTCAAAGAAATCTTCAGGTTATCTAGGACATGTAGTGCAAAACAGCTGCAGATATTTGTTATATGGAATGAATGGTGGGCCTAGGAAACAAGGGGAAGATTAAAAAGTATAAGAAATATTTCACAATGAAAAACTGAAAATACTAAATAATCCAGTAAAAATATTCCACTGCTTGAAATTAGGTGATGCAGGGGACAGTCAATGTGCAACTGCTTCTCCAGAAACAAGTCCTGCCAGATCTCACGAACAAACCTCTGCAGCTAGCCTGCTTAAAGTTTTGACACTTCTACTAAAATGTCACTGAGGTGGTATTTTAGCACTTGATTAGATAATGATTTGCAGATAATTGGTCTTCCTTCAAAGATTTACTTAGGTACCACTTATGCAGCAGAACATTTATTCCTTTTTTCAATTACTATATTGTTATGAAGATGGTAAAATTACAGAGCAGTAGAGAAGGGAAAAAGTTTCTTTCATGCACAGTCCCTGTTTGGTTGACACAGTCTGAATGCTGTGATAAATTTGAATACAACAGTTCAGTACAACCACAAGAATAACTTTACTTATGACCTACCTACTCTGACCATGAAGGTTCCTTCTCAGTGCAAGCCATTGAATATGCTGCCCTAAGAAACCTAAACAACCTAAATGCTTATAGGCAATATAACAAACTGTGACTGTAGACTACAGCAATATATACCCCAAAGACATTTTGTATGTGTTCAAAAAAGAAAAGTCTTTCTGAAAGAAATCATTCAAGCATTTTGTTTCAGAGCCCAGGAGTAGGAGTGCTCTAAATCAGTGGAATATGTCTTCAAAAAACAAACATGTAATTATTAAAATATTCAGATGTGTTAAGGACTTCTTGACTCCAGGTGTTGACTTCAGCCCTAGCTAAGCAGAGAGCCACAACTGAAACCTTAGATTTTGCAACTCAAAATACATGTTTCATCAAAAACTAGAGGCTTGTGGATAATCTGAAAGCCTTTTGTTATTGCCACAATGAAAATCAATATATAAATCATACCAAGAGAAGAATGATGGGAATGAAGAGGAATCAAGATTGTAGATTTAGGCATTTTGTTCTGTTCTCAACATAGCCACTCTTAGAATACTGATTTGTCTTTCAGATCTTTTCTAATTTTACTTTTCCTCTATCTGTTCTAAATACATCAGTATAAAGGACCTGGAGAGAATCCAATGAAAGGACATGAAGACGATGAAACAATTGGAGCATTTCTCCTATAAGGAAAGGTTGAGAAAGCTGGGATTGTTCAGCTTGGAGAAAAGAAAGCTCAGGAAGGATCTCATCAGCATGGACATCTATGCATAGCATGAACACTAGGGTGTAAAGAAGAAGACAAACTCTTTTCACTGGTGTCCAGTGACAGGATCAGAGATAATGGGCACAAACTGAAACATAGGAGGTTCCCCCTGAACACCAGGAAACATTTTTGTCACTGTGAGGGTCACTGAACATTGGCAGAGGTTGCCCAGAGAAGTTGTGCAATATCTGTTCTTGAAGATATTCAAAAGCATCTGGATGCAGCCCTGCAAAACTTGATCTCTGTGACCTTGCTTGAGCAGGGGGTGTTGGACAAGATGACTTCAAGACATCCCTTCCAACTTTGGCCCCTCTGTGATTCACTAAGTTTTTAAATTTAAAGAAAAGTGTCAGGCTACTGGAACCAGTTAACAAATAAAAGAGGAAATTTTCACATAGAAATGTGTCCATTACAAGCTGTCATTGTAACAACTAACTCACGAGTTTAGCTTCAAAATCAGTTAAAATTTGCTGTGGGAATATTTTTCTTGATTATTCAAAGTAAAATAAAAAACTAACACACAAACAAACCCCAAACCAACATACTTACACCAAAAGAGGAGAACTTGTCAATCCAGAAAATAAATTCATTGAGGTAATTTGAAAAGAAATGTCCAGCAATGTAGAAATGTTAGGGAGAGATAGAGGGGATAAAAGGGATGCCTAAGAACCCTAGAACATGTATTGCAGTAGAATCCTACAGTAGGATCCTCAGACCAGGAGCTTTGATTCAGGTAAGCAGCACTCCCACAGCAGTGCTGAATAATATTCCATTGCAGATAATGCACTGAAAGCAAGATCATTCTTTGCTTCCTTATCATAGAATCATAGAATCAACCAGGTTGGAAGAGACCTCCAAGATCATCCAGTCCAACCTAGCACCCAGCCCTATCCAATCAACCAGACCATGGCACTAAGTGCCTCATCCAGGCTTTTCTTGAAGACCCCCAGGGACGGTGCCTCCACCACCTCCCTGGGCAGCCCATTCCAATGCCAATCACTCTCTCTGTGAAGAACTTCTTCCTAACATCCAGCCTATACCTACCCTGGCACAACTTGAGACTGTGTCCCCTTGTTCTATTGCTGGTTGCCTGGGAGAAGAGGCCACCCCCCACCTGGCTACAATGTCCCTTCAGGTAGTTGTAGACAGTAATAAGATCACCCCTGAGCCTCCTCTTCTCCAGGCTAAACAGGCCTCAACCTCTCCTCATAGGATTTGTGCTCCAGGCCCCTCACCAGCTTTGTTGCCCTTCTCTGGACATGTTCCAGCACCTCAACATCCTTCTTGAATTGAGGGGCCCAGAACTGGACACAGTACTCAAGGTGTGGTCTGACCAGTGCTGAGTACAGGGGAAGAATAACCTCCCTTGTCCTACTGGCCACACTGTTCCTGATGCAGGCCAGGATGCCATTGGCTCTCTTGGCCACCTGGGCACACTGCTGGCTCATCTTCAGCTACTATCTATCAGTACCCCCAGGTCCCTTTCCTCCTGACTGCTCTCCAGCCACTCTGTCCCCAGCCTATAGCGCTGCTTGGGGTTGTTGTGGCCAAAGTTCAGAACCCTGCTATCTAAAGAATCTGATGAGGGAAGCTAGGAATCTGAATCAAAGTAGTAAGAAGTACACGTATGTTACTGAGCTAAGAGATCAACAACCATGGACACAATAAGGGGAGAAGAAAGCTGCAGCAGGCTGTAATTGAAGATACTGAAAATCAGGCCAGCTGGGAGGAATCCATTGTTGCTTTCTTCTTAAAAGCAAAAAGTCCCATACCATTAAAGTTCAGTAGGAATTGGATCACACCAAACACAGAAAGTAATAAAAGGAAATGATCCACCAATACAACTGCTAAATCAGAAGAAAGCACACAGTGTGCACTATTCTGTCAGAACTGGAAAGATAAATATATAAAAAAGGTTTAACTGAAAGGTTAAAAGAGACAAGGGCAGCTTGGTGAAAATGACCAAGAAATCTTGGAACCATTGTTTTTTCCAGCAACAGCAGTCCAAGGCATAGCAACATGAGAACACTGAAACTAAAGAAGGTTCACCTGAAGAACTGGAAAGAAAAATCTCAGAGGACAGATATCTAAGAGAAGTAGGAGCTGAATGATATTTCAACAAACCAACATATATGGGGGAAAATATAAGCTACATCAGTAGCAGTGAAGAGTGGGCAATATAAAACAAGGTCATTATAACAACATCCTAAATTCTTCAATGTCTGGAAGCTCATAGGGGGAAAAAAAAAGGCACACGTGGATAACAAGAGAAAACAGAGAAGCCAATGCATGAAATAAGATGTAGCAAGAAAGGGAGGGTTCTAAAAAGCATGCTGGAGATCCTTTAATCGTGCAAGATTGGGGAGAGAGTTTTCTGCTGCTCTGCAGAGAGGAAGCTACAGGTAGTGCCCAAAAAATGCTTAATTACTGTGTCTATGTTTACTCCCACTATCTAGGGTCAGACAGGTACTGACACTAAACACCAGCAACAATGCTACCACCCTGGGTGCTTGGGTGAGTTTAATTGCATCTGGTGAGACTCACTGCAGTGTATTCTGATAAACAGCTGAAGCATACTCAGAGCTATGAGCTGTGAGAAATTATGATAGAGAGGGGAGATTTTGAAAGACTAGAAGAGGAAAAATGTGGAGCTTATATTTAGAAAGCATGGGAAGAGGACACCAAAGGAGCACTAAGATGAATTTCAATCCATAGAAAAATAGTGGAGCAAAATATTGAACAACCTATTTGTAAAAGCATAAAGGTAATAAAAAAGAAATTGAAATCAACACATCTGTCAAGGATATATTGCCATGTTACTTTAAACTACCCTCTACAAATGGACATGTGAATGGGAAGAATAGATATTACCTGTCTTGATAACTTTAAAAAGGCTATTCCTACTGTCTCACAATGTCTTGGTCCAAGCTTACCTAAGAAAGCATAACCTAAGAAAAGGTATCAGTCATTTGCTGTAAACTGGAAGGATGCATTGCACATTCGATGATCTGTGAGGTCTCTTCCAACCCTGATGATACTATGATACTATGATACATACCCTAGGTTAATCCTGACAAAAGCAGAGTGACAGAAATGGTTCAAGAAAATGGAGCCCTCAAGAGCAAAGGAGCAGGACAGAGCTGTTTTGTCTAAAGAAGAAGAGTCTGAAGGAAAAGTGAGACACCATCATGGCTGTAAAAGCTGGAGTGCCGCAAGAAAAGGCAATAAACTGTTCTTCTGCAGAAGGAAGGCTTAAAATGCAGTAGGAGAGTTCCAGCTTGAGCACTAAGGACTGTCAAGGAATGTGTAGAATCACTCATGCTGCAGATTTACCAAAAACACATTAGAAAAATGACCCTTGGGTTTAGACAGAGATGATTCTTTACTCAGGACAGTCTATACATGCCTGTTCCCTAAATCTGTGTGGAAGCAGATGAATTAAGATTTATAGACAAATTTCTCAGACTGCACTGTAATTCAGTTTATAATCCATACATAACTTTAGTCTAAGGCAAGTCAAACAACATGGCTCTGTGTTTGACTGTCACTAATTTTTGAAAGACCAAGATTGGAATTTAAACTCAAACATTGTTAGCAACTGTTAATATATTTATTCACAGAGTTAATCTATGACTCTGCTTTCTTTACTTAGACACCCATACCTCTATCAGCATTCAAAATTAATGAAGTCTGGAAGTGTGTAGGTACAGAGAAGGCACTTAAGTCTGAGAGAAAGACAGAGAGCCAAAATATTGCTGCAAGGGAAGCTTTTGTTGCGATGACACTGGGTTTGGGTGTGCATGCATGTCTCTGTGTCTGCATTCGTGTGTGTGTATGTATAAACACAAAACGCACATTTGTGCTTGCATAAAATGTCCAGAAGGGGAAAATAACAAACTCTTGAATTAAATTACTTGTTCTATAAATTATGTAGTCAAGGATTTAAAACACTTCCACTTCTTGAATAACCAAAAAAGTGATTCATAGTGAGGTCTCCGCATTTGCCGTCTAAAACATCAACAACATCAGTTACCTTTTATCAGGAGTGCTTATGGCTAAGGAGTAATAACATTAATGAAGGGTATGATGAAGAAAAGTTTAAGTGGTCTACTGGTACAAGCTTAGTTACTCTAAAAGCTGAAATACGAAGAGCTTTAAGCTCGAATTGTAACTGTATTGGTCAATCTGAATTGCCATGAGTATTTTCCTTACAGATAATGGGAAGATTAAATTAGCTGTCTCTCAGAAAGGAGCTGAGATGTTAATACCTATAGTTTAGTTAAGGAACAATTTAAACAATCCACAAAAAGGAGTCAGTTTTGAAGTAGTGCAAGACTACCATTTTTCCACCAGTAGAAAAACTGAGAAATAAGAGGCACTAAAGGATATATTTTCAAGAGTGGTAAAGGAAGACAGACTACAATTAACCAAGATGGAATACAGCCAAGACAGAGGCCGAGCAAGTTTAAGTGTTCACATATTACTAAGTTCCACTCCACTCTTGCAGAAGTCATACTCAAGTCAAATTTTTTTTCAGGTCCAAATGACCAGGACAGTTTCCTGTAGCAGTTGCTGTCTGTCAGCCTAAGCATTGTTTCATGCTGCACTATACAAGAAATCTGGTGAAATTGGAAGGTTATCATTGCAAGCTATTTCTAAGTGCATATTAGGAAAATACAAAATGACAAATGTGTATAGCTTGAGGGGAGTGGGCTATTAATAGTCACTGCCAACTGATAATAGAGAAATGAAGACTAAACCAAACAGACAGAAGAACTGTTCTGCAGCTGAAGGAAAACATTTCTAAGAATGACTTAAACTAAATACTAAAAAAAAAGCTGTCTGCATTTCAGAAAAGAACCAGACTTCTGTTTAAACAACTTAACTAAGATGAACTGGCCATGTGCTCCAAGGTACTAAGCTGTAATGGACACCAAGGAGGGAATAAATGATTGATTAATATTCTCCACCCCCTAATAATTAATTCTCTGCAAAATTATTCTCATACTTCAAATGATTATGGTGAGGTCACACTATGCCCTCTAATTGGCTATTGATCTTTGTAAATATAACATTGCTGCTACACACTGAGTATGGCAGAGTAGCTGCTGAAAGGACACCTAGTGGTAAGGAAATCAGCATGTCTAGAAAGCACTGGAACTGTTGTAGGTGTGTTATAGAAATTGCTAACTATTATGAGTTGAATCTGCAGTGTCATAAATGAACTTCTGTGTCAAATAGCACTATTCATGGGTTTTAAAACATGGTGTTAAAACAGCATTCGTGCAAACACTTTTGAAAACCATGGATTTTAAGCTGAACTCACAGAACAGTCTTTGAAACAAAAGATGTGCATGCCTGCAATTTATAGATTACAAATTTGAATGTCCTGAATCTCCACTGCATCAATTTTGAGAATATTGGGATAGCTGACTAGAACTTATCACAGATATGTTTTGCTTGATATGCAAGCCAAATTTCAGTTTGCTTGTCATTGTTCTTGGGATTCTCTGTTGTGTGACTTTAAAATGTCCTATGCACCTCCTTCTTTTCTCTTCTTTCTCTTCTATGAAGACAAACAATGGAAGTAAATAAACTGTACACATTTCCACCAATTTTAATGGGGTTTTTTTGTGTCCATTGAGTTCAACAGTCAGTTCTTGCCTGCATATAGTCCAAACCCTTTAATGTGTACTAATGCCCTTGTGACCAAGAGATGCCCACAACAGAAAGCTGTATTGCAGATGGAATCATGCTGGTCTCACACAGAGAGGGATTATAACCTCCTGTGTAGTGACATGCTGCCTCTGGGCAAACAGAACAAAATCCACACTTGGTTTTCTTGTTTATGTCAACATATCATATTACAAGCATAGAACAATTTGCTGACCACTGTCTCTCTTTGATTATTGTTTTTATGTTCTTTTCCAGGTTTCTCCTTTCTATTGAACATCACTTTGTTTGGACTAATTTTCCCTGAGTGAATTAGCACAGTTTTGCTAAGTCTTTTTTTCCAGATGTGTTATATTTTATATCCAATTTTATAACATCTCTGTATGCCACTGGGCTGTTTCCTATCCTCTCTCAGGGTTCACAACAGCTCTCAGCTTAGTACCATCCTTTGATTTGAAAAGCCACAAAAAAGCCATTTCTACTCTTCTGTCCTCTGTCATCACAATGCTTGGATGGATACATTTTGTTTGTTGTCTTTTTTTAGGTGACTACCTACTAAAATTTTTGTTTAAAAAAAGGAGGTTGTGCCTTATTTCCCTACAGCTAAAAGAAAGCAGATCATGATGCCCATGGAAGAGGCTGCTCTTCCCCTTACCCAAACACCAGCACCCATTTCTCCAGTTTCCATAGCTCACCTCTCCTCCACTCCACCCTTCTGGAGTTCCAGCCTGCTCTCCTGTCTTAAAATTGCATGTGATTTCCTTCCTCTACTATAAACAATGTTTTTGTAACCTTAGTTTCATGATGTAAACATTTAAAAATAAAATAGAAAGGAACACAAACTGTGTGTTCAATTAGGTAATTCAGAGATTAAATTAAATGAAATGCCTCAAAACATGGAACATTTCAGAGTAATGAAGTCTGGTTTTACTTGTTTTCCTTCTTTAAAAAAGGAGACAATGGATCTTAGGAGCTGTGGAGAAGAGTAGTAAAGGCAGATTGCTCTTCGACCCAAGAGAAACTAAACTAAAGCTGAGCTATGTTTTCAAAGGGAAAGAGAAGCACTCTGAACTGCAGGATGCTGGAACCTGGGCAACCAGCTTCCACAGTTGACAAGGGACACTCCTGCAATCAGCAATATCATCATCTGTAATCTGATGTCATCTTACATAACGCCCTGCAGTCTGCCAAAGCCTCTTCAAATTGGCATCTCTTTTATCCTAAAGTATATTGTAAAAGCAAGAAACCAAGCAATAGATACTATTCCCCTTGCAAAACCTAAAAAACACAGGGTTGCCTTGTATACACTGTACATAATAAGCAATAATAATAGGAAAGAATAGTAAAGGAAAACTAACATCCATTCAAAAAATACTTATGTTTATCTCTGCTGTCCACCTACAAGCTTTGGTCAGTTATATTCCTTCAAATAGGCTTTCTCTTCTTCTTCTTCTTTTTTAAACAACTCTAGAGAGGATTTTCATTGTTAAATCTCTACTCTGGATTTTGCTCTTGTGATCTTTTCAGCAGCAGAAGAAACTAAAATTGTCTGCAAATTTGAAAGAACTTTTACTATGTACATCTGAACATGCACATTTGGCTTTCATTGTGTGATGTGCCAGACAGCTGCAAAAACAAAGAGTAGCCTAGTACAGCTTTAGTCAACACTTTAAACTTTGGATCTCACTTGTCCTGAAAGACATTGACCTTTCTTTGGCTCTTCAGGCATATACACTTCTTGGCGTATAGCAAATGCAGGTAATACAGTAGTTGCTAGAGTTTCAGATGGCATTTGAACAGGCATTACAACATGCATGATAACAGCTACAAAACCAGAGCTCGAATAATCTACAGGTATTACAGCTACCCCAAAACTCTTTGCTGATTTGGGGATTTCACTTCATTATTTGGAGCAAACAACAAAAAAAAGCCACAATTATGTAGGAGGAGATGCACAGAATTTCCAGCACAACATCCCGTGCACAATGCAAATTCATTTATTTTCTTTATGTAAATACTACTCAGGTTTAGCAGAGAGCAGAAATACATTCGAAGGAAACTTTAGCAGGATACTGATGTATCAAAGACCTACCTTGAAAGAAACTTTTGACTCGCAGGTAGCTGACGCTAAGGCGCAAGACGGAAAGTTTGTCCAGCTTTGATATGATGTCAGGTGGAAAAGGCAAGAGGCTGGCCAGGTGGTCCAGTTCTGCATTCAGACGGTCTCTGTGTCTCTTTGAAGGATTTGATTTTTCATTCCCAACTGCAGGCCTTCTGTGGTGGGGAACACATTTTCAATTACATGTTTTAACCTCCTGATATTACTATCAGAGACTGAGATGTTGTCTGCAATTAGTTGATAACAGGCATATTTAACCTACCTCCTGTGAACATCTTTGAAGTTTCTGTTCCCTGCCAAAACCATTTACCTTTTTGCATTGGCCATAGTGCAAAGACATGGGCACTGGATCCTTTTTTCACAGAATCACAGAATCACTGAGGCTAGAAAAGACCTTTAAGATCATCAAGTCCAGCCTAACCTAACACCACAACATCAGCTAAAGACATTTGCCCAGTGAAAAACAGACAAAGAATTAATATCTCTTACTCAAGACTCTCTCACTTTAGCATATGGGTACTATCTTCACGGTGTAGTCAATGCCAAGACACACAATTTCCCATCTATGATGTACAAATGGAGGTTAGAAGAGCAGAGGAAAATCACCATGACTAATGCATGAACCTATTCAATGTCCAATGTATTCATTCAAATCATCTTAGTTCCCTCCATTTAATGACTCAAAATTAACCTGTGGGTCAGGAGATAATTAAGAAAAGAGCCTGTCTTTAGAAGTGATTTTTTTTAAAGTATGGTAATAAAGGCAAAAAACATCCCCAGGCTCACAAATCCTGTGAACCTTTTCACATTTACCTTCCTGTAGCAATATTAAAATTAAGAATTTGTTTTTTCTCTTGAGAACATTGATAGTCCTCCCCACTTTGTGTCCCTCTCATGCATTGGGCAGGAGCAGATACCTCAGAAAATCTATCATGAGAATTAATTAAGATTAAAAACAAATTGCAAATGAGGAAACTGAGTTTGGAGTGTCCACTGGTGTTCTTCTCACAGAGAGTGTAAGCTGATGTTCTCAAGAAGGGGGAAAAGAAAAGCTGGTGCACTTCCAAGCAGTGATGGGAACCTGATTGCCAGAACAACATCAAAGGGTGATCAGTACTGAAACACAAGCTAGTCAAGCAAGCAAAAAGACTAGTGGGAAACTTGAGAAGGTGGTTATCCCCAGCACAAAGCCATTGCCTGACCCAGCAGTATTCAAGTGCAGGAATGAGCCACAGGCCACTGAAGCCATAAACTGCATGGATCCATGATCTCAGAGGGAGTGCAGCAGCTCAGTGCTAGTGCCAAGTTGGCATCTTCTAGAGGACTTAATGCTGTGTCTGCTGGTCTTCCACTCACTCTTGTAATGCCCATGTTCAAATTCTTACTAAAGCACATTGCCACATACTTCCTGAGGCACTTGATCCAAAATAAGAGGCATTAAGAGAAAATTCAAGGAGTAGAAGATGGAAAAGTATTGAAGAATGAGAAACTGTAAGCAAGGAATGTATAAGTGGGTTCACAGATTCCACTTGAACCTCACTAAAGGCAAGGATCAGAACCTTATGTAGCTTATATGGTGGTCTAGTGGTGAATCAGAGTAAAGGGAATTATCTATAGCACTTTACTACTGTGTTTCCACACTCCCCACAATTACTAGATTTTTCAGCCATTATTTTATTTTGAGCATTAGTATTTCACAGTGTGGTTAAATGGTTACATCATAACATTTGCATGTTCCCTTCTCAGAAGTGCAATATTAATTTATCATTGTAACTGCTATGAAAAAAAAACAGTGTCTACATGAGCCAGCAGTGTGCCCAGGTGGCCAAGAGAGCCAGTGGCATCCTGGCCTGCATCAGGAATGGTGTGGTCAGCAGGAGCAGGGAGGTCATTCTGCCCCTGTACTCTGCACTGGTTAGACCACACCTTGAGTACTGTGTTCAGTTCTGGGCCCCCCAGTTTAGGAGGGACACTGAGATGCTTGAGCGTGTCCAGAGAAGGCCTTGAGCACAGCCCTACGAGGAGAGGCTGAGAGAGCTGGAATTGTTTAGCCTGGAGAAGAGAAGGCTCAGGGGTGACCTTATTGCTGTCTACAACTACCTGAGGGGTGGTTGTGGCCAGGAGGAGGTTGCTCTCTTCTCTTAGGTGGCCAGCACCAGAACGAGAGGACACAGCCTCAAGTTACGCCAGGGGAAATTTAAGCTCTGAGAGAGTCATTGGACACTGGAATGGGCTGCCCGGGGAGGTGGTGGAGTCGCCGTCCCTGGAGCTGTTCAAGGCAGGATTGGACGTGGCACTTGGTGCCATGGTCTAGCCTTGAGCTCTGTGGTAAAGGGTTGGACTTGATGATCTATGAGGTCTCTTCCAACATTGGTGATACTGTGATACTGTGATTGCTGCTAATTGAAAACCTCTTAAAGAAAATAAGGATGAAAAATTCATTGCTGCTTTTGAGAGCCTCACTTCATTGTAATAGGACAGCATTTGTGAACAAAATGAATGGAAATATGTTTGAGGTAGGTGTCAGTGAAAACATACAAATCCTGCTTTTTCACTCAAAATTGCCAGTACTGACATGTGGCACTTCCATAACACAGAGAGTTACGTTCAAAGACACTGGGGAGGTTTTGTTGACTGGTATCAATGTAAAACTTTCCTCTGTTTGAGAGAGCACATCTGCAACAAATAATGCAACCAGCAAAGAAGGAATACCTATTTTACAAACAAGAGTGCATGCACTGGGCTGTAATTTTTTGCAGTAAGCACCAAAGCTCATGCTTCTTCACTATAATATCAAAAGGATGCCTGACCTGTGGAGCACAGCACCTTTCTAGGAATATAGCCTATAGCTGAGCAGAAGCTAAAGAACATAAGCTTTTATTAATTGCTCTTTATATCTGACAAACAAGCTGAAGCAAGGAAGCAATTTAGGACAGAAAAAAACTAATTAATTCCAATATGGAAAATTAGACTGATGAGCTCAAGGAGTAAAAACTGTCAAGATTAAAATGGAATAGAATTTGTTCAAGCCTATTTACCACATAAAATAGTGACTGCTTTGTATCAGAAAGGTATGGTTTGAGGCAATTATGTGCACTGCATTATGTGTGCTGAGCATAAGGAACAGTTTTCTGGAGGTTGCAAGGAATGGTGTAAAAGCCTACAGGAGAAAGCTCAGGGCAAAGTCTTCCTGAAAACTGAAGGAAATGATTCAGTAAGGGAATGAATCCAAACAAACAGGGGTTTGATGTAAATGGTAATTAGGTGCCAAGTGGATGCAATTTAAAACAATGTAAGTTCCATGGAAAGCTCAGCTTTGCTATCCATAAACAGAAAAGGGCAGGTCGGACTATTTTTCAATGAGCTGTTTTTGAGGCAAATGGCAATTCTGGTCCTTCTTTTGAGCTGAAAGTAGAAGGTGCTTCTTGTGTTTGTGTAAATCAGGTCTAAACAGAGCCACAGCACTCACTCGACGGCAGCTCTTTTGCTCTGCTTTCCATACAGCACTGCACAGTAAAGTAGCCCATGTAATTAAAACAATAAGGCTGGCACTTTCTTCTTTGCGTTGTTAAACTCTTCAAATTCTGCTCTGCAGCAACAAGCACTTGCACCTGGTACCAGACCTGTGCCACCAGCCCTTGTTCGGTAGGAACAGAGTGTGGGGACTGGCGAGGAGAGCATTTTCTGTTCCAGCGCTACGTAAGGCATTGAGCCGTTTGTGATTTAATGATTCAATGTGCCCACGACTGCCACCAGTGTAAACCAGTTTGGTGAGCTTACAAAGGAATTTCCTGCAGCTACAACTCTGTCTGCTGTTCTCTACCCTCTGAGGGAGCCCTACCCTGTAAAAATTCGCTCAGACCAAGTTTTTTAAGCGTGCTGAAGTGTTAAACCAGCAGATGATCTAAACTGAGAAAAATCTATTCATTCACTGTGACAACAAGCCTTCAGCAATAAGGGAAAGGGGAGAGACCATGAAATGCAACAGGCAGGCTAAAAGCAAAGTAACAGCATACTGACCAGCACCCACAGTCACTGAGCTGTGCTTGGGCATTGCATGGGTGTCCTGTCAGAGCTGTGTATGTGCAAACGTTCACCATCTCCTACAAGCAAAAAGAACCAACTGAAAGCTGGGTGAAGGAAAGAGGACCCCTTGATACCTTCTAGCTCTTCTAGGTCTTCAAAGGAAGGAAAGGCAAAGGCAGAACTAATGGTCAAGAAGACATTACACTGGCAGAGCAGATGAGAAGTAGAAGAGTGTGACACCAAGTAGGAGGAAGGACTATGTCACAAAGGGCCTTAAAATGAGAAGTAGGAAGCAGCAGAGTTGCACCTCCTGAGGTCTCTATTTGCCCTGGCACTGGTACAGCTCTGGCTGAAGTGGGCAGTTACAGATACACTCAGAGCTAGGGCAGCTGCCACTTGCCATTTAAAGAGCTATAAAACATCACAAGCAATGTTTTGTGGAGGGAGAGAGTTTTACAAGATGCCAGGGTTTGAGACAAAGAAATGGCTGAAACTCTGAAATGGTAACTGTCCTGAAGTGTTGCTTTAGAATTTCTAGCATAAGCATTAACTTCAGCACAGTGATTTTAGCCTGAGGTTAAAAAACAAGATCTGTTTAGACGTCACATGCTTGAATTACCAGCAAAATGTTAGATTTCCACAGGAAACAAACACTTGGTAGAAAATATTTCCTTTAGTCCGGTTCTCTGTCTGAAAAGCATATCTGATGGAAATTTTTCAATCAGTCTGAGCTTCAGGTGTTTGAACTCGTTCCATAAAAGCCAAAATTCTTTAGTGTAGGCTCCGGCTCCATTTAATGGGGCTTGTTTAAAAGCTTTCTGGGACAAAAGAAGAATACCTAGGGGGTTTTTTGTTTACTTACATATATAAAAGTAGAACTTGAAAACAATGTACTGTCTGAAGGACTGTCAACATAGTTAAATTAGTGTCTCCTAGTTCTATTTGGATAAGGTGGCTTCAACAGTCCTGAAATCTCAGCAAGGTCTGGGAGACTGAAGGAGAGACTGAAAGGAGCCCTATCAGCCAACAAGTCTTGGACGTTAACAGCTGCTTTAGATCAGAGTTATGAAGCCCCTGAGTGAGGGAATGAGCACAGAAAAGGCTTACCAGAGATGAAACCCACAAACAGATAAAGTTTGAGGAAGAGATGAATGTTGCTAGGAACTAAGAAATCACCCTCAGCAAGAGACAAATGGCAACCACAGAAAACAGAGGGCATTTCACAGTATCCCAGTATCACAGTATCACAGTATCACCAAGGTTGGAAGAGACCTCACAGATCATCAAGTCCAACCCTTTACCACAGAGCTCAAGGCTAGACCAAGAGCTAGTCTCTTGATTAGGGATTTCTTCCTGCAGAGAAAGACATTAAGACTCTCCTATGTCAGTAGACCGAGCGAGAAACAGACTCCTAACACATCTGTTTGGAGGGAGATACTTTGAGATGAATATGATACTTAACTGTTTCTGAATGGGTTTCCTCCTTTTCCTCCCAGCATATAGGCATTCACCTGGCGGAATCATTGTTTTGATGCTGAAAAATAAAAGGAATATATTTCTTTGAGTTTTCTGTTCCATACTGCTGTACAAAATGACAACACCAGGAAAGTTCCCTGAATGTGGCATCCAACAACACTAAAAAGCACAGTGGCATTAGTTAAGATAGAAGCTTAAGGCTTATTCCAATTTCCTACTTTAATATTGTTAGAATATTGATATTTATATCCAATTTTCATTTTTTCAAATTAAGCATACTATACATGGTATAAAAATGGGTATAAAACATATCCTGTTTACTCCATATCCAAAATTAATCTTTTTTTTTTTTTTCCTTCAAGGCTCATTTTAAAAATCAGCTAAACAAATAAGAATGAATAATGCTAATCATCATCCTCCTCAGGGAGGATTTCACAGCTTTTTTAATACTCAGGGATACTCTTTTGTTAGTGACACTGCAATAAGTAAGATGAAGTTACTCAAGTCAGCATTTTTCCAGGTGCTCATATCCTCATTTTTAAAGACTGAAAGCATATCTGTTGGCAGTGCAAGAAGTGAAACACAGGATTGTGGTCAGCACTAGGACCCAGTGCAGTGCTGATGGAGGTGACAATTTTGGGGGAAAAAACTTAGCCTGATTATTGTTCTGTTCAAGTATGTTAGCCTTAGAAATGTTGCAAACTCTGAAACAAGTCTTTGCATTCAGTTTAAGTCTTCTGGAGGTCAGCTGAATATTGAAGGCTCTTGATTTTTCTGTCTGAAGGAGTATTTCAGGCCTTGCTGTGTGATGTTGACCAGTAAGTGCACACTGCTGAGAGGTTACTGTATCTCAAGAATATTGGCTGCTTTGTGTAATATTAAAGGTAACTTATATGTCACTGAATCAAATCCCATGCTACTGAAGACATGTCATGTAACACAAATCATAAATTAACTGATTTTAAAAGTCTTTAAAGGAGCTTTCATTTTCACTGAAAGACAGGTTTCTGATAACTAGAAACCTATTACTAACCAGCTTAAATTTGTTCATGGTCACTTTATGCCCATTTGTTCTTCTGCCAACATTGTCTTTTAGTTTAAATAGCTCTTCCTCCTCCATTGTGTTTACTCATTGGTGTATTTTTAAATATCAGTCATACCTTCAGTCAGCCTTTATTTTTCTATTCTAGGACCACCCAAACTCTTTCACTCCCCTCCTGTGCTACAAACTCTTTGTCATTCCTATCTTCGTAGGAGCCTTTATTTTCCCATCTCAGTCCATCTGCCTAAAACATAGAATCATAGAATTGTCAGGATTGGAAGGGACCTCAAAGATTATCCATTTCCAACCCCCCCTGCCATGGGCACAGACACCGCACACTAGCTCAGGCTGTTTAGAGCCTCATTCACCCTGGCATTAAAGGGCTTCCACCACCTCCTTGGGCAACCTGTTCCAGTGTCTCACCACCCTCGTGGAGAAGAACTTCTTCCTAACAGTCAATCTGAATCTACCCACTTCTAGTTTTGCTCCATTCCCCCTAGTCCTGTCATTACCCAGCATCCTAAAATGTCCCTCACCAATATGGATAAACATAATCATGAACAGAATATTAAGTAAAATCCAGAAGGATTTCATGTATGCATATATATACATACTTACTGACAAATCAATAATTCTTTATGGGAATTATCTCACCTGATGTATGCATGACCACATTCTGCATTTCCATAGCCATGATCAAATTCATGGCTCATTGTCACCTGGTGGTCACCTAATATTCACATTTTTCTGTCTTCGTTCTTAACTTCCAATAAATAAATGCACAACTTAGGGAGGAAATCTTACAGTGCTCAAGTGCCTAACCATCTCATTCATAGAATTAATCTCCAGTTCATTTTTGTTACATGAGAACTGCATCCTCTCCTGTATCGATGGCACACTTCTGGTTTTGCATGAAATTTCTTAATGAAAATGTGACTGTCTCCAAATTGGCAGCTGAGGAGCTTTGCATGTAGTTTCCCTCCCAATCAGGCTGTGGATGTAGTCTACCTGGACTTCAGCAAAGCCTTTGACACAGTCTGCCACAAGAAGCTCCTAGCCAAGCTGGCAGCTCATGCTTTGGACAGATTCACTCTGTGCTGGATCAAGAACTGGCTGGATGGCAGAGCCCAGAGAGTGGTGGTGAATGGTGCCACATCCAGTTGGCAGCTGTCACTAGTGGTGTTCCCCAGGGATCAGTGCTGGGCCCAGTCCTGTTCAATATCTTTATTGATGATCTGGACGAGGGCATTGAGTCCAGCATCAGTAAATTTGCAGACGACACCAAGCTAGGAGCAGGTGTTAATCTGTTGGAAGGTAGGAGAGCCCTGCAGAGGGACCTGGACAGGCTGGATGGGTGGGCAGAGGCCAATGGGATGAGATTTAACAAGGCCAAGTGCAGGATTCTGCACTTTGGCCACCCACAACAACCCCAAGCAGCACTACAGGCTGGGGACTGAATGGCTGGAGAGCAGCCAGGAGGAAAGGGACCTGGGGGTGCTGATAGATAGTAGGCTGAAGATGAGCCAGCAGTGTGCCCAGGTGGCCAAGAGAGCCAATGGCATCCTGGCCTGCATCAGGAACAGTGTGGCCAGCAGGACAAGGCCACACCTTGAGTACTGTGTCCAGTTCTGGGCCCCTCAATTCAAGAGAGATGTTGAGGTGCTGGAACATGTCCAGAGAAGGGCAACAAAGCTGGTGAAGGGCCTGGAACACAAACCCTATGAGGAGAGGCTGAGGGAGCTGGGCCTGTTTAGCCTGGAGAAGAGGAGGCTCAGGGGTGACCTCATTGCTGTCTACAACTACCTGAAGGGAGGTTGTAGCCAGGTGAGGGTTGCCTCTGCTCCCAGGCAACCAGCAATAAAACAAGGGGACACAGTCTCAAGTTGTGCTGAGGTAGGTATAGGCTGGATGTTAGGAGGAAGTTCTTGCCAGAGAGAGTGATTGGCATTGGAATGGGCTGCCCAGGGAGGTGGTGGAGTCACCATCCCTGGAGGTGTTCAAGAAAAGCCTGGATGAGGCACTTAGTGCCATGGTCTAGTTGACTGGATAGAGCTGGGGTATAGGTTGGACTGGATGATCTTAGAGGTCTCTTCCAGCCTGGTTGATTCTATGTTTCTATGATTCTATGACTCAGCTCCTTGCACCAGCTCCCCAATTCTTTAACTCAGTTTAGCACAGCATCCTTTGCTAAACTGAGATAGATTAGGTCTACTGTATTTCCCTCATCTGGAAAACCAGTTATGGTATCAACAGAAAGCTCTGAGATTACTCTCTCAAAATCACCTAAACCTGCATTCCATTTTTACTCCATTACACAACTAACCACAGGTGTTAATGTTTTTTTTTCCTTGAGAATTAATTCTAATATGACATATACTATAAAAGATTAGGCAAATAGGTTGGTAGTTGCCTTCTGTCACTTGTAGCTGATGATGGAAACACCACTCATTTTCCAGTTGGTGCAGTGTCAGGTACAAAGTTCTTGTCAAAGTAAACACAACTTCTTAATTTTTTTTCACAGACATAAAACAAAATGTTCATGGGTCATAATAAAGACAGGAAGATCACTCACCAGTTACTGTCACAGGCAGAACAGACTCAACTTGGATAAAAAAAGTAATTTAATTTACTACTTATCAAATCAGAGTAGGATAATGAGAAATAAAAACTAAATCTTAAAACACTTTCACACCACCCCTGTCTTCTTCCCAGGGGTCTGGGGGTTGCAGTCAGTTCATCACACATTGTCTCTGTCACTCCTTCCTGCTCAGGTGAAGGCTTCTCACTCACTTCCCCTGCTTCAGTGTGGGGTTCCCTCCCACAGGAGATAGTATTCCACAAACTTCTCCAGTGTGAGTCTAGTCTTTCCCACCGGCTGCAGTTCTTCACAAACTGCTCAAGTGTGTGTCCCTTCTTTGGGAACAGACTGCTCTAATGTTGGTTCTCCATGGAGTCACAATTCCTGCCAGCAAACCTGCCTCACTCCATAGGTCCATAGGTCCACATGTCCTGCCAAGAGCCTCCTCCAGCACAAACTCTACTCCAGTGGATATCTGCTCCTCCATTAGCCTCCATGGGCTATAGAGGTACAGTCTGCCACATTATGATCTTCACCACAGACTAAAGGAGAATCTGCCCCTGCACCTGGAGCACCTCCTGCTTCTCTCTCTTCACTGACCTTGGCATTTGTAGCATTTCTCTCACATATTCTCACTCCTCTCCATCTGCCATTGCATTTGTGGAGCAGCTTTTCCCACTGCTTAAGTAACCACAGAGCTGTTACCATTGTCACTGATGGGCTCAACCTTCTCCAGCGGCGAGTCCATTTTGAAGCCAGTTGGCATTGGCTCCACTGGACACAGGGGAAGCTTCTAGTGGCTTCTCACAGAAGCCATACCTGTAGCCCACTTCACTACTACAATCTTGCAATTCAAACCCAATACAATATTGTAACACTTTCATCTTCTGAGTCATTCCCACCCGTAAGATGAATCTATGACTCATAGTTCATGTTTCAAAACAGTGTCACATGCCAGACTTCCCTTCTCTTGCCTTCATGAGTAACATTGCAAGGAAGAGAAAGACGTCATAATTCAACTGAAAACTGGAAATGAAGAGTTCATTCAATTTCCCAAAAGGACCACCTTTGTTTCAAAACCCATTCTGGATCAGGTGGTAAATATGTGACACCAAATGGAAATAAATAAAAATACTTTGGTATTCAATGAAGTGAGACCCAGGAAACAGCTACCAAACAATATGAGCTAGAATTCATGAAGTGTAAAATGCTGGATAAGAAAGATAAAGGCCCAAAGGAAAATACATGAGTTGCAGCATGAAAGAGATTCAGAAGATTATAATCAAAGGAAATCTAAAAGTGTCCACACTGCTTACTCCATGGAGATGGCTGTATGCTAGAACTGCATAAAAGGTAAGGGCATTCAACAGATTTATTTCTAGTGTCTGAAAAGGTGAATCATGCACCTGCATCAAATAAGAATAAACTACACTCTTCAGGCTTTCTACAGGAACTTTCTATGGATCTAGGACAAGAGGTTAACACAGCAACATGGTATGAAGCACTGCCTCAGCAACTGAACACCAGTGTCCTAGATATAGAATCATAGAATCAACCAGGTTGGAAGAGACCTCCAAGATCATCCAGCCCAACCTAGCACCCAGCCCTATCCAGTCAACTAGACCATGGCACTAAGTGCCTCATCCAGGCTTTTCTTGAACACCTCCAGTGACAGAGACTCCACCACTTCCCTGGGCAGCCCATTCCAATGGCAAATCACTCTCTCTGGCAACAACTTCCTCCTAACATCCAACCTATACTCCCTTGTCTATATGTGCATGGCCAAGAAGTGTTTCTGGTAGTACCACTAATAACAACACTGGTGTGCAGGCAAAAGGAGCCTGAGAATGACTACAGGAATAAAGGTGAAGTCAGAAGGCTCATGGTTAGCGGTCCTAAAAATACAGCTGAAAAGCTGAAGTGGTTGAGCTGCACAGAACTACAGACCAAGAAAACACTGTAGAAGAGACATGGTCCTGTGTGGACCATGTCCTCTTCTGATTGTTTGGGAGCTCTGCCCTCCACCACTGGGACAGAATGGCCCATCTCCACTGCCGCAGGCGGATGCCGCTTCTTCCTCTACTAGCCCACCAGCCTCATGAGTGAATGAGAAACAGGAAGGATGGATCTGGCAGGGACAACACTGCACTGCTCAGTACGATTGTGCTCTTTGCTTTCTCTTTCTTTTTCTCTCTGCACACTCTTGAGACTACTGACATCCTCTCTCTGTGTTTCAGGGAGGACAAAGACAAACCCAAAGCACAGCCTTCCACCTGTCCATCACAGGAGTAGGTCCTTACAATCTTGAGGAGCTTCAGGAGATGGAGATCTGAGACTGAAAGAGGCAGAATTATTGAGAAAGGGCAGATGTGGGTCATGATCATTCACTTTCTTATGTCAGCTGCTTTTAATCGTTGCTGACATTGCTGTAGTGAATCTCTGAACAGTGGGGAAATCCAGAGGGCTGAAAGACAGTTGCTATATGCCAATCTTCAGTGAAGGGAAATGAAATGATCCAGCTAACCACTAGGCTGACATCCATCCCAAGGAAAATACCAGAAAAAGACGATAAGAAAGATGAATATGACATCACTTAGTAGAACTTTCTATGGGTTATCATGCTCTTTGGAGTGACATTAGCTCACTGAGAAGTTATCAACTTTATCTGGAATTCACTTGTATTAGTAAACCATTTAACTCAGCAGCACAACATTGTGACTTTAAAAAGTCACAATAAAGTACAGAGTTTCCATAAGTAAAGAATTTGTCAAGTGGCACATCTAGTTAAAAAAAAAAAATAGAGTAATCATAGAGAAATTGCTGCTAAATAGACAAGTTTTAATAGAGCTACTTAGTGATAACAATTTCGAAGTTATAAAAATGCAGAGAGTGGTAAATAACACTGACGGCACAATGCAGGAGAACAATCAGTGCCCTGTTTCTGTTTATCCACAAAGCATTTCAATGCAGCCAAATGCATCTCAGAAAAGGGAATGCCAGGAGTTGCTTCTTAGTAGGGACTGTATCCTGAAATTCCAGGGATTCTTGAAAGGAATTAGAGATCAAAGCAAGAAATGAATACAATCCATATTCTGAGCTTCCAGGGTGGAGCTGTGGCAAAGGCAGCTAATGCAATTGCTGACCTAAGTGAAGTGATTTTACCTCTGTTCACAGATATGATAAGATTGATGCTGGAAGCGTGTGTACAGCTCCCATGTAAGTCTTTTTCTAATAACGTTAGAAATTGGGAAGGATGAGGAAGTAAGCTTAAAAAAAAATATTTGCAGGCTGAAGAAACTGCCTTGCAAAGAAAAAAGGATTAGGTTATTTTACTAAAATGAAGTACTTTCATAGAGAAGATCTGCATGCTGAATTATTTTAATCTGAAACACAGCAAGAACTTTGAAGCTTAAAAAGTTGGCTAGGTCCAAATAAGAAATAGGGCATTAAACTGTAACATTGTGAGCACTGAAATGCTGGAGCATGCTGCAATGGATTTAATGGATCCTGTTGTCTTGTAATCACTCTTAGATGTTTTTCTGCAATGTGAACTTTACCCTAACAGAAGTTATGCTTAGATTATATAGAAGCAGTTGGGCTAAATGCAGGCATACTCAGGGGAAAAAAAAGTCATAATTTGGTAGCTTTGGTAGCTATAAGAAGTCAAATTACATTATCCAATGATCTCTCCTTTCATTAAATGTTATGAATCATTTCCTGCCCAAATGTGATCACAAACCATGCATTCAATGTTTGAACTACATAAAGGGGTTGCACAGAGCACAGCTTCGAAGTGGCACAGGTCCGTACGAGGCAGCCTGGGAATAAGGAAGTTGTGTTCTCATCCCTGCTTCACCACAGAACCGCAGTGCAGCTTCACAGGCAAAGCCAGACAGGGATGGTGCTCGACTATAGCTCAGGGTTTCACAAGGTTATGTATTGCATTGCTTTGATCTTGGGAAGCAGCACCTCTGGAAAGAGATTTTCATGCTCTGGAAAGAGACTTCCACTTGTGACAGCTAAACAGAAGTCTACCTGCCTGCTGTCACTAAAATAATCATGATTAGTCCATTGCTGCCAAATGTTTTGCTTCTGATGAACAATTATGTTTTAGGATAAAATGTAACAGCTTTGGACATATTGTCTCTGCAAAACAGCATGCAATGCTGTGTCCTGAAGCAGGCAGATTTCAAGAGATACTGGAGCAAAGAGTCACGCAAAATTTTAAAGGCAAAGAAAATGAGCCCCACAGTCAGAGTCCAGGACTACAAACTGTTTGGATTATCATGAAGAACAGCAACAGAGAACTTCCTCACAATAAGTAACTACATTATGTAAGAAACAAACATTTCGTGACAGAGATCAAGCTCATTCTAGCAAGATCCAATTTGCAGAATTTGAGGCTAATTGAATTCAAGCTACAAATAATTGAGGATAACTATTAAAATAATTTACTCAGAATTGTAGAGGACTCTCCATCATTCAGCAATTTTTTAATCAAGAATTGTTTTTTCTTAAGAAAATTACTAGAACTGTGTGGTAATTTTGCTGGAGGATATCTGATGGTCCATGTTATACATGAGATCAAAGCAAGATCACAGTGTCTCTTTCTGGCCATAAAAGTTACTTTTCCACCTCAACCTTCTCTCCAGTGAAAAAGAAAGGAAGTTCATTGGTAGAAATTTTAACTAATGAAAAGGTATATATAACACTTGACTTAGAGAGGGTGTTCTGTCAGTAGCAGCAATCATATGCTAGGCTTACAACACAGCTAAGGTTGCCTGATGTGGCACACATGAGAAGAAGGAAAATATGTACAAATTTGGCTATGTTTGGAATTTCTGAAAAAAATATCCAGTTTGCTTGTGCTCAGGAGACTTGTTGTAGTCTGACAGTTATCTACAGTTTCTGCCTGAGCTGAGCACTCCTTATCCCCTTCATTCCTCCTACAGGCATCTGCACTGTACATATGCATCCCATGTGTTTGACAGACCTCCTCTCAGAGCAGCAAAGGCAGAGACAGACTTTCCTTCTTGCTGTTAATCCCTGTCCCGATGTTCTCTCCCTGCTCCAACCACTGCTGATCAGAAACAAGAGACTCCAAATAAAAGGCATGGGGACGAGGAGTTAGCTGAGAGAAGGTCTATGAGGCAAACTGAGATGAGGCAGGACGACATAAAACCAGACTGCTTGTAGTCCTGAGTCTCAGAATCCCAAATACCTGTAGACAGTGTCCTGCCAGCAACACTCCAGAAGGGGATCACTGCGGAGCTCTGCTTTTGGATTATCGTTAGAACTTCAAAATAACCATTGAAAATTTGGGATTTTTGCCAGAAATTGGGTGGCCTGAACCTGCCTGCTGCAGCCTCTCACCCAAGTCTCCTGCTGGCTCGGTTGCCATCACACTCCGCGATATGGGAAGAAGCCTGAACATAGGGAGACAGTTCCCAACCCTGCTCAGAGAGCTTGGCAAAGGAATCAGAGCTGCGCAAGGGCTGTAGCAATGTGTGCTGCTTGACGAGAGGCATGCAACTGCAGCCAGTGACATCAGAGGCACCAAGCCTTGTTTTCTGGGAGCCTTGGTCTGATTTCTAAAAGTAGTGAGCACTCAGTGCTGCAGCCGAAGGCACCCAGAACTGTGCTCCGAAGGAACGCACGCCAAAGACCGCAGCCTCTGGAAAATCATCTCCTGAGTGCCTGGCATTGAGCAAACGGAACTAATAGAGCCATATGTCTCAGCAGTACAATAAAGATTAATTCAGCCATGGTCTGGATGTGCTTAGATATTAGAGAGACAGTTATCACAACACATGCTGTGACAAAATCAAGAGCGCCGTGTTCGCACGGGATTCCAACAGCGCACAGGACAGAGCCGAGGCCACGAGGTGAAAGAGAAAAATAAAACCCAAAATGTGCAATTTCTCTTTTTACTGTGGGATTAAGCATAGTGCTGCTCCACACAGGTGAGGAATTCACATCTCATCTTTCATTTTCAGATATCCTAATTTTCAAGTGCTCAACTTTGAAACGCAGCAGCCTTTTGCTACAGGATGGGTGTGCGGCTACCCTGCTCAGGAATCTTTAGCAGAACAATCCTCTCAGTTATGATTCTCCCCTCACAAACAAGTTCATTTGGGGACTATATTATCTCATCAGTGCTCTTTTCTTTATTTGTTTATATAAGAAATCCTGAAATTAAGTTCAAGGATACTTTTTTTGAGCTTTGAGGATGTACATAACTAACTTCTTTTTTCTTTAAAAAAAAAGCTCAGATACAGAGGTGCTTTTTTTTAGTGATGTTTAAAAAGTTAAGCCATTTTTAGAACTTCTAACACGTGTACTGTGTCACTTCAGGAAGGATATAGACTGTAGCACATATAAAAATGCACCCAAAAAATCAGATTTGGCATATGTCTGGTGGAATCCTTTATAGGTCGTAGAGTGGAATTTCTTTCTAACGGGTTTCACTTTGGTTCTCCATTGTCTTTGTCACAGACTGCGGAGAATACAGGGCTGCTGCAGCAGCTGGGCTATTCTTTCCATAGTAAGGTGTGAGCAGGGATAAAAAGCTTTGCTACAGCTGGGGCATTTAAGATATCATCTGAACCATATGGATTATTTGATGATTAACAAGACACTCAATCTCACATTGCAATCTTCCCCTCAGTAGGGATATTGGTATAGCATATTTCACCTTTAAACTCTTAGGAACACAATATCTTTAAGATCTCTGTCCCTCTGTTATGTTTGCTAGAACCTGACTAACAGGTGAAAAGTAACTACTGGAGACTGAAAAGCAGACACTGTGAAAGCAAAAGCATCATTTCCGTAGCAGATTTGACTAAAACCAGTAATGGAATATTTTTGCCATGAGCGAGTAGCATACCAGGACCTTAGCTCAGCTGTCTTCAACCTATAGCACATTCAGATTCTGGGAGCAGCTTTATGCTGGCATTGCAGAGCTCAGTAAAAGCTAACAACTCAGGTATGTTTACCAAGTGTATATATAAATTCTCAGATATGTTCTGCCCAGATTTAGCTCTGTGCTGTCATAATAGCCTGCTAGAGCTATTTAGTTCATCAAGTTTGTCTAGTTCATTAGCTTGTCAACACTGCTCTACAATTTTGAGTATGGGATAAATACCCTTAGGTAAAAAGGGTAACTATCACTTCGAATGGGTTGTGTCACTTTGTTCAAAATACACAGGTGGCCTTGCACTGGCTGCTTTTTGGGTTGCCTTATCCTCATGCCCTGCTACCCTGTTTCAGCATAAGGTGGTACATGTTCCAGCACACATACACCACTGTGGTGAGATGAACTAGACATGTCACCTGGAGTCACAGGACTAGCTGCAAGTTGGAAATGCAAGTATGAACTATGAAGCGATGCTAGTCCTCCAGGTGTTACTCACCCAACTGCCTATGCTTTAATACCCTGCTTGTTCTTTCATCTGATTGTCTAGGTTTTGGGATTCTCTTCGAAGAACTACAATGATCTTTGACAAAACTATCTATCATACTCCATCCACCAGGCCAAACTAGAAATGTGGTGCAATTTTGGAGCAAACGATGAGACACTGAGTTATACAAAGGGTAGCTAGAGACAGATTAGAAGACTGAACAGATGAAACAGAAAAAGAGAAACACTAGGAGTCATTTTTAGGAATTTTCCAAACCAAAATGGAACTAATTTAAATGGATTTTTTATCAGGAAAGGATTTCTTATCAAAAGCAAGGAGACTCTCCACAGTAGCCAGTAAGCTGATGATCCCTTCCTGCAAGTGGAATGAGATCTAATTTGAAGTATTTTGAACATGTCTGCCATATACTATAACTGTGCTTTCATTTCCCTGATTCTTTTCCACAAAAGGCTTCTTAAAAGTTTTTTTGCAGCTTGGTGGAAAATATGAGTCAAAATATATGACAGATCATATATTTCCTATATTTACTTTTCCATGTATAATATCTTACATATGTGTTTCTTACATTTATATTTTTGTGTTTCTGTATTGCTAGAGACAGTGTGGATATAGAAAGAGAGAGAGACATAGCCTCTCCTCAAAGGAGCTTCTGTGACATCAGGAGAACACAGTACAACATTTTCCCCAAGAAAAGAAGCAAAAGAGGGCTGAATCTAAGGCCAACAAAATGAGGACTGACACCTTTGTTATGCTAAAAGGTATTATGAAATGTGTGTGTAGGAGTATGAGAGCAGGGAGAAAAATTAGTTATACACCTAAATGTAACATCAGCTTGTTGGGAAGATACAATCCCATTCTTCTCCTGGCTTTGCTCTTATGTCATTCAGTTGAAGACAATAAGAAGCAGAGGATGAAATGCTGAAAGTCCTGTAACAGAGGTTCAATAGACCTTAGCTATCTGATAATCCAGAGAGGGGGGGGAAAAAAGGGTAAAAATACATTTTTCTCGAAGCTTGAGATGGGAAATGAGAATGCAGAGAAAAAATGAAATGAAACAAGAAATATTTTCTTCTAACATAACTGAGCAAGTTATGTGAGCTTGATTGACGTTGTTATTATCACTGCAATTCAACCTTTTAAAATGGTTTTGCTACCCGTGTAAGAAACACTGCAGCATTTGAAAAAAAGCAGTCCAGAGTTTAGAAATGCACACCAGGATCCAGGCTGGCATATGAGTCGTCCAGATTTTGCTCAGTTCTTGCAAGCCTTCAGTTTAAAGAAGTACATGAAAATCAGAAAGAAAACTCAAATGTTTCTATTCTTTCAAATATAGAATCTGAAGACAAAAGTAAAAAAAAAAAATCTGATTTAGCCATTATTTTGGATATTATAAGAGTAGCTAAACAAGATATACTGGTTGAAAGGCTGGATAGTTTTGTCTGCTGTGCTGACAAGACACTACTCCAGCACCTTGGTCCGGATGCCTACTCAAATTTACTGTGAGTCCTTAACTATATGTGCATAAGTATACAGTTTCCTTTCCAGGAACACAGTTTTCTCCTTTATAAGCAGTACAACCTACCTGTTCCCATTCTCTTTCTGATTATCTATGAACATGTCTATATTTTTTACTCATCATTTGACAAATTTTGGTGCTTTCTATTGTAAATCTTTTACTAGTTTATAGACACATCTCCAGAGAAAATAACACATTTAAATACATTTGTGAGTTGTCTGCGGTACATGTCTGTCTTCTAATACTGTTTATTTATGATACTACCTTAAAGTAATCAATAAATGACAGTTTATTCTCATGAATAACCCCAGCAATAGTACTTTCTATGTGATCATTATTTTTTTCATCATGCATGTTTAGATTTTAAAAAATTTGTTAGCATTTAAATTTCATCAATAGATAATGACTATAAGTATTTCACCTTATATAATTAGGGGAAAAAATAGGGAGAAATTCTACTTTTTTGCTTTCAAAACACACAGAATTTTTTAGTCTCTAACATCAAAGGGCAAATGTTTTGTGAGTATGTCCTGTTACATATAATGTGTCATAAAGCATTTGCCACAATCCAAAACAGACAGTTTAACATTTACTGATTCACATCCATTCCTCAAAAGTAATAAACCAGAGTTTTTCATAGAAAGAAAAATTTAGGGAATCTCCCAGTTGAAAAAGTAGGAAAGAACTATTTTATCTGTTTTCATTGCATGCCTTCCCTCCCCAAGCCCTGAACATCCACCTATCCCAAGACAGAAACATTTTGTTAATTATAACATCTTTGCACATGGGGCTGAAAGGACCCTCACAGGACCATACAGAACATCCTTCCCTGCTTCATACAGAACATCCTTCCCTGCTTCAGACAGAAGCAACTGCACCAAAACCATTCAGGAGTTTCAGATCAGAAAATGGTTTGTGAGCATGAAAGCCTTGTGTGTTTTTTCTAGCTAAATCAATTGATATAGTAAAAAAGTGCCACATCTTTCATGCTTAGGCCATCATAGCTATAACAACACAGCTGTTAAACCACTCCCAAAAGCTGATTATACTGAAAAAGTATAGTTTCTATGAGTACCCCAGAGATTTTATTCCAGCATTTAACTGTTATTAAAACCACATTTTTCCTAAGCATCTTAACCTAAATTTTCCCTTACTGCAATGCAAGATCATAATTTCTTGACCTAGCTGACATGAACTTAAACAATAGTTTAAGTTCAACTAACTTTGCAGCTAACTCTGCATTTCTAAAGCATTTAAACATTTGTCTCTTTACTCTTCCCATCTCCAGCCCAAACAAACATTTCCATCTTTTCTTGTAAGTAATGCTTTCTAGGTATCTGATCATTTCTATTGCTCTCCTCTGGACTCTTAAGTTGGTCTGCATTTTTTCTCAAGTACCCTGTTCCCAAACGACTGCAACACTCCAGCTAATGACTTACCTAAACTGACTAGGATGAAATCTTTTTTCCGTATACCTCAGAAAAAAACACTCCTGTTTTTACACGCCAATTTTTTATGCATTGTTTTCACAAGACTGCAGTGCTACTAACTCATGTTTAGTTTGTCATCCACCAAATTTCCACATCCTTTTCTCCTTAGCTCATGTTGTCGAGTCCATCGTTCCCCATGCTGCATTTGAGGACATGATTATTCCCAACCGAAGATAAACTTTAGAACAAAACCACACAGACTCACATCCTGCTTGGTTTTCTGGAGGTTGTGGCTGTGAAAAATCACTCGGAATTTCAGTCTCATCTACCAAGGTGCCTGAAGCCTGCTTCGGCTCGGTGATATCTGCAGGCTGAATGCTCACATGCTCTGACCCGTCCTTTGAACCACTCATGAAGCAGCGAACAGCTCTGACAGACCCCTGTGGAGTCCCAGCCTGAGTGACAGCCCTCTCTATATAGCACTCCCAAGTCTCCAGTACCTGTATTCTTCACCCACGAAACAACCTCAGCAGATTTTGCTTCTCTATAAATGGCCCAAAACAAGAAGTAAACACTCTGTTTGTGGAAGAATTCCTCATTTGAGCGAAGCAGGGGGAAGACTCAATGTGACAAATGCACTAGAGCTTCTCAGACACCAGAAAAACACATTTTGGAGAAGCAAATCCCTGTGAAAGACAATGAGGCCAAGAAAAGCCTGCTTTCCAAACAGTCCTGCCCTGACTGTGAGGTGATAATATGCTATTTGGAGCTTCTGCAAAGGAAAAAGTTTGAGAGGCTACTCAGCATCATGACTCCCAGGGATCAATATACTACCAAACGTAGCAAACAGCTCCTGGGAAGATGAGACGATGACCCCAAAACTGCCACATACTCAACTTCACTTTGCCTGAACTCCAGCTTCATAACAGAAGGAGAAACTTAACACATGACAAGATTTTATTGTATGTTAGCACATGTTTTCAGCAAGCTAAACCTACTGAAATGACCACCACTCAGCATCAACACAACTAAAAGTTAAGAGTAAGGAATTAATATTTAATACATCCACAGATACTGCTGTTGATCACAGTATCACAGTATCACCAAGGTTGGAAGAGACCTCACAGATCATCAAGTCCAACCCTTTACCACAGAGCTCAAGGCTAGACCATGGCACCAAGTGCCACGTCCAACCTTACCTTGAACTGTCAGAGAGCAACAGCTCTGGTGCACCAGGCACCACTGCTGTCATGGCACAGGTCAAATACAGACTGCAAACAACAGCTTAATAGACTGCATTTTACAAATTACTTATTTGTTTTCTGCAGATGTAGCCTTGATTCAAAACTACAGAAAGCATAGTCCAGCCCAAAGCAATCTTACCGACAAGTACAGACTAAATGCTTTGCTCATAGGCACTCAAAGACACAGCTGCTAAGCACCACTGTCTTGCAGTTTTCCACCCCTATCCTGCACTTGCCCTGCTACTGCATACCCAAAGGCACCTGTCAGAGGGCAAATATAAGATACAGAATGAGTTTCAAAAACAAAGCTAAAAGAGATATACTGTGTTTCTTACATTTGTAGCCACACACCTCTGTACCTGAGGATTGTACTTGAGCGAACAGATCCTTGTCTACCCTGAAATGGTGGTATTATCCACTGGTACTAGGGACCTCAGAGCTTTGTAAGTATTTGGGGTGCATTTAGTTGGCATTATATGGCACTGTTCTGTCTATCCCACCTGTGCAATCCTGTTAAGTTCATCCATTCAAGTTCTGCAGTTACCCATGCTGTATTTGTTGACAACAGCGTAACACAGCCACATCTGCCGTAGAAACTTCAAAGATCGTGACTCTGAAGGTAAGTTGAATCAAATCCAAACTGACTGCCAACAACTCAGTGGGAGCTCTGGACTGACAAACATACTCCTAAAGCATTTCCGTCTGAGGATGTTCAGCTGGTCCCTAACTCTGAGTCAAATTCCTTGCAATGTACCTTGACATTTTCATTCTCCATGCACACAGACTCAGGAACATGCATTAGGATGAACTTTCTCTTTAAAAAAAGGAGGGTACTCTTAAGGCTGCATATTTGCTCTTTTGCACACCTTTTTGCTTTGACCTCAAAATGTTTGTAGAAACTGTGGTTTGCATTTTCTAGTAGCGATGTGCACAGAGTAGCAACAATGAAACCATTACTCCCAAAGCAGCAGCTCCTGCTTCTGCTAGCCAAGTATGGCTAGATTTCTTTTCCTACAGCAGCATATACCTCTGATATATAACTGACCTTCTAGTACCAGATGGTAGCTGGCAGGAAATTGATTTCTGGGGCAAAGACTTTTTTTGCTTTTCACATCTTGTGGTAGCTGTGCCCATTCTGAGCATCAGCAAGTGCTGTGCTCCTGCAAAGTCCTCCTGGCCTGCTTGCCATGGTCATGTGGCGACATGAGCCATCACAAACATGGCAGAGGAGCAGCAATAGTGTGGGTACATTCACATTGGTAAATGTCCCATTGCTTATGATGTGGCTAAACCAATCATGTCTTCACTCTTCCCATCCCAGGGAAGCAGGCAGGTGCCACCCACCACACAGGTAACCCTGTTCAAGTGGGAGCAGCCAGAGCTGAGCAGAATTGCACTTGTGCCATTCAGGCAGATGTGTTAACAGCTGATGAATTGTGGTTATCTGAGCTATAGCTTATTCCTCATGGGTAAGCCAACTCAAATTGAAAACATCACCACTCTTCAGCAACAAGTTTATGTGTGTGGACGAGTCAAATTAGAAGCAATGTCTGAGCTAGGAGTCCATTTATTCTATAGTGAAGACAAGCCCATGTTATCCAGATTCACCCCCTTCCTAGAACTCAACTTTATTGGTTATTCAAACATTACTTGTAAAAAAAACCCTGGCTGACACTTTCTACTCAAACTTGGCTATTCCTTAATTTTTCCTCCAAAATCTGCTTTGTCCTAGCTGTCTCTGGGCACAAAGAGACACTCCCACATCCTTTACATTCCAGTTGGGGCTAATTGAACTCACATGTCAGCATGAGTCAGCAGTAATTACCAGGAATATTAAGGAAAGATTTGGCACCAGATCTTGGTTATTCAACAGCAAAGTCCCCAATTTTTAGTGGGGTCTCACGTTGAATCAGACCCCTTAAAAGCATGACATCAAAAGCTGCACCGACTTTGTTTAGTTCAACTACTTACGGGCAGATCCTGATATCAAAAGTGTCTTTACTGTGGTTTTTTATATACTACAGAAAGGCAAATCTAATGGAAAAATCATTTCTGGCCACTAAATCCTCCACGGCAGAGTTTAAGACTGTTTGTTCGCTGAAACTGGTGAATTAATATTAGACTGGCTGGTCGGTTTTCGTACGCATCCTCACTGCAAACAGGGCCTAGCACTGCATTTCCTCTGTAGGATCCCTGGGCAGGAATCCCAATCAATGGGAAGCTGAGGTAACAATACACCTCCCCCTCCTATGGCTTATTTGGAATGAAAATTCTGAAGCCACGACAACTGGGATTTTCCACATACGAGTGTTCCTTCACCGTCCCCTTCAGTGCTCCTTCACCCTACAGACCCTGGAGCCTTGTGCTCCCAGAGCTGAAGACTCGAGGTGTTTGTGCACTAGCACAGCAGAGCCCCTAGGAATCCTGTCTTCTCCTGGGTATAGAATACCTTACTACACTTTTAATGGTCAGCTACAGAAAACAAACCCAACAAACCTAGGTTGTCACAAACGTATGCACTAATGCAGAGATGGACATGACAGTGAAAAATGAGGACGGTCACAGGCTGTGCTCAGGCAGGGGGGGACTGGTGGAGCAACAGTGTTAAAGTTATTATCAAAACTTCAACTGGAACTTTTTCTGGATCTTAGCATCTACGGTGTCAGGTACCTTGTTTTTCAAGGAAATAAATTCTTGTTCTTGGTTGTAAATTAACCCAGTGTCTTGCCAGTGAATTTGATCTTGTCAGTCATTAATTCTCTCACTTAAATGCAAAGATTTAGTCTTAGCTCTGGATAATAACCACTCTCTACGGCCCATAAAGGAGAACTGTTTCATTTTATCTGCTGCAAACATATGCGCATCAACATTCTTCCCAGCAAACTACTTCTGAGCCCAACCAGATCATTCAGTTTTATTTAAATCCAGTCCCAGTTGTCTTTTTGAAACCTCCAACTACCAAACAACGTCAAGCATATTATTGGGTTTTTTTTCCTGGTGGTTTTTGTTCCTTTCTTTTTGGTGTCAATAGTCTATCTCCTAGAAACTCACTAAATGACGCACAAACATTGTTTGTGCCCGTCTTCAGAAAAAGAAAGAAAAGGGGGGGGGGGGAAAGGAGCCTTTACACGATATAACTCGGTTCCATGCCACTTGCATTATTCTTTAATAAAGACACAAAACTACAGCTTTGCCTGAATACGTACAAAATTCTTGTTTACTAAAGAAAGTACCACAAAGTCAGAAGAAGCACCAGAGCCCATACAGACGCTTCGCACGTCCCCTCACTGATTTTCTCCCCGCTTTGGTATGTCAAACTGAGACACAACAAGAATTTTTAGCTCTGAAGCTATAAACCACTGAAAGCAAAGACTTTTCGGGGCAGTACGGACTGGTCCCAAAGCAAACCCACTCTGTTCTACTCCAAGTGAGAGCTTGAAAGAAGTGACGTGAAACTTTATTTCACTCGCTTTCCCTCCGAAAGGTCTCTCGAGGCATCAGTAGAAGGGGCTGAAGGGGTGAAGCCACATATGGCCAAGGTGGCAGGGCAGAACCCTCGGCCAGTCCTGTCCCAGCCCTCGGGACAGCGGGACAGCATCCTGGGCATCACCCGTCCGGGGCCAGCGGACACCCGGCAGCTCCCGGGGCTTTCGCGTGGGAGCTGAGATCCATCACTGCGCTCGGCTGGAAGAAGCGGGGCGCGTCCTGCGCGGCTGAGGTCCCAGCGCCGCCGAATGAGCCGGCAGGGAGCACCGACACCCCAAAGAGGTGGCGTTGTTTTGAGGGACGCCACGGCCCCGGTTCCCTCGCAAAAGCCCTGACTGAACCCTCACCGCCTACCGCGATCTCTCGGGACGCAACTACTTACCCTACGGTCCCCGCAACGACCCGGGGGTGCAAAGTTTCTCCGGGCGAGGAGCAGCCCCCGGCCGCGACGCAGAGCGGGCGGCCGAGGCGCGGCGGCGGTTGCCGGGGCGGAGGTGAGGGAGCGGGACGAAGGGCGCCAGGGCTGGGGAGGAGGATGCTCGGCCGCCGCTTCCCTCGTGATTCAGGTGGCGGGCTGGCGGCCGAGTGACAGGGCGAGCCGCCGGCTTCTTGCTCGCACGCGATCCTCGGCCCGCCGCCGTCACCCCCCGCCGGCGGCAGAGGGCGCTGCGGCGGCACCGGCGGCGGCACCGGCAGCTAGGGGCGGGAGGCGGCGGCCGCGGCGGGAACGGGGCCGCCGGGCAAGGCCGGACGAGGCTTCAGCCTTAAGCACTCGTCCCCGCCGCCAGGGAATAAGGGATGGGGGGGCAGGGCGAGCCGGGCCCCTCTCTGTGCGCTGCACCTGCCCGCCGTTTCGCCGAGCCCCGCTCTCCTGAAAAGTTCAAAGGGAAAAGTACCGTGTGGGTCACTGCCCGCCTCCGGGATGTCAGGAGCAGCCTCAGAATCCCTCTGCGGCATCGGTGCGTCCTCCACGCCGCCCGCCCCGGTCTCTGCTCAGATCGGGTCCCTCACTCTGGCTGCCTCGGCAGGCAGGAGTGCTCGTCTCTCTCCGTACCAGCGTGCTCCGTTCAGCACGGGACTTAGCCGTTTCACCAGGAAGCTGAGTGATGGCTGGGATGTATTTTTAACTAGCAGGATTTTTTCCCCCAGAAAATGGATATCTGGCTTGTACTAGAAGTGGCAGAGAATCCCAGTCAAGCAGCAAAGCCTTTCGCAAAGTGATGTCAGACGCTGGTGTTTGCTCACCTCACTACCTAAAGCGACTCTTGGACAGAAGGCTTAAAGGGGAGCACAGACAGAACCAGAACAGGCTGATGCAGCACGTCCAAGGTAACAAAGTGGGAATCAATCCTTTACCTGGTGGGACGACAGAGCAGATCAAACCTTGGAACCCCAGCAGACTTCTGGGAACAGTTGTTGTGGAGAGGCTCTTCCTACTGCTTCTCAGCCTTCCTTTGCTGAAGTGTCTCCTCAGATGCAGACGCTATGGCAGGTACCACCTTTCGGACTGCAGTGCCCTGCACTGCCTGCCTTCACCCCAGACACAGCACTGCAGCTTCTCAGGCCCCAGATGGCTGAATTCCATATCCACGGGCAATACTTTTGGGAAAGCCCAAGTAGCAAGGTACAGGTGGCAGGAATCACACACAGAATCACAGAATCATTCAGGTTGGAAAAGACCCTTGGGATGATGTATAAGAAAGAATTTCACTAGAATGACACAATGTCTTGGGTTCAAAAGGACCTTTAAAGATCCTCTAGTCCAATCTGCCTGCAGTGAGCAGGGACATCTTCAAATAGATCAAGTTGCTCAGAGCCCTGTCCTACCTGACCTTCAATGGCTCCAGGGATGTGGCATCCACCACTTCTCTGGGCAACCTGTCCCAGTGTTTCCCCACTCATAGTACAAAGTTTCTCCCTTATATCTAGTTTGAATGTTCTAATAGATTTTTCATCCATGCAAAGATTTACTCTCTGGTTGTTTGTGGTGCAGACTGAACAAAAACGCCCTGCTCAAGCATGGCTTTACTGCAGAAGGAATGGAGAGGAGCGGGAGTGTTAAGAGAGAATGTAAGCCCTCTGTTCTCCCTTCTCACCCTGGACAGGGTGGGGAGGGTGGCATGGGCTCCATGGTAGATCTTGGTGGTTGCATGTGTGTGGTTTTGGAGCTTCCCTGTCATCTCTGAACAGTATCTCCCTACAATGCCCTACTGCTTGACCTTGCAATCACTGTTGTATCTTTGGCTTGACCACTCATCTTGCCTTTTAGCAGGGCAGCCTGACTTTAACAAATATACCTGCACAATAAGCTTTCATCCATCTTTCACTTGTGTTCTTCAAGATGAGGGGAACCCTGGACCCCAGCCTCCCATCCTGCATGTGAAGATGGACGAGTCCAGCTCACAGGAACCCTATTGTTCCAGCAAAATTGAACCAGTCAGTGTTGCTGATTGCTCTGTTACATCTTCCCAGACAGAGCCCTAGCTATAAAAATAGATGCAATAATCCACATGGACAGTTGCAATTGTAAATGGCGTTCAAAAAGCAAAACCTGAATTCATAGTTTGACACAGACATATCCCCAATCCATCAGAAAGTGACACTCTGGCAACACGTCTGTGCCAAACTATGAATCCCATTATTTACTTTTCTTTTGAATGCTGTTTACAATTGTAACCTTCACAGTAAATTAGTTCAGCTATTTCATATCAGGCATTTTCTGAGAGGCTTTAGTGTTGTCTGCACTTATTATATTCACAGAATTGATGTAAGTTAGATCGACTCAGGCCACAATAAATCTTCAGGGACTGCAGATTGTGCTTATATTAGGAGGATTCGCCAGCATAACTCTACCAGCAAAATCCTATCTGGCAGAGGCAAGGCCTATGTTTGGAAAAAGAAATCAAAGGCCATCAACACTGAATAGCTCTCCACTAGATGGAACAATGGTACTTCTGCTGCCAGGCCATTGACAGGGAGTGATTTACCCAGAAGAGAAATAGGGAGAGTGAAGAGGGGGAGAGGGGTGGAGCCTAGAAAATGCTGGATAAGGATGCCATAGCCATGGGACTATTGTTCATCACTTCTCCTGTCGAACACAATGCCTTGAAGGAGAGTCCAGGTGCTATGAGGTGTTTTGATGTATCAAGACTCATCCGAGCTCATTGACCAGGTGTGAACCAGCTCACATGTAGAAGCAGTGTCACCACGTGGTGTTCAGGTCACTTTAGCAAATCTCTTAGCAAGTTCATTGACTGGGAACAGGATGAACTAGCATATGCCCAGCATGGAATTGGGATCCTCTTGCACCTGTCTGTGTCAATATGCCTCAAGACGATGCTTCAGATGTTTTGTAGGAGCTTATTCTACATACAGCTGAATGAACCAGCTCATAGAGAGAATATTTGTGCTGTGCTCTCTTCACTCCTTGCTTTTAAAATTTTGTTAAAAGTAATTGCATTTGCCAGACAAGAATTGTTTTTCATAATCTCATGCTGCTGACTGTTTATACTTACACCAGCTATGTGCAGATCTTTTTTATACAAGTTAGGCTTACTGAACAACTGCCAGATAGTTCTGCTTTCCTTCTTGAATCTTAATTGCTTACTTGCCCAGCATCTATTTTTAAAATGGAACTGTAAATGGAACTGTAAGCTCCATCACTCACCATAGAGGCAGAGGGTCAATGCCCTCTTTATTCCTCCTCCTCTCCCTCCTCTCCTGTGGAGGAACTGGGACCTGAGCTGTCAAAGCATTTAACCATGGGCATAGGCACTTAATTTCAGGAATTCATCTATATGCTTTGCAAGACTGGAAGTAGAGCTCAGTATTTCAAAGGGCTGACACCAAGGTTATAAGGACATACTAATTTTATATCAGAAGTGTGATCATCTATTAACTCACATGCACAAGCACACACACAGAGAGACACAGAAACAGCTGTGGCTGCAGTGCACAGAGCAGAGGCTAGAAGTTCATGAGGTCTTGACAGTCCTGTATGATCAGGAAACCTGGCTCTGGATAGTGCTACTAGGTAGCATATAGACCTTTCATTTACTTAGTAAATCTACTCCTGCACAGGGTTTCAGAGCAGAAAAATGTGAAATACCACTTCTCCTCACACTCCCTTTACTTAGTAGAAAAATGTATGTTCATGCAAAGGGCTGGTTTGAACACCGAACCCAGACTGCCATCCACACCTTCATTTTCATAGAATCATAGAATCATAGAATCAACCAGGTTGGAAGAGACCTCCAAGATCATCCAGGCCAACCTAGCACCCAGCCCTATCCAATCAACCAGACCATGGCACTAAGTGCCTCATCCAGGCTTTTCTTGAAGACCCCCAGGGACGGTGCCTCCACCACCTCCCTGGGCAGCCCATTCCAATGCCAATCACTCTCTCTGTGAAGAACTTCTTCCTAATATCCAGCCTATACCTACCCTGGCACAACTTGAGACTGTGTCCCCTTGTTCTATTGCTGGTTACCTGGGAGAAGAGGCCACCCCCCACCTGGCTACAATGTCCCTTCAGGTAGTTGTAGACAGTAATAAGATCACCCCTGAGCCTCCTCTTCTCCAGGCTAAACAGGCCCAGCTCCCTCAACCTCTCCTCATAGGATTTGTGCTCCAGGCCCCTCACCAGCTTTGTTGCCCTCCTCTGGACATGTTCCAGCACCTCAACATCTCTCTTGAATTGAGGGGCCCAGAACTGGACACAGTACTCAAGGTGTGGCCTGACCAGTGCTGAGTACAGGGGAAGAATAACCTCCCTTGACCTACTGGCCACACTGTTCCTGATGCAGGCCAGGATGCCATTGGCTCTCTTGGCCACCTGGGCACACTGCTGGCTCATCTTCAGCTTACTGTCTATCAGTACCCCCAGGTCCCTTTCCTCCTGACTGCTCTCCAGCCACTCAGTCCCCAGTCTATTTTCAAGACCACATGCCATCCATGTCTCTTATAACCCCACTTCACTGCTGGAAGATAATTACAGACTTTAGTCTTCACCTATCTTCTTATGGTCATCACAATTTTGAGCACCTACATGCTCAAAACATCCATTCTATTAGTACAGCTTCTTAAATGCAGCAGGCTTTCCTTTTGCTCATTTTTAAATATTTCCCATTATTTTTAGACTACTGTGAAGGGAGCTGAGCGAGCATGTGATGTACCAGCAGGGAGCTGATAGCCAATAAAATTTTCCTCCTGATGCTTTGAGTGATACACACTACTTGGGAAAAAAAAATAGAAAAGACTAGGCAGTCTTACTATTCTCATAAACAAAAGCATTTCACCATGAAGCAATACTGGTTGCTTCTTCTTCCTTCCATAGTGCTTTCATAAACTCTTTGAGTACAAAGTGATTGAAGTACACCATGTCTCCAGATTGCCAGACCTAACAATTTCAAATGATCTTTTTTTCTCTGAATAAAGCTTTTCAGAGCTATCATATCCAATTTCAGGGAAGGGGGAGAAAAAAAGAAGAAGAAGAAGAAGGTGATGTGTAAGATGTTGGAATAACATTCCTGTTAAACCACAGGCTGTCTTCACTCCAGATTTAGCCCCTGATTTAATCAACTGTCCATAATGCATGCCAAACTCAAACCACAGCTTAAAAGAGCATCTTGAAACCAGTTGGTTTTTAGTTTTCCAAGATGTGCTCAACTGCTATTGTGTAGCTCTGTAAACTTGCATACTTGTCTCTATTTACCTCATCTGACTGTTACATGGCAAAACTTTCATTATCTGAGCTATGTTTGCTTCCATTTTCCTCTTTCTGCTCCTCAGAAGGCCGCAGGCTGGTGAGGCTGTGGTGCTGATCTTTCATTGAAGGCTTCTGAATGCCACAGAGGAAAAGAGGAACTTCGGCTGCATGCTGAGGCTGCTGTCTGCTTGCTTGCTCAGCAAGAAGCCCGTCGGGGCGCTCGAGGGAAGAGAAGGCTGAAACCACTGCTCGCTGCTGCTTGGAGTAGCCATAGACCTGAGATTTCAGACAGCAGCACCCTGGAAGTGAAAGTGAGTTCAGTATTGAAACTCAGCCTTCCTCACAAAGGGGAAGGTCGACACCACTGGGGCTGAGATCAGCCCAGAAACTGTAGGTAGGGAACAGAATCACCTTTAATGGCCACTGGAGAAAGGAGAGGAAAAATGAGGTGTTTTAAATGCAAAAAGTTGAAAAGAAGAACAAGTGCTCATAACAAGACATTTCTTGTATCCTTGTGTGGCACTTCTTGTACAATTCTGTGTGCTCCAATTCTGTTTCTAGCAATTTCCTCAACCTTTCTTACCTAGAATTCCTTGTGAATATCCGAACTGCATCAAAATGCAAGGATAAATGTTTGATGTACTCCTATAGAGAATGGAGATGGGATGTTTAGAAAGCTAAGTTCATTTTCTCAATGGGAGCAAGCACAAAGAAAATTATACCAAAACATTTATAACAGCACATTGTAAGACACCAGAATATGATTAGTCAAATTATTCATTTATTGTCAGAAGCCACGTGGACAGCTAAACGGACTTGATTTCCTCAAGCATTAAAAGAGGGTGCTAAAGCAACAGGGAAATGGCAGAGCAGAGCCCTTACAGGTCATTATTGTCTATAAAAATTAATAAATAACTGCTTCATGTCAGTGAATTTTTAAGTCAGCTCATTCCATATGGTCCTTCTTTCCTCAGACAAGTTGGTTGCTAAAACAAGCAATAAATCATCCCCATTCTTTTATTTTAATACTGTAAAGAATATTTGTTTTTATAACCAAATTGATTTAAGACTTAGTGCAGCCACAAAACATTCTAAACAGATGTCTAACTTGAAAGACAGCAGTATACTTTCTTACCCAGTAGTGATGGCAATTTGGGGTGCATGCAACCTGAAACCTAGATTTTTAAGGCAAATGGAAAATGCATTTAGATAGCATGTATGTTATTATAAATATGCATCTGTAATAACTGACTTCAATGAATAGAAAACATGCTTGCTACATAGCTCTGTAACTGATTTAAAAGCTGTGCAAACAGGGAAGTTGTTACAACACTTAGAGTTTATGTGCAGAGGATGCAGTATTAATAAGTGGATTTCTGTTTACAGCTATAGATGGTTCAGAGAAAGGAAATTTTTTATTGACACATATGTGAGGAATCTGATTTGTAGCATGGCCCATGAGCTTTTAGAATAGTTTGTGCATAACAGTTTCTCTGGAAAGTATTAGAAATGTTTCATCCTTGGAGATGCAGCAAGAGGACAACCAAACTCATCCTTCATTGACCTTGGGCTCAGAGTTATGACAGTACGGCAACTATATTCTCTTTCAGAAAATTGCCAGCTGCCTTCCTCTCTCTGGTGCATTGACTGGTAAAGTGGGCAGTGCACATTCATCAGACTATTCTGGAGCTTTTCCAGCAGAGGATTAGGACTGGTAAAGAGGATAAAAGCAAATACAAAAGGGTAAAACCATCTGCTGTGAAAAGAGGAATCATCCTGATTTCTATGAGTCCTGTATAAGACATAAGGTATTCTTTCAGGAAAAACTCATGGATCTGACACAAAGCTGGGCCAGCCCATCTCATCCCTGCACACAACTCACTTTAGCAGTGCAGGCATCAGGAGCATGCATGGCCAGTTATCACTAATCCCACAGTGCCCCATCACTGCCTTTCTGCCTCTGCTCATGCTGCTTCCTCTCTCCAGCCCCCAATTAGAGACTACATGAGAAAGGCAAATAAGACTGCTTCATAAAGAAGCCTCTGGCATATGAAGCAGTGGTATGGCTGTGATGTGGATGAGCAAAAGGATGGTGCCAGGCAGAGACATCACTAGCTCAGTCCCTAGTCTCATTCTGGAGAGCTTCTTGAGACGTTTGGAGTGGCCTTAAGCTGCCCCTTCACAAAGAGTAGCATCCCAGACGATGAGGATGGGGCACAGTGAACTTCTGCTGTGGAAGACAAAGGTACAGAACAATAGTTTTTTTCCATGCTCTGAACGTCCTTGTGAGTTTTCACCTGTCAGAACAATTGCCAATTGTGGATGCTTGTGTGTGTGCAAGTAGCAAGGAATGGGAGGGTAGATCTGGGCACATTTTGAAATGTTTACTACTGTACACAGCAACTTGATGTCCAATTTGACCTCCCCAGTCCTGGACCTCCCAGGATTCTCGTGGAGGTATTTGAGGGAGAGGACTGCATATGGTTAATGATACAGAAAACAAAATCTCTGCACAGCTCAACTGCTTCTTGCCTGTCTCATCACAAAGTCCATTTTGGTGATGGGGAAAGTATTGTCTCATGTGTTTCCCCAGAAAATATTTTGGCTGCAGGTATTTCATGGACATGACTTTGTAATTAAAGTACAAAGTATGAATGTTGCCAAGTTTGCAGGAACAGACTGGCTTCCTCAGGGTTGTTACAAGTCAGCAACCCAAATTTTAGATTGAGAGGCACTTTGTTCCTTCAGGAAAGGAAGAACTGATATAGATGAGTCACAGTATCACAGTATCACAGTATCATCAGGGTTGGAAGAGACCTCACAGATCATCAAGTCCAACCCTTTACCACAGAGCTCAAGGCTAGACCATGGCACCAAGTGCCACGTCCAACCTTGCCTTGAGTCTTGCCATCATACTAACTGATGGTGTTTTAATCACTTACATGCTGACAAAAATAAGGCTTGGGAACTCTGTAACTTGGAAGATAGGAAGCAAGCAGTCATTTTTACAGATCCTGTCCTCATGGAGGTTTGTTGTTCACCTTCGCAAGGTGCCATGTCATCTCTTATCAACTTGCATTGTTCACAGCTACATCCCATTCAGCCACCTCAAGTCTCTTCTGCTAGGTCATATAGCAAGTTTAGTATTTCCACCTCCCTCTGCTGTCATCTTCTGTCTCCTCCCTCCCTTTTTCCTTACTTTAGAAATCCTGTAGTTTTCCCACAGGCTTATCTTTCCTGCAAGCAAGCCAGAAGTTTGGTCTTCCTTTAACTCAGCAGGTCAGTGGGTTTCAGTCACAATGCTGTGTTTGTCAGTACAAGGCTCAATGGAGAAGACACAACCAAAGTGTTAATTGTACTTTTCCCACCTTCTTCAGTGTGATTTATAGAAGGTTTGAGACAGTGCTTGATAAGTTTACTATCAAAAAATACTCTGCCAAGGTACATACTGAAAATCCACAATCCTTTTCTGGAGTCATTTCCTTTGTGGTCCAAATCAAATATGCATGTTTAAGGAGACAAATCCTCACCTATGCAATGCTCTGCTCTCGAGTATATCTGTGACAGTGTTCATGGTGTGTAGGATTGCCTATGTGTGAGGTGCCTTGCAACACCACAAGAGAAGCAATTGCCAGGTTACAAAGCTAACATAAGGGAGTTGTAGTGCTGCAGGAATCAATTTAATTGCTTCCAGGATGTGAAGGAGAAGGTGGGGTTTTTTTTTCCTTTAGATATTAAATACTTCCAGATACTTTAGATATACTTCAGATATTAAATACTTCCAGATTTTGTAGATAAAACACATGTAAAACTCCCCAGTAGGCATATTAGATATTTGAGCCAAATTTTGGCACCTTTTGTAAACTAGCACAGGATATTCAAGTTTCATAGTGAATATCATGAAGTTATATTGAAAAGAAAAAGTTTTGAAGTGCCAGACCAACTGAACTGGATGGCACTAGACTTTTACACTTGTTTCTTCTGTTCTAGACAATCTGGCTTTGTCCCATGCTTTCCTAGATACTCACCATTTAAGCTATGATGGACTGCTGTCCTTTCTCTAAGCTCACAAGAGGCAGAACTTTCAGTCCTCAAAATGAAGGAGACACAAACAAGATGAAAATCAAATTGAGATGATATATATAGCAGGCTGGACAAGGGCTGCTCACATTCAGTTATTTTTACCTGTATGCTGAGCTTGGCATTCCAGGAAAAAAAAAAAAGAGAGAGAGAGAAGGAATGTGTAGTCTTAGGGGATCCTAAGGGAATGTTTCTGCTTCTTTGGAGCTTTGAAATGAGCATACCAACTTCAAGCCCTCTCTGAAGCACTGTTGACGTGGCAAGTGCTCTCAGGGGAAGAAGGCTGGCTGGTGATGGAGAGAGAGGATTGGGTGCTATTTCCATTTCTGCAGAGTCCTCTCAGGCTTCAGCTATCTAGTGCACTCTTTTAGGAGAAGTCATGAATTTTGTTTCCTTGGCAGTTGTTATCTGTCATCAACTTCTTCTGTTGGCCATGCCTAAATGTGTGGGTCTGAGTGAGTGCACCATGCCAACAATTCTGTCCAATTTCAGAGCTGGGAGACATGACAGGAACTTTGCCAAGAGTGCCGTTTGTCTCAAGTGCTGTTATTGACCATTTCAAACCCTTGATCTTTATTTCATGTTGCAATGTCACATCTGAAGCTCTACACAAGCATCACAGTGGCAATATCACCAAAGAGATCAGCTTCTGCCTTGATATTTTCATTTTACTTCGGAGGTAGGCATTCTCACTTTACTCCAGTTGGAGTATAAGAACCAGGACTAGATGAAAAATATCACTTTTTTTTTATAATGTAATCCTGTGGAGTCCTAGATTGTGCAAGTGCAGCAAGACAGAAACTTGAGTGTATCACAACATTAAGGTAGAAAAGTAACATCTGCTCACTTTGACCCCAGGAAGAGCTTCATCCTTCACATTTCCCCCCCATCCCTCCCATTCTTCCCATGGACCACAGCAGCAACAGGCACTGCAAGCAAGAGGCATCTGCAGAACAGGAGACAAAATGGTTAACCAAAACTTGACTATGCTGCTGTGATTGCCATTATGAATGGACCAGGTTTGAATGCCTGAGACAAGAGAACAGCTTGGGCAGCAGATGAACTCTGGTGTTGGACACTTAGACAGGGACATTATCAGACAAGAGGTTGTAGCTGGCTCCATCTGTCTTTCATAGGAGTTGGAGAGCTACATCAGGACTATTGTTAGAGTCACTGCATTGTGAGAAGCTCATCTACCATTTACCAAGATTCTGCTAGTTACACTTTTCTTGCACTGTCTTTCCTCCTGAGTTCTCCTTGTGTCACTTTTTGTAAATGAAGAGTCTTTGCTCACTTCTGAGTGCCCAGATGTGCAGATGCGTTTTCCTGGGTTTGGGGGTGAAGAGATCAAGGCATCTTTCTTAAGCGTTTTGGCATGTATGCCTGGTAATTGAATCCAGTCCCTTTCATAGTTAATCATTGCCTGGCAAAAACGTTTACATAAAAACTTAGGTGGTGCTGCAGAACTTAATACTGCAGTCACAGATATCTACCAGTGGTGAGAAGTGTGAGATAATGCTGTCTTTGCAAACCAGATTGTTAGTTTTGAACTCTCAGAGCTTTTGCTTATGTTGGTCTTACTTGCAGTCTTGAGAGGCTCATCCTGTAGGCATAAGGACAGAAAGTCACATGCAAACTTTGGTTTTCTTTTACGCTACTAGTGAAAGAAGTTAGTATTAAGACAAGATCACACTAAGTGGTTACAATATTGTCACATTGTGGGGTTTAATATCTTTTAATCAACTAAACTAAGATAAACAGATTTCAGACTAATAGGTAAAATGATACCATTCTCTCTTCCTCTCCTACTCCAATATGTTCTGCAAATGTTATCCACATTCTAACTTTCGAGGACATATATAGTTAGTGAGGAATAGTGGACACTGTTGACTTTAATCTTTGTTTTAGTCTTTGCTTTATAATGCTATTCTGTGTGGCTCTTGGAGAAAATATGCTCCCAGAAAATTGAGCATAAATACTTTGACCAATCTCATAGGAGACTCCTACTTTTTGACCAACACTTAGAGTGACAAATGGATTTTCACAGTTCACCTACGTATAAGGTATGGTACCAGAATGATCTTTCATCCCTGAAAGTTCAGAAGTGCTGATATACATTAACACAGAGGGAATATATATATCACACAGTATCACAGTATCATCAGGGTTGGAAGAGACCTCACAGATCATCAAGTCCAACCCTTTACCACAGAGCTCAAGGCTAGACCAGGGCACCAAGTGCCACGTCCAACCTTGCCTTGAACAGCCCCAGGGACGGCGACTCCACCACCTCCCCGGGCAGCCCATTCCAGTGTCCAATGACTCTCTCAGTGAAGAACTTTCTCCTCACCTCCAGCCTAAATCTCCCCTGGCGCAGCCTGAGGCTGTGTCCTCTCTTTCTGGCGCTGGCCACCTGAGAGAAGAGAGCAACCTCCTCCTGGCCACAACCTCCCTTCAGGTAGTTGTAGACAGCAATAAGGTCACCCCTGAGCCTCCTCTTCTCCAGGCTAAACAATCCCAGCTCCCTCAGCCTCTCCTCGTAGGGCTGTGCTCAAGGCCTCTCACCAGCCTCGTCGCCCTTCTCTGGACACACTCAAGCATCTCAATGTGCCTCCTAAAGTGGGGGGCCCAGAACTGAACACAGTACTCAAGGTGTGGTCTAACCAGTGCAGAGTACAGGGGCAGAATGACCTCCCTGCTCCTGCTGACCACACCATTCCTGATGCAGGCCAGGATGCCACTGGCTCTCTTGGCCACCTGGGCACACTGCTGGCTCATGTTCAGGTGGGTATCAATCAGCACCCCCAGATCCCTCTGTCTGGCTGCTCTCCAGCCACTCCGACCCCAGCCTGTATCTCTGCATGGGGTTGTTGTGGCCCAAGTGCAGCACCCTGCACTTGGAGCTCTGCCCATCTGTCCAGGCGGTCAAGGTCCTGCTGCAGAGCCCTTCTGCCCTCCAACTCAGTTACATCTGCCCCCAGCTTAGTGTCATCTGCAAACTTGCTGATGACTGACTCCATGCCCTCATCCAGATCATCTGTGTGTGTGTGTGTGTGTGTTTAAACATTGTAGAGAACTCCAATATTCTAAGCATCTTCTTATCCACTATTGAAAGGAGAAAGTGGCATCCCTTGTACCGTTCTACCAGTTGTTCCCCAATAAGTAGTCCAGCTAGAAGAAGGAGATACTGCTCATCTTCTTTTCCTCCAGGGTTAGTTGATCAGGGAAAGGACACTAGCCACTTACCTTTATTTGCATTGCTTTCTCTGGGAAATCAAAGATCCATGGTGGTGAGACAGATGTAGCAGGCACATAATATCAAAGACTCAAAGACAGAAGTGGGAATATTCTACAGATTTGAGAAGAACAATTAATGACTGTATTATTTAATATATCATGGTTATTTTGTTCAGCTGTCATTGTCAGTGAAGATACAGCTTTATGTCACACTTGAACCTCCTCTGCTGCAGATGGACATATGCAACTGTCTTCTGAAGTACTGGTCCATAACATCCACTGCTTACTTCTGCCTGCAGATGGTACATACTGTTCCCAATATTCATCATCCTTTTTCTTCCCTGGGTGGGTAGGGAGAAGAAATATTAAAGCAGTGAAAGCTTGGAGAACAGTAAGGGAGAATGGTCTGGGTTCGGGCAGAAATGGATCAAAGTTGTTTAGAAGACAAGTGATCAGAGCAGTCTTCTTTCAGGTCATCCTTCCCCACTATATCCTCTCCAGATGGGCCCATGCCCTTTATACAGGTGAGGTGAAGGTCTAGTGAGATTATCCTCTTTAGGTCAAATCCCTGCACTGAGACATACATGTAGACTGCACACAGAACACAGGCAGACTGATGCTGAAAGGAAGAATAAAGAGCTTTCAGTGAGATTCCAGAAATTCCTTTGGTATCCTGTTCAAGTGCCTCAATATCCTATTAAAAACTTTCCCATTATTAGTTTTCAATGCAAGTCCATTTATTCTTGTCCTTTTACCAGCAGTGGCTGATAATAAGCAATCACCATTCCATTCTAACATGTAGGATTCAATATATTTCTTAGAGAAAAGAGGGGGGAACAAACAGACAAAAAACCACCCCAAGCAAACAAACAAAGCCAGTCTCTTTCTGTCTTTTGCCAAGCATTACCTTTTCTAAAACTCTGACCACTCTTGTCCTACTTGGGCTCACTTGGGTTCAGTTGGGTTCACTTTTTTACTTGAAGTACTGTGTTTAAAACTGGCTACTGCTTCAGTTCACTTGTAGCCTCTTGTTTGGAACCAGCTCTCTCATGTGGCAAGAGAGGCTAGATGATGTTTGTCCAGCACAGCTCAGTTTTTCAGAGGAAAGGCAAATAAAACAGGAGCAACAAAGCAGTGTAATTATGTTTCTCTGGAGGAAATATGGGCTGGAGAATGTGAAGATTGCAAAAATCGAATCTTTGCAGAAATTAATTGCTCATATCTGCCATTATAAGAGGTTATAAAGTTATCTAGTAGATACTTTGCAGACTTCAAAAACATCCATTTCTACTACAGTCAAATCAGAAAGAGGGCAAAGTATCTTTGTCCCAAACCAGAACTCAACTCTGTACACCATTTCTCTCCTATTGAAGATTATAGGAACTTTTCAGAACAACCTAACCATTATTTTTTCCCATAAAAAAGACTCTTCAGGATAAGATAGAGCATCCTCTTGAATTAAGACCGCTCCAATCTGCTCATTGCTTTGTGTTAACTCCTGTTCATTCATTATATTACAGGCTAATACAGCAAGGAGTGACAAGATTAACTGTAACACCCTGGCAAAGCTGTCTCAGATAGGAGAGCTGCACTAGAATATCCTGAGCCATATTTCAATAAAGAGCTCTGCAGATCGTGTCAGTGGCAGCTGTTATGGTCAGGAAATTTTCTTGCCTTAGCAGTGCCAGCCTTGTGCAATAGCACTCCCCATAGCTTTATGGATGACAAGTCTCAGCAAGAAGAAAAATGAAGCAATGGTGATTTCTGCTAGTGTTCTGCAGCAATTTGGAAGCTTTCCACTTCCGAGACTTAATTTCCCTGTACAGAGAAAGAACTGTGGCTGGAACAGGCACTTCTCACTACTGCCACCAGTAGTCTTACCTTCACTAATGATGTTTGGGAGACAGAAAGCAGGAGAGGGACATGGTCACTGTGCACTGCAAAAGATGGACCTGTAAGGCTTCTACTATTTTCTTATTCCGTTTTCAAAATGTAGCTACATGATGAGATATGTCTTATGTCAGGTTGCAGAGGCACATTAATTGGTTTTTGAAACCTGCAGACTTCTACCAGCATCTCTAAGTGTGTCTTGCTTCTCAGCTGACCTCTGACTTCTGGTGTTTTGGTGCTTTTCCTCTGCAGCATCTGCTGCCTTTCCCAACCTCTTTGCAAATGCTTGTGTCAGATAGAAACTGAACTCTTGCATAGCCAAGAGTTCTTTCTCTTTCCAGTAGCCAACTTCTTTCTTGCAGTCATTTTGGGGTAAGGCCATTTTGGAGTCAACGATGGCTCCTATCTTTGCCTAGGAAAAGACTGATCTATGCTCAGTCTGAGCATAGATCTTCTTTCACTGCTGTGGGATCAAAAAAAAAAAAATAGGAAGACTCATCTCAAGCAATCGCTCTTGCATGACAACTGCAACACTGAGTCATCACTGGGGCTTTGAGTGCTCTCTTCATATGCCTCTTATCCACTAGTACTACCATGACAGACAGTATGGGAAGAATGTTACTGGTATCACTCCAAAAGTCATCCTTCACTGTCCTAATAGTCAAAGAAGAGGGCGTGAGCCACATCTTTGTTGCTCCTCATCTCTACCGCTCTCTTGAGGGCAGAGAGGTTTTCCTGGTATGCAGGATGAACAAGGCATTCACCACAAGCCACTTGCCAACAAACCTTCCACGGACCAAAGATTCTATTTTTAACAGTTTGTTTGGACAGTTCAAATGTAAGCTATGTTTTTAGACTGCTAAAACATTCAGTAACAGTTATCAGCAGCAATGAAATTCCCAATTTCTTTTATCGTACCTCTAGAGTGGCAAAACTTTCACCTGCTTTAAGAAGGTGAAAGAGTGCAGAAACGAAACCCCAAACAATTTTAACATCCGTTTGCAAATGCAACTTGCCAAGTGGCACTTGATTCATTGATTCCATTCCGTGATGCATTAATATCTTAATATGCTGACTTAGAGTAGCTTACAAGTTTCACTATTGTGTTCATTTTCTGAATCAGTTCTTTATTCTTTCCTGGTATAGCATTTTAGTTCATGACAAATATTTTTAGAGCACAAATGGATCATAATTGGCATCACACTGTTCATTGATTTTGATTGTATCTAATGTCTATTTATACATGCTATGTGTTACTGCTGAAGTTGACTTCTGTAGCTTTTCAATATGGCATTTCTTTGATTGTATTTAGATAATACAGAGTATATTACATGGCAAGAGAATGAGGACATATATAAAAAAGGGGAAGCTAATCAATTGTTGTGAAAGGCCAAAATAACCTAAACATGTCCTGGTTTGCCCAGACATGTTCCTCTGTTCCCCCTCTCTCCTCCTGATGGGGGAAGCAACCGTGGGAAAGGAATACAAATGCTTAAGGCCATCATATCTCTTCCAAGTTGTAAACAGCATACCCTCACATGTTTATACACTTGATTGTGTTCTGCCCTAGCTCACCTAATATGGTCAAGTTTGGAAAACTGCCATTCTGATTGGCTAATCTGTGCCCAAAGAGCCATTAGTCTTGGGCTGAACTGATAAAAAGAGATGAGCAGGCAAACACAGTGTGCACTGCCTCACTGCTCTCTGCCATTGCATTCATGCTCTCTGCTGTTGTATCCTGCCATGCTCTGCCATGCTTTTGCCTTATTTGCTTTGCAGCATTAATTCTGCTAAATTCCAAGTCAGCTTTGCTGCATAATAACAAGCCCTGATACTGTGGGCTTGTATACCTGGAATTACTTTAGTTTACCTGGAATTACTTTAGTTTACCTGGAATAAGCAAGAAGTGCTTTCATGCAACAGGCTCACTTAGCCAGTGTGATATTGTGCCTATTTGGACATCTGCAAGACATCATGCCAAGTCTGTACACCTGTAAGTCTTCTGCTGAGACTGGGAGCCCTGGAAAGGACACAGATTCGCCCAAGAGGAACCAGGATCAGGTCAGAGATCATCTGCCTCTCTCCCAGCACCCTGTTAGAGCCTGGGAAGATCCAGAAGCCTCAATGGCTAACAAGACACTGACAGAACTCTCCTCAAGTGTTTGGGTACTGTCTGATACTATAATTTAGCCCCAGGAATCTGAAGATAATATTTTGTGAGTAAATACTTAAAGCCTCTCTCTGACTGAATCCAAGTTCCTTCTGCCTTAAGCAAAAAGCTTCTTGAATCCCTCTAATGGGCAAGTGGTATAATTGACTGCAAGAACCTCTTTTCCAATTCAATTAAGTTTAATGTTTGTATTTTTGCTAGTTATTTTTTAAGTGTTCTAGATTGCACCTGCTTTTTCATCTGTGTAATACTTTTTCGTGACTGTGTGAATAACCCATTATTAAAAAATTAAGTATTGTGACAAAATTCCTGGATATCAAAATTAATAAATTAGTCTTGGAAATAAAATCCTTACATTACCATTACATCAATGTCTATAAATACCTGAAGGGAGGGTGGAAAGAAAAGCCAAGCTTTTTTCAGTGGTCCCCACTGACAGGACAAGAGACAAGGGCACAGCCTGAAACACAGGAAGTTCCCTCTGAACATCAGAAAACACTTCTTCGTTGTGAGGTTGACTGAGCACATGTACAGGCTGCCCAGGAAGGTTGTAGTGTCTCCATCCTTGGAGGAGTTCAGAAGGCATCTGGATGTGGTTCTGGGCAACCAGGTCAAGATGACTCTGCATAAACAGGAATGTTGTCCCAGATAACCTTAGAGTCCATCTTCCCACCTCAGACTTTTGGTGATCCATTGTGATCTATGATTCTATTAAAAAAAAGCAACAGAACAGAATTTATTGAAGATTTAGAATACTCCATCTGTGTAAGTCAAAAGTTTCTGTCATTACAATAAATTATTTGCAGAATCATAGTTTAAAAGCATCTTTTTATTTCAGTGAAGTACAGCTTGGTATCCCGTTGTTTTACTAAGGAACAAGTAGGTACTAACTTCCCGTCAAACATACAGAATTTCAACCCATTTTCTTCTCATGTTGTCTGGATCTTTCTCACTCACACAGAACTATAATGTATGAAAAGGGGCAAACCAATTCTTTGATGAGTCAGCCTGTCCTAGTTCAAAGTGATGAAGCCTGGCTTTCTTGGTAGTCAGAAGAAATGAAGAGAAGAAGACAGAGATACGCAGAGTATTCCTGTGGCACATGCGTCAATCTTTCCCTTAGTACATTTCTCCTGTGGTTTTTGTGGTATTCGGTATGATACACATCATTCTCATTGCTGAGTGCCTTCATTTCATCTGATGCCTGATGTCTGCCTCTTGTTTATTAGTTGCACTGTTGACACACTCCATAAACCTAAAAGCAAAGAATGTATGATGAAAACATAGGTATTTCCAACAGTATAACAGTCATTCTGTGTACAGTGGTCAAAAAGTCAAATATCCCCAGTGATTTTCTTTGCAACAACTTCGCTGATGTAGCAAAAGGAGTGGAAGAGTGGAGCATGGCAGTATTCCAGAAAGGAATCCTTCAGAATCCTCTCTCTACGAATCACCCCGAGTTCCCTGTACAAAGGAGGAGTTCTTCAGCTACAGCTGTAGATTTAATACCTATGTGCATGCGACAAATCTCTCATGTTCTGAAATCAGGAGTCTGGGACAAATATCTTCTGCAAAAATGGGGTCAAAGAAGAAAGTTTGGACAGTCATTTCAGAACTGTATGCTAGCAGAGCTGTGAAGCTACAGTGATATCTGGTGGAAGAGAGGAGAACTGGGACAATCATGTGAGCTATATTTTTATGAAGAGTTTGAATATCCTAACCTGTTTTCCTGGTGGAATGGGAAGTGTCCCCATGTTTTGAGCTTAGTCAGTTGGTATGTTCTTTGGGTAAGGATACTGATGTATGACAACAGAAGCAAGGCAGAGCAGAGCTGGTTTGGAACCTATTTCTAGAGATTGTGGTTGTAACATTTCTAGGACAGAGTTAATCTATCACTAGCATTAGTGCTTTAACAATGCATAGAGCGCAGACTCACAGATCCTGCAGGACCTCTGACTGTTTGCATGGTCAATGTTTCCCACAATGGTAAGTCTCAGGAAAGTTTGTCAGCTTGGACATGTTGTCAGACCTAAACCACTCCTCAGTACCTACAGAATCACAGAATGCTCTGGGTTGGAAGGAATCCTCAAAGGACGTCTTGTCCAACCCCCCTAGAGTGAGCAGGGCCATTTTTAACTAGATCAGGTCCCCATCACGTTTAGCCTTGAATGTCTCCAGTGATGGGGCTTCCACAGCCTCTCCAGTCACTCTGTTCCAGTGTTTCACTACCCTTGTTGTAAAGAATTTCCTCCCAATGTCCAACCTAAATCTACTCTGTCTCTCAACCTATCGCTACATGCCCTGGTAAACAGTCCCTCCCCATCCTTCCTGTAAGCCCTGTTCAGATATTGAAATGCTACTGTAAGATGTCTCCAGAGTCTTCTCTTCTCCAGGCTGAATGACTCCATTTCTCAGACTGTCTTCAGCCCACTGATCATCTTCATGGCCCTCCTCTGGATCAGCTCCTGGGGGCCAATGTCCTTCCTTTGTCCTTTCAACACTGGACACAGTACTCCAGATGAGGTCTCACCAGAGCAGAATAGGGTGGCAGAATCACTTCTCTCGACTTGCTGGCCCTGTCCCCTGTGAGGGCCTGCACATTTACAGGCAAGCTTTCTGGTCAGTGAGGAAGCTGAGAACAGGAGGGAGATACATAAGGAGTTCTTTTGGAGTCAGCATGGATCCAGTGAGACTGGCACTGATGCAAAGCTAATGGGCTCCTGCTGAACAGACCTGACTGCTGCTGGGCATCTGCACCACATATACTCACTACTGTGTTTCAGTAGTGAAGCATTTTTCTGAAGCTTGCAAATGCTGCAAGCCAAAAGTTGGCATGGCACATGCTCTCTCCTCATCTCTTACCTTCCTTATCTCCTCATCTGATTGCTGTGTTGCCCATAGTTCCCTTACCCTGCTGTCACAGTAACCCCAAAACACTTCAAGCCCAGGAGGTGCTGCATGCTACCTGCCTGGTTGAACAGTGAGATAATATGCCTTCCTGGATTTCAGAGCACCAGGTATCAGCATAAGATGCACAGAAAGCACTGGGACTCTGTCAAAGATAACGAGCCCAGGCAGACTACAGTTTAGGGATGTTCATCAGATTACACAGCTCAGAAAGAGCTTGGCTATTTTGCTGACAAAAGTAGTGCAAAACTGATGGAAATCAGTAACTACACTGTCTAGCAGGAGTGCTCCAGACTTACCCAGACAGGCAGTGGTCTTTAGTTACTTGTTTACATTCTGTTTCTTCAGTAATACAATAAATATCAAGTAACTCTTCGGGAACTTGAGATAGGGATCTGTCGTATTTTTCCAGTCTTGGCACAAATACTTTTTATTAAAACAAAAATTGGAGGAGGAGGGGGAGTTGAAACCAGGAAAGTTATCATAGATGATTCTTCTCTTAAAGTGAAGAACACTGATAATATCTGTAAATTTGACTTCATTGTAGTTTGCTCAAGTGCCCACACAGCAGTAGTCCACAGGCTCCTCTTTACTGCCCACTGCAGTCTTCTGACTTTCCCCAAAGTGACTAGAAGGGAGAAACAGTTTATTATTCATTTAGTTCACTCTGCTATGCAATATACAGCTTACACTTTACTCTTTGAATAGTCCCAGTCATTATTTGAAAGTTTATTGGCATTTTTGTACATCACAAATCACAGAAAACATCCAGTTGGAAGAGATCTCAAAGATCATCCAGTCCAATCTTCGACCCAATATTAACTGAAGGGTCAATACTAAAAAATATCCCTAAGTGCCAGGTCCACACACTGCTTAAACACCTTCAGGGATGGTGAGTCCACCACTGCCTGGGCAGACTATTTCAGTGCTTGAAAACCCTCTCTATAGTGAAGTATTTCCTAGCATCTAGCCTGAACCTCTGGTGGAGTAGCCTGAAGCCACTTCTTCTAGTCCTGTTGCTTGACACCAAGGAGAAGAGGCTGCCCCCTCCTTACTCCAACCTCCCTTCAAGTACTTGTAGAAAGCAATGAAGTCCTATTTTCCAGACTGAACAACCCCAGCTCCCTCAGACACTCCTCATAGGTCACGTACTCCAGGTCCTTCATTAGCCTCACTGCCCTTCTCTCCTCCTGCCCTGCTCCAGAACCTCAATGCCCTTCCTGTAGTGAGGAGCTCAGAACTGAACACAATGCTTGAGGTGTAGACTCACCAGCGCTGAGTACAAGGGGATGATCATCTCCCTGTTCCTGCTGGCCACAGTGTTTCTAATACAAGCCAGGATGCCACCGGCTTTCTTGGCCACCTGGGCACACTGCTGACTCATATTTAATGGACTGTCAGCCAGAACCCCCAGGTACGCAAGGTGGGGATGAGCTCCTCTCAGGTGTCCTCCTTCCAGCAGATAGGCCATGTGACTATCTGACAGGGTGCGTCTCAGCTCATGTCTCCTTGCAGATTTTGGTTTACAGTGATGTGGGGCATTCCAAACCCTCTCTTCCCCCACCTCTGAGGCTTGAATGAGGGAAGAAGGTGTGAAAAACTGCTTCCCCCAATCCCTTGCAGGCTTGAAGGGAGAACAGCAAAAGATGCCTTTCCACATGTGTACTGACTCCTGGGAAAGCCCACGCTGGAATCATCTGGTGATTGGTTGCATTCTTTGTGCTTGGTATATGTGGCAATTGGACACACTGTCTAGCAAAACTCATAAATAGATTGAGCCTTTAAAGAGTTCCTGCTTTACAGTGTTCCCACACTTGGAGGGTCCCCACTTTTACATGGCTCCCATTTTTGTGCCGTCCTGTGCAGTCCCACTCTTGCACAGTTCATGCCACTTGCCCACAAGTCTGCAAGCTCAGCAAGTCCTTTGGAGAGAGCTGCCAGCAGCACCTGGATCTGGCTTCTCTCAGACCACAACATGTCCTGACTTCCTGCTCACTACCCCAAGCTGGGGAAGAAGACAGCAGTTTGGCCTTCCCCTGTGCTGCTGAGGCAGTGCCGCTCCATGAATCTTTGCCTCGTGGAAGAAGAGTCTGAGACACTTGGACTTGATGCCACATGGATCTTCACCGTGGATATAACTTGCCGTTTCAGAGGCTGCCAACAGAGAAATTCAGCAAGGGGTCTTCAGTAAATTCCTCCCTGAGCTCCATGAGTAAAAGTGTTTCTCTTAGATTCTCTGCTCAGCCTGATTTGTAAGTGGGGTAAAGCTGTGTTGTAGCTTAGCCTTTCCACTTTCTGACTTTCCTAAATCACTAAACTTGCCCATAAGCATCCCTGTGAAGATTTCCCAACTGAATTAGAGCCTGCCAATAAACCTTAACTAGTTCTGTATATAGTTTGGGAGTGGAATTTTCAGAAAAATATAAAATAATTGTATTTTTATAATTCCTGCCTCAGCCAATTAATACTCACCCAAATCAGTAATTAGTGAAAAGGGAAAAGTACTGTGTACAATTATGGAGCTGCTGACACAAGAAGGACATTGAACTGTTGGAGCAAGTCCAGAGGAGGGCCATGAAGATGATCAGAGGGCTGGAGCACCTCTGCTATGAGGACAGGCTACAAGAGTTAGGGGTCTGCAGCCTGGAAAAGAGAAGGCTTTGGGGAGACCTTGTAGTTGCCTTCCAGTATCTGAAGGGGGTCTACAGGAAAACTGGGGATGGTCTATTTACAAGGTTTTGTAATGACAGGACAAGGAGTAATGGGCATAAATTGGCAGAAGGGAGATTTAAACTGGCTGTTAGGAAGTTCTTTACAGTGAGGGTGGTGAAATGTTGGAACAGGTTGCCCAGGGAGGTTGTGGATGCTCCCTCCCTGGAGGTGTTCAAGGCTAGGTTAGGTGAGACCTTGAGCAATGTATTCTGGTGGGAGGAGTCCCTGCCTATGCCAGGGGTTAGAACTAGATGATCTTTGAGGTCCCTTCCAACCTAAACCAGTCTATGATTCTGTGACTGTGGGACCTTGATGCTTGAGATGAAGAAGCCCTGGAAAACATGCAGAATTGGAGAGGAAAAAAAAATACCTATTTCTTTTGCTTATAGGGACTATATGCAGATCCTCTTCACCATTCATTTATGTCCTAAGAAAATATATCTGTGGTACCCTTGAATGTGTAATATCCTAAAGAGTCATAGAGGCCCAGGAGGCAGATGGGGGAGTAGGTTTCTAGGACTGCAATGGCTAGGGCAGGCAGTAGAATGGTGACTTGAAGGCAGCTGGTGTTTTGAAGCAGTGGTGGCTGCTCCTCTGGAGCAGCAACGCTGAGACTAGATAGTAATCACCAGTGCACCAGGACACATGGAAGACAGAATTATAAACTGGAAGCAGTGTACAGCTCCTAGCTGGGGCAGCATGGCTGTTTTACCAACTGTGTAATGCTTAGAGTCAGGATCGGGTCAGCCAGCAGTAGATGACTATTTCTCCTATTAGTTAAGCAGGTTTTCCAAGTTTATATGTTGTTGTATTTTCTTCTTTTCCCCGGCCTCTCTCCTTGAGTCAGAAAATGTGTACGTCTAGAGTCCTTTTGTTTAGCTCTTAGCTTGGGAGTGGGAAAAAGTTACTCATGGCTAAGTTCTCAGGGTACAGTTTAATCTCCTGGGTCTCTGTACAGTGATTTAAGCTGGTGCCATTCAGGAGATTTATAGCAAGAGCGCCTAGAAGCTGATTTGGCATGGACATGACAAGGTACAGGTATGCTTTCTTCGAAAACCACAGACAAATGTGAATGCTACCAAGAACTGGGAACTTCAGTTATTTTGTGTACACTTGAGTGTTATCTAGGCTGATCAGTCCCCCCCCCCCCCCCAGTCTTTGGTTGTCTTTGTTTTCATTTTCGCATGAACACAATGATGGTGCTTTTAGACTGAGGTATTTCAGGCACTATGTCTTACGCAATTTGTTCTTAAACAGCTGAGACATGGGTGCCTATCTGTCTATGACAAGGATTAGTTTATTGCTTATTTAATAGAGATCTTGAAAACTTGTTTATAACTGTTTACATACAATTTTTCCAACAATTCGGATTGCCTAAGGCTACGGCATGTTCCCCACGCTTATGTGCAGTGTATAACCCCCGTGTGGCCTCAGGCAAATGGAGTGGTCAAAAGATTTATGCGCTGCGCGGATAAACAAAATCTGGGAGAATTTCCCTGAGGCTTTGCCCAGATTGGCAAAACGGTGTGATTTTAAAACATGATAGTTAGTACCTGGCACTTCCCATATATGCTGGCTTGGTGAGGAAAATCCTGTACAGAGGAAGCAGGGTTTTTTAAGGAAAGCCCACTTAGAATTAGGATGTGCTCACAGCTTTCACTACCTTTTCTATGACAGTGACTGCTATCATTGAGATACATCCTTTCTCCTAGAGGAGATGTAACCTAAGAAAATCCCAGTTTAGGAGGGACATTGAGATGCTTGAGTGTGTCCAGAGAAGGGCAACGAGGCTGGTGAGAGGCCTTGAGCACAGCCCTACAAGGAGAGGTTGAGGGAGCTGGGATTGTTTAGCCTGGAGAAGAGGAGGCTCAGGGGTGACCTTATTGCTGTCCACAACTACCTGAGGGGAGGTTGTGGCCAGGAGGAGGTTGCTCTCTTCTCTCAGGTGGCCAGCGCCAGAACGAGAGGACACAGCCTCAAGCTACGCCAGGGGAAATTTAGGCTGGAGGTGAGGAGAAAGTTCTTCACTGAGAGAGTCATTGGACACTGGAATGGGCTGCCCGGGGAGGTGGTGGAGTCGCCATCCCTGGAGCTGTTCAAGGCAGGATTGGACGTGGCACTTGGTGCCATGGTGTAGCCTTGAGCTGTGTGGTAAAGGGTTGGATTCGATGATCTGTGAGGTCTCTTCCAACCTTGATACTGTGATACTGTGATACTGTGAAAACAAATACTTTGAAAACTTTCAAGAATTTCCCTGACAGGGTAATGCAAGGAACATGCTGGAATGAGATGGGGATTTGGGGAATTTCTCTTTGGGGTGGAATAAACAAAGAGGAGGCTGCCAAAATCTGCGGGTTTGGATCCTGCCCTGACCCTTGTCATGGATTTCCTGGAGCTCAGTATCAGTGGGAAAACTTCCACTGGCTGAAAAACAAGAGGATTTCACCTGTAATGTGCTTCCCCTTGTTCTAGTTTTATGTTAATTCCACGAAGTCTAGAATTGGGAGGGGGGGAAGCAGTCAGAGGATTTGTAAATCTTCCTTCACTCAGCTTTTAAGCACAGTATAATGAACTACATGAACTGTTTGTAATGCTGATTTCCCTAGGAAAGGGATCGATTTTATCTCGGTATAAATTGATCCTCCTCTGGCTTAGACTAAAATAAAGATCGTGGCTTGGCTTCCAACGCCGGTGAGGAAATAAACCAGCACCATCCGTTACACCAAGGCAGCACCGGCCTGAGCCGCAGACCACCGTGGAAAGTCACCGGCACCACCGTTTTCCTCACACCTCCGCGCAGGCTCCCAGCCCCCGAGGGAGAGGTGCGGCGAGGGGAGAGGACACAAAGCTGACCCCATCCCACCATCTTGTCCCCGCTTTGAAGCTACTCTCCGAGGCGAGGTCGGTGAACGCCACCGGAGCTGTTCTGTGGGGCTGCCTCAGCTCCGGACAGCGGGTCTGGGAAGAAGGCGGAACAAGCCGCTCTCTTCCCGCTTGGGAGGCGCCGCCGCCTGACGCTTCCCGGGAGATCAGCGTGTGCAGGGACAGTCCTGTTCCTAGGGCAGGCGCTACCTTCCCTCGGGAAAGCAGCTGCTGCCCGAGAAGCCACCCGGCGCCAGGCTGCCCCCGCAGTCCTCAGCCCACGGCCCGCGGCTGCCGCCCTCTGGAGAGAGTGAGCAGCGCCCGAGGCTCCGGGGCTGGGGACGCTCGGCGTGTCCCGCCGCCGTGAAGGTGATCCCGGGCCCCGCGCTTCGCCCTGACACCCGCTGCCTACGAACCGAGTTCACAGGTAAAACACCGCTCTCCAGCCCCCCAAAACACACCTAGTCCCCGTGGGATGGCACCTAAAGAAGAAGCACTGACTGCCCAGCAATGTTTGCACTTCTAAACCCCAGGCTTACTCTGCCGAGTACTTTTTCCTCTGTTGTAATATCCCTTAGCAATTTATGTTTTTTTAATCCTGAGAGGGATTCTTCTGCACTCAGATCTTGCTACTTTACCAAATTCTTATTTATAAATCAAAGAGATTTCTCCCATTAAGATGAGTGGTGTAAGAAATCCTTCTTTCCCTGTTACTTTATGACTCGCATCAACACCTTCACTTGTTCAGTTTTAACAGCAGTGTAAAGCATAGGCAGGAGGGTCAACAATATTTTGTTGTTGGATTCTCCTGGGCTACATGGGGAGGAATCATTTCCACCTCTTGCCACCATCCCTCCTTTGTATTTCCCCTTAACTCTCTACAGATGCCTGCCTTGGTGACCCAGAAGCTCTGCTTGCTCTGTTGTCTGCTTTTCCCTTTAGGACTCTGCATGTCAGTTCTAAAGGAGGAGTTTTGTGTTTGCATAGAGGTGCTTTCGTCGACTGGCCCATCTCACAGAACAGGGCAGGCTCCTCTGCATCTCTGCCTTACCCCATCACTACTCTTCTCGCACACTTGGTGCTGTGAACGAGAGCAATGACTTGCACATTTCCCTCAAGATTATTCCTGCTACCGGTCCCTATGGAATGTCTCTAGAGAAAGCTCTGACTAACAACTGCTTTTCAAGTGGGTTTATGCCTGTCAGTTAAACAGTTTCAGGTTAATTCGAACCATTTGTTTTTGTGGTGGTTTGCCCCTGGCTAGGGGCCAAGATGCTCACCAAAGCTGCTTTATCACTCCATTCTTAGGTGGACAGGGGAGAGGGAAAAAATAACAAGAGAGCCAGAAGTCAAGATAGGAGTAGTCTAACAGGATGAAAAGCAAAAGCAAAGGCCATGTGCAGAGGCACAGGTAAACAAAAACATTACTCTCTACTTCCCATTAGCAGACAATGTCTGGCTGCTTCCTGGGAAGCAGGACTTCACTGTGCATAGTGGAAAAAAACCATCAACAAATGTTTCCACACTTCCTTCTTTCACTTAGCTTTTATATCTAAGCTGAGATCATATGGTATGACATACCTATTCGGTCAGTTTGGGTCAGCTGGCCTGGCCATATCCTCTCCCAAGATCTTGCCCATGTCTCAGCCTACTGTTGTGGAGGGTAGAATGTTGGAAAAGCACAGCTTTGATGCTGTGTAAGCACTGCTCAGCAGTTACAGAACCAAATAGATCTCAGCCATACCAAACACATTTTTGCATAAATCATGTTAGACTGAAGTAGTGAGTTTATCAGTGTTGTTGTGAATGGTCTGACTTGCTGTGGGATAGGAAGGCAAGTTGATTTGCCGTGCTTCAAGACCAAAGTCATTAACAATCAGCAGGTGTTTGTGTGAAGTGAAGATCTGCAAGGCTGGCCTGCCAAAGAGCTGAAGGAGAGAGTCTTATGAAGATAAGATGGCCCTGTTTTGTCTAAAACTGATTAAGCAGGGCTCAAATAACATAAACACCCACTTCAAAGCAGCTTTGGAGGGCTGGGGTGCCCAAATGAAGACCTTTGCCTTATTAACTGTAATTGTAATATTAAAGTTAACAGCTAATGAGGAAAATCAAATACATGCTAAACATGTATAACACACCGTTCCTTCCAACTCATGCTAGACATCACCTAGAAGGCAGGGACAACCTGGGCTGTGGTATAAAACCCATGAGGGATTTTTCACTGTGCTGCATCAGGGAACATCCATTCTGCTGGCATTGGTACCAGGGTCAGTGAGGGGTAGTGCAGCATGGGCCAGCACAAGCATCACCACCAGCTGCAGCAGCAGCTGAGACCAAGAGAGACAACAGAGATGAGGACAGTTGATGAGTTGTACTCCTTTTCCTCCACTTGAGATAGGGACACCTTTCTTGGTGAGAATTGCACCTTCAATAGATGGCTGAAGTTTTGCTGTACTATGGTTAGAATTATTGTTCAGGTCTGCATCTCCAACTGTCAGGTGATACCCAAGATTTATTAATCCTGTGACTATCTTTGCTAGCATTTCTACTATATTAGAGCTATGACTTTGTTGGATGTTACCAAGAATTTATTAATCCTGAGATCATCTTACAGTCAGTGCATTTATCACCAGCAATCCCAAATGTTATATATCTGTCGCTTTAGAAGAATTAAATCATTTGATTGTTTTAACTTCTGAGCTGAATCAGAGCAAGTCCTTATTGAGGCACCAAATGTGGAGTCAAAAGTTAATTTTGCCCAATAGTTCCACCAAGAGTGGACTCTGAGACAGGGAAACATTTGGGTCTTTTATCTGAATGGGACAAAAGTCCATGTGGTTTTCATCAGTGCAGTTACCTCTTCTATCACAGTTCTGACTATGTCTAAGAACAAAATCAGTTTCATTGATAACAGTTAGGGTTTTCTGTATAAGGGATGCTAGTTACATTAAGATTTCTCTACATGACCCTTTCCTCAACTAGCAATCATCAGTTTTCCTCTCAGTTTCTGAATTTTCTCAGTCTTCTGAGATGTGTAGCAGCTGAGCAGTAGTAGTCAGCCATCATTTAGGCTTGAGGTGAGGAGAAAGTTCTTCACTGAGAGAGTCATTGGACACTGGAATGGGCTGCCTGGGGAGGTGGTGGAGTCGCCGTCCCTGGAGCTGTTCAAGGCAGGACTGGACATGGCACTTGGTGCCATGGTGTAGCCTTGAGCTCTGTGGTAAAGGGTTGGACTTGATGATCTATGAGGTCTCTTCCAACCTTGGTGATACTGTGATACTGTGTGAAAAACCCACCAACCCTTCATACCTGATCTTTCCCTCTAGCAGAAATCTAAGTTCCGGTAGAAATGACTGTGATGTTCTTTTTTAACCTCATGTGGCAAATCAGCTCTTATCTATAAACCAAAATCTTGCTGTTGTCTAAATACAGAAGAAACTATTTGTTATAACATTTGCCTTTTCTGCATCAGTAACAGTTTACCACTGGCATACAGTAACAGGACTATATACTTCACATTTTTAAGTGGGTTTGTTCTGTCTTGTACACCTCAAAAACTCTTTTCCTGTGTTTAGGTCTGCTGGTGAAGACTTCCTACTGTGTTTAACTTTATCAATCACTATTGAACTTCATTAGCTTCTTGTCTATATTCTTTCTTTTTGTTTGATAATAATGACCTTGCTTCCAACAGCTAAACTTATTTCTCCTTTAAAGCAGACTGCAGTTGTGTTGTTCTCATTACATCACCACCAGGAACATGAAGTGCTGTGTTAGGCTTGTGTGTGATGGGGTTTTGGTGGTGAGGGACTGTGAGAAGCAGCTAGAAGCAACCCTGTCTCCAGGTCAGATCCACCACTGGCCAAAGCTGAACCCATTGGTCTCTATGATAATATATTGTCCTGGTCTGAGCTACAACAGAAGTAATTCTGTTCAGTGATTTTACTTTTCAGCTTAGTGTCTTCTAAGTGATAGCACTTTCTGAGGGCAACGGCTTATTTTTGCAGACATTGTCTGCTTCTGGAAGTAATAATGTTTGATGATTCTGCTTATACTGTTATACAGAAAGGCTCATGCTTTGCTTGCACCTGTGGCAAGCAAGGTGTGTACTAGTTAAGGGTGCAGAAAGTAAAGGGCTGTACCTGCAGGGAGAAGCAAACAGAACAGGAGACTCTAAGCTGATGAACAAGATATTCCATTCCATATACCTTGTCTTTGGTATAAAGCTGAGAGATCACAAGGGTCAAGCTCTCTTCTTTAATGTCTGGAAGGAAGACTCTGTCCATAGTGCCTTCTATCCCAACCCATGCCTTCCTGAATCCAGTTCCACAATCCAGATCCTGAAACTACTTCCCATCTGCTGCTGAGTCCAATCTGACACTTCCTTAGTGCCTGCTATTGAAGGCATAAAATAATGGAGAAAATACCAAGTCCAATGTTGCTGATGAACACATGGTGACCAAAGCAGGCATGAAGACTGGGTGGAAACCCAGTGGTCAGTGTTGCCATGGCATCAAGGGAATGGAAAAGGCAAGGCAGAGGCCCACTGGTCTGTTCTTCCACCTGTTGCCTGCAACACTGCTAACCAGGAGGCATAACAAAAAAATAAATAAAAGAAAAAAAGGCATCTTGTGCAACTGATAGAGAAACTGTCACTGTATATATTAATTAGTGATGGACAAAATAACAGCAACACAAGAATGTGTAAACACAATACCCGAAGGTAAAGCCGAAGCCATTTATTACTATAGCAGCAGTCTTTTTATATGCCACTCTACAAGTTATGGAATACAGTGATTGGGCAAAATATTGGGTTTAACATTGTTATTGGATAACAGTGTGGTGTTTGCTATCTTGGCAGAGACTACTTTCAGTTCTTTGTTCTAAGTTTGCTATGCTTCTGTACAAGTGTTACACGATGCGAGAATACCAGTTTACTATGTTTCTAGCCTTAATCTTGCATGAAGAGTACACAGGGATGCACTCTAGCTGACTCCCTTGGTTCCCACAAGAAATAACTGTTTGACCACCAGGAATGATGACTTGATTGCAATCCCACTCACACACTCTGCACAACTGTAGATAACAAGGTATTGTATTGCCTCAATTTCATATCTCATTTAGAGGTGATTGAGAGTTCAACGCCAAACAGCTGTGACAAATCCAAAGGTTTGCCCTGCTCATATCTCCCCTCCTCTCCCCTCTGGAGATGACTTTCGGGTAAGTTTGCAACCTCAGCTACTCTGAGTGCTTCCCCAGGACACTGAGTGTGTGATTGCAGTTGTAGTTTGGAGCTATAGAGCAATTCTCTAGTTCAGTGGTTTATTGCCAACCATATTAAAGAATCTCTGTGTGCTCCATGTAAAGAAACTAAAGAAACTGTACTATTGGTGAACCTGATTGCTTCTCTTGATTAATCCTTCTCTGGAGACTTTTAAAACTCACCTGGACTCGTTCCTGTGTGACCTACTTCAGGTGATCCTGCCCCAGCAGGGAAGCTGGACTAGATGATCTTATGAGGTCCCTTCCAGCCCAAAATGTTCTGTGACTCTGTGAAAGTAGCCTGACTTACAGCAGATAGGCTGTTTGGGTGTCTGGTGTTGGATCTATAGTACTGACAATTGGCAGATCTATTAAGAGATTAGTCCACCTACCCCTAGCACTTCTAGTCTGTGAGAACCAGCTAGGGTTACAATTTACAATTACCTTATCCTTTTTGCACAAAAAGCACAGCAATATGCAGATGCAGCTGCAGAGGCCAGTGATCTCTCCCTGCCCTCCAACCCACAGCCAGCCCAGCAGAGAAGACCAACACTCCAAAAATTGGAAACCAGAAGCAGCAACTGGAAGAGGAAACTTCTCATGTTACAATCTGAACTTCAAGCCCCATGATACTTTGCTCCAGCCAGCACTTTCATTTTGAAGCTGGTATGAGAGCAGCATTGTATTGAATATCATCATCACATTCAGCTCAACCCATGACACTAATTCAAGGCTACATAGAGAAATAGGGCAGAAAGCTAAAATGGCAGAAACTGGCTTCAGAGGTATTTCTTCACACTACATATTTCAGCTGTGGAACTCATGGTTACTAATAGCTTACATAGGTTCAGAAAGATCTTGGGCAGATTTCTAGAAGAGAAAAATCCATCAAAGATCATTATAGGCATAGATTCTGCTAGGGTCTCATGGAGTATCTGCTTCATGAAGCAGTGAATGCTATGAAGGTATTGAACCCTTGGTTTTATTTTTACTTCTTGCTGGACAGATGTCAGTGGCCTCTTGCAGTCAGGGTACTGGATTAGATGGAGCTGTAGCTGATCATGAACAGTGTTGCATGTTCTTATGTACATTAATCCAACAGCCTCTAAGTTCTTATCTCAGTTCTTCTGCAGATTGTAATTCTCACCACAAAGTACTACATGTCAACGATGAGACACCATTGGAAAATTGTACCAATGTGGCTTTCAGTACATTTGGTCTGCAGAGAAAATCCCAGAGAAGCAGGGAGAAAGTTTAGGTTGTCCTAAAATGCACCTACTGCTCTTCCTCATTTCTGCTTGCTTCTGAATTCACATCCTTGTGGGTTTTCACACGTCCCTGTTCATTGTGCTGCTTTTCAGTGGGATTGGACTTACACTTTCTTGAATGTGTCACAGTGTGGTTTATTTTCCTCAATTTCTAGGTAGGCTTGGTTAAGATACTTTTCATAGGAACCCATTATTTTTACTACCCATCAGTGACATCAGCTGTCCAGAAGCAAAGTGCTAATACTTAGGTTTGAATGTAGTCCATTCAACAGACCTTCAAGATGAAGATTTTAGAGGAACCTGTGGCTGTATCAGCCTTTTATCAAACAAAATGCAAAGTGGAGAATATATGCAAAAGGCCTCACAAATATCACTTTGTCGACAAAATTCAGCTCAGAAAGTTTCTCTGTTCCACTCTGTTGAGTGTTTAGTTTAAAAGGCAGAAATAGCACAGTCCTGTGTAAATTAAGTGACAGTGTTTGAAAACAGCTCTGAACGAATGAAGACTAAAAATCCCAATTAATGCGTAACAATAGTTGATGATTTATTGACTTGTCTGTGAATATACAGTTTCTCTTAACAATATTTAGATACATTTTCTCAGAAATTCTTAATTATTTATGTTTAGTAATTTGTGATTAAACATATTACAAGAAACAAGGCACTAAAATGTACAGTTAGTCATCCTTATTACATATACTGTGAGTTGCAGACACACAGTATATTCCCCTCACTTAGACAATTATTGAATTTCTTTCTCTAATGGTACTTTTCATTGCATTTCACACATCCCAGTTGTTAGGAAACATACATTTTAGGGCCCTACTTTCCATTTCCTTTTACTCACTGTTTCTGTAGAAAACAAACAAACAAACAAACAAATAATTTGCTTTGAAAATTAGCTACACAATAAAGATGAAAACCCAATTCCTCACATTTCTAAGGACCTGGACATACTCTAAGCTCCTAAGAAGCTTAAACTATAATGTGGGCATTATTTATCAATTAAAAACAACAGTGACCAAATTAAAAACGAAAAAGAAGTTGTTTAAAGGTGCAATTCAGAAGCTACTTCCATAGCTTTGGTGGTGTTTGAGGCACTAAAATACTAAAGCAACTCTTTACACCAGGTGAGATGACCGAAGCTGACACCATGCTAGGAAAATCAGCTTAGCCTAGTGGCTACCATTTGGTTAAAAAGAGTACCTTAAATAATGTACAGTTTTTAGTGCAGTTTAAAAAGCAAAACCCAGAATCTGTTGCTAATAAAAGGCAAAGACCACAAGAGATACCATCTAATACTCCATTAAAATATTTAGTATCAGAAGGAGTGTATACATTTTCAAGTATCTTATGACAAATAGCCCAGTACTTAAGTGCTAGTTCAGTTTAAGATGCTCACTGACTATAAGCACAAACACAGCACAATGTAGTTTTATATATTGCTAAAATACAACAGAATCTAATGTCACATAATAAATACAACACAGTGTAAATAAAGAGTGGTTTCCTATTTGACCACTTATGCAAAAATGACAGAGGAGTGCCTACATTCTCACGCTTTTGTGCTGGCAGTATTTTAGAAGTCTGATTTTCAGTGCCTCTGCATTTAGACTGCAGTGATCCTGAGTCCCCTGAACATACATGGAAAGATTGCCACTTTCAGACTATTCTTGCAGTGCCTTTGACCAGAGGAATTCAGGTGCAATAACATTGCTGGTGGAACATGCATGCGTAAGAGAGGAAGATTCCACAGAGTAAGGAAAAACAATGGTGGAGAGAGAACCTTGTGGAGCAACCTTAAGTAATACCCTGGATCATTGCAAAATTAAAGGGAAAGTTACTTTACTCCCTTGGTTTCTACAAACCTAGCTGATCAGACTTCTTAAAACACAGCCAACATGATGTACCATCACAAGAGGGTAGTGTGAGCAGAAATGGAGGTAACACTTTTGAAAACAAAGTACACTTTAAAGCATTTTTACTTTTTGAGTGTTGTAAAAATATTTCTTAAACCCCATGCATTTTTTGAAAATTATTCTTACTCTGCACTGTGAGTCACTCAAAAGTCACAGGAAGGAAAAATGTTGAAGAAAACCATTATGTGATTGCTTTTGATAAGCAGAAGTGATTTTTTTTTTTTTTCCTCTTAGTAGTAGCATAGGTTGGAAATTCCAGAAGACGCCCTAGGGAACTGGGGCTCCTGTGCTCCCTCGAAATTGATGGCACCTGTGCTAGATTATAGTATTCTGCTCTGGCAGGGGAACTGGACCCAAAGATCTCCAGAGGTCCCTTTCAACCCCTAACATCCTGTGATCCAGTGAAGCAGCATGCTTTGTTGAAAATCCAGTCTATGGCTTCTAAAGCCCATTTTGCCCAGAAGTCCTGACTCAAGAGAATGGGTCAGCACCTCTGAAAAACAGGCCCTGTAACTGCACTGGTGCTGCTGGATGCTGAGTTGATTGTAAAACAGCAGGTACATTTTGTCCACAAACACAAGCGTGAAAAGAAAGGTATGATCTAAAATGCCAGGACATCTGCATCTCAAGAAACTGAAGATCAGATTTCTCATTATTTAACCCTAGAATGTTAAAAAAGCCAAGCAGGTGGAAAGTATAATTAAACACAAAAGCCCACATATAGCTGGGGAAAAAAGTAGAATGAAATTTGATACATTGTTCATTTGGTTGAATTTTTGAATATATCTAACTGAGGATGGGTTAGCATAGTTGGCTTTACTGTTCTAATTAGGAATGTGAACTGATTTGTCAGCAGTAGCAAAGACTTTGCAAAGAAGAAAGGTGAGAACATGCCTATATGATATTAACCACACCAGTTAACCAAATCCTAACAGAAAACTGTGTGTTGGACTGGAGCTGTGTTAATACTCTTGGTACTTAAACACTGTCAGGGCATAATTTTGTCTCATGATTTGGAAGATTTTAGTACGTAACAGTTTTAAAAGTAAATTGCTTAGCACCCAAAGGTGTTTTAAAAGATCATCTAAGCAACCCACTACAGTTACTATGTTCATATTTGTGTTTCATGTCAGGGTGTAAGTCTTCTATGTCATGGAGCTTGAGCCGCTTATGTCCACGCTGTAAAAGAAAGGCTAAAGTTTAAAGTTTAAGTTTCCCCGTGCCTGATTTTCTCAGCCTGGCTCTCTGACAGTGCACTTGTGCTAAATTTACAGAAACAACACTGGTAACTGTGGCATTTGAAGCAGAATGAGTGTGAAGATTTACACTTATGTACCAAGCATGCGGCAACGTAGAGATATGTACTGGATTCAGCAAAACTGTGGAGGTATAAAGTGGAAGCAAGCAATTAATTTATCAGTCTGCAAGAGGAGTAAAAGGAAGGTATGCCACAGAAGAGAGTGTTGTAATTGAGTGACACAAAGTACCATTGTGATGGTTTGTTCATTTTATCTCTAAATATGCCACCTTATCAGTGTGACAAGGTGCCTCTGTGACACAGTTAGTACTGATAATTGTTCCTGCTGCCCAAAGCTCCTCGTTTTTTATATAAATTAATCCAGCAGTGACTATTTGGTAATGGGAAAAGACGCAAGCAGTCAGTGCCAGATGACCTGAGAACATGAGCCCCTTGCCATAGTCTCAAATGATGCCACCAGATGGCCAAGTGCACCCAAATAGGAGCATTGCACTCAAGAGCAATAGGAGGAAATCACTATAGGAAGTCTTCAAACACTATCAGCCACCAACAGAGTATAACATAAAAGACCAGGCTAGCTTGAGAGCCCTTGTGTAAGCCAGTAATTGAAAGCAAAACAAGTGCATGTTGGGAACTAACGTTGCTTTATTTGGCAAGGACTTCTCATTACACTTCATTTTAGACGAATACTGGAGTTAGGGCAGTATTTGGATTGGATATTATTGTTCCTTAAGCACAGATTGAACCTCTCTATTAGGCCAACACTGATAACATCCTGCCTGCCAAAGTTTCTGCCTTGGTTTAAATATCAAATCCATCCAATCACCTCCCTTATTTGTATTTTTCAGAGCCTCAATGTGTGAAAGCATTTACAAGATCTTTTTCAGATAAACAATTTATCCTGTGTGTGGCAGTTCAGACTTTGTACAGTCTACAGGCTTGGCACTCGAAAGTTGTAAAGCTACAGGGCTTGTTGTGTTGAAGAATGGTTCTGTGGGAACACTTGAGTGTCCAACAGAACAAAATAATCTTTAGCAAAGCTTCATTGAGTCAAGATTTCAAAACTCCACAATTAAAGAGAAGCAGGATTTTTTACTGCTCCATTACACAGTGATACAGAATGCATGGCAGGAACTTACAGAGGGGATTCATCTGGTTCATTCGTAGCTGAGCAGATAATTTCAGGGCATAACTCTAAGAAAAAGGAAGGGATTTCTGCATGAGCAGATAATGGGCAAAGCTTGAGCAGCTTCTATGTCACCTGTTAGTGCCATATAAATAATAAATTACTACTAAATTGGTGTATCATGCCAGTTTTAGGCTCAGGGCTGTCCAAAAACAGCATCTTACATACACAAAGAAGTATCTGAAAACTTGTGGAATACAATCAATCTCAAGTTCTGCTGAAAACCTACTCTCTTGCCAACAAATTTGATTAATAAGGTGCTCTAACATTTGGTCAGAAGCTGAAGCATGTAAGTCTTTTGCTTCTGTACCAAAAAACAAGATAAAAACAAAGAGTCTAAATTGTCATTTTAAAAAACCTGCCACATAAATTAAATAAGGATGATCTAAAAATCTAGCTTGCTTTATTTCTGTTACCCTAGAGAGCTAACTATATATATTTTACACTACAGATACAAAAGTAGTGTAACTTTTTATCTAGCCAGCTCTTCATCAGGAACACAACAGATTGTTTCTAGGTATTTTAACTGTTAGTTTTTCCCCCCCTATTATTTTTCTCCCCTTTTGTTTCTGTCCCATAGCTTTTTTGGACAGATTGGGAAACCTAGACTAGGATGAGTTAGAGGATTTGGTGAAAATACTTCTTGATTCTTACTGTTGAAGAGGTTGACTATGCAGCAAGAGTCTTTCACACACCTTCTTATGAATATAACAGTTTTGTAGCCCACAGTTAAATGGTGGACAACTTTTTTCCTTGCTGTACAGCCTATGTTATCTGGCAGATGACATGCTGGACAAATTTCACGTTCCTGTAGTGCACAGTATGTGTGCCTGGGGAACACAGTCTCAGAAAATTATCCAGCTTCAATTTAGTAAAGACTGAGGTCTATTAACTCTGGTGGGATTTCTGCTTGATGCTGTTACTTTTATAATTGTCAGGCACTCGTTCCTGTGACTGGTATGAGAGGTGTCCAGAGTCAAAAAAGGAAAGAACAATCAAAGAAGACCATGCAGGAGGGAACTGTTCAACATGCGTGACATATGTTACTTCTTGGGACAGCTAAGATCTGTCCTTTACTCATGACTGACTATGAAAATCATATCACAGTATCACAGTATCATCAGGGTTGGAAGAGACCTCACAGATCATCAAGTCCAACCCTTTACCACAGAGCTCAAGGCTAGACCATGGCATCAGCACCATCCACATCCTCCTCTTTTTTTTTTAATTTTCTTTTCAAGTTTTTAGTTTGTTCAGTGTTATTAACAGGATGGGTGATGTTGAAGGATGTCTAATCCCTTTCACCACCAGAATAGTAATATGTTCAGAGCCATAACTAGTATTTATTTATTTTATTGCTCTTGTTTTAGGTCCAGAAATCTGTCCCCATTTCCATGTTCACTTTCCTTACATGTAAAAGAATCAAGACGTTTTATGTAATTCCATGACAAAAATATTAAGAGACATATAAGAAGCAAAGTCCCTTGTTAAATCAGAAGCACAGAAGTTAATCTGTGATCCTGGAAATAGAGATCATTGATTGCCTTCACTGTAAGAATTTACTATTATCCTATTTTTCTAGTTGGTAACAAATTGCCTTCTTTTTATCAAATGTAAAGAGCTTCCCTCTGTAATGTATTTTAAATTGTATTAACAGTTGCTGAATACTATCCTATTATCTTGTTACTATATTTTATTAGGCTAAATGTATTACTTTTAGTACACATTAATACTTAATTTGCATGGAAACATTTTTGAGCATCTAATTAGATAAAAAGTTCAGGAAGAATGATCACATGTGAGTTTACAGTCAGCTGCTTTGAGAAGAAACAGAAAAATAATTGAAAAAAACACCAGGTAAGTGTGAAAATAACTAAGATGCATCAGTCTTCTAAGATAACTTTGAAAAAGCAGCTCAAAATATGAAATCACAGAACTACTTGTGAGGAACTTCACTTGCCTGGAAAAACACAAATGTTATGTCAAAATTTATACGTAATTCCCAATTCCCAAAGTAACAATATATTAGTGGAGCAGTTTATTGTTTCCAAGTTATCATGAGAATAAAAAAACTGAAGACATGATACTGCGTGGAAGTGGGATCACACAGACTGTCACCATAAAGATTCAGAATGAAATCTGGAAGCATCCTAATGTAAGGGGAGAGGAAGGAAGAGTGTGCACTGTAAAAGCCACTGTAGCTGTAAGAGAAAATCTGCACATCACTAAAAACCACCTGCACAATCATGTAAATCCTCGGGCAACTGCTACAATTTGGTATTGGAAACACACAAAGATAAATGATCATTACACAAAATTCAGAACAAAGTCCTCAGCTGCACTAGATGTGGTGTAACACAGAAAAGGGTAGCCCTGAGCAACCCTTTCTTTCTGTGCTCACAGGGCTGCAAAAGGACCATTTCAACCCTGTGGCCTGAATGCCAAGCTCAGCCACAGCAGCTGCACCTGCTCTCTAAGGATTGCATCTCTTAACAATGGCTGGCCAGGAGGCTTGTGTCTCTGGCTCTAGCTAAATGCATCTCTGCAGTGTAGGAAGGAGCATCACAGAGAGGATTTGTGGCAAGCAGTGAGATCCCTTGCTCATGTGATAGACCAGCCTGGAGGTCAAAGGAAGCAGTATAATAGATTGTAGGATGGATTTTCTTTGTCAAAGTAAAAGCCTCAATTTGAGGAAATATCCATGAACATCTTCACTTGAGACTCTTCCGCTATCTAGAAAGAAGGAACATTTGTTGCCAGGAAACCCCAAACTTAACCTCTACATATCCAGAGAGTTTAGGAATAATCAGTATCACACAGCTTTAGCACTCTGCATTAGCTCTGGTCACAGACCATCCTTCCAGAATTACATGGAGTTGTAATGGAGAAAGTGGTTTTCTCTATACAGCACTTTCTCTGTCCTAACCTTTCTTCAAACTTTCCTATTTCCCAGCCTGTGCACAGACTCCAGAATCTATGGGCATAGAAAAGGCTAACTAACCATGCTTTCTGTGGAAGGTGACAACTGGGGTGCACCCATTTCATGCTCAAACATTCTGATGCAAGAAATCTGGGCAAGAGAAAGAAAACAACAGCTATGGATCGAATCCCCTGAACATATTGGTTTAAAAAGAAGGAAAAAAAAGGGAGGAAACATAGGCATAGGGAAGAAACACAAGAGGAAAAAACCCAACATAATCAACAAATGAAAAATATTGTACTAGATAACAAGATATATGATCTCCAAGGAGACAGCACTGGACCCAGGCTTGTGTCATTTGTGAAGCATGAAGAAATCCACCACACCTTGCCTAGAAGCTTAGTTTCTCTTCCAAAGAACACAGAGGCTGAGAACAATGGCCACTACATGTCAGGTATGCATTTTTTCTCACAGAGTTAAGCAGAGGTCATTTTGCCCAGTGTATCTTTTGAGTTCATTTTTGCCAACAGGCATTTTCTTCTGAAAGTACTGCTTTTTCCATTTTATCTATGGAAAAAACGTGGGAAAATGTCTATATTGCTTGGCCAAACAGTTAACAAGAAAACACAATTATGTGAAAGTATTTGAATTATGTAAGCTTGAAAAAAGGGAGATGAAGCAATGGACATACTGTGTGAGATGATTGCATTGCATATAAGAAAAGTCAAACAGAAGATAAACTCTAATACTAGAAAAAGTAATTGCAAAAAGAAGAGAAATGGTTAAAGTGACATTTCTCAAGTGGATTAAACTCTAGCACACCAATCACTTTATAAAGCCTTTAGATGAAGAAGACAAAGCCTGGCAAGGAGATGTATTACTTAATCTTGTTTGTATTTTACATTTTTCTGTCCATCTCCCAACCTTACAGTAAACAATCAATCACAGATGGGAAAGCAAAAGCCTGTGCCACCAGTAGCCATCTATTAGCTGTATCACAAAGGCATCTTAGAATCATAGAATCAACCAGGTTGGAAGAGACCTCCAAGATCATCCAGTCCAACCTAGCACCCAGCCCTATCCAGTCAACTAGACCATGGCACTAAGTGCCTCATCCAGTCTTTTCTTGAACACCTCCAGGGACGGTGCCTCCACCACCTCCCTGGGCAGCTCATTCCAATGCCAATCACTCTCCCTGTGAAGAACTTCCTCCTAACATCCAGCCTATACCTACCCCGGCACAACTTGAGACTGTGTATCATTTGTGTTAGGTGTGATGTTCCCTGTCTTCCTCTACATATGTAATGATTATTCTTGCTTTCATACATTCATTTTGGATCTTCCTGATTTTTCTCCTGTGATTTTTTTTATTCAAATAGAAGCTGTATTAAGAGCCTGATGTTCAACCTAAGAACTTTAACTTTTGGTCTCAAAATAAGAACATACACCAAAAGGCAAGGCATTGCCCACTTAGCACAGTCTGAAAACACGCACATTTAAAATATTTTTTTTCCAATATAAAAATAAAACAAACTTTCACAAGCAACGGTATAACTTTTAGGAGTCAAAACTAACATCTCACATTTCATGAGCTTCTCCCTAGACTATTTCATACCTTCTCACAGGGCTATCTTGATCTGGATTGTCTCTCTCTTGGTCTCTTCACAGTGCTGAAATTGTCGCCATTCATCACCTTTAGACACCTTAATGGTTTCAATTTCACAGTCTCAAATTACTTTCACTGAGAAGCAGTGTGGAAGGAATCTTATCATTGGTTAAGACAAATGTCTTTCCTATTTTTTTTTCAGGATGGTGCCTGAACAATTGTCATAACCACTCAAATAACTGACTCATCTTCCAGACCACAGACTGCAACCTTAGAACAAAAAGGTCTTCATTCCTGCTTACTTCTTTATTTTGCTTCTACTGTTATTATACCTTCCAACAGTGATTCCATTCAGCAGAAAAAAAAAAATCCATAATAATATCCTTCTTTCAAAGTCCTGTGTTTCCTTCATACAGCCAATTTCTATGAAACTGAATTTGCTGTCAAAATTATCTGTCTTCAGATTTCATACATGGCCTATTTTTTTGACCTTGTAGCAGCTCTGCGAATTTTTTGTTCTGTCATATGAAATATGTTGTAATAAATCACTCCCATTGCACTTCCAAGTGTTAGCACATTGAAAGGAGCAACACATGTACCACAGCGTTAACCACAGTGAGCTCTGTGGTTGATAATGGCAGTACTTGCAAAGATGAACCACTAGCAGCAAAAGTAGTTGAAGAAAAACAAACACATATAAAAAAAAAAAAAAATCCAAAACCAATCAACCAACCAACCAAAAAACAAACCAAACAAAACCAAAAGAAACTCACTCCACCAGGAAAAACACCCAGGAAAGAGATTTAAGGGAGAATATACATTTTGTCACGTACTCTATTGCAAACACGTTGTTCATTGTATGGACTTGCCCTCACAAATTGTGGCCTGAAAATACTTTATTTAACAATGGGATACTAATTTTTTTTCAATGAAAATTCGTGGTTTTGTTAATTGTTCTCACTGCTTCAAACAACAGTTGTACATCTTCCCACAAAACAGCTTTTCACACATCAGAAGTTCTCATAAATCTTGCAGAGTTCTGTATTTCATGTTTTCTTTACCCTTAGACTAAGCAATTGCTTGGGGAAAGATTATCTTTATTTGTGCTTTCCTAAAATCTACTGTTTGAGACCCCCAAACTCAGTAGGGAGCTTCACGTGAATGCTTCCATACAAATCATGTCAATCACCCCTCACTGACAGCAAAGGCAAGAATCACATCACCATAATACAGGACAGATCTAAAAGAACAATGCTTCAAGACAGGAACAATTCCTTGGAACTGTTTCCCACCCTATATGAAGGAAAAGAGGGCAAGTCTTAATCTTTTCTTCTAGCTAGGGAGAGGCTGAAATGCACAAGCTAGCTGCTACACCATCAAGTATTGCATAAGGAAAAAGGAGACTTTGTTGATGGACTGGCTAGCTCACTATATTTTAAGAGCTTTGTGAATTATTGAAAAGCTCTTCCCTCAGAATGACTCCAGGTGAACAGCACATGGCACTGGCAGCAGCAGGTGATCCTCTTTATTTTGGTATTGTGCTTAAATAAAAGATGGGCCTGGAAAAGAAAGGACAAGCACAATGGCTTTAAGAGGAAGAAGTCACCTTCCTTCCACCTTCTTAAGGGTCAAGGCTCAAAGAACTGGAGGGCCAGTCCACAACCAATCTGTCAGTCAGCCAGACTGCTGCAAACTATTACTGTTCTTCATATGCAAAGGGCTCAGGTACTACAGTGGTCCTTTTGCTACTTCCTTCATTTTCACATTGTCTACGAAGAACTAATTATGAACTATATTAAGTAGAGGCAAGTTTTATTCAAGCCTCAGTATAACAATCCAGCCAGTATCTGTCAATTTGCTTTTGTCTCAACAGGGGAGAGGAACTCCAACCCTTGCCTTCATTTGGGAAATGGTAATACGAAGAGATAGAAATCAAAATAAACACTGTAAATTGATGTTTAAAGCTCTTTTCTTAAGAACACCTGGACGGACTACCTTAAATTTCAAAAGTATGTTAGGGTATCCTGAGAGGGGAAGATATGTTCATATTTTAGAACCCTGTACATGTTTGAGGGTTAAACACATCAGAACTACATACAAATACTGTTTTCCCCTTGGTGGACTCTACCACTGTTTCCCTAAACATTAAAAACCAAGGTGTGTTCACTATCAGCCAGGCACCTCTAATGTCACTGTACATTCACATTAAAAAACCCTCTTTCCAGTGCATGTTACTCATAAATGTGCTCACTCAGACTTGACTCTCTGCCCTTTTATGTTCTAAGGTGAATTAGGAAAGGGTCTGTTAAAGGATGATACAGGCCATTCTTTTGTGATGGTCTGCAGTTTTCTCTCCCAATACATTTTCTTTTTATTTAGCACTTCCATTTTTATCCTGTGTTCTTCTTCAGCCATCTCACACTCTCTTTCTATTTGCTGTATTTTTGCCACATGAACTTCATTCATTTGGATTAACTGCAGTTGCAAAATTGACATTTGCTGATGATGTTCTTCCTCATGCATCTTTTTCAGAGCACTTTCCTGAGATGCTTTACTCCTGTAGTTCTTATCTGCTGCTATTCTCACATCGGAACATGAAGGTTCAGGTTGGGATGTACCTTCACATACTGGGAAATGTACCAGCTCTTTCTCTTCATCACAAAGTTCTCTATTTGACACAACAAATGGCTCTGCAAAACAGAAGTGGAAAAAGTGTTATAGTACTATCTTCTTCTCCCTCAAATAGCATGAATTTGTGATAATATAGTTACTGGTGCATGCATGTAAACATTATGATTCAGTACCATACATAATACAGTTCCATTACAGAATACTGAAGTCTTGAACTGAACCTCCGTGGGCTCTTGATAGAGCTCCATGGCTATAACAGGAGCTCAGAATACTACAGCTAACACAGACACTTAGAAATGGGCATCTAAGTTTAGGTGACCAAGTCTGCAGCTATTTAAGACTTGCAATATTCTTTTGAAAGACGTGTCAAGTGAAGAGCTGTATCAACATGAATACCAAGAGACTGAGAGCATACTTGGATGATTACTTATTTCTTCCTTACTGCTACTGTACTCGTAAACACAGTGGTGTACAGTTTCAGGAAATAATTGCAGTATTCTAACTTTCAGTAGGTTCTACCAATTCTTCTGAAATAAGAGAAACTTCTTAGGGAATAAAAGTTACCAATGTATGTAGGGGTCTCAAAATACATCCCTTTACAAATCATGATGACTATTTAATACAATTATTAAAGATATTGCAAGAATGTTATCCAACAATATAGCTACTATTGTCTTTCGAGCTAGGACAGTCTTCCATGTGTGAACCTGACATAGTAGTTTGCTAGAAAGCACTGTAGCCACTCTTCCTTCTGGTTTTGGATTATTCTGTTTAGGCTTCCCAAGAAAGGAAGAATGGGGTGCTGAACGTTTTCAGAAGGCCACTTTCCAGGACTGCAGTGTGAAATTACAACTCTACATACTCTTTTTAGTCCTTGAAAACAAAGGAGGAAACACCTGCAGGGAACTCTTGCAGCAGACAATTGTGTATCCATTTGCTGCTAGTGGATTTTCCTTTTTAATGATCAAACCTTTTCCCTGGAAGATGATACTTTATAAAGGATCAAAATATCATTGGGACTGTTCTCTGAAAATCCAGTATGATAGCAACAACTGTGATTCTTGCCATAAAGTAGCAGGTATGTAAAAAACTGATTTAAACAAAAAGAAAAAAAAAGTTTAACCCCCCCATTGAACTCCTGGGGGTTTAGGGAAATACAGGGTCTTGTAATATCTTAGCTCTGAAATTACTTTTCTATAACCAACAGCCATAGCTAAGTGGAAAGATTTAGACTGCTAAAAGAGAATCACTGGCAAAATCACATACAAAACAGTACTACTTGCATCATTACAGAAACAGTTATACCTTGACTAGAAGCATCAGGCTGATATTCAGAATCTTCTGGTGGGCTCTGCAAAAAGTACATTTGCTCAGGCATTATGCTGGCAATCTTCTCTTTCCCTATGATGTGAGTATTTATAAGTGGACTAATACTTCTTTTTACCTTCTCCCGCCTTTCATGTGCCATTATCTTTTTTGTCCGTGCCTTGATATTTTCCCAGCATTTCTTTAACTGTTTGAAGTCTCTCAGTGATACGCTGGGCTGTGAATTATACTCGTGAGCTAGTGCTTGCCAAGTACGTTGTTTCAGAGCAATCGTTCTCGCGTCGCTCTTTTTACACTCGAGCACGTATTTGTACTTTTCAACTAATGCAAGCAGCACACTCTTCTCCACTTCTGAGAAGTATTTAGCAGGCTTTATTATTTCGTTTTGCATTTTCTATGGATTCTCCAAGAAGCCCAAAATCCTATGAAAACAATATTGAAAGTGAAAAAAAACAAAACATGAATTAGAACTGATTACAGGATCAGGAAACTGTGTTTCAGCAAATAACTCGTAACTATAGCTTCTGATCCTAACACAACTTTCTAAGAACAATTTCTGAGTAGTTCTAGGGTACATAATGAAACATTTAGGTAAGATATGGTATAATTACTCGTCATTTTTTATTGCTGCTTTAGTGGCTACACAGTTACAGGAGAAGCTTTTTGTCTTTGTTACAATTTTTCTTGATACAAAATACTCCATATTCAGTTTTGGTTGTGACTTGTTTTTAATACCTTGTTTTCCGCTTCACGACACCTTTTTACACATGGAGAGCTTTCAAAGCCCTGAACTATGGAACAATATCTGAAATTCAGCCCTTGACAGCAGCAGGTTTGGATTTCCTTTGGTACACAGAAGACGCCCTTCTGCCCTTGCTGACTGTGTGTAACTAACTTCTCCCCTCTATCCACAGTATTTGGAAGTTAATATGAAAGAAATGAAGAAATGATAGTAAGAAGTTCTGTCAGTTTGTTTCTCCCCGAGTTCAGCCCTCCTTGACAGACATCCAGTAGGCAGCAGGACCCTGACCAGCATTGCAACACTGAGAAGAGGTAAAAGTTGCAAGATGAATTAATTATGAAAACTAACTGGAGGTACTTGTCCTTTGCTCTTTACTGCTGACTCTGTATGTGTGCACTCTGCCTTACACTTGCATTGCTGGTCACTCTCAGGAGCGAGGGACCAGGGTGAAGAGTTTTGGCCTCACTAGGTAAGGCCACTGCACTTGTACTACAGCATGTTAACAACTGCCTCTCTTCTCAAGACTAGGGCTTATGTAGTCAAAAGGAAAAGAGTAGATGACACAAGGGAAATCTTAGCCATTAAAAAAATTAGTAAACTAGTGATCTTTAAATTCTTAACAAATGACAAATGTATTTTTCCTTTTGTCTGTCCACACTTTTCCTCATTCCTTCCCACTAGACTGTGTAGCCCAAATTACTTTTAAATTTTGGGCAGAAACTACTGAATAATTAAGTAGAAAAAGGGGTAGCAATGCTGTCTTAGCTCATACTTCTTCTAACCACTAAAACTCAGAGATGAAACATACATAATAATTGGGTCATATTCCTAACAGCCTAGGGTCCTCCTCAAATGAACTCAGTAGTATTTTGCCCATTGTTTCTACCACTTCCCTCATAACATTACTTGAAGATGCATCAGACTTCCTCTTTTCAATATTCCTTTCCTTAACAAATTTGCACTAGCACTTTTTTTCTTATAATTCCTTTCTCCAAGTGTCTTAATACTTACAATTATTCTTACCTCTTTTAGAGAGGGTAGATATTATATTTACCAAAAAAGTTAACAGACAAACTAATATCAGAAAGTGAAAACAACTCTGACAGATGAACGGGAGCTTTCTGAAATAGCTCACAAAATATGGCAAAATAAAGATTAGGCAAAGAATAAACAGCAGAACAAAGCCTAGAATAGCAAAACTGAAACAAAGTGCATAGAAATAAGTACTAGTCTGAGTGATTTGTGTGTTGTCAACAGCAGTAGGTTAGTTGTGCCCTTACTGAAAAAGGCAACACACTCAGTTTGTACTGCTCAATTGGGTAATCATTGGATGAGTACTGACTGGAGAGCTGGCACCTAAGTGGTTCCTGGCTAGTCACAGTTATGATGTCTCTTACCAAGTAGCTGGTGTTATGAGGACATATCAATGGTGGAGTTTTTGCAGCAGATAGGATTTAGGAGACAAAGGGAAAGATGCATAGTAAACCAGTTCTACTGCTCACAGAACAGCTCATTTACTCGGCAAAAAGAAACACACGGAAGAAGAGATGGGTGGCTGAGCCTAAGGAATAGTTCCTATATCCAGCATTTCCTCCACCATACTAAACCAAGTTATTTATTACTCTCTGTGAAAATCTAGCCACTCCACATGTTGGCAACAGGAATTCTTAAAACACTTATAAAGCCATAGAACAAACTAAATGAATGTACACAAACTTGAAGCTATCACATCCTAATCATTATAACAGCTAGCTATAATAGACAGAAGAGAACATCTACTTCACAAGTTGCTTAAAAAAAAAGGCAAAACATCATGAAAGGGACTTCCTAAAAAAAGAGATACTGAATAGTGGCAACTTTGGTACAATGAAACAGCTCTCAAAATATGTAAGATAAAGAAACCTATAATGAAAGATAGAATCTACCAATTAGGTTCACTTGACCATACTTATTGAACCATTCCAAACAATCCAGCTGCTCTGGGCAGCTGGTGAAATGAAATTCCTGGGACTAGATACTGATGCTTTAATGTGTCTTTGCCTCCATTTCACTGAGGAAGATGAAAAGTAGTCCCATGAGCAAGTCATAAGGTCCAATAGCTTATGCCTCTGAAAAAAAAAAAGATCACTCTTGTATGATCAGAAATGTCTGATTCTGCCTTTCATTGATGCATGTAAATCTTATTTGTAGCTTTGAAAATCTCAGACTGAGAGTCATGACATGTTTGTTTGTAGTAAAACTCCTTGATCAGACAAACAATGGGTTTTCAAGAACTAAGTTAAAAAAGTTAAACAATGATACTTGGACTTCTATACTCCAAGCACTAAAAACTTAGCTAGAGACTGGCAGAGATCAACTGATGGCAGGAAATATTTAAAATGTTTCCAAATATGACTTCATATATACTAATGACCTGTGTATTGGGAAAAAAAGCTCATCTTTCATGGGTGGAACCACAGCAAAGCCTTAAGTATCACTTTCACACCACTCTACCGTTTATTACTATTATTTTTACTGTGGTAGCAACTGAAGTCCCCAGTTGTAAGCTCAAATACTGTACACTTATGAGGGAAAAATGAGGTCCTTTTCTGAGAATATAATGTATTAGTCTTCCCTTCCCCCATACACATTCCTAACCTTTTTTTTCCCCTACACTTACACACTGTACTTTTGTCCTTTGTATGAAAAAGCCAGGATTATGACCTAGGATGCATAAAATAACTCAAGAACTGGTGAAAGCAGTTTAATGCACTTACTAAATGCAGAAGAAAAGATTTCTTGGGGATTCTTTTCTAGCTCTTATTTGCTTAACATGCTTGCTTCAATATATTAAAGCCCCTTTTCAATTGGATGAACAGAAAACACTCTGAAATGTCAGAGAACTTAGAATCCTGAGAAGTTTCATCAAAACACCACCATATATTTATATTAATCTCTTTTCCCACTTCCGGCAGCCCAGTGGCTCCTCTGTGTAACATGCGAAAGTGCTCTCAAAAGCCCAAACAATTTCCCTTTCAAGGCTAAAAGATCGTTCCAGGACATATGCCCAAGATATAATTCAGCATGTAGGAATCAATGCTGAAATAGAAGTAGTTTTCTGTGTATTGCTCTTACAATAAACAAGATTGATTTGGGAATGTGTAGGCACATGAAGACAGTTGCACAGAAAATTCTAACAAAGAACAGAAAGCTTCTCCCACTCTTACAGGTGTCCAGGCTCTTACGTTCAGTAAGGAAGTGATTTCTCTTAAATATCTTCTTCTGGCATGGCTCAGTTCACTGCTTGCCTTAAACCAAAGCATTGTCCTAATTACTTGTGCTCTCATACAAAGTGGAATTGCTTTATAATAACAAACCATTTTTACTTTGAAATGTTGTGGCACTCTTCTTTTAAAGACATGGATATCTTGAAAAAAATGACACAAGCAAAACAGTACACACATGTTCATAAATATGTATATGTGCATTATTTTGCACATACACATCTGAACATACATTCAAATTCCAACCAGCTGCAAAAAAAAACATTAGAATAATAAATAGTCAGTTCAGGTTGGCATGTGTGATCGTTTTCAGTCCTTCAAATATTTTTATTTAGACATAAGAAAATGCAGAGGGAAAATTATGGTGGAAGGCTTTAGCCCTATACTAGGGTTACACTAACTAAACTCGAAGAAAACAAGTTTGCTAGCAAACTGTGGTCACTTAAGATGTGAAAATGGAATGCATTTACCAATGCCAACAGAATTATTACCAGAAAGAAAATTTATTTATCCAGCTTAAATTGCAGATGAAGCTTTAAGCATAGTCAGGAACTAACAGCACTGAAAATCAATAACTCTGTCCTTTTCATCCACTGTTTGAGGGTGAAAGGAAGGCATGGAAATGCAATGACCCAGACTAGTCACAACAACAGGTTTTTATTTCATGTGAATGACAGAACCAGAAATAAACAGTGTCCTTGTTCCTCAAATGTTAGGTTTTCCTCACAGAGCTTCCATCCATGTTCCAGGCCTGTCTCTGTCTACCTTGAGACTTGAAATCACTAGGTAATTAGGTAACTACTACAAATATGAACGAGATCTGTATGAAAACTGTGCTACACATAATCAAATATTTAAAAACCCTCTTTTGGTACCTTTGCCCCATCCCTCGTTTAATATAAATTAACAGTTACCATGGATCACCCGGCAAATTAACAAAATAACCTATTAGTGAAAATTCACAGTACTTTGCCTAAATTTCTCCTCAACAAAGGATATATATATATATATTTACATAGGCATATTTTTAAATAATAAATACATGCACGTAAATATATTTTAAGCGGGTCATGCCGCTACTTATGGAGGACATCCAAAGCAGTTTGTGCTAAGAAAGGTAATGGACGCAGGTTGTTATTTCGAATGATTGTCTGATTATTAATCAAAAATAGGCATAAACAGGAATCCTACCAGACTCTCCTGCACCCGAACTTCGCACACATTAACTCGAGCTTGGTTTTATTTCCTCGCTAGCTCCTCTTCTGCTTGAACGAGAAAGGAGAGCAGGTCCCGGCTCGACAAAGAAGACCGCTCCACCCAGGGCGGGCATGCAGGCTGCGGCTGAGGCGCGGATTCAGGGACATCTGCCGCGGCAGAGGAACGGCAAACGGTCACGCTGTCACCCAGCGCCCGCGGGGACCGCACTCTGCGGTGCTGGCGGGCACGACTCCACCCTGCGGCCCCCCGGGTTCTCCCTTCTCGTAACAAAGCGCCGTCGAAAGCTGCCAGCGGCTCCCCTCCTCCCCCCCGCACTGGGCAGCCGGGCCTGCCTCCCTCACCTCCTCGCCGGCAGGTCGCCGCCACTCCTTCAGTTCCCCGCAAAGCCCGCGCTGGATTTCCGCTTCTCCAGAGCACAGGCGGCCGCGGCACCAGCTTTTCCCAAGGGAGGGCCAGCTGGGGGGCCCGGCAAGCCGCGGGGCGGAACCGCTCCAGGGGCCCTGAGCTTTCGGGTGCGCTGCAGGGAGGTGTGTTCTGGGGAGCGACGTGCAAACACCCACCGGCCGCCAGGAAGAGAGCAGGCAGCAGACAGCCCCGTCTATACTCAACGCCGGCCCGCGGGCGGAGCTCCGGAGCCGCACGTCACCAGCACGGCACTCTGCTTCTCCCCTCCGCGCCCCCGATACGGAGCGGGGAGCAGATCTCCTTCCCCGGCCGCCCGTCCCAGTGCGGCTGCAGAGGACGCCAGCTCAGGCTTTACCTCCGACAGTGCCCGGCGGCGCCACGCGCCTGTGCGTCAGCGCCCCCAGCGGTGGCGGGGGGAGCCGGGCCAGGGTCGCCGCGCCGGTTCTCCGCTGAGCTCCGTCTCCTCCCGCCGGTGCAGAGCTCTGGCTTCGCACTACCGGCCGAATTCTCGAGCCGCTTCCGCGCTTAGCGTGACGCAGTTCCTGCCCGCCCGGTGCTGCCCGGGCCGTTCCGCCGGCGGCGTCTGGTAGTGTAAGGGCGGGCGGGCGCTGTATGACCCTCCAGTCCCCTCCCTTTCGCGGTGGCCTGAGGGGCGGCGGGGAGTTAAGAGCCGCGGCGGTGGAAAGGAGCTGATGTGGCAGTTGAGGGTGGCGGTGCTTTCGGGTCCTCTGGGTGCTTCCCGGGCCGGGGTAACTCGGGTGCAGCGGCCGCACGCCGGCAGAGCTGAAAGCCTTAGCAAAGCCATCCTCCTACAGCCTGCTGGGTCAGCTCCGCGGGCGACTCGGGGCCCGTCTCGCGTTCTCGGTACCTCTGTTCGCGTGGGATTTGCTAGTTCGGCCTCGTCCTCACTACTGTGGTGCGGGGCGGACGCGCATGTTCCTTCACTAACCCGCGGCGCGTTACTGTTGTAGAGACGTAATGCGGCCTCTCTGCGCTCGGCTGTGACTGCTTCCTGTCCTCTCTCCCAGTCCTTGTACGCTTCAGTCCCAGGGAAAAGAGGGAAAAGCTGGAAATAATTCCTTACTTTTTTGTCGGAGTGTGCGTAATCATCTGTTGCTTTTGTGTTACCTGAAGAAAGCTCTTAGGGAAGAGTTGTTTTGTGAGTTTTTTTTTCTTTTCCACGCTGTGGCTTTGCTCTTAATAATATGATAATTACCCCGGAGATTGAAAGGTGAAATGTGACTGAAGTTTACACACAGATTAAAATTGGAATATACATGGCTCTTAAATAGGTGGAATGAGAATATAACTGATTTTGTCGATCTAAAGCAATAGCTTCACAGAGAGAGTGATTTGCCATTGGAATGGGCTGCCCAGGGAGGTGGTGGAGTCACTGTCCCTGGAGGCGTTCAGAAAAAGCCTGGATGAAGCACTTAATGCCATGGTCTTGTTGATTGGACAGGGCTGGGTGGTAGGTTGGACTGGATGATCTTGGAGGTCTCTTCCAGCCTGTCTGATTCTGTGCTTATATGATTCTTGCAATCTTATTGTGTGTTTGTTTGTTTGTTTTTTAGCATTTTCTTGCCATCTAAAGTTCAAATATGAACCCTGAACTTAGGAAAAATAAGCAAACAAACAATTTCTACTGCAAAGTGAGTATTCCCTACATAAAATTTTAACTAATACGGAATAATTTTGGTAGAAAAAAAAGTTGGGACTAAAGCAAGTGTGGCTTTTTTTCTTTCTTTTGAGCAAAATTTGTGAATAACACTGAAGCTGAACTTACTTGGCTGTTGCACTGTGTGTCAGGAACCAACTTATTAAAATGAGTAATTTAAATGTGTTTCTAAACAAATAGTCTTTTAAAGTGGAAGATTAAACTGCAGCTCCTGTTCAGGAATAAAAAAAAACCCAAAGAACAAAATCCCAACCCCCAAAAAAACCTAATCAAGCCAACAACCCCCAAAAAGCTGATTTATCTGTTTTATTGCTGTTGGTTTAAGCATCTTGGATCTTTTAGTGCAGTAAATATTGGACTCTTTTTGTTATTTCATATGAATTTCAATCCAGTGGGCTTCTGTTCTGAACAGGCCAGGGCATAAACTGGCTGTAACTGAAAAATTTCATGTGCCTGTGAGTGAGCCAGGCCCCAAACTGGTCAGAGTAAGCATGTTATTTTGGGTGCAGCACTGAGGAGAACTGGCTCCTCTTAGATGTGCCAGCTTGTTAACGTTGTGTCATGCTTCTGTTTCAGACTTGGTTATGTTGTGCAGGAAAGATTGTGGATCTGTCTTACCCACAGAAAAATATGCTCTGAGATAGCTGTAGGGCTCTGGAGACATCTAAAATTTGATGTGATGATGGAGCCCACAGTACAGGATGGATATGGACCTAATGGAATGGGTCCAGAGGGGAGCCAAGAAAATGATCAGGGGATTGGAGCACCTCTGCTGTGAATACAGGCTGAGAGAGTTGGGGTTGTTCAGCATTGAAGAGGAGCCTTTAAGGAGACCTAATAGTGGCCTTCCAGTACCTGAAGGGGGCCTACAAGAACGATGGAGAGACACTGTTTACAAAGGCCCATAGTAGTAGAACAAGGGTCATTGACTTCAAACTAGAGAAGACTAGGTTTAGATTGGATGTTAGGAACAAGTTCTTTACTATGAGGGTATTGGAACATTGGAAGGGGTTGCCTGGGGAGGTGGTTGAGGCCCCATCGCTGGAGATATTCAAGGGGAGCCTTGACAGGGCTCCAATCTAGTTGAGGATACCCCTGCTTACTGCAGAAGGGATTGGACTAGATGACCTTTGGAGGTCCCTTCCAATCCAGACCGTTCTGTGATTCTCTTACTCTGTGATTTCTTTATGCTGTATTTGGTGAGTCTTGGGGCCTCATAAGGAAAAGTTAACAGGGGCTGGTTTAGTTTGTCTTTTGAACTTTTTGTATAACTTACCCATATTAACAGTGCAAGAGCAGATTTGGTTTGATATCCAGTATTCTTTTCTGTTGGTTTGTGTGCAGTGCTAGAAATACTCACTCTTTTTAACCTAGATTTGCAAAATCTGGTGTCCTTCTGCGTTAAACTTGAAGTCTCACTTCCTTGGATACAAACACAAGATGGTAAGATGTTTTTTTCATGCAGCTTTGGTCAGATTTTACAGATTTATTTTCCAAAGAATGCAGGTTTGAAATTTATTTTTTATGCAGTTTTAAAATGTGAAGTTTTAGATATTTGGTTAGATTTGTTGCTTTACTCTATTGCTTACTGCAATAAAGTAAAATTTAGTTTTGAACACTAGTCCCATCAGAAAATGTGGCTACAACTTTGTCTTGTATTCTGGATCAGAAGAGACAATACTTGAGAATATGTGGCTGTTAATAAATGCAGAATGGAATTGTTTAAACCGTAGACAATCTAAGAAGTAATATCTTTATGTCTTTTCCAAGTTTTGTGTAATTCTCTATTCACCTGAGATAATCCACAGGGTTGGTATTAATCTATTTTTTAAAGTAATGAAATGTTGGAATTGTTATATTTTGAATCTTAAGTGTCTGCCTTCCTTCCTTCCTGGTTGATGGCTTGGTAACGTAGGTTGAAGAAACGCTGAAAGCTCGTGGCCTTGGTAAGTGCAAGAGTTTTGGCTTCTTACTCTGTTCAATACCTGAACCTTTCTCCTCATCCCAATGTAGTGGTTTATGAAACAACAAGAAAAATACTTTCTCAAGACCTTGTGCTGTTTTGAGCTAGAAGAGAAACAATTCAGTGATATTACTTCTCAGTTCAGTCTCTTCAAAGTACTGTGCTTTCTGACATGAGTGGCAGATTTTTCCAGTGTCTGCCTCCAGAAGTGATAATACTTGATGTCTACAGTGACCATTAAAGAGTAACATATAGAAAGGCTTTGGCTTATGCTTCCTCATATAGAAGCCAAGGTCTCTGCTAAATTGTGTGCCAGTTACTTCCACTGAGTCAGTCATCAGTAAGTTTGCAGATGACACCAAGCTGGGGGCAGATGTGACTGAGTTGGAGGGCAGAAGGGCTCTGCAGCGGGACCTTGACCGTCTGGACAGATGGGCAGACTCCAGTGGGATGGCGTTCAATAGCTCCAAGTGCAGGGTGCTGCACTTTGGCCACAACAACCCCATGCAGAGATACAGGCTGGGGTCAGAGTGGCTGGAGAGCAGCCAAACAGAAAGGGATCTGGGGGTGCTGCTTGATACCCGCCTGAACATGAGCCAGCAGTGTGCCCAGGTGGCCAAGAGAGCCAGTGGCATCCTGGCCTGCGTCAGGAATGATGTGGTCAGCAGGAGCAGGGAGGTCATTCTACCCTTGTACTCTGCACTGGTTAGACCACACCTTGAGTACTGTGTTCAGTTCTGGGCCCCCCAGTTTAGGAAGGACATTGAGATGCTTGAGCATGTCCAGAGAATGGCAATGAGGCTGGTGAGAGGCCTTGAGCACAAGCCCTGCAAGGAGAGGCTGAGGGAGCTGGGATTGGTTAGCCTGGAGAAGAGGAGGCTCAGGGGAGACCTTATTGCTGTCTGCAGCTACCTGAGGGGAGGTTGTAGCAGGAGGAGGTTGCTCTCTTCTCTCAGGTGGCCAGCACCAGAACAAGAGGACACAGCCTCAAGCTACACCAGGGGAAATTTAGGCTGGAGGTGAGGAGAAAGTTCTTCACTGAGAGAGTCATTGGACACTGGAATGGGCTGCCCGGGGAGGTGGTGGAGTCGCCGTCCCTGGGGCAGTTCAAGGCAGGATTGGACGTGGCACTTGGTGCCATGGTCTAGCCTTGAGCTCTGTGGTAAAGGGTTGGACTTGATGATCTGTGAGGTCTCTTCCAACCTTGGTGATACTGTGATACTGTGATTTCATGATGCATACGAGTGCATTTACATAATTCTACAGTGCTCTGCTCCTAGAAATTAGTTTTAAAATTGTGGACCAGTAGACATTGCAGCCACTCAATCTAGCATCTTTTGTATGGATTGTAAAGGAAATATAAGCGACTAAATATTTAGCTGCTGGCTGCTGCTGAAATAGAGGCTCTGAAATGTTTATGTGTGAATGAGCAGACAGTTTTTGGTGGGGTGTGTGTGTTTGTTTTTTCTCTTAAAGGCTTGGTTGGCCACTAAGTAACTTGAGTTCTAGTGACCAGAGTATGATTTGTGTTACTAGAGTCTTTGTTGTTTTATCTTCATAACACTTTCTTTATTTTCTTACATTGTTCTGATCTTTTCCTTAAACCCATTCCAGAAGGTTGGGGGTAATGCAGCTGATGTTAAGCAATATCTAATTTGTAGGAATGAGCTGGCAGCCTATCACTTGTCAACCCAATATAGTTTGTAAGTTAAACACTCCAAAATTTTTCATGAAGATTGTCTTTCTAATCAAAGTTTCTGTGACTTTTCCTGGTGCCTTCTGATTCCAACCTTCTGTTTAGGGTTTGTGTGATGATTTGGTAAGAGATTATTTGCAACAGGAAAATAACAGGGTGAGATGACAAAATTCAAATTTACCTTTAGCTGGTGTTATTACAAGCACTGCTAGGGATGGTTTGATTGATTGTTCTCCATGTAGTAAAATGATGAGCTTTCTGAATTTGTGAAATCCCATTCTTACAGTGAGTGCTTTAAGTCCCTATTCAATAAGTGGCAGCTTGGTTCTGTTGCGTGCTTGGCGTGTCACTCTGAAGTACAGAGCATGTCTTCTCATATAGATGCCTGTCTTTCTTCAAGTTCCTCAATGGCAGATGATATTATGTGGTCTTCTCTGTCTTACCTTTAAGTCTGCACCCAAGCCATATCGAGGTTGGACTTGCTCTCTGGAAGTCCTTTCCAACCTCTAAAGTTGGAAATATGCCATATGTGGACAGAAAAAGGTGTTTGGCTGGGCAGGGGATAACTGCAGGCCTTTTAGAAAAGACAGCAAGGTTATGGGCAGAGTCAAGTGCTCTAGCAGGCAGTATGTCGGCTGGCAGTCTACCTCAGGTTCAGTGGATTTAAGCAGAACTGCTATGATGCATTGGATTAAAATAGCCTTGAAATTTATGAGTGGAAGCTTTGTTGATTATAGAATAAGATACTTGCACTGTGGTGAATCAGTGTGGCTCAGCCCTTGCTGCATGTTGTCCTCTGTGTAAACTAAACTGCAACCATAATTCCAATTTAAGCCACCATATAATAATTTGATTTTGTAATGTCTGCTTGACCCCACTTTCTATACTAACCAGTGGCTTGATTGCTTTTCCTCTCTGCTTCATTCAATTACCTGATATTAGATAACTTTGTAATTGTTTGGTGTAAGTTTTCCGTTTGTCTTTTCCCCAAAAAATTCTCAAAACGCATTCAGAACTAAATGTAGCTTATTTTTCTCATGTCAATAAAACCCCTGAGAGTTTTATTAAACAAAAAAAAAAATCATCTGTTATCATACTAAATTGGTTTCTGTGCTTACAACTTAATTTCCACTTTTGTTTGCTTTCTATTTAGTTAAACCATCAAGAGGCTCAGGGGAACAAGTCAAAATGCCTGGAAAGCTTCCTGTTTATGGTAAGAATGTTTAATGTGGAAAAAATAGGTGGAAGAAATAAAATGTTTTGAGATATTGTTACAAGTGATGTTTACACCTTATCAGGTCATTGGGCATTCATTTCTGTTCATAGTTATTTTCTATTTGCAGTAATATATTTTACAAATACTTAATATTTGCAAATAAAATCACAGTATCACAGTATCACAGTATTATCAGGATTGGAAGAGACCTCACAGATCATCAAGTCCAACCCTTTGCCACAGAGCTCAAGGCTACACCATGGCACCAAGTGCCACGTCCACTCTTGCCTTGAACAGCCCCAGGGACGGCGACTCCACCACCTCCTCGGGCAGCCCATTCCAGTGTCCAATGACTCTCTCAGTGAAGAACTTTCTCCTCACCTCCAGCCTAAATCTCCCCTGGCGTAGCTTGAGGCTGTGTCCTCTTGTTCTGGTGCTGTCCACCTGAGAGAAGAGAGCAACCTCCTCCTGGCCACAACCACCCCTCAGGTAGTTGTAGACAGCAATAAGGTCACCCCTGAGCCTCCTCTTCTCCAGGCTAAACAATCCCATGCTCTAATAAGAGTAAAAAGAGACGGGGGTTAAAAATATTTCTGAATAATGGACTTAGTTTGTATGTGGGACCATATACAAGCAGGGGTTCACCTGAATGTGAATTTCTTGGCTTGTTTTCTCTGGGCCAAAAGTTCAACTCAGTTTGTTTCATTTTGGAGGCTTTTTGTGATGTGACTTAAGATCATGAAGACTAATTGATAGATGGATGATGTAGGAGTAATAAACATTGATCTTGTCTTACAGAGCAAAGCAAGCCACAAAATTTTCAGGGACGGACCTTGGAAAAACAGCTTAATATGTATAAAAACTCAGAACCTGCTCTTGGTGAGTTTTTTTAATACTGTAATTGTTTCCTTTTCTGATGTGTACCTTTATAGAGTATTGGTTGGTTGGGGTTTTCTTAAATGTAAAATTAGGTAATGTGTAATAAAATCATTCTGTGTTTAGACTGAGTAGCCAATACATGGTATGGAAATGGTAGATCCTAGTGACATAGTCATTGTATTTGGCCTGGAATATTTTTGCTTTGGGTATACACTGAGAATGTTCTCTAGAAGCAGTCTAAACTGGTATAGCAGAAATTAACTTTGACTTCTTTGCAATATAATCTCCCACTGAGTAGAGTAGACAGAAAAAATAACTCCACAGCATATACCTTCCATTCTAAAAAGTTACAAAAGAGTTGTTACTATTATTTTTTAGATTATTAAAAAAGAAGTACCAGATTGTTAAGTTCTGTGGGGTAAACGTAAGGCATCTTAAATTCAGTTTTACACCTTCGATGTTGCAGAAGTATAGGCACCCAAGAGATAAAATAAGTGATGGGTCTAAAAATATTGATTTGTATGTGTGGCATGCAGTAGTAATCATTTCCTTTAATGTCTCTTGTAAGTAGCACTGATTATTTGTTTCAGTAAACATCACATTTTCCTAACTTTTTTTCCCCCATCAATACAGGGCTTAATTATATAATAGAATACAGATCAAAACAGAATTTCCCTTTTCTCTATGAATGTCAACTCTGCCAATGTAGAACAGGATTGAGTAGCATGTTCATGCATATTTGTGGTTCCAAGCATAGACTAGCATACCTGGTAAGTTTTGAAAATGCAGTTTGACTTGTTTTGTTGTGGTTTTTTCCCCCTCATGTAATGCTCTAAGTAGAGCATTTGCTACTCCTATTATGATTTTTATTTTTAATAAAAGATTGAGATGTTACATAAGCTTTCATGAAAATGTGTGTTTGTATTGCAACTGCTCAACTGTCACAATGGATTTAAAGTTCTTCTCATCAGTTAGGAGTATTCCTGTCCACTGCTGCAGTGAGTTTGTAGTTCATTCTGGTTTGATCTATAATGCTAATAATGAATTTTACTGCTAAAATTGACTAGAAATAGTTTTTTTATTAAATTTTGTTTTATCATGAGGAACTGGATCAATGAAGAAATTGTTCCATCTTTCATATATTTTTGATTTAAAAGGAACATAATTATAAATGAATATGGTTAGTATTGGACAGAGACTGAGACTTGGAATTGGGGAAATAAAAAAAAATTATCTCCAGTTTTGTGGCTTACCAAGCCATGTAAGTTCTGTGCTTCTTACATGGAATTTTTCAAAGCTCTTAAGGTTCCTGCTGGCCCATAAGTATTCAAATACATTATTTAGTTTTTCAGTTTGTTTAGAGAAGTGAGACTACTCAGTCTTTCCATGTTTACATGGATGAGTTTCTTTAGGATGGCTTTTCACAAAACTGAGAAATCAATATTCTGAAAAGTTTTTCGATGCTGTCTATAAAAATACCTGCTTCAAGTTGGTACTGTATCCCATGTATCTTCAGATCACAGTATGCTGAGTTTGTACAGTGTTTTGAAGTAGTTTTAGAGCTAAAGTTATCAGGTGTACTGTGATGCATGTGTGGTGTCCTTCATAAACATCATGCTGTTTCTGGTAATTAATTCAAATGCATATGCTGAGTTTTGGTGTTCTTGGCTCTCATATTTATTGTTCACTTTGAACTGTTTCCTGCAATTCTGAATCTTATGCCCTTTAAATATATCTTTGATATTTTCTTAAATACTGTAAAATATAATAATTCAACAAGCATAACTTTTAAGTTGTACACCTGGGACAGATTAACCCTAGGCAGTGGGAAAGGCAGGAGACAAAATGGCTGGAATTTGCTCTGCTGAATTTCCTCTGTTAAAAAGGTGCTGGGAGTCGTGGACAGCAACGTAAAGTAGTGTGCCTTGGCATCAGTGAAAGCTAACAGCAAGCTGATATACCCTATAAAGGCCAGTAGCTCAAAGGAAATGATTGTTCCCCCATTCTTGATGCTTGTTAGGCCATGTCTAGAATATCGTGTCCAATTTTGCACTGTTGCAGACAAGAAAGGCCATTGATGAGTCTGAGCAACTTCAGGGGGGAGCTGACAAGATGGTAAGGGGGCTGAAGCACTTCTGCTGTAAGGAAAGACTAAGGTAATTTGGCTTGTTCAGGCTGGAGAAGAGAATAAATGTCAGGAGGATCTAACAGTAGCCCAGGCGATTTTAAAAAGGTGGAATCAGGCCCTTTATGGAGGTCCTTGGCAGAAGCATAAATTCAATCAGGAGTTTCCTACTTGACACAAGGAAGAATATTATCACTGTAAGGGCAGTGGAGCATTGGAGAAAGTTACGTAGAGAGATGGGGGAATCTCTGTGTTCACCAGACCCAAGTGAACAAAGCCCTGTGCAACCTGTTCAGTGTGAGCCCTGTTTTGAGGGCTTGATTCTGTGATCTATACATAATTATTTTAGTAAGTTCTGCTATGTATATATAAATGTTGATTTATTTTCCATGATTATTAGCTGTGCTAGATCTAGAAGGAGTTACATAGGATAAAATGTGACTTAAGGCTTTATGTTTCCTTGTTTTTTAGAAACAACATTATCCTGAGGTAGCAGAGGTTGAGGGCATAGGCTCTGAACTGAGAAAAAAAGTTAAGCAAATCGCAGAAACAATTGAGAAGAAAGAAGGAAGAAAACAAATAAAGGTATGTTTCTTAAAGAATTCCAGAAATTTTATATTGATGAAAAAAACCCAAAGAAACTCATTTCTGTTATGATGACAGATCTGCTTTGGAGAATAGGAAAATGTAGTGGTTTTTGGCCTTTATTACATCTTACATTTTTTCGTCTTTTTAATTGTTCCAGGATCATTCTGGACACAGTTTCCCCTTGGTTACTCCTGTCATACATATTTCTCTTGCTTGAAATAATGCTTATGCTACCTGAGCCTACAGAAATATGACTCTAGTGTGCACAGATAACACAAAATCTCTGTATTAATATTTAATCAATTCCCAGGTGGAGGGAAATGTGTGCAAAATAACTTGTTACGTTGTTGCTAGGAAACTACCTTTTTGACTTTTCTGATTTAGTTTCTGGTTTCTTAGCACCTTGTGGCAATTCTCAGATAACCAAGGGAAAAATTCTGGTAGTCTAGAGGGAAGTGTGGGAATTTGCAGGTGTGATCTGAGGTTGCCAGCAGTGCCGTGGAATCACAGAAGCACCAGAAGCTTAGATTTTTGGCAACCTGCATCCTGAGAAGCATGTTCTATGAAGATACCTTACTGCTTTCTGTTGATGTTCACACATATAAATACAAGAGTATTTAGGAACATTTGCCACCTTTATCTGGGCAGATTATTGCCAAATTTTCTTCTTAAGGTGTACTGTAGCACTGTGATTCATGACAAATTTCCTGAGGTACTTAGTGTTCTTTATGGTATATATTATATTTGTACACTCCACCAATTTACTTGTCAACATCCAGCTTGTTCAGTAGTATTTCTTGGTAAGATCTCTTGGTGTGATACTTACTGTGCATATAAGATATATCTCCTTTCAGAGTGGAATTCACAGTGTTACTGTGTTCAAACACTGTCTCCTGCTCATCTGAAAAAAGACCTATGTTTCTTTCTATGCAGTGCTATCACAGTTGGGCATAAGGATGAGAGCCTGTGCTAATCTCGCTCTTTTTTGTTAAAGATGTTTGGGAATATTGGAAGATTCAGTCTTTCTTCTAGAGTAAATACTCTAAAGGAGAGAAATACTGGATCATCAAATTCATTCTGTCTTCATAGAATCATAGAATCAACCAGGTTGGAAGAGACCTCCAAGATCATCCAGTCCAACCTAGCACCCAGCCCTATCCAATCAACTAGACCATGGCACTAAGTGTCTCATCGAGTCTTTTCTTGAACACCTCCAGGGACGGTGCCTCCACCACCTCCCTGGTCAGCCCATTCCAATGCCAATCACTCTCTCTGTGAAGAACTTCCTCCTAACATCTAGCCTATGCTTTCCCCAGCACAACTTGAGACTGTGTCCTCTTGTTCTATTGGTGATTGCGTGGGAGAAGAGGCCACCACCCACTAGGCTACAATGTCCCTTCAGGTAGTTGTAGACAGCAATGAGGTCACCCCTGTCTTCCTCTGCTCAAAAAGAAAGCCTAACTGACAGTTGGCAGCAACCTTTTCTTTTGACCTACTGGCTTAGATCAAATTTCTCTTAGACTCAAGGCTGTATATTTCATTTGAGATTTTTGTTCATAGATGTAGAAAAAATTCCATCTATATTTCGTAAACTGTTTTTCTAGGAAGTTTCAATACATCCATAGCAAATCTGTCCTTGATTTAAAGAAATTTTACATAGAGCATTCTTAACCTAGTTTAATTTTACTACTGTATTTTCTAAAACTAGCCATTTGGGTTTTTTTCCTTTTCTTTTTCCTAGCTCTAACATAAAGTGAATTGTGGTAAATAAGTGCCCAGGTTACTGACTTATTGAATATCTGCTCAGGGATTTTCATATATCAGCCCATGGCTTGGATGGCAACACTCTGTGCTGGATTAGGAACTGGCTGGAGGGCCGGACCCAGAGAGTGGTGGTGAATGGTGCCACATCCAGCTGGATGCTGTCACTAGTGGTGTCCCTCAGGGATCAGTGCTGGGCCCCATCCTCTTTAACATCTTCATAGATGATCTGGATGAGGGCATCGAGTCAGTCATCAGCAAGTTTGCAGATGACACTAAGCTGGGGGCAGATGTGGCTGGGTTGGAGGGCAGAAGGGCTCTGCAGTGGGACCTTGACCGTCTGGACAGATGGGCAGAGTCCAATGGGATGGGGTTCAATAGCTCCAAGTGCAGGGTGCTGCACTTTGGCCACAACAACCCCATGCAGAGATACAGGCTGGGGTCGGAGTGGCTGGAGAGCAGCCAGACAGAGAGGGATCTGGGGGTGCTGATTGATACCCGCCTGAACATGAGCCAGCAGTGTGCCCAGGTGGCCAAGAGAGCCAGTGGCATCCTGGCCTGCATCAGGAATGGTGTGGTCAGCAGGGGCAGGGAGGTCATTCTGCCCCTGTACTCTGCACTGGTTAGACCACACCTTGAGTACTGTGTTCAGTTCTGGGCCCCCCAGTTTAGGAGGGACACTGAGATGCTTGAGCGTGTCCAGAGAAGGGCGACGAGGCTGGTGAGAGGCCTTGAGCACAAACCCTATGAGGAGAGGCTGAGGGAGCTGGGATTGTTTAGCCTGGAGAAGAGGAGGCTCAGGGGACATCTTATTGCTGTCTACAACTCCCTGAGGGGAGGTTGTGGCCAGGAGGAGGTTGCTCTCTTCTCTCAGGTGGCCAGTGCCAGAACAAGAGGACACAGCCTCAGGCTGCGCCAGGGGAGATTTAGGCTTGAGGTGAGGAGGAAGTTCTTCACTGAGAGAGTCATTGGACACTGGAATGGGCTGTCCGGGGAGGTGGTGGAGTCACCGACCCTGGAGCTGTTCAAGGCAAGAGTGGACGTGGCACTTGGTGCCATGCTCTAGCCTTGAGCTCTGTGGTAAAGGGTTGGACTTTACCAAGAATCTGTGAGGTCTCTTCCAACCCTGATGGTACTGTGATACTATGATATATGTGTTTGACACTGCTGGTCATATATTCTTAGAAAGATAAGTATTTATCTCCGATGAAATGTTTATGGAATAGTTTCATCCATAAAATAGCTAACATAAATGGCTTTTATTTTTAGGTTGTCAGAGGAGCTCCAATAATGAGGAGAAAATGGCAGCAATGTAAGTGTGCTTAGTGACATGTAAATTGTACATTTCTTTTTGAGTAAACTCCCTTGGATCTAAGTCATATTGGTTAAGGGCAAATTGAAGGATTTGGTCAGTAATTGTAGTATGTGCTGATGGTCTAAGCTGCATTTTGTAAGATTTATACTGAAAATTTGATGAATTAATAAGTTCTTCCATGAGCGTAGAGAGACTTGTTTTATATGGCTTTTTTCTCTCTTCTGTATATCCTCTTTGCTTCCCAGAATCCTATTACCTGTGATTTCTTTTTATCTGGTAACTACTGTAGTCTGCAGTGCCAACTACTCACAAGCAATCTAGTGAACTGGGCAAAAGAAACAGTTTGGAGCTCCATGTGTTTATTTAATGTGCATTCCAGAAACCCAGACTGTTCTTAGAGAGCAGCTGTAACTCTTATCTGTGGAAAAGAACCTTCTGTTTTACTAGCCATTGATACTCACAAAACTGTAGCAGAGTGCTACCTGAGAGATTTCTCCACTCAGTTTGGTATTTTGAAACTCACTGCTGTACAATATCACATCAAGACAGACAGTACAATTGCATAGTACTTTAGGAAATGGCTAAAAACTGCTATGAGATGCTCCTTCTCAGGCCTGCAAGAAAAATAAAGATTTTAATTAAAATTAATGTACTTAATATACATTAGTATGTAAATGTGCTACATTTCACATATATATACACAGAAGAGGCCATGATGGTGATCAGAGGGTTGGAGCATCTCTCTTATGAGCATAGGACAGACTCCGAGAGTTGGGGTTCTTCAGCCTGGAGAGAAGAGAAGGCTTTGAGGAGACTTAGTAGTAGCCTTCCAGTATCTGAAGGGGACCTACAGGAATGCTGGGGAGAGACTATTTACAAGGTCTTGTAATGACAGGATGAGGAGTAATGGATTTAAACTAGCAGAGGGGAGATTTAAACTAGATGTTAGGAAGAAGTTTGTTACAGTGAGGGTGGTGAAACACTGGCACAGGTTGCCCAGGGAGGTTGTGCTCCCTCCCTGGAGGTGTTCAAGGCCAGGTAGGATGAGGCCTTGAGTGACCTGTTCTAGTAAGAGGTGTCCCTGCCTGTGGCAGGGAGTTGGAACTAGATGATCCTCGAGATTCCTTCCGACCTAAACTGTTCTATGATTTCTTTAGATCCCAACGCAGATGACAGCCCTTCAAAAGCTAAAGTTCAGCATTTGGATGTATCACTTAGCAATGAAGAAGAAACAGATTGTCCATATAATGATGAGACAATGCTGGACTCTGTTCAAGGTAAGAGAAAAATGTTTTTGGTTTTCTTTTCTTAAAACTTTTGCCAATGCATTGATTCTCTTACACTGTGTTTATGGCTTCTGTAGTTCTATTCTGCTCTATGAAGTGAATTTGTGCAGAGTGTGAATGGGTTTGGGGTCTGTGGCAGAGGAAAGAATGATCCCAGATTTGCTTTATGTTGCTAGATGCTTTAGAACAGAAAAGAGATAAGATTCGTAATTACTGTGTCAAATGTACTCTGCATATTTTTGGGGGAAGTGGCACAGACTGGTTTTGGGCATATAAATTGTTCTTCAGTGTCAGGGAAAAGAAATGGCAACAGCTGCATGCCTAGAGTGCAAGAATGAAAAGGAAATAGATTGGATAGATTTTGTTGGGTTTTTTTTCAATGATGCTTATTTTCTTGAATAAACTCACAGAAAAATATAAAAATCAGTGAGCACTGGAAGTTGCTGCTTGATTGTAGGCTTAACATCAAAGGTGAGGCTGGAGTTCTGTCTAAATGTGTTATAATTATTCTCATTCAGAATATTTCTGATCAGAAATAAGAATTTATGCTTCATGACTGAGCCAAATCTTTGGGTTTTTTAGGTTCATTTTTTATTTTATTTCTTCACATAATACCTTACTTAGACCTTCAGGTTTTACTAATGATATCTTTAAAAGAATATTTTAAGTAAATAATGCTTTTCAATTAAAATACTGTAAAACTATTACTAAATATACTGGTTTCATTGGTTTAGATGAAAAGGATGTTCAAAAAGAGCAGGAAAAAAGTCAGAAAGACAAGGCAAAACCTGATGAGAAGGTCGAACCAAATAAGGCTTTTGAAAGCAGCCAAGACATTGAGACTGAAGATGGCAGCAAAGACAACAACTCAGAAAAGTAAGACAGGAAAAAATCCACTACCCTCTGAACCCTTTAAATTTACTAAAGGAGAGTTTTGTATGTCTGCATTTGATTTCTATAGAGTATGTGTGCTACAAGAAAGAAAAGCATGCTAGCATAACAGAATGCTTAAACTTCCAAAGTAATGTTCAACTTTCATCAACAGAAAACCTACTATATGTAAAGTGACCTCAGATTGTGCTCTAAGTGCAACTATTTTTTTACATTTAACTATGTTATCCTTAAGGCATAATCCTCATGTATTACAAAGTCAAACATAATGTTCTCTCATGGTTTAAAAAACCCTCTCTGTTGTGGGTTCATGCCAGGCAATCAAGGTGGTATATTAACTGATTTTAGAGAGGAAACAGTGAATAGTCACAACAATTAAGGTTCAAGGTTCATCTTTAGAAGACCGTTCATAGAGGAACAGTAAGAAGTCTTGTATGTGGCTCTAAAATGGTGAAACTGTGCTTTCTGTTTGTAAACATCTTTATTAATAACAGCATTGTGAGTTTAGCCTTTGTGAGTTTAGCCTTTGTGTGAAGGGGTGTTGCAGAGGGGGGAAAATTAATTACTGTGAGAGGATATTCTATGAAAATATATAATTTATTAATGTCAATGTTCTGAACTCTTGCCACCCCCAACCACTGAATCTTAATATCAATATTTTGTTCTTACATGGTTGTGGAAGACATTCTAGGAATAACATCAAACAGTAACTTGTTACTAACTAGCAAACACTGAAACAATAATCAGAGAGAGGAATTTCCCTGTGGCCAAATGCTGCCTGGGGTCAATACGCTGTTTGCCCAGCAGATGGGCCCAAGCTCTTCCTGCTCTATGGCAGAAGGCAATAGAGAATTACAGAGGCATTAAAGCATTTACTTACAGATTCTTATTAATTATCAATCACCCTCTGGGGCTATGTCACAGCCTACACAAATGTCCAATCTTCAGGGAAGTCTGCCCATGGACGTTGAGGCTATGGGATCCTCCTGGCTTCAGGGGAAAGGACAGTATCTGACCTTGTTCTCCTGGCTTCTTCTGGCAGGACCTTCAGGTGCAGAGGCAGGATGCTGTGTGGTCTCAGCACAGTGTCATGCTGGTCATACAGGCCAATCGCAAGCAGACAATCTGGGGTCTAGTCCCGGTAACTCACTGCAGTGGTGTGCAGGTGTGCACGGCTGGCTGGGAGCCCATGGGAGACTCTGTCTCTGTAGAGAAAAGTAGATAGCACAGGCAAATAGCAGCCAAGCAAGCAAGCAGGCGAGTGAGCACTGCGGGTGAGCAAGCAGGCAGGCATAAGCATAAGCACTTTGTTTACCTGTGTACCTCCTATTTATCAAATGTGGGCCGAGATTAATGGCCCCTTGGCCACCAAAATGACCAATCAGCTTGGCAGTTAGCCAAACCATACCATAATAGGCAAAGGCCACGGGCCTGGACCTCCCAAATATGGAGGTAGCATGGGCCTTGTACCCAGCAAACATGAGCTGGGCGTGTGGGGTTTATGAAACCACTTACACAACTCCATTACACAATCTGGGTCCTGGGCAGGCCAGACTTTATGGCACCAGGTCTGTTGTGTTGCTTTGTGCTCGTTTATGTGTTTACCTCTGGTGTGGGCAGAAAAAACATGTCCAGGCAAGACAAGGCATGTATAAGCCTATTTTGGGCCTATGGGCCCTCCACGACAGGGCGGTATCTCCAACACCAGTTGTCTTTGTGCATCAAGAACCACAGGAAAGCACTTGATAAGGGATGTACATGCATCAACCCAAACATAGTGTAACCAGGAGGTGATACTTCCCCTCTACTCCTGTGAGACCCCACCTGGCATACTGCATCCAGTTCTGGAGTCCCTATTACAGGAAAGATATGGACGTGCTGGAGCTTGTCCAGAGAAGAGCCACAAGGATGATCAAAGAGCTGGAGCACCTCTCCTATGAGAACAGACTGGGGCTGTTTGGTCTAGAGAGCAGAAGGCTCCAAAGAGACCTTTTTGTGGCCCTCCAGTATCTTAAGGGGGCCTACAAGAAAGCCGATGAAGGACTTTGTAGGGTGTCAAGTAGTGATAGACTAGGAGGAATGGAGCAAAACTCAAAGTGGGTAGGTTCAGATTGGATGTTAGGAAGAAGTTCTTTCATCATGAGGGTGGTGAGACACTGGGGCAGGTTGCCCAGGGAAATGGTAGAAGCCTGTGTATTTTTAAGATGTCTCTGCCCATGGCAAGGAGGGTTGGAGCTAGATGATCCTTGAGGTCCCTTCCAGCTCAGACAATTCTGATTCTCTTCCAACAATTAGGGTTTTTGTTTTCCTCTAATGACATTGTGTTGAAATGTTTCTCAGCTTTAAACAAGTAATAGCTCTCCCAGATATGGGAAACACTTTTTGCATGTTTACTGTTACTCAGTAAAAAGAGAAATTTCCTGAAATATTTTTTGGTATGACTTTTGCCTCTCTATGAGGCAGACATTAATGAAAAGGATTAAGCCAGATCCTGAAGCTAGATAAAAGTCCAAGTTTATGAGTCTTGTGTTCATTTGTCTGGCTTTTAAATAAATGTAGCAATTGTCAATCTAGAGAGAGAACTAGTTTGTGAAAATATCAAAAATAGGGAACTAATAAAATCTCAGATGTCCACATCTGGATCTACATCTATTAATAACTGACACTGGCCCTCATTGTGCAGTCCTGTACATAATGGCATCCTCTGGGAGATCGCTTAGTGTTGTTCTTTTAATCCAATTATTCAGACAGATCCTGGGTAGCTGCAAGCAGTAAGGTGTTTCAAGAAAGTCATTTGTAAGATACTAACTTAGGACTTCAGCTTGTTTATTTTTGTGAGACTTCTGAGAGATGTGAGCTCTGTATAGTTTCTTAAAAGGAGTAAGGTTAGATTTTCATTGATGGCAAGCAGTCAAATGTTGTTTCCACCTTCAGAGATTCTGCAGTCTAAATCTATTCTATTACTCCTAATTTCTTTGCCTAGAAGTTCACTACAATTATCTGAATAGATTTCTCTAGACTTTTAGTTCCTAAAAAAGAGAGATTAGGCTTGGCAGTCATATGGTTTTGATTAATTTAAACAAACCAGCTGATTCCTGGATTTGATAGGGGGTGGAACACATCTATAGCAGTTGTAATTTCACAATACTGCAAGTATGGGTTAGTAACTTCCAGCCATATGAATCTTTGTATGTCCAGTATCTCTGTGGATACATTGTAAAATACTTCATTTCATAGTTGAATTTTTGTAAAGGGAAGTTTGTGAGGTGCTGATAAAAATCATACAATAATTAGGAGCCTTGTCTTTATACAGTGCATACAAATGGCTTACAGCTTTTACTACCAATGGCCAACTTCTTAATTCTGAATTTAAGAACTTCTGTACTAGGTATTCACACGCACATACACAAAAATCCCTCATAAATAATGATTTCAGTAATATTTGGGGCCACTAGGATTTCTGCAGGGAAATAGTATGTGCAGGTACCAGAGCACTGGACCAGACTGCCCAGAGAGGTTGTAGAGTCTCCTGTGGAGAAAAACCTTGCTAAACACATTTCTGTGCGACCTGATCTAGGCAAACCTCCTCTAGGAGAGGATTGGACTAGATGATCTCCAGGGCTCCCTTCCCACCCCTACCATTCTGTGATTCTATGACATTTCAGAGTATGCCAGAACTACCGTAGTAGCAGTGTGTCAGGAATTTAAAGTGATTGTCAGTTATTTACTGGCTAGACATTGATAGAAGAGCCAGCTGCATACAGCTTTGTTTGTTTATTTAATTATTTATTCTGTCTTAAGGTGTGAGACCAGTGAACAATTGCCAGAAGAAAACAATGAAGCAGAGGTGAATGTTTTTCTGTTAATGGGTTCCTCCATATAATACTATTGACAAGAAAAATTAATAATACTATTGAAAAGAAATCAGCTATGGGTTACTAAGGAAAACTAATAAGAACACATTTTTTTCCTACTTTGTCATGAATTGCATGTACATGTTTCATACAAGCATATGTAATTTGATTGGAGCAAGAATCTAGATTAACCATAACAATAAGTACTGTTTCATTTTAGAGTTACTGATTATAATAACCTTATGGACTTCTTGGCTTTTGTTTTATGTTTAACAGCAAGAATTTACAGCAAATTTCAAAGAATTCACCAGTCAAGAAGAACTGTTGGATTATCTGGTGAGTGTTAAGTCTTACCTTGCAGTGTTGTTTTTGGAAAAACACTTAAAGAAAAATCACAGAACTACTAAGTTTAAAATGCAACAAGTAGCATGGAAGTTAAATGTTGACAGTCTGCTACTCTAACCAATTTTGTCAGAAGGCAGCATCCAGAGTAAAACTAGTATCTCTGAATTTGTAATATATGTATTAATTCCAAAGTTTCTAGATGAGTTTTTTTGCTAGAGTACTGGTTTACTGTTAAAGGAATAAATTCCATTGAAAATTAATGCATTTTCTTCAACTATAAGCTTAACTCCACTCCTGAACTACATGCTTAAATAAAATAGCCTTTTACCTTTTTTTTCTCTTTTTTTGTAATGGATCTATCATTTTTAAATGAGGAATTTGGGATGGTGTAATTCAATAATGGAAGGAAGCAGGGTCACAGAACAACTGGAACAGGCTCCCCAAAGAAGCTGTGGAGTCTCCTTCTCTGGAGACTTTCAAAGCCCGTCTGGATGTGTTTCTCTGTGACCTGAGCTAGATTGTATGGTCTTGCTCTGGCAGGGGTGTTGGACTCAGTAATCTCTTTGGATCCATTCCAACCCCTGACATCCTGTGATCCTGTAAACAGAATGAGAAAAAATATCTGAGATGTGCAAGAAGAAAGGAATTTTTAAGAAATAAAATACAAGTTGTATATTTAAAGTAAACAAAAACCTAAAACCAGACAAAAAAATCCAAACCCAACCAAACAACCCCAAACCTCATGAACTAAAAAGCCTACCTATTCTCTTTGTAAAGTAAGTGTCAGAACACCCGAGTTCTGTTCAGTTGTGAAAAATGTGTATTGTATACACATTCACAGCAGAGATGCAGTCAGTGGAGTGGAAAAGTAGCAGTTGCCTGTTGTTAATGTATTAACATTTGTGGTCTTGCATACAGCAGTGGTGATGTTACTAAAAGCATCACTGACAAATGAAAATCTTTAGTGATGGCTGCTGTGACTCAGCTACTGCATGGTGATTTGAGGTCTAATGACTCTCATAAAACCTTTATTCCCTTTTTTAATAGGGAATTGTTAGGTGTAAAGATTGCACCTTGCTAGTGAAACCTGAGTTCTTTCGAGGGGCATCCTTCTTGCTTAGCATGATTGTCCTCCAAGAGCAAAAGAGGACTGTTGGGAATGTGATCAGAATAATATTCTGTTTTGTGAAGTTTGTAAATTGTGCAGATCCTATACTCCTGTTTTTTAAAGCTGCAGTGTGTGTTTCTGTTGTTGGATTCAAAAGTGTCTTATGTACTAGAAAGTATCATTTTTTTATTTGCTGTTCATATAATAGGATAATTCCATTTTTTCAATAGTTATCCATACCATACACAGTATAGTAATATAATTGTAGTGTTAATGTCAATGTCCAAGTTTAATCATCTTCTGCCACCTAGTTTTTAGTGAGATCTTTAAATACAACTTGTGCAAACATGAGAGGTAAGTACTGTCAGTGTTAAAAACATAATGTAATCCTGATTATGCTGTCACATAGGATCTTAATCCCAGTTTTTATTGCTTATTTTTTTCCATCTGGGAAGACTTTTTAAGTGTTTTAAATGTGTTTATTTCTAATCCAGAAGATTCTTGATTTGGTAGGACAGACCTGTGGTTGTATTATGTGGTGCCCACTGGTGTTTTCAGCAGAACTTTATTAGTATAGACATGAATGATGTCTATGACACAAGCATCATTGATATAGACAAGAGGATGATGTAGTGTGCCCTATGAAGACTGTTTGCACCAGGACTTGCATCCCTCCTGGAGCTTCGAAGTTTCAAAGACTGCTTTTTCCTTAGGTTTTTGGGGAAGAAGAATGTTAGTATTAGGCAAGGCAGCAGATGTTTTAAAATTTAATAGTGTTCTGTTTTTTTGCTATTTTCAAGAGAAATGGATTATGACTATATTGCATCAGAAAAGTTGTTCGCAATCATTTGTGTGCAAGTATCTTGGGAAGAGATCAGAATATCTAAGGAAAAGCATTTTCCTGTATGTTTTTTCCAGGCATATTCTTGGATTACTACATTCTGAAGAGTTGTATTGGGTAGCTGCAGCTTATTTCTGTTGGGATCATCCTCCATTCCACCTCCCTATTCCAAATTTATGTCAATAAAAGTAAAAGCTGTATTTGCTTTGTAATTTCAGCCATGTCTGAGGGAGAGGTAGAGACATAAAAAAAATAGGGTGTCTGCAGGTTTTGTTTATACATGATGATACTTCAGTCTTTCAGAGGGGAAAAAATATGTTGTGTGCTGTTTTGTTATACTTTTAGCAAAGTTTTGAGATACTGAATGAAGATGATGCTTCATTTATCCTAAAAGTTACACAGACTCTTACAGATGCACTGGTAGAATACCGTCACCAGCTTGCATCAAACAAGGTAATGTAGCTTTTATTTTAGTTTTATTCTACAAATCTACAGATTTCTTTAATCTATACATAAAAAAATGCATCACCACAGTAAAGTGCTCTGAAGACTATGTTGTTAGTTTTGCCTACTAAATATGTGAATTTCTGTAGTGATAATATACCTCAATTTCTGTTGAAGAGTCTTGATACTTTCTGCTCGAAGGTGTTTGCTTGCTTTTTTTAATACAAGCTAGGAATTACCTTGTCTTATTTCCCATTCCTTTCCTTACATTTATGTGTTTGTGTCATTTTTGTCCTTTTCCAATTCTTATTTAAACTTCCCTTATCTCCACTGACCTTCTTGACACAGTTATTCAGGATCCCATTTCCATTCCAGCCTTCACTTCATTCACCATGTAATTAATCATTCAAGTCAGTTTTGTTTATTATACAACTTTGGTCCTACTCTGGACATTTTTCTTTGAGGTCTCCTTCTTCCTTGACTATCAGAAGCTCAGTTTTTCCCCTCTATGCTATTACTTTTGACCAGCTTGTCTTTGCAAAGGTGTCGTGTGGAGGTGTTTTGAATGCTTCTTTTGAGACCACTGTGGTTGCCACTTACATTCCTTATACCTCCAGTTTACCATTATATTACCACTATTCCATTATACCATAATCTCCATAGTTTTCATGCTTTTCACTTTTTGTTCATACCCCTACTATCAACAGGGATGGTGGGAACTTTCCCCTTGTTGGTGATCCATTTGACATCTTTGCCACAGAAACATTATTCCTTATCCCTCCCAGTGTTTCTTGCAAAATTACTCATATCAAACAGGTGTCATTCACCTCAACAGCTACTCCTCCTCTACCTACTTAACTACTTTCTTACTGAAGGAGTGAGCTTAAGTGGAAAATGCCAAATGAGAGAAAGTACTAGCCAACAAGGTGAAGAGAATCACAGAGGTGACACTTCATGAAAACAATACTTTTTTTTTTTCTTTTGTCTTCAAAAATCTTTCTAAATTTAGAAGTTTGTTATAAAATTTCTCTTTTCTCCTCATGCTCCATCTTCCCTGTGTTGTCTGCTTTCTGCTCCAAAGGCAGTACTTCTCTATGATACTGACTACTATACACATGGAATTTAATTACTTACTACTTGTTTACTTCCACATTAAACCTTTCACTTTATTCATGCTGTTTTTTTGTGTATAGAGTTTTGTAGTTTTATTCATATGGAAGGAGGGCAAATTCTGGCATATTGCAAAGTAATCAGGTTCTAACTGAAGTAATGTCTAACTTACTAGTTGTAGGAAAAAAGTGTTTTTCCACATTACAATTGTTTTACTATTCTATAATGTGATCTTGAATTAGGCTCTCTAACTATCACTTCTTGGTCTAAAACACAGTTCTTTTTCAGATGTAGAGAGATACCATGAGCAGCATGCATAGGAGTTTCTTACTAGCTACACAGTTTTCAAGGATATACTTGATTTTTCAGATTTGGTTGCAGAAATACTGCACTTCTGTTTGATTTGTGAGCATGAAAAGTGTGTGAGTTCATCTTTTCAAGAAGTAGTCTTGATTAAATTCTGAAGATAACTTTTCTCAAACCTCACAGGACCTCTTAGATACTGAATGTAATGGAGAAGCAGCGCTGGAATGTTCCATAGAGCAGTCTGACCTGACTTCAGCAGATATTAGTGACTCTGATACTGGTAATGCTAGTTTTGTAATCTGGGATGTGCTTTACGCTTAAACTTTGTGATAGTTTGAAAGTTTCCCACCCCTACCCCCCCTATGAATTCATTCCTTAACTTCCAGCCAGCAAATTTAGTCTGATAAATTTTAATAAGCTCTTTTTTTTTTAGTGCTTTTCTAAAAATGGAGTTTAAGAGCAGAACAAAGCCAGGACCAAGTAGCATAAATTAATAGTTTGGGATCTTTCTTCCACCCTCTACAAATGTTAGAAAGGGAACACTGTACTTAATTGTATGATTTGGGGAGGAATTGACTTTGCTCTGTAAAGGGGCCTCTCAGAGTTTCACTCTGGCTTCCACCCATCTCCATTTCTTTCCTTTGTTGGTGGAGAAGAGGCTTAGTGCAGGTTTTGTCCAATCAGAATGTTAGTGGAAACAAACTTAGGTTGTTTAGGGTGGTTAGCTCTGTTTAATACTTGGCCTCAGTACTTCTGATTAGTTTTTGGTTTGTGGTTTGTTTTTTTTTCAAAGAATCTTGGATTTCTTTGAGGACATTTCATTCTATGACTTAAACAAAATGTTACTTTTCTCAAGCACAGGAATTACAATCATATGCTTGGAGAGGGAAAATACCCAGAATATGAGTGAAGCCATTTTTATAATGTCTTTTTCAGTTTTTTGTTGTGTTAGGGTTCTTTTCTGTGTGGTGTCAATTCTCTGCTTTTGAAAACCTCAATTAATATAATGCCAATAACAAAAACTACAATGGTTTATACTTTATGAGACTTGGATCATTGATTCCTTTTTGTAACTATAATGGAAATATCTTCTCCACTACCTTGTTTCTCCAGGATTTTCTGAAATGGGAAGCATTCCTGATTCTGAGTTGTATGAAACTGTGGCAAAGTCAGATGTGAACCCTATCAGCAGTGCTGCTGTGCCAGGGGCTGGAAGCTTGTTTTGAAAAGCTCTGTTTAGAAAAGTAATGAAAACTCTAAATATGCTCTTACTGAAAACCAATATTTCCTTTATTATAGCTTATTCAAGCAGCCAATCAGCTAAGCAGCCTCTAGCAGTAAATGAAGACAATGAATCCCAAAACGTTTCATCTGGCTCTTTGGGAACAGCACATGAGAACATCACTACTGAATTTCTGAACACTGTAAGAAATATGAATGTCGAGGAAGTAACTGCTACTCTACACAAAATAGCAGCAGCAAATCCAGCTTTTAGAGGTAATTCACATATGCATGCATACACACACAAATACACATGTATAAAAATACAGGTTTGGTAGCTACATGAAATATTAAGGACTATATGGGTCAAAAGACTCTGAGGTTTTAAGGAGGGCTGAGGAGATTATTTTTTCCTTTTTAATTTTTGCAGGATCCAGTTTAGAAATAGTAATTCAAAATGGCAATGAAGGTTATAATTTAGAAAGAAATCTAGTAATTATTCTTCTCTCATTTATGCATAATAATATTTACATGGTGAGAGACAGTAAATTAAAATCAAGCATATTGTTAGTAGAAAAAAGCAGAACGTTTTGTCTGACACAGCTAGTTAAACCCTGGCTTTGGAAAGGCCAATAGAAAAGAAAATTCGAGTTGCTGATTCCTGAAAGACATGTACTTACTCAATAACATAAAATCATCCAATGTTAGAGGTTGGAAGAGACCTTGAGCCCAACCCCCCTGTCAAAGCAGGATCACCTAGGGCAGGCCACACAGGAATGCATTCAGGTGGGTTTTGAAAGTCCCTAGAGAAGAAGACTCTGCATTGTCTCTGTGTAACCTGTTCCCGTGCTGTCACCCTCACAGTAAAGTTTCACCTCACATTGAGGTGGAACCTCCTGTGTTCTAGCTTCTACCTGCTGTTCCTTATCCTATTACTGGGCACCATCAAAAAAAACCATCATCTTGACGCCCAGCCCTCAGACATTTATAGACATTCATATGATTCCTTCTCAGCCTTCGTAAGACTAAAGAGCTCCAGTTCTCTCAAGTCTTTCTTCCTAGGAGAGATGTTCAGGTCCTGCAGTCATCATTGTAGCTCTCCATTGGACTCTTTCCAGTAAATCCCTGTCTCTTTTGGACTGGGGAGGCTAAAACTGGACACAGTATTCCAAATCAGAGTCAGAGGGGGAGTAGACTAAGTCAGAGTAGAGAGGGAGTAGAACCTCCGTAGACCTGCTGGACACACTTTTCTTGATGCACCCCAGGATACCAATGGCTCTCTTGGCCACAAGGGCACATTGCTGTCCCTAGGATAGCTTACTGTCCAATAAGGCTCAAAGGTCTTTCTCTGTGGAGCTGCTTTCCGGCAGGACAACCCCTAATGTGTACTGGTGCCTTTTGTTATTCCTTCCCAGATGCAGAACTCTACATTTGTCCATATTGAACTTCATCAGTTCCCACTTTGCCCAACTCTCCAACCTGTCCAGATCTCACTGGATGGCAGCAGGACATTCTGGTGTATCAGCCACCTCTCCCAATTTTGTACCATCAGCTATCTTGCTGAGGGTATGCTCTATTCCCTCATTTAGGTGGTTGATGAAGATACTGAACAAAACTGGAGCTAATACTGATCCTTGGGGAACACTACTGGCCACAAGTCTCCAGTCAGAGGCACCTTAAACCTTCACATCAACAGAAAGCATGTAGGCCTCTGATACAAGCCACCACCTGCACTGAATCGTTTTCCTGACCAGGTCTGTCAGATGCAGGCACTATTTCCATGTCAGAACTTAGTTCTCAGATAAACATCGACCATTTTGACAGATCACCAGTGCACTCTTCTGCAGTGTGGAGCTACAGGCAGGATGCAGGGGCCACCTGCATGCACCTCCGTGTGCCCTGCTGGCTGCCTTCTCAGCCGCAAGCGTTCCAGCGCCGTGCCGAGCATGCAGCTGCCTCGGTCTGTGCAGCCTGAGTGAGCTCCTGGCTTGCCCGCTTTTAAATCCTCTGCGGTTGCTCTGCCAGTGTGCTCGGTCATGGCCAGCTTCAGCCTTCCTTGTGAAAGCTGTTACTCTTGGCAGGTCTTCCTTCCTTAGCTTCCCTTGCTGCCAACAGGATCTCCTTTTCACTGCGATCCCCTTCCCTCTTGTGGACTTGCCTGCTTTAAGCGTGGTCTCCTTGGCAAAACAGACTTGTGTCTGTTTTGTCCATGTGCCTTGCCTGTTCCCTGGAAGTATTTAAATAGCCCGTGCTGGGTCCTAGCAACACTCCCTCAGAGCCACATCAGTCCCACGTTCTTGCGGGAGCTATGCTCTGGAACCTGCAGGTTAGCTGGAAAGCCACTGCCTGCCTTGACCCAGACAGATCTCAACCGCAACTCTTACTACTGCTGTAGCGTCACACTAGGGCTGCTCCACCGTAGTGACTGATTGTTGCTGGACATGCTGTGTTTTAAATAGCCTGTGCTGGCTCCTAGCAGTGCCCTCTTGGAACCATGTCAGTCTGAGGTGCTTGTGAGATCTGGCAAGTCCTGTTGAAGCTGTGCGCTGTGGCCTGTCCCCTGTCTGCTGGTGTTTGTTTATAAGTTGCTTATTAAGTTTCAGATACTAAACCTTCCCACATCCTCAGTCATCTGCTTCCCTCTCTTTAGAAGCTTTTTGTGTACATTTCTAAGCTTCTTAGAGTTCTGAAATCACTAGGGTAAGAAAAGAACGCTGAGCATGAGTACAGTGTAGAGAAGTGTAAGATACTCTTTGCCCGAGTGCTCTCTGTGGAAGAAACTGGAGACACTGCAGTTTGTGCTCGAAGCTCTCCTTGGGCCTATGTGCATACAGCTCAGCAAAGTATCTGTTCTAGAGCAAACAGGTACGACCACACCATGAAAGGAAACTGTTACAACTCTTGCAGGAATATAACCTGGTCCTCGGGACCTCTAGGGCAAAATGGTTGTGTTACTGATGGAAATGGTTTCTCCCATAAAGCTTCCTTTGGATCCTGAAAATTTATGGGTGGCAAACATTTCCCCCCCCCTTTTTGTGAGTTTGGGTTTTGTGGGGTTTTTGGTCTTATTTGGAGGGGGTGGAGGGGCTTTTTTTTTGTTGGCAAATTTTTTTTAAGGTTTTGGTGTGTGTTAAACACAGCTGCTTGCTTACTGCCTCCTACTCCCCCACAGCTGGACAGGGAAGAGAATAGGAATAACAAAAGTGAGAAAAAGTATGAGTCATGATAAAAGACAGTTTAATAAGGGAAGAAACAAATTATGTGAAGACAGTTGCTCAGTGCTTCCCACAAGCAGAGTTAGGTCCAATCAGTCTCTGGGGGTTGGAAGCCAACCCCTACTCCCTCACTTCCCCATTTTTTATTGCTAAACATGGTGTATGGAATATCCCTTTGGCCAGTTTGGTTCAGTTGTCCCAGCTGTGTGCCCTGCCAGTCTTTTTTTCCCCTTCTCAGTGTAATCACCGTAGGGTTACAGAGTGAGAAGCACAGATAGCCTTGATCCTGTTATCAGCATTGTTTTGGCCACAAATCTAAAGCACAGCATCATCAAGCTTCTGTGAAGAAAGCTAACTCTATCCCAGCTAAAACCAGCACAGAATTCCAGGGCATCTTTGAAGCCAACAGCTTCTGCTGGACAGGTGAATAGGAGCTGTTTAGCAAAAAAAGTAGGAATTATTAAACACCTGGAGAAATATGATCTGCTTAGAGTGGTTAGTGAGGGGTAAGAGATTTTGTGGAAAGAAAGACAGCCTTGGAGACTTTCTGGAGTTACTTGAAAGGGACTGACTGAAAGGGTCAGATAAAGGTGATCCAGTTCACATAGTCTGTTTGGAATGCCAGGAAGCTGTTGATAGTAGTACTCTAATCAGAGGCTCTTAAGGGAACCAACTGGCTGTGGGAAAAGGAGGAAATTCTTGGATTGTTTATGTAATTGTCCATTTGCTATCTATTACCTTTTACAGTGAAGAGAGGTTCCAGTAGAGAACTTGTGGGCTTGTGTTTTAAGACCTGTGCTGTTTAGTACGTTCACAGGTGACCTGAGGAAGGGGATAAGTATCTGGATGAAATGATTTTGTCAAATTCAAAACAATTAAAAGTGTTGAGAAATTTCAAAAGCTTCACATCAGATCATTTGAAATACCAACTATCAGTCAGAAGAGTATGTAAAATATAAGGAATTAAGTAAGAATGGAAATAAAGATGGGAGTCATCATTTTGCTATTGCATACATGCATGCTTTGCCTGTATTGGCACAGAACATGTATTTCTGTTTCCATTATTTTAGGTAAAGGATTTTATCACTTCAAAAGGTTTAGAGAAGGCAACAATATATGGGAATAGCTTCCATATAAGAAGCAATACAAAGCTATGACTCTGTTGGACTTGAAAGAGATGACTGAGATACTGTAATAGAGATTTGTAAATCAGCACTGGATGCAGATACCAGACAGGATTCTGTTATTTCCTGTCTCTCTTGATTTATGAACTAGGAGTAATGTGAGAGTGCAAGTTTAAAATAGACAGAAAGAGACAGTTCTTCATGCAGTAGTAGGTGGATGATCTATGGAACTCCTAGCAAAAGGATACTAAGGATACAAAAGTATTACATGTACTTGTCTTCACTGTCTGGGCCAGACTGAGCAAGTGTCTGGAAGAGGACCACAGAAAAGTTTGCTGAAGGTGATATGGGATGGGGAAGAACAAAATGTTCCCACACTTTACCAAATATCAGGCACACTTGCCCTTCTCTTATTCTTTCCTTAGCATTTGGTTATAGGTGCTGAGAGTTTAGCATTACAATCTAAGTTGTCCCTGTCTTTCTTCTCCTTTTACCCCTCCTTGTGGACCTTGCTTGTGTTTGGAAGATGATATTTGACTTACTGTTGCAGTGATAAAATCAAACATTTCTAGTCATTCTTTCCTGGTATTAGCTGAACATCTTTTAAAGTTGAAGACAGTAGAAGGGGCAAGAAAGACACTTTAAATGAAGCAGTTCCATAGCAGTTCATAGTAATCTACCATTAGAGTTTCCAGGCACATGTGCATTGTTAACAGTTTCATGTAGTAAGAAAAAAAACAAACTCATGTCAGTATCTAAATGTTTCAGTATAACTTGTGCTTTTAAATGCACTTTATCATGAATTAACTTATTTTCTGGTTTTGTTTGTTTGTTTGCCTCTAAGGAATTGATATTCCAAAAGTTATAAGGATCCTGACTGAAAGTGGAACTCTGAGACCAAGCAACAGCAGCACAAAGTGACATGGTAGTTAATAGAGTTAATATAACAATGTTTACTTTCTGTAAATTTGTGGTTTACTTAATGTAAACTCAATCTAGCTTATTTTGACATGTTCAAATTTTGTATAGTGTTAATTTTAATTAAATTAATCACTTGGTTTTGAGATTCCTATTATTTATTCCTCCATATAGATGAAATTTCTGTATTGTGGAAAGGTTGTGAAGCTCATGTTCTTTCTTTCCATGTTGAAACATAACTGTAAAAACAGTTAACTGTTGTTTTTGTCAATATCATTAAATACTGCACATTGACAGTCTGATCTTTTCCTTGTGTTAGTCCTTTTATAAAGAGATAGCAGCAGGAGCTACTGCAGTCAGCAGTGCCAGTTCATTGCAAGTTTTACTCTGTGGCTGCTGGGTCTGACTCCAGAGCTTTTTAAATCAAAATTCTCTCCCTTATGGATTCTGAGTAGGCATCTACATTTTTTAAGTGAATATTAAAAATAATAACACAAGATGAGTGCTGTCAGCCTAGTCTTGAGTTGAGAAGTACATGGATGATAGCTGATTTAGGCAGCCTAGGTAACTACAAGCATCAACAGGGTCAGCAGAGGTTGGTGATACTTGCAAATTCAGAGATACACTCCAAGAGATTTAACCAGACTATGGTTAAGAGGCATTGATTTGGTAGCCAAATTATCTCTTGCCTTCCCTTTTCCCACCAGTATGAGAACAAAATGAAATGAAGCCTGACTTTTAACTGTCCTTTGAAACAAGCAGAAGTGTTTCTGAGTGAATGTAAAGGTCCATGTACAAATACCACTACTTTTCTAAGGTGATGAAAATTGTTTTGAATAGTTACAAATTGGTATGCTGGGGTGAGGGGAAAGTAATTAAAATCTGCTTCCTGCTTGCAATGTTGGGTAGCATTCAGTGGTTCTAATTAAATAAAGCTCTACAGCTTTTCAGTCGAATGCTGGCGCGATGCAGATGCGCTGAGGCCAGGCAGTAAATTAACTTTTGTATGTTAACTTAAATTTTTTTTGGAGAATCTGTATGGAATTGAGAATCTTCATCCTGATGGTTTCACATCTTCGTGTCAAGGAACGCAGGATGCTATAAAAAAATAAGGTAACAACAGCAACAAGGAAATTAGTTACTTTTTTCATTCCTCTCTTCATAGAACAAGAGTTCACTGACAATTAAAGAAATGAAAACACACAACACTGCTTTAAATAAATTGTGAAAAATTTCTAAGGATTGCCTCAAAATGTGTTCTTGTCAGAGGCAGAGATGGAGCCAGAGCTTTTACAGCTATTTGCTTTATAATAGAGACTGTATTAATGCCTGATTAATGATGATGAAAGTAATCAGTAAAAACCTATATTATTTGATAGGGAATTTTGGCTTCTGTTCCTTTAATGCAGAAAATAAAATTTGGAAACAATAAAAAGGTGTTTCTAAGTGCAGAACATTCTATTAATTAAAATAGTAAAAGAAGAATGTTCAGCTTTTGTAAGTGCACACTATCAGGGCAAGCTTCTTTTTCCTCTTGCTGGAGAATAATTTCTAATGGAAATAAAGGTAAAGTATGTTTGAATTACTTGGATCTGAGTATTCTTTCTTTTTTTTTTGTGTGCAGGAGGAGTATGCTGCAGATGGGAAGACCTCTAATCTCACACTGACAGTAAATGGTTGAGTGGTGTGCTGCTGTGCATTTCAGTATACTGAGAAAACTGAACTGCCTCAAAGCCATAAAGCATTTGCTTCTAGAAATGTTTCCCAAGATCAGAGTCTGTTCAGTTTTACAGTTATTTCCCTTTTTTTTCTCTTCTGGTGCAAACAGAGGCTACAGAACAATTCTGTTATTTTATTCTTGTAACTTTCTGTGGATTTGATGAGTGGGATATTCTTGTACTAAGGAAACCTGTAGGTCTGTTCCAAAACAGGAAAATGGCCATTCTCTTTAGTAATGCTGCTTAAACAATGTTGCTGATGCTGTTTAGCATTATGCATTCTGTTTCTCACAATATCAACAAGGCAAGCATCTGAGTAACTGGATGATTAGTTAAAATATAAACAATAGGAAGAAAAATTAGACCAAGAAAAAGAAATTATTTAGCTTTACCCTAATTTTACACATTTTACTTAAGAGGTCAGAAAGCTTTGGGGAAGTAATTTTGAACAAAATGTAGAGCTTTCTGTTCCCCTTGGAAAGCAGAAAGGGGAAAGGAGAAGAGTATTCACACGTGAATTTATAGGAAATTTAAAGTTCAGAGTGCTCAACAGAAGTGTTAGTGTCTGGTATGAATTTTGATCATCTTTGGTCTAGACAGGGATGGATGTTATCCATGTGAAACTGAGTAAATGTCTAGGCTGCAGTGACAGTGTTTAAGTTTGGGTTAAATATACTGCGCTGGTCTTCTGAGAGATAAGGGGCTTTATTGTATAAAGCTGTTCCCTTTCAATAAACAGTGCATGCCTTGCTAACAGCCATGTCCTTGAGTAGCCAGCAGACTGATGATGCCTTGCCTGTGCTGCAGGTTCCCATCGAAGTATAACAAAAGTCTGCAAAAAAACCACCAAGGACATCAAGACCTAAAGAAACAGGAACTGATCAACAGAAGAAACTTCTATCAGCAAACCTTTGCATCTTGCATTCCTAAAGAGAGAACTTTACTCATTAAGATATTGTTATAATACTAATCCCCACCCTGCCCTTGAGCTTACCTACAATACCACCTGCCTCAGAGCCTGTGTTATCAATTTTGTACGTACTGTTGCTTTAATTGAAGAAGAAGCTGTAAACCAATTGTGTAATTTGGTGATTAATTGTATATTATACATAGGGAATTTCTGGGAGGTGTGCTAGCTTTGCAGACCACCTAGCATCCAAACACGCACACCTTTGTTAGTAAATCTGGCCTCTGTATATTGGTTGTTGCACATTGGGTGAAAGAATCTGGGACAACATGGGCACACTGTCCTCCTGTGTTTCTTCCCATGTCTTAGAATCAAATTACACAGTGTGCCTGGTGGTTTGATACTGTGTATGAAACCTGAAATGCTGTCATGGGGTTAGCCGGTTGAATCTACCAATGAGTTTTCATTACCATGCTGATGTCATGCCAGCTTTGAAATGAAAGTGCTGGCTGCAGCAAAGCGTCACAGGGCTTGTAGTTTGGATTGTAGCATGAGAGGCTTCCTATTTTCGGTTGGGGCTTCTGTTTTTGGAGGGTTGGTCTTTCCTGCTGGGCTGGCTGTGGACCGGAGGAGTGGAGGGATTGTTCTATCGCTGTTTCTGCTGCTTCTGCTTTTCCTTTCCTGCAATATAGGCTAAGGTATTTGCACATCATTATTTCCGTTGAACTCCCTATCTCAACCCAGGGCTTTTTGTGTTACTTGTCCTCCTGTTTGCGTTTGGGGGGCTTACTTGTGAGAGCAAGTTGTGTTAAACCAGGACACTGACTCTGTGTTACCATCACCTAAGTTATTCTCGCTTCTACGTGGTTTCCAAATCTATTAACAGATCTTGGTGTTTGCTGGTTCAAATGCATTCCTGTTACCTGCTGTAACCCACTACCAGAACAGCACTCAGGAGTATTCCACTTCAGGTAAAAGGAAACTTTGAGGCAGTAGCCTTAAGTAGCCCCAGGAGAGGTTTTTGTTAAACATGAAGAAGAATTTCCCCACCGAAATGGCTGTCAAGTATTGGAACGGGCTGCTGGGTAAGTGGCGGAGGCGTGGGAGTAGTTGAAAGCTGTATCGATGTGATGCCTGACGAGGTGGTTTCGCGGCGGGGCTGTCCGCGTTGGGTTAATGGTTGGACTTGGTCTTGAAGGTCTTTTCCAGCTCGGACTCGGGAGCCGACCCCAGCGGCTTGCCGCCCGCTCCCAGCCGCGCTCGCTGCTGCCGCCGCCGCTGCTGAAGGTGGCGCCAGCGCGCAGGCGCCGGTGGCGCGGGCCGGAAGCGCGCTCCTTCCCGCGGGGGCGCTCGCTGGTGGCAGCCGCTCACGTGGGCGGCCGCTTCCGGGCAGGCGCTCGGGGGCGGAAGGGGGCTCGCGCTGCCGCGTGGTTGGTGAGTGGCCGGCGCGGCGCGCGGGGCTCGGCGGCGCCGTCGCCGCACGGCAGGAGGAGGTGCCCGGCCCGGGCCTGCCTGCGCCCTGCCCGCGGGCGCGTCCGGGGGCCACGGGCTTCGCCCTGCCCTGCGCTAACGGCCGCCTTTTGTGTGACCCACCCCCTTCCCGCACGCTCCTGCGCAGGGCGGCGGGAAAGCGTGAGCCAGCCGCGGGCGTGCCGGTCCTGGGAAACCAGCGGCCTCAGCTCGCCCGGCCGCGAGCTTCGGCCGCTGTCGCCCCTGCCCCGCCACCCTGGGGTGGTGGGGTCTGTGCTGCCTCTCGCCCGGCGGCTTCCCTCAGCCGCCGCTCCCGCCTCGCTTGCCGCTGGTGGAGCCTCTGCTCCTCCGTGGCGCGGCTGCGGGGGCTCCCGGGAGCCGAACTCGCGGCCTCCCGCCGGGAGCCCTGGCACCGGGCGGGCACTAACGCGCTTTATTTAAACGGCTTGTAGAGCGACTCAAGTGGAGTGGAGGGAAGCGGCTGTTCGGGAACGAGCAGAAAGATGTCCCGGGACGGCGAGGAAGGTGGTTTAACGGCCTAGACCTGCGGGAGGAGCCGCTGCCTCCGCTTCAGCGACGCTGTGGCTTCGGGGTACGGCGTCGGCGTCGTGGCGCGGGGTCTGTGTGTTAGGTTTGTGGTGACTGGGTACGCTGGCCAGAGCGGGAGCCTCCGAAAGTTAACTACGAGTAAGTACTGCCCTTTGCCGGGAGAGAACTCGCCGTGTTGGGAATCCTTAGCAGACGAGAGGAGTTAGGGCATGCCTTCTGGTTTCTCAGGATTTTCCTGATCGCTTGAGCTTGTAAATATGCAGGCAGTGAGATTCCCTGAGGATAGTGCCTTAAAGATCCAAGGAAGTAAATTACAGGTGAAGCAGTCGCTGCGTTTGGTCCCCTTAAGCCAGAGGCAAGGATGGCCGAGTGACACCTGAAGTAGCTTCTGAAAAGTGCTGCTCATACAGCTTTATGTACATTAAGGAAGCTGGTATTGATTTGAGGTTATTTTAATGTTTTGGATTGTTAAACTACCTTAGTGTATAAACTGTTAGATGCACTTAGCTGGCTCCTGTTGGAGGAGGGCCAAGTGAAAATAACAGCTGAAGTCCAAAGGCAGTTGTTTCAGCAAGAAGTGTCATTAAAATATTTGCCTACCTTCAAAAGCTGTGTGCAGTTTTACTTAATGCTTTATTATGTAGACGTTGTGTTGTTCTCACGCCTTTGTCTTTGGGACCATTTTATCTCTATTTGTCGTGGTACCTATGAATCAGAAGTGTTTAGATGTGTTTAGATTTCCAGTGAATTATTTTTGAAATACGTAGTGCAAAGTAAATTCTGTTTCTTTGTTCCATCAGGAGAAACTGTATTATTAAGCCTTCTCCTTTTAAAAGAGCTTAATTGACTATTCAGATGTGCACACCTGTGTTGTAAACTTCTAGTGCTGATTGGAAGCCAAGCGTTTCACCATGTAGAGTGAGGTTTCCTAAATATCTCCATTAAAGCAAGCTTTATAAGTGGAAGTAACATTAGTGTTAAAAGCTTCTAGATATTTCTGTATGTCTTGCAGTCAAGTACAGCCTCATCATTCTTTCTTCAAAGGTACATGTGGTAAAAATCAAAAGCCCATGAAACCATGGTTGTTATAGTTGGACACTAGAAGACCTTTGTATTTTGGCACCAAACTCCCAGTTTTTGGAAACCTTTTCAGTTGAGCATTATGCTAAATTTACACTTCGGTTAAAGTGGTCTTGCATATAGCTCTTTTAAGCTAGTATGCCAAAAACATTGAGTTGTGGTCAAATGTTTGTATAATCAATTGTTTATAATTTTCAGTTCTTTTACACAAACTTAATTAGATACAAAGCATTCTGATTATTCTATGAAATACTGTAATACAGCACAAATTTACAGTTTGGAGTTCATTGGGAAAATCAGCTTTAGAATTCTGTTTTTCAGAGCAAATGATGGTCACAGCCACCATAGAAGAATCACTGTTTGAATATTTTATTCTAAAAAATTCTGAGTTTAGTCAGCTGTGCTCTTCTGGGGGGTTTGGTTTTTAGTTTATTTGGTCTTCAGAAATTTGAATGTTCTATTCACAGCTTCTTTATATAGTTCATCTATTAAGAACGCACAATTTGGCTATTGAGAGTATCTTGAAAGAGAGAAGAAGCAAAAAGTTTATTACCTGGTGGTATAAGCTTGATACTGCATGAAGGCTCGATTGCCAACTCTCTGAATAACCTATTAGCATTAAAAATTTGTGAGATATTTAATCTCAGTATTATACTGTCTTTGTGCTTGCCTCATCCTTCCCTTTTTTAAATTGTAAATAATCTCGACAACCATTTCTGGGAGTCATCAGACCATGGATTCACAATCTTAATAGAAATCTAAGTGCAATTTATATGTGATACTGAGTGTTGTGACATCAGCTTCTGGAGTTTTGTTCTGAATGAATTCAGAAGGAAGAGAAACTAAAGGAACTTGTAGTGTAGGGTTTGATGGTGGTGGCAGTGTTGTTGTGGTTATTGGGTTTGCTTGGGAATTTTTTGTTTGTGTATATATATTTTTAGTCTGTTATTATGAGGAGTATTTTAATATGTACAGATATGTCAAAGCCAAAAGGTCTTTCAGAGACTGAAGTGTAGGGTTTAATTTGTTTTGGTTATTGTGTATCTATTCTAACATGTCCTTACAACTTTTAAGAACAGCTGCTTGTACTACCTTGTTTCTTCTGCCTTATTAAACATGACTTGGTTTTTCAGTCTCTCTCTACTATATGTCCCTAGCTAACATTCCCTCCCCTTGCTCTCCTTCTTTGTAACTGTGATTTTTTTTTTATTCCCTTTCAATGCACAAACTGGACTGTAGAGGAAATTTTCTTAGATTTTTCTATACTACTGTTCTCAGTGAAGGCATGATTAAAACCTATGATTTTAGCTATGCAGAATGTATGCTGTTAATGGTTTGAGTTGATAATGTAAAATGGCTTGACAAGAGTCAAATATGTAAGAAAATGATTTAGTGGCAGGAACATTTTAAAACCAAGCCAACAACTTAATCTAATAAAGCAATAGAAGATGCAGACATTCAGTAAGTAGTTCTTGGAACAAAGACAACCAAAGGAGCATCAAAATGTTTTCTGGATGCAAAAATAACAGCTGTACTGAATCAATGTGCATGTTTAATCTAGCATCTAGTCTCAGGAGTGGTTGACAGTTTGTGTGGGGAAAAAAACAAACCCAGTAGCTTTCCTTAGGAGGTTGGTGGTCTTTGGTGGGAAAAAAAATATTTGTAGTGTATTTGATTCTGAATATTTTTTTGCAGAGTCAGAATGACTAAAAAAAGGAAACGTCAAGAAGACTTCCAGAAAGTGAAATTGAAAGTTGGGAAAAAAAAGCCTAAACTAGAGAATGCAACTGATACTACCTTCAAAACAAAGGCCATACATATTCCTGAGCAGCTTAAAGAAGATGGAGTGCTTCCGACACAAAACAGAAAACTTAACATAAAGGTATGCTGTGACTTTACATTCTGAAAGGACAGAAAACTGCTTGTCACTTGTCTGGGTTTACAGTGTTTACTGGAAGTTAGGAAGAAAAATTATTTAAAACTAAAAAAATCCATTGAAGTATTTGAATACAGACTCTTTGTCTTTGACAGTTAACTGACCCATGACTCAAATTGCTGGACCAGTGTATAATCCAAGGGAAAGCTTTTCAGCAGTGCAAAAAGTAAAGTTGCATGCTGATTTGAGTATCTAGGATTAATGTTTGTGTTTTGAAAGATTTGGATTGTGACTTAAAGCCAGAGTTTTAAAAAGTAGACTTGATAAGGTGTCAGGTTTTTTTCGTTAATTCTTTGTTTCTCTGAGTGGTGATTCTGCTTTTCTGCCTTTGTGTCATCTTCGTCTCAGGCAGCTCTCTGCTTCCACTGAAGAAAGCTGTTGAGAGTGAGATTTTGTAGTTCTACTTTTGAGAACAAGTGTGAGATGACTTATTTTTGGTCATCCCTCTGTTAAGTCAGTAGGATTGTGCATTAGCTTAAGAATGAAGAGTATCGCATTCCCTGAAGGATTAGCCAGTGCCTTCTTTTTCCTGTCATTTAACTTTGATTTGTTCATTGTTATACTTTCATGTTGTATTTGTTCTCAACATGTTATGCTGTTATGAACAGCAGGACCTTGTAAGAATAGATTTTGTATTTTTGAGTGTTTAAGCGAAATGTGCTGGAATAAGTGGAGAAGTTTTAAGAGTTTAATAATGATGGCAAGTATCTGTGTCTCTTTCCTTTCAGGATCTGCTTTCACAGATGCATCACTACAGTCCTGGGGTTAAGCATAATGCACTTACTGGGCTTAAAGATCTCCTGTCTCAGTATCCATTTGTAATTGATGCACACCTTTCAAATATAATAAGTGAGGTGGCAGCTGTGTTTACAGACAAAGATTCTGGTGTCAGAGGAGCAGCTGTTCACCTGCTGCAATTCTTGGCTTCAAAAATAAGAGCGGAACAGATTGCACCGTTTTTTCCTTTGGTAAGTGCCCATCTCTCCAGTGCCATGACTCATATCAGTGAGGGAATTCAGGAAGATTCATTGAAAGTCTTGGATGTTTTATTGGAAGCATACCCAGCTCTTCTCACAGACCGCAGCAGTATATTGTTGAAGAATTTTGTAGAGCTTATTTCTCACCAGCAGCTGTCAAAAAGACTGAAAAGCAGAGAGAAACTTTCTTGGATGCTCTCTGTTAACCCAAGTCGCAGAGTAACTTCTCAGCAGTGGAGGTTGAATGTACTTACCAGGCTCAAGAAGTTTCTCCAAGCAGTGGTAGATGGGTCCAGTGAAATAGAGGATGAAGGGCTTCAAGAACAAAAGGACAACCCTCATTCTATGAGGAATCCCATATGTGTAAGTTGGAAACTCCATGCAAATAATCAGCAACATATACAGCTCTTTGAAAATGGTGGCTTACGACCAAAGATCAACTCATCATTTAGACTGAGGTGAGAAAACATTAACTAATTTGGGAATTTGTCAAGTGTGTGATCACAATGTTAAACTGTGGTTTGTTACTGTTGGAGATAACAATATAGCTTTTATTATGGGATCATCTCTTAGCCATATTATTGGACGTTTAGTGTAATGTGCAGTCTTACTGCCGTGGCTTCAAAATATGGGAATACTCTGCAGATCCCTGTGCTATAAGTGTATCATAAACTTGCCCATTACCAAATAAAAGCTTTGTTTTGTGTCACTCATCATAATTTTGCAAGACTGGCTCTAGTAGATGTTTTTGCATGCAAACTAGCGAGTGCTGGTTGTTGCAGCGTACAAAACAGACCCGGGGGCGAGCAGGCTAATTTCTTTGTGAAACGTAAGCTTGTTTCTTACACCATGATAATGAATTTTTCTGAGTTCTGTGCTTTCACCCCCAAGAGCCTGTAAGTTTAGGAGCTTATTTTCTTTGAATATAGCTCCTTTAAAAGGGACAGCATTATAAGATGTGTCTGGCTTTATGAAGTTCTGCTGAGCTTCCAGTTCTAGATATTTTTAGTCAATTCACTGGTTTATGTTTTGACTATGGTGAAGAATGTCTCCTGAGACATGTTGATGAATATGGAAGAAAGTGTGGCATGCCTAGGCACAGGAAAGTTTATGTGGTTTTTTAATAGTACTCTAAATAGACATGAGCTGAAGTTGAGGGAGAAATAACTAAGAGTCTCTTTTTCTTCCTCCTTTCTTATTTGACAACTCCTCAAACTTGAGAGAAACCTCCCACCCCACTCTATGGTGCCTTTTAAACATCGTCATCTTTATGTATATGCATTACTGTAGATGATGTATACCCACTGGTAGGACACCCAGAATGACAACTCAAATAGGTATTACACAGTGCTTCTAATCCGTAGATATCAGTGTGGTTTGAAGAGTAAGCATAATCCTTGTTCTACTGCTGTGGGAGACTGAATGAGGAATGTGAAGCAGTTACACCAAATTCATCTGGGAGGTCAGAGGCTCAAAAGCATATAAAACCCAGTGTGTAATATGCTACTGTGTTGACTTCATATCTTTGAATGAAGCTCAGAAAGGGTATTTTATGCCACAGGTATTGGCCTCAAGTAGCAGGTGCTTTCCATCTCTGTTGTAGAGACAAAATGACCATTCCAATCCCATTTCACTAGGCTCTTGATAGCAACTTTAGGAAAATTATATTAAGCTAAACAAAAGCACAGCTTATTCTCATACAAGTGGTTGTTAATAGTAGAGTTCAGTCCTCACCAACAATATCTGCTGTAGTTAAAACTTTAGGTGGAAACTAGACCAGTGAAGCGTACTTGAGGCAGGGAGAAGGGTTTGGTGCTCAGCACAAAATACTTCTATGGACTTCATCTCCCCAGTCAGAAGCATACAGCTGTGGACCACCATGTATCAGAAGATTCTTCTGTTGTGTCCTGCATGACAGGCAGTGCTAGATATACCATGCCCTGTAATAGCTGCTGAGGTAGAGGAAAATGAACTTTTGCATCTGGTCTTACCTGAATTGGATTCCACTTTTCTGAGGAGCTAGTTTGGTGAAACATCGTGATCCACTTGTGGTTATAAATACTTTCAAAAAGGCGTTTGCAAGCCTGAGGAGGAGCCAGAAGAATAGAAGGAGACACTGCGAGAATCCAAGGCAAGATTGGCAAAGCAAGCTGGAGGCAGCAGAACAGAAGAGTGCAAAGAGGAAGGGAGATCTGCAGAAGGTACTAAAATCTTCTGATTTTATTGCTTTTGCACCTAGTGGTGTATTCATTTTGCACAAAGGGCCAACACAGCTTTGCTTTAGAGGCTAATTGCAAAATTTTAGGAGTGGAAGTCACTGAAATGTTTTCTACTGATCTGAGGATGTTTAATTCTGCCTCTTCCAATCCCATCTGTGGCCTTTCACAGGCATTTCCAGTCCTCTACTTTAACCGTACTGCAAGGATGAAACTTTCAGTAAGACATAAAAAACATCTGTGCTGCTCCTTGGGTATTTCCAAAATCTCAAACAGTGTGTGTGGGTGTGTGTTTAGAGAAGTCAATGCACAAATAGTCAAGGCCTAACTATAAATAATGAATTGCTGAAACCATAAGTAACTAATTGCAGTGTGTATATATTTCTGGCCTCATGGCTAATACTGTAAGTGAGTTTCTGCTTTGTTCTTTAAAAAGCAGGCTTCCAAACACCACTGTTAGTATGCTAAATTATTTAAATTCCTGTATCTTTTTAATCTTGCAAATGGCATTGGGCAGGGCTGGCACCTATTTGATAACCTAGGGGTTACAGGAAGGGATATTCAGAATCAATTTGTGGTGGTAATGTTTAATAAAAAGTGTAGATTCTGAGCTTGGAATGGTTCAATAATGCACATCTTAAGAGGTTTATTTTCTGCTATGTGCTAGATCTGTTCACTGTGTGTGAATTAGGGATTACTAGAATATATCCTCTGCCTTGTGTACTGACTGCATCAAACTCATTTCAGGTGTGGGGAAAACATAAAGACTTCAACTTAAATTTGGCCATACTGAGATGTGAAATGTTTCTTTCGGGCTGGAAGCGGTACTGAGCAGCGGCTCATTTCTGTTTCTACTGAGAAAGGAGAAAATAAAGCTGTGGAGAAAAGTGAAGAAGACTTCAAAGATCAAAATGGAAGACAAAGCAGAGTGAATTAATGTGTGCGGTGTGACCTGCACGTCAGATAGAAATGGAATATATTGTTCACTGGGAGTTTTCAATGTTTCTTTGATGCACTTGGCAGTGCACACAAAAAGGAGGACAGTAACCTGACTTAGACTCTGAGCCATAAAAGCCTGTTCAATTCCAATGACTTTTTCCCATTTCAAGCAGCAGAAAATTGTTTCCTTATTTTCTGTTTCTTTCACACTTCCTTGACTTCCTTTTGCTGAATTTCTGTTTGTCCTCTTACTGTCAAATAGTAGATATGTTAAATATCTTCTTTTGTTTGATTCTGCTTTATAAAAATACTGTCATTTTAAGGAAAAGTTACAGCTTAAAAGATACACAAATATTTTTTCAGCTCACTTCAGTAGTGTTTTCTATACTTCTGTTACCCTATGAGGGTAGTACATTTTGTATTTTGAAAGCCACCTTACCATTCAAAAGCAGTGATAACATATGTGTGACAGAAAAATTTAACACTTTAGTTGACCTAAAACTGTCCCAGTTCTGGTGAACCTGTATTGCTAAGGATATTACACTAATACATACTGACTAGGAGACTGTAATGCTTTGTCATCTCTTGCTGGCAATTGGATTTTAATTACACCTTCTGTTGTTAACCTTGAATATTTGAAGGAACTTTGTTTTGAGCCACAAGGGCATATTTTGCAAGGATACATGAAAACTGCCAAGTGTTCTTGCCCACATGCTTTCTGCAACTGGGTGGAGTTGCCCTTTTGGTGTAGAGTCTTCCTCCTTTTTCCATCTCTTGTTTCAGAAATGTACTGAAATAGGTGGAAAAAGGAATTCTAGAGCTCTGCTTTCTCTGTTTTCACATAAACAGTTAAAGACTACAAATTCACAACTATTTCAGCCAATTACTGACATTTCAGAATCTCAGCTAACTGTGTATTATGGCATAGCACTCACAGGACAACCTACCTTTTTAAGTGAGGCTGTGGTCGTGGTATCAGCTGGCTTGTCCAGTTATACTTTAGAATTCATTGTGGTTATAACTGGAAGATGAGATTTATCTTCTATGTTTTTAGATGACTTGAGAGTCAGATGTCTGTTGGAACCATTTGTCTTAAACTCTGTAGCCTGAAGGAAACTGATATTTTACAGCAGGGCTTGTGGCATAGAATGGGCATGGAGGAACAAAATATGAATGAATATGCCAGAGTATGTTGACTGCATGCGTTGGCTGTTGCAGTTAATGCTAAGCACTGTTAAATTTTAAGCTGTCTGATAGTTGTTGTAGGTACTAAAGCAAAACTAACAGTTCTGTTGTTTGTTTTTGTTTTTGTTTTTTTTTTTTGCAACCAGCTATGTTTCCACTTGTTTGTTTTATTTTGTGCTGGAGGTTTAAATATTCTCTCCCATCTTGCCTTCATTTGTTCTTTCTATTCCTTTGCACATGTCTTCTTGCTACACCTTTTATGGTTTATTAATACCTGGATTTGTTGTGGTCCAATAATTTTCTTGAGATACCACTTTCAAGCAGATAGAAATGACAGAATAAGATTTTCTGTTATGTGCATGTTATAGATAATCGAAGCAGCATGAGAAATAGAGCTTCATGGAAGGATATAACTAATTGGATAATTTGGAAATGACAGGATGATCAGGAAAAGCTGCTTTACCTCTTTAATCCAATATGGGTTGAAAATACTTGTAAACAGATTTCTCTGCCTATCTGTGGCAAGCAAGTAGTTTTTCAGATCCTATTTTGGGTATATATGTAAAGAAAAAATACTTGGAGACAATTGCTGAATTAGGTGTTTAAGGGAAGGTTCGGTGTACCAATTTTGTGTATATTAGGAAGTTAGAATTATGATAGGAATTCCCTGATGTGAATTAGAAAACAAAATCATAATGGAAAACAATGTCAGATATGATCAGCTGAAATTATTGTTGCCTTTTTTTTCTTAAGGGATCTTGATATTTGGAAATATTTTCAGAAGCTTCTGTATTGCTTAAAATTAGCAGGAGTTATTGAGAGGTTTCTTAAAAGAATCTTGGGTTTAAAATGGATACAGTTAGCTTTTCCAGGAGCAGGATTTGGTAATTCGTGCTGATATTCCTTTTTAAAACACAGATGAAGGGTATTGAAAAGGGATGTGTGTGAAAAAAGTCCCTTATTTTCTTGCTTTATGGGAGATGTTATTTTAATTTAAACCATATCTCTTCATTTTTTGATAATTTTTGCTTAATTAATTTTTCAGCTAGTTGTTCTCCAAAGCTTTATGGGTGGGAACAAAAGTTAGGTTTCTGCAGAACGATTATTTTTTTAATTAATATGAGCAACCATTACATTTATTATAGCTGGACATGGTTATTAACTGTAATAAACCTCATGCATTTGACAGTACTTTGTAGTCAGTCTCATTATTTTGCTTCAAGAAGCTTAAAACTGAAAGCTTTTTTATGTTATTATTCTGAGTATCGGGAGTGCTTCTGTAGGGTGGAAATCTTGCTTCTCCACTTTATAGGCTTTGCATATAACAAGAAGGGAAAAGTACTGAAATCTGAGAATCAGTTACAGAGGCTCACAGACTTGCAGGGAGAAGTGGGAGCAGATTTGTTGTAGATGAAGTCCCATTTTCCTTACTGAAACATCTAGCAAGAAAGAAAGCAAATATTTAATGTATTAAAAAAAGGATTTTTTTCCTGATTTTCAGGTAGCAAGAAAGTGATACTTCTTTAATCTGTTTTTAAAGGTGTAATCTTTATATTTTTTTCTTCTTTTTTTTTTCTTTTGTTGTTTAGGTCTGTGGCAAGTGTAATGGACAGTGCAGAAAAGGGCCTGTCCTCGGCTGAGAACTTAAAAGGTTTTATTGAGATAATAATTCCGTTACTGATTGAGTGCTGGATTGAAGCATCTCCTGCACAATCAGCTCCTATTCTTGGAAACCTTTTGGAATCAGAATCTCAGCATCTTATGCAGCAAGTGCTTAGTATAATACATTTATTGTGGAAACTCACAAAGCGACATGATGAAACATACAAAATGGTAAGGGAGAAGTAATCTGTAGCATAATGATGACAGTGTGTTTTGTTTTGATTGGAAACGTGATTCAGTGGTTGGAGGTAGTGGAAATATTTTGTGAAGAGATAAAAAGCTTTGAGCAGAGTTTGAATTTGGATTTTATCAAGTCTCTTACTCTAGAAAAGAATCTGTTGAGGTGAGCAGTGAGTGCACTCATAGTCTTGAGGAGTCTTTCTTGACTGCAGCATAAAAGCTTTTGAAACTGGAAGCAACATTGGAGAAGAACATTTTATCTGCTAACAGAATACTAATTTGAACAAAGCATCTAACAGACTTGGTTTTATGTATTGAAAAATAGTACAGGGTTAGGAGAGTGCAAATGAACAAACCCTAAACCCATAGAACAGCGGGGGTTAACATCCTGTCATTGCTTGGTGCAACCTGTGTTGTTGTGTTGTGATTGGCACTATCACAAGACACAAAACACCATAACTGAAAATTCCAGTGTTTTGAAAATATCCTTAGAAGTTGTTGGTTTAGGTTTTTTTACCCCTGATTATTTTATCTGTCTTTGATAAACGCATTGCTGTATTTTGGTCACTTGCTGCTCTTCTGGAGATTTTGTAAACTGGACAAACAGTTTCCATTTTTGTCTATTGAGAGTTGGAAGGGAATGTCTTGGCAGGTCTTTATTTTACTTGTGTGTAGGACTGTAGGTCCATTTGCTAAACAGAAGTCACAAATAATTATTGGATACATTTGTGGAATCATTCCATTAGACTTGAGTTCCCCAGCATACACAGCCTGAGAGGTAGATTCAGTGTGTCTGAGCAAAACATCCTGTTTGCCTCTTTCATCTTTGTCTTTTCTAGAGGGCCTTTTGGAAGCAGGCAGAAAACAGGCAGCTGGCCAGGTAAATACTTGTGGCTGCCTACTGCCCAGAGCTGTTCCTTTAGTCTTAGGGTGCCTGCAATTTGGTCACATGTAAGGAGTGCTCCTGTGTTAAGACGTGAGCAGTATTAGGTACAGGTAGCTGCACTGTCACCTTAGGATGCTCTTTGGGGAAAAAGGAATCTGATATACAGTCAACTTTCTGGGTTTTTGAGTGTATAGTGTTTTAAATAATATAAACACCTTATTTTTTCCTTTATAGTTACTTTTAAGTATGAAATGCATTCAGATGATTTAATTTAAAAATGGAAACTTTGCTTATTTGATAGCTCTTGGGTTTATAGGCCAAAGTAGTTATTACAGACATTTTGGAAAGCCACTCTAAATATGCTTAATGGAAACCTGTTAATCTTTGAAATAGTTTAGTGGTCTGTTCCAAATACCTAAATATCATAAAGATGATTTTGCCTGACCAATTTGATAGCAATGCAGGCTGCCTTTGTGATAAATTTTGCTGAACACTGTGGAATGGTCACTGTCTGCTAACCCATAAAGTAAAATGTCTAAATATTAAAAACATCTTTTTCTGTAAACCTTTCTGCTTGAAAACATAGTTCAAAGCCTGCTGGCAAAACAAGTACACTAATGATGGTGGAACATGAAGGCAATGTCAGAATATATTTGAATGGAGAACTTGGGGTAGTCAATGCAAGTAAATCAGAGTTCACTCTGATTTTAAGTACCCTGATAAATTGATATAAGAGTACTTGCAATTCACATTGTAACCCACTCATGCAATACTACATATATCTATATTACTATGTGCTAAGAAAATATCCTGGTCCAGTTTGCATTGATTGATGTTGCTCAGTCTTGACTTCTTGTAATTTTACTCCTTTGTTTTGTGGACCTTCAGGTTCATGTTGAGGACCTCACATTTACATCTGAAAATAGATGTGTGTGAAAACTTTGAAACAGAAGCTGAAGTTCCTGTTTTTGTTGATCCCAATAATGACTTTGGAAGGTGATTACATTGATGCATTTCACTTACTCCCATGTTTTCTGCCTGTCATCTGCTTTCCTTAACAGGAGCTATGGCTTCGAATGAATTACCTTGTTGATTTCAAGCACCACTTCATGCGCCATTTTCCTTACTCTTTACAAGAAACAGTAAAGCACAAAAAGAAAGATTCGTGCAAAGGGTAAGAATGAAATTGATGCCATCTTATGAAATTCAGAGCTGTAAGATAAGTGAGACAATGTGAGTCATATGTTTTATCCAGTGTTAAGTTTTTTAATGCTGGAAAAGAGGACTTTCTTTTATTGTGTATTCCTTGAAGAGCTGTAGAGTTCACAGGAAGGCAGCATTGCTTTGAATTGAGAAATTCTGCTTGTTCTTTGAAAGTTATTTTATAGGAAGTCATCTGAATATCCTTCAGTAGAAATTGAAATGCTGTCTTGGAGAAATGAAAGCATTGAATCCAGCGACTGATCTGGAATTTGCATATTGCTTAAAGTGCTGCCAGGCCAGAGTGAAAATGTCTAATAGGAGAAACCAGCCAGAAACACAATTTAGAGTTTAGGTTGCTGCTACCATTGCAAATAAGGGAAGCAGGTCTTTTTGGCAGCAGAACAAAAAGTGTGAATACCCAAATGTCAGGTGTAAAGACTTTCAATTGGCTTTAAAACCTTAACCCTTAGGATTTTTTTTTCTACTAGAACAATTTCTACCAAAGTAATGTATATTAAAAGGCATGAAATATTTTTATATCACTCTCTTTTCCCCTTCTCTCCTCCAGCAACAAGTATTGTATGACATCCTCAAACAGCGTAGACCATCTCTTACTAAATTTAACCTTATGTGACATAATGGTTTCACTAGCAAGCACTTCAACACTTCAGATGGATTCTGGTTGGCTGGACATGATAAGGAAATATGTGACAGATACTCTTCAGGATGGCAGCAAGCTGAATAGCAAGCAGGTGAACAGGTTGCTCGGTGTGACTTGGAGATTAATGCAAATACAGCAAAACAAAGGTGAGATAAGCAAAATTATACACTGACAAAGTTTGAGGTATTCTAGCATCAAGTCATCTTATATCCATTGTTTTAATCACAGTGTTTTGTCTATAGAGGTAGATTGAATTTCGTGGTCATACTTTTTCATGGAGCATTGAACACTGCTTGATTTTTAAGGAATGAGTGTTGTTAAATATGCAAAGTATTAATATCTTTGTATCTGGTTTTAATTAATATCTTGTGTATCTGGTTTTACTACTTAAGATATTTCTTTGTAAATGGGAAGATGAGTCTTCTAAACACCTTTTTTTTATCCTGATAGTTGAAACAATTAATTACTAGAACATAAAGGTGCATGAGACTATAGTGCTCCAGTTCTGATTTAAAATCATTTATATAGCTGGTAGATTCCCTCTAAGACCATCAAATGACCATTCTGGTTCTGCAATGACATGAAATGCCAAAATAGTTCTGTAAAACTGATAGCTGCTGTAAAATATTTTCCAAGATGCTTGATTTGAATCCCTTTCCAAGATAAAGCATACTACTTCCTGCTGTGATTTGCAGGACCTGTAAAACATTGTGGCTTAGCTTGTTTTTCTGCTTTTCAAGTACTACTTGGTTATGTTTTGTATAAGATCTTGGTTTGCCTAAGTGGTTGGTGTACAATTTCTTTCAGAAAGGAATTTTTCAGTATATATAAAAGTAGCAGCAGTCTATTGTATCTTGCCAGTCTGATGGGAGTGAATTTCACAGCCATGCAGCTGAGTAGTTTATAGAAAATGCTTTGCCCATAGCAACAGGTTTCATTGTTAGTTGCAAGATGAAAAGATGTTTAAATGTCCCTCAAATGTATTTTGGCAGTTAGTTGTATCTCCTTCCAAATGAATTTTAATTGAGAGTCTTATCTCTCACTGTGCCCCTGGTGACAAAGATAATAACTAATTTTTCTGATCTACACTTCAAATTTAGCTTCACGTTGAGGGCAAGGAGTAGTTCAAGGTCAAAGATGTTCCTGTCTCAGCAGAAGAGCTAAAGCATAAGAGTTGCTACTGGAGGAAGTAGTTCTCAAAATATTGCTAGACAGTTAAATCAGATATTTCACCCTTCTCTTTTTAATTGAGCGTTGACTTTTCCCTTGTTTACCAAACTTTAACCAGAGAATGGATAATGGCTGGTGTTTTTCTAACCAGAGTGGCTATTTTTAATGCAATCATTTCTCTTTGGAATGCAGAAAATAAATCAGCTTAGATGAAATGTGCACAAAAGCACAGTAGTACCTTTGCAGTCGTGTTTTTCAGGATTGCCTGTTTGGAGTAGCTGTTTATGCTGGGGTGAAATGCATGTATCTACCTTTCCCTGCGGATGTCCAGAAGAGCTTTTAGCTGTGATGTCTGAGATTTCTTTCCATTGTTTAAAATCAAACTCTGGATCTGCTCTCTGTAAATAGAGGTTTGCTCCTTTCTTGCATCTCCTGAGTGTGACTTCAGCAGCACCTTGCCTGCTAGTTATATTTTGGATAAATTTTCATAGAGTGATGAAGAAAATGCTCAGGCATTTCAAAATGAGGCTTACCATGTGCCAGTTAAAACTGAAATAGGTTAAAAATTATGAGGACTTTTGATGCATTTTAGGAGTGTGTGTAATTTGTATCTTATAAGTATACTTTCTAAGGATGCATTTTTAATATGTTTCTGTTTTTAAACTTGTTCTCTTCATATGTAACGATTTGAATAGTAGGACCTACCTTACTTGACATGCTGTAGAGTTATTTGAAGATATCTGAACATTCTACACACTTAGGATATATATTACTTACTCTATGCGTTCAGTTAGCAATTCATTAATTAGCTGAAACCTACATGAAGGTGTAATTGTTATTCAAATAAGAATGAGCCAGTGTTCTGTTTAAGAAATGCTGTCCAAGATGATTATTCACTTGAAGAGTATGTGAATTGACTTACTTGGTGGTCCTGGTGCAATAAAAAGAGCTCTATAATTTACCTTAATTAAAAATCATTCTTATTTGGTGTGTTCTTCCATTAACAAATATATTAGATTTCAACTTCTGAATGACTCCTCCGATATGCTTAAGTATGACCATGCCATTTCAGGTGCTTTTTATAGTGTATCTTTTAGTGATGCTATACTGTAACTTAGATATCCCTAGTAAGAGTTTTGCTAATGAAGACCAGCCATCAACTGGATCCAAAATAATTTTTAGTGTGGAATATTCTTGTCTCCTTGGATTGAAGTGTGGAACACAAAATTATGTCTGTTTCTAAATATGTATCTTACTAAGACTGCTCAATATGCCTGAAAGGAAGGACAAAGGTTTCCCAGTCTTGGTTTATGAAGGTAGTTAAGCAATTGCTACTGCTTAAGTGTATCTTGACAGCAATTTGTTGGGACCTCATGGTTTTCTGTGACAAATTGAGTTAGGTCTTAATACCATTCACGTGTCTCTTGAGTTTTCAGATGCTTCTCTGTTCTTTCCAGACTTGTTTTCTCTGGATGCAGATATTTTTTCATGCTTTGTTGATTTTTACATACAGTGGCTTGATCTCATTTCCGAGGAAATTTTTTGGTCTGTTTCCAAGTCTACTGTAGTAACTTCTGCACTGGCTGACTGTTTTTGGCCAACTTTATTACAAGGATAGAAGTTCCATCTGTTGTCTTAAGTCTGGTGATGATGCATAGCTGATGAGAGCTTCAGAGAAGGAAAGGTTGCAGTGGAGTTTAGCATTTCCCTTTGCAGTGGCTTGCCAGCAGCCTCTTGAGTTATGTCTTTTCTCATTACTTCAGCAGGTTGGTTTAGAGCAAGCTGATTCGGGGACATGGAGAGCTGATAAGTCTGGCGTGTGTCACAAGGAGAAAGAGTATAGAAAGCGCTGCTGACAGTGAGGTTTGGGGAATCATAGTGGAGGAGTTCAGGAGAAGATTAGTGTGAAGTTGCTGCACTAGGGGAAACCAGTGTGGAAGGTTGCAGTGGAAAGCAAGAACTTACTGGTTCTGAAGCAGCCTGGGCACTGCCTTATCTTCAGGAAGTCCTGAAGTTTTCACTTGAACGTTTGTGCTCTTTTGTGTGGCTCTTTCACAAGCTACGCAAGAAGTTGTTGGTTCAATGCGTTAGAATTCTATCCAGCTGCTTTAAAAACATTTTTGTACTTTCCTGTGGAGTTTGTAGTAGGTAATTGTAGACAGAGATTATACCTCTTCTGTGTGTGTGTAGTCAGAAGATGAAGAAGCACTACTTTATTTTTTTTTTCAAACTTTTCTTTTCCCTAGTGGCAACAGAGCCTTTGATAAAAGCAGTGTATACGCTGTACCAGCAACGGAATCTCCTCTTTCCGGTCCGTACGTTGCTGTTGAAGTTTTTTAGCAGAGTTTACCAAAAAGAAGATTTGAGGACTCAAAGAATCAGGTAAAAACTATTTACGTATTCTTTTTTTTATAATTATTTCACCACAGTGTATTTATTTTGGAATTTCAGGATTTATAATACTGAATTTCTACTTAGATATAAAACTTCATTCGGTGTCTGTTTTGGCATTACATCTCTGAAATTTGGAAGTTTTAAGTTCCTTGTGAAATCGAGATGGGTATTAGCTTAGTTGTCAGTTTCTGAATGTGAGTGGTTGTCACTAAATGCATCAAGACTGTGCAGTTGTAGCCATGGAGCATTTCTATTGCTTCAGCCCAGGGTCATGGTCTTGCGATGTAGTGACTTTGGTGGTTCTGCTAGTTGCTGTCTGGCCTTAGATGCTTCATTAAGAGAAGCATTCTTCTGTTCTTTTGGGTACACGTTTCAAAAGAGATGAGATTTAAGAAAATGTTCTTGTCCTCTCAGGTTCCCATTTTCATGTATCTGCTCAATAACTGACTTGCATCAAGTCAGAGGAGATAACTTACATTGGTGTTACTGTGCGTTTCCATTATAGGATGTGTCCACATTGTCTCCAGGTCTTCACTTTTCCAGAAGGTGCCTTTTAGTTCCAGCTGTGTAAAATCCTTAAACACAGATCAGGCTGCATCAATACTACCTCATTTGAGATCTGCAGAAGGGTGTAGATGATATCCATGACACTTAATTTTCTGCTGCTAGGTGAAAATCAAGCCTCAGCTCCCAGAAGTGCTGATATCTACTAGCAGAGTCAAGCTCTTCTGCAGCTTCTTTGCTTTGTTAAAATTTCATTTCTGATAATGCCTGAGTAATTCACTCTAAACCCAGAAATGTTTAGTGCTACTCTGTGAACATTATAAAAAGTATAGGGAATTTGAAAGATGGACAAGAAAAAGGACTGGTAACATGCTATTTTTCTTATTTATTTTCCACCAGAGTGAAAAAGATCTTTTTCATACCTTCTGATTTCCTGGAGGTTACATAACTGCTGTTTTCTGTACTTACCTGGAAGTCTTGAGCATCTCATCCAGTTTCATGTGATCCTCTTACTATCTAGAAAGCTTTAACTTCCTATCCGTAGACATCACAAATAGCAGTAGGTTTCCTGCTGTTCCTCTTGGTCTTCTTCATGGAATTGTGACATTTCTAGTAACAGAAGAACAAAATCTTGAAAATTCTTTGCCAAAAGTGTAATTGCACTTATGTCTGAGAGGACATTTTAAGATGACATAATATTTGTGTATTGTAATGATCCATTTCTTTCCTTTTGAAACAAGTGGTTTTTATGATCTCTGTGGTCTGTGCAGTTATCCTGGATGACACTCATATTATTCCATTCAGTTTGACATCCTAGGTCCCTCAGCCCTCTTGTGACTGCTTTCTTCTTCCTTTTTTCTTCTCAGAAGCTTAAGATCAGTTGAAGATGAGCAGAAATCATGTTGGAATGCATTCCATGAAGCTGTTTGTTTGTTTTTCATGTGTGTCTGAATTAACAGCTAGGTAGAAGGTTTGGGCCTTTTATTGCCCTGAGAAAGAAAACTTGGTTCATTTACTACAAGGTTCAGAATTAATATTTTCATCTTGATGCAAGTTATTTTCACCCCTAGTTGCTACACAGGTGTAGTCATTGTGTGTATATATGCCGTGGAGGAAGGGAATTAATGTGATTGAGTCAGGAATTACAAAATTGGAATTATTTTATTTTCCTGGAAATCCCACCCACAAACCATATACAAAACTAGTTTTAGGTTTATTTAAAGGCTCTATTCAATTGGGAAAATCTCTACAGGATGCCATGGACACAGTTAGAGATTTAGGAAGTGAGAAAATGGAAAAGGCTAAGCTACAAACGCAGCTTTACCCCACTATCAATCAGGCTGAGCAGACAATCTGAGAAACAAGAGGCTTTACTCATGGAAGTGAGATAGGAAATTGGAGATGATCCCTTGCTGGATTCTTTGTGGCTTGGCTGTCTTCTGATGCTGCAAGCAATATCCCATAGTGCATCCAAACAGCAGAAGTCCAAGGCAGGTGGGAAAGCTGCCTCACAAGTGTCTCGAGACATGACTTCCACAAGACAGAGATTCATGGAAGCGATGCCGCCTCAGCAGCGGCAGGGCAGAGCCTGACTGCTAGGGTGTCTGCAGTTCGGAATGGCAGCCAGGAGTTGGCTGTGATATGGGCCGAGAGCAGCTGGGTCTGGCTGCCACTGGCAGCTTTCTCAAGTGGACCCCAGGACTTGCCAAGCCTGCAAATCTGCACAGAGTGGTGCAGAAGAGAAAGAATCGTCCAAAAGCAGGGATGGTGCAAAAACTGAGAGCTGTGTGAAAAAGTAGGAGCTGTCCAAAAGCAGGAAGGGTCCAAAATGGGAACTCAGGCATGGCAGGAACCTGTGTTGTCTGGGGCACTGTCACAGAGGGAACCTTGTGCCCTTTTCCCTTGCTCTATTTATGCTTTTCTAGACAAAGTGACTGTTTGCTGTTTTATACTGGGCAGGAAGAGCCCAGCCACTCACCAGCCTGGTTCCAGTGGGCTTCCACATGTGTCTGGACTTCAGCAAGGCCTTTGACACTGTCCCCCACAGCAAACTGCTGGCTAAACTATCAGCCCATGGCTTGGATGGCAACACTCTGTGCTGGGTTAGGAACTGGCTGGAGGGCCGGACCCAGAGAGTGGTGGTGAATGGCGCCACATCCAGCTGGCGGCTGTCACTAGTGGTGTCCCTCAGGGATCTGTGCTGGGCCCCATCCTCTTTAACATCTTCATAGATGATCTGGATGAGGGCATGGAGTCAGTCATCAGCAAGTTTGCAGATGACACTAAGCTGGGGGCAGATGTGGCTGGGTTGGAGGGCAGAAGGGCTCTGCAGCAGGACCTTGACCGCCTGGACAGATGGGCAGAGTCCAAGGGGATGGTGTTCAATAGCTCCAAGTGCAGGGTGCTGCACTTTGGCCACAACAACCCCATGCAGAGATACAGGCTGGGGTCAGAGTGGCTGGAGAGCAGCCAGACAGAGAGGGATCTGGGGGTACTGATTGATACCCACCTGAACATGAGCCAGCAGTGTGCCCAGGTGGCCAAGAGAGCCAGTGGCATCCTGGCCTGCATCAGGAATGGTGTGGTCAGCAGGAGCAGGGAGGTCATTCTGCCCCTGTACTCTGCACTGGTTAGACCACACCTTGAGTACTGTGTTCAGTTCTGGGCCCCCCAGTTTAGGAAGGACATTGAGATGCTTGAACGTGTCCGAGAAGGGCGATGAGGCTGGTGAGAGGCCTTGAGCACAGCCCTACGAGGAGAGGCTGAGGGAGCTGGGATTGTTTAGCCTGGAGAAGAGGAGGCTCAGGGGTGACCTTATTGCTGTATGCAGCTACCTGAAGGGTGGTTGTGGCCAGGAGGAGGTTGCTCTCTTCTCTCAGGTGGCCAGCACCAGAACAAGAGGACACAGCCTCAGGCTGCACCAGGGGAAATTTAGGCTGGAGGTGAGGAGAAAGTTCTTCACTGAGAGAGTCATTGGACACTGGAATGGGCTGCCCGGGGAGGTGGTGGAGTCGCCGTCCCTGGAGCTGTTCAAGGCAGGATTGGACGTGGCACTTGGTGCCAATGTGTAGCCTTGAGCTCTGTGGTAAAGGGTTGGACTTGATGATCTGTGAGGTCTCTTCCAACCCTGATGATACTGTGATACTGTGAAAAGGTGCCTTTTGCTGTTCCCCCTTCAAACTGCGGCGTGGGGGAAGCAGTTTTCCTGCCACCTTCTCCTCCCCATTCAAACCTGTGGTGGGAGGAGAAGGAAGGCATTTGTATTGCTCCAGAACAGTATGTGTGTGTACATAGATATATACATACCTATGCTGGTAGAGACTTAGAAGACTGTTTAGCCTCACACACTGACTTATGTGAGATGCTATAGGAACAAGGCAAGAATTGCTTTTCTGTTGTACTCTAAGCTTCCAACGTTGTGCAGCCTGTATTTTCTCATTGCACAGAGCTTCTGTGTTTTTATATCACTTGCTGAATAGATTTTTCCATGAGTTTTTTCTGGTTCTGAGTGTGGCTAATGCCTGGCTTTTTTTTTAATAACCAGAGTGGCCATTTTGATCCAACAGTTTTCCTTGAAATGCAGAAGCCACCAAGTTTCAGAAAGTTTAAATGAAATTGCAGAACTCTTAACATGTGTGAATCTTGTCTGCTGATCTTGTAACAGTTCAGGGATTTCACTACAAGTGGGAAATTGTTTACCTCATAAATATATGTCTGTTTGGCCAATTTATTTTATCCCTTCAAGATAATTTCTGTGCAGTACTAAATTTGACATCTAGTCAGGCTTTATATTTCATTTGCTAGCTGTTGAGGAGATACAGCCTTGACATGCTGGGGAAATGGGCTGATGGTTCAACAAGAGAAAGTGTAAATTCCTGCATCTGGGGAAGACCAGGCCCATGCACCTGTATATGCTTGGGGCTGACCAGCTGGAAAGCAGCTTGTCAGAAAAGGACAAGGATAACCTGGCAGACAGCAAGCTGAGCATGAGCCAGCAGTGGGCTCTAGCAGCAAAGGTGGTCTGGACTGCAGTAAGAGGAGTGGCAACAGATTTAGGATGCCACAAAATGGATGCTTCCATTTTGTTCCGCACTGGTGAAGTCACTTATGCAGTACTGTATCCAGGTTTTGGGCTCCCCAATAAAAGACAAGCATAGACGTACTAGAGAGAGTCCACTGAAGGGCTGTGAAGATGATGAGGGCACTGCAGATGAGGAAGTCTGTGAGAGGTGGGACCTACTCTAGGTGATCCTGCTCTAGCAGGGGAGTTGGACTGGATCTTTTGAGGTCACTTCCAACCCTGAGATTCTGTGATTCTGTAACTATTAGTTCTGGAGAAGAGAAAGCTCAGGGGGCATCTCATCAATACATACCTGAAGAGGAGAGTCAGGCTCTTTTCAATGCTGTCCAGTGATATGACAAGAGATAATGCTCACAAAGTAAAATGCAGAACGTGCTGTCTGAACATAGGGAACACCTTTTTCACTGTTAGTGTGAGCAAGTGCAGGCACAGGTTGCCCAGAGAGGTTGTGGAGGTGTTCAGAAGCTGTCTGAACATGGTCCTGGAGAGCCATAGATAGCTGCTCCTGCTTCTGCAGAGATTTTGGACCACATAACCTCCAGGAGGCCCTTTCTGCCTCAACCATCACATGATTTTGTGAAAGAAGAAAAGCTTCCTTCCTGGTTCAGTGGTTGGTTTTCTCTGTTGGTTGTGTGGGCTGTCTTTTTTTTTTCTGGTTGGGTAGGTTTTTCAGTGTTGTTTTGATGATATTCCAGAAATTCTGAACACTTCCTGACCAGCTTTTAGGGGATGCCTATGGTAAACAGCACTTAGAGGGAATGGGAGGAAAGGAATTGCTAAGCAAACTGGTTTAATTCCTATTTTTCTGGCAAGTAGGTTAGGAATAGCAATTCCTAAATGTCAAGCTGATTTTTTTTCCATAGGATTTGAAAATAGCAAAGGCTTTTTAACATATCCTACTGTAGGGTTCAGAAATTAGGATGAGTTCAGGTTGTCCTTCAATGTGAATTATGTCTTAACACATTTTTAATAAAGGTCACTATAATTCTTACCAAACACAAGGGATGGTCACAGTCCTCATATTGGAACAACAGGACTGTAAACAAAGTTGAGTTGAGTGCAGTCACATGAATGCAAAAGAGGAGGAATTGAGTAAATTCTATTTATTGAGGGGTCTGGTGTGTGAAAATGCAGATGGGAAGAGCTTTGATTATTATCTTTGAAGTCAGGTGATGCCATCTGGATTTGGTATAAAAGGTGGCATCTCACAGGGGTGTGTGCAGTGGAATGCAGTACATAAATGACAACAGTGGAAGTGGTAAAACTGAATAGAGTCTCCTGATACAGTTCCTTTAGAGCTCTTTTGACACAAAGCTTCATGTTATCAATGACTGGCACACCAAGCAGAAACAAACCAGTAGAAGCTTTTTAGTGACATAAAATTTGGAAGCATTTGTTACCTGGCAGAGGAAACAAAAAATAAACCAGAAGAAAATAAACATGAGGGAATGGCTGAAGAATTGAGAGGTGTATTTGTACAAAACAAAAATTGTTGCACTTAACACTTAGTGGTGGCATGTTCCACCAGTTTCTGGTTCTTCATTCTGCTTTAAGAGGTATCTGAACTGACCAAGCAACATGCCAACAAAGGTAGAATTGAACTTAAAAGTGTAAAGAGTAGTAGGTTCAGCGCTATTGAGGGTATAGTTGTCTCAGAGGTTTTTAGCCTGATTTATGTCTCAGAATGATAATAACTGGAAATGTTGCTTTGCCCAGCATAAAGTAAGTTCACTTAAGTAGATTCTGAAAGACTTGAAAATATGCAATGCAGAACCTATGGATCAAGTAAATACTTCTCATGTAACTAGTGTTTTAGCATTGCACTTGAGTCCTCTGATTAAATATTTTCAGTTAAATCAATGCTGCAATTTATTGTCATGTGATTATACCTGACATTAAAGCAATTTATTTAGTCAAGACTGGAAAGAGTAAGTCTGTGGATTTTGTTGTTTTGGTTTGTATTTCTTTCCCCAACTAATTTTCCCTCTTTCTTTAGAAGTCGGAGTAAAGTTCTGTCTCGCTGGCTGGCTGGTTTACCTCAGCAACTTGCTCTGCTTGGCTTGAGAAACCCTGAGCTTTCAAATCAGCTGATTGATATCATTCATTCTGCTGCTTCTCGTGCGAACAAGGAATTATTGCAAAGTTTACAAGCCACTGCTGCTCGAATATACGGTAAGAATTTTTTGCCCTACAGCATATTGGATGTTGGCTGTCACTTGGCAGGGAGGTTCCAGTTGTGGAAATTACTGGTGATTCCTAAGTGAACAACAGAATCACAGAATGGTAGATAGATGTTGGAAGGGACCTCCTAAGGTCATCTAGTACAACGTGTCTGCTAGAGCAGGCTCACCCAGAACAGGTTGTACAGGACCATGTCAAGGCTGATGTTTGGTATCTCCAGAGAAGGGGACTCCACAACTTCTCTGGGCAGCCTGGTCCAGTGCTCTAGTACTCTCAAAGTAGAGAAGCTTTTTCTTGTGTTCAAATGGACCTTCCTGGCTTCCGGCTTGTTCTTGTTGTCTCTTGTCCCATTGCTGGTTACCAGTAAAAAAAAGAGTCTGGTCACATTCTCATGACACTTGACTTTTAGGTATTTATAAACATTGATAAGATCCCCTCTCAGCATTGTCTTCTCCAGACTTAACAGACTCTAGTCTCTCAGCCTTCCCATGTAGGAGAGATGCTGCAGTCTCCTTCATCTTTGCAGCCCTCTGCTGTACTCTGTGAATATGAAGCCTCTGTTGGGGACAGGAATGGAGACTGGTTGAGTCCCTTGCCATAAATATTAGAACTAATTGTGTGCATCAAGCCTAGTAAAAAGAGTACAGTCTTCAGTGCAGGTTAGCAGAATGTCAGTAGAAGTAGAGTAGAAGTTTCATTTGTGAGATCTAATTCTGGTAGTATTGCTTCTCCTTTTTCCCTTGCGTTCCCTTTTCCCTTCTTCAGCCTTAGTTATGTTGACCTCCTTTCAGCAAGCGCTACAGGCTCTCAACTAGATGAGAGCAGTTAGAAAAGAGTGGGGTCCCTGGAAGCTTGCTGCAGTTCCGAATGAGATGCTAACGCCATGGAGTCGTTACCATGGTTCTTATGTGTTGATAAGTAGCTGAGGGCCCCTGTGTGTGTGCTGCAGATCCGCTGGAGGGCACGCTGGTCCTGCTGCCAGCCGAGGCGCAGCGGCGGCTGGTCCAGCTCGTCTACTTCCTGCCCTGCCTGCCCGCCAGCCTGCTCGCCTGCCTCAGCCGCTGCTGCATCATGGGCAGGATGTCCTCCGAGCTGGCCGCCACGCTCATCGGGATCCTACGCATGAGGTACCGCCGTGAACGGGCGCTTTGGTTTCCTAGTTAAAATAAAAACCATTTACTCATTAAGCATGGACTTTGCACAAACAATCAGTATAGCTTGCAAAAGTTGACATTGTGAAGACAGTTAATGTTTCCATCAGGCTTTACTTCTCTCACTTCATCTCTGTCTTTACACTGATGGATTTTCTCCTGTGCTTGATAACAAAGTCATATCAGTTATATCTAAGGCTATGTGGTATTGAGCATCCTCTACTCAGAATGTTATGGAATCATAGAATCATTTAGGTCAGCAAAGACCATTGAGATTGAGTCCCCAACCATTAGTCCAGCAATGCCAAGTCCGCAACTACTTCCCTGCCTGCCTGCTCCAATGATTGACAACTCTTTTTAGTGAAGAGTTTTTCCTAATGTGTAATCTAAACCTCATCTGGTGCCACTTGAAACCATTTTCCCTTGTCCTATCAACCAATGGTCTGCATCACCAGTTCTCTTGTCACCAATGGTCTCTGTTCTGCCACTGGTTGCATCTCTTCCTTATAAACACTTGTAGCACACACTGTAGTGAAAAATAACCAACCACTGTCTCATCCTCATGTTCTGCTTTCTTTCAGATTTTAAAAACTCCCTGTTCTTACAATTTTGACACTAAAATAACTAAGTCATAGTAACTGTGTGTTGTGGAGGCAGGGAATTAATGTGGCCGAGTCAGAATTGTTTTGTTTTCCTGAAACCCTGCCCCCAAAATTATATACAGAAATTAATTTAGTTTTAATTAGCAGATTCAGTTTGATTTAGAAGATCTTGCAAGGATACCATAGATAAATTTGACTATTTTAGAAGTCAAGAGGTGGAAGAGGCTAAGCTGCTAAACTCAGCATTCCCCACTATTAATCAGGCTGAGCCAAAAGTTTACTCACAGGTGAGTTAGAGAAAGGGCGGTCCAGATGGTTGTCAGCTCGCTCATTCAAAAGACCTCCGAGGCTTGTTAAGGCCTATCAAGCTGCATAAAGGGGGTGCTTGTGGTGGGAAGCCATCCAAAGCAGGGACAGTCCTGTCCCTCAGGAGCTTGTCCTTCGGAGCGCCAGGGGACTCTTTCTGCAGGAACTATCCAGGCGGGGGAGAACTCTAAGGCAGGGACCCCAAGGCAGGAAGTGCCCCAATATTGTTACCTTTGCTAGACAAAGAGATGGTTTACCACTGCCTAGGCGCGAAGAGCACAGCCAATCCCCAGCCTGATTCCAGTGCGGGCACCTGCACGGGCACCCCTGGTGCCGGAAGGGCCCTTTGCTCCCCCCCTTCACACCTGCAGGGCAGGGGAGGGGGGAAGCAGGTGTCAAGGTCCAGAGAACAGAGATACTGTTAATATCTCTGTCCAGAGGAGCAAGATCTCTTCTTATGGATTTCTGTGTTGTGAAATTAAGGTGCAAACGAGACCATGTATCACCACGAAACTATTTATTAAAGAATAGGGTTGGACAAAACAGAAGGAGAGAGGGGGAAGGAGGAGAGAGAGAGAAAGAGAAGAGGAGAGGCAGGGCAGGAAAAGAGCTGTGATTACCCTCAGTCGCAGATGGAGGGGGGAGAGAGAGAGACAGGTGTGTGGCCCAGGGATGATCTTCTGTGGAGTTCGTCAGAGATTCTTCTGGTGGTGGTGCAGCTCTGGTGGTCTGGTGGAGGTCTGCCCTTGGTGGTCTGGTAGAGGTGCCACTGGTGGTCCCGTGGGAGTGCCACTGGTGGTCTGCTGGGAGTGCCACTGGTGGTCCCGTGGGAGTGCCACCCTTTGGCAGGCCTTGCTCCTGCCTTTTATACAGTTCTCTGCTCAGTGTCCAGCTGCAGCTCCCCAGGATATCTTCCTGTGTATTCTCATGCATTCGCAGGGGTCTGGCACCACCGGGGAGAGAGCCCCCGCCCCCTCCCTGGCTGTACCTGTCCATACCTTGAATACACACAAACCTTTGCCCTTGGGGGCAGCTGCGATAAGATGTAGGCATCCTGGGCATTCCAGCCAGCCAGGCTGAGGTCCAGGAGTTTCCAAGGCATTGTCTGTTGATTTGCATCCCTGAGCTTTAGGCCAAGCACCTAGCCTGAGTCGGGGAAGGTAACAAAGACAATCTTTATCTTTGTTGATGAACGAGAGAGAGGATTTAGACCCTCACAGCAGGTTTTTCGCACCTTTCCTCTCCCATTCAAACTGGAGAGGGAGAGGAATTTTGGGCTATCCAGGACTCCCAGACACTAGGCAAGTGTCTTGCCAGAAGTTATGCGTGCTCTTGGTTGGCTTTGCTCTGGCTTGAAAGGGGACAAGTTCACCTCTGAAGTCAAGGAGATAGGCTGCTGCTCTACTGAAGTGAGTGGATGGCTTGGTGGGATTTCACAAGGGTGTTCTGTTTTGCTGCTTCTGGAAAAAATACACATGATTTTCTCTGTTGTTAAGTACTGTTGAACTTTGGATGAAGAAGCAGGAACCAAGATTTTATAAATTGTGCTTAGAATGATTATATTTTTTTCCACTTAATGTGTTTTGGAACTTAAACTTTTTTGTTGAAAGAGGACAGCACACAGTGTACTGTGAAATACAGAGGCACTTATATTAGCTGTGTAACATGAGAATAAGGCGACTAAACATATGAAGTGAAGATGATGAAGTTTATCATATCCTATGTGTTTTCACTGTAAAAGCTAAATTCTGCCTCATTTTGGGAAAGTGGATGTCAGGTTTTATTTTTAAAGAAACAAAACTTCTCTGCCATGTGCTAGAAATTCGATTGCAAACCATAACCAATTCAGAGGTAATCATTGTAAGAACTGAAGTCAGCACTCGGGTGCTTGTTTTGTTGGTAGATCTTGCAGAATTTCCAGAGTGGGAGATTTTTATAGTGATAATGTAGTATAGCTGTTTCTAAAGATTAATAGAAAGCTGCAGGCTGGGCTGTGGGCATTTGATGGTTTTGGCAGAAGGTGTGAGAAACAGGTCGAGGGTGGAGGTATAAGCAAAAGTAGGTTACATCCTGACAACAGAGGAGGAGGATCAACTTCTCATGTTTCAGAGATGCAAAGAAAGCCTTTTTATTTTAATTTGTGACATTTGGAACATGTTTTAAATTAAGTTGTGTTCAAAGGTTGTGGATAATTCACTCAAGAAGTCAATCAAAATAACTAGATGAAGTACTGGTATAGTTTTGCTAGTGCAATTTCTTGTATTGGTAAATCATAGCAGTCCTTCTTTCTGGAAGATTGTGAGTTCTGATGAAACTTGGTAAAGAGATCTTACTCTTGAGGGCTGCTTTTCTTTGATGAGGCTGTTCCCACTGGAAGAAATCAGCATTAAAAACTTGATGGTTTTCTTTAGAGGCACATCTGAAAATAATGCCTGGGAAAGATGAAAAATGGGCTCTTTATAGAGAAAGTGAATACAGCAGCACTGAAAATGCATTTTCACCTCTATAGCCAACCTAAAAACTCGTACAAGTTTTAAAGGGCTTATTGATGACACATTTTTCTAATTTGGCTCAGCTTTTCCTTGGAAGTTGCACAGTTAAGGAAACAGCAGTCTGTTTTCTAGATATGAACTTCAGCTTGGCTTTACAAGCTTCGTAACCCCTCATTATTGCAGACAGGATACATGAACTAATTTTCTATCCCATATCAGAACGGGCAGGCTGGATTATTGTGTCCAGTTTTGTGACTTGCTTTTAGAAAATGGTGTGGACAAACTGGATTGAGGTTAAAGGAGACCACACAAAGAATGATAGTCTGTGAATAGTGAAAGTGGAGGATGACTGACAGATGGGCACTGTTAGGTAAGTAAGGGTGGGAAGGAAAGGGAACTCTGTGTGTGTGTGTGTGTGTGTGTTAAAAGCCATTGAAAATGAAGAGAGAATGGAGCTTTAGCAGCAGTAGAAAAACAGACCCTAAACGTCGGAGAATGTTTGAGTGCTAGCAAAATTTTGTAAACCCAGACATACACACTAGAAGAGATCTGTGGAGGAAGAAGGTATTAATATGTTCAATGGAGATGCTTTAGCTCAGGTTGGGTGGCAGAGGCAGACTTGAAGGAGGTGCACTAGGTAACTTCAAATACCAAAAGAGCTGTAAGTCCTTAGCAGAAGTTGAACATGCAAGATTTTGGAATTAATAGTGCTATTGCAAAATGTGTATAATTTCACTGTTTTGTGCTGTAGGCTGGTTCATGGGACATTTCTAGTTGGGTATTGCATAGATGTAGTGGTTTGGAGCTAATGGTCTAGCTGAACCTTCAATTGTAAACAAGTAGGAACTTTCTGTATGTTTTAAAATAGAAAGTAAATAAAACAGAGGATTGGTTATAAAAGAAAAATAATAGATCAGTCCATATAATTTCATTTGCTTGCTGGACTAGTATATAATAATCTGTCATATAAACTGTTCTTTTCTCTCTGCCACTTTCTGCTGCCTTCTCCTCCTCTTAATCATAGAATCAACCAGGTTGGAAGAGACCTCCAGGATCATCCAGGCCAACCTAGCACCCAGCCCCAGCCAGTCAACTAGACCATGGCACTAAGTGCCTCATCCAGGCTTTTCTTGAACACCTCCAGGGGGTTGACTCCACCACCTCCCTGGGCAGCTCATTCTAATGGCAAATCACTCTCTCTGGGAAGACCTTCTTCTCCCTGCACTGGCTGATCTTCCATTGCTGCACTAACCTTGGCTGAGTAGATAGTGAGGGCCTGGTTTTCCCTCTGGGGATAGAAGAATGTGTCTGTTAGCCCCTTGTGGGTTTGTCCAGGAGGGGATCTCTTATTTACTTAATTGTAAATATGTCTTGTACATATGCATTGTATTATATGCGTTTAGTTTTTTAGCTTACTGTGGATATATAGCTTTATCTTACTTGTAAACTTTCGGGCTAGGCTGATGATTTTATTTTGGCGGGGGGGGCGGGGAGTAATTTTAACCCTACCACCATAGAGAAGCAGGTAAAAATAATGGTCCACCGTGAGACGCCACTGCTGAGGAAACAGGGTATGGTCGGTAGATGGCGCTGTTGTTCTTCCAACGCATTCATGCTCTGTGCGGTGATTCGGGGCGGGGAGAGTCCTCAAACAGCTCTTCTGTGCCACCTGCTTATCTGTCTGCTTTAAATAGATTGCATTCAGGAGCATCAGAGGCTTGCTGCCGCGTTTGGTAATTGTTCTTAATTTCTTTAAAAGCCTTTATTTCCATGTTCTTCTTGACTGGAGGAGCATGTATGGTTTTACATGTCTGGGAATGCACATACACTAAGGTGGTTTGGTGAGAGGTACATAGAGATGATAACAAGACACATATTTATTTCAGGAACAATGATTATAGGCTCAGGAAACTCATAGGCATTTTTTTTGTGCATAATCTACAGAAACTAGATAGTAAATGTATCTAGATGGCTTAAACCACGGCTCTGTGGTGATATCAAGTGGTAACATTAAGTCCTCGTTGTATTAACGTCTGTGATTGGTTTTTTTTTTTGGTGGTTGTTGTTGATTGGAAATGAATTTGAAGACATTCAATAGTTTCCACTTCATACTTTTGCAGTATAGTCTGCCAGAGCCCATTAAGTGAGCCACAGTGGGTTCCAAGTGCTGAGAATGAAGCTGATATTGACAGTATTTCTATATATAATGATAAAGTTTCTGAACCTGGGAGGGTAATTGTCTATAAAGTTATTCGGATGGTTCCTGTCATGCTTTTTGGTTTGTATTCACTAAACCTTACCAGTTAGCACAGGCTGAGGACTGCTATGCAAAGAAAACAAATGCAGCCATCTAATTTTGAATGCTGGTATATAAATGTGGGCAGACTTACACTAATTGATCTCTATGCTAATCTCTGTTGCTGCTGTTTGGGCCAGCTACTTGGGTGAAAGTGAGAGACTGAAGGTGTTGACTTGGCTTGATTTCTCTGCTTGTTCTTCTCCAGTGCCTGCCTTGTGCTTACTGTGTTGGCCTTGATGTGAGTAAATTCAGTAAATCCAGACAGGCAGGGTTCTGAGAGATGAAAGCATGTCAGAGTTTTGGGCTATAAATCTTTGTTCTTATTCCAGTTCATACACGAACAGGTGTGCAGCAACATGAACAAACAGTCTGCCACTTCAGACTGAGAGGTAGCATCTCTTGGAGATGAGTTCTCTGAGTTAGCCTCTCATTTAAACCACTGATGAGCTTAAATTTATGGAGATAAATGGAAGTGTGTGGGAAATATTTTTGAAAGTCTTTGCATTGAGTCCACTGGACTGATTTTTATGTGGTCTGTAGATGATACTACTTTGATATATTGAGGTGAACCATTCTTGATGCAGTCTGCCATTCTCCTCCTCTACTCCGCTCTGGTGAGACCCCACCTGGAATACTGCATCCAGTTCTGGAGCACCTCTTACAAGAGGGATGTGGAGATGCTGGACTGTATCCAGAGAAGGGCCACAAGGATGATCAGAGGGCTGGAGCACCTCTCCTATGAGGACAGACTGAAAGAATTGGGGCTGTTCAGTGTGGAGAAGAGGAGGCTCTGAGGTGACCTTATTGGGGCCTTCCAATATCTGAAGGAGGCCTACAAAAAGGCTGGGGATGGACTCTTCAGGATATCAGGGAGTGACAGGACTAGGGGAAATGGAGCATAGCTGGAGGTGGGTAGGTTTAGACTGGATGTGAGGAGGAAGTTCTTCAGTGTGAGAGTGGAGAGACCCTGGAGTGGATTGCCCAGGGGGGTGGTTGAGGCCCCATCCCTGGAAGTGTTTAAAACCAGGCTGGATGAGGCTGTGGCCAGCCTGATATAGTGTGAGGTGTCCCTGCCCATGGCAGGGGAGTTGGAACTAGATGATCTTTGTGGTCTCTTCTGACCCTGACTGATATTATGATTTCTAGAAGGATTACCTTAATTTCTCTTTAAAATTCCAAATTTATTGGAATAACTGGTAAATAATAAAAAACTAGTTTTCTCCAAATTAAAGATAAATGGTTTGTGTTGAGTGGAAATAGGTATTGTTTGGTGTGAGTGGACCTTTGATTTGAACTCCCAACTTTAGCATCCTCTTGATGGTGGAGTTCTGGTTATTGCTTGAGGATGTGGATAAGGACAGGTGGATGTTTCTGTCTAGTAAGTGAAGGAATGTGTTAGTTATAGATGGTCTAATAGAGACTAAAGTCATAAACTTCAGCAGTATTATAGACAGAGCTGGAAAACACTTTTGGTGTGATCCCTCTGCACCCACTTCCTACATTTGTAGGGCAGATGGGCTGCTTCAGGATGGTTTTTAAAGGACTGGTGATGCATAAGCTTATTTTTTCAGTACTTTTGGTTTTGAGGCAAATAATCAAATACAGAAGTGTTCTTGTATATAATGGATTGTCTTGTTTGTCTGACAAAGGAGATATTTACTGGTCACCTACCAGAGTCTGTAGTGTAATAGTTGCAGAGGAGCATGTTAGGCTCAATGGATTTGCTTGCTGCTGCTTAGTGACTTTGTGGCAATTGAATCGCAGATACCCTTACAGGCATGTTTCTTTTTTGCCTTCCCTTTCATATAAGGTAGAATACTTAAGGTGATTAATGCATAATCTTACTGTGCTGTATTTTATTCTATGAAATATGGATTAAGAAAGGCAGTTAATGAGTTTTTTATCAAAAATATAAGATAGTAAATTGGACTGACTTTATGGGGAAATTCTGTGTCTTTGTAACATGTCTGGAGGTACAAATAGGGAAATTCTGTTCAGTGAAATTACATAAATGCAGTTTATGGCAGCTGTCTGAACAGGAGCCAACAGTGTGCCTGGGTGGCCAAGAAGGCCAACAGAATCCTGGCCTGCATCAGGAGCACTGTGGCCAGAAGGTCTAGAGGTGGTTGTTCCACTGTACTTGGCAGTGGTGAGGCTGCACCTTTGGTACCGTGTTCAGTTCTGGGTGCCGCAGTAAAAGAGACGCCAAGGTGGCGGAAAGGGTCCAGAGAAGGGCACTGAAGCTGGTGAAGGGTCTTGAGAATAAGTTTTCTGAGGAGTGGCTGAGGGAGCTGAGGTTGTTTAGTCTGAAGAAAAGGAGGCTGAGAAGATATCTTGTTGCTCTCTGCAGCTACCTGAAGGGAGGTTGTAAAGGGCTGGGTGTTGGTCTCTTCTCACAAGTCATAGCTGACAGGACAAGAGGAAATGGCATTAAGTTATGCCAGGGGTTAGACATTGGGAAAAACTTCTATCCTCAAAGGGTTATCAAAGACTGGAACAGACTACCTAGTGAAGTGGTTGAATCATCATCCCTGGATGTATTTAAAAGCCATCTGGATAAGATGATCAAGAATGTGGTTTTAGTAGTGGCCCTGGTAGAGTTATATAGTGGTTGGACTTGATGATCTTTAGAAGTCTTCCAACCATAGTGATTCTGTGTGTTTTATTTATGTGCCTTTATTCAGTCTAATTACCTAAATGTGATTTATATGCTTATGCATAGCAGTCATAACTTCTCTTGCAACTTTTTATCCATTGAAGCAATGTGTCTGGAAACTATTTCACTGTAGTAGAGAACTGGGCAGATAATATTTCACTGCCTCAATAAAAAACAATGGGATTTAATTTATGCCTTTTCTCTCTTGAAGTAGAACATCTACAAATGAGATCTCCAATGGCTTCAAACGGCCATTTCCTATTCTTGTGGGGCTCTTTCCCTGCTGAGGTCTTGCAAAGAGTTGTTGTTTCTCTTGCTCTTGGAAAAGGAGAAGGTTGAGGACCATATAAATAAAAGCTGAGTGCTTTTCCCCAGTGAGACACAAATTCTGTGGGAGTTCCTAGTCCGTATTTGAGATAACTGGGGGTAACTTGCATTCTGCTTGTTGCATCTGTAAATGGACTCTTTCCTTAAGATGTAGTGCCTTTAAAATATTCTTTGTCTTTCCAGACAATAATGAGGGAGCTCAGCTGGCATCTCATGGAACAGCCAGGCATGCTTGTGGATTCCAACTGCCTCAGGAATCTGGAATTTAAAAGGAACTAGGGTGGACATTTTAATGTCTGTTACTTATAAGGTGTAAAATTCTGTCTCTCCCAGACTGTTTACTCAGATACTTTTAGGTACAGATACTACCTTTGCAAGTGAGTACTACTTTTACTTCAGTCGTTCCTGTTATGTGGTTTGTAACCTTTGATGGTAAAACTTAGAGGCACAGTGCAAGTGCAAAATGTGGGTAACAAAGAGTCTATATGCTACTTTATCCGAGTCTTAGAGAAGGCCTGGTTGCAGACAAGAAAAAAATTAAATTCTCAAAGTATTTGCAAGCTGGAGAGAACCTGGAGAGACTATTGTAACCCATTGCAGTGAAGAACGACACTGACAGAGCAGCTGGATACAGTAGTTCTCATACAAATGAAGTATAGAGGAGATTTCAGAACAGGGTTGAGGTTTTTTGAGTGGTTGCTTGGCTTTGTTTGTTTCCTCTTTTTTTTTAAGAAGTGGAGGAATACCTAAAATTGTTACAAAATAAGCTCTTAAAACACACAACAGTAACATAAAACCCACAAAAGATAAACCTCACTTTCAAGTCACTGCAAATTCTACCATGAGAAGTCAAGATTCCTTGAAAGGGAAGTAGAAAAGGTGTAGTAATTATGAATGAGTTGTTAAGAACCATGTAAAAATAGGAAGAGGTCAATGTGTGTGTTCACTGTAAAGTGCTTTTTCTGGCTGAATTTTCACATCTCAACTTTGAAACAAACAGAGGAAGAAGCTACTAAAAAGGTAACAAAGGCACTATTTTCAATATAAACTAAAAAGAAGAGCATGCTTTCAGAATGGTGGCATTTCCCTGCCACTGAGGAAGACCAGCAGAGATTGATCTGTGTTCCTTGCTGCAGGATCAGAAAGGATCCACTCTTCTTGAGCATTTTACCTTTCTCGCTGCTACATAAAGGTGTAGGACCCAAGAGAGGAAGAAAGCTAAATTAATGTTTAAGGACATGGCCCTTTAAATTTGTTTGGTTGTAGTTTGATACTCCTAACCAAGGGGAGAAGAATTATGTTGCTGCCCTTAGAATTGCACCCGTCAGTAAATGCTGTTTGCTCATTAGTGAATGCTTCTTTCGCTTTGTGCTGTCATTTATAATGTGTAAGCAGTTCTGTTCTTCAGACAACCTTTGCAACTGTGGAGCAAATGAGTAGCTGACAGGCTTACTTTTAACAATGCATAGCTCAAATTGTTGTTTTCTTAAAATAGGGTTCATATTTTTCCCCAAATCCCTGGTAATTCCTTGCAGATGTTTGTTACGTTTTGCCACATCTTCAAATGGAAAAGACTTGATCCTTCAAAAGAGGAAATGAAAGTTAAAACTAAAAGGCTTGCACTAACAAACCCCTGCCTGCATATGGTAACCTGTTAGAGGAAAAGGATGTCAAAAACTCTTCACTTGCTCTTAGAGTTTACCTTGGGAGCCTATGCTAACGTGGAGCAAAGTTGGTGTGAATGATGAGATGGGTACAGGGTTGGAAAAACATCCAAAGATTTAATTTTTGGTTGTTTAAAGAATTTCAACAGCAGTTTGTGACAGGCTCTGTTTCCTGCCTCTTCAAGAATTACTTTGAAAACAGAGTCCTGTTCCTTAACAGTGTAAGACAACTAATTTGGTTATGTTGATGCAGGAACCTGAGTTTATTCTTTATTTCACTTGCATTTTCATTTGCCTTTTTTTCATTAAAACTAAAAAGGCATAAACTGTGCCAATGCTGAGGTAAATATTGGCACAGGGCTTTTCAGTATTTTCAAGGAATGTGTTTTACAGCAGTGCAAGTACATGTCTACACTAAGGGAATACTCCTTTTAGATTATTTCAGAACCTAGAATTGAGGAAACAGTTGCAGGAGACTTTGAACCTGTGATCAATAGTTGATAAATTTAAAATGAGATCTCCTATTGCAGTCTAAGTTAGGGGGGTTTTTTTGAGGTATTTTCATGCAAACATTTAAATAATTCTGTAAAGCTTCAGGAACACCCAGTGCTGGAATACCCATTATTGTGGCAGCAGAAGAGCTTCCTGGAAAGTGAAGAATTGGATTTTAGTTTCCTTGAATAGAAAACCCAAACTCCTGGACCCTTACGCTTCCTGATTTCTATAACTCTTGCATTTATGAACAGAAGGATGATAGTGTCAGTGCCTCAGAAGAACCTTGAATTTTGCCTGTGTTTTTTCTTGTTTTACTTTAAAAATACTTAAGAGTGGACTCAGGATTTTGAGATTTATTACACTTCTTTCAGTCTTATTGCCCAACCACAAAAATAGTAAAAAACCAACCCAAATTCTAAACAACACTTGCTATGCTTGATAGGTGCATTCCTGTCTGAGTGTGGTTTTGGAGTCTGAGCAGTGAATTTTACAGGAGGACAAGTGGAGGGATGATTTTTAAAGTAACTGCAGTATGGTGCATCAGAGTTACACTGCCAGAGACCTCTGACTTACCCAAAAGGCTCTTTATAACTATAGAAGTTGAACACAATGTCTTAAACCTGAACCAGGAATCAGCTGGTGTAGGTAGTTTGGGTCAGGAAGCAAGAAGATTAATGATGTGTAGCTGAGACGTAACCACTTGAGCACAAACTGCAATTGTTTTGTTTTGCAGCTGTGTTTTACAGCCCAACCTGGAAGTAACAGCAGTGTGAACAGAAGTTGGTCTGCAGTTAAAAGAGTTTATCCACAGAGGAATGCATTGCACAGTTGCTGCCACTGAGAAATAGTAGCTATGCTAATGGCTAGAGAAGCAGTGATTTTTACATTAATTAGATTCAGCTTTTCTTTTCATACCATTTAGCATACAGAGCAGGTTACCTGAAAGTGCAATCCTAAACCTCAGTCAGAGAGGTTATCATGGAGAGCAGGTAACCTTATGGAAATTACAACATGTAATTCATCATAGTTAATATGGGTTTGGACTAGCTGACGGAAGAGGTCTCTCACATGCAATTTGGTAGCAGGCTCCCATTGTCAGAACAATTTATTCAAAAGAGGGAGGTTATAATAAGAGGCATTTTACTTATATCTGATTTATAGGTAGAACAGTAATCTTTTTTTTTTTTTAGTTAAATGTCTAACATTTAGTGTAGAAGCATCATGGAAACATTTTAAAGGTGCACATAGCTCTTAGTTATCAGTTGTCATCTGAATATATTGAACTAAGTTTTTTGGTATAGTTTATAATGTATTTGTAGTAGAATTATAGTATAGATCAGGTTGGAAGGGACCTCAAAGATCATCCAGTTCCAACCCTCTGTTATAGGCAGGGACACCTCCCACTAGAACATGTCATTCAAGGCCTCATCCAACCTAGCCTTGGACACCTCCAGATAGGGAGCATCCACAATCTCCCTGGGCAACCTGTGCCAGTGTCTCACCACCTTCACTGTAAAGAGCTTTTTTCTAACATCTAGTCTAAACCCATTACTCCTTGTCCTGTCATTACAAGACCTTGTAAACAGTCCCTCCCCAGCCTTCCTGTAGGCCCCCTTCAGATACTGGAAGGGCCACTATAAGATCTCCTTGAAGCCTTCTCTTCTCCAGACTGAAGAGCCCCAACTCATAGCCTGTCCTCATAGCAGAGCTGCTCCAGCCTTCTCATCATCTTTGTGGCCTCCTCTGGACTCACTCCAACAGTTTGATATCCTCCTTCTGCTGGGGACTCCAGAACTGCACACAGTACTCCAGGTGGGGTCTCAGGAGAGCAGAGCAAAGGAACAGAATCCCCTCCCTTGCCCTGCTGGCAACGCTGCTCTTGCTGCAGCCCAGCACATGGTTGCTGTCTGGGTTGCACTCACACTGCTAGCTCATGTTGAGCTTTTCATCAACCCAGACCCTCAGATCATTCTCTTCAGGGCTGCTTTCCAGCCATTCGCCACCCAACCTGGAGTTGTGGATCAACATCTATTCTAGAACTAAATTTCTTTTGTTCTGTGTTGTTTACTTTTGATTTCCTTTAATGTGAACCATAAAACTGAGCTACTTTACATTATAGCTGGGTTCTAAGGTAACTAATGCCTTGACAACTGGTTAGACTTGTGTTTAAACTTCTTCTGTGCTGTAATGGCGTTCCACTTGGAATGTTAGATGGAAGTTGATCTCGGCCTTTATATTGTTATATCTGTGAGATCCTAACCTAGTCTTTGATTACAAGATCTCCTGGTATTTTTCTATCTCACTTTTTGTATTGAGCCAATTGTGCTCACTGGAGTGTTTACATAATGTTATGCTTTATCCCTGTTGTTTCAGTAGAAGATTCCATGTTTTGTCTGTTGTGTTATGTCCCACTTGGAAGACAAAGCAATTCCCTCTGTCCATGGAATTCTGTGTGGTGCTCAGGTATTTTCACTGCTGTAGGATATGAGGAGGTGGTATTTTTTCCAACATGCAGATAAGGAGTCTGAGGCAAAGCAAAGGTGTATACACAAGTATATAGAATCACAGAACATTGAGGGTTGGAAGGGACCTCCTGAGATCAATCCCCCTGCCAAGGTAGGATCCCCTAGGGTAGTTTGCACAGAAACACATCCAGGTGGCTTTTGAAAGTCTCCATAGAAGGAGACTTCACAACCTCTCTGGGCAGCCTCTTCCAGTGCTCTGTCATTCTCACTGTAAAGTTTCTCCTTGTGTTGAGGTGAAATCTTCCATGTTTGAGTTTGGACCTGTTGCTCATTGTCTTATTACTGCACACCACCACTGGACACTGCTCCATCCACTTGACACTCACTCCTCAGATATTTGTAGATGTTGACGAGATCTCCTCTGAGATTTCTCTTCTCCAGACCAAACAGCCTCAGGTCTGTTAGTCTCTCTCCCCAGGGGAGGTGTTCAAGTCCCCCAGTCATCCTCATGGCTTTCCTTGGTCTTCAGAAGGTCCCTGTCTGTTGAACTGGGGAGCCCAAGACTGGATGGCAGTGGTCTAGGTGTGGTCTCACCAGGGCAGAGTAGAGGGGGAAAAGAACTTCCGTGGACCTGCTGGCCACACTTTTCCTGATACACTTGCTAACTAGGAATTCAGCAGGAAACGTGGGCACTGATGCTTCAGAATGTTTAGCATTTACTATCTTGGCAGCACAGGACTGACTGATTCCACTGTAACTGCGAGTGGTGCAGTAGAGACCAGACCAGTCTGTGTGCTGCTGTCTAAGATAGATGAAATTGTGTAGCTCCACAGCTGTTAATAGCCTTTCAGCCTGTTGCATGCTGTTGGCTAGTGGTAACTAGCAGACAGAAGGGATGAGAGAAGCCTCCACTGTGAATGTGTTTTTTTTTTTTTCTAACCTGAAAGTAAATTTAATTTCCTATATGATGATACTTAGAGAAAAGTGTTGCCACACTAACTTGCTGTCCTCCAACTTGAAAAAGTCTTTAGCATCTCACAGGATCTTTGCAATACAAATAGGAGGATGATTCAGTATAATGCTTAAACACTATTGTTTAGCTGATTTTCTGTGCTAAGCCTTTCTTTTACTCTTTTTTTTAACTATCTCATGCCATATGCACTTGTACATTATAGATGCTGCAATAAATAAGGCAGGATCCAGTCAGGCTGTTTTATCCTTCCTTGCATAATCTTGATCTATCCATTCATCCATTATTTGAATGAAGCATAGTTTTTCTCTTCTTTTTTAGAGAGAAAATATTACCTTATACCATAATGTTGTAGTCTAAGACATGCACACAAAGAGTCCAAGCCAAAGATTGTGGGCAGCATTCTCTGTTACTTTCTAAATTGAATGCTAGATGGCTTTTAACCTCAGTGTGCTTTAATATGGAGACTTATGTATGTAATAAGTTTAACTTTTAAAAGAGCTGACTGCAACTGAATTTTGAGATCTTGGTTTTGCAGGTGTCTCAGTGTAGCCCTGCTTACAAAATGAGTCTTACAACCATTTAATAGCTCTGTCAAGGGTTTGTGTCATCCCCTGCATCCATGTTCCCAGGGCAGAACAGCAGTAATTCTGTCTGCTTGCTCTTCTGTCTGTGTTGGTGGAACTTAGCTTGGCATGCTGTTGGGATACTTAAAACACTTGTCCTGTTTTGTGAGTGTGCAGGCAGTGAAATGTGGATGGAAAAAGGACACTGCTCAAGAATTTGAAAAATTACAAGACACTTAGCAATAAGCTCCAGAATGATTTTTCTTGTCCAAGTATCTTCTAAACTTGTTGTTTGTGTTTGCTAGCCTGCAGTGAATCTGAATTTTCCTTTAGTCTCATCTGGAATCAGTGTAAGATCCTCAAGTCCACTGGTTCTGTTACAGGGATTTGAGACATCTGCTGTTTCCTGGAAAAGTATTTTAAACTATATTCTGAAAAGCTTTGTCATGCAAGACCCTACTGCCTTAATTTGTGCTTACTAGAAGTTTTTTTCTGTGTTTCCTGTCTTCCTACTCAAGATTTTATTGTCCTATTTCCCCAATTCCCTATGCAGTTTGTCATCTGACTTCTTCCAATCCCTTGCGTGCCACCACTTTGTGCAGTGGTTGTGTCACAGTTTGAACTTGTGTCCAGTAAGATTTACGTTCTCTGGAATCTCTTCATTCTCCCTAGTGCTTATCTTTATACAATGAGCAATGCCCAAATCTGATTCATGATCCCTCTCCATTGGATTCAAGCAACTTCTTCCCCTTTGCTGAAGAGGAAGTGGGCTTCGTTATCTCTTCTGATGTATGGGCCTAATTCTTGTGTCAGTATTCACCTTAGAGAGAACCTCTGGGAAAATAGGTTGCTGATTTAGTTGTGATATATGAAATCTCTTTGATGCTGTCATGAATCAGATTGGGGCCTCCTTGGGAAAGGGAAAGAGCTGATCCTTTCTTCTGGGAGAAGACTGCTAGCTATGACTAGTAGTTGTTAGCAGCCAAGTGGCAGCCTTATGACTGAAGAGAGACTGACAGACTACAGGTTAAGAAAAGGAAGCAGCAACTCTGACCTCAGAGGAGGACCAAAGGTCTCCTAGGAACTAGGGACTGTGCAGAATTACCTGCACAGAGAGTCACTAGGTCACTTGAAATATGCCTATAAAATAAGGATGTGCCGTTAAGGATATGATGTGAAGTGGGAGCTTTACTGAATAAAGCCTTTTTCTGTTCTCTCTCACCTAGCTGTGATTTCTTTTTTCTTTTTCTTTTATTTTCTTCTCTAGAATTAATTATCCTACTAAATCCTAATTGATTTTTTTCTTTAAAGAAGTTCTGTAATTTTTTTTTCTTTCTGAGTAACTCCAGACACATGCATATTCTAAATGTCATTTGTATGGATGATGAAATATTGTGGATGGATTTTCATGGGGTGGCAAAACATATATTTCTGTCTCAGAAGTGTTCCAAATTTGATATTTTTGCTCCTAAGTCATGGAGTGTTAAAGAAATTTCTGGAAAAAGAAGCTCTCCAGAATTTTGTTACTCGTGAGCCTAAGCCATTTTGGCTGTTAGCAGAAAGAAATTAGGGAAAAGGCAGATAGTTGGCTTCAAAAATTGCATTCAGAAGCTCTGAGATTTCACAGAAAGCAGCAATCTCTGACGGCAACGATCCATAGCCTGCGGTGCAAGTGCCAAGAGCAGCACGCAAGTAAATTTCAATAACGTGCGTTTTGCATATTGTGATGCCAGTTTGAGCAGCAGCCTCTTGAGCAAAGCTTGCTCCCTGCTCCTGCCATCCTCCTCCTTCTGCACCAGTACCCGGACAACACCCTGCCCTTAGGTTATCAGTGGTTCCCCTAGCACATACAGCCTCTAATTTGAGAAACAAAAGTGGGCTGCTGCTCCACCTCTTTCTTACAGATTGCCCCTGAAAACGGAGGTGTCAGGCAGCTTTGAGAAAGAGTTGGCTCCTGTCTTTGTATATTGCTCCTCTTTGTGTTCCAGATCTCCAAGCAAGTTTTTCTATTTAGTGCTGTGATTAATAGCTTTAGCTGCTCTAAAATAGATGCTGAGACTGCTTTCAAATGGGATGTATTGTTCATGTAAAGAGCTGTATCCAAAGTAGTAGATGTAATGAAAAAAATAGGGCCCAGTTTTGTGATCTAATGAATTTTGCCAAATAAGGGGAGGAGAACTAATTTGCTGTATGTTGGCTATTGTCACTATATTAAAGGTTATACTGGTATTTATGAAAAGTTGCTATCTCAGTAATTTAATCAACTTAAGTTCAGTATTACTTGTCTTGAAAAGAGCAAGTTCTGGGTTTGAAGCTGTTTAAATTGCTATTCTAGCAACAGCAGTTGGGAACAGGAATGCTAAAATTAACCATTTAGTCATGCTGATTTCTTGTGTTGTGCAGGTAGGTTGTGAATTTTTAATTACATGTTGTTTTTTTTAATAAACTATCTGCTATTGGTTTTGTGTAGATCATCCTTTGCAGGCTGGAAGTGCCAAGTGCAGGATAATTCAGTGAATGATGTGGACTATTTCAGCTTCTTGTTTTCAACCCTTATAGGTAATCCATATGAATGTCATAATTCAGAATTATTGCAATGCAAATTGTTTTGGTAGTCAATTACTGGATTTAATTTATAATAAATGGTATAGTAAGTAATTCCTGAGAAGGATTATAATCTTGTTAAATGCTTTTGATATGAGATGCTCCCTTTTTTTTTCCCCTCTTGATCTTTTGAGACATCTTATATTTCACTTTGCCATTTGGGCTGGATATTTGCATACTTTTCTTTAGAATGAGGAAAACCTAAATTCAGCATGAACATGAATAAGATTTTTGTTATTTTTCCTAGATTAAATGCCTTTTATTGGCTGACAATAATATAAACTAATCCCTCTGGGGTTTGCTGTGGATATGCTTCTGCTATTAAAAACATTCCATCAGAATAAAGTAATCAAAGTTTGTTGAAGTGAGCTGCCCAGAGTCAGCGTGTGAGCAGAGTTACTTCTGCTCCTATCTTCTTACTGAGATACAAAAGCAACTGTATTCTGTGGTGGTGCAGCTTTGAGAAATTACAGTGGCTAAAATGGCATACTACTGGGAAATAACCTTTCAGTAGCTTGTCCTGGGTCTTTTCTTCATCACCTCAGTCATTTCTAATATTCAACTACTTTGCTTTCAAAAAAAAGTCCTTTTTTTCTCCTAAAACAGTGAGGAGAAAGCTGTATTGGTAACTGAGAAAACAAAAGCAGGACCAACATCACTGTTTTGGAGCAGTAGTTCTGTTTTACTAAAACATCCAATACCTGGATAAAAATGATTAGCCAAATGACTTTATTTTTGACTTTTGTTCTTAACCCTGAGGTTAAATGCTGTAACCAGTGTTACTGTGAACCAGTGGTGAACTGTCTTGTGTTATACCTGGGATTTCTATTTTTAAAGATGCATACATTGAAAATGCAGTATAACATTGTTGGCTTCTTTCAGGGTTTCCTTCTATTGTATTGTTGTTTAAATGGGTATGGCTTTGTGTTTGGGTTGGGGGTTTTTGGTGGTGTGTTTTTTTTCTACTGGGGGTGTATGTTTGTGGTGCTTTTTGGTTGGTGTTTGGTTGTGTTTTTCCAGTTTGTTTTTCAGAAATCAGATGTGCTTTGATATTTTGACATGCTTAATTTAAAATAGCAAGTAAGAGCTTTTAACAGACATAATTTAAAAGATGGGGTTTGAGAGTGGTGCTGCTGAAGTAGAACAGTGCTTGACTTGCTTTGTGATTCTGTTGTACTGCTTCTTTTTCTCTAGGGTTTTCAAGAGAGGAGTTGACTAGTCTCCAGGGCATTAGAGGAAAACCACACATTAGCCAGACACAGCTTTCACCTGTCCGTCTTTACCTAACTGATCTGGACCAGTTTTTACACCACTGGGCTGTGACAGAGGTAATACATCAACACTAATTCTAAATGACAGCATACAAACTCCGAGTGCTCTCCATCCCTTTTCCACAGATGCCTAAATCTTGTTCTGAGTTGAGCTGCAAAAACAATGAAAAACATAATAGCTGTCAAGCAGCCAGTGTTTTTCTCCAGCCATCAGAGAGTATTTTGAAGGAAGCTGCTTTAAAAGGTGGATGTTTGGATTTGCAGTATGCAAAACTACTCCTGGAAAAAAATGGGTAGAGGTCTTGGTGCAAAATTCCTAAACACTATTAGACCAGCAATGTGTTTTGGCTTTCAAAATTAAATTAACTGTAAAAATACTAATTACAGATTTCTCTTTGAGAGTAAATTCCACTGTTAATTAAAAGGCACTTGCATTAAATCAGGGTTTAACTTGGAAATAATATTAAATTGGGCATTGGTGATTATTTAGAATAACTTCTGTTGTTTATTTAATCAAAATATTCTGGGATAAGAGACTTCACTGAATTCAGTTCCTATTTGTAAGATTGCAAGAGCTGAAAGCTTAATTTATTGATCTGAGGCATCAGGCTTTGTTCAGAACAGGTACATTAGTGCTCATTCTGGCTTAACTCTTCTTATCGCTTAGCTCACCAGAAACCACTTTAAGGTCTGCAGTCATGTTTTAATGGCATGCCAGTTTGGCAGCATTTGTGAAATGTCATGATTACAGAAGAATGTAACAGGTGTTTTCAGTTGTATGATCTCTTCTGGGTTTTTATGGCAGTCTTTTTGGTTCAAGAAAGCAGTAGAGTAGATTTTTCTCTTCTAATTCATGAAGCTCAAGTGATGAACTGAAACATTAGTCCAAGGCATACACTGAATGTGTGCTATAATGTGTTAAACATGATTTTAAGCAACGTTGGTTGGTTGGTACTATGACTGGCACACATCTTTAGATGTCCTGCTTTCAGTGAGCCTGTGGACTAGCTTAACTTTCTAATTTCTTTTGCTTTGTCTCTCCTGGCCAGTAATGAAGCAGTTTCTCACTAAAACTCCCTTATCCAGCATTGAACAACTAAAATGCCTTTTCTCCCTGACCTGTACAGAACTAGTGCTCTGTGAATGAAGCAGAGGGGTTACTTGTTCCTCAAAGAATTGGCATGATCCCATAAAGCACCTGAGGATTTCTATATCCCTTACCTGTTTCTTGTGTTGTCTCCTCCTCTTCTTCTGTTTGTTGCTTTGCCACAAGTCTAGCCAAGTTTGCTGGGAAGCTACATTGAGAGTGAAGCATTTTGATTGTTGCTAACTTGTTTGTGCCTTCGGTTCCTGTCTGCAAGTTTGATTTGCTTCTGCCATAGTCTGTTCAGTGTTTTGGTGGCATCAAGGGGAGTCATTATTTTCAGAAACTTGAGACTTGCTGCTTTTTTAAAGTATCTTCTCTTGGGAAAGATGCTCTTTTAGATTCTCAGAAGTGGATGACAGTCATTAAGCAGAGAGTTGGGTATCTCTTGTTAATAATGAAAGAGGACTGGACATCCTGTGGAGCATTGTACTATTTCTGCAGTTGTGTCAGCCTGAAGTATATTTTTTTTCTGGAGACTTGAGTTATGAAAGAAAATAGGAGCAAAGATTTCATGTGTCAAAAATGAGAATTGTAGATACGCCTCATTTTGTAGACTTTTGACCAAAGTGAGTTCTGAACTGCTGCCTACAACTCTAAGCTTGAAAATGAGAGTGGAGGCTCTTCCTCATTAACATTGTCATCATCATCATGGATTGAATGTGGTTTGGGAATAATCAGTAAGGAAGGGGAAGTGATGCTCAACCAACCTGTTAGCCTTCTGCAACAAGGTGACTAACTTGGTGGGTGATGAGAGATCAGTTCATTGTGACTGAGTATGGTTTTTGATGTATCCTGTAACATCCTTTTCATCATACTGACAGAGACTGGCTTAGATGAGTTGGAAGAAAAGTGGATTGAAACTGCTTGAGAGGCCAGGCCAGAGTGTTGTGATCAGTGGTAGAGTCCAGTTGGAGACAAGTCATTAGTGGTGTACCCCAGGGATCAGCATTGGAGACAGTGATTTCTGATGTTTGTTAATGACCTGAACAGTAAGACCTGAGTGCAAGCTTGCAAATGGCACAAAACTGGTGGTAGATCAGACAGTTAGGCTGCTTTCCAAAGTGATGTGGACAGGTTGGTGAACTGGGCAGAGAGGAACCTCACGAAGTTCGGTAAGGGAAGATGCAGGTTCCTGTACCAGGGAGGAATAACCTCAGGCTGGAGACTGACTAGCAGAAAAGCAGCTCTGCAAATGATATTTTGATTCCAGAGGACAAGGAGCTGACCATGGCTGAGCAGTGCACCATTGTGGCAAAGAAAACCCTAGCAGCATTTTGGGCTACATGAGAAGTATTGCCAGCAAATTAAGAGTGGTGATCCTCCTCTACTCAGCACTTTTGAGGAGACACCTGCAGTACTTTGCCTGGTTTTGAGCTTCCCAGTACAGGGGACACATGAACATACTGGAGTATCTTTCACATGAGATGATGCTGAGAGATGGAACTGTTCAAACTGGACAAGAGAAGACTCATGAGGGACAGCAGGGCACACATTAAAGCATGAAGCTCCATGTAAACACAGGAGAACAGTTTCACCATGAAGGTGATGAGAACAATGGAATAAATAGCCTCAGTGGGTTCTGATTCCTATCCATGGGCATACTCAGAATCAGGCTGGGTGACCAGCTCAAGCTGACCTGCTTTGAGCAGGGGCATTGGATTAGAAGTCAAGAGGGTCCCTTCCCTTCTGTGATTCATTGAAAATTTCTCCTCTTGAAAAACCAGAACTTCTATTTCAGCACTGACAAATCTCTTTATTTTTTGGGGGGTTTAGAGCCTAATGAGATCTGCAGAATGCAGAGATGTTATTTTTTATTTGGTAGGTTGTTATACCAAGATGTGATGTGCAAGTTAAACTATTCCCAGTGAGTGCTTGCCAGAAGGACTGATGCTATTGCAGTTCTGGGGTCTTTTCTGTGGGGTTTTTGGGTGCGATTTCTCCTCCTCCCTCTGGAATTTATGGACAGCAATGTAGGGGCACGTCTTCAATAGCTTTCTTTTCCACTAGAGAAGAATTAAGATATTCTTTCCTCTTGCCTCTGCTCTGGTAGTAACAGTTTTTGGAACATACAGTGTTTCAAGTCTCTCTGTTTTCACAAAGAGAAGAGGTAAGTGTTAAGGCAACCACTGCCTTTTCTGAGTTACAGGGTTCCATTAATTTTTCACTTGGTTAGTTTTGATTTCAGGTGTAGTTATAATATACTAAGTGTTGGATAAGCAAAATTATGCTGAAGTTAGCATGTAAAAAAATTAAAAAATCAGATGTTATGCTTTTAGCTGAGTGCTTTTTCTGTGTCTCTTACAGTGCTGTGATCATTAAGTTGTAGGGATTTTCTCTTTTCTGAGTGATATTCTCCAGCTTTAACCATGATGAGCTATATTCCATTTGTAAAGAAAATATTCTTGGGCCTGTATTCCATAAAATGTTTAGGGTTTGGAGGCTGGACCATTTGGAAAAGAAAAGGCAGCAGGAAGGAAGAGTATATACAAAAAATCTTGGCTTAGGAAAAGTCTTTCAGTTCAAAATTTGCCAAAAAGTGTGCAGGAATATGTTTTTGTAGAGCAAGTGTGTTCCTCCAGGTATTGAACAAGCTACTCTGCTCTCAAAAGAGCACAAAACAAGCAGCAACATAAAGTCCCAAATCCCAGAGGTGCAGCCCCTGGAGAGAGGACTGCCAGAAAAGCTCTTCTAGGATGTCTTGAAAAAGAGTGAGTTTTGTGTGCATTGTGTTTGAGGGAGGTGAGTTTGGACATAGCTTTCTCCATGTGTATGTAGTTCAAGGTGTGATCAAATTTTGTTTCCATAATATTTTTGGCTGTGATAAAGTTACTTTATTTAAATGAAGTGTTACAAGAAATAATAAAACACACTGACTTAGTTGTGCTTTTGGTAGAACCAAGTAGAGCAGCATTGCTGGTGCATGCTGAATCTTTCATGCTTTCCTTTGCTGGGTGTGGTGGTTTGGGAGTTACCCACCCCCCCACTCTTATGAAATCATCCAGATTAGACTCAGCTGGCTGGAAGCTAAGGAGTGGAGCTTTGCATTTGCAGCTTAGCACAATATACAAGCAGGTATTTACAATATTTACATCTGTATGCAGAAATATACCAGTTAAAAGCAATACAGAAACACAACAGCCCTCCCAGAAATCAGAGTCCCCAGGAGGGGCTCCCACCACCCTTCCACCTTCTTTCCATCCCTCTACCTTATCCCAGGGTATGCCTTATGTGTAAGGTGACTTTGGAGGATCAGCAAGGGGGGTTAGAAGCAGAAGGATTAGTCACACAAATCCAAGCAGAAACATACAGTGACAGAGAGACACACTGTCTTATCTGTGTTTGTGTCTTTGTTTTTATACATCTCAGCAAGCCTATGAGTGAAGTAGAGATCACCATTTTTTCCTTTTCACAGCCTATAATCTAATATTTCTAATTAAAAGATTCCAGTTGGCCTCAAACCATCACAGCTGCTGAATGTGGAGTCTTTCATGCTTTCCTTTGCTGGGTAACGAAGTTCATGGTGATGTAGTGTGAAGCAAAATATTGGCAGTAATTTAGGTAGCTAGCAAGTGAGAACAGCCCTCTATTGGCTGCAGAACAGGCAGCATTCAGGCCTCTGCTTTGTGAAGTGCTTATCTAAGAGAGTTCTCATTGTGTAGTCTTAATTCTGAGTTTCCTCCTAAGAGCAAAATACTTTGTTGTGGATGAAAATGAATAAGGAGCTGGTGGAATTAGGATTTGACAGCCTGCTCTCCTATTAATAAATGAGAATAGCAGTCATGTTATTTTAGTTAGTTCATCCATCTTCCTCTTCCTTCCCTTCCACTAGTTTTGTCTAAGGCATTGGCTAGTTTTTGTCTCTCTGATCATTCAGTCCAAGCAAACACTAGCTGCATATAAGTTTTATGACAGTTAGCAAGTGGAAGAGAAAAACACTAGATGAGCACAAGGCAGTTTGTAACTCGTTTTCTGCATCCTGTGTAGTGGCAGCAGCCCTCTGGCCAGCCTGCGTGGGCATCACTGCACCAGGCTCAGCAGCTGCTGCCCGTTGTTCCATGAGGGTGCCAGAGGGTTGTGAAGCAGGAGCAGCTGGGGTTAGGGTGCTGAAGAAATAGAAGGGCAAGGGGTGTGAAGAGTCCCAGGCATGAATGTGTAGGAGGCCACAGCTTTTGTTGGCTTTATTGCTCACTGTTGGACTTTATTTTCAAATCCAGAAGGCATCAGCCTGAGCTTTCTGGCACACACTGGCTGTACTGTGCAGTTCATGCTGGGCATTCCTCATGGTAAAAAACCACAGGAGGCAATCCAGTGTACAGTGTATGCATGTCAGGTGCTGAGGAGTAGGTATGCCTCTGGAGAGGGCAGGCTGGCTAAAGGAGACAAATAACTTGAGCTGTTTTCAAATGGCAGTTTGGACTTTAGGAATGCTGTATCTGGTGCACGTGGTAGCATGTGGCTAATTGGTGAAAAGGCCAAGCAAATACACTTCTGATAGAAACTAATGTTTTTAAGTAGTTTATAACATAAAACCTCTTTTGAGATTGATACAACTGTTTGTCTAGAGAGAGAGTGGTAATTGGTGTAGTGGAACTGGTGGAATTGGTGTAGCATGAAGCCATGCTAAATTTCTGGTGGAGGCTTCTAGGTAATGCTGATTTTTCACTTAAGGAGCAGTGCTTTTAAAATTATCCCTTCAAATGCTATTTTGTATAGCTGTAAAGTTTAATCTTCATGTCTTGTCCAAAAGATATGTCAGATGGGGAAACCTTGGTTCCTGTTCTGGAGTGACTTCTGCCTTACTGCAGCCAGTGATTGAAAATCAGACTCCTGCAGCTGAAATAAATAGGGCTCCAGAATGGATGGTTGCAGCCTTAGGGAAGAGGCTTCAGTCTTTGCTCATTTTAACTGTGCCTATAGTGTTTGTCGGTAATTTTGTTCACTCCCCTGTAATTGAATTGCGCTGCCAATATCAAATGAAATAGTGCCAACAGAAATGAACAATTTAACAAGGTAACCACGTATACATGATAATATCTGTTGTAATATTTGATATTTGTGACACTTGAACGTTTTGGAGGGGGAAAGCAAATGATAATTTGAAGGTTCTGCTTGAAGTCAAAGATTCTAGAGGTATATTGAGCACATAAGAGACTTGAAATGAAATACTCAGCAAAATGTTTAAGAGCAAACCCATGGGAAGGTCAGCTGCTTCTAAAAACAGTCCTGAATCTAATATACACTAATGGCTGTCAAAACCAGAGAAGTCTTGTAAGTGAAATAGAGTTGAGAAGGCTGTACCTGCACTGATAGGCTATGGAAAGTTCTGCCAATTCAATAGAGATAGCAAGTCTTAATTAAAAGTTCTTCAAGATGTCTGTTTGAAGAAGTAAAAGCTGGTATTGTAGCACTACTGCTTAACTTCAAGCAGAGATTAACACTTTAAAAAACCCACTGTTTCTTTTTCATGTAGATTTTGAGTTGAAGTTCCTGTGTAGATTTTGACTTGTCATGTCCATTGAGCTTTCCAGGTTTGAGTTACGCTGGGCAGAAAAGGCAGCTGAGGGTAAATGGTATTGCTATGCTGTATTTTTTATTGTCTTAAGGAGGGTAAAAAGTATATCTGTTAGTATATCTATTAGTGCTCTGTAAAACTACATCTTGGCCAAATTTATTGTTTAGAGAAGGGGAGGCTCTGGGGAGACCTAATAGCAGTCTTTAGTACCTGAAGGAGGCCCACAAGAAGGATGGAGAGACTGTTTACAAAGACCTGCAGTGACAGGTAATGGCTTCAGACTAGAGAAGAGCAGATTTAGATTGGATGTCAGGAACAGGCTTTTTACTGTGGGACTGGTGGAACACTGGAACAGGCTGCCTAGGGAGGTGATTGAGGCCTCTTCCCTGGAGATATTCAAGGTGAGGCTCAACAGGGCTCTGGGCAAGCTGATCTAGTTGAGGAAGTCCCTGCTGACTGGGGAGGGTTGGACTAGATGACCTTTGGAGGTCCCCTCCAGCCCAGACCATTCTATGATAATGTTGGTTTTGTTTTTTTTTCTCTTGGAAAGTAATGCAAATTCCAAGAAAGAAAAAGAATTTATATAAAGAAATGATACCTTCTAATATAAATAAAGCTTTTTTTCCAAGGTCTCTTCCATAATTTCCTTAAGACATAAAGCTCTAAAAAAAAAACCCAACGAAACCAAACAGCACCAACATCCAAAACAAAAGCCATAATGAAAAAAACAACCAAAGGAAAAACCCAAACAAACAAAACCAGTAAAACCTAAACCTCAAAATATGAAACCCCAAAACCTACCTTTGTTTTCAGGACAATACACCACTGCACCCCACCTTATGCGCTTCCACCGTATCTTGTGCCCTCTTACGGCCATTGCCCTGTGTTGCTAATATGAATTCAGGTCTCCACAGTTACTGTGCTGCCTATTCACAACCTGGCTCATGGATACCTAACCTAAATTTGCTCCAAAAGACAGGCTTTGTGGGACAAGAGCTAGCTTCGTAAGTGTACGCTTTTCTGTGTTTTGAAGCTCTTTTGTTTAGGGGATGGGCAGGCAGGAAAATTGGGAGACTTGTATATGATATTCCTTTGACTGTCTTGTGTGTGGTCTGCCAAGGGGGTAGAATAGGTGCTGGTGACATCTTACAGTGAGGAAGCTGCAAAGCAGAAAGGTTTGTTATGGCTGCAGGATGAAACAAAGGCTCCTTGGCTAGCAAAGCTATTTCCTGGTGTCCTTTATCTGAATATCATTAGTGAGGAGGCTTTGAGAAGAGAACACAGGTGTGTCATTTTTCAGGTACAGCTTTGTCTACTGGGTAGCACATGAGCTGTTGAGCATAAAACCTGGTTTTGCTGGCACAGTATTTTCAGCAATGCCCATCGCTTAGTGAGGCAGTAGGATTGTCTCTAGCCCAGAGTTTTCTGCTTCCTGGCACCAAATTGTGCTGGTACACAAGCTTAAATGTGTGGTCAAATTGCTGCACAGAAGGTGAGCAGTGGTGATTGTCCCCTGACAAATAAAGGCAGCTTCACCTGGGACTGTTGACACAATGTAGGCTTAACAGACTGCGTGCCCCAGTCAAGGTGTCTGCAGTAGGCACTCACCACAGTTGAGCAGGTGCAAGGGGACTTTGTGCGCTGCAGTTGTCCTGTTTCTGAGCCAGCAGTTGGACATTAACTGTGTTTTGTAACCAGAACTTCTAAAACTTTGGAAGTAGGTGGGACACGATACACATTTCTTAAGCATTGGTAATTCTAAACAAGTTTGGCTATTCTGTTTTGCTCTGCTGAATGTAATGTTAGCCCCAGAGCGTGAGTTTTGGGTTTTTTTTTCCTTGTTGCCCACCTATGTAATGTTTTTCTGGGCCTTAATGGTCTCAAAGATCTCTTCCAGCCTGTTGAGTTCCATGATTTTACAGGCTTTTTCCTTTTGTTTAACCAAGGTTTGAGTTTGGTTTACTGTGCTCGTGTCGGGGTTTCATGTGAGGTTTGTTTTTTTGTGATGTGTGTTTTCTGAAGTCACTGAATCAGGAGTACCTTTCACATCCACCCCCGTGAGCTTAGCCAGGGCAGAGGAACAAAGATCTCTTGTTGCACGCAGCTTTCTCAACAACTCAGGGCACTGTTAATATTGCCCTGTCAAATCAGTTTATTTCAGGAGGAGAAGCAGCACCTGTCAAGGGAGCGCACTGTCTGATAAGCTAGGGCGCTCCGGGGGAAGCTGGCCAAGCTTCAGACGACAAGCTTCATTGCCTGCCCCATCACCTGAAAACTTCTCATTTTCCACGCTCTGCAGTAACATGTTTTACTGGAGAGAGCCCTGCTCCAAACAGGCATTCCACAAGGGCTTGGGAATTGACTGCAGAGCAGCCTGCTATGTTGTAGTTACCTGCCTTTGAGGTGCATGTCAATGCCAACTGAAAAATGTACTTTTCAAGTTCAGGTTGGGATATAGTGTCTGGTGTGTGCCAGCTTCCTTTGGGGTAAAATCCCTTCTTTGGTCTGACTTCACACAGCCAGCTCACTAAAATACTCCAGCCCATTACCCACCTGCTCGCTTGCTTCCAAGCTTGAGCCTGTCTTCAAAGGAAAGTGAATGCTTTGCTTTGAAAAAGAGTACTTTGCAGCATGGGCAAGCTTGGAATAATATGCAGCTTTCCTCTGGAGAGTTACTGATGGAACATTTCCCTCAAGGCTTTTCCAAGTCACTGTTCTACCAGGTTATGGGAAGCCTTCACAGTGGTTTTGGGTTTCAGTTGCTGTTTCCCCCCATTTTAGCTGGCTGCTTATGATGGTTTGGGTGTTCCCCACCCCCCACACACTTTAGAAATCACCCAGACTAGTCTCAGTCGGCTCTGGGAATATAAATGAAGCTATTTACAGCTAGCACAATATACAAGCAGATATTTACAGTATATACAGTTATAGACAGAAATAGACAAGGTAAAAGTAATACAGAAACACAACTCCCCTCCCAGAAACCTGAGTCCCCAGGAGGGGCTCTCAACCACCCCTGCACCTTCCCCCTGCCCCTCTCAACCTTACCCCAGTCCTAAAGAAGAACAGAGGTTCAGCCAAGAGGTTAAGAAGCAAAGGTGAGTGGCAGGTGAGGTTAGGGAGATGCAGCTCAGTTAGCAGCCAGAGCGAGAGTGTGACAGAATGGCGAGAGCGTTATCTAATGTTTTCCTTTCTTCTTGTTCAGCAAGACTCTGAGGGGAGCAGACATCACCACTGTTTTCCTTTCACAGCCTGTGATCTAGTTCTTTGCACCAAAACATTCTACCCTGCTTCAAACTAGCACACTGCTGCTGGAGTTTGTCTTCGGCCTGGCAGGCAAGGAGGCCCCACGCAGTGACAATTTCCTGAGGCACTACTGAGGAACCTGTTGTTGTAGCTACAGGATGGGTAGTTGGGCTTGATTTGGGTTTGGTTCGAAGAACTGCCAGTGGATTAAGGAGCCTGTAGTATTTGCTGCATAATAGCAGCAGATTAGCCCTGTACTTAAAGAGAATGCTTTGCTTTGGCTTAGTTTATTCGAGTAGACATGCAAACAAAATTAAAAAGGAAACAAGTACCACCCCCAAAGCTCTAAACCTGTTATAAAATACCTGGCTCAAAAAGGTATAAACCTCCCTTTGCAGTCAGAAATTCTTGTTCTCTGCCCATTCAGTTCAGTAACGCTCAGAAACAAAACTGCACTGGAGTTAGTCCAACACCAATCTGTGAACGCACCAAAAATGTGATCAATGCTAGTCAAACCTAAAATAATGGATCAGCTGTGACATTTTATTATGGAAATTAAACATCATGCAAGCCCTTGCCTAAGGACAATAAACTGTCAGGAAAAATACTCATTTTCATGTGATAATTAAGTTTTCTTTGCTTTTCATTTCCTCGTCTAATAACGTTTCAGTTTCACTTTTTGTAACAGGCATTTGTTCTGAAAGCCATTTGAAACTGGATTTGATTGCTGGCATTGAAAAGGGCTGCCACTCCCACTTAATGGTGGGAAAACAGAAGTGGATGTAGGGAGTGGCTGTGCTATGTTGAGGATCAGAAAGACCTAAAAGGCTGGGAAACTAACTTGCCAGTGCACGTTTCCACAACCCATCTGAGCAAGCGTGCTGCTTTTCGGTCATATGATGCCTGTTTCCCTTGCCAGCTCTGTGAGTCTGAGTGTCAGTGATTTGTACCTGTTAGGAAATGCTCCTGTAGATTGCCTTGCTTGGAGAACCTCAGTGGACTGGTAGGTCTGTTCTAGGGACATAGTACCAAGAGTAAAATAGTAATGGTTTTATTAATAGCGGAACCTGTAGTTTGCTGGGTGGAGCTGATGGATTTACCTTCAGAGTCTTCAGTTGGACCTCTTGTTGGGTATGTATTGAATTAAAAGGGATCTCTTTTCAGCATATTGTATTGTGTCAGATGCTCACAAGCAAATGGTATATTCCGTTTGTAAACTTCCTGAACTCTGCCTTATGAGCAACAAACATCTCATGCATTTTCCCTTCTACGATCATCCTTCCTGGCTTCCATCCCACTTGCATTCCCAGCCAGCTGTGATCGATGTTATTTTCTATTTCTGTTCGGCTGTATTTGTTTTCCTGCAGCATTTTTTACCTCTTTGTGGTATTTGTAAGTGATGACAGTATCCTTTCTCAGGTGTAGTCTTGCCAGCCTCAACAAGTTATTTCCATTGGCACCTGTAAGACAGGATCTCTGATCTCTGTGGAATTGTTCTCTGCCTGTCCAGTTTGAATTCAGCTTTCTTGCAAACGAGTGACTCCTGTTTTGCACAGTACATCAGGAATAGTCTAAGTAGGGCCTTATGGAGTAGTACTGAGCAGTCGATCAGTACTGTGCCTGTTACATCCATTGTGATTATTTTTCCATCCTAAAGTCACATTTGCCCATTTCATGGTTGTAACACATCTACCATCTGGTCAGTTACTACACATAGGTTGTTCTCTTTGTTTCCAACTGCTACGACTTATAGCTGCACACAGAAACTTTCGTCAGTCTCCAAGCACGTCACCTGCCACTGTTGTTCCACTGAACTTTCTTCTGTGTCTGTGAATCATCAAACCCATGTGATCTTTTTTGATAGGTTAGTCCAATCCTCCTGTCGTGGCAGGGTTTCTCAGCTTCGAGCTGTCAGCAGACAGATTTAATCAATGTAGCTTTACCTTCAGTGTAAGCAGTACTTGTTAAAATACGAGGTCAAATTGGCATCAGAGTTTGTCCTTGACTTGACAATCCCCAGTAGTAACCTCTGTCTCATCTCGACTTTATTCCTTGACACTGCTAATACACAGATGTTTCAAGTGCCTTTCCTGGGAATACTCCAAAGTACTTAATATTTTATTATTCCAAATGGCAGTGAACAGAAGCACTGCTGTATCTAGAATGGAGCATGAGTTTGAATATGATTTTGTCATTAGAATCATAGAATCACAGAATCGCCAGGGCCAGAAGGCACCTCAGGGACCATCTAGCTCTAACTCCCCTGCCAATGAGCAGGGACACCTCATACTAGATCAGATTGCTCAGTCTTATCCAGCCTGGCCTTAAAAAGTTCTAGGGATGGGGCTTCCACCACCTCCCTGGGCAAGCTGTTCCAGTGTCTCACCACCCTTTGATAGCATCAAAAAATCTGGGAGTGTATTCAGTGCAAGAATATCTATTAAAATGTTTTCTAAATAGTCCTACAAGACAAAACTTCCAGAATGACTCCTGTCAAACTCAGTAACAAGAGTAAATGTCCTGACAGCCTAACAATATTATGTTCCATCAGGTGGAAATGCTCAAGATCTCCTGAATTTGGCCATCTTAAGCAGGGCTAAAGGCATGTGTGGCAGGTAAAGCTGAAGGAGGCTGAGCACGCTTTTGTTTGTCACAAATCATACTGCTTGGCTCTTTTGGATTGAACCATGATGAGCAGCCATGTTACTTAGGACTGAGTTTCCATAGTGCAGCATCCTGAGCTCTATAGTTCTTTTCCTGACCTTTCCTTTCTTTGGAGTGTCTCTTCAGCTGGAAGTGCTGTGGACTAATTCTTCTTGGCATAACATAAGTGATGTTTTCTGTTTTGTGGTTGTGTCCTCTTTTAGGTGTCTCAATCTGCTCCGATTAAACTGAAGTCTCAAAACCAGGACACTGTCACAGAATTTAATCTGTCAGGTCATCCTGGGAAAGTTTTCTTTAGTTTTATTTCAGGCAGCAAGAAATGGGGCTTGCCTAATTGAGATACTTGTAGAAGTATCAAGGACTTACTTCCTTCAAATATCTGATCTTGCTTTTTTATTTCTGGTTCTGTTAAGCACAAACAAGATTTAATTAATTTACTGGTTCAGGTTTCATTCTTTATGTATTGGTTCTTCCACTGTCTTTGTCCTGATCAGGATGCCATGATTGCTAATGGTCTAATAATGCACTCATACTGTGTGCATTGCTGCCTGGAAGCTTCGGTTGACACTCTGGTGGGATGAGCAGTGAATGTAAACAGGGAGGAGTCATCTAAACTCTAATTTGCAAAACTATTGGTTTACATGGGAAGGAAAATACAGAGAAAGCCATCTGCTGAGGACTGTAGTACAGCTCACTAGCAGGTCTACAAGAACACTGGCTCTATCCTATCCAAGAGTCATATAGTGTTTTTTGGGGTTGTGGTCAACTCTTCCCCTCACCCCCTATAAAGGCAGCATTAAGCTGGTGGGAGTTCATAAAAGAGGATGTCCCTTTGTAGTATTTGGTATCATTTTCAAATGTAACATTTTTGTCAGGGTAAAGTTGTAAATGTGTCTTTGCTACTTGCTTCGTTACACTTTTCTGTCCCATTTCACTGTGATTCCTCTTGTTTCCTGCTTGATGAAGTTGTTGACTGAAATTTATGAGCTTCAGGAAATACAGAGGCTTGGTGTGGTGCTGTAGCTAGATAGAATATTTTTTGCCTTGTGCTTTTAGCACATGGGTAAAAAGAAGAAAGCCACTACCCAAAAAAGCTAATGGTCTAGGCTGTCATCTCTTCAAACACTCAACAGTTTCTGCTGACAATGTTAATCTCATAGCACTGTAAAGAATCTACACGGGGAGACAACGCTGCTGCATGTCCTTGTAGGCGTTTTGTACTTAGGTTTGTCAACACAGAATGACCACACAGGGAATGGTTACATTTAGAGTACTTAAATATAACTTTGTTGTATTAAAACAGGTCATCTGTCACAGCTTGTCCACTATACCTTCCCAAAGTCAGTGTTTTGATATTCTCCAGACTGGCATCTGTAAATACTTGGTAAGTACCATTTTGTCTTCTAGGTTAACTTTCTTGTGGTCAGTTTTGTAAGAGTCTAACAAACCTTCAAATCCACTTCTTTCGTTTACTTCATGGATAACTTCAGCATTTGCAGATGCTATCACAAGATAGCAGAGCTTTAAAGAAATACCTAGTAGCTGTTGGTATTCTCTTTTATGAGTAGTTCAGCTTGGTTTTAAGCCAGGACAGCCATAAACTAAAGGCTTTTTGGTTTGCTTTACTTTTCAGAGGAGTGACTGCCAACTCTAGATGAGCTTTAGTCTGTCTTCTTCTATTCCCAAGCAATCTCTGAGCAGAAAAGGGGATGACAAAGCCAGAGCTGGGAACAGAATTGTAAGGGCCAGAATCTGCAGTTGCCTGTGATGCTCCTTGCTGAGAGGGGAGGACCTGGCTGTCCTCCTGTCAAGATAGTTCTGCAATAGAGGAAGTGTCTGCCGCTCCCTCTATGGAGTCCTACTGCAAAATTGTTAGACCAAAGCTTCCACAGGGAGTGAGTGGCTTAACTGTTGCTGCAGTCTGGGTTTTTTGAGGTGATTGCTGACTTAAATCACAACTTTGAGATAGCCTTACATGTCTTACTGTCCTGAGAGAAAATGCATTTGGGTTTTGTAGTTGATTAGACTGCTGTCCAGGATCTCTAACTGGATGGCAACACCTAACAGGGAAGTAAGACATCCTGCAGGCAACATCCTAAGTGGGAGATGTTTGAGCAGCCTCATCTGCTGGATTTGTATAAACCAAGTTGTCTGTTCACACCACCTGCCAGACTGGCTGACTGGAACATTTCACCATCAGTTTTGGCTAATTTGACCTTCAGGATGCTTCTTTATATGCAGACATGCATGTAGCTTGCTATTACTACTTGCTGTTTGGTCAGGAACACCCTTAGTAGTTTTTAGTACCTCTGTGTCCTGTAGGAGAGTCAGGTTAGCAACAGGTGATTTTTTTTCTTTTAATGGCTTTACAGAACAGAACTGTAGGTAGTTACTTAGTAACACTTCAAACTTTAAACTGCCTTCTAATTCACTGCCTCTACCCAAAAAAAAAACCACAAACGTTTTTTTTATCCTATATTTGTCATGCTTACACAATTCATACTCAGGATGTTCTCATTCCTGCTTACACAATTCACACTCAGGATGTTCTCGTTTCAACAGAAGTCTCAGCCCAGCTTTGGGCCCACCATATGTGTCATTAGCTTTAATTTAGCTTTGCATGTGATGCTCTCATTCCTGCTGAGCCCATTGCATTTCTAAGGAGACGCATCCTGGTGACAACCCTGTAGAAACTTCTCTTTCTGGAGAGGAATTGAGTTCCCTTCTACCTTAGTGCCTGCTCACTGCTTTCTGCTGTTTCAAGACACAAAAGGGCTGTTCTGTCCCATGTGTGCTTATAAGACCTGTTCTAGCCTATTTGTGCCTGTAACATCTAATAGAGCAAGGGGCAGAGCAACGCTTTGTTTTAAAGATGTTTGAGTGTTTACTTGAGAGAGGATGGGATCAAGATGCTGATTGAACCTTCCATTGGTACAAGCAGCAGTTTCTTAAGATAACAGGGATTTGAAAAACTGTGGCAGTGTGTAGAAGTTGGAGAGAAACAAAGGAATGTGTGTAAGTACAGCACAGGAAGTTCCACCTCAACATGAGGAAGGACTTCTTTACTGTGGGTCACAAAGCACTGGAACACACTCCCCAGAGTAGTTGTGGAATCTCCTTCTCTGAATACTTTCAAGACCTGTCTGCATGTGTTCCTGTGTGACCTGCCACTAGATTATGGTCCTGTTCTGGCAGGGGGGTTGGACTCAATGACCTCTGGAGGTCCCTTCCAAACCCTAGCATCCTGTGATCCTGTATTAGGGATTGCTGGCATACTGGTGTGCTGAGACCTGCATCGAAAGAAGTTGTGTATAAAGTGATGAACTCTGTTGGTTCTTTCTGTTTTAATACAGGTTGGATTGGTGGTAATACCTGATAGCACAGCTGGATCTGTTCTATGTGCCATAAATAAGCTCTTGGATCAAGCCTGCATCCTAAGTGAAACCCTGCACAAGTTCTTAGCCTCTTGTTGTTACAGTCTCCTGTACTTTCTGCTAACGCTGGACAAAGAGGATGCAGAACACGTACAGAAAAGGTAATGCTGCTTTTTTTTACCACATTAGTTCTCTCTGCATTTATACCCACAAGTACATCGAGTTGTAAAACAGATACCCCCCACCAAATCTTCCCAGTTCATTTTGCTGTCTCTTTTGCTTACTTCAAAACAGTACTTGGATGTAAGAAAAACAACTGTAGAGTTAGCTGGAATTATTTTAAAGCAGTAACCAAAGAAAGCTTCATCTCATATTGTTCTAGTTAGCTGTCAGAAACATTCTGACTTTAGAAAGGTGGATATTTAATCTTTACTTTAGCTTTTAGTTTTCAAGGGACTGGGCTTTATAAGCTCCTTCTCTTAACTGACTTGATGTTTTAGCTTCTTACAAAACTTCTGGTGCGTTATTTTATAGAGCACATACAAATCTGTTTGATTTAAAAAACCCCAAAAGCTACAGATTTAAACTTCAGACTTTTTCTCTGACTGTTCCACAGACAGGAAGGTTTTTCAAAGCTTACATAAATTTAAAGGCAAGTGAAGGAGGACTCCAGCTTTAAAAACATACGTAGTGACTTGTTGGTCCCATTGCTTGATTTCTTCTGAGTCTTAAATAAAGATTTGGGGTACCTTAACAATGACTGAAACAATAAAAAACTCTACCCAGGTGCAGCAAGTGGAAGCTCTGTAAGAGCTTCAGCAATGTGTGTAGTTCCAGGACATGGCCTTTACATTTTTTCCAGTGCTGTATCTAATTTCAGAATATTAGCATTTCCTGGTGGACACTTTGTGTTTTGGCACTACTTACAGTGAAGGCAGTTGGCATGATTGAGTTCACAGAGGCACCTTTTCTTGAACAGCTTCAAAGCTGGCTCACAGAAGCGTGCTTGAAATACTTGTCCTCTGTCATTTCAGTGTTTGCTGTCTCTTCTCTCCAGGGATATGCTGTGGGGATCATGTATTTCTGCATTGGCACTCCTGCCACGATTACTGAGACTGATGCTGCAAAGCCTGCAAGTGAGCAGGATCTGTCGGGAAGAACTGCCTGTCGTTGCTCAGTTGCTTCGCTTGCTAATGCAGCATGGTCAGCTCAGAAGCCATATGATCACAAACGAATTCCTGGTGCAGCAGATCATCAAGGACATCATGGTATGAAGCTTCTTCTTGCTTCCCACCAGTTACAGGGGTATATGATGTTTAAAAAGTACTGCAGGTGCTTAGCAAACCACAAGTGATGGCTCTTTGGTTTGTCTATTAGAAGGCTGCTACTTGTCTGAGCTCTGGTGGTCACCGCACAGAGGAGACAGTTTTGTTGGCTTCCCAACAGCTGTCCCCAAATAAACTAGTCTTTATGTTTACCAGAGCAGAAGTATGGAGCTGTACAAAGGTGTCATTGAAACAAACAACTGCTTATGGTGCAAAACAAATTCTCTTCCAAATATTGCAAATCCCAGTCCTTAGGGTTCATGTGGCCACAGTCCAGTGGTTTTGAGAGTTGCTTTTTCTTCAGAAAAAAGATCTGAAACTGCCTTTGCACAAAGCTTTTAATTAGTTTTGAGCCTGTACAGCAGTACAGAGTAAGGCACCCACACCTGTCTGTTAGTAGCTTTGAAAAGGTGTGTTGCTAGAAACATGTAACCTCAGTACTAGTAAAAGCAGTTGTGAGAGAGTATCGTGGAAGTTCTCCAATAGAGAATGAGGTGTTTGGTTTCTTTTGGTGTTGAAAATGCCTCAGTCAGTTTTTTGTGGTGGTCCACTACAGGTGGGTTGTGTGCTGGGTTTTTTTTAAGCTCTTATGAGAGCTAAAGAGAGCCTGACACAGCCCACAGCCCAGTATTTCATTGTTAGCAGCAGTTCTGGAGGCTGGCAGGTATTGAGCTTTCCTGCTTTAGTCGAACCACACTCGTTTGCATTTTAATTAACTGTAAGTTGCAAAACTGGAAAGGAAGCAAGACACAATAATGAAATCACATCTGTGTAGTTCACACAGTACATAAGGTAGCACTGAGTTGGTGTACCAGCAAGGCACACTTTATTTCAGCTTTAACAGGCCTACCACGTTGAAGTCTGTAAGTGAGATGAATAAGATCACCAGGCTGCCTGGTACCTTCAACAGTGCACTCTGATGAACTGTAAAAACAAAGCCCTGTGAGTGCTGTTGGTGAAACTGCTTCTTACCTTTTCCTCCCCTTCTTTTTAGACACTGAAGAGTGGTGAAGTTCAAGAGCAGTGGCTAACAGACCTCCACTACTGTTTCAACATTTACCTTGCCTCTCATCCCCAGGGACCTGGCCCTATGAACGCAGTGTATTAAAGAGGCTGAACTGCATTTATTGTAAAGCATTTACTTCTATTTAGTTTTGAATGGAAGACGTTGGAAGAAAGCTTGTCCATTTTTTTGTAAGTGAAACAGAATAAAAATTTTACACAGACCTGCAGTACCTCTGTTGCCTTTCTCTTTGTGCAAGGAGGTGTTACTGGAAGTCTTGTTAGTAGCCACGGTGACCACAGCAGGGGGTATTAAAGGAAACCCAGCTTCCTTGAATCTCACTTGCAGAGAAGCAGACTTAACACTGACTCCAATCATCTCTGATTTTGAAGCATCCTATAAATTAACAAAATTACAGAGCACCTACTAGAAGAAGAAAATAGGAAAACAACATACTTGGAAACTAGAGTACCATTTTCTTTATTTTTGCTGAGTTTGTACTTAAATATTTCTTTGCAAAGTAAGTAGTGTACACTGGCAGCTCCAAAGCTAGTGGGAGAACAAAGAGTTCTTTTAGAGTTTCTGATTGTCTTTTGCTTTCTGTAGAAACTCTTTTGTACCTGTATAAAAATAGTTACTAATATGGAAAAAATTGGTGCTACTATTAAAGGGTAGAAAACCACACACCCAGCAATTTCCATAGGTTGGGGAAAGTAATGTACTTACTGAGTGTTCCATCAACATCTCTGCTTTTCCTTCCAGATCCAAGGCTAGCTAAGAAACAGTTGGTTCTTTAGGACAGAAGTGAAGCATGAAGACTGTTCTTCTGCTCCTGCTTCAGTTTTGAAATAACACATTTAATACATTTGAGGTAAAAGAGCAGTCTCTAAGGACTGGTACGTCTTTAGTAGAGTTTCTCTCTCCTCTGAAGCTGTTTGAGTCAAAATTCCTGCTTCTGACAATGGAAGACTTTGGGAGCCCCTGCAGCTATTGGAATGCTGGACTTAGTGTTTCATTTTATGTTTCCAGGTGCAATTCAGATTTCATCCTGTAAGCAAATAAATTAACACAGTTGCATTTAAAAACTAAATTGTACAGACAAAATGAGTCCAACTCCTTAGTCTGCTTGGCATGTAGTGCTGAGACAATACAAACTGAGTATGTTGCTCAAGTTTAATACGTTGTAGATGGCTTGTACAGCAGGGGAGAGAGCAGTGGTACCAGAATGTACCTCAGAAATTCCAAACATTCAGCTGGCTTAGTGCTTGAGCCTTGTATTTTTTGCTTTTGCAGCAGTGGTTGGTCTCATGTTGTATGAAAATTGCTTTGATTTTCCCATGTTCTCCAGCAAATGAACACACTGTAGGTTGTTTACTGTAAAAGAACAAAATTATTTTGATGAATAACTCTAGTAGATAAAAAAAACCCCAAATGTTTGATCTACACTGGATTGTAGAGTTCATAAACAACCCACCAGGAAAAGAACAGCCATTTTCCTGACTTCTCACTGTTCATGAGCTGTAAATAGAGTTGGTGTCTGGCACTCAGTGCAGCCGACACAGAATGCTGCTGCCTTTACGCAGCCTGTGATGATGGAGCTTAACTAGACATTTACCCTCATAAACCAATGCAGGTTCTCAGGATGATGGTTCAGTCACTAAATCAATGCCCTTGGCTGAGTTTGCTGAAGAGCAGCAAGAGACTTTGTTGAGCAATATTTAGCAACGTTAGGTGCTGGGTCATTTCTAGAAGGGAGGGGGAACTTGTCCAGGGGAGTACTTTCTGAATGACTAGAAAGCAAAACTGAATGTCAGCTGACCAGTCTCTTCAGTTTGGAGTCTGAATGAGTCCAGACATTCAGCCAATGTTTTTATTTACTGTAATGTGCTCCACATAATCCATTGTAGAGACTGGATGTGAACATTTCAGTGCTTTATCCTGTTCAAGCCAGGGTTATCCACATTTCATTATGGGGGTGAACCCAGCACAACTTCAGGACATCTTTCTAATGCCAAGAATTGCAAAATCTTCTCCTTTACAACTCTATAAACACACTTTGCTGTCCACAGTGAAACAAAAAACCCTGGCCTGCTGCTGAGAGCCTCTGCAAGCATCACTTACTGAGCTGCCAGAAGGCATCTATTTAAAAATATACTGAAAAAGTAAGAGTCATGCCAGGATCTTTTGAAGCACTTCCCCAGTGTCTACACATCTTATTGCACATGTATTTTCTATCTGGCACCCTCTGCTCCCCTCAAGTATTTGTACCTTTCAGTGCCTTTTGTGCACCCCCACTTCCAAACATCTGGTGTGCTCGTGCCAGTAAATTCACTGATTCCGGTGTGAGTCCCTGTTCCACATTTGTCACTGCATGCTTTTTCCACTACCTCTATCAACATTAAAACCAGGCCTGACAGTCAGTCTTCACCTTCCCAGATGTACCTGCTGCAAGGGAAGAATCAAACTGAGCAGCATTCTGACCTACTCCAGGCACCTACGTCAGAAATAGAGTATCTGGCATTAGCCACTGACAGCTCTGAACTTTTCCAACAAATGTAATGTTGTCATGCACAAAGGCAGGCAGATGAAAAACATGTTATTGTCTTTAAGTAAGGGCTAAAGTTCCCTGAGCTCCTATTAGGTGAATGAAAGTAGGCAGTGTTCTGAAGGAACTGGGCAGAGTTCCTATCACTATCCTATTCGTCACCAAGTTATGAAAGCAAAGGACACTCAAACCTCAAAAGAAAGCCTTTTTATTTCAGAAGACAGGGAGACCTGTTGTCCTCAGAAGTTAAACGAAAAGGAGCATTATTTGCTAAAGCTCTTTTAAAATTTAGATTAATGTCTGCATGAAGAGGTGGCAATCAAACACCTGTCTAGGCAGGGCCTCTTTAAACAGGTTTGAAACAGTGGAAGAAAAAAGCCTCTGTCTATCAAGCAAGGCAGAAACACGCCTACAGTGCTAACCAATTCAAGGATGGGTCTACTGTCAGATTGCCTTTTGCCTTCGGTTTTTGTTCAAGTGGCTGGAAAACATACTTCACATCCCTTTGCAAAGTACCTGACCTGTCTCTTTGAAGCAGCTGTTTTGTTGCTGTCTAGCTGTTGCCTGCCTCTGAACTACCTGTCAGAGAGCCATGAAGAACAAACTTCCATCAAGGCATAAATCTTCTTGTGGTGAAGGGCTCGCATTACCACCGCTCCCATCCCCAAGCAAGTGCATAACACTTGGCAAAGTCTTTCAAGCGGCATTTAGTAAGGAAGCAGCAGGAGAGATGACCATTTATTTTAACTTCATTTTTAAGGTATCTATCTGTCAAATAACACCACCTGTATAGAAGTTCCAGCCTTTAATGTAGTACTGTCACAATCTGTGTTCTTTGTTGCTGTTCTGTAGTACAAGATGTAGCCCCATCTATCTGCCTGCATAGCTCGACAGTTCCGACTGTGCCAGCCCTGCTGCCCCCAACCCAGAGCCATATATAACATTTTAGTGCCAAAACAGAACTAAGGCTTTCTCAGGGAAGACTTGGCAATGACTGCCTTCTGAGTTAGTTAGCAACAAATAATCACACGAGTTCATTAAAGCCTTAAACTTTACTGCAAGTAGAATCATGTTAAACAACTGAGGCTCAGTGCAGAGCAAGGAAACCCCATCATGCCCTCTTCAGATTAGAGTAGTAACCTTGGAATTTTTGAGTTTTCATTTGTGCATTAAACCCCTGGCAAACAGATGTGTAAATTCTTGACACATGTAGAAATATGTTCTCTTTATGGGACTAATAAATATTGGCAGTGCTGAACTAAAGAGTGAGCACCTGTAAGCAGGTTTAACCACAGCTGAATCATAGAATCATAGAATCAAGCAGGTTGGAAGAGACCTCCAAGATCATCCAGTCCAACCTAGCACCCAGCCCTAGCCAGTCAACCAGACCATGGCACTAAGTGCCTCATCCAGGCTTCTCTTGCAGACCCCCAGGGACGGTGCCTCCACCACCTCCCTGGGCAGCCCATTCCAATGGGAAATCACTCTCTCTGTGAAGAACTTCTTCCTAATATCCAGCCTATACCTACCCTGGCACAACTTGAGACTGTGTCCCCTTGTTCTAATGCTGGTTGCCTGGGAGAATCCATTTATTAAGGTCTTTGCTAGTAGCAGCTCAAGGAAAACAGGTTTTCATAGAAATGATTCAATGTAAGGATAAAAATGCAGTGCTCAAGTAATTCTGAAGTAGTGAAAGAAAGAGCAAGCAGTCACAAGAGTTTGGTAATAATGACATCATTTGATACAAGATCCCAGTCCTTGAGTAGTTTTTTGTCCTTTTCAAGGACGAAACCAACCTCATCCATACATAAACAGGAAAATGTGTGTGCCCTACCTGAGACCAGCTGCACATCAGACGGCTTTAGCTTCGAAGGAGGTCTCGTCGGCTGATAGGCTTTGCCTTCCTGAGAGTGCCCTTCAACAGAGTATCAACAGCTCTGTGTTTATTCATAGAAAGATGCAGTTGTGTACAGCTATGAACAATTTAAAGCAGACGACAGCATTATTTTATCCCTCAAATTACTCTCATTTATGAAGAGGAAACTCACAAGATGTTCTGTGTGACAGAAAATTGCAACAACCACACTGAAGTTTGAAGTTAAAACACACCTTGCAGCTGATATAAAAAAGAATGAAAAATAAAACTCTTTGCTTCATTTATTTAATAAGTTGTGGCTGTCTAAACTATAGAGCCATGAAAGAAGTGACATCATCTAATAAAGTATGTACAGTTAGCACATCCTTACTGCAAGTGATCCCTAAGAGCTGTAAAGGAACTCCAGGTTTAGAAGTAATGCTTTCCTCTACCCTCTCTATTCAAGGTGCGTTCCTTTGCACCATGCTCATTCTGGCACAGTGCAAAGCAGTGCAGTGTTACCATAAAAGAAGGGCCTGCTCTGCCAAGAGCAACCAGCTGTCTTCAAACAGGGAAGGTATTAACATGGAACGAGACCATATTCTTTATATAAAAATAATTTTTAAAACCAAGCCTCAAAACGTTTAAAATGCTGCTTAAGGAAAAAAAATAAACTATGATCCAGATAGCCACTGTGCAGCTATCCCCAGATGAACTGCTCCATTCTCTTTGCACATTGATATATGTGAGCAGCTCTAGCAACAGAATTGGGTGTTTGCTCAAGACCTGTGCTGGAATGGAGTGAGTTGACTGGCTAGGGCTGGGGGATAGGTTGGACTGGATGATCTTGGAGGTCTCTTCCAACCTGGTTGATTCTATGATTCTATGATCTCTAGCAGCAGCCATTTAAAATCACAGAGGTCTTGGATTTTTTTCAACCTGAAACAGAAATAGAATTACCCCAAAGCCTTGATATCTGCCTGATTTTTGTAAACAGCTGACATTTCTGATTATGTAAGAAATGCATAGATGAACACAAAATACAGGAAATGCTCTGGCATAAATAAAAGCGTAGCTGTTTAGAATACAGTGAAGACAAAATTACCATAGATCTGCTTCAGGATGGACTGCTTGCTGGTTTTTATGGCTGAGCTGGTTTTATTTATAGATTTCAGATTTTTACATGAAGGAACTGATTTCAGAGGGCCATGGTTCAGCTGTTTCTTCCAAGCAACCTGAATGAAGAAGGCAGCTGTCTCTTGTCTCCATTTGTCTTCATCCTCTTTGCACTGCCGCTTAGCGCTAAGAAGCCGAAACAACTCCTGTCTTAGTTGGTAACTAGAGAGCAGAAAAGAGAAGAGCACTTGTTTTAGGTGACCTGGTTTAACTTCAGTGCTTTCCACACATCACTTCACATGGCAGATTACATGAGTAACTGGGAAAACAGAACTCTGTGTTAAGTCATTTGGATAAGAAATGTTTGCTCAGGAGAGAATGTAGGAGCTGGGTTCAATTCTTGATGCATCCATTATTTCACACAGCTAACACAAAGATCTGGCGTTACAGGTATTCAAAGTTACAGTAGTGCAGTATTGGCTTATCAGATGCTTTGTAACATGGAAGATCTGGAGAAGACAAAATCTAGAATATTTATGAAGTAAGAATATAATTATACTGTTTGCTCATTTCCACTCCACTGACAGCTTAATTGTACTCAGTTTTCTCATATGCTTTACCATTATGAGAGATGAGCCAAATCCACCTCTTACAGGTTCAACTGCACATCTTCGCTACAGAAAACTCAGATGTTTTCCACCCCTCCTCTGAAGATGCTCCACTCACTTTCTTTCCAGAATTCTTTTCTTCCCTTTTCTGTCACCTGACCAAACATTGCCACAGTTGCTTTGATCTTACACACAGGCACAGCCCTGATCCAAGTGGCAATCTATCCTCACTTTGGTGGGTAATGACACCAGCAAGGAGAAGCTGCAGTTTGTTTTTTCTTGAATCAGAGAGAAGTATTCAATCAGATATTGGCATTTCACACTCACAAGTTAATTAACTGTCTTAGCAATTAACTCTCAGTCTTCTAGTATAAACCTGTCATGAATATTGAGTAACACTTGTAAAATATTAATTATAAGTATTTGGTAATGGGCCAAATCCCACTGATCATCATTCCCTCTGGCATTCAAAAAGGCTTCTACTTCATGCACTGGTAAAGGGAAGGAGGAAGGAGGGAGAAAGAGATGATTCTGTTCTGTTGCTCCATCTGCAACAAGTTCGTTCTAACTTAACAACAGAAGACAACCAGAGAATATATAAGCCAAAGCACTATGTAATTCAAACACAAGAGCAGCTGTATGTAGAAAATGAGTACATCAGAGCACAACAGGATGCCAAAAGGGGGTGATATGCTCAGTTACCACCCCAGTAATTGTAAACTTTCAATAAGCTTAGTACATAACCTCTGAAATTTGCTGAGTGAGAAAAATGCATTTAATCTTAATTTAGTGGAGCCTCAGAAGTCAAGCATGCAGTATTGCATAGTTCATTAAAAGACATAAATGTTGGGAACACACTTACGGTGTGACTCCATGATTGCCTACAAGTTGCAGAGAGATGTACAAATTCAGAACAACCCCATGCAGTGCTACAGGCTGGGGACACAGTGGTTGGAGAGCAGGGACCTGGGGCTACAGGCTGACAGCCAACTGAACATGAGCCAGCAGTGTGCCCAGGTGGCCAAGAAGGCCAAAGGCTTCCTGGCCTCTATCACGAATGGTGTGGCCAGCAGAACCAGGGAAGTCCTTCTGCCCCTGTACTCGGCATTGGTTAGGCTACATTTTGACTACTGTGCCCAGTTCTGGGGTCCTCAATTTAAGAAAGAAGTTGAGGTGCTTGAATGTGTCCAGAGAAGGGCACCAAGGCTGCTGAGGACCTTGGAGCATAGCCCTATGAGGAATGGTTGAGGGAGCTGAGGGTGTTCAGCCTGGAGGTGGCTCAGGGGAGACCTTATTGCTCTCTACAACTACCTGAAAGGAAGCTGTAGCCCGGTGGGGGGTTGGTTTCTTCTCCCAGGCAACCAGGGACAGAACAAGAGGACAGTCTCAAGCTGCACCAGGGCAGGTTTAGGCTGGATGTAATTTAAAAATTCTTCACAGAAAGAAGGCCATGGGAATGGGCTGCTCAGGGAGGTGGTGCAGTCACCACCCCTCAAAGTGTTTAGAAAGATACTGATTGTTAGTGCTATGGTTTAGCTGATTTAGATGGTGCTGGGTAGCAGGTTGGACTTGATCTCAAAGGTCTTTTCCATCCTGGTTAACTCTGTGTTTCTGTGATAATTAAGAGACAGAAGAGAAAAAATAAAAAAGAACCAGGTGTGTAAAGTAGCACATCTCCTAGATCTTCCCACTGGGGTAAGAGAGGAAGAGAAAGTGAGGCAGGGCACAATTACAGAGATTTGCTAACACAACTTGAGCAGAGGATGAATTACATGAATACCACTGCAGGAAAAAACAGCTGGGGAACTGTTTCATAGTGGTGCAGAAAATAATATTAAGCTGTTTTCTTGGACCTCAGTAATTACAACCAGAAGTTCTGCTGATACATGAAACGACCCATTCACAGGTACTCCACCTTTGCACTCAGCTGTGATTTCATGCTTGTAGAGAAATTCGGGTAGTTTTTTAGCAACAAGAAAACAACCATGAGGCTCTGACACTGAGATGATGTAGGCAGATATCTTTAGAGCATGTGCACTATTTTTTTTAAATCTCAGCTCTCCCCTAAGATCTTGTTCTGAACCTAGTGGGAAATAAGTAGAACGGGGCCAAGTCTGATGTGCTACGAATCATGCAGAGATACAGGCTGGGGTCGGAGTGGCTGGAGAGCAGCCAAACAGAAAGGGATCTGGGGGTGCTGATTGATACCCGCCTGAACATGAGCCAGCAGTGTGCCCAGGTGGCCAAGAGAGCCAGTGGCATCCTGGCCTGCATCAGGAATGGTGTGGTCAGCAGGAGCAGGGAGGTCATTCTGCCCCTGTACTCTGCACTGGTTAGATCACACCTTGAGTACTGTGTTCAGTTCTGGGCCCTCCAGTTTAGGAGGGACATTGAGATGCTTGAGTGTGTCCAGAGAAGGGCGACGAGGCTGGTGAGAGGCCTTGAGCACAGCCCTACGAGGAGAGGCTGAGGGAGCTGGGATTGTTTAGCCTGGAGAAGAGGAGGCTCAGGGGTGACCTTATTGCTGTCTACAACTACCTGAGGGGAGGTTGTAGCCAGGAAGAGGTTGCTCTCTTCTCTCAGGTGGCCAGCATCAGAACAAGAGGACACAGCCTCAGGCTGCGCCAGGGGAGGTTTAGGCTTGAGGTGAGGAGAAAGTTCTTCACTGAGAGAGTCATTGGACACTGGAATGGGCTGCCCGGGGAGGTGGTGGAGTCGCCATTCCTGGAGCTGTTCAAGGCAGGATTGGATGTGGCACTTGGTGCCATGGTGTAGCCTTGAGCTCTGTGGTAAAGGGTTGGACTTGATGATCTATGAGGTCTCTTCCAACCTTGGTGATACTGTGATACTGTGATACTGTGAATCCACTGCGGTACCTTAATAAAACACACAACACATAGCCACAAAGCTACTGCACAGAGCAGAAATGTGAAGTAGATGTGTGCAATGACAAAGCTGCCAAGTGGTGTTCAGCTCCATCATTACAGAAGTTCTGATTTTAAAAACTTCTGCTCCTCAAAGTATGCCTCTAGCAAGAAGATATTTAAAATATAGCTTTGCTCCAGCAGGACAGCAAGAGTGACAGCAGCCAACTTATTGCCATCTTCTGTCAACTCACTGTGGACCCTGGAGAATGGCACAGGCCCCAGTGTCCCCCCATGAGAGAGCAAGCCAGACACAGCTCTGTAAGCCTCAGTGAGCACAATAAGCAATTAACCTTTGGCAAGCCACACACCTTAAAACACACTTTTGAGGCCTGGATTTGTAAAGTTTGTGGAGCATGGGAATTGAAACGTTTTCCCAAGAAGGGCAGGTTTAATACAGTGAAGAGGACCAGTACGGCTGTGCTGTAGCTCACAATAAACTTCCATTAAGGAATTTATGACTATAATATTTGCAGAGTGAGACAAACACACTTAATCCTAATGGAGAGAAATGCCAGAACTCACACATGTGCTTAGACATGTTTCTAATGTAGATTCAAATATGTATAATTCTACTGCTCTCTACAAGTACACTGCAAGCCTGCAACCACAAGATAAACACAGGACTGAATGGGGCCCACAGCCACACACTGGCTACCTGATGAAGAACTAAAATTCATTGTATACTGGATGGGAAGGAAAGCATTACAGAGAGAGTGTCAAAATAACTACTTGGTAGTCAGCACATACAGATGTCAAGTGTGAACTAGCTGGAAATGCTTATCATGACTTCTTGACAGGCAGGTGCCACCATCTGACTTGGGATCCACATCCTAAAATATCCACACTACCACTTTGGTTTTGAGATATACATGAACTCTGCTTCGAAGGAAGAGGGAGAACTCTTCTTTTTTAAAATAAACATTATTGTTGTGATAGTAGCATGGAAATTGGGAGGAGAAAATCTGGTTCAACTTCACAGCTCTCATCATCCATCTGAGTTTCAAAACAGTCAGACAATAAAGCTCATGATGAGCTTAAAGCTTCAGAAGAAAAGATGGCAGAACTGGTGAGCCTGGGAGAGGGAACGAAGGAGGGAAGCACAGCTCTTTGTAGCAGCTCTCACTTCAGCACTGCTGCCCAATGAACTGTGTTCTGCATCAAAATCATATTGCTGCAAACTTTACTACAACAAAGCTCTAGCAACAGTAAACCACTCGCAGACATAACAACACGATGGTGGAGGAACTGCCCAGCTAATCTCTCCTGAAGTCTTGCAGAATTCATGACTCTTGTTAGTGTTCTATAAAACATGAGATTGAGTTTTGCAAACAGAACAAATATATTTATTTTTCTTTAGGTTTTCTTTACTAATAAATCTATTTCAAGCAATATTTAATCCTCACATTTCCAAAGTGCTCAAAGTAAGCACCTGCACTTCTTGCTCTGGCAACATACCACTGCTGTCTCAGCAGGTGGATAGTTTGGAAAGGTCTATCAAAAACCTGTAGCTAGCAAAAACTTCTATGATTTCCAGAGTGGTAAGCAAGCTGGACACAAGTTTGCTTGCCACTCTTGTGAGGACACCTGCACAAACAAGCACTACACATCTTTGGCTTTTGACTGAAAGCTACGGCATGGGCGGGCTGCTCTGTAAGGAGGTTAACTCCATGTTAAGTGAGAACAGCAGAGCCTTCAGAATCAAGAGTATCACAGATGGATATGCACTCCTAACTTTAGTTAAGATTGACTTCAGTTTCGGGTATCTAAAATGCTCTAAGCACAAGAGAGGAATTTGGGATCTAAATTAGAACAGAAGGCCAAGGAGGACACTGCCAAGGACATTATACAGGCATTTAGAAGCAGTGGAGAGAGCTGATGAGAGAAGTGGTGCATCATCAGGAGAACAAGCAGCTGCTTCACTTTGCAGATCAGTGTGGGCACAAGGAACAAGGCATGGAATCAAAGAACCACAGAATAGTTTGCGTTGGAAGGGATCTGCCATGGGCAGAGACATCAGCTAGATCAGGTTGCTCAAAGCTCCATCCTACCTACCTTTGAACACTTCCAGTAATGGGGCATCAACAACCTCTCTGTGCAACCTGTTCCAGTGTCTCACCACCCTCACTGTAAAACACTTCTTATGTTCAGTCTAACTCTATCCTGTGTCATTTAAAAATTGTCCTCCTTGTTTTGTCACTACAGGCCTCGGTGAACAGTCCTCATCTATTTAAAAAGCTGCAATCAAGTCTCCCAAGAGCCTTCTCCAAGCTGAAAAACCTCAACTCTCTCACAGCCTTTCCTCATAAGAAAACTATTCCAGACCTCAGCTCATTTTTATGGCCCTCCTCCAGACTGTCTCCAACGGATCCATGTCTTTCTTGTACTGGATCCCTAAACAGCAAACAGAGAGTAAAGATGATAAAAGACTAAACCAGCTGTTACTGTACAAAAATGTGGCTCCAAAATAAATTTTAAATGCCATGATCCAAAATTCTTACATTTCCATGGAATAAGTATGTACTCACAGAAGTCAGTGTAAGCTTTATACTCCAGCAACAGTTCACTGTTGAGATTACCTGAAATATTACTGGTCTGCAAATTCAGTCTCATGCTTGGAAATATTTTGACTGATTGGCAAAACACTGGAGCAAAGAACTGTTTGCTGAGCCAAGACAGGTGTTTGAATGGCCACTGTTCAGTTTAGTAACAAGTGGACTGTTGGCTTGGACAATGGGGAGTCTGGTCTGGTGTCCCTTCCCTGGTAACGGGCAACATCAGCTCTTTCTGAGAGAGACAGGACTTAAGTTAACTGTAAAAAGTAATGGGAGAAAACTCCACGAGCAACTGGAGCTCCCTGGTGTTTCATGCAATAACACAACACAGGTAACTCTTCCTCTTGCAAAATGAGAAACAGGATGTTTGTAAGGCTGGAAGCAGCACTGGAAGCAGGCAGCACAATGGTGTGCCTCTAAGTTTTCAGAGTTACTTGGTAATTGATGAAAAGATCTTCTCTTGTCAAAACAGCAGGCTTGTACAATAACTATTCAAAATTGCTCTCTCTTTTGGTCCTTTTGGCCTTGCTTGATGTGCCCCAAAGGATTTTACTGGAGTAGCTGAACAGCCCAGGCTGGCTGCCTCCGGCAGCTGGATGTGGTGACAGAGAGAGCAGTCTCTGCTGCTCCAGCTGCTGAGTGCTTCCCCCTGCCACGCTGTTGCAGAGCATACTAGATGCAGATGCTGCCCTGCACTGGGAAGATAGTACTTGGTTCCTGGCACAGCAGCAGGTAAAACCAGCCCATTTGAATTTCTCTGTGAGAGAAACAAAGCTTCCAAGCATGACCCAGAGATGGGAGGTCTACCAGGGACTAAGCATTTATTCTGCAAGCAGCTGGGCACAAGGACCCAACTCTGCTGTTGCAGGAAACTTGCAGGTTTCTAGAGACTGGTATAAAGGGTGTTACTACCTTTTATATGCTCCCAGACATCTGTAAGCTGCTCCCTTTGACACAGTGTGGCTGGGGGAACAATTTTTGCATCATTACCAAAGTATACCCTAGCCTGAGAGCTAAGCTCTCCAGGGAACTTCCTGCTTTTTTTTTTTTAATTAAATACTAGAACACATCAAAACATTACTATCAGTCAGTACTGAGTCCAGCCCTATTCAATATATTCATCAATGATCTGGATGAAGGCACAGAGAGTACCCTAGGCAAATCTGATGATGATACCAAGTTGGAAGGAGTGACTGGCACACCTGGAGTGTGGCCAGTAGGTCAAGGGAGGCTATCCTCTCTCTCTACTTTGTGCTGGTAAGGACTCACTTGGAGTACTGTGTCCAGTTTTGGGCCCCCCCATCTCAAGAATCACAAAGAAGGAGAGAGTCCAGCACAGGACCACTAAGATGATACTGGGACTGGAACATCTATCATGTGGGGAAAGGCTGAGAGAGCTGGGTTTGTTTAGCTCAGAGAAGAGGCTGAGGGAGAACCATCTCAATGCTTACAAATACTGGGCGTCAGTAAGGTTAGACCAGACTCATCTCAGTGGTCCCCACTGAGGATAAGAGGTAATGAGCAGAAACCTGAACACAGGAAGTTCCATCTAAATACAAGAAGGAACTTCTTTACTTTGAGAGCTGCAGAGAACTGGAACCAGGCTGTGCAGAGAAGTGGTGGAGTCTCTGTCTCTGGAGACTTTCAAGGATTGCCTGGATATGTTCCTGTGTGATCTACTTTAGGTGATCCTGCTCTGGCAGAGGGTTGGACTTGATGATCTTCAGAGGTCACTTCCAACTCCTAACCATTCTGTGATTCTCTAATATACGAAACCATTAAACTAGTGAGAGATCTGGGAAAACCAGCTATTAGTAAAAATCATCAACTTAGCTTTTTGAATAAAATTTCTATTAAAAAGATCAAATATTAATTATGTCAGAGAGCAGCTAGGGAGAAAGTGACCTGGGGTACTGGTTGACAAGTGGCTGACCATGAGCCAGCAGTGTGCCCAGGTGGCCAAGAAGGCCAACGGCATCCTGGCCTGTATCATGAATGGTGTGGCCAGTGGGACCAGGGAAGTCATTCTGCCCCTGTACTCAGCACTAGTTAGACCAGAGCTGTGTCCAGTTCCGGGCCTCTCAGTTTAAGAAAGATGTTGAGATGCTCAAAGATGTCCAGAGAAGGGCACTAGGGCTGGTGACGGGGCAATGCTTAATGTAAGCAAGTTCAATCCAATCTGTTTATTGCTTTCCAAACATGTGTTTTTATACCTTTCATCAGAAGGCTACAAATTGTATTAAACTGCAATTGGTTACATGTACTTGTGATAGAAATTACATACTAATTAGCGTAGACATTCAGCATAGAATCACAGAATCAACCAGGTTGGAAAAGACCTCCATGATCACCCAGTCCAACCTATCACCCAACCCTATCCAGTCAACTAGACCATGGCACTAAGTGCCTCATCCAGTCTTTTCTTGAAGACCTCCAGGGACGGTGCCTCCACCACCTCCCTGGGCAGCCCATTCCAATGCCAATCACTCTCTCTGGCAACAACTTCCTCCTAACATCCAGCCTATACTTTCCCTGGCACAACTTGAGACTGTGTCCCCTTGTTCTGTTGCTGGTTGCCTGGGAGAAGAGGCCACTCCCTACCTGACTACAGTGCCCTTTCAGGTAGTTCATATTCTCTCAACAACACCTACATTGTGACTAAGCAATCTAAGTCAGCAGAGATAGGCAAAAACCACAGACTCCAGCCTTACATTTGTTTATAGAATCACAGAATCAACCAGGTTGGAAGAGACCTCCAAGATCATCCAGTCCGACCTATCCCCCAGTCTCATCCAATCAACTAGACCATGGCACTAAGTGCCTCAGCCAGGCTTTTCTTGAACACCTCCAGGGAAGGCGACTCCACCACCTTACACCATTCTCTAAGGTCATTCCAACCTTCCACTTTATCTCAACTCAGTACTTCTGAGCTCGTGCACTCTCGCCTGTCCATGACTTAGGTTCCAGTGTATAATATTCAGACAATTCTATAGAATCACTACATTTAATATTACTATTCCAATCAGGTGACTGGAACCCGCTTCCAGTTGTCTGAGAAAAGATCACCAAGCTCCTGATTTAGCAATGGTAATGTCGTAAGCAAAAGGACCAAGTAAAGTCCACTGCCAGCATGCCTAATTTAATTTACATCTGCTTATACCATGCTCTTCTCTCTAGCTCCCAGAACAGTAGCCTTACCTTCTCCATGTCCTCTGTATGACTGTAGCAGCGTAGTTCTTCTTCCGAAACAGCTCTTTTCTTCTTCTCTCTTTTTCTATTATCTGCATTCGAATCTCTAGAGGGATTAGTTCAATATTTGTACTTTGCCATGAGACAGAACACAATTGATCATCTGCATTCCTGGATCCAATTACGCCCGTTTTTTCCAAGTTCAAGCTGTCACCAGGAGCAGAACACACCGCTGGGTTTCTTGGCACAGTTCCAGTAGGTTCTGCCTGAGCAGGCAATAAAGGGGAGGCCTTTTTTGCCCCTTGGTTACTTCCCGCTTTGTTAGCTCTCTCTGCAGCATGCACACTGTCATTTCTGCTGCTTACAAACACTGTTTTGGCACTCCCAGGTCTACTAGAGCCAGCAGGTGAACATCGCTCATTGTTTACCTCTTTATTTCTGGGTTTCTGCTGATGCCTTTTGCCTTTGGCAGCCACTTCACTCTGTTTTGGGTTTCTCACCACTCCACCAGTACAACTGACGCTGCAGAAGGACGCAGCCATTCCTTCACAATGGTCCCGGTTGCCAAATGAGGACTGACTTTGATCTCTTGATTTTTCCCCGGCACTAGCAGTCCTACAAGCAGAAGTATGCCTTCTGCTCCTCTGAGCAGAGGTACCTGTTGCCTCCACAATGTGCTCCTTGTCCTTTTCTCCATGCAGTTCCGTAGCAGCTGCAACCTGATGCTTCCCTTCAGCTTTTGGTCCCTCTTTTGCTTTGCTGCAGTGGAAATGGACAGAGCTGGACTTGCTTTTGATGTGTTTCCTCAACGAATCTTTAGACAGAGAAATAGAAACCAATGTTCAGTCTCTGATCTAGCAAAACACAGTTTATGTCTCTAATTTTTTTGCTCAGTTATCTTTGAGGCACTTTATGACTTACTTAAATAAAACAATAAAATAATGTGAGCAGGAAGAATAAGAGGACCTCATTGCCTGTAGCAGTACAGTCACAAACGCCTTCATTTGTTGCTATTCTACAAGTATTTTTCTATCTCACTGTGCTAGTTTGAAGCAGGCTAGAGTGTTCTGGTGAAAAGGACTAGATCATAGGCTGTGAAAGGAAAACAATGGTGATGTCTACTCCCTTCAGAGTCTTGCTGAAGAAGAAACAAAACATTAGATAACACTCTGGCCGTTTTGTCAGCACTCTCTGGCTGGGCTTTGACTGAGCTGCATCTCCCTAACCTCACCTTCCACTCACCTTTGCTTCTTAACCTCTTGCCTGAACCTCTGTTCTTCTTTAGGACTGAAGTAAGGTTGAGAGGGGCAGGGGGAAGGTGCAGGGGTGGTTGAGAGCCCCTCCTGGGGACTCAGGTTTCTGGGAGGGGAGTTGTGTTTCTGTATTACCTTTTACCTTGTATATTTCTGTATGTAACTGTATATACTGTAAATATCTGCTTGTATATTGTGCTAGCTGTAAATAAATAGCTTCATTTATATTCCCAGAGCTGGCTGAGTCTAGTCTGGCTGATTTCTAAAGTGTGGGGGGGTGGGGAACACCCAAACCATCACACTCACATTACATTTGAGTTAGATTCTCAGGGAGAAACTATTTTTTTCAACTACCTCAAAAAAAACCAAACCTAGTCATCTTCAAAGAAACAAGTACACCACACGGTAGAGAAATGCAGCTATATGAACACACCTGCTTGTTCCACTGAAGACATCATAACAAACCTTCTCTGTTTGAAATGTATTTGCTAACCTGCCGCAGCCACCCTGCACCCTAGCACATGTGGTAACCCACTGACCCAGAAAACCCAGAGTACTCCAAGTGCCAGGTGCTGCACTTTGGTCACAACAATCCCATGCAGAGATACAAGCTGGGGTCAGAGTGGCTGGAGAGTAGCCAGACAGAGAGGGATCTGGGGGTGCTGACTGATACCTGCCTGAACATGAGCCAGCAGTGTGCCCAGGTGGCCAAGAGAGCCAGTGGCATCCTGGCCTGCATCAGGAATGGTGTGGTCAGCAGGAGCAGGGAGGTCATTCTGCCCCTGTACTCTGCACTGGTTAGACCACACCTTGAGTACTGGGTTCAGTTCAGGGCCCCCCAGTTTAGGAGGGACATTGAGATGCTTGAGCGTGTCCAGAGAAGGACGACGAGGCTGGTGAGAGGCCTTGAGCACAGCCCTACGAGGAGAGGCTGAGGGAGCTGGGATTGGTTAGCCTGGAGAAGAGGAGGCTCAGGGGGGACCTTATTGCTGTCTACAACTACCTGATGGGGAGGTTGTGGCCAGGAGAAGGTTGCTCTCTTCTCTCAGGTGGCCAGCACCAGAACGAGAGGACACAGCCTCAGGCTGCGCCAGGGGAAATTTAGGCTCGAGGTGAGGAGAAAGTTCTTCACTGAGAGAGTCATTGGACACTGGAATGGGCTGCCCGGGGAGGTGGTGGAGTCGCCGTCCCTGGAGCTGTTCAAGGCAGGATTGGATGTGGCACTTGGTGCCATGGTCTAGCCTTGAGCTCTGTGGTAAAGGGTTGGACTTGATGATCTGTGAGGTCTCTTCCAATCCTAATAATACTGTGATACTGTGATACTTGGCTTCTCAGCATCTTCCTTGACATCCTAAACGAATCTATGAAGTCCTTCCCATTTCTCCCTTGCTGCAAGACTTCCTTTCTGAGCCTAGGGTGGGGAAATACATCCTGCATGATAACTGCTTCGAAACACTCTTCTGAGAATGACTCAGAAGCCAGATTGGAGTGCAAAACTAAAAATCTCCGTCTACCATTCACCTTCTATTTTGTCAGGAAACCAACAGGGGAATGAGAAAACAGACCAGACAGGATGAAATGTAACAGACAGGCTGTTAAATGGTGGGTAGGAAGGGGAAAAATAAAATTGAGTAATCTTTGATATAATAGAATCACAGAAAATCGTCTGGATTACCCAAAACCTGGTCAAACCATGCTACATTTTTCACCGCTGTAACACTTTTACATTCTTGACAGGACACTAAAATATGATAAATTAACAGAATATACAGAAGAAGCTCTGGAGTATCATCAGTGATGTCTCCAACAGGGATTTATCACAGTGACAGGTCAGTAGGGGGTGGGAGGTGACTCTAATTTATACATGATTGTCATATGGGTAATTAGGCCTGTGCATTCTGGGATGGAGGGGAAAAAGCCTATTATTTTAATCTAATACATTATTAACTCAATTATTTTTTAATCTATAATTTTAATCCCTCAGAACAAAAAAGGAAATTCCCTCTCTATTTCTCTCTGCACCAGGGGAATAGGCAAGTTTTAAAAATGTTCTTTTGGAAGTCAAGCTTTCTGTGGGCCTAATCTCACCTTCAGTGAAGCCAAGTACAAAAAGTGCCAGTGCCACCAATAAAAACAGAAGAGGGCTGACAGTCAGTCCAAATGTATGAGCTTTCCAGCACTGTTACAATACTATTTTGATCTCCCAACAAATGATTTTTTTTACAGTTGTGAAGAAAAAGAATTCTGGTTTTAAATACCATTATCATTCTGGGTTCACTGAATCTGCTACCTACTTTGTACCTACAGCATGTAGAATGTACTGACTGTAACGCATTTAAGCTGTTAAAGCACGATGTGCTAAACTTCCCAATCTGAACAATGGGATCATGGAAAAAAACAACATCATTTAAGCATTCTAGACCATCTTTTGAGGTTGAAACTTTCTAAGGTAGGGAGACTGTCAATAACAAGTACAGAGCATAAAAAAGAAATGAAGGCAAATGACATAACAAGCATAGGAAGGAGGATTTCAAAGGGAAGATCAGAACTGACCCACCAACTAAATCACAGTTTTCATCTATTATTAGCCAATGCAAAAACTCTATTTGCAATTGCTGAAAATCTTTCTGAGTGCCAGCCCACAGGATCTAAATTTATATATCCACTGAAGTCCATTAAAGTTTTGGTCACAAGAGGATTGATCAAAACACCCAATGAGACCTGATGAAAGGAATTTGTGATTTGATCCTTACCATGCCGAATTTCCTAGCATCATTCCAATAACAAAAAGAGAAGGCAGAGCATCTAATTTGAAACACAGGCTTTTTGCACTGGGCAAAAGAGGGCTTATTTTATGAAGCTGATCCCAAGGTAGAAGTAGACATGTTACTAACTGTTTTCTAAAGAACTCAAAAAGTTTTGTTCTTTTCATGCTCAATACTCATGGTGAAGAAAGATAACAAACAACAGTGAGGATTTTGCTGTTTAAAATTCTATCTTTTGAAGACATTATATTCTGCTCTAAAAGACAGATTGAAAAGCAAAAAAAATAGAGGCACACTCACACTCTTGTGAAACCTCACCTGAAGTATTGTGTCCCTATTACAAGAAAGATATGGGAGGTGCTGGAACTTATCCAGAGAAGGGTCATGAGGATGGTCAGAGGGATGGAGCACCTCTACTATGAGGAGAGGCTGAGAGAGTTGGGGTTGTTCAGTCTGGAGAAGAGAAGGCTCTGAGGAGACCTTCTTGCGGTCTTCCAGTGTCTTAAGGGGGCCTATAAAAAAGTTGTTGAGGGACTTTTTAGGATGTCAGGTAGTGATAGGATTAGGGGGAATGGATCCAAGCTAGAGGAGAGGAGATTTAGACTGCATGTTGGGAAGAAGTTCTTCATCATGAGGGTGGTGAAACACTGGAACAGGTTGCCCAGGGAGGTGGAGGAAGCTCCATCCCTGGATGTTTTTAAGGCCAGGCTGGATGTGGCTCTGCGTAACCTGATCTAGTGTGAGGTGCCCCTGCCCACAGAAGAGGGGTTGGAACTAGACAATCCTTGAGGTCCTTTCCAACCCTGACAATTCTGTAATTCTGTGATAACAGACCACACAATTTTTCCCATCAACATGAAAAAATATTCTGGTTCAGGTAAATCTCCAACTTCAAGGAAACTTTCAATCAGAATTCCAAGCTACACATTGGTAGCACTTGCTGCTGGTTTGAATTCCCCAGGTTAGTGTGAAGGGTAGTGTACAGAACTGAACATTTATGCATGTTTTCAAATGTACCAGAGAATCTGCAAACTCAGTCCTGACCTCTGTAGTCAGTTTGACCCTACAGTCCATGTTTCCCACGGAATATCTACTACCTACATCCTTAGGTCATTCTCTGTGTGAAACCAGTATGTCTGTTCCAAGAAGCAGTGGGAGTTTGACTAATGCAATGCAGTTTCCATTGGCATAACCACTGGAAAATTTTGGCAAAGAATGGATAGAGTAATAAGCACAAAAAGTATCTGTTCATTCCTCTATTGTTTCTTTGTCTTTCTCTTTTCTTCTCTTCTCTCATCACTGTCCAAATCCTTCCACTTGTTTCCCTTTTTTCAGTACTCACTGGTTTCTCCTCATTCTGTTCATTACAACTATGTATTTCTCATTTGGCAATTGCTGTTTCTAGCTATTCTTACAGATTTTACTTTGCCATCTGAATGCATTAATTAACAGAAAGTTAATACATATACAGATACAACTTGCTGGAATTTTTAATACCTCTGCTCATCATTAGCTATCACAGCATATGTCAGGCTAAGACACAGAATCTACTACTGACTACTGTCTACTGATATTATGGTTAAGTAATCTGCTTACCAACATATTACCACGTGAAAAAAAGCCAAAGAAATATAGGTAAAATGATTCAGTGGGAAATGGTCTTTGAATTGTTAAATATCTTTATCAACAACCTGGATGAGGGCATTGAGTGTACCCTCAGCAAGTTTGCTGATGATACAAAACTGGGGGGGTGGCCAACAGCCTGTCAGGCTGTGCTGCCATCCAACAGGACCTGGACAGGCTGGAGTGCTGGTTGAAAGCTAACCATATCAAGTTCAATAAGGACAAGTGCAGGGTCCTGCATCTGGTGAGAAATAACAACAGGCACCAATACAAGTTGGAAGATGCCCTGCTGGAAAGCAGCTCCATGGAGAAAGAACTTGGAGTCCTGGTGGAAAGCAAGTTCTGCATGGACCAGCAATGTGCCCTTGTGGCCAAGAGTGCCAATGGCATCCTGGTTTGCATCAGGAAAAGTATGGCAGCAGGTCTAGGGAGGTGAGGTTCTTCTTCCCCTCTACTCTGCCCTGGTGAGGCCACACCTGCTATACTGTGTCCAGTTTTGGGCTCCCTAGATCAAGAGAGACGGAGACCTGATGGAAAGAGTCCAGCAGAGTGCCATGAGGATGATTGCAGGACTTGAGCAACTCCCTGATGAAGAGAGACTGAGAGACCTGGGGCTGTTTAGTCTGGAGAAGAGAAGACTAAGAGGATCTCATCAACATCTATAAATATCTGAGGGATGAGTGTCAAGTGGATGGGGCGAATCTTTTTTCAGTGGTCAGCAGCAATGAGACAAGGAGTAATGGCTGCAAATTGGAACATAGGTGGTTTCAACTCAACATGAGGAGAAACTTCTTTACAGGGAGCGTGACACAGCACTTGAACAAGCTGCTGAGAGAGGCTGTAGAGTCTCCTTCGCTGGAGTCTTCCAAAACTTGTCTGGATGAGTTCCTGTGTGCACTGCCCTAGGGGATCCTGCCTTGGCAGGGAGGTTGGACTTGGTGATCTCTGGTGGTCCCTTCCAACCTCCAAAGTTCTGTGATTCTGTGACTCTGGATTGTTAAAATATCCTGACTAGCAGAACTTCCAGAGGATTTTACAACAATTTTACATTTGAGAAGGAGTTCTTGTGACTTATCTTAGAGAAACTACTAATCCAATTTTGCTTCTAATGATAAGAAAAATGCTTGACCATGGTTAGTTCTGAAAGATTTGAGCCCTTTGCTCATATATCTGGCTGAAGTCAGAGCTGATTGAAACAAAGTAATATAGGAGCGGCCAAGAAATTATGAGAAACAGACAATGCATTCACAGATAGAATTAAAGAATGGAGCAGGGCAAGAAAAGTGGCAGAAAGCTCTGACATGCTGTTTCACTCTTAAGAAGAGTTTTGCTTCTCAAAAAACATCCTAAGGTGTGCTCAGCAGGAGGACTTCAAAGACAGACTGTAAGAGAACCTTGTCACGGAGAATAAAGCTGGCTGCACAGCTCCCTCTGCATGATATAGATGTCACTTAGGACAATTTTACCCTCACTTTAACTTGGTTTAAAAACAAGAGGTACAAATTCTCCATTAACACTCTTCAAGAATACCAGAGATACACCAAATATCTGTAATCTTGTTTCCTCTAAACAGTGCAAGAAATAGAACAACTACCAACAACAACCTGTTCTCACATATTTTAGGTACTTGTACAGAAATTGTACGTACTGATACTTCTGACTACTTAAGCTGACAGAACACAGAGAGTGAGAAAATCTGCATCTGACTCTATCCTGTATGAATTGCTTAAATAATGAAAGAACAAGCAATGGCACAAAGACTAGAACAGGTCCTGTATAACATGGACAAGGACAAAAAAGGATAACCAAGACAATTAAAAAAAGATTACAAACCTTGCTTGATTTTATGACCTTCACTCTGAGGCTCTGCTGACTCCTTTGGTGCCCCTTTGTTGTGACAAGCTTTAGGTGAACCTCTACTGTTCCTCCCTGGTTCAATTTGTGTAGCATTGAGGGATGGAGGTCTCTTATTTTGTGTATCAATCAGTTTAGTAGGTAACTGTGAGATGCTGGTTGTCTTGTCTCGATTTGCAGGGCTCTGCTGTGCTCGAAACTTCTCTTCCACGTTCTGCACTGCTTTCTGTAGCTTGGCTTCTTTTCTCTTACTTTCCTCTTCACGTTTCCTGGAATTATAGGCAGTATCATAAGAATTCCAAAGACAAAATCTTGGGAGCATATATCTAGCCTGAACACATTCCTCTCTCAAAACCTGACACTGCCACAATATACTCTGGCTATAATCCTGTTTCATGAGAAAGGGATGGCTTTGAAGTGTTTTAGCTTGATCCACAGTAACAACTGACTTGCAGCTACAGCATAAGCTCAGTCCTTATCAGCCAGTTACCCTTTCAGTTTGCAAGAGTTTAGATGGATTGAAAGCAATGAAACCTATGGGATTTTATCAGTATGCAAAAATTAAAAGCAGGATTCTTGAAGAGGTGTCAGAAGAAGTGTGATACTAATAATGATGTCTGTAGTAATAAACAATGCTTTAATATAAGTAGCAATGCAACACACTGCATTTGGAAAGCAGAAAACTTTAATAATCATCACTTTGGATATAATTTTTTGCACTTATCTGTGTCATAATTGATACAGAGAATCACAAATGAACTTTGAAACAGCTACTGGTACTAATTTGCTTTTATATGCTTATAATTTCTAGATAATTAATTTCACATAAACAGTTCATGCATTATGCAAATGATAAATCCTGAAAATGAGAGAGGGAATGGTAAACTTGTGTGCACACACTATGTCATTACAACTATGACATTCAGTTCTCAGAGATGAAAGAAGTCATGCATCTCTCAGATAGTGTGGAGAGGAAAGAGAATTTTGGACAATGTTAGGAATGGTGCATCTGTTGAATGGAATTTTGCAGCCTGTTTTGAAATACAGTGGGATTATCATTGTGCTTTAGCTGTTAAATTCTTTTTCCTACAGAGCAGAGTAAACCCACTAGCAGGTAGCTAACATGACATACCTACCTACCACTGGATTTGTTTCTATAAATTAAGCACTGGTTGTAAGCTGAAGTGACACTTTTCCTGTTGGAACAGACAGGTGGTAAATGTCGTACCATGTAACAGCCTGATATTTTAGCTTCCTTCCAATGCTACAACAGAGTTTGCAGATTGTTGACACATTAGCTCACAGAACAGCATATGACAGGTTAGTTATGCAGCATGCCATCCTGAGTTCCTGTGAGTCGTATCAATGCCAGTGTATGTCATTTCAGTGTGAGCTGCCAGGGAGAAGCCTTAACTTTATCTGTCAGTACTATCTTATCAAGAACACTCTGCAGAAGCAGTTGATTGAACTTTGTACCTGAAAAGCTGCTAATTGATCTGAAAAACACACTCCTGGCAGCCTGAGGTTCACTATTCCCTCTGGCATAGAAAAAAATGACCAGTTTCAAGTGATATTGGCATTCCACAACCAGACTGCATTGGGATGTCTGCCTTGTGTACACTATGGATCGCACAGATCTGCCATTGCACTGCTATCTGAGCAGATATATCAGGCCCTACTATTCATAGAAGAGTCATCTTTTTCCATAAGAATCAAGCAGCTTATTGCCAGTAGTATCCTCCATTTAGCATAATACACAACACATAAAAAAGTGTGAGACTTTAATTGCGCAATACTCAATCAAGCCAGAGCAGTCCCAGCCCTTTGGATGAACAGATTAATCCTAGAATCATGGAATGCTTTGGGTTGCAGAAGACCTTAACAGTCATATAGTACAGTCTTGCAGTCAAACAGGGACACCTTTAACCAGATTAGGTTGCTCAGAGCTCCATCCAACCTGACCTTCGATGCTCCCAGGAATACAGCAATGACAACCTCTCTCAGGCAACCTGTTCCAGTGGTTTACCACCCTCAAAACATTAACTTCTCATTTACCCACTGTAAATTTATTGAAATAAACACAAGACCAAAAACACTGAGAAGAAAAAAGAGATGTAAAAAACCCCAACCAAAACTCTTGTGTGTAAAATGTTCATATTAAACTGAAAAAAATAATACATGAAAGAAATTTCAAAGACCCCTATTCATAGGCCATCATCCTAGTTGTCCCAGTAGAGCTCAGCTGATTAATAGACTCTTGAATACTTATGAACCTCCCCTTCTGTTTTGCTCTATTCAGTCAGAAATTTAGTTTGTACTGCAATGAAGACTATCTCTGAAATCAGAATTTCCAGGCTTTACAGTTGTTTAAACTGAGAGAGTAGGTTTCATGAACAAGTAAGGAAGTAGACAAGTTCCTGACTTAGAGGCTTTCAGTAATTCTAAGGATGTTCTGGTGACACAACAGGATCCAAACTTGGGTTCTAAACTTAGACAACTGCAGCTCAACAGTGATAACAGAGCTGGCAGGCCAACATTTTCCACTGATAACTGCAACAGAATTTTGTCCTGAATGCTCATAAATTTTTATTTCATTACAAAAGTGAGAGAATGGAAACAGCCTTTAGCAGATGGAAAGGAATAGTTTCAGCCTTACAAGTTAGCGAAGACGCAGAGATGCTTTAAATTTTTGACCCTGCTGAAATGAATCCAACCTTTTCTATTTGTTAAGAACATTTTGCTTTTTTCTATCTTTTCTGCAAGGGAGATTACAAATTTAGAATATGTCCATGTGCCTTGAGAGAAATTTTAAAGTTACTTGAAAAAAAAAAAGTTACTTCTAAAAATCATACCTGAAAATAGATCTTCAGGTATGATCCTACTACTGCTGAAGCTTTGTCTGGACCAGGAGGAGTAATATTTCATGTTGCATAAACACCTAGCATGATGCAGGTTTTGAAAACATAACACTGTTAATTCATAACATGTTCAAAGTCTGATCTACTACAACCTTTTAACAGATAATCCTTACTAAAAATGCAATGAAATGTTTAATTTCTAGTATTCTTAGGCTAATTGGTTGTCCCAAATGTGTAGAGCAGTTCATTTATCCATACTTAACTACCTATTTATATCTCAATCACTTCTTCTTATAAACAAATATATTTAAATACCATTTCTAATTTAGTCTTCAGTGTATTTTGTCTTCCACATCTTGGCACTATTTGCAAGTACAACACTTTACTTTTTAAATTAAAACATTATAGTGTACCAGATTCAAGATGAATTTATGTGAGATTCTCATTGATATAATGCTTCCAGTTTCAAGCTGAACCCATCCAATAACTTAATTCATGCTACATTGCCCTGCTTTGCTGGTTAATGAGAATGGCACATGAGAAAGTATGAAAACATTAGGCAAATCTGAATGACAGCTACTGTTTCTCCATGACCACAAAACCTGTTATTCTACCACAAAAGAAAATTAAGTGGCTTGATATAATTTCTTATTAGCAAATCCAGACCAGCCATCATGTCTTTGTTCTGTTCCAGATACACTGCCATTTCCTTATTCATTCCAGAAGATATGGAATCACTGTAATAAATCCAGTGAAAGACTGTGGAAAAGCTTAAGAGACTGAAGTATCTTTCATATAAGAAGAGGCTGAGGGAGTTGGGACTATGCAACATGGACAAGAGAAGGCTCAAGAGGGGAGACCTCATCTATGTCTATTAACACCTGATATGAGAGAACCAAAAAGATGGAGCCAGACTGTTCTCAGTAAGACCCACTTACAGGACAGCAGGCAGTAAGCATGAATTAAAACTCATGAAATCCTACCTGGACACAAGAAAACATTTTTTTATTTATTAGTTTTTTTTTTACTGTGAGAGTGATCAGACACTGGAACATGTTGCCCAGAAAGGTTGAGGAGTTTTCATCTGCATACTTAAAACTGGACATGGACCTGGGTAAGCTGTTCTTGCTGACCCTGTTAGAGCTCACATTGCTACCTGTGAGAGCTTTGAAAGGTTTCAACTCTTTTTGTTTTTTTCTAACACCAACCCAACATTCCAATGCAATGTTTTCAAACTCTTCCTTTGCTGCCCATTTCTGCTTCCACATCCTGTGTGCTGCCTTTTTGCATTGCAGCTCTGTCATGGCTTCCCTACTTACCCAAACTGTTCTCCTGACATGTCTCTTTGCTCAAGGAAATAATAGTGTGCATGTTGTCTTGGCCTGCCTCAATCCTCATTTAACAAGTTACCATTTCTTTGATAGAGGTTTGTTCAACATATGGGAATATATTTGTACAGAAATATTTCAGAGGCGTTGACTACAGTGACTGCAACTTTACTAGAAAATAATACAGGTATGAGATGTTTGGCTTTTTGTTAAGAAAGTAAAAGCACTGACTAAAAACACATAGATGTAGGAATTCTTTCTATTAGTGAGACTCTCTTAATTAGCATATTACAAAGCCAGTTCTAAATATATACATTGAAATAGTTCGGGGGTGTGGGTGTATTCATTCTAGTAGTTCACCACCATCATAGAATCAACCAGGTTGGAAGAGATATCCAAGATCAGCCAGGCAAACCTAGCACCCAGCCCTAGCCAGTCAACCAGACCATGGCACTAAGTGCCTCAGCCAGGCTTTTCTTGAACACCCCCTGGGACAGTGTCTCCACCACCTCCCTGGGCAGCACATCCCAATGCCAATCACTCTCTCTGGCAAGAACTTCCTCCTAACATCCAGCCTATACTTCCCCCAGCACAACTTGAGACTGTGTCCCCTTGTTCTATTGCTGGTTGCCTGGGAGAAGAGGCCACTCCCCACCTAGCTACAATGTCCCTTCAGGTAGTTGTAGACAGCAATGAGGCCACTCCTGAGCCTCCTCTTCTCCAGGCTAAACAGCCCCAGCTCCCTCAGCCTCTCCTCTTAGGGTTTGTGTTTCAGGCCTCTCACCAGCTTTGTCACCTTTCTCTCTGGACACGTTCCAGCACCTCAACATCTCTCTTGAATTGAGGGGCCCAGAACTGGACACAGTACTTAAGGTGTGGCCTGACCAGTGCTGAGTACAGGGGAAGAATAACCTCCCTTGTCCTACTGGCCACACTGTTCCTGATGCAGGCCAGGATGCCATTGGCTCTCTTGGCCACCTGGGCACACTGCTGGCTCATCTTCAGCCTACTATCTATCAGTACCCCCAGGTCCCTTTCCTCCTGGCTGCTTTCCAGCCACTCAGTCCCAGGGATATTGCATTTTTGTATGCAGCAACACCTCGGCAAGTTTTAGTGGTGGAACACACAGATGGGTACACAGAATGATGACAAGATAATGTCTCCTCCAGTTTGTTAGAGAACATAAAACTGCAATTCAATAAAATTTGTTACGTGACAAGTTGATTTGCTTGTACACTCCGATTGTATTTTAATCCTGTTTAAATGGTACTTGGTGCACGGATTTGGTTTCCATTGTTTTCAAACAAATCAACAACAGCTTAGGAAGTTTCACAAAGTGCACCAGAAACTCACCAAGGAAAACAATTACAAAAACATCCCCGTGTTTCCATGAGGCAGTCTTTAAGATGCAGTATTGCAGATTCTTCTAGACATGACTGTCATCCTGTCGACATGTCAGTTCCTCAGCTTTTGTTATTTTGCCATGTACTTGCATATTATATAAAGCTTGTTATTTATTTTGGGGTTATCTGGAAAATTATTTCTCTCTCTATGTGTCTGGGGTAAAAAGTACATTATATCCTTCCTATACTTTCATTAATTTTACTAAGAGGAACAATAAGTGATGATGTGCAAGAGATTAGAATCAGATACTACTATAAACAAACTTATGACAAATGTCTATTTGTTGGAGAAGATTTTAAGTCTCAGACTTACTTGGCAGCAGCATCTTTTCTCAGCTGTTCGTGTTTCATTAGAAGATTCTTCCTCTCTTGAAAAGCCTTTCTAACTTTGTATCCTTTGTAAACAGCCTGAATTTTGAAAGCAGCGATGTCCTGTATGGCAGCTATAGACAGAGCCCCATGTTCTAACATGAACTGAATCACTTCATGGTGCTCACCAAGCAAGGCATAATCAAGTGGAGTATATCTAAAAGAAAAACAAACAAACCAACCACAAAACACCTCACAACAATTATTACTGAACGAGAATTCTAACCATAATAGGTATTTGCTTCATCTCTATTTCATAATAAATAACTTCTAGTATGAAGGTAATGTGCTTTTCAGTTTTACCCATTTTTTAGTATTTAGTATTATTTTCTTCTCTTACTTATTCTACACACTGCAGATATACTTAAGGATTATTTCAGTCTCATAATACAAGGAGAGAGGTAGACCTTACAAAGTGTTGGATCAAAATCCTCCAAAGCCCTACTCACAGAACTATCTGCTTCAGGCAAGCAATCTTAAAAAGATGTGACTGAGGTTCTCATATAGAAATATAATCTAAATAGAAAGCAAGTTAAAACAATTTCTGCCTTATTTTCACATGAATTGAAGCTCTAGAGGCTTACTGTCAAATCTTCCATAACAACGACTGAGATCAGTGTGACTGACCAAGCAGCAAGATTACACCTACATCAAGGGATAATCTATGATCATTTTTAAGAACTAGGAAAATCTAACTCTGTTTTCAAAGAGCACAGGTACTAAAAAATAAGAAATGGCTTTATGGTGCCAAAGATGGCCAAACTCTTTTAAAAATAACTCCCAAATTTCCCATTGTCAGCTAAGGAGTAAAATTTACACACCTCCATCACCAACACATTAGGCAAAAACATATAGTGGCTCAAAATTATCAGTCACAAAGCACAAGCAAGACCTTATAATACAAGACTATCAAACAGCAAATGTCAATGCATGCAATTGTGAAAATCAGGGCTCCTCTTGATGGTAACTTGCTAGGACGCAATGCTGGTAAGCAAAGAAAAAGAGACAGAAAGCACAATTGGACTTGCCACACAGCAATGATTTGATGGAAGGATTAACAGTGTCTGAACTGAAGTGTCTGCAAGAATAAAGACAATGACATAACATGAAAATTTGTATGTCAAGGTGTGTTGGTGACAGTGTTTAAGGACATACAGATTTTTGATAACCCAGCAATGGGAGCTTCAGAAGGGACATCACTTCAGGAAAACATTTTAAAAGTATACTTAGTTTTGAGTATTTTAAGTGGCAGGTACAAAATGGCACTAAAGCAAACTTTATGCTATCTGCACATATGTACCAAGGCAAAGTGTTATATTACAGATGCAAGTCATGAAGACTCATATTTTTCAACATCAATTCTCTAACTCCACTGGAGCTACAAAAAATTGCTCTAATCGAATCTGAATAGGGGTTTGTATGACTGGACACAACCTATTCAAGGCTGCCCACATACCTTCCTTACAATCAGGCTTTACTCTGTTGTGCCTGTTATAAATGTCTTTTCCCACCAATATCTCTAAAGCAGGTAGCTTTTAAATCAAGCTGGCTTCCCAGGAAAACATGCAAAGAAGACTTCAGCCATCGGATGTTTACGTGTAATTTAGCACGAAGTTGGTCAGGCAGCAGCTAGCCTGCCATCACACAATGCACCCAGGACACCAAGCTGACCTACAAAATAAATCTGCAAACAACAACAAATCTACTGCTCTACAGACTAGAGCTTGAACACCTACCTATTGCAAGCAAGAAGTCAGCTTTAAATCCTAGACACAATCTCAGCTTTCTCCTTTCACAGATCTTTTTAACTACTATGAGTTTTGAACTGGTACTTACAGGTTGCACTCTAAAAAACTGAAGAAGGGAAATTTCTTTCTATGGGTGTATTGGGAAAAAGATTATCAGTTCATGAGGTTGTGATGGATTAAAAAACTATTTCATCCAATTACAGATGAACTATATTCATGAGATTTTTACTCTCTCTGACCACACTCAATTTTTCCACTTTCCAAATTTCCAATCTCTTAATAAACTGAGGTTTTGTAGATGATGACTGAAGGAATTATGTCATTTTTACATACGTTTAAGGAGAACTACATTTAAAGACTGATTCATCTAGAAATACTGGGGAACTGTTCTGTTTTGCACATGGACTAAGTGCTAAAGGGCTGACACCTGGAATACTGCTAGTTGTATTTTGAGTAACCCACATAAGAACAGGTATTACCGGCAGAAGAGAAACAAAAAGAGATACAAACTGAATGACTCTAGTAAAACCACAGCAAAGGTCTTTACCTGACATCTGAACATCAGTAACACATTGCCACAAAGTAAGGAAAGTAGCAGTCTGCTTTCTGGCAAAAGAGTGGCTTTAGTCTTACTCATTAAAAGTAATTTAATTTTCTGTTTATTTAATTTTCTATCAAAAATTACTAAAAAGAGCATTGGCTACTTAATTAGGAACTACCTGCACTTCTGTGCTTCTCAATAAAAAATAAGAACAGGGAAGATCTGTCAGTAATTTAGAGAACAAAAGAGAAAATATAGGGTAAGAACGCAATTAAAAATTAGAATAAGTATGGAAGTCTCAGCTTTAGTCCTAAAATATGGGGTTTTGAAGTATTTGAGTTGTTTCAAATGTTGAAATATTCAAATTTTTATGGCATACTGATTATGATTTTATTTATAATGATGAGGAGGTCACCTATTCTAAAAAAAAGGAATTCTGAATTTCTGTTAATAGCAATTATATTCACAGTCAGGTGATTAATTTGAACTCCACAACCCAAATCAATTTTCAAGTACTATTAATTATATGTCAACGAAAGACAAAAGAAAAGAGATGCAAATGTCCTGTCTCTTTGTGATGATAGGAGGACTTTTTTTTTAACTAGGCCTTTAGAATACAGTTAACCACCAGGTAACTTGTAATCACCATTTTAAAACATATCACTACATTTCCCCCATGTTTCGCTTCTCACTGTATTCCCACTAAATAGAAAAGAAAAATTCCAGTCTATTCCAACAGCAGCAAAATGCCTTTTCATCCTGTGCACATATCCACTGCCAGCTTCATATATATGAAAAAGATCTTCAATATTTCAAACAAGGCTACTTGCAGAAATCTGTAAGTCCAAGGTTCAAAGCATAAACAGTTGAAGCTGCAATGTCTTACTTAGAGACTTTTCACGTTAGGAAAACTACTTACACTGAAACCCAAAATTACAGCACTCCTTCTAGATACAGGGTCATGATTTTCTGGCAGTACCTGACCACTTCACATTCATATCAGTAGGTAGCACTTCTGCTAAATTACAAAACTATGTATTTAGGCAAGCAATACCTCTCCTCACTGTTCTCCATATGATTAGGGAAAGCATCAAAACCAAGCAGCAACTTTATAGCATCAAGGTACCCATTGTTACAGAGCCAGTGCAAAGCAGTTCTTCCCTGTAAACAATAAAACAGAACAAAACCAAATATTATCCCCAAACTCCATCATGCCACAACGGAAGTCATAAATCATACTGTAATTCAATGCTTTTCTGGAAGTGAAGGACAAACTCATTCAACTAAATAAACTTTGTTGTTAAAACAAAAGAACACAGATTTAAATGAAATTACTTAAAAATGAAGTAGGATTTTTTTCTTTTTTTTTTAAATGAGATTACAACACTAGTGCTTTTTCATGTAAAGTGGCTGAAAAGCAGCATTAGGAGACCAGCTCTGTAGCTGCTTTCTTTGCAGCTATGCTACGCAGGTCTGAAGCAGCTCCCATCAACCTTTGTTTTCCAGACTGCTCCAGATCACTGTGACAAGACTGAAAAAAATTACTGTAGGATTCAAAATCTGATTAAGTTTGAGGAAGGCTTATGAGCTCAGGTAAACAAAGAAAGATGCTATCTGTGCTTTCAAAACAAGCCTGATTTCCAAAGTTTACTTTATCTCTCAGAAAGCAGAGATCCAGCTCTCAAGCTACACTTTATACAGCCAGCTCATACACTATCACTCTTGGAACCAGGGTTACAGAACCACAATCCAAATACCTCCAGCTCTGTTATCATCAATGCAACATAGATAGTTCACATGGCTTCCAGGCCACATGGCTTCCAGGCCATGCCTCCTGTGTTTGTCTTGCTTGTTTTGAACTCTAAATGTAGGAAATACCAAGGAGCCTGGTAACCACAGAAAATCATAAAGACAGTACTATCAAGCTTCCTCCTGAAATCCAAAGGTTGAAGAGCATGCTGCAGTGTCTCTGTGTGATCTAAATGGAACCAGTGTGTTCAGCTGAACTCAAGGTGTTGCCATACATCTCACAGCAGGTTGAAAAACCTCACCAGAATGCTCTGTAGATCTCATGCTGAAACCTACATGGCCATTACCTGGAATTAGCCATGCCTTACAATGAATAGCTCCAGAGAAGTTTAACAAACTGACTGAAATTCTTTTGAAGTTCTACCAATTTCTGAGAAATTATGTCATATAACAAAGAAATCTGTTGTTATGCTGCCCAGTTATTCTGGCTGTTAATTTCACTCACTGCTTGAAAAAAGGCATAAAAAACCCATACAAACTAATCAGTGAGATGTTTTTTTTCAGCCTGGAAGAGTGATACATATGTGTATACTTCTGTGCATTAGTAATTGAAGCAGTTCGTGTGCAATCTCACTTGCAATATCTTACTTTATGCTGAAGAAACATGTTACAGGCTATAAAATCACATTATCATGTCAGCTGTTAATAAGGAATGACAGAAGTTAAGAAATCAGATGATTAACATGTCTTCTCAGAAGATCACACTTTGATAAGGAAAAGTAAAAAGTAATCTGGGAAAATATGAACCTTCAATTCATGTTGCATATTAAAATATTACTTTTCATTCAAGATGTTAAAAGGGAAGTCACAGGGGGAAACCATGTCAGGATGCCTTTCCTTTCATGATCAACAGCAGGAAAGATGCTTCTATGACTCTAAACAGAGAATCATTTTGAAGAAAATGTTTTCATTTATGGTTACTCTAAAGTTAAATACTTAGCCCAGTGAAGAAAAACGTACCTCCTTATCCTGAATATTTGGATCTGCGTTGTTTTCCAGTAACACTACCATGCAGTTAATGTAGCCACCATAAGCAGCACACTGCAGAGGTGTTCTACCTGCATAATCCTGAACATTAGGGTTGATTTTATTTTCTATCAAGATTTGGCACACATCAGCATTTCCTCCCAGCGCTGCCCAGTGAAGGGGTGAATGACCATCTTGGTCAACCAAATCCACTCTTGCCCCACCTGTAACAACAAATACATTCTTGAACGTAAAAACAGTTTTGAATGCAAAGAAAAGGAAAAAAAAGACAGTACAGATAAGTATTTCTGAAAATAACTTTAACTTTGTTATTCAAATCTTAAAGCCCAAATAAAAATTGACTGAGAATGAAACAGAGTGAGAATCAGGCATCTAACCTTTTTACAAGCTTCCAAGTATTCTCTCAGATGCCCAGGCAACCAGCAACAGAACAGGGGGACACAGTCTCAAGTTGTGCCAGGGGAAAATCTAGGCTGGATGTCAGGAGGAAGTTCTTGCCAGAGTGATTTGCCATTGGAATGGGCTGCCTGGGAGGTGATGGAGTCACCGTCCCTGGAGGTCTTCAAGAAAAGACTGGATGAGGCACTTAGTGCCATGGTCTAGTTGACTGGCTAGGGCTGGGGGATAGGTTGTACTGGATGATCTTGGAGGTCTCTTCCAACCTGGTTGATTCTATGATTCTAGCCTTTATTTGTTTCAGTCAAACTTTTACGTCTTAACAACAATATAACTTTTGAAAATTAGACTTCAGATAAAATCTCTTTTTAAATCTCTAAAGCAAGCAAGATAAAATACTCAAACTGAAAGAATGACATGAAAAAAAAGCTTTATTTTTTTTCTAATTCAAGCATGCCAAGACTCTTTTATGCAGATAATGACTTTCTCTATGTGTTCTTGTAAGACAGAAAAACTTTCTACAAAAATAAAGCCACTGTAAATACAAAAATTTAAACCAACCAGCAACAATGACTGCCTGTATCATAAAACATTTGATTAAACATAAATCAGATTGTGATACTCAAGCTTCTTGCATCAACCAAAATGAAATGGCATAGAGGGTGGGAGGAAGAGCTTAACAGGAGATTAAGAAATGCTCAGCAGATCAAAGAGAGAAGCAAGTTTCCAGTAAGAAAGGCTGGCTGGTGGAGAATTTGGAACTTGTTAGCCCAGATACTTCAACTGTTCATAAATGAGATAATATCTCAAGTAGGAGGAAGACTGCTTACAGCTACTTGGAGCATTTTCATTAGGCTACAATGCCAGAATTTTGCATTTAAGATACCACTGTTGTTTGCCACACTTCCTATACTTCAGCAGAGTCTTTACAATTAAAACTGTGCATTGTTACTCTGTCTGCGAGTAAAATACTGCTTATAAAAACACAACAGGAAATACTAATGATCTAGGATTTTTGATAGCTACTTTCACTGAAAAATAAAGATTCACTGAAATAGTCAGAAAGTTTTCAAAGAGGCCTGAAAATGCTTTCTCACAAAGAGAGGAAAGCATAATTTAGTTTTACTTATTGGAGAAAATTAAAGAAGAAAAACAAATGCTTGCTGGGGGAAAGAGGTAATTTGGGAGACCAGAAATGTACTTCAAAAAGGCTTGAGCAGAGAGGAGCTGTGAAAAGAACTGTCTCAATTTTGAATGGTCTATATTTAACATTTCCAGCCATTTTGCACAATGTTCTCATAATCTTTTACACCCACTAGTGCTGTTCCACAAAAGGTACTTACAGACAGAACTTGCTTTAGGGAATTAATTTTCTACCCTACCTCTTGCTCAGCTATGCTGTTTATTTCTCAGTCCCACAGAAAAGCAGGTTTGTAAATTCATAACAGCTGACCTTTAATGAGCGTTTGTATCACTTCTTTGTGCCCCATCTCGCAGGCTCGGAAAAGCGGGGTATGTTTCATGACATCCAAAGCATCTACCTGTGCCTTGTGCTCCAACAGCAATTTCACTGTGCTGACATGGCCAGAAAGGGCAGCAGCGTGTAATGCTAGAAGAATAAAGTAGTTGGAAACAGAAATCACAATACCATGAGCTTTAGAGGTTTACAACTACTACAAATAAAAGTGAACTTCAATCCTTTTACTGGAAAAGATGTTTAACAATCACAGGAAACCAAAGGATCTTACCAAGTGATCACTAACCACATTTTCTTGTTAAACAAGCAATAAGCAGAAAAACTGTTAACCCTGAAGCATGTTTCTAACTTGTACAAATAAGATTTTTAACCTTAACATCACCAGAACTGCTCATACTGAGGATCAGTGGACGGTTAGCAGCTTCCGATTAATAGAACATAATGTGATCTGCTTTTGCCTCTATTTTACAGTGTTCCTTACATCACCTAAGTGCAGATCAAACTGCCCACTGCCAGTGTTATTTCTTCAGTGATTTCCTGAAAATATCACCTTATTTTCTTTTTTTTTTCCCAAATAAGCAAAGCTGTCTCAATCAAAATTAACTCCAGATAACTACCCAGCTATTCCCGTCCACAGCCTTTTTTTTTCCCCTACAAGAATTACTTGAAGAAAATTTCAGCAAGGCCATCACACTTCATACACTGTTTTCTTCCAGAAAAAGATGATGGAATGACCAGGTGCTGCATTTTGTGTCATCACTACAATTTTATGAAGCTCAGTTGCATGAAACAAAAACTATGCAAACTGCATCACCCTACTCTTGCAGTTTTCTTTGCCCTCTCATATTTGAATTATTGCAGACTTCATTGAGTCCAAGCCAAGAAATAACACAGAGCTTCTTTAGCTGCTTTAGATCTCAGAGGTAAAGGCAATGGTGTCCCATAACTGAAGTTGCCACAACCTAACACAGTATCTTCTGGGATGGAGTTGAGGAAAATGCTGACATGGCAGTTTGGGCAGCCCATGGTTCTTCTTGAAGGAAAGGTGAACTATACATATCAATGAGATTTCAGACCAATGGAGGACACAGACTGGTAATTTCACCTACAATTTGACTTCAAATTGTTTTGGTTATTTCCTACAGTCAGCAGTTGAATCAGATTATCTACATTTCCATACTGTCTTACACATAGAATGACAAAACAGATGACAAAATCAAAAGAAGTTAGAAAGAAAATGCAAAAGGGTGCAATTCATAAATATGCATTTTGCAAAGTGATTTCGTATTTCCCCATGAAATTTCACAAATATTCACCCTTGGTGAGAATTCAGTCTGTTCTTGCAAGTGAAATATGGGGCTGTAAACAGTACTCTAACGTCTCTACTTATTTAATGTTAAAACAGGCAGGGGCAGGATCCAGCAGAAGCATTATAACGAAAGATACACCACAAAGGTCAACTAGAAGGAACTGCATCTTGAACCATAGCCAGAATATCAAAACAGTCAGGCTTTTTGTATGTGCCTGGTACTGTTTACCACTGGTACGGCCTGCAAGCAGCATATGAAACAGTAACCCAGCACAATCTGTTACACAGGCACTACTACATAGCACTGTGGCACTACTACACAGCACTGTTGTTTCCAGTCTGTGAATCAAATCCAGCTGAAGTGTGCTGCTTTAAAAGAAAGTTCTCAAAATTAGCAATAATAGTAGAAAAACGAGGCACCTCCTACAAGAACTGGGGTCACAGTGACAGTATGAGTGGTGCTGCCTTTAAGATGACACTCACGTTTAAGCAGAGGCACTCATCACACTGGTGAAACATTATCTGTAAGCAGCAGGATATGCAGCAAGAGCCACCCACTCTAAGTGGGTGGCTATCAGTAGAAGTTTGACAAGAATGAGATTCCTGCTGCTTTGTACATTTGGACGAGCTGGTCTTCACGGTCTGACCTCACAGTAAACTCTAGGTTCTGGTTTTTGTATTGCACTTCTTATGAAACCGAAGGCAGTAAACCACTCCATCAGATGACACATGGGGTGAGTAGCACAATACAATAGAGAAAGAGCTGCTGTGTCAGCTTGGCCAGTTCTTCCCCCCTATCACTCATTCTGACGCAGGCATCTTGTTTCGCACTTGGTGCTCAATATTTTCTTGTAAGCCAAATTTTCTCTGATGGAGTCACGGTGACTGAAGAGATTCTTCAGCCAGCTGGTCACAATAGGCGCTTTGTTCAGCCGACAGACAGAGCCCTCTCCATTGTGCGCAGTGACGGCAGAGCTATAAAGCTGCCCCTGTAATGCTCCTGCAGAGCTGATCTCTGAGAGGAGGGAAATTCCTTTCCCTTGGTGTCATTCTCCTACACAATACGGAGAGTCTGGATGTTCTAGCAAAGCTGAATGGAGAGCTAAGTAAAAGCGAAAGGCTGCGTTAGCGCAACGTTATCACTGAGCTCCACCGACTCGGCACACACAAGTAAATGCAACCTTGAACTCTCCTCAGCAACTGCATCCCAGGCAGGGTGGCATGAAAACCACTTTCTATTACGGCATAGTTTCTTGTCGAAATACAAGGGTACTTTTCCTTCATCGAAACTTGGGAATGATTTAGAAGCCTCACAAAGAAAGAAAAGGGTCTGAAAGAATGATTTACTGGTGGGCTTCCTTTCAAGTTCTCAGCTCACTCCAATAAAGCCCGTGCTACTGCACATGCTTGCACAATGGGAAAGCTCAGAGCGCTTGACAGCAAGCAACGAAGGGCATCGCTCCACTTTAGGAGTATTACCGCGTTCTACCCAACAGCAGTTTCAAGTAAAGGGCAAATCTATTCATTTACTCGGATTAAAAACTCTACAACAAAATCAAGACTTAAAGGTGATTCCACATCACTGCTATGAAAGGTTTAAGACTGAAAGATAACAAATCCAACCACCTGAATTATTCAAGCATGAAATCCACACCTGAGTAATTTCAGATACACAGCATGTGATGACTCTCTGCAAAGAAGAAAACCCCTTGTAGGGACATTTGCCCAGTGACTGTATCAGTACTGCATCTTAAAGTTTGAAACAAATACTGTGAAGTATTTAAAAGGCAATTGTCAGGACACAGCAAATACAGGTGAGCCTGAAAAAAAGATGAAACAAGACTAAAACTGTAGAGTGTGTAGGTTGTAAAATCATTTCATGAAGGCTGAGGTTTTACTTGTTGAACTGTTTCTTAAATAAAAAAATTACAAATAGTCATAAACTTGGAGAGACTGATTTTTTTGTTGTGTTAATTTGTAAGAAAATCCAAGCATCTACATATTCCATACCTAAACAGAATTCTATGCTAATTGTATTTATCATTTTGTGTGGTATGGACCCAACGCAGCACTGATGGAAATAAACAATGGCTTTTTTAACTAAGAAAGTGTTACTCATACGTGACATCTTTCAAATCATGAACCACACAACCCTGACATTGCATTCATTTACTATTTGCATGCTGTTGGAAGTGTGATCTGAAAACAGAGAAGCTGTTAAACTCCTATCTTTGGGTTTTTTTTGGCAAGTTCTCTAAATCTAATACGCTGCTTAGCTACTTTGTGTGTGTGCAGCCAAAAGATAAAGCTTGAGTATACTTCAAAACAAGATGCTGAAATTCATATACATTTTTTTTTTTGTTTAAAATAGCATAGCTTTCTTTTCAGGAAATATGCCCTCTTCTGTATTACTCATGAATGTGTGCTCTATCAAGCTGGCTATAATCTCACTATTTACCATACGCAGGTATAGATTTTTGCACTTCTACATTTGTGACCTGACTGTGACTGGCACAGGGCAGTTCATGACCTCCTCCCATGTAGCTTATCCCTAAAGCCCCCTGCTACCAGACCCCTCCAACTTATGTCAAATATCTCCACATTCTCTGGTGTTGTTTTGGTTTTTTTTAATTCAGCTGCCATCAGCACACTATACAGCTCCACTACTTCTGCCTGTATCTCCCAATACTTTGGAATACATAGACCCTTCAACACCTGTCTCTCTGTCAGAACTGTTACTGCATGTTTTTTGTTAAGAATAGTATATAGGCACAATGTTTCTACCATAAATTTTTACATTTTTTTCACTGAAGAAGACAAATTCACAGTTGCTGTAGGAAATTCTGAATGCATGATTTGCAGTACCTGAACTCCAAACTGCCGTGTTGCATACATACCGTAATGGGTTGATAAAGTTGGGGGATCTCAAGTGTAATCTCTTGTTTGGACAAGAGGAGTGCAATAGCTCTAATTTTTATTACACCATCTTTACAAATAACTATGGTACTTATGATTTTCATGATGATACTGTAGCCACTTTACTGGTTAGCTTGCTCTATATTGTCTCTAATTACTTATTTACTGACAAGTAAAGTTTGTTAACAGGCTTTTTCAGGAGGGAACTTTTTCTGCAATTGTATTTTGTTTCATTCTTCAAAATATGCAACAGCTCTTCCTTTCCCAGGATTACAGATCTAACTCAATTGCAGCACAGCACTACATTTCTTTGTGCTGTGTTGCAAATGAACTGGTCCAAAAGGCACAGAAAGGATTTGCTTCTTTCCCACAATAAGGCAAAGAAGTGACTCACACACACAACTGAACTAATGCAGAAATATTTTCAGGGTTAAGATATGCATCCAGGAAAAGACTAAGACAGCTCTTAACTACGGTTTTTATTTAGTGGAAACCACATTAACTAGAAACATCCAGTGGATCTTTACTGTAAAGCATCTTACCTGTGCCAGCATATTTGTCTGTCATATTGATATCAATATCCAATTTTAAAGTCAGCATAGTCTTAATGACATCATCACTGCCTTTGCCAGCTGCCCACATGAAGGATGTTCTTCCCTCAAGATCTGAGTCATCTTTCACAGAAGGATGTTTCAAAAATACTTCCACTGTTTCCTGAAAAGATATGCCACTGAAATTAGCATTAAAAGGAATCTGTAACAAGAAGCTTGTGTCTCATTTAGCTGCTTACGAAGGATATCAAAGCTTCTTCTTCCCTTTTCATGTTTATGGAGAGTAAAAGCTCAACAGGAGCACTGTATTTTCTGCTAAGACCTTTTCCTCTTTGTTGTTCACAGTGCATCCTTTACTATGAGTTTAATGCTATTATTTATTTCATTCTTTTTTTCTTCTAACTGTCAAACATCATGTGTTCATCATAAGGAAGTAAAAGACAATATAGTCACTGTGAAGAAAGCAATGGTAAAAATATCACTGGCTTGTCAAAGCATTACATGTAACACTACGATGCTAAAATAATGTTCCTTCAAAATCATCTCCTGAGATTATTTTTTGCTCCAGTTCTGAATATGACTGCACATGCAAATAGTTTGCCAAAATACAATAATTTGATTAATCAAAGGGAAAAAAAAAGTACTTTAGGGGTAGAATAGGACATATTTCATAATATCAACAGGTCACTAATTACTGAAATATTAAAACCAAAAAAAATGTTCACATCAAGGTCCAGTCTTTCCACTGTAGTTGTTACAATAAAGTCTCTATCTAAACCAAAACAAAAAGAATTACCTCTTCAAATGCTGTATTTGTATTAAGCTTTCAGCAAACAAGCCCACTTCTTTAACCTCCTGTTAAATTCTTAATAAGTCACATAGAAGATGAGAGAGGAAATCACAACTGTTAGAAAAAAGAGTTAGGGGAAGATTTTTCTGTCTAATTCCTTATAAACATTGTGCATTTAACAGCTGGTAAATATCTCTGTAGAATCACTTACAGGCTAGCCAATAAAAAATGAAAAAAGTAGTTTCATTGCTTTATTTTTGTATTTCAGTATTAACACTATTTTATCTTTCCCCCTTGTGTGACTCCAAAATAGCTCTATCACATCTCTGAGAAGGGTGAGAATTCTTTGGATATAAGGAATCAGAAGCTGTTTAAATACCCAAAGTCCTGCTGAGTTGCTCAGATTTTTTTAAAGTACTACTTACTATTTCATCCCTCTAAAGAAATAGGAACTTTCTTATGTATCTTATGCTGATGTGACCTAAGATCCTAAAAGCTTCACGAATTTGGGTCCATATCTGAGATATCAGTTTATTATAAAAACGTCCAGCCAGAAATAATGAGGAATGGAAGCATTAAGCCTTCCACAGGAACCAGCATATGTGTCTAGTTTTGTGTACTCAACACTGACCACCACTACACCTCAGACACAAACGGCTACTCATTAGGTCAGCAACTTGGCACCTTATCACTACTCTACACTACTCGATGTCCTGCAGACTAAAAGCAGTATAAAGGCTGGACCTTTTCAATACTAATGCACACACCCTACAAATATAAATAAGATCTATATTTTCCTATTAAGTTTTAGCAAAGTAGCATTTCTTACAAATGGCCTTTTCTTGTCTTCTTGGAGATTTTAATGGTAAAAAGTGGATGAAAATCTCAGAGTGCTGTAAGAGTTATTTTCCAAAATGTTATAATGACTTGAAAACAAAATTAGATTAAATTAGAAGAGGATGGTTAAAAACCAGGAAAACAGAAATATTAATCAATCAGTTTAACTCCACAAGTACTTTGTCTTGGAAAATCACATATTTTATCTCTATTAAAAAAGTGGAAGCAAAGCTGGAAAACAATAGTTAGGGAAAGAAGTAAACATGCACTACTTCATTCTGTCAAGAAACTCTGAAAAATACTAAATATTTTTGAATATTCAAAAATGAGACAGGGCTATCCACATTTCATTTACTAGCTCAATCTGTGCAAGTTTAAGAAAGGGAAGTACAATGTCTTGAACATCTCAGAAAAAAAAATCAGAAGAGAACCAAAATATTTTGAATCCTTCATTTTGCACACAAAAATCAATACTAATAGAGCAAATGCCTTCACACATGTGTGAGTGGGGAGGCAGGGTGTTACCTGCCTCCCCACTCTTTGGAAAATCACCCAGACTAGACCCAGTGGCTCTGGAAATGGAATGAAGCTTTATGTTTACAGCTTAGCACAATATACAAGCAGATATTTACAATATATACAGAAATATAGAAGTTAAAAAGTAATACAGAAACACAACTCCCCTCCCAGAAATCTGAGTCCCCAGGAGTGGCTCCCAACTACCTTTCCACCTTCCTCCCACCCCTCTACTTTACCCTGGATCTTGCCCTACACTTAAGGTAGTTTGGAGGGTCAGCCGGGGGGCTAGGAAGCAGATGGATTAGTCACACAGATGGCAGGTTAGGTTAGAGAGAGAAATTCAGCCCAGAGCCCAGACAGAGAGCAATTCCCTTATCCATGTTTATGTTACTGTTCTTATACATCTCAGCACGCCTATGAGTGCAGTAGACATCACCATTGTTTCCTTTTCACAGCCTGTAATCTAATTCTACCTAGGCTCAAACTAGCACAATATGAAATTAAAAAACCTATAAAGGATGTTTATTTAGCCCTCCTGTAGGATCCATACACCAGCTAGATCTCAGGCAGCCTATTTAGACAGTTGTATTGGGTAACTTTTACAACTTTTCCTTCTATAAGATGTGAGGACAAATAAGTCTTGAAAAAGATTGTCACATTAATTAAGTGCTGCCTAAGTGTCTTCAGTCTTTAGAAACCCAAAAATGTTCTACTAGTACAAGCTAACTCACAGGAAAACAGCAAAGAACAAGATACTGAGTTGTAAAGCAACACAAATATTTGTAATAAACATAAAACAATAAGCTTCCTCCTCATTAGGGACTAAGAAATATCACATTTTAAGTGCAAAACAAATCACATCTATCCACACTGGGGCAGATTAAAGAGAACAACAATGTTGTCCTCAGACCATTGATATATATAGATGCTACTGCCCAAGCAAGCATGGATGTGTCTCTACTCACTATGTATATCACAGAATTGCTGAATGTTAGGGGCTGGAAAGGACCCAATCCAACTCCCCTGCCAGAGCAGGATCACCTATACCAGATCACACAGGAACACATCCAGGCGGGTCCTGAATATCTCCAAGGAGGGAGACTCCACAATGCTCCTCGGCAGCATGCTCCAGTGTTCTGTCACCCACTGTTATATTGAATACAGTTGTGGGAATTACTCAAGGATTTGCATGTAATCAAGAAAAGAAAGCAAGCAGTAGTGCTCAGAAACAACCAGAGAGATTAAAAAAGAGAGGCACCAGACATAACTTAGGCATGCATGAGCAGGGCTCTTGGATACATGACAAGCTAAAAAAGGCTGGCAGATCTGAATGAGTTTTTCCTGTTTGATTCTGGATGTAAGATGGGAAACATTACATTCATTGTAAGTACACAAGATTACAAAAGAACTTCTGATTTCATCACCTACTTTATTTTCCCACAAAAACATAGATCATGTCATAGTTTGGCTGCTTGATGGGATCAAAAGGCAGCAACACAATGATATTTCATACAACTAAATCAAGCCTGAAGAAAGTGAACATGAAAAATTGTTTTTAGGGCTCTATCCATATAGAAAAAAAATAAAGAAAGAAATATAATCACCAGGCTGTAAATAAAAACATTTTAACTTTCCCATGAGTCTGTTTCAAAGTAGAAAGAAAGGCTTTTACAGCATAAAAATCTTAGGCATGAGACCCAAACTGTACATACCATCTAATGGACAATAATCAGCATCAATATAAGAGTCTCTAAAAAGGTGTAAATTACACCCCAATGGAAGTGTGAATTTAAAAAACATCCTATGGTCTTAAGGAGACCACCCTCAAAAACTCCCACCAAAATCCCAATACTCACTCTCACAAGGAATTGAAGGTAACAGCTACATTGGTCAGTTCTCTCTCTCAAAGGTACTTCTGGATTTATTAATTTGTTAACTGGTTCTCAAGGGCATTAAAATTTTACTGGGTTCATGCAAATTACCTAGCTTTACAAAAATTAACTTGTGTGTAGGCAAGTAAGATCCAGATTAATATCCCTGTTAAGAAAATGATACTATATGAAATACATAACTACATTCATTAGCCACTGAATAACCCTTTCAGTAAAGGGAGGTTATTAATAATACAACTGAAGAAAGTTAGATGGGAGCTCTCAGCCTACTGTGCAAAGTATAATTGAACTGTGAGAGACAGTGCAGCATGAAAAAAAACTTCTCTCATGTTCCAGTCTTCAGGACTACTTTTATAGTAGCATTCTTCCCTTGTACTCAACACTGGTCAGGCCACACCTTGAGTACTGTGTCCAGTTCTGCGTTCCTCAATTCAAGAGAGATATTGAGATACTGGAAGGTGTCCGGAGAAGGGCGACAAAGCTGGTGAGAGGCCTGGAACACAAACCCTATGAGGAGAGGCTGAGGGAGCTGGGAGTGTGCAGACTGGAGAAGAGGAGGCTCAGGGGTGAACTCATTGCTGCCTACAGCTACCTGAAGGGAGGTTGTAGCCAGGTGGGGGTTGGTCTCTTCTCCCAGGCAACCAGCAACAGAACAAGGGAACACAGTCTCAAGTTGTACCAGGGGAAGTATAGGCTGGATGTTAGGAGGAAGTTCTTCACAGAAAGAGTGATTTGCACTGGAATGGGCTGCCCAGGGAGATGGCGGAGTCACCATCCTTGGAGGTGTTCAAAAAAAGACTGGATGAGGCACTTAGTGCCATGGCCTAGTTGATTGTACAGGGCTGGATGATCTTGAAAGTCTTTTCCAACCTGGTTGTTTCTATGATTCCATGATCTATGACCATCAATCATTAAACTGCTGAGTTTTATACTTAGCTGTTCTGTATCTGAGCTTTGGGAAAAAAATAACTATTCTACCAGTATATAAGAACTAGGCTGTCAGAGAAGCCAGTTTTACTAGATCTGAATTTAAAAAGCACTTAAAAATATTAAAAACTTTAAAAAAAAACAGTGTTCATGAAGGATTGCTCTTTAGCTATGCTTTACGAGACAATGGATCATTCATAAAAGCAAATATTCAAAAGTTAATCACCTTCTTGAAGGCAAAGACTGGTCTAACTGGTGCTGAAGCAGCTGTGTCAATACTCATACAAGTGACCCTACTCCAGACATCTTACAACTGCTTAGATTTTGTTATAATGAACTGTAAAAAGTGAAAGCTCTGTAAAATAGAATGTGCCATTCTACTGAAGAACCACAATGAATATTTGTGTTCTGATGCTAGCATATAGATCAAAGGCCTTTTCTTGGCAAAGTAATGTAGGTTTTGTTTTTCAAATCTATTTTTAATAGTTAGAAATTAACCACATTTGTATAACATAGTAGAGGAAAACTCTGTACTAAGCTTGTGCAGACAACTCTGTTTATAGGATTTTAAAAAGCTTGTGCAGGAAACTGTGTTCATATGATTTTAAAAACAACTCAAGCACTTTGTTGCCCTGTAAATGTTTCAGCAAAACATATTCATTTTACATTTAGGGTATGTGCTACTTACAGCAAAGTTGCTCTGTGCTGCATAATGCAGGGGTGTTGCACCTTGGCTATCAGATGGGATAGTTCCAAACTTATTTCTTTCTAGTAAGAGATGGACAATCTGTGCATGACCTGACATAATAAAAACAAATATATATATTGAATCCTACAGTTAAACATTTCCCTGTATTAAAAAAAAATCCACAAAAAAACCCCCTCATAAAACAACCAATCAAAACAACAACAAAAAACCCCACCCCAAAGAACAAAGGAAAATGAACAGACCAATAAATAATAATACACTTGTGATGTATCTATTATAGTCTAAATATAAGAGAGAAACATTAGATTTGATATTTACACTACTAAGGCTGATATGCACATTCTCCCCAATAATGTTGCCATACTCTGTATCCTCGAGAGGCATCTGTCATTTGGACTGACCTATGAATAGGAACATGTGGAAAACACCAGAAGAACACTAAAAAGAAGAGATGTGATGTTGCTAAGTCCTTTCCATCTCAAGACCATAAGAAATGAACTGAGGAACATTGGAAAAATTGGGTTCTGAGTGCAGTCCTAGCAGGAAAATCATAGAAATGCTGAACCTGGAAAAAGGATTGACTGCCCTTTCAGAAGGGTTAACTCTCCTGGGGGAAGTGGTCTTGACCCTGACCCCAGGGGTGGGTCTGAACACTACCAGGTGTAGTGGTTAGTCCACTCCCACTTCTTGTCTAAGATCCATAAAAGCAGGGAGACTTCCTGTTTTCTCTCTCTCCCTGCCTCCCTGATTACCAGTACCCACCATCCTATTTCTTGCTGCTCTTTGTTTTACCCACAAGGCAGACAAACCATTGCCATCAAATCTGGTTGTATTTACATATTTTGTATCTTCTTTTCCCTTCTCTATACCTTTATAACTTCCCTACCTCATATACCTTTTATTTATTGTTAAACTTTTCCTCTTTCAACTTCCAAATCAAAGTGAGAGTATTTATTGGAGAGTGCTTACCTTTCCTCAAACTAGCACACCTCTCTCTCTCTACATCTAATTCCTTTTCTTTGGGAAAGAAGGGGGAAGAGAGAAGGGCACCCTATAAATTGTTATTGGTTCTATCATCTACAATTGAGTCTCTGGGAAATTTAAATTAGAACCGAGACAAGAACACAACTAGAAAAAGGATAAGAGAACTCTTTAACTAGGACAGGTCTACCTAAATTGTCTAGAGAAAGAAGGCCTGAGAGAGTTGAAAAAAACCCACATTTCTGCTTGGTGCAACAGTAAAAATTTGGTGCAAAAAGGGATCTCACTTGGCCATTAATGCAAACATTACAACTCAGTTATTGAGGTCAAGAACTGTCATTTATATAGGACATTTATTTAGAAGAGATGTTACTTGGCTGGGCAGTCATCCAGCAAGATCTGGACAGGCTGGAGTGCTGGTTGAAGGCTAACCATATAAAGTTCAATAAGGACAAGTGCAGGGTCCTCCATCTGGGGAGGAATAACAACAGGCACCAGTACAGTTTGAGTGAGGGCTGCCCTTCTGGAAATCAGCTCCATGGAGATAGAGCATGGTAGAACTTCCTGGTGGACAGCAAGTTCTACCATGGGCCAGCAATGTGCCCTCGTGGCCAGAGAGCCAATGGCATCCTGGTTTGCATCAGGAAAAGTATGGCAGTAGGTCTAGAGAGGTTCTTCTCCCGCTCTACTCTGCCCTGGTGAGACCACACCTGCTATACTGTGCCCAGTTTTGGGCTCTCCAGTTCAAGAGAGAGGGAGACCTGATGGAAAGAGTCCAGCAGAGAGCCATGAGAATGACTGGGGGACTTGAGCATCTCCCCTACAGAGAGATGGAGAAACCTGGGGCTGTTCATACTGGAGAAGAGAAGACTGAGAGATCTCATCAATGTCTATAAGTATCTGAGGGGTGAGTGTCAAGTGGATGGGATAAAACTCTTTTCAGTGGTCAGCAGCAATATGACAAGAACTAATGGCTACAAATTGGAACGTAGGTGGTTTCTCCTCAACATGAGGAGAAACTTCTTTACAGTGAGGGTGACAGAGCACTGGAAAAGGCTGCCCAGAGAGGTCTCTTTCTCTGGAGACTTTCAACACCTGCCTTGATGTGTTCCTGTGTGAACTATTCTAAGGCATCCTACCTTGGTAGGGAGGCTGGATTTGATGATTTCTGGAGGTCACTTCCAGCCTCTAAAGTTCTGTGATTCTGTGAGGTTTTATATTTACTCAAAAAAGGTATCAAGAGCACCAGTGCTGTAAGACAGAATCACATGCAACCTATCACCTTGAAAAGAATATTGGTGGTTGTATCTGTGCACTGCTTGAAACCTCCCACTGTTTACCCATTTAGTAACATTTTAGACTCTACAAGAGATAACTTGATACAGCACCCAGTACTGAATTTAAAAACAGAGCCCTAAAAATTGACCATGACTTACCAATCAGAAGCTCCCCATGAGTATATGCCACTTAGAGACCTCATCAAGTCCACAAAGGATTCTGGAGGTCTTGGCACATCTTCCCTCTCTATTTCATACTGATTAGACAATCCATTTTTCCAACAGACAAAACTTCTATCTTAACTACAATCAATTTCCAAACATTGTAAATCTTGCTTCTTGAGCAGAACAAATCCTATGACAGTTAAAATGTTTCAGTTTATCTGTAAAACTTCAATATCCCTCCTTGAATGCACATGAAAATCCGAGAACATTTTCTTTTTTAATTCAATAAACATAATCAAACTACACGTATATTGTCACTGGAGTTGCAGTAACTTGCTCCAGTGAGCAGTCTGATCCTTTTATTGGCATTCTTTGTCTGTATTGTCCCAAGGGGTCACGAGGATGAAGCTTTGTAAAAAAAGAGACAGAAGATTCTTCCCTTTCATTTGGTGTTTATTTTTAACTGTTGCATATAGGAGAATGAAAATATGAGGTCAATTTTTTTCTAAATCATATTACCTTTCTGCCTGTCATTTTATGAGTTGCATTTGCCTGTATTTAGACTATTTAATCAATTTTTCATATAGTGTTCTTAAACCAAACAGTGCAGAATCCACAAACACAAGGTTATAACTTGCAGAGCATCTGAGTCTCAGGGTAGCAATGTGAATAGAAAAAAAAATGATCTGAATAAAAGTTCTTCTCAGATCTGATTTGATTATCATAATATGTCTGATGAAGAGCTTGTACTAGGACTATAAGTGTCAGCTCTGCCATTTTTCTCTTGTACACTGGGGCTGACATTATAAGATTATCTGCAGTTTCTTTGTGAGAATCTTTTTAAGTCACTTGTCTATTTTGTGAGTGGTAGTTTAGTAAAAACTAGATTATATAATCCACAAATCCACTTAACTTGGCACATGTAAACTGCAATACATTGCTGTAAAGTGAAAGTGAACAAATGAGTGATAATGCCACTGTCAATGGTTCCACACTATGGAGCACTCACTCCAGGCAACCCCTATGTGATCATCTTACATATGGATCAAGAGAGGCTGCCAGCATCAATCCATATGCTGTCCACAACTACCTGAAGGGACATTGTAGCCAGGTGGGGGGTGGCCTCTTCTCCCAGGCAACCAGCAATAGAACAAGGGGACACAGTCTCAAGTTGTTCCAGGGTAGGTCTAGGCTGGATGTTAGGAGGAAGTTCTTTACAGAGAGAGTGATTTGCCATTGGAATGGGCTGCCCAGGGAGGTGGTGGAGGCACTGTCCCTGGAGGTCTTCAAGAAAAGCCTGGATGAGGCACTTAGTGCCATGGTCTAGTTGACTGGATAGGGCTGTGGGATAGGTTGGGCTGGATAATCTTGGAGGTCTCTTCCAACCTGGTTGATTCTATGATTCTATGATATATATTAAAACATTCTCATTTTTCAGATTAAAAATAAATACAATCACAAGTTCTGGTATTTTCTTCATGCACTGCAATGCATAGTTTTGCATACCCCACTTCAGACACCATTGCTCCACAGTGACAGGGAATTCTTTTCTCACTTACAAACAAAGCTATATGTGCAAGAATAACTCAGTATAGCCCAATTGTTATTAAATCACAAGCATGTATAGACTGCTAAAGTAATGCATTTTACAATGCTTTGCAGAATCTGAAACCAAAAAAAAAAGGCAACACAGAAACTGGTCTAGCAAAAACTATTATTGTTCTAAGAATTACTCAGCATAATGTCAGGCTGGAAATAATTAAAAAACAGAAACAAAGAATAAAATCCACAGTCAATTAATTACTAAATCACTTCAACATTGCCCATCTTACCAAGCAAGGCTGCCCAGTGAAGAGGGGTTCGAAATAAGTTGTCATAAGATGTCACATTGCAGCCTTCATAGGAGGTCAGGACATCAACAACTGCCACATTCCCATCAGCAACAGCAAAATGAAGGGGTGTTCTTCCTTCATAATCTTGCCAGTTAAGCAGAGATTCTGTAGGTGCAGCTTCCTTTGAAAAGAAAATATTTTTTAGAAAAAAGTCTTTACAGATTTCAAACTTTCTTCAGTCTTATAATGAGATAAATCATCCTTGTTTGGTAGAATAGAGCTCTACAACCAATGACTTCTGTTACAGTAGAGGCTAAATACTTCTGTTACATACAGGCTATTTTAAACTTTCTTATGGAATTAAAAAATCCCCAAACTTAATTATTGTACAAGATCTGATTTTCTGTAGTTTTACCAGTCTGTTGGACAAGTGGCTTCTTGCACTGATCTTTAAAAGACTAACTCAGGCTATTGTGGAAATAACTAGATCTTCTTGCTCGATTTTCTAAGTTGAACACACCACATGCATCTCCATAATTTCTCCTAGAATACTCCCCTTTTAGAACAAGTTAATTACCATACTTCATCATTTTCAAACCACATGCCTATCAGAGTACTTCTAAAGGAGATGTCAAGGTCTCTTGCTGACAAGATAGAAGTTAGAAAGTACTTCTAATAAAGCACCTACTTATAATATGTGTAACTTTGGAAACAAAAATCTTTAGAAGAATCAAGATCAGCCATTTGATCACATATCATAGGCACTGAAAATGATAACTGGACATTTGATCAGATCTTCTTAAAAAACATGCTAAGTTACTTTCACATAAGACCTCTAGCTATATAGAATCATAGAATCAACAAGGTTGGAAGAGACCTCCAAGATCATCCAGTCCAACCTATCCCCCAGCCCTATCCAGTCAACTAGACCATGGCACCAAGTGCCTCATTCAGTCTTTTCTTGAAGACCTCCAGGGACAGTGCCTCCACCACCTCCCTGGGCAGCCCATTCCAATGCCAATCACTCTTTCCGTGAAGAACTTCCTCTTAACATCCAGCCTATACTTCCCCTGGCACAACTTGAGACTGTGTCCCCTTGTTCTACTGCTGGTTGCCTGGGAGAAGTGGCCAACCCCCACCTGGCTACAATGTCCCTTCAGGTAGTTTAATATTATGGTGATTTCCTCTTTTAGCAACTAATTTCTTTCTCAAGCCAAAAAAAACCAGAACAGGCCAAAATGAACATCATCTTAGCATTGCAGAGATTTCCAAATGGCAAGTATCACAAAGGCCCACAAAATACAAACTTCAAACTTCACTTTCCAGTAAAGAAAAACCAAACAACTAAAAAAAGAGGTATGTCTAAAGAATGTGACAAATAACCAATAGAAACTCTGAGTGCAGTTCACCAAATATCCAGAGCAGATTCAGGATTTCACTGAAGTCATGGGAACCCTGTGAGAGAAAAGTCCTGAGAGCTTTGCCTTCCAACCCTAGAGTGGATTTAACTCATGATAACTAAGAAAAACAACTCTCCTGAAAATACAGAGCTATCCTGTATCTTGCAACACACTTATGAAAGAGGAAGGAAAGATTGTGCTCAGTGCAAACCGTTGGCAGTTAAAGCAAGTGTCTGATCTCTTCTCAATAGATTAATTGCAGTTTTTTTCCTATTTACTTCAGTGGGTGCACAAATAGGCCATAAAATCACTTATATCTGCATGATTGGAAATGCAGCAACTATTACATAGAAACTGAACATCTAATAATTGAGAACAATAAATCAAGAAGCAGAAAGCTGGGACATTCCCGAGCTATGGGTTTTATGCAAATATTGATTGACCAAAGTTGTATATTCTCTATGTTCTCTTTAATAGATAAAAAATTAAATTCATTTAGAGTTCTATTTAACCATGTTTCCAAAGTGCAATCTGGCTGCAGTAGTAATGCCAACTGTGCAATACTCTGACTCTTTGTTTCTTACTATCTTACTTCCTAACAGTGTCAAACCTTCTAATACTTGATTGATATGTTTTCTAAAGTTAAAAAAAAAGCATCAGGTTTAGATATTAGTTGTTAGCCACGTTTGGCTAGAGAAAAAAATTAACATACTTGAAACATCCTGTAGTTCATTACTGTATCAGGTCACTAGTATATTAACAGATAATCTAATAAAAACATTAAAGATTGATACATGTGAAATCTCTTAACTAAAAATAGCAAGTTAACATTGTTAGAGGCAGAAACCACAATAAGCAAAGCACAAATAACACTTCTTTAAATAAGGATTCAAACCCACTGATGAGCCATTACAGTGAAAAGTGAAGTTTTATGTCCTTCCCTAGCTTTAACAGTTCTCAAGAGAAAGCTAACTGACAACATGCTTCCTTTCTGCCTATTCAAAGAGCTCAGTAGGGGGAGTAGAGAGCCCACTGCAAAAACTCAGAAGTCATCTTTAGGAGAACAACTTTTAAGAACGACTGAAAATAAAGGATGATATACACAGAAATTACTCCTGACATTTCAATTCCACTAGAGCAAAACCTGTTTGAACAAAATGAATAAAGAAGAAAACAAAACCTTTTTCACATTGCTTATAATTTATTGATGTGATCTGGGAAGTTAATTATCAAGCCATCTAAAAGCACAACAACATACTAAAAAAATTACTCCTTAAACTCTCAGCTCAAAGTCACTGATGTTCCTCCAAAAATACACCCACAGTCGAAGGTGTTATTTTTGCCAAATGGTAAGGGATCTTTTAATGACAAAGCCACAACTGATATTTCAGTCTAAAAGTATTTGTGTTTTGAAATGTTTGGTCACTTACACTGAAATTTTATAGGCATTTCTGCCTATATTCAAGAGTATAGTTTCTTTGGATTTTAGGTAGGTTTAGCATAAAATAATCTATAATGGAACTGTTCTAAATTTTTAAGCATAACAGACAGTAGAAACAGAAACTACACATTTTTCTGCACCAATCAGAACAATGGAGTTCTAAGCAATAATGGAAAGTGTTGCATAAACAACTGTCATGCCTCTTACCATGAAGAATAAAGAAAAAGATACAAAATAGACAGAGAGTACTAAGGAGTTACAGTATCACAGTATCACAGTATTATCAGGGTTGGAAGAGACCTCACAGATCATCAAGTCCAACCCTTTACCACAGAGCTCAAGGCTAGACCATGGCACCAAGTGCCACGTCCAATCTTGCCTTGAACAGCCCCAGGGACAGCGACTCCACCATCATACTGCTTCCATCATATTAATTGAAACTTATTCTGTTCTTTTCTCCTTAAATCGTCCCAATGTTTTTCATGTAACCAAGCACTGCTGAATCTGGAAAGGTGGAAAAGGAAGTAGCCATGAGAGGATCTCTAGATCAGAGTTTCTCTCTACTTCATATTTACTTTCTAAATATGTCATGAGTTCCATTTTTGCTGTATTTCATGGATCTCAATATTAGACATACCAATTTGTGCATAACCATCACCCCTGCAAAACCAACATACTTCTTCAGCGTTCAGTTGAGCTAAAGAGTTGTTTGACAGTCCAATGGGCTAAGTACTACACAAGCATAGAACAGAAAGATGGCCCTTAATTTTATGAATGCATGAAGACAACAAATGGACACATCTAGATGGCAGAGCACAGAAAACCAAACCATATTTTTTCAGTGTCACAGACTATGGTTTCAGTAGCAGTCAGCAGCTTAACTTTTGTCAAGCATCTGTATAGCAGCACCAGAGAATTCTGAGTAGAACATTACAGAAAAATGATTTTCTGGGGAATTCTTCCAGGGTTAAAGATAATACAACAGAAACAATAACAGTGTTGTTTTTCATAACTTAGTAGGCAACAAAGTCTACCAATGCATATTGATCAGTGGCAGATATCAGTGACCACTATCTCAGCAATGGCACTTAAGCTGACAGCTCACGGCACTGTATCATGAAATCAAAGATAAATGATTTGTCTTGGATGTGTTTAAAACAAATGGAGATGCAACAGTGAGAAGGAGTTGTAGGCCTTTTGCACTTCTATCACAGCATTCTTGTGAACTTAGAAATGGCATTATGTGAGTTGAGACAGAAATTTTTACTCTATGGGTATGTTAGAAAAAGCATGCAGGGAGATTGTGAAAAGGCAGGAAGCTAACCTGCATAGGAAGAAGTAGAGAGGAATAAGAATCGAACATGAAGACTGGCCAATACTAGAAGAGTAAGATGGCTAAAAGCAGTTAGGAAAGGAGTGGAAGATTTTGAGCTCTGCAACATGGATATCTTCAAGACAAGGAAGAAATGTACTTCAGTTTTGAGAGAACTTACTAAAGGATTAAACTCAGAGGTAACAACAACAAGTAAAGGTATTTAAACACAGCAATAGCTGTTCAACAGATTGATTACCTAGTAGCAATGTATCTTTATCATTAGCTTTTGTAGCATATGCTGCAAGCTAAATTACTTTTGTATTTAAACTTGTTAATATGTATTTAATCAATAAGCATATAGTGGAGTTTAAACAATCTACTTGATGCATGAAAAAGTCTAGAGAGAATCAAGAACACAGTCTTTTAGCTGTCAGAGTAAAAAAAAAACAACCAACCAAACGAAAAAGAACCAAAATCCCTGGATGTGATCATGATTCTGTATTACTTAAAGAGAATCTTTGAGAACACATTCAGTAAGGAAACAGGTATTTTTGACCTTTTATGGAGCATCTTGTTGGGATATCACAGTAGGTACAGTGCTAGCCTTTGTATTTTGGATTAGGCTGCCCAGGGAGGTGGTGGAGCCGCCATCCCTGGAGATGTTCAAGAGAAGACTGGATGAGACACTTAGTGCCATGGTCTAGTTGACTGGCTAGGGCTGGGTGACAGGTTGGAGGTCTTTTCCAACCTGGTTAATTCTATGATTCTATGATTTGTGATTAAAACTAATAATAACACATTCATGTTTTCGCTGCTACTGAGCAGTGCTTGCGTAGCGTCAAGGATTTATCTCTTTCATGCTCTGCCTTGCCCAGCTCCCCTGTTCTCCTCAGTGAGTGGGCTGGGGGTGAAAAAGAAATTGGGAAGGGACACAGATGGGACATCATACCCAAAGTGATCCAAGCCATATTTAAAAAAAAAAAACCAACACCACAAAAAACAAACCCAAACACATCCTCCCCCTCAAAAAAAATCAGGGAAAAGAGGAGTCAGAGGCTACTCATGGTTACACCATTTGTCTTCACAAGCAAGAATTAATTTTCACTTTCCTGGGAGTGGCTAATATCTGACTGCTGATGGGAAGAAGTAAATAAGTTCATTTTTTTTTGCACACAGGCTTTGTTTTCCACAATAAAGCATCATGATTTTCATCAGGATTTTTCTTACCTTCCTTCTTTATGTGCTAGTTTGAAGCTAACTAGAATGTTTTGGTGAGAAGATTACAGGCTGTGAAAGGGAAACAATGGTGATGTCTACTTCACTCATAGGCTTGCTGAGATGTATAAGAACCAAAGGGTAAATATAAAGGGGTCGGTCGTCATGCTCTGTCTTGGCTTTGAGATGCATTTCTCTCTATCCTCACCTACCATCTCTCTGATTAATCCACTTGCTTCCTAACCCTCCCTGGCTGACTCTCCATTCTTCCTTTGGCACAAGGCAACATCTGGGGTAAGGTAGAGGGGTGGGAGAAGGTGGAAGGGTGGTTGGGAGCACCTTTTGGGGACTCAGGTTTCTGAGAGGCGTGTTGTGTTTCTGTATTACCTTTTACCTTGTATATTTCTGTATATAACTGTATATATATAAATATTTGCTTGTATATTGTGCTAGCTGTAAATATAAGCTTCATTCAATTTCCAGAGCCAGCGGAGTCTAGTCTGGGTGATTTCCAAAGTCAGGGGGGGAGGAACACACAAACCAGCACACTTTAAAAACTTGCAACTTTTAAAAACAACTACTTTGACTATCCAACATTTGGAAAAAAATCTGCTTTTGAATACAGCAATCCTTACCTACTTTTCAGCAAATTTATTTCTCTAATGTGGCATGAAAGTAGATGGCCTGTGCAAATGAAAACTTTGTGGCAAAGTTTGGTTTGTGACTAATTATTTCACAGCTGAGCCCAAAATACAAATACCTTGAATTAAAAAAAAAAAAGTATCAGAAATACAATAATTAATTTGTCACAGGAAGCTTCTCAAAAAACTACTATTTTTTCAGTAAAAAATAGTATCAGTAACTGTAAGGTTATAAATGGGATCTGGAGAAAAGCAAAGGAAGTTTTCATATGCCACAAGTTCTCAAGTTGTAAGCTAATCAGGCAAACAGACATATAAGTCAGTGTCCTTAGCTAACAACCAATATATACCTAGGTCGAAAGACATTTGCAAGACAAAGATATAGAGAGATTGTTCTAATATGAGAGAAAAGACACTTCTGTATCTTTTCATGTTAGTCAAGTTCAGGGATCTGCACAGGATAAAAATCAAGTTGAGCACATAATTTCATTGTATGCATTGTAAATGTCAGTGTAAAAAGTGAAACCAAAAGATTGCAGACAGAGAAAATAGGCCATCAAGGAAAAAAATATTTACTACACTATAATAGTTGGAAAGTCTCTCAGTAAACTGATCTTGGACTGACTACTTTGACCTGAAGGACTAAATAAAATGATACTATTCAGTACAGTCAACTATAAATAAACTTTAAGATAATCATAGAATCAAGCAGGTTGGAAGACACCTCCATGATCACCGAGTCCAACCTAGCACCCAGCCCTAGCCAGTCAACTAGACCATGGCACCAAGTGCCTCATCCAGGCTTTTCTTGAACACCTCCAGGGATGGTGACTCCACCACCTCCCTGGGCAGCCCATTCCAATGCCAATCACTCTCTCTATGAAGAACTTCCTCCTAACATCCAGCCTATACTTCCCCTGGCACAACTTGAGACTGTGTCCTCTTGTTCTATTGCTGGTTGTCTGGGAGAAGAGACCAACCTGGCTACAACTTCCCTTCAGGTAGTTGTAGACAGCAATGAGGTCACCACTGAGCCTCCTCTTCTCTAGGCTAAACAACCTTCAGCTCCCTCAGCCTCTCCTCATAGGGTTTGTGTTCCAGGCCCTTCACTAGCCTTGTTGCCCTTCTCTGGACACGTTCCAGCACCTCAACATCAAGACACACAGTAGATAATCAATGTATAAGATGCACATGAGATGGGTAGTACAATTGACTACTTTTAATTAGGAGAACCTGCAACACTTTTGTCCTTTCCTTCCCCTCAAATGAATAGTTTCACACATCAAACTGAGAGGATATATGTAGTCCATAAGTTAGTGCAGAGATATTTACCCATTGAACTTAGAAGAAACCTCTTCAAGATGGCAAAAATATTTAATACAATTTCTTACAAAACTCTAGATTTTAGGAAAAACAAATTCTTTCATTCTCAAAGAGTCAGTGGACTAAAATTAAAAATACAATGAGAATAAAAAATATTTTCAGAGTTAAGTAGCAAATATAGAAAGTGTTAGACTAGAACTTCTTACCAGGATACATTTCACTGTGTGAATTGCACTAGGGTCCTTGTTGTTAGCTGCCCAGTGAAGTGGGATTTTTCCTTCAATGTCAGGGATTCCAATATTTGAATCATGTTTTATGAGGAGTTTCACATGCTCTGGGTTATTGTAGTAGGCACTCCAGTGCAATGCAGTTTGCTGTAACACAATATTCACAAGTTTTACAACCACATTGAAAAATTAATATGAGATGAATATTAAAGTTAGTTAGAACCTGAAACATTCTTTAACTGTATTTTCCTGGAATGAATGAGATCACCTATTCCAACCTCTCCACAAAGCATACAACCCCTCTCCTCAAAGCATAGTCAGACAGGTTGATCAGAACATTGTTGGACTTTTAGTTATCAACAGAGAGACTAAAACCTCTCTGAAAAAAAAAAAAAAACAAAACATTTCCACAGTTTGATCTCCTTCACAGAAAAAAAAGCTTTAAACAGAATTCATTATATAGCAATTTATTATATGTGTCCATTGCCTCTTGTTTGTTCACTGGAGACCACTCACAGGAGTCTGGCTCCATCTGCTTTACTGCCTCACATGAAGCATTTATACACATTGATAAAGTCACCCCTGAACTGTTGCTTCTTCAGGCTAAACACCTGCAGCTCCCTTCAGTCTCTCCTTGATATCAGATGGTCCAATCAACCAACTTTGTGACTCTCCACTGGACTCCCTCCAGTGTGTCTATGGCCTTACTGTACTAGAGAATCCAAAATTAGACACAGCATTCCATCTGTGGTGCCACCAATGCTAAACAGAGAGGAGGGTCCACAAGTAAAACCAGCTTTAAACAGTGGCTATATGAGAAATGTCTTGTTACACTTCATTGAAGACTGAGACCAGAGCACAGGTACCCAGGTTGGATGACAATTCAAAATCAGTGGAAAACAGACTTTAAACAAAACTGAACGAGAGATCATCTACTTGAGTAAGAGCAGATACTTGCACATCTTTGCTGCTGAGGTCTGAATTACATTTAAGCTCTGCCATTGTACATGAGACTCACACTGAGCAGCACTCATGCTTGGAATTTAAGTAATTCTGTCAGGAGATTAATTACTTTGTATAAGGATTTCCTGGACTACGGCAAGAGAATATTATTCATGCCACTCAGCCAGCCAACAGGGCAATGCTATTTGGCACAGCAATTTCAGACCTGGAGAAAATATGAGATTGCTATTACAAAATCATGTCTGTTTTACAGTGATTATCTGAAGCAGGCCTCAGCACCAGAAATGCGCTGTTGAACTGCAGTAAATTGTTTGGTCCCTCTTCAAACTGGAAATCTCTTAGAACACAAACTGCTGGAGAAGCATGTAGCAAGATTACTCTCCACTAGAAGAAAATGGTACTGAATATTGGCACTGGATTTGTATCCATTTTGAGCAAAGGTTTTGACTTTCTGCACTCTTCCTTCATCACTCAGAACTGAAGTTGAATACTACTGAGTCTAATATCCATAGAAATCCATGCTCCTACTACCTATTCCTGACTGCCAGTGGCTTTTTACAGGCATTATCAATGCTTACAGTTACATAAGCAAATCCCTGTGAGAGGTTTTTTCGAAACAGAAAAATGTTCATACATTAACAAGTATCACAGTATCACAGTATCATCAAGGTTGGAAGAGACCTCACAGATCATCAAGTCCAACCCTTTACCACAGAGCTCAAGGCTAGACCATGGCACCAAGTGCCACGTCCAATCCTGCCTTGAACAGCTCCAGGGACGGCGACTCCACCACCTCCCCGGGCAGCCCATTCCAGTGTCCAATGACTCTCTCAGTGAAGAACTTTCTCCTCACCTCAAGCCTAAATCTCCCCTGGCGCAGCCTGAGGCTGTGTCCTCTCGTTCTGGTGGTGGCCACCTGAGAGAAGAGAGCAACCTCCTCCTGGCTACAACCACCCCTCAGGTAGTTGTAGACAGCAATAAGGTCACCCCTGAGCCTCCTCTTCTCCAGGCTAAACAATCCCAGCTCCCTCAGCCTCTCCTTGTAGGGCTGTGCTCAAGGCCTCTCACCAGCCTCGTCGCCCTTCTCTAGACACACTCAAGCATCTCAATGTCGCTCCTAAACTGGGGGGCCCAGAACTGAACCCAGTACTCAAGGTGTGGTCTAACCAGTGCAGAGTACAGGGGCAGAATGACCTCCCTGCTCCTGCTGACCACACCATTCCTGATGCAGGCCAGGATGCCACTGGCTCTCTTGGCCACCTGGGCACACTGCTGGCTCATGTTCAGGCGGGTATCAATCAGCACCAGTTTAAAGTAAAGCATTGCTAAGCACTCAACAACTCAAATCTGAGCACCTAAAAACATGCAGTAGTTACAATATGCTAAACAACTATTCCTTTCTCTAAAATGGCTTTGAGTGCTATTCCTGAGCACTCTCAGTACCTCTCTGTATGAAGAGCAATAGTAAATCAGTTGTTTCAAGGACTGTACCACTTCCCTTCTAAGATCTATCATCCTTTCTAGGTGATCATTTTGATAATGTTCCTCCTTTTTTATGAGCATCAGTAGATTATTTCTGAGGCTTTTAGAAGTCAGCATACTTCTAGAGCAGCCTCACAAATTTATTGATGTGGTACAGCATGATTTGACTGCAAAGAGAACTCATGATGATATATGTAGTGTTATGATACATCTGGAAAGTGATTTGGAGATCTCCTGGCCTTTCAAGCAACTGTTGTCACTACAGATGCAGAAAATTAACGTAAAGGACTTTATTCTAAGAAGGTAGTAATGTAAATCACTGAACATGTTAAGACTGTTTTCTCCTGAAGAAATCTGCAGTTTCACAAAACAAATGTCAAAGTGACAAACTGGTGCTCTGCTTCAGATGAAACTCCCATTCCAGAGTGTCAATCAACTTCATCATCACATCCCTCTTGCTAAATGATGCACCCGTGGAAGCAACCATGAATGTGTACTGATAGCAAACCTGCTGCTGCCAATTGGTCTCTTTTATGATGCTATAATAATGCTAACAACAGCAACTTAGCATTTTTAATTGTCTCTGTTCGAAAAAAAATCTTCACAAATTGAATCATATTCTATTCCAGGCCAAAAAAATCATCAAGGAGACTCTAAAAACTGTCTGGTTTTACTAACAGAGATACACAGAAAAAAAACTGATCATATGGATTCAGTCTATGGATATTTTTACCTTTGGACGATCCTTGTAGATAACGGTGGAAGGAGTGGAAACGAAGGAGTAAAGCTGAACCCAAGGCAAAAAGGGAGGTGGGGTGGTAGTGGTTTGAAGGTGTTGTCCTAATTTTTGTCTCAATTCTTACTACACAAAATTATTTTAATTAGCAATAAATTAAACTAATTTTCTTTAAGCTGAGTTTGTTCTGCCTGTGACAGTAACTGGTGATCAATCTTTCTCTTTTCATCTAAACCCACGAGCTTTATCAACTTATTTTCTCCATCTCTCCCATTGAGGAGGGGAGTGAGAGAGCAGCTGGGTGGCCATTTGACTGCTTGCCAAAGCTGACCCACCACACATTTCAAAAGGTAGCATCTACGCACTGCTGTGTCAATATCATCACTACTTTAGTGGCCCTAGTAAAGGCTCAAATCGATCACTCAGTGTTAAGAACAATGTCTGCCAACAGTAAATTTGAGTTCAGCTCAGCAAGGAATTATTTCTGGGGTTTGTTTTTGTTGTTGAAACTCACCTTTGGTATTGACAAATACTTTGCAGGCCTTCTGCATGGAGTTTTCTAGTCACTTATAATTAAGTGATTCTAAATGTAAGGTTTTTCCAAAGAAAAGCAAGATTAACATGTGTTAAGCAAGATTAACATGTGTTATGCATGATTATGATGTTACAGAAAGATTCAGTTCCTGAAACCACGAGCTTTTGAACCCTCCATTACTCAGATGTACCCTCAACAAACATGTCAGTGAATTCATAGGTCGGCCTTGAGGATCTCGAAGGTCTTTTCCAACCGGACTGATTCTGTAATTCTGTGAAGTTTTAAATCTTTAGTTTAACACTTCTAAAGGACATAATCATAATACCAACATTAGCATTGTTCTGAGGACTCAGAAAAATTTTGTTATGACTGAAATATTTTTCCATACACAACTGTTCAATGTAACACCAATTTCTAAAGCTGCTACAATCGTTCTCCTAAAACAAGCAGTATTTTTACCTTGTTTCTGTCTTGAGTATCCACTTCTCCTGGTGCCATATATTTTAGCAACAAAGCTAAACATTTTGCACTTTTGTGACGTGTAGTTAAGTGTAATGGTGTCATATCCTCTAAGTCCTTCTGCATCCAGTTCCCTCTACGAGCCAGTAAAAGTTTCATGAAGCGGTAGTTTCCCTGGGTGAAGAAAAATATCAGAAATTTATTCCAATTCATTGAACCAAATGATGACAGAGGTATTTGCTGTTGTATTACAGTGCCTAAAATCCCACACCAAAGCAGCTCTAAGCTGTGGAAATGCCTAATGAAGGTTTTTCTTGTCAAAAAACATTAACTCTTGATTTTTCAGTCTGTTTTTCTACCTGGTATTAGATACCTATTTTCTGTTAGCAAAGTGTGCAAGACTGGGTTGAGCAATAGGAAAAAAATCTGCAATACTGTCTTGACAGTTTAACCTCAATAAATATGATGTAAAAAATTAAATAAGACCATTACATGCTATTTTCAGCAAGGTTGACAAGTTATCAGATGAAGAATAAAACTAAGCATGAAGAAAGAGTACAGTTTTCAAAATGAAAGTAAGAAAAAGAACAGGGAATGGTTCAGAGAGATAAAATGTACTCATCTCAATGACAAATACATAGAAAAGTGATTGTGTCATAGAATCATAGAATCAAGCAGGTTGGAAGAGAACTCCAAGATCATCCAGTCCAACCTATCCCCCAGCCCTATCCAGTCAACTAGACCATGGCACTAAGTGCCTCATCCAGGCTTTTCTTGAAGACCTCCAGGGACGGTGCCTCCACCCTCCCTGGGCAGCCCATTCCAATGGGAAATAGAAAGTTTTAAATGTATATGAGTTTTGACCTACTGCATGAATGACAAATAGAGGGCCAGCTAGCTTTGTGAATGTATAAAACACCTAACACTCCAGACTTACTGGAGTTTCAAAAGAGGTAATGTAGAAATGGTCCGGTGACTAATACCAAGGGTGGATCCCAAAGAAAACAATGCAGTTATCCTTCTCACATCACTGAAGTAGCCAGTCAAAAATTAAAGATATACTGATTCTTCACAGGGGGTTAAAGCAATGTGATCTTTAAGGTCCTTTGCAATTCAAACCATTTTATGAATCTATGTAATCACAAAGAATCTAGAGTAAGTGTAACAGTTTTGACTTGCTACTGCCCCTTGCTTGGAGATTATCTTCCATATAATAAAGATGCCTCATACAACATTTTCGTGCTTGCACTTCAATACAAAGTCTACTGTTCTATTCAATGAATATTCAGTAGTTTCAGCCAAGAAACAGTAACAGCTAGAGCAATAACTCATTAAAGTGAAACAACTTTCAACCTTTCCTGTCTCCCATTTTTGCTCAGTTTTTGCCAATTTCACATATTGACAGTTTAAGTAAAATCACCAATTATTTACAAATATAATGACAATAGAAAGCTCCAAAGAGATGAGAAATTGGATTAGTACCCCACACTCAGGGGGTACTAATCGCAGCATTTCATGACGCATTATCAGTTGATGCACACAAGAATTGTGACACTCAAATCTACAGAAGTGACATCTTTGAATTCTTCTGCCTACTTCTCTAACTGGATTAGAATTCTTCTGCTTACTACCTTCAAATCACCATATTTAAGTCTGCTAAAATTACTTTATAAACCCTGTAAATTGGCATCATCCCTTTAGGTTATCTTAGGAAAAACAATGAAAAAAGACAACCATGCAGACAAGTGCAAGTACTGCTGACAACTGGGGGAACTTCTGTGTATCATAAGACTCAGAATCACACATCAGTTTGTTATCCATCAGCCTTTGTTCTTTAATAAAGGAAAAGCTTGCCAAAACCTGTACCACGAACCTGCATGAAAATGCAAACTTCTCTTGTCAGAGACAGCATGACTACTGTATTCTTCAGCAGCATTCACGGCAAGTAAAGACTGACTAATTCTCTCCCTTCTGCTGTGTGACAGGAAAAGCACAACCTTAGGATTCTGTCCCTTTAATACAGAGACACACATCAAGTCGTACACTGAAGTGGAGAGGCAGAACAGTATAATGTCTGCACAGGTACTTACACATGCAGAACAAACTCAAAATGAATTCATGACAAATTTGGAACAAATTTGGGATGAAAAAACTCCTCATTACTGCTATTATACTTTACTGATAAATATAAGAAGAATCTGCAAAACTCTTTTAAAAAGAAAAAAACAGGAAAAATTTTGCAATACATCATGATGTGGTTGGATATTAGAGTGGGGGAAGACATCACTAAATAACTTGAGAGAATATTAGCCTCAAAGAAATATAGCTGCTTTTCTCCTTCACAGAGGACAATGCATTTGGTTTGTTTCCAATACTTCCTGCTAAATGTGCATGCATACATATGAAAGAAAATAAATGGTTTTCTTTTGTTGAGGGATACTTTTGGGAAGATTTACAAGCATACTGTGCCTTTTGAATGATTTCAGCTGAAGACTCAAATCAATTAATAAATCTAAGGAAATATGCATTTTTATTACTAGATCTTTTTTCCCTTTATTCTGTTTCTGATGTTACACATTTTTCACTCCTTACTATCATATTATTCTGTTGCATGCTTAGTCACCAACAAATGCCCTCCCCTAAGAAACATATCTGTAACAAATCACTTCATTCTGAAAGGAAAGATTCTCTCTTCTTAATGATTTAAGATTTTTTTAAAACACTACCAGAGAAAACACCTGTACTTACATCAGTTATTTGTAATGATCCTATTCATGATCTTACTTCTGACTTTAGTAGTACCATGTATGTTGCTGTGTTTCTTTAACTTGTTAGAAGATGACACCATCCCTATTAATAACACAAGGAAAATTCCCCACCTTCAACTGCTTAAGTTTGTACGCGATGTATTAACACGTCTTGAAGGCAGACTTAGTTCAGATGTTACAAGGTGGAGAGGGGAAAAATTATGCTTGACTTGCAAAGCAGTCACTAGCCAAATTCCTTCATTTTTATAGGTTTCTTGTGTATAAAAAGTCTTTTAGCTTCTTATTTTTTTACTCAGAAATTGCACTTGATTGGCCTAAAGATTCCTGGGCAGCATGACACACTTTGATCAGTCCATATTGACAGCGTCTCCAAAATGATTGTTATATTGTGAACACGTTGTAAGCAAACAAGATTAAATATTGATACAGAAACACTCTTCCTGGTAGCCAAAATTTACTATTTCAACACTGATTCTTTAAATTCCTTTATTATTTCTAGCCAAGAGCTTCAGTTCTGTCTGCAAACTACAGTACAGTTTCAGGGCACTGTTGACAACTATCTCCAGCACAATCACAATGAATACTTCAGCTATTTCAACGTTTCAGCTATGTCTACTAACTGCAGTGGTGCATAACATTTTTTAGCAGCAGACAGATCAATAAGCGATCATTGCTCTTCCATCAAGTTGTGATTTTGAACAAAGTTCTGGACCCCAAGCTCAACTGCTAAGCATTCAAAAAAAAAATTCCCCTTTCCAGAACATTTCAGTAGAGAAAAGATCAATGGAAGGAACATCTTAGACAGAATCAATGAATTTGTCAGAATCGAGATTATTGCTGAAATTGAGTAAATTATCCCCAAACCTGAAAATTCATTCAGAGAAGAATATCTGTAATTTCAATATGAATCTACTGCCAGGAGCAGGCTCCAGCAGAAAATTGCCAGTAAACTCTTTTCTACCTCGATTTCTGGGCCTACAAGTTAATTTATTTTTTCATCCATCTAAAGCAGCTTTTTCAACCTATTTTCTCTCTCTGGCCTGTTGAGGAAGGGAAGTAAGGAAGCAGCTGGTAGAGCATGTGGTGACCAGCCACGGTCAAGCTGCTCCATATGGTCACCTAAGAGAAAGACTACATTAAAAACAACACTGTTGTTCCAGTTCTAATCATAACTTGATGCTGGGATTACTGATGGTTATATTATCAATATACTAAAACCACAAGCCTCAGACTTTACAACATGCAACTCTATACAGCCCAGCACAGTCCAGCTCCAAGTTGCCCAGCCACGCTGTGTCTCTGTTTGAAATACTTCCTCAGAAACTGTCCCGTGCTACCTTCACTCAGCAGAGTGTAGATTAGGGGAAGAACACTTCTTTTTCCTTTCCCTGAACCAGTAGCAGTCCTCTTCTTCCTTAGCAAACTAATGGAGAACAGGAGAACAAGTATGTAAGTGAATCTAAGATGGGCACATGGGCACAGAGAAAGGCAGGAATTCCAGCATCTCTGGAAAGCCACCCTTAACATCTAAAATCCTTTTGGGACAGGTTTGAGCCTTCCTCCCAACAAACAGGCAGACACATGCTCCTACTGGTCAACTGTCCAAAACAGTTAATTGTACTGCAACCTTTAGGGTAATCATGTTTTTATTTTACTGTTGGGAAGGTTCAAATAATGTTGACCACTTCTGCCAGCTTGCTCTCTGGTATTGCACAACAAAGCAATACGCCTAACACAGAAAAGACTATAATATAAATAGATTTGTGCAAATATTCCAGTATCCAAAATGAAAAAGAGGAAAAAAAAGAAGGCTTGGCATACATTTTTGTTCCCCACACGAGATCTAGCAGTATGAGAAAGATTGAGAGTTATTAATGTTTGTTTAATGTACTGTGCTAGTTTGAAGCAAGCTGGAATGTTTTGGTAGAAGAACTAGATAATGGGCAGTGAAATGAAAAACAATTGTGTCTACTTCTCTCACAGTCTCGCTGAGAACTCTGGGAAGAAGAAAGACTTATTCTCCATTTTGTTTCTCACTCTTGCTTTGGCCTTAGACCTGGTCACATCTCATTAACCCTGCTCCTACTAACCTTGCTCCCTAACCTCTTGGCTGCACCTCTCTTCTTCCTGAGAACTGGGGTAAGGTTGAGAGGGCCGGGGGGAGGTGTTGGGGTGGTTTGAGAGCCCCTCCTGGGGACTCAGGTTTCTGGGAGGGGAGTTGTGCTTTTGTATTGTTTATCCTTTGTATATTTCTGTATATAATTGTATATAACTGTATGTATTGTAAATAGCTGCTTGTAAATTCTGCTAGCTGTAAATAAATTGCTTCATCTATATTCCCAGGGTCCGTCTGAGCTAGCTGGGGCAAATTCAAAAGTGTGGGGGGGCGGGGTAACCCCCAAACCATCACATTTTTAATTGGCTTTCCCAACGTGGGGCTAGATATTTCAGTGAGTGGTAATTAGCTCTGGGAATTAAGATGAAGCTAATCAAGCAGCTATTGTATTTGGTTGGTGCATTGCTCTGGTCTGGTTTTGTTTTCTTGGCATTTAGTTGGTTAAAAGGCCAAATTGTTGCTTATTTCATTGATCTGGCCTATAATAAGGCTAAAGCTAAGGTTTCAGATATGTTCTGGAGCTGGGGTGATTTTATTCTTGGTTATGCTGGTTTTAATATCTCTGAGAATATTACCAAGGACATTACAGGAGCTCTGGTCAATAATGTGACAATCAATGGAAATTCTGCTTTAAATATGGCTCTAATGAGAGTTATTCAGCCTAAGACAGGAATTCCAACTGTTTGCATAGGCACATGCTCTTGTAAAACTGTTTTTCTTCTCACAGTTTTTAATATTTGCCTCATGATTTTAATATTCATATTAATTTTGGCATTATTGGTGAAAAATTCAAAACCAGTTTCTGTAAGAGCTAGGAAAAATTCTGTGTCTCAGAAGCAGTCTCTTTCACAGCAAAACAAGGGAACACAGTCATCGGCTTCCCCCTTGCCAGCCTCTGCCCCTCCTTCTCCAAGTGCTGGGAACACAGCCAGTGTTCCCGCCACTAACGTAAACAATGATAAGGATAACCAAAACAAGCCACAGAGTTTAGCAGGAGCCCCAGGAGCACAGGCAAATACCCAAAATCAGAATGTTCCTAGCAAAAATGAAAACAAGTCAGGGTTGGCAGGCATCCCAGGAGGACAGGCAAATAATCCCACTAATGTTAATAATACTACTAGTGCTGGTAACGCTAGCCCAGTCAGTCCAAATCCTAATGACACCAGCTCAGCCAATTCAAACCCCCAGCCAGCAGACCAGAACCAAAATCCTCCTGTTAAAAGCAAGGCAGATTTGAACTCACAAGCTCCAGGTCAGACCCCTAAGGATACAAATGCTCCAAGTCAGACCTCCAATAATTCAAATGCTCCAGGTCAGACTCATAAGGATTCAAACCCTTCGGGTCAGACTCCTAAAGATTCAAATCCTCCAGCAGACACATCCAAGTCTGTTGCTGCTCAGGCCCTTCTAGCACCTGCTAAGGCAAAAGCTAAAACAAAGAGTGGTTCACAGGAGGATGTAAGACAGGGGACCTCTGGTGATCAGCAGCAAGAAGAGGAGGAGGAGACAGTCAGTCTGCGAGACCTTGTAGATGTGCTGAGACAACAATACTCAAGTGAGAGGAGTGCTGTGAGGTTAGCTGCCAGGAGAGAGGATGGTTCCAATGAGTTTAGGAATGCTATGAGGAAGATTGTGTTAGGCCCGGCACCACCAGAACAACAGGAGGAAGAGGAGGAAGATGACATCCAAGGCTCCAAGGATCCACTCAGAGAGGTCAGGGAAGTTAGGAAGGAATACACAAGGGAATCAGGTGAGCCAATCCTAAGCTGGCTAGTGAGATGCCGTGGCATTGGTGCTAATGCTCTGCAGGTAGGAGACAAGTCTGCCAAGCAGCTGGGACCACTCACTAAGGAGAGTGGAGTGGACAAACACCTAGCAAGTCCTCTTGGTAGGGTTAGCTTGTGGACACGCCTTCTGTTGGCTGTGGCTATGAGATATCCTTCCCGAGATGATTTGCCATGGGCCGCCAAGAAGTGGAACACCGTTGAGCAGGGAATTAAGCTTCTGAAGGAGTTTGCTGTGAAGGAAGTGCTTTATGGAGATCATGGCACTCATGAGCCTGATGATATTCCTTTGGGAACAGGTCTCATGAAGAAGCTGATTAAGCTTGCTCCTTCATCCTATGCTAACATCTTGGCCAGCAAGTTTCTAGCAAGGAGTGATAATGGAAGATCTTTCACTGTTGGTGAATTCACTGACCAGCTCAGGCAGATAGAGGATAGCTTGTCACATTCTGGCCTAGTCTCTGCCATAAAAACTCTAGGTACAGAGATTAGAGATGGCATCAAGGAGAGCATGAAAGAACTGAAGGAGGACCTTACAACCTCAATTTCCAATCTGGTAAAGGATACCATTCCTGCATCATCTGAATGGGTGAATGTTTCTGCCATCAGGAACAGACGCCCACCTCCTGCAAGGCAATTCCAGCCCAGGAGGAGACAAATTCCACCCAGACATCAGCAATCACGTGCGTCACTGTGGATACTTCTGCGTGACACATATGGGGAGAACATGAACAAATGGGATGGTAAACCGACTTCAGCTCTTTCAAAGAGGGTCAGGGATCTGCAGAGTGGCAGAAACAGAGGCAGCAGTGCCAGGAAAGTAGCTGTCACTTCTTCAGCTCCTGAGAGCAACTGCAATTGTTCCAACAGTTGCAGTTCCTCTCACAACAACACCAATCACTGTGTACACCCCACATGCCATGTTCAGCATTAGGGGTGCCCTGCCTCCAGCCAGGAGGAGGAAAGGGATAGTGGAGAGAACCGAATCTATTGGAATGTATTCATTAGGTGGCCTGGCAGTTCAAGAGTTCGGAAATACAGGGCTTTAGTTGACACAGGTGCTCAGTGTACTTTATTGCCATCTAATTGCAAAGGGACAGAGTCCATTTCTATCTTTGGAATCACTGGTGGATCTCAAGAGTTAACTAAGGTACAGGCTGAGATCAGTTTAACTGGTAAAGAGTGGAAGAAACATACTATTGTAACTGGTCCTGATGCGCCTTGCATTCTGGGAATTGACTTTTTGAGACAAGGTTGTTTCAAAGATCCTAAGGGTCATAAATGGGCTTTTGGAATAGCATCTGTAGAGATTGAGGATGATAAATTGAAATTGTCTGTTAGACCTGAACTTTCTGATGAATCTGCAGTTGTGGGACATCATGACATAGAGGACTTGGAAGTGCCAATTGCAACTCAAACTGTTCATCATAGGCAGTACAGAACTAACCGTGACTCTTTGTTGCCCATTCATCAGCTGATTCGTCAATTGGAGAGTCAGGCTGTCATCGAGAAAGCTCATTCACCTTTCAACAGTCCCATCTGGCCTGTGCGTAAACCTACGGGAGACTGGAGACTGACAGTTGACTTTCGTGCCCTCAACGAGGTGACGCCACCCATGAGTGCAGCTGTGCCGGACATGCTGGAACTCCAGTACGAGCTGGAATCGAAGGAGGCTAAATGGTATGCAACCATAGACATTGCTAATGCTTTCTTCTCTATTCCCATAGCAAAGGAGTGCAGGCCTCAGTTTGCATTCACCTGGAGAGGAATCCAGTACCAGTTCAACCGTTTGCCTCAGGGGTGGAAACACAGCTCAACCATCTGTCACTCAGTCATTCACAATGCACTGGAGAAAGGTAAAGCTCCAGAGCACATCCAGTACATCGACGACATCATTGTGTGGGGCCAAACTGCTGAGGAAGTCTTCGAGAAAGGTAACAAAATCATTGACATTCTGTTGCAAGCAGGTTTTGCCATTAAGAGAGACAAGGTCAAAGGACCTGCCAAAGAAATTCAGTTTCTGGGAGTGCGGTGGCAGGATGGTCGCCGTTACATTCCTCAGGATGTGATCAACAAAGTCTCTACCATGGCAGTTCCCACCAGTAAGAAGGACACACTTGCTTTTCTTGGTGTGGTGGGATTTTGGAGACTACACATTCCTGGTTTCAGTCAGATTGTCAAACCTCTGCATGATGTGACTCGTAAGAGAAACAATTTTGAGTGGGGACCTGAACAACAAGCAGCCTTTGATCAGATCAAGCGAGAAGTAGTCCATGCAGTGGGCTTGGGTCCTGTGAGATCTGGTCCAGACATTAAAAACATTCTGTACACGGCTGCCAGTGATAATGGTCCAACTTGGAGTCTTTGGCAGAGAGCTCCAAATGAGACACGTGGTCGTCCACTTGGTTTCTGGGGACGTTGTTACAGAGGTTCAGAGACAAATTACACTGCAACTGAGAAAGAGATTCTAGCAGCCTATGAGGGAGTGAAAGCAGCTTCTGAAGTGATTGGAACTGAGTCACAATTGCTTTTAGCTCCTAGACTGCCAGTTCTTAACTGGATGTTCAAAGGCAAAGGTTCATCACCACATCATGCCACAGATGCAACCTGGTCTAAATGGATGGCTTTGATAACCCAACGAGCACGAATGGGTAATCTTGACCGACCTGGTCTGGTGGAGGTGATCACCAACTGGCCGGAAGGCACAGACTGTCCCAAACCTCCAGAGGAGAAAATAACTCGTGCTGAGGAAGCTCCTCCCTATGGTGATCTCTCTGATCAGGAAAAGAACTATGCTTTGTTCACAGATGGTTCCTGTCGTCTTGTTGGGAACAAGCGAAGATGGAAGTCAGCGGTTTGGAGTCCAACCAGGAGAGTTACCGAAACGAAAGATGGCGAAGGAGAATCCAGTCAGTTCGCTGAGGTAAAAGCTGTTCAACTTGCTCTTGATGTGGCTGAACGTGAGAATTGGCCTATCCTTTACCTCTACACCGACTCGTGGATGGTAGCCAATGCTCTATGGGGTTGGCTGAAGGACTGGAAGAAGAATGGTTGGCAGAGGAAAGGAAAGCCTATTTGGTGTGCTGATCTATGGCAGGACATTGAAGCACGGCTGGAGAGAACTCCAGTGAAGGTGCGACACGTAGATGCACACATGCCTAAGAGCAGAGCTACTGAGGAACATCAACATAACCAGCAGGCAGACCAAGCTGCTAAGATTGCTCAAGCTGATACCAACTCTGAACTTGACATTGACCTTGATTGGAAACACCAAGGTGAGCTGTTCTTAGCTCGGTGGGCCCATGACTCATCTGGACATCAAGGCAGAGATGGAACATACCGATGGGCTCGTGATAGGTCAATTGACTTGTCCATGGACGCTATCACCCAAGTCATCTATGACTGTGACATTTGTGCTGCTATTAAGCAGGCTAAGCGAATCAAGCCCTTATGGTATGGTGATAGATGGTCAAAGTACAAGTATGGTGAAGCCTGGCAGATTGACTATATCACTTTACCTCGATCTCGTTCTGGCAAGCAGTATGTGCTGACGATGGTAGAAGCCAGCACTGGATGGTTGGAAACCTATCCAGTTCCACATGCTACTGCACGTAACACCATTGTTGGTTTGGAGAGACAGATCTTGTGGAGACATGGAACTCCAGAGAGAATTGAGTCAGACAATGGTACTCATTTCAAGAACAATCTTGTGAAAAACTGGGCCAAAGAGCATGGTATTGAATGGATCTATCACATACCCTACTATGCACCAGCTTCAGGGAAGATTGAACGCTACAATGGTTTGCTGAAAACCACCCTAAAAGCCATGGGGGGTGGAACTCTGAAAAACTGGGACAAACATTTAGCAGAAGCTACTTGGTTGGTAAATAGTAGAGGTTCAGTAAACAGAGCAGGACCTGCACAATCAGATTTGGTCCAAACAGTAGACGGTGATAAAGTTCCTGTTGTACGTGAGAAGAATCTGTTAGGGAAAACTGTTTGGGTATTTTCTCCTTCGGGCGAAGGGAAACCTGTCCGAGGGGTGGTGTCTGCTGAAGGTCCTGGTCATACATACTGGGTAATGCAGGAGAATGGTGAAATCCAGTGTATTCCACAGAGAAATTTAACCTTAGCTGAGAGAGTTTAAATTCAAGCTGTTAGGAGTTTTCTGTTCTAGGTAACATCGGCGCCCAACACTGAGAGAATCTACGATAGAATCTACAGTACGTGAGCACGAACCCAACATCACCTGGGAGTCCCTGTTCTGAGCTTTTGAATCACCTACATCTGATTGAAGTGTGAACTGAATTGTATATATTGTTTTAGTGTAAATATTGGTTTGGATTAGATTGGATAGTTCTCAGCGATGCTCTGAGCGAAGTAGACAAGGGGTGGATTGTGCTAGTTTGAAGCAAGCTGGAATGTTTTGGTAGAAGAACTAGATAATGGGCAGTGAAATGAAAAACAATTGTGTCTACTTCTCTCACAGTCTCGCTGAGAACTCTGGGAAGAAGAAAGACTTATTCTCCATTTTGTTTCTCACTCTTGCTTTGGCCTTAGACCTGGTCACATCTCATTAACCCTGCTCCTACTAACCTTGCTCCCTAACCTCTTGGCTGCACCTCTCTTCTTCCTGAGAACTGGGGTAAGGTTGAGAGGGCCGGGGGGAGGTGTTGGGGTGGTTTGAGAGCCCCTCCTGGGGACTCAGGTTTCTGGGAGGGGAGTTGTGCTTTTGTATTGTTTATCCTTTGTATATTTCTGTATATAATTGTATATAACTGTATGTATTGTAAATAGCTGCTTGTAAATTCTGCTAGCTGTAAATAAATTGCTTCATCTATATTCCCAGGGTCCGTCTGAGCTAGCTGGGGCAAATTCAAAAGTGTGGGGGGGCGGGGTAACCCCCAAACCATCACATGTACATGTTTAATACACACAGATAATTAAACACATTCTAAGACCCATTGTTAAAGTCTGAATCTTAGACTACCACAGGGCTAAAAATAAATTGCTGTAATTAATCCTGTTTCTTGTAGAAGGTTTTAATCTTTATTGAAACAAAATTCTTCCAGAAATTTCCTAGCACACCCAAGTATTAACCTCCTCAAGAAGCAACAGGACAGTCCTTCCTTAACTGTTAGATACCATGCATGCTCTCTCTGAGACCCAACACAGCTTAATCTACCAGCACAGAGGTCATGGTAGAAGATTGGGAGTGCCACCAACACCAGTTGTCATCATTGCTTGGCTATCAGGAGATAAAAGGAACATATTACTTCCTCTCCTCATAGCTGGCTAAAATCTGATGCTTTTTCTGACTTTGAATTGAAAAGAAAATATATACAGTTCCCATAAAATGTATTAAATTTTCCTTCTGTGACCCAAAATAAAAATCAGTAACAGCAATAGCTATATTTAAAGTAATGTCCCATAAAATACATAAATGCAAACACCTAGACTGCTGACTGTCATTACATAAAATACTATGGAGTCAGTACCATTCCTAGTACTAAGCCTGGCTATAGTGAAATTAAGTTTCACTACAGATCTCTACTGGATAGTCATTAAGTAGACAAGGATCCAAACATGTTTCCAAACTACAAACAGCACCAAAACACACCTGACAAGTACACTTACTAACAGGACAAGAACCAACCTTATTAACCTGTAAACATACTTTTTCCTCATATTGCTTCCATTTCATATGGCTAAAGCCTCAGTAGATCAAACTCCTCTCCTGTATAAGACACGATTCTAGAAGATATGGGAAGGATAGAGGGAAGGGAGAAAACAGAACTATTTCATCTAAATCCTGAATGAACAACAGTGTATCAATTTGTCCAGATTGTCATTTACTATGTACCAACAACCAGGAAGACGAAAATTCTCTTGGGTATATAATGATGACTGACACTGAAGTATTTTTCATAGCAAACTTTTAAGTATTTCAGAGACGTACAGACTTGCTTTAAAGAGCTCACCTGGGTTCTGGAAACATTCCATTGATGTACAACAGAGCTCTGGGAAAACGTATTCCCTTATCAACCTACTATTTCTTAGTGAATTAACTTGGTCATTTTATAAACATGTGCTTCTGTGCTCTGACTAGCTATTTCTCCTGCCTTGTAGTGTGGATATGATACTGCTCATCTTTGGATATTACATAGATAAATATAGTATAATTTTTTAAAGAGAGAAACTGAGCTGTACATGATATGAGGAGAGGCTGAGAGAGCTGCGGTTGGTTAGCCTGGAGAAGAGAAGGCTCAGGTGTGACCTCATTGCTGTCTGCAACTACCTGAAGGGAGGTTGTAGCCAGGTGGGGGTTTGTCTCCTCTGCCAGGCAACCAGCAACAGAACAAGGGGACACAGTCTCAAGTTGTGCCAGGGGAGTATAGGCTGGGTGTTAGGAGGAAGTTCTTGACAGAGTGATTTGCTATTGGAATGGGCTGCCCAGGGAGGTGGTGGAGTCACCATCCCTGGAGGTGTTCAAAAAAAGCCTGGATGAGGCACTTAGTGCCATGGTCTGGTTGAGTGGATAGGGCTGGGTGGTAAGTTGGAGTGGATGATCTTGGAGGTCTCTTCCAACCTGGTTCATTCTATGATTCGATGATTCTGTAAGGCTAAGAGTTAGAGGACCTCTCCAAGCATCAAAAGCACATCCAGATAGGCTACCACTACCTTGCCATCAGTGAGTTAAAAGGGGCCAATATATATAAAAGATATAAACCACTTATTTTTCTATACAGTGCTGAAATCACATTTTCAAAAAGAGTAACAATTCTAATCCATATTAAATACTTAACATGACTTGAAAGACTGATTTGCAATAATTTATAAGGTAGTGTACATGAACTGACTACTGACTGCTAGAGCACAGATACACTTTGTCTTTTGAACACCTACAATAAGGCTGTGAAGATTAGCTGACTGTAAGGGGTTGCTAGAGAACTAGGGAAAAGGCAGCCCAGCATCTCTATATAACCTCCTGGTAAACACAGCAGGGGTCATTAAAAAGAACACCAAGCTGTTAAACCATGAAGATGCTACTTTGGCTCCAATTCAAAATTACACACCTGCTTTCCCAGTACTGGGAACAGAGCAACTAAAAGAATAAAAAAACAATTTAAAAGTGATCCTTATAAAGGAGCTGGGTTTTAAGGGCTCTTCATTGCCAACAGCCATATGCAGATGCTTACAGCAGAACAAAAAGCTTTAGAAATATTTACAGATAAACCACAAATTAGAACTGAAGGCCAAAACTGACCCTTGAGGTTACTAAATCCAGTACTCCAGCACCACAGGGAGAAAGGACACTTAGTACTTCTTAATAAATATAGAAATCTATTTTAAGTGAAATCACAATGATTGTGATCACAATGATTGTTGCCCTTCCCCCCAAATCTCTCAGATTCTTATTGGAGTTTTTAGGTTTAGTTTTGTTTTTTTTTTCAAGACACTTCCACATACACACTTCGCTCTTTCTACTCATGAAAGAATAGTAGAGGTTTTAAAACCTGGAAAAGCATTGGTCTTTTTTATCTCAATCACAAAGGTTAAATCCTACAATCCCCATCAAATATCGTCACCTCCCTGCACTCACTCCAGTTGAACTTATTTTTTAGTTTTGAGTGTTTTTTCATGTTCTGAGCACAAGTAAACTGAGAGTACAGATTATTCCAGAAGAGGTCCCACTAAGCAGCCTACTGAATGTAGGGGCAATGCCTTCGAACTAGAGAAAAGTAGATTTAGATTGGACGTTAAGAACAAGCTCTTTATTGTGAGGGTAGTGGAACACTGGAACAGGTTTCCCAGGGGGGCAGATGAAGCCCCATTCATGGAGATATTCGAAGTGAGGCTTGACACAGCTCTGGGCAACCTGATCTAGTTGACAATGTCCCTGCTTACTGCAGAGCGGGTTGTACTAGATGACATTTGGAAGTCCCTTTCAACCCAGACCATTCTATGATTCTATGATTGTCTAGTGCTTGAAACACTTGTTCAGTGTTAGTGTAAATATCTTGTCAGAGACACCAAAAGTAGAATTTGTCTCATCAGTTAAGAAAATTCTCCAATCTATTATTATATTGACATCCTTCTCAGCCACTTTCAAGTAATACATTCATACTACACAGAATAAATAATTCTGCCCCCTCCAAACATACACAGACTTGCATTTTGGACTACTCTATTTCCAACCATCCCAATTATTTCAGTACTCTTATACTTTTGGTACCCCGGTCACTCCAATCCTGTCTTTGACAATAAGGTCTAATCTTGTGTCACTCTGAAGTATCCTCTGAGAAACAACTACTTGTGATGCTAAGTTTGCTAATGAAAAATACTGAGTAATACTAAATTCAAGTGAAACTCTTAAGGAATTCTAACATATTCCTTCTGATCTTACAGTTCATAATTCAACTGTATTTTGGTTATAGTTCATTAACAAATTCTGTATTATACCCCTATGTTCTGTGTCCTAATTTCCCATTTAACTTGCAGTTTTCCACCTAGCACTACAGTGAATATTTTCATACAGACTTAAAAGGGTAATCTGTTGAATTTGCTTCTGGAAACTCAACTAGCAAAATATCCAGTTACTCTTGAAGATCCTACTGCTAACACTGTGGTGCACATTTTACCCAATTTTATAGTTATTTTTACATCTTTATCCCTTAGAAACTAATCTTAAATTCTTGCATGCTATAGAGGTCTATTAGGCTATTTCTCTCAGGTATTTTTCTTCCTATTTAAAACACCATTTACCAGTATTCACTAGTGTTATTGAATACCCCAGAGTCTGCAATATTATGATTTCCAAAGAATGTTTCACTGAATGGAACTCTTTTGCACCTTGCCCCTGATGTTTCTGTACTGTTAAGATGAAGTTTATCAAAATGAGACATTAATAATTGACCAGAGGCTTCTGTGCCTAATCAGTGAGTGCACAGAAGACTGCAGGCAAGTGATAATATAGAACTCCCCACAAATCACAATCATAAAGGTCAGCCTGTTTAAAGAAGTGTATTCAAGGGCAACAGAGGAGTAACAGTCCAGTAAGTCCCCCATATATGACAATAGGGATTTTAGAGTTGTGATAATTATACATCTCACCATAGTTTAATAATTTATTAGCTTATTAAATTTTTATTTTTGAAATATATTCATTATTAATTAAGCAGTACTTACGTAAGACATTTTAGCATAACTTTTTTTTGTGAAGGGAGACTAAAAATCAATAACTCTTCTTCAGAGGAATGTAATATATAATTCAGTTCTTTTTACCCTCTTACAAACAGAACACCACAAAATTATTACAGTGGAATTAATTGCAAACAAAACCCAGGCCTGTTTTCCCAAGAATACAGCAATTGTAGTATGGGCAGTGATCATACTTCTATTGTCTTAAAATATCATTCACCTTTGAATTTTCCTTTTTGAATGCATAAGTATTATTTAAGAAAACATAGCTGGATATATAACAATAGCATGAGAGCAAGATAACAAGCTGTATCATCGATTAACTACCATAATCAAGTATGTACACTGCTCCTTTAGTTTAGACCCAGTTTGGAGCACAAAGAGAAATGGAAAGGTGCATGGAAATTTAGCACTGGGCTATGAAACTGGTGAGAAGCCTGGAACACAAGCCCTGTGAGGAGAAGTTGAGGGAGCTGGGGTTGTTTAGCCTGCAGAAGAGGAGGCTCAGGGGTGACCTCAACTACCTGAAGGGAGGTTATAGCCAGGTAGGGGTCGGTCTTTTCTCCTAGGCAATTAGCAACAGAACAAGGGGACACAGTCTCATGTTGTGCTGGGGGAGGTATAGGCTGGATGTTAGGAGGAAGTTCTTGACAGAGAGAGTGATTAGCATTGGAATGGGCTGCCCAGGGAGGTGGTGGAGTTACTGTCCCTGGAGGTGTTAAAAAAAAAACCTGGATGAAGCACTTAGTGCCATGGTCTAGTTGACTGGCTAGGGCTGGGTGCTAGGTTGGCCCAGATGATCTTAGAGGTCTCTTCCAACCTGGTTGATTCTATGATTCACATCAGGCCACTGATCTTTTCCGCAGCAGCTAGTTCTGCCCCAACTACATGAGTTCATATTCTAAGGTAACAATGAACTGCTGAGAGTTTTTTTTACAGTCAAGTTAAGTTTTTAAACCAGCTAAGCACAGGTTTTCTTAAAAGCTGGAGTTAAGATTTAACCATTGTTTATGTCTGAAAAACCAAATTGCCCGTAATTTAATAGTGACTGTGAGTTTCTAAAGTCAGTTTAAATTGATACATTGACTAGTAAGCTGCACTATGCACTTAGACATGCACTGGAGCCAAATATGAACACTAAGAAAGTCATTCAGATTTTAGCTGAGCGGAATATAGCAGCCACTTTGCATTATGTTAGCAACTTTGCCAACCAATTAGCAGAGATGCTACAGTCAAATGTTGAGACAGCTTTTTGCTGTCAGATCATTTGAAGAAGTAATGAAAGTCAAAAAAACTGGAACACTTTAATTGCTAGCTAAGCTTTTAAAAGATAAACATATCCATGAGCTTTCCCTTTAAAATAAAAATGGTAACAGAGTGTAACCTCCTTGTGCTCACAGAGTAGAAACTGCTATCTTTGATCTACCCAATCTTATAGAAGATATTTTTACTGTATACACACTCTCTTTTCTGCAAGTAGGTGCTGAAGAGAGTATATTTAATCCCTCAGATGAAACTAGCCAAAAATTTTCAAGCTCCAGGTATTTCAATAGCTTTGGAAGGAAAGGGGCCATATATGTGTTTTTTTAGAGGTTGTTTCATCTGTCAGCACGCCTTTGAGAAGAAGCACATTCTCAGAACACCAGAAATAACTTAAAAGGCAGCATATGAAGGACTTTGTCACCAACACCTGCCAGTTTTGGTAGCTTTTCAGGGAACAAACTAAGCAGTTATAAAAACAGAAGCTGTGACTACTGTATTTCTAATTTGCTACACGTAGGAACAATGCTGTTCCAAAAGCAACCAAAATCCATGCATCAAAAGGGGCATTTTGATATGCTTACATCATCAGCCAACTGCCAGAAATCTGACAAGGATTCTTCAGAAGAAAAGTTATTAAAACAGACTAGCATGTAGTAGCATTTAAACTACAAACAGGAATTATTTAGAGTTATAAATGAAAAACATCCATGTTCTGAAAAACTATCTATGTGTAAAGAAGTGAAGCCTCTTGATTTCTAATACACTGAAGCTGAATTAATATCATCTGGTTACAATAGCTACAAGCACTGTAATCACTACCCTTTAAACATATCTAACCACACCATTCTTACACGCTTTAAATATCAGCTGCTTTTTAAAACAGCTCCTGAAAAAAAACAAACAAACAACGAACACTGACAACCAGAAAAACCACCACAGCTACTTAGAACCTCAGTTAAAATGAGTAAAGTCACCATCAAAGTAGTAGGCTGTCTCTCTGGTTATCACGTGCTATATTACTGTACAAATTCAACACAAATAATACTCTTATTTGAGCAAATAAATGTTAATATAGTCTTTGAATTTCATATGTTATATGAAGAATATTGAAAATTAGAGTAACAGACAAGCTATCAATTATTTTTTCCACATCTCTGCCGTAACAAATATGATTTTCCTATTTAAACCTGAAGTTGGAAGGAAATTTTATCCACAAATCTTAAGAGCTGGCTAAATAATTCTTCATTAAAAAGCAGCAAGTGCAAAAATATTGTCACCATTGAATGAAAACATCCCCAAAGTGAGGGTGAATAAACCAAATTATTTCTCACATTTAAAGTAAGGTTATCATGTCAATCTACCCAATTGCAAAGTCCTCAGGAACAAATAACCTGAAGTGTTCTTATTAAACATAAGAGTTACAAAGACATTCTCAATCCTTTCAAATACTTCTCTCAACCTTTGAGACAAACATTTGGTACACTGGGCAGGAATTAGACACTGAAGATAACAATTATTAGCTATTTTTTTTCTGTACACTGTCTACTCACTGTACTAACTAGATTACAGAGAAAAATCAGCAGAGGTAACAGAACTACTTCTTCCTGCTCTCTGCACTCCCTCATCAGCTGGCAGATGATAGTCAAAAGACTTGATTTCCAGACACATCTTCAGTAAAGCTGCTGCAGAGGGAATGGAAAAGTGTCTCCAAACAGCAAATAAAATACAACAATGTAAATTTTATTAATTACAGCTAAACCTGTGTTTCTCATAGTCCTGGAACAACTTCAGTTGAAATTTGAAATCAACTCTTAAGGAGGCTTTAATTTGAGCACAACAAAGCAATTGACTCCATGGCTAAAAATATAACTGAGAAACTCAGTACCCTAAGTCTTTTGGATTACTGTTTTAGACATAACTCTTAGCAGTCATCCATTGAATTACAGCTTTGAAAAAAACATATTGTAAGCTTTTAATTACCTCTGTGTGGACAAGGACGATGCCATGGTCTTCTATCTAATAAAGCACTGGTTGATAGAGGTATGTGGTGTTTTGCTAATCCTTTCAAGTCAACCATGGCAAAGCCATCAGTGATTTTGATGTAGGGTTTAATCTCACAAAGTACCCTTTTAGCAGCTTTGTTAGCAGCAAAATGCTCAACTGGAGAAAAATTCTCAGAAAGCTGAATAGAAGCTTTTTTTTTAAACGAGTTTCCAAGCTGAACATGTTCAACTGTCTGGCAAAGCATCTTAGGCAATAGATCAACCAAAAACATCAGTACAACTTGTGGCCAGTTCTGTCAGGCAGTTTGATAGAAGGCAAGGCAGTGTCTGAACTTGGAGCATTTCTCCTTCTTGCAAGATTGGCTTCAGTATCTTGGTTTCCATAGGAATAGACAGAACTATCAACTGGCACACAGTCAAGGAATACAATAAAATAGACAAGGGATCAGCACTATAAAAGCCAAGGTAAAATTGTTTCCCAGCAGAGGCTGAAGGAAAATAGGTGTTTGCAACTTACAGCCTTTGAGCTCATTTATCCATTATCTCCACATGCTGTTTCTGTTTGGTGTTCTCAGCTCTTCAGCTCTAAATTTTATGGTGCACCTTTAGAAATTAGTGGCTTTCATGTAAAAAAACACTTCAAGGATGAAAATGCAATTAGCATTCTTATTTCCAGTTGATCTCTTCTACTGTTACCCAACTTGTTTCCCTGTGGTGCTCTTTTAAAGCCATTCATGCAGAAGTACCCACAACATAGTCTCTGGGGATTTATGAGAAAAACTGAGACACATCATCCATATTCACAAGATACCTGCTCACTTCTTCATAAAGAACTAAATATTTCCAAACCAAAGTTTTTTAAAAAAAAACAAAAATTTGTATTTCAAAACACAGTGTAATTGGAAAGATTTGGCAGTAAGCACTGCCTCCCTCCTCCCCAAAAATACAAATACAAGACAATATACACTAAATCCATTCAGTTGAACAGCCTTGCACTAAGGGTGGCAAAAAAGAACTAAGAAAAATACACCACTGAAATATATCTTTCTTTTTAAAAAAGGCATTTTCATATATTCACATTCTTCTTCAATACTAGTAAAGTTCTGCTTTATGCCTATATTTACACTGTCCTTTCCAGTTTTAGTAATTCTCTATACACCTTACATAACTGATATTTGAAGATGTCCAAGTCTTTTATTGCTTAACTATGCATATGTTACCTAATGCCTCCTAAACTTCCCACCTTCCTCCCAGAAACAGAATACAGGATAGTTGCTCAAAAGCATTTTAGCAAGACACAGGAAGCCTTCACAATCTGCTTAGACACCACAAATTTTTAATTGCATGCTCACGATTTTCAGATGACAGACCTACATTGAGATAGAATTCATACACTTTTCCTTTCTTCTAGATGTATCTCTAGGCTATGTCTACATTTCTATTTAAGGTCTAATTAAAATATTGTAAAATCTAGTATTATCTGTGACATACTCTGCCTGAAAAAACAAGTTAGTGTAACAGCCATCCCATCAGTCAAAGCCTTCACTTTTTACCCTAAATCTGTGCACTGTTTCACTCTAGATGCAAACTAATCACCATTGCTACTCAGCATTACTCCGAGCAGTACTCCAAGTGTCACTCTTCCCTTTGCTCTTTAATTGCACCCCTCCCAAGGGCTTCTGCATGTGATGTCCTTACAGACTGTTGGAAGCAACAATACTTGGAAAATGAAAACTTTGCATACAAACTAATTTTTGAGTGTGTCTTCTCAGATTTTTTTGTTATTATTTTAGCTGCTGTTTCATCTGAAAATAAATTCATGTCTTTCAATGGATTTAAATATATTTCAAATGCCTTAAGCCCCGTAACAAACCACTGTGTGAAACAGTTACAGAATTACAAACCAAATTCTGCTTTTTGAGAAAAGTTTGCCAGCCACAGTGAAATTTCCAGAATTACTATGGAAGTAATGCCAATAACTTGCAATAAAGGTAGGCTTACTCTTACTTTAAATAATTATTGAGACACTTGAGGCTACTTTTATATACTGCAATATTTTATAGCTTCTATAGACATTACAATGGCATTTGAGAATTATGTCAGAATAGATCTACATTACTGGTAAATAAATGAAAATATAGGCTCACAGTAGTAATAGCACATTTATTTCTCCATGTTCAGACTACAGGCAGATAAAATAACAATTCAAGATTGTTTTTTTTTCCTAAAGTCTTCCCAAATCCGTATCATATTAATTGAACATTGTAAAAACGTGTGCTATGCATATATATGTATATGTATGTTTAAATGTTCCCATCAGAAAGCTGAACATATCCAGATGATATTCCTAATATAAACCACTTTCCAGTAGAAATCATTCCTCATTACTACAAATTGCTACTATTCTTAATTCGCCATTTATTAATTTAAAAAAAAAAAAAAGAAAAAAAGAAAAAAGGGTTCCAAACTGCTCTATAAAGAGATCAAAAAAGGATACTTTTCACAGGTAACTTAAAATAATTTTCTATTTTATTAAATGCTGACATTAGCTTTTCCTCTCCAGGAAACAACAGCATTTTCTTAGGCAGTTTATACACACCCATTTTGACTTGAGCGTGAATCACCTAATTCTCTTTAATCGACAATTTAACTAACTGTTTACAGACAAAGAGGGAGACAAATGAAAGATTAGTGCTCCTGGATTTTGTGGTTGACCATAAGATCTGAATTTATTTTTCAAATACCTTCTAGAGCAACAGCCTTGCATGCTGAAGACATCCTATCTAGTATACTATTGATTCAAATGACAAGCCTGAGCATCAGATTAAGGATGTGTCAGATACCTGATAGAGGATTCCTGGAGAATTCAGTAGAAAGGTGTCCTGTTTCAAAATGATCTATTGCTGGTATTACATTTATTGAAGTGTATGTAAAAACATTTAACACAAAAGTAAGTCACTTAAAATCAGAGTAACATTTATAATCAGTGAAAACAAGTACCCTTGCTTTGCACTAAAAAATACCCTCCAAAAAGTCACCTCAGTCAAACAGAAATCACCAAAGAGCTCACAAAGCTGAACTGAACCAAACTGATGAGCTAATACTAGTGCCAAATTTGGACACAAACAAGTAAGCTGTTTCTCAGTCCCAAACAGAGTATTTCTTCATGTAACCATTAAAGATCAGTTGTGAGGTCAGCTGTAGAGGGGCAATTAATGCAAGAATGATGTTTCAGAAAGGACACTCAAACAGGGAGATGTCTTTGTCTGCAAAGGTATTTTTTAAGGTATAGACTTGGCAGCAGACATCAATGTCTTGGGAGAAGAGATGGGCAAGTGTCTTGTGCACTGGGGAATGCTAAACATGCTAAAGGAACAACAGTAAGCAGAATAAGATGTATTCTATTCAGATCTGAACCCGAACACTTTGAGTGTGTTAAGTACCACGTTTAAAATGAACTCCAGTTTTAAGATGCAATCATTCTTTTCAAATTCAACTGCTAGAGAAATTTTGACTCATCCTTAGCAAAAAGCAAAACGAGAGAGGGAACATATGTTAACTCCATGGACAAGAGAACTAGTGGTTGAAAACCGCCATAATTAAGTCCACTTATAACGGCCAAACATCAAGCAACAACAAAAAAGGCACAGCTCATGCCTGCACAAAGTACTTGCCTTTGCTGGGCAAGATTTTGGCTAACTGTCCTAAAGCATGCAGGCATGCTGTTCAGTTCCAGACTGCCTAGAAAAAACTCTGAGTTGAAGTTATGTTCCAGTCCTCACTTTTTAATACAGGATCATTTTTACCTTCTCAGTTTTTCTAATTGATATTCTTCATAAACTAATATGAATTATTTTAGCAAATTGATAGCAGTCTGAAAAATTATTGCTGTGGAAGACAATCAGAAAAAGTAACAATGATAAGACATCAGCCCAGAAGCTCTTCCAAATTTTACTCACACAAGTACGACCATGAATCTGACAGATGAAAATAAAGTAATTCTACCAGCTGGTTATACAGATATTTAAGACGTCATTCCATATGCTATGCAGAATTAGTTCCTTTTAATTGATAAACATAACACAAGCAGACCATCTCTACATTCTGCCACCATGGCTTGCACTTGATTCAAATGTTTTAAATCATTTAGAAAAATCACTGCAGTTAGAGAGATTTCTTTTGTTATTAGTTTGAATTAAATGTCAAATGCTTGAGATCAAGACTGCTCAACAGAGGCACTATTATGATAGTATAATATAATATATGTTTTAGGTATGACAAAATCTTTTTTGGCAGTTTGGATCATGAAAGCTTATTTCAAGCAAGGGAAACATGGTAGAAGAAAATATAAAGCCAAATAGAGGAGAGGAGGAGAGTTGGCAGAGCAAAAAGCAGAGCTGGGATGTAGAGAAATGAGATTACACTATGCTTGAAATGAGAGAGAATAATCTGTATAATGAAAGTAAGTCAAATAGGTTAATGAAAAAGAAAAGATCATCAATAGTGATTTTCTAGGTAGACTAAGAAGGGGGAGAATAAACTAAAGACCACTGACAGGGCAAGGCACTTCTCTGTTAAAAAAAAGGACAACAATTTTGCTAGCAAAATTAAGACACCAAAATAGCAATTTTGCTAGAAAATAAGGCACTGAAGTATGATATAGTTGTTATCACGATGAGTAAAAATAAAACTTGACATGAAAAAATCAATTTTCAGAAGAATGGATAGATATTCAATAAGCTAAAAACCTAATTTCAAAATCTTTTAGTAATAAATGGACCTGGGCCTACTTTATAATTGCAAATCTCATTTTCTCACAGTGCTTCTATAGCGCAGATGACAATACAGTGTAGAAACAGTGGGTCAGCTTTGAGCCAACCTGGCCAAAGCAGCATGATATTTCTCTTGTAGCTCAGCAATCCTGGCTATCTTCAATACCATTAAGCAGCAAGAGCAAGCCATGATCTCAGTTCTTCACCTATCCTTCCTACAGTTCACACCAGAAGGTTAAGTAAGATTACACAGACTCAAAAATTAATATCAAGAGATGAAGTCAGAGTTGGAGAATCAATGAAGCAGAACAGAGAAAGATGAAGTAGAACTGGATTGTGACCGAAGTCTGAAGTTTAGTTCTGACAACGCCCAGACTAGAAACGACAAGGGTAGTGTAACTGCCAGATAACTAACTGCAAAAGCAAAACTTATTCAAGAACAAAGAAACCAGATTCTCACACAATGATAGGTCTTTGAGAGCATGGCAGTCAAAGAAGGAAAGCCAGACCACCAACAAATACTGTGTCATGAGTCCAAATGATCAGCAATAAGTGGTGAAGGAGAAAGGAATGCAGCAGGGGAATCAATCCAAATTGAAACACCAACAGTAAAACCACTAGTTCAGAATAAATAATTAAACCCAGGAAAAAAAGTCTGTAAGAATTAAAAAACAACCAACCAAGCAAAAAACAGCCAACCAAACAAAACAAACCCAAAAACCAAAACAATAAGCCTATAAAAATAGAAGAAAAAAAAGAAATGTATTTTGTTTAATTAGATGATACAAAATAAAGGTGCTTTTTTTCTTCTCTCTAAAAACTTTGTTATTTGAAAGTCATCAGCAGTTAAGGATGCCAGATCCTTTTAAGAGGTGACCAGTTTTATTTGCAATTTTGGCCAAGTACTAAAGATCACAGGGAAAATGTATTACTTACAGAGAGGAAATGCTGGCATAGTTAGAGTTAAGACTTGATTTGAAAAGAGTGACTAAATAAAAAAATAAAGAAACCACTATTTTACTAATTTTATAAACAAACAAATTCTCCTTTAAAATCTAGTCCTATTATTTATTCTGGCAAGGTAAATATTAGTACTGTAAAGCTTCTGAGACATTAATCTGAAAAAAGACTATTTGTTCTAACATAACTCTTTCATTGGATTTATCTTCTTTAGAACACATCTTTCTCCAAAAAACAGGCAGAAACAAGGGATCAGAAGCAACAGTAAGAAAGCACAGACAAAATTCAGCTGACAATTTTACAGTCCAATGCAGGACTGGATCACAGTACTGTATTTACAGCAGTACTGAAAAAACTACTTACATTTTATAAAGCATCTTGGTACTACTGCACTGCCAAATATTTAAAATATTAAATGGAAGTATTCGGTTCCTTCATAGCTTTAGCTAAGTGATTCCCTCCATTGGTGGCTATTATCATCTCCCATACCATAATCTTTTGCATTTATTTCCTCATCTTAGTAGTTAAGTGGCATTTTTACGAAAATGTAGAACCAGTTTGATTTAGCATCGTGTTGCCAGACCTGATTTATGCTAATGCTCTGTGTGTGTGTGTTAGACAGATAGAGAAAGAGTGCACCCCAGGCATCCTCATTAACTGGAGCGATATGTAATTAAACAAGAAGGGGTTAAAGCCTGTGTTAGCCTCTTCTGCTTTTCTATCTATTACTTTTTAAAAAGCTTTCATATGTCTTCTTCCTTGTTTCTGAAAGCTAACCATCCCTTCTTCCTTTCAGGAAGGCTGACATTTGACAGCTTAACATAGCTGACAGGGTTACCCAACAGCCCACCCTCCCTATTCTCAATCCAATTAGACCTCTAATCCTCCAGATGAAAGGCCCAACTACTCACGTTCCTCATGACAACGACAGCTATTGATTATTTGTCACTACAGCTAACACCTTCTCTGTCGAGGCCACTCTGACAGAAGCGAACGTACCAAATTAGACAGCACTTTATCTGCCCTGGAGGCCAAATGGCACAACAAGTAAAGGCTAATAAATGGTATAAAAATGAACAAATCATAACATTATGACAGGTTGATCGTTGCCAGCAGCTTCACAGCTCAAGCTTGATGCTCTGTTAGACCTGTTCCTTCTCTTTTCTCTTCCAGTCGTGCTCCAACTTTGACTGAATTAAAGGCCAGAACAATTAAGGCATTTGACCAGCAAAGATAAGCTAGGATAGAAGTATCATCAAGGGACACAAATGTCAATAGCAGACTACCGTTTGTCAATAAAAACATTCCAGAGATGCAAATGCTCATGACTCTGCTCTCCGCTAGGCTGTACTGACTCCCTTTTTACAGAACTCTCCTCAAGCCCAGGCAGAAACTCCGGGAAAATTAACCCCAGAAAACCAAGCTTGAGCTGGGAAGCTGCCTTAACAGGCAAGGATTTGCATCATTAGAAAAGCAATCCCAATACTGAGCTATATGACAGAGACGTTACTGTGGTTATTCCGTTTAATAGCTATGAAATTTTCCTTTCTTTTGTGTGAAGTGATACAAAGCAGCACTACACCATCTGAATTTACTTATATTGTTTCTCAAGAAAAAAAGGTCTGTCTCTAGGACAATATGTAGCACCTATATGTTGCACCCAGGAACACAAGGACCTCACAAGTCACATCACTCTAAGGCAAACTAAAAAGCAGCAACACCATCTGTTATTTTAACACTGTTAGTATCCAAAGATATTAACAGCAAGATTTGAGGCTGTTTAACACAATGATGGACAGGAAGAGAACATTAAACAAACAAACAAACCCAAATAAAACCAAAGCAAGCCCCAAACCACAACCAAGATCCTGCAGTCGCGAGAATAATGTGAGTAAAAATACACAAATTCCCGAAGCAGTTAGAAAGAAGTTAGTACTTCCCTGCCATAACTAATTACTGGATTACTCAACTGTGCCCAAAAGAATGTATTTTCCAGCTAGGAATACCTGCACTTCTGAAATTACTAACAATGGAATAATATTAAATCAAAACACATTAGAACTTAAATACCGTAAGAGCTTATTTAGTTAAACAAGATGTAAGATATGAATATCTGCTATTCTTCTTTGGAAAAATATAGTTAAACTGAGGTTGTATGGCTATAGGAGACTATGTGCAAGTACAATATGATACTATTATTAAAAAAGGTAAACACTGTAAAAATATTTATTCAGGAAAAAAAGAAAAAAGGAACAACCAAATTGCATAGTATTCATCCTCAGACTGCTCTTAACTACTCAGCTTACAGAACACTCCTGGAGATGGACACATATTAACCATTTCAGTCAGATGATTAAGCTCTTTAAGATTGGCAATTCAGTAAAAATACAGATATTTAACGGAATACTTTGGCAAACAGATGCCTTGAGATTACTCCTGCTCAAAGGAAAAGTGAACTGACAGGGCATTTAGGTAAATTGGCAAACAAGTAAAAATAATTTCTGAAGTTGAAATTGTACATAATGTTTCCAGGAATAAATTTATATTATTACTATACTGCTTGAAAATGTACTCCAAATATAATACATCACTGCAAATAGGAGATAAATATAAGCACTTTTAAATAACATAATGCACCGTTTAGTAGACATATCTTTATCTATAGTGATAAATCTCCATTTTTAACACTACTCTGTCCTTTCCCAAAAGGAGGCAAGTTCAGCACTCCTAGCCCCACTTCCCCTCTAGACCACTAATGGTGCACCCAATCCTATTCTCTGCATCAGAGAGAGAGATGAGCAAATTCATTCCAAACTCTTTATTCACACAAAGACTGCCCACCACTGCCTGCAGCAATGACAGTGAGTCCACTGTGTTCTTGGGAACTGCTCAAGTTTTACAGCATCAAAAAATTCCCTGCCATTTATACAATAAACCTTCTACTCATACTGTATTATATTCACTATCATGGCTTGTCATTATTTAGCAGATTCTTACTCAATTGAACACATACCTTGTTTACAGAGGAAAGGAATACACATACATGTTATTCTCTCAGTGTGATTTTACCTAGTTCATTAAAAGTATTCTCATTTAGGCTTTCCCTCTTCTAAGTTTAAAAGCCTTCTTAAAAAAAAAAATCTTTAACTATGATGGCTAAAAATCCAGTATTATACCAGAGGGATAGCTGGTGCCAAGTAGTAAAGAAAAAAATACTATTCATAATGCCTAACCATATTAGCAAAATCTGTAACTATCTTTACATAAGTATTAGACATTACTTTGATAAGCTGCCTCCCTGATATTCCTAGGTTTTCTTCTGAAAGACTTGTTTATGCAATTTGGTTTATGGTCACTGTTCTTGATAAGTGTGAATCTTTTCCACTATTACAAGTCAGAATCAGATATTATATACCATTATGTTTCTCAGGTTATGCTCCACGAGATGTGCCTCTGAATATCACAGTATCACAGTATCACCGTATCACCAAGGTTGGAAGAGACCTCATAGATCATCAAGTCCAACCCTTTACCACAGAGCTCAAGGCTACACCATGGCACCAAGTGCCACGTCCAACCGTGCCTTGAACAGCTCCAGGGACAGCGACTCCACCACCTCCCCGGGCAGCCCATTCCAGTGTCCAATGACTCTCTCAGTGAAGAACTTTCTCCTCACCTCGAGCCTAAATTTCCCCTGGCGCAGCCTGAGGCTGTGTCCTCTTGTTCTGGTGCTGGCCACCTGAGAGAAGAGAGCAACCTCCCTCTGGCCACAACCACCCCTCAGGTAGTTGTAGACAACAATAAGGTCACCCCTGAACATCCTTAATACACAGCAGGACCTAATCCTTTCATCTTCACAAAAATCTTAGATGCACTGTATCCTGGGCTGCATCAATAGAAGTGTGGTCAGCAGGACAAGGGAGGTGATTCTCCCTCTACTCCACTCTGGTGAAACCCCACCTTGAGTACTGTGTCCAGTTCTGTAGCTCCTATTACAGGAACGATATGGATGTGTTGGAATTTGTCCAGAGAAAGGCCACAAGAATGATCAGGGGGCTGGAGAACCTCTCCTATGGAGACAGACTGAGAGAGTTGGGGCTGTTCAGTCTGAAGAGAAGGCTCCAAGAAGACCTTATTGTGGCCTTCCAGTATCTTAAGGGGGCCTAACAAGAAAGCTGGGGACTTTTTAGGATGTTGGGTAGCAATAAGCAAAACTAGAAATGGGTAGATTTAGATTGGATGTTAGGAAGAAATTGTTCACCAGGAGAGTGGTGAGACACTGACACAGATTGCTCAGGGAGGTGAAGTTTGTAAGGCCAGGCTGGATAGGGCTGTGAGAAGCCTGATCTAGTGTGAGGTGCCTGCCCATGGCAGAAGGGTTGGAACTGGATGATCTTTGAGGTTGTTTCCAATCCTGAAAATTCTGTGATTTATCCTTTGTTCTACTTTTAAATCAGGGTTGTAACTATGGAATCACTGGTTTGGAAAAGACCATTAAGGTCATTGAGCCCAACCAACAACCCAACACCACTCTGCCCACTAAATCATACCCTGAACAACCATGGCTAACCCTTATAATTAAAACAATCCTTCAAAATACAGATGCATCAATGACAGCTGCCAGCTACCAAATGTGCCAGGCAACCAGAGATCACCAATTCACGACGATGTAAAAGAGAAGGCACTACACTTGGTCCATACCTTTCCCTGAAAATATACTCTGCTGTGTAGAATTTGCCTAAATATACCACAAGTTCTCCTGCAAACTCTCTTTAATCCTCCCCTGCTCACAGTTTTTTGCTTCTACTACTCTAAATGGAAAAAGAATATTATTTTGCTACTACAATTGGAAGTTTTAGAAAAATTCTGTGTACAACAGGCTATAAAGCAAACCCATTAGATACTCTTACTGTCTCATCCAGGTTTATTTGTTCTCTCCCACAATCCAATCCTACCCAAAGACAACAATAGCCACTATGTTTTTTGTTCAGCCATACTGTAAATCTTTTGATACTCAAAATGACTGCTGGAAAGCATTTAGAGAGGTAATCACAAATTACAATCAATACTTTCATACATACTTCATTAGAATAAGAAAATTTAGTAACCAATAGACTTTAAATATAATTTTACCTGTGCCATAGCCTATAGACATTCATATTATATCTATCAGTGTGGTCTCTACAAAGACAGAGTCTTATCTTTAGCTACTCTAAAATTCAGATCCTGAACTTGGAAGTCAAAAGAACCTCTTTGGCATGTAAAGTTTTGTGTAACCTTGTCTTAAAATGTGATTTCATATTAACATAAAACCAACAAGGGATCAGATTCAGATGCCTTCGTATCTGCTGTGCAACTGAAACCTGACTTATGGAACACCATTTGCACAGTTTTATCTTCTGCAGCCAAAAAATGGCTGGATTTTAACGCAGAGCTTAATAGCAGAGATAGATTATTGGTGGATACCAAATGGCTATATTAACTTAACATGTAACAAGCATCCAACACTGTGCACATCCACATTTTGCTACAAGGCACAACAAAATGTGCAAACTGAAAATGTATTGCCTGAAAATATGAGAATCCACAATTGGTCTTGCAAAGTAGTACCCAAATCAAGCTCTCTATACCAATAAAAAGACAGTCAAGCTTTCTGTCACAATGATGCTGCTCTGTGATGTTTACTGTAACTGACTTGGAAAGCTTTCCCTCTCCTACATGCTGTTGATGCACTAATGAATCAAGATAGAGAATTCCTGAAGTTAAAGAATATACAAGACAGTGTTCTGACCATTCTCACAATGTTTCTCATACTTCCCAGTATATTTTTAAATCAATTTCCCTCTCCAACTACATGCAAAAGAAATTATCTAGCACTGGTCTCCACAAGATGTGTTTATCTTATAGCATCTTTCATGCCTGATCTGTTCCAAGCCACCCTGTGCACTTCAGTGGAGAAATGATGAAATTTAAGATATTCTGGAGCTACATCATAATGTTGAATTTGCAAGAGAAGATCAACACTTTACTTTCAATACCACATTTTCATACTTGAATATTTTGCTCACTGATCACTAAATCAAGTTAGCACAGAGGCATAATGATCATTATTCTTCCTCAGCAGTGACAGCATAGCTTTTGGGGAGACTACATCATAAACCAGATCTCTGTAACAACACAAGTTCTTTCTTCCTAAACTTTCCTGTAATTATTTTTTTCAGTAGTGTTTACAGCACAGACCAACAGTAGCATCAGCACAGGCAACAGTGAAAAGCATTTGGGAACATGAGAACTTGTGCTAAACCGGCAGAAAATTAATTGTTATTGTGTTATTTCTGTTGACTCACTAAACAGTGAGCAGCTCTGCAGTTGTGAAAAGCAGTCAAAAGGCCATGGGTAGGTCCAACCTTTTGTTAGCTAGATCAGCTTATCTGTTACACAACATATGGAAATCACATACAAAGAACTGTGCCTTTCTGCCCTTCAGCACCCTCAGAGTCCATTCACGAGAGAGAACTTTTTGTTCAGAAAAGTAAAGAAAACATTTATATTGTGGTTATTGTCTGTGACTGAACTAAACAGAGAGGAAACTATAATCCTCAATATTAAAAAAAAAAATCATGTTCTTCTGGTTGGCTGGCCAACATTCCTGTTTCACACACCTTGGCTTGTTCAGATTTTTCACACTGTGACAGTTTGGGTGTTACCCGCTCTCCCACACTTTGGAAATCACCTAGACTAGACTCAGCTGGCTCTGGAAGTTGAATGAAGCTTATTATTTACAGCTTAGCACAATATACAAGCAGGTATATACAGTTACAGACAGAAATATACAAGGTAAAAGGTAATACAGAAACACAACTCCCCTCCCAGAAACCGGAGTCCCCAGGAGGGGCCCTCAACCACCCCTCACCTTCCCCCTTCCCCTCTCAACCTTACACTAGTCCCAAGGAAGAATAGAGGTTCAGCCAGGGGGTTAGGAAACAAAGTGGATTAGTCCAAAATGGAGGGTGAGGTTAGAGAGTAAGATGCAGCTCAGCCAGCAGCCCCAGTGAGAATGGTTATCTATGTTTTTATGTCTTGTTCCTATACATCTCAGCAAGCCTATGAGTGAAGTAGACATCACCACTGTTTCCCTTTCACAGCCTGTAATCTAATCTTTCTCACCAAAACATTCTAGCTACCTTCAAACTAGCACACACATTAACCAAATTGAGGGTTCATATGAAAGTATGACATAAGGAATGTAAACCTCATTTATACTTCATGAACCTGTATGCACAGAATTTGTATCACTCATTAGGAGCCCTTGCTTAAGAGAGATCATCGCAAAAGGTTACTAGCTTAGGGAAATAAGATCAATTGACCACCACTATCCCTGAAAGAAATAATGATTTATTCTCATCATACAGATTGAGAAAGAAACACATGTGCTTTTTATGCAGCTTACATAATACCTTATGAATGATTTGAGAAACCACAACTTGAAAAAGGTAGCAAGGAAAAAAAAATGCACAAGCTTGCTCCAGGCAAGTTTTATTCAGAAGCTTTTAATACAACTGTCTTGGATAAGAAATAGCAAACAGTATTTTGATTTGAGGGCTCTTGAACTACCTTGTCTGCACTCACTATGTGAGACTTGGGAATAAGTTTTCATAAAGTTAATTAAATTCTGTTTCAAATTTCCTGTCATGTCTTATGATTGCCACAGGCTATCTTTTCTTCCTCCTTGTATGGTTACTGGTGGGCATAGAAGAACAACTATTTTTTAATAGTTTAAGCAAGATCACAAACAAAAATCATCACTATACATCCACCTACTTTACACAGAACTCATAATTGCATACTGGATCTATTCTAATTTATCAATAATTGTGTCAGCAAAGAATTAGTACAAGCTACAGAATATTTAATGCTTCAACATAACGAAAGACACATTTTCCCACTGGGGTGCTATTAATCTTCCTGAAAGCAAAATTAATATCTTCCTGACAGTTAAGCATCCTAATAGATTATTTTAAATGCATATTATCAGCATCTAACAACAAAAGTATTGAATTTTCTTCTTTATCCCTGTTAACATGAAAAGTTGTGCTAGGGGTATCAGTGCTGGGCCCAATCCTGTTCAGAATCTTTACTGATGATATGGACCAGGGATTGAGTCCAGCACCTGTAAGTTTGCAGATGACACCAAGTCAGAAGTAGGTGTTGATCTGTTGGAGGGTAGGAGAGCCCTGCAGAGGGACCTTCACAGGCTGGATGGGTGGGCAGAGGCCAGTGGGATGACATTTAACAAGGCCAAGTGCAGGGTTCTACACTTCAGCCACAACAACCCCAAGAAGTGCTACAGGCTGGGGACAGAGTGTCTGGAGAGCAGCCAGGAAGAAAGGGACCTGAGGGTACTGGTAGATAGTAGCTGAACATGAACCAGCAGAGTGCCCAGGTGGCTAGGAGAACCAATGGCATCCTGGTTTGTATCAGGAACAGTGTGGCCAGCAGGACAAGTGAGGTTGTTCTTCCCCTGTACTCAGCACTGGTCATGCTACACCTTGAGTACTGTGTCCAGTTCCTCAATTCAAGAGAAATGTTGAGATACTGGAATGCATCCAGAGAAGGGTGACAAAGCTGGTGAGGGGCCTGGAGCACAGCCCTGTGAGGAGAGGCTGAGGAAGCTGGGGTTGTTTAGTCTGGAGAAGAAAAGGCTCAAGGGTGACTTCACTGCTGTCTACAACTACCTGAAGGGAGATTGTAGCCAGGTGGGGGTTGGTCTCTTTTCCCAAGAAACCAGCAATAGAACAAGGGGACACAGTCTCAGGTTGTGCCAGGGGAGGTATAGGCTTGATATTAGGAGGAAGCTCTTCACAGAGAGAGTAATTGGCATTGGAACGGGCTGCCCAGGGAGGTGGTGGAGTTGCCATCCCTGGAGATGTTAAAGAAAGAACTGGATGGGGCACTTAGTGCCATGGTCTAGTGATTGGATAGGGCTGGGTGCTAAGTTCGACTGGATGATCCTGAAGGTCTCTTCCAACCTGGTTGATTCTATGATTGTGATTGTTACTTCCCCAGAGTAAACAGATTGTTAGCAAATGAGCAGTCTCTGCAAGAACTTCTGAAAGAATCAGACCTTTTGCCTTTATTTTTTCATATATGAAACTGAAATACCTTATTGAAAGAGAAATAAAAAAACAAAAGAAACAACCATATACAATTAATTTGAGTATGTAGAAGCTTTTCAGTTCAGAATTATGACTGGTGGGTCTTAAGCTGCAATTAAAGACTAGAAACAAATTGTTACCAGAATGCTTACAAGTGGAAATGAGTATCTGTAGTTAAATTGCAATCCCTGTACACCTATCTGTCTCCACAGCACCTAAACTATACCATCTGAAATGATCTGTACCCACATAATAATAGAAATCTTCAGTGTCAAATCTCTGGATCAGTCACTGTTTCAGCTCCTAGTAAATTACATCCATGTTCATGACATTACAACTGTCCCCTAAAACTCCTACAGCAATAAACAGAGGAGCATTCCTGCAACATTTTGTATCATTCTTCCAGCGGTGTAAGACTTTTATGGGTATTTTTCATTTGATTGTTTTTTAATTTAATATTTCTGAAGTTAATGACTTGATTTTTTTTTTTTTAGGTGTGTAAACTCTTTCAAAACTGCTTAGGGGACCTATTTGTTTAACAGGATACAAAAGCATTCTAACTTTAGAGTGGAACAGAGGAAAACGCAAATACTTCATTTACATGGCTTTCGGCCTACAAAGACTGAAACAAAGACAAGACAAATGCTATAAAAGATCACATCACTGAAGATTCCAAAAAGATGAGTTACTAAATATCTATACATCAAAACCTACATCAGCCAGATGCCTGAGAGGAAAACTGAACTAGTGTGTCCCAAGGTACTCATCTGCACTTCGGAGTGAATGAACTACACTCTAAAGTGCATTAATGTGCTAGTTTGAAGGTATCTAGAATGTTTTGGTGAGAAGAACTAGATTATAGGCTGTGAAAGGGAAACAATGGTGATGTCTACTTCACTCATAGGCTTGCTGAGATGTATAAGAGCAAGAATCCAAATATAGATAAGGGAGACTCTGTCTGGGCTGTGAGCTGCATTTCTCTTTCTAACCTAACCTGCCATCTCTCTGATTAATCCACCTGCTTCCTAACTCCCCTGGCCAACCCTCCAATCTTCCTTGGGCACAAGGCAAAATCTGGGGTGAGGTAGAGAGGGGTGGGAGAAGGTGGAAGGGCAGTTGGGAGCCCCTCTTGGGGACACAGGTTTCTGGGAGGCGTGTTGCATTTCTGTATTACATTTTAGCTTGTATAATTCTGTATATAACTGTATATATTGTAAATATCTGCTTGTGTACTGTACTAAGCTGTAAATATAAGCTTCATTCAATTTCCAGAGCCGGATGAGTCTAGTCTGGGTGATTTTACAAAGTGTGGGGGGGTGGGTAACATCCAAACCATCACAATTAATTATATAAGTGATCTACGTGACTACCTCATTTGTAGATGTCTGCAACACATTTCTATAGTTGCATGAGACTATCCTCACTCCATCATCTCACACTGCATGACAGCATTAATTCTTCCCAGCAAGAGAAAAGATGTATGCTACATTTAAACAAAGTATTTAACTTTCTATCTCCTTATTGACATTAAGAATGTTTCTTAGACGGGCAGAAGTGTAAAGCTTAAAGGCTGCAATACAAAGAACGTCTACCAAATGGAAGACTTACCATGAAGAACATAATTACTATCATTAAGAGATCACTCAAAGCTTATCACATCCATGTGTAACCACAGTTGTTTTCAAAAAGCATTGCTATTTTCAGTAGTATTATCAGCTGAAATTTCTGACTCTACCTTATTAACTTCAGGAACTTTCTGCAAGGAAAGGTATGAGAACATTTGCGCTTAATCTGCTACCAAAGAAAGGTGGGTAGGTAGATCAATAAGGAAATAACCTAACTTTTACTTCTTTGCAAAAACTTCAGAATGTTGTTAATGAAATCTGAGACAGATTAAAACTGCCCTTTATTGAGAACCTAATGCATCTTTCCAGGTAACTACTGTTTTGTAGACACGCTCCAGTGACAAAAGGTATTTGGACAAAACATGGCAAGACAAGTTGCTAAACTGAGTTTCCTCATTAACTGATAAAGATGACCTAGATATTAAAACTGCATTAGACAGAGTTACTGAAACTGGCAGATCACCTTTGCTTTTTACCTGTGTTGAAACCCTTTGAACTGAAAGAACATGGAATAGCATGGGTCAGTCTACCTAGACATGGTAACAAATACTTTTGATAGAGACTATAGTCCTGGAGTCCTGGATACCCAAAATTCCTGTCCCTCTGTGGTTTGAATGGGAGAGGAAAAGGCACGAAAAGACCTGCTTTCCCCACCCCTACCCTGCAGGCGTGGAGAGGGGGAGCAAGGGGCACTTCTGGCACGAGGGGTGCCCCATGCAGTGCTCATGCTGGAATCGGGCTGGGGATTGGCTGTGCTCTTCGTGTCTAGGCAGTGGTAACTGTGCTCTTTGTCTAGGAAGGGTATAAACATTGGGGGACTTCCCACCTTGGAGGTCCCACCTTAGAGCTCTTCCCCCTGCCTGGATAGATTCTGCAAGGAAGAGTCTCCTGGTGCTCCGAAGGACAAGCTCCTGAGGGACAGGGCTGTCTCTGCTTTGGACGGTTTCCACCATTAGCACCCTTTATGCAGGCTCAGTAGTCCTTAATGATCCTTGGACAGCTTCTGAAAGAGAGCGAGGGGACAAGCATCTGGACTGCCCTCCTTTCAGCCAGCCTGACCTCACCTGTGAGTAAACATTAATGGCTCAGCCTGATTAATAGTGGGGACTGCTATACTTAATAACTTAGCCTTTTCCAACTTCTGACTTCCAAAATAGTCAAATTATCTATGGTATCCTTGTAAGATCTTCTCAACCTAACTGAATCTGCTAATTAAAACAAAATTAATTTCTGTATATAGTTTTGGGGGTGGGTTTTTGGAAAAATAAAATAACTCTATTTTTCTATAAGTTCCTGACTCGGCTGCATGAATTCCCTGCCTCCACAACAACTATGAACAGCATTTGTATCAAACACAGGCATTTCGATATTGTTTTTTGACATCCAAAGCAAATTAGAGTTATTCTGACAACCCACATTTCTGAAAGACAGTTTCTAGGACAAGGAGGAGATGATCTACAAAACTGCAAGTGGCAAACTACTTAAGCAGGAGGTAGAGGTTCCATTAGATAGAGATGAAGGATTAATGAATTACTATGAGACTTCATCACATCAGATAATGCTTTGTATGACTACGTGGGTAATGCTGTAATTTAAGAACTCTGTATTGTCAACAAATGAGCATTTTAGTTTTTAATGCTTTGACTGTTAGCATTTGAAGGACTGGAAGAAATGCTTTTATGAAATAAAATGCTTATGCAACAGTAATAACAAACAAAAATTACACACTGGCCCTGGTAAATACATAGATTTACCAGGAAACAATATTGACAATAACATTTTGGAAATGACTGATCTCACAGAGTTTTTCTATTTCTGTCTGAAAATCAACTTTCAGTACTGGTCACTGAGAAGTTTGGAGGTTGGTTTGTTTGTGTTTTTTTTTACTTTGGGAAACCAAAAAGTAATATAGAGGAATAACAAGAATGCAAACCATTATTGAAACAGCCAAAACTGCACGTGATGCTGATTTGAATTTTAATGTATTTTGCAAAGGCATTAATGACAGAAATATAGATCTTAAAATGTCAATAAGGAAAGACTGAAGACTAAATTTTACACACATGAAGTGTTAATTTTGGAAGCTGACATCAATAGAAGATAGAATGCAGCATCCAAAAAGAGCTAAGTCAGCCAAATGGAAAGCAGCTGCAAGGGCTGTCTCCTGACCACGTTTTGCTACTCCAGCACTATGATAGCACAAGCACTTAAGTGGCTATGGGGTGAATCACATCTGTCTAGTACATTACACAATAAATGGGTGACTAAATAAAATGTGCTTTAACAGCATGGGTTAAAGATGGCACCTATTCTTGCAGCTGCACTGGCAACTGAAAACACACGTAGGTAGTCCAAGGATCATGTGGGACAAACTGCCCCTTCATGATTGCAGCAAGACATAAAGGAAATGGAGAGCAAATGTGGATACGATGCCAAGGCAAGATGTCTCTTGCCTGGAATAGCAACAAGACAAATATCCACAATACAAATACACAAATAAAGATGAATATATATTGCTTTAACAGGATAAAATGTATTTTAAAAACCTGGTGGAAATGTGACTTTTAAATAGGCTTCACGTGTTCACATGCCTATCAAGCCATAAAATCTAAAACATCTACGAACGTTAGGCAAGAACTACCCTTTCATAATTGGAACAGTGTGGTCAGCAGGACAGAGGAGGTTATTCTTCCCCTGTACTCAGCCACATCTTGAGTACTGTGTCCAGTTCTGGGCCACTCAGTTCAAGAGAGATGTTGAGGTATTGGAACGTGTCCAGACAAGAGTGACAAAGCTGGTGAGAGGCCTGGAACACAAGCCCTATGAGGAGAGGCTGAGGGAGCTGGAACACAAGAATGTTGTCAGAGGATGTAGGCATATGATGAGAAAAGCTAGGGCCTCCTTAGAAGTAAACTTGACAAGGATTTAGTTCTAAGGAGACAAAGACAAGAAGAAAGGCTTTTTCAAGTGTGTTAACCTGGAATTTGTAAAGTATTCAATGAACACTATTTCAAATAAGGCCTGCAGTAACACAGAACACACAGTCACTCTGGTTTCTCAGAGAATCATAGAATCAACCAGGTTGGAAGAGACCTCCAAGATCATCCAGTCCAACCTATCACCGAGACCTATCCAGTCAACTAGACCATGGCATGAAGTGCCTTATCCAGTCTTTTCTTGAAGACCTCCAGGGACGGTGCCTCCACCACCTCCCTGGGCAGCCCATTCCAATGGGAAATCACTCTCTGTGAAGAACTTCCCCCTAACATCCAGCCTATACCTACCCCGGCACAACTTGAGACTCATAAACATTTAACTGAAGAATGTCACCTTATCACAAATTTCAGAACTTATTCTCTATTCAATTGCTCCTTACTAAATACTGTGCCCATACCACAGCTACCTTTATGTAAATTTAACCAAAACAAAACAAAGCAAAAACAATTTTACAGACTTTAAAGTATATAAAATATCTTAACAATGTGAATGATTGTGAATAGGCGACAAGATATTGTAAAAAAAAAGAGTTTGTTATGAAAATTACAGCAAACATTAAGAGCTTGTATAGCCAAAACAACTAACTTGTTTTGTTTAAAACTGTAGCTGTTATAAAGTTAAATATTGAATAGAAAGCTGTTCCTTTCAGTTCAAGTCCAGGTCACAACAACCTTATGGTAAACAACGTATCTCCAAGTTGTGTTCCAGGGAGGACACTGAGGTGCTGGAGCAAGTCCAGAGAAGGGTGACAAGGCAAGTGAAGGGTTTGGAACACATAGCCTATGAGGAGCATCTGAAGGAGCTGGGGTTGTTTAGTCTAGAGAAGAGGAGGCTGAGGGGAGACCTCACTGCCTTCTGTAACTACCTGAAGGGAGACTGGAGCAAGGAGTGACTAGGGGCAGCTTCTTCTCCTTGATGACAAGTGACAGTACTAGAGAAAACGGTTACAAGCCGCACCAGGGAAGGTTTAGGCTGGGCATCAGAAAACAATTCTTCACTGAAAGGACTAGCAAACATTGAAATGGTCTGCTCAGGGTAGTGGTGGAGTCACCATCCCTTCCCTAGGGGTGTTCAATTGGTGTGTGGCCCTGGTGCTTTGAGACATGGTTTAGTGTTTACCCTCCCATGCGGAGTTGAGGGTTGGACTAGAAGACCTTTGAGGTCTCTTCCAACCGGACACACTCTATGATTCTGTGAATTTCTAATCTTCTCTGTGGAATCTTTTTCATAGTTATAAATTCAAACATCTTGATTAGCTAGCCATCTCCCCTGTTTCTCTCCTGTCATCAGTTTGCTCCTTCTCCTGTAACTGTGAACACCTTCCCCAGACCTAAATACGCTCAAAATTTATTGCAGTTCTTAAGTTATACATTAAATTATCTGTGATTTTGTGTCCTTTAGCATTTCTTCAGTGGGACAATGTAACTGGACCATATTATAGACTGAAATTGTAGAAGGCAAAACAAAACAATAATGCATTTCCCTCCCAGTCCTGGAACACAGCTTTAATAATTAACAGTGTGTGGCCTTACATATGCTGAAATTAGTAGCAACATCCATCAGAGTGTAAAAAAAACTTAGTTTTTACTTCAAAATAGCTGTGGAGTAACTGCCTAGCTTACTGTGGGACAGGAAGGCAAGTTGATTTAGCACAATTCAGGATTAGGGTCATTTACAATCAGCAGGTGTTTGTTTTAAACAGAGATCCCTGATGCTGGCCTGCCGAAGAACTGCAAGTGAGTCTCATGAAAGGAAGACATGCCTGCTTTGGCTGAAACTGATGAAGCAGGACTAAAATAATATCAACACTCAACTTCAAAACAGATTTTGAGGACTAGGGTACCTGAGAAAAGACCTTTGCCTAATTAACTGCAATTTTAGTATTAAAGTCTACACTCCTCTGAAAATTAATGAGCAAAATGGAATACATGTTAAACACACATGACTGTGTTACTCAGCTCTCCTCCCACATCATGCTAAATGCCACCTAGAAGGCAAGGACAGCCTGGGCTAGGGTTTAAAATCCACAAGAGAATCATCTCTCAGTGACCAGGAGGAGCATTGCACCAGAGGGTGTGCAGGGGCAGCAGTACCAGCACCAATATGAAGGGGTTTGGTGCAGCATGGGCCAGCAGCAGAAGTGCAGCATGGCCCAACAGCAGCACTACTCAGGGAAAGACATCAACGAGGATGGTCGACAGGCTGTGCTCCTTTTTTTCCACCCACATATTTCTTGGTGCAAACTGCACCTCCAGTATATGACTTAACTTTTGCTGCACATTCTATTTTATATTAGAGCTACTGCAAAGCTTTGTGGGTCTATGTCGGATATTACCCAGGATTAATTAGCACAAGATCATCTTACAGTTAATGCCTTTATTAACAGTAATCCTGAAGCTGTTGTATCTGTTTGCGTGAATAAATTAAACCATTTGATAGTTTAAACTGTCTGATCTTGTGTCAGAGCCAAGTATTTCCATTAAGAGTCCTGGGCTCTGAGACAGGCAGACATAGGGATCTTACCCCTAACATGACACTGACTATGCCAAAATAGACAAGGATTATTTTCCCTAAAAAGTACATGTTCTTAAAGGCCACAATGAATTGGAGCAGACAACCACAAATACGTAAGACACAAAAAATAACCCACCCCACTTTGGGATGGGTCACAATTTTAAAAAGCTCATGGTCTTATTTGCCTCTAAAATAATTCAAGCCTCTAAAGATACAAGATTCTTATGCAATACAAGACAATCTCCTTTATACCTGTTGTGAAAACCACAAGTTTATACAACGGCTGAGCAACTGCAATGTAATTACCTTTTGTGCAGCAAGATGAAGAGCAGTTCTTCGGCTACGATCGGCTCTATTAACATCAGCTCCAGCCTTCAGCAATGCCTCTGCACAGTCCAGCCTGTCAGCTAGTACACAATACATAAGTGGAGTCCTTCCAAACTGGTCCTCTTTATCCTTCAGTTCTGAGTTACCTAAAAGAAAATAAATAAATAAATAATAAAAGTAATATAAGCTTACAATTATCAAACTAAGAGCAGTACTTTTTTATTAAAATGGTATCTCATAAATGAACAAGGTGATTGAAATAATGTAATATAAGATACACTCAAAGTTAGTACTTTCTACAGACATTTATGGGAAATGTCAAAATATATTTACAGAAAAAAGGTATATTCAGAAAACATTTCTTCCACAATATGCCTATTACTAGTGACATTCTGCAGTGGTATAACTCTAAATATTGTAAAAATAGTTATATAGCTCCTGTCTGCAAAGGGTATTCAAAACTTGCCTGGACATGTTCCTATGTGACCTACTCTAGATGATCCTGCTCTGGCAGGGAGTTAGACTAGATGATTTTTTGAGGTCCCTTCTAACCTCTAACATTCCATGATTCTCTGTAACTGCACAAAAACCAATTAAGCCTTCTTAAACTCATAAATATTTTAACTGAAACAACCTTTGAAGTCTACTCACAGCAATGTTTATTTAAAAAGCATAAACATGCCAATATTACATCAATATGGCTATTTACTTCACAGTGCCCTACAATATCACAGTATCACAGTATCACCAAGGTTGGAAGAGACCTCATAGAGCATCAAGCCCAACCCTTTACCACAGAGCTCAAGGCTACACCATGGCACCAAGTGCCACGTCCAATCCTGCCTTGAACAGCTCCAGGGACGGCGACTCCACCACCTCCCTGGGCAGCCCATTCCAGTGTCCAATGACTCTCTCAGTGAAGAACTTTCTCCTCACCTCCAGCCTAAATTTCCCCTGGCGTAGCTTGAGGCTGTGTTGTCTTGTTCTGGTGCTGGCCACCTGAGAGAAGAGAGCAACCTCCCCCTGGCCACAACCACCCCTCAGGTAGTTGTAGACAGCAATAAGGTCACCCCTGACCCTCCTCTTCTCCAGGCTAAACAATCCCAGCTCTCTCAGCCTCTCCTCGTAGGGCTGTGCTCAAGGCCTCTCACCAGCCTCGTTGCCCTTCTCTGGACACGCTCAAGCATCTCAATGTCCCTCCTAAACTGGGGGGCCCAGAACTGAACACAATATTCAATATGGAAACTAGTAAAATACTTCTCAATACTTCTTGAATTGCTAAGGTTAGTAAGGGAGCAATTAAGCTAAAGAAGTCTGAGGTCTTATAAAAAATACTCCAAATCTTGTGTTCCTATTTGCAGTCAAAAAACCTGAAGCACACCAGTATGCATCCCTTGCTATAAAGTTTTGCATTTCTACTATGTCACCACATAGAAACTAACACCTATAAATTAATGGGTATCAATTATCCTACACATCCCAACTCTAAATATATCTCCCAGGTAGCAATGCTGTCTACAACTACTCAAGGAACACTGAATTTTAGCAGCTAACTGGTTTGCATGGCTGTTGGTGCTTCAGAAGAACTCCAGCAGAGGTATGCCCCTCCTTTACAAACACAATCTTCACTCTCCTCCAGCATGTTATACTTATCCACATAATCAGCAATCATATTCTTAATTATCATTTCTATAGATTCACCTAGCAGAAGAGTCAAGTAGATTAAGTGTTAATCAAAGGGAATATCAAGAATTAAATTTCATTCCCTGCCAACTAAGCCTCTCACAAAAAAACCCTCCAATGAACACTGTTAAGGAGGATAATGCAACTAGAGCAAACATTTGCTCATTCCCTCCATTTCTTAGTTTCTTTAAAACCATGTTATTCTCATGATTCATTCTGCAGCATCTTATCTTGCTTCAAAATTGTGATTTCCATTGAGAAAACACTTTCTGGTCTGTAAAAAATTAGTTTAGGAATCATTTTAAACTGTTTTGTGAAAGCAGATATAAAATAATTATTTTTGTTTTTTGCCCATAGGCTTGCCTTCTCTGACTGCCCCTTCACCTTGACAATTCACTGCTTCTATAAAACAGTTTCTATGACTCTAGGTAATGATTCCCAACACCACCACCCCTCCAAAACAGTCTTTTACTGACCTGGGTCTAGCTTTCTCAAACAAAAGTTTTCTGAAGAACATTTCTTTTTCAATATCCACCCTTACACTGTTAGCCATTCTCACTTCTATTTGACCATCCTCAACTTTCTCTGTTAAGTGCTTTTATATTCACATTGTATTTAGATTCATCTTTCCATTCTTCATAGCAAGTGTTTTAATTCTAATGTCCTTCACCATTTTCAGAGTAAACAACTATAGCTGGCTGATATTGCTTGTCTGTGTATACCCAGTCAAGAGTTGCAAAATCTCATTTAGTAGCACTGATTCAAGTCCTCCTACTCACCAGTGAAGAGCAACTTAAGAGTTGGCTCTGTTCTGGGTTGTCAGTCAATTAACAATTTCTAACAATTTAGTTTTAGGATCATATCCTCAGTAGCCATTTACTCAAAACATATGAAAGTAATTTTCATTACCATGGAATCAAGTGGCTCAATTCCAGTAGTTAACTCAGATTCATACTTCATCATTTTCTCAGTCTATGCAAGCAGTCACATAAGATAATAACATTTCTATGCATTTTTTAATCTAGAAAAGCAGAAAGGGCATAAGGAGGAGGTGAATTCTGTTTATTATTAGAAGGCAGATCATCTCTTGTTACTTGAAAGAACCTTGTCTTCTGTAATATTTGAGTTTTATTCCACCACCCACACTGCAGAACATGGATGAATAAAGCAAAGACAATCAAACATGCAACTGCATATTTGACTTTTATAGTTAACATTTTCAAAGAAACATCATATCAGAGACTAGAAGCATTTGTATGCAAATAATACAAGACAAGGGGTTTAGAATGAGGAGTTGAACTAAAAAGATGCCTCAGTATAAGGACTATTATACACATTTTTGTTGTCCTATAATCAATTAAAAACAATCAATCAACAAAAAAGTGTCAAATGCAAAATAATCCTACAATCTTTTTTTTTTTTGCCTTTATCTCAGAAGGAATAATGGTAGTGGTGAAGTCTGCATTGTGAACATAGCTCTAAGTGGAGCACCATGACTCAGACCAGCTGAGAGTCTGCTCAGCAGTTCTTCGCATCACGAGGGACCCTGCAACTCATAATCACATCACATTACGTAAAGATCTAGGTTAAAACAGCCTGTTAAGAGCTGGAGAGCTTTAGGTGTATATACAGGTTGACTCCTTCCATATAGGTCATAGATCAGTGCAAACCAAACTCGTGCCTCCTCCCGGGGGTGTTGCCTCTTCCATTACGGTAGTCAAGATCAATTTGCATGAGGCCTTTGGGGGCAGAGTCTAGTTGAGAGGCATCCCTGCCCATGGTGGGGAGGTTGGAGTGGATGATCTCTAAGGTCCCTTCCAACCTAAATCATTCTATGATTCTATGAAACACAAAGTTAACTTTTGTTTCCTTTTTGCTGAAGATTGAAGTCATATATGGGTTTTAACGGTGAAGAACTGGTAATTAAAAATGTATTCAATGTTGTATGAAACATAAAATAGTGGGAGCATTCCCCAAATTCTGAGAACACAAAATTCTAAAATAAAAAAAAAAGTCATACAATACTAGGCAACTCATGCAATGCAAGCAATCTTCTGTTGGAGCACTGGTTACACAATAAACACTTGGCATGTACTGCACGTTATGGTATTTAACTCACAGGCTGTTTAACAAGGTCTTGCCATCAAGCATCAGCAGTGGTCCACATAAAGGGACACTTTGTTCCAAAACCTACTCACACTATATAAATTTTCTATTTATCTTTGATTCTGCCTACTTATACCTCTTACTGGCACAAGATGTCAAAAAGAACATAATATCCAAAATTACTGTTCTATTTCTAACAAGCATTCCTTGAAAAACACAGGGTATTAAGCAGCAGATCATACATCCATCTCCATGAATTATAAATAAACATAACCTATATCTTTGTATACAGTTGCCCATGCTGCACCAAGCTACTGATGGAAATAAGAAAATCATGGAATAGGTTAGATACTAAAGACCGTTTAACCAGCCTCTGCCTCTCCTATACTAATAACTGAATAGGGAAAACTCAAAGAGTAAAGTCTCTCCTGAAAAGGAGAGAGTCCAACTTTAATGTTACTGCATACACCTGTAGCTACATAATCAAGATGCAAAGCTTGGCTGTTAAGATAATATTGTTAAGCAATCCAGCATGCACACAGGTAATGCTGAAGCAATGCCCAAAACTAGGTGCTGCTGCTGCACAACACAGTCATGAAGTTCAGCAGTAACACCAATTGCTCAGTTTACTTCTGGCACTAAGTCATAGTTTCAGCAGTGCCTGGTAAACAGCTAAAAATATTACTCTGACGCATTCTTCTTCTCATAGGCAATACTTTTTTTCAGCCTGTCCTGGCAAAAGTAAGGTCTGTATCATATCCTGTCAAGAGACAACAAAACAGAAAAGCCAAATTTCGCTATTACAGCAAAAGCTGCATAAATTCTGCAGTTTCCTCTCTCACGTAAAAATAGCACACAGCATTTTAATTTTGTTGCACCATGATCACCATTAAAAGAAAAGTGATTTCCTCATCTGTTTCTAATAGCTGTTTTGTGGTATATTTGACAGAAACACAGAAGCACTTCACAGAATTACTGAGGATGGAATAGACCTCCGAGATCAAGTCCAGCCTATGACCTAACATCACCATACTGACCAGACTATGTCACTAAGTGCCACATCAAATCTCTCCTTAAACAACTCCAGGGACAGTGACTCCATCATCTCCCTGAGCAGTCCATTCCAATGTCTAATTACCCTTTCTGCGAGGAAGTGCTTCCTAATATCCAACCTAAATGTCCTCTGGGGCAGCTTCAGGCAATGACCTCTAGTCTTGTCACAAGGTCTCTGGGAGAAGAGCCCAACCCCCACCTTACTACAACTTCCCTTCAGGTAGTTCATAGAATCATAGAATCAATCAGGTTGGAAGAGACCTCCAAGATCATCCAGTGCAACCTAGCACCCATCCCTGTCCAGTCAATTAGACCATGGCACTAAGTGTCTCATCCAGGCTTTTCTTGAACACCTCCAGGGACGGCAACTCCACCACCTCCCTGGGCAGCCCATTCCAAAGGCAAATCAGCATCTCTGTCAAGAACTTCCTCCTAGTATCAAGCCTACGCCCGCCCTGGCACAACCTGAGACAGTGTCCTCTTGTTCTGTTGCTGGTTGCCTGGGAGAAGAGACTGATCCCCACTTGGCTACAACCTCCCTTCGGGTAGTTAGAGACAGCAATGAGGTCCCCCCCTGAACCCCCCCTTTGCCAGGCTAAACAACCCCAGCTCACTCAGCCTCTCCTCACAGGGCTGTGTTCCAGGCCCCTCACCAACTTCAGCACTCTTCTCTGGACATGTTCCAGTACCTCAACATCTCTTTTGAACTGAGTGACCCAGAAATGGACACAGTACTCAAGGTGTGGCCTGACCAGTGCTGAGTACAGAGGAAGAATAACCTCCCTTGTCCTACTGGCCACACCATTCCTGATACAGGTCAGGATGCCATTGGCTCTCCTGACCATCTGGGCCCTCTGCTGGCTCACATTCAGCCTGCTATCTACCAGTAACTCCAGGTCCCTTTCTGCCTGGCTGCTCTCCAGCACTCTGTCCCCAGCCTGTAGTGCTGTTTGGCGTTGTTGTGGCCAAAGTGCAGAACCCTGCACTTGGCCTTGTTAAATCTTATCCCATTGGCTTCTGCCCACCCATCCAGCCTGTCAAGGTCCCTCTACAGGGCTCTCCTACCCTCCAACAGATCAACACCTGCGCCTTAACTTGGTATCATCTGCAAACTTACTGGTGTTGGACTCAATCCTCTCATCCAGATCATCAATAAAGATATTGAACAGGATCAGGCTGAACTAAGAGAGCTGGCAGATGGTGTCAAAGGCTTTGCTGAAGTCCAGGTAGACTTCCCCACATTCACCGGACAGGTAACCTGATCATAACCTGATCAGGTTGGTCAGACAGGACCTGCCCTTCCTAAATCCATGCTGGCTGGACCTGATCCTTTGGACTTTCTGTAGGTGCTTTGTGATGGCACTCAAGACAACCTGTTCCATGACCTTGCCTGCCACTAAGGTCAGGCTGACAGGTCTGCAATCTTGAGGTTCCTCCTTCCAGCCCTTCTTGTGGATAGGCATCACATTGGCCAGCTTCCAGTCTCTGCGGACCTCTCCATTGAGCCACAATATTGATAAATGATGAAGAGTAGCTTGGCCAGCTCATCCGCCAGCTCTCTCAGCACCCTATGATGGATCCCATCACATCCCATGGACTTTTGAGGATTCAAGCAGCTCAGCAGGTCCCTTACAGCTTCTTCCTGGATTACAGGGGGACTATACTGGCCCCTGGTTCCATCTGCCAGTTCAGTAGGCCAGTTGTCCTGGAGACAACCTGTCCCACTATTGAAGATTGAGGCAAAGAAGGTGTTAAGTACCTCTGCCTTTTCCTCTTCTTTTATTATTATATTCCCCCTCTGCATCCAATAAGGAGTGGAGGTTGTCCTTGCCCCGTCTTTTGCCATTAATATATTTATAGAAACATTTTTTATTCTCCTTAGTAGCAGTGGCCAGCCTAAGTTTTAAATTGGATTTGCCTCTCTAATTTTTACCAACAAGATCTAGCAACATCCTTGAACTCTTCCTGGGATACCTCCTTTTTCTAACAAAGGTGATACACCCTCTTTCTTTTAAATTTAATTCCTTCAGAAGCTCCTTGCCCATCCAGTCTGGCTGTCTCCCTCATCAGCTCATCTTCCAGCATACTGGGACAGCCTGCTGCTGCTCCTTCAAGAATTCTTTCTTGAAATAGGTCCAGCCTTCCTGGGCCCCTTTGTTTCTAAGGGCTGTTTCCCAAGGAACTTTCTGAGTTAGTTCCTTAAATAAGCCAAAGTCTGCCCTTTGGAAGTCCAGTGTGGAGGTTTTGTTGATGCCCCTCCTGGTTTCACTGTATATTGAAAACTCTGTAATTTCATGGTGACTGGACCCCAGGCAGCCTCCAAACACCACAACTCCCATCAGCAGGTCAAGCAGAACTGTACCCCTGGTAGGCTGAGATAAGAAGTTGTCCTCCACACACTCCAGGAATCTTCTAGACTGCCTCTTCTCTGCAATGGACAGAGATAAGTCTCCTCTTCTCCAGGCTAAACAAACTCAGCTCCCTCAGTCTCTCCTCATAAGACTTTCCTTCCAGTCCCTTCACCAGTCTCACCACTCTTCTCTGGACCCACTCCAGCACCTCAGTATCTTTCTTAAAGTGAGAGGCCCAGATCTGCACACAGAACTTGAGGTGATGCCTCACCAGTGGGGGGGGGCAGAATTACATTCCTAGTCCTGCTGGCCACACCATTCCTGATACAAGCCAAAATGTCATCAGCCTTTCGGGTCACTTGGACACACTACTGGCTCATGTTCAACTAGTTGTTAACCAGCACTCCCAGGCCCATCTCTGCCAGGCTGCTCTCCAGCCACTCAAACCCTCAGTCTGTAGTGCTGCAGGGGGTTAATATTTCTTTGTGTTTCAAAAATACATCTTTGGGCTGTGAGATTAACAGAATCACACTGAAATTAGCAAAAACTCTTTGTTGTTGCTTTTGGTAGCCAGGATTTGGAAGCTCATCCCTGCTATGTGCAGGTGGAAGGACTTTTTAAAGATCCAGGTATTTAAAGCTACTTTGTAATTGCTTCCTACAGATTTCTAGAAGCATCTCCATATCAACCACTGATCTATTTATACAGTGTGCTACAAAATAATGAACAGATAGCATTAAATGCAAACAATACATGTTGGAGCCATTGTATGATAAAATTCATTTGAAGGCCCAATTAAAAAAATGTGTTTCAACCAGTAAACTCAGTTCCCATCATTTTTTCCTCCTATTTAAGTCAGATCACTTCCAGTTGTCTTTTGAGAGAATCAGATATACCTTATGTGTTAGTTTGAAGCAGGCTAGAATGTTTTGGTGAGAAGAACCAGATTACAGGCCGTGAAAGGAAAACAATGGTGATGTCTACTTCCCTCATAGGCTTGCTGAGATGTATAGGAACAAGACATAAAAACATAGATAACCACTCTCACTGGGGCTGCTGGCTGAGCTGCATCTTACTCTCTAACCTCACCCTCCATTTTGGACTAATCCACTTTGCTTCCTAACCCCCTGGCTGAACCTCTATTCTTCCTTGGGACTGGGGTAAGGTTGAGAGGGGTAGGGGGAAGTTGAAGAGGCAGCTGAGAGCCCCTCCTGGGGACTCAGGTTTCTGGGAGGGGAGTTGTGTTTCTGTATTACATTTAATTTTGTATATTTCTGTCTATAACTGTATATACTGTAAATATCTGCTTGTATATCGTGCTAGCTGTAAATAAATAGCTTCATTCATATTCCCAGAGCTGGCTGAGTCTAGTCTGGGTGATTTCTAAAGTGGGGGGGCTCAGAGAACAGCCAAACCATCACACCTTGTAAAGAACTATTTACTTCTTTTTATACAGCTTAGACAACAGATTCATGTACCTTACTATCTTGTCTTCAACACAGACCAGCAGAAGACGCATAAAGAAATTTGACAGCTGCTTTAGCATGATGAATCCTTTACACCCGTTAAACCTGGCAGTTAATGGCATAAATACAGACCACAGTCCTTTAAACATCACAGTCCTTTTACCAGGCTCCAGGAATGCAATTTTCAAAAAAAAAAAGCTGAGCAAGTAAAACTTCCACAGTATCATCAAGAATTGCATTTAATTGAAAGCACTAAAAATCTAAGTCTTTACCTATCATATGACAGTTGCATTCCAAATGTATGTAAGGTTGGTTTTGGAACACAGAATGTAAATATACCACTTCTTAAAACTACTAGCCTGTAATGCCATGAAGTTCTTTGATAGCAAGAGAAGACAAAATACCATGTTTTTTAATGGATAGATTTTTTTTTCTTAGTTGAGCTTTGATAGGACAAGCTTCTCTCCTTACCTTTAATTTGTTCTAAGAAACTCTATTACTGTATGAACAAATAGGGTCAGCTCATTTTGTCTCCAAATATTATAGTGACAAGACTTAATTAACTACAATAAATAATCTGTAAAAATAAGTCTATCAAATTTCCTCCAGAAACAATTCCAAAAATAAAGATTTGCAGCCACAGTATTTCAGCCCAAAGCACTTGTCCAGAATTTCAAACTCCCTGAAATAGGAGCCCTGAATTATTCTTCTGGTTGCACCACTTACCAACTTTCTGGTTTACTTCACTCAGAAGTATCAGCCAAAGGCAACAGGAAATAAAAAGAAAAAATGGTCATATTTTCAGGACCACATTTGTGCTAGAAATACATACCAATAAGAAATGTAAATATATTTTAGAGATCAGAGCAGTAAGTCAACCCCAAAAAGTTCCAATTCTAAGTAATCAAAACACATCTACAATGAAAATATTTACCTGCTATTAGCTTTTGGAGGGTACTCTTATCTCCATTAACAGCAGCAGCATGCACTTCAGATGCCAAGGAGGAACCACTGAAGAAGTAGCTTGCTGAAATATTCATACTCTTTCAAGGTATTACCATAGGTCACATCTGCACCACCAACATTTTTTGTAGGAATTCAGTCCTAGAAAAAAAATGCAATAAAATAGAATAGTTTTCATAATGAGTCATCTGAATGACTCAATGTTGAAGAGAATAAACTACTCTGTTAAAAACACAAAAGAATGAACACTTTTCTTATTTTATGGATTAATCTACCTCTAGCCAAAATTAAAACAGGAGAAACCTGTGTTAAGGAGATACATGCCTAGTTACATTATAATTTCATTGCCTTCAACACACAATTCAGCAAATGAGCTTCGAAACAGTCTGCAAACAGCACAAATCCAACAGAATGTTCCTCAGGGTGTTGCCCTTCATGCTTCAATTCAGTAATCAACAAAGTTTGTTATCTAGCATCCAGATTTACAAGCTGAAGTATCTTTCATTTCACCAACTGGCATAATCCAGATCAGCTTTCTCACACATCAGAAGTGTTCCTCAAGCCAGAAGAGAAGTGGGAAAATGTGTGTGTAAAAAAATCCACAACAAATTAGACCAGAGTCTTGCTCTAAATCCTGTCTCAGAGTGGCAAATGATAGATGTCAAGACAGCAAATATATACATATCTATATAAAGTAATAATTATATATATATGAATGTTGGGGTAAAATGTTAGTAAAACACCAGAAAACCATAGAATCATAGAATCAGTCAGAGTTGGAAGGGACCACAAGGATCATTTAGTTCCAACCCCTCTGCCATGTGCAGGGACACCCTACCCTAGAGCAAGTTGGCCACAGTCTCATCCAGCGTGGCCTTAAACACATCCAGGGATGGGGCCTCAACCACCTCGCTGGGCAACTCATTCTTGGGTCTCTCCACTCTCATGCTCAAGAACTTCCTGCTCATCTACAGTCTGAACCTACCCATCTCCATCTTTGCTCCATCCCCCCAAGTCCTGCCACTACCTGATATCCTAAAAGGCCTTCCCCAGCTTTTTTGTATGCCCCTTCAGACACTGGAAGGTCACAATAAGGTCACCTGGGAGCCTCCTCTTCTTCAGACTGAACAGCCCCGACTCTTTCAGTCTGTCTTCACAGCAGAGCTGCTCCAGCCCTCTGATCATCCTTGTGGCCCTTCTCTGGACACGCTTCAGCATGTCCACATCCTTCTTGTAACTGGGGCTCCAGAACTGGAACCAGAGTGGAGTAGAGGGGAAGAATCATCTCCCTCGACCTGCTGGCCACACTTCTCCTGATGCAGCCCAGGATCTGCTTGGCCCTGCTGGCTACAAGAGCACACTGCTGGCTCATGTTGAGCTTGTCATCCACCATCACTATGTCCACCATTCAGTTTTATGTAAAACGAAGTAAAAAAAAATCTACAGCAGATACTGAGCATGACTGAACATGTGATTATGCCTCACATACAAAGAAAAAAATAATAAATTAAATAGAAGTACTCTAATATAATTTCAGACTCTTCTTCATAAGCTCCAAATTTCCTTGAAGAGCTGGTAAGAGAATTAATACAGGAAGCTTTATGGCAAATCTGAGTTCCTCAAAGAACATTCACACAACCAGTTATCAGTTCATACCACATCCCCATAATAAGCACAATTGTAGAATCATGTGATTGTGTAAATCTGCTCAAAACCATACCAATGTACTGCATCCACCCTACATGAAAACACATAGTATAACTCACTGTCTAAAGTATGCCATGTGATAACTGCTTTTAATACTAGCATCAAAACTGCTGCTTCTCCATCTTGTCCTCAGCCAGCCAAGCTCATGCTATGTTGTCTCTTACAATGCCTAGCAGCATCACTGAACGACTCTTTCCTGAAACATGTCAGGTTGAGTTTTCATAACCCATGAAATCTGGTTCACCATGCTCTAAGAAATAAAACACCTTACCTTCCATCCTCTCTCTCCTACAAGAACTAGTTAATGGTGTGACCAGAATAAGATGCTAATTTCCTTGAGTACATATACGAGAACTCCGCAATAGTAGAACACTTTCTTGCTTGTGTCCAAGGATCTCCCTCTGACATATGTTGGTCACTTCAGATCCAGGAGTACATGCAGTATTGTCTAAATTTATCAGTCCTTAAAGAATGTGCTTTGTGGAAATAGGCAGTGGATCACCACACTTTATTAAAGCAAGCAATTTCTGCAAATGCAACTTTTGTTTCAGCACCCCAGTCACTTATGCAACAGCAAGCACATATGGCACTTATACCTGTCTGAAGTGACCAGTTATTAGAGCACAAGTTACTTGTTTCTACACCACTACTGATGTACTCAGTTGAGTCTGCTGGTGCAGAAGCTTGAGCATGAGCTCCTGACATAACTTTCTGAAAGTATTTATTGTCATGAACAGTTCTGGAGTAATTCTTGGCCATCTGAAACCTATGGAACAACATGATCCTATCCTACTTCTCTCTTCTGCCACAAATGTTGGCATTACATGACCATGATCTTAAATCACTCTTGGAAGTCATGAGTGCTTCCATCCTTACTGTGTTTGGTGAACCTCTCTGCATTTCAGAAGAGACATCAAATATTTTTTGACACACTTGTTCTATCACATGAGCAGGTGATCCCCCCTATAATCACAATCCTGTCATTAATGGATTGATGGCCTTGTTGACTTCTAGAAACTGAAAAAGGACTTCAAAGAGTCCATTGTGACAGGAGATGAACCACATTTCCACTTTTAGAGCCATGTAAGACAGGCCAACAGTGCCATAATACACCACAACAAATTACAGAAAAGCTCAGCTTGACTTAGTGCTTAAAAAAGCCAAAGAAAATGAAGATGCATACAGATCCACACAGGGTGGACAGAACTTAAGCACATTCAAACAAGTTATTCAAAGTCCAAGTTACTCCTACAGCTATAAAGATCTTCTTGCTATATGAAGAAAACTGCAATACTCAATTGCAGCCTAAACTATGTGAAAAAAGGGAAAAGGCTGCAGAGTCGGATCATGTGATACATAGTTTAAGGTGCACTTGGAATTACAAGACCTCAGTTTGTCCTTCATTTATCTTCAGAGTATATAGAGAAAAAAAATACATCAGTGTTCTCTACATGATTAAGGGCACCTGTAAGGACCATTGAATTTTACTAATTTAATTCCTCAAAGTTATTACTACCATATTTTCTTCCATTTTCTTTACATTTCTCCCTTCCAGGAACACTGCAAGACAGTAGTGTAACATTCAGTAAATACTGAGAAACTGAATACACCACCAGAAGCATCCAAATTACATGAACAATTACAAAAAAATGACTGCATATGGAAGAGAATTAATACTGAAAGATCTTCATAATTACCAGATGAAAACAAGAGACACATCTGCATGAAGTGTCAAAAATCATACAAGTGAGAGAAGTAACCATTTTCTCAACAGCAATTCTCACTATAGCATCATAACTCTATTTGAAAGTGATAATTCTGCATCAGAGAAATTCTGAAATTTCTCTGAAGAGAAACTACAACAGGAAAATATGTGACTTTTCTCACATAACTGAAACTGCAAGAGGAAAATACATGACTTTTCTCAGCTATTTCTCTTGAGTACATGACAAACAGATCACAGCTATCTGGAAGAACTGTTTGATAAAAATCCTCATTGACAAAAAAATGAGTCATTGTGCTAGTTTGAAGCAGGGTAGAATGTTTTGGTAAGAAGAACTAGATCATAGGCTGTGAAAGGAAAAGGAAAACAATGGTGATGTCTACTCCCCTCAGAGTCTTGCTGAAGAATAAACGAAAACATCAGATAACACTCTGGCCATTTTGTCACTTTCTGACTGGGCTTCTGACTGAGCTACATCTAACACACCCTCCACTCACCTTTGCTTCTTAACCTCTCGGCTGAACCTCTATTCTTCCTTGGGACTGGGGTAAGGTTGAGAGGGGCAGGGGGCAGGTGCAGGGGTGGTTGAGAGCCCCTCCTGGGGACTCAGGTTTCCGGGAGGGGAGTTGTGTTTCTGTATTACCTTTTACCTTATATATTTCTGTACATAACTATATATATTGTAAATATCTGCTTGTATACTGTGCTGCTGTAAATAAATAGCTTCATTTATATTCCCAGAGCCGACTGAGTCTAGTCTGGGTGATTTCTAAAGTGTGGGGGGCAGGGAACACCCAAACCATCACAGTCATTCATTCATAAACGATGAAATCAACACTAGAAGTCAAGAAATAACAAAGAAATTTGCTTATAAAAAGTTACATATTGGGCATTATCTGTAACATACATTGTATTAGTGGAAACAAGTGAATTCTCTTACTTTTCATGAACCTAACATGTAGATGAAAATGGCCAAGTCAAAAGAAATGAAGGGACAGTCATATGGACACCAAAAGCTCTTCAAGGTATGTGAACTTCACTACACAGATAAAAAGAATTACATAATTTTTTCTATTTGTCAAAACAGAAAGCTACCAAAATCTAAGCAAGATCACTCCTTCAAATTCTACTGATACGGTTTCCAAATGAAAAACAAGCCGCTATGAAAAAGTAACAGTGTCTTTCAAATACAAATTAATTTATAAGAGACTGGGGAGAACAGGTTAAGGTAGACATAGCAGAACTGACCAAATGTTCCTGCTTCCGATTATTAAAACAAGTATGATAAGTGTGTATGGGTATATACACGTACACACACACACAGACATACACACAGAGACATATATATTCTCAGCTCATGAAACTGACAGGTCAAATTGTTTTTGCAGGGTCACACACAAAAGTCTGAGCCTGTCAGGCTTTCTCTGAAGCCAAACTGGCCTTCACTTGCAAAAGCTGATGTAAAGGACTTCGTTTTAAATGGCTTTATGCTTCGTTTCACTCCTTACACTTGTGTACATACTGTAAAGGTGAAGAACGCGAAGTACAGCTTTCCATAACGTTTTTGAGACAGCTGTGTAAGGTCTCAAAGCATAGATATTCTGTAAGGTATAAAGTAGTAGTGGAAGAGTACGAAGGACTGCATTTTCGGTGTTCTTCTTTTTCAGTACTCGGAACTCAGGAAGAGACAAACCCCACAAATCTGTTGAAGCGCCAAGAAATAAAAGCCAACGACGACGATCCACTTTAACCACATTCTCAAGCATAAACTTCCCAGCTCTCACACCAGCCTCTCTGCTCCCTCACACACAGCTGCCTTCCTCTTTGCTAACACAAAATTGCTTCCTCAACTCCGAGGACACGAGAACCCTTAAGAGTCCAGTGCCCCAGTACTCCTCAACTTCCCGACAGCCAAACCCCCTTCCCCAGTCCTGGAACCTAAGGGCCAAGCCGGCATCCGCCGACGCCAGACGGAACACGGACAACTTTCCGTAGGCCCCTCGGGCTGCCCAACTCGCCCGATCCCTGAGGACTCGGCTCCACGGAGCCACTGCGAAGCTCCCACCACCACTAACAGCTGGCAGAGACCCCGAGGCGAGCCTGAGCGAGTGTTTCACGTTCCCGCAGATGCCGTAACAAGCCGTAAAGCCCAAACAAGAGCGCAAGGGGGCTGCGGTGAGACGACTCAACCCCCGCCAAGGCAGAAAGGGTTAACACCGCCCTCTCCACCCTGTCGCCGCAGCTGCTCCCCGTTACTCACCTCAGCCCCACCCGCCGCCTCATCGCGCCCCCGCCAGGCCACGCCCAGCACGGGCGGGGCGGGGCTGGCGCGGAGCAGCCCCGGTGCGTTCTGGGATCGCCTCCTCACTTCCCGCGCACGGCGGAGCGGGCTGGAACTACGCCTCCCAGCGCGCCCCGCGGAACCCGGAAGTGGGTGGCGGAGGCGGGGAGCGCGGGGCCCCGCGGTGGAACTTGCCCGGGTGTTTCCTGGCGACGGGGGAAGTGAAGAGCCGCCGTGGAGAGAGGGAGCCTTGCTTCTCCCCCTCCCAGGCGCCCGATCTACCATGAGACCCGCCATCTTCCCGCTCCTGCCTGACCCTGGCTGCCTCCTCCTCGTCCTGGTGAGCGACTGGCTCCTCACAGCTCTTCCCTCTTTTGCTACAGCTTCACCGGGGGAAGCATCGGCCCGGGCTGGGAGGCGTGGGGGTGGCCGGCAGGCCTCGGGGCAGTTCCCTTCTGGCTGCCAACGTCCCCCCAAGCGGCCCGCTTACATGCGCCGGGGATGGGTATGGAGCCAAGTGGCGGCCCTCATTCTCGCTGCTGGGGGCCAGGGCCGTCCCGCCGGCACCTGCTCGGCGGGGGAGGGGAGGAAGGCGAACGGCGGCTGTGGGAGAGGCCCCGGTTGGCGGAGCCGGGTGTTGTGGCCGAGGCTGATAGGCTGTGGACCCGGAACGGGCCGGCGGCGGGGCGGGGCTGGGCCTGAGTCCGGGTCCGGGTTTGGCGCTTTTCGGGCCGAGGCTAGGGAGCTGCCGCGGGCCCAGGTCACTGGCCTGGTGAGCGGTGGAGCCTCGTTTGGCCTCTTCCTTGGAGAAGGCCGGTGTCGCGCCTCCCCTATTCAGGAACCAAAGAAGGAAAGCGAGGGGAGGGAGCGGGCCCGAGAGGGCTGCGTAGACCCTCGGGCGGTAGCAGGAGCTGCGACTGCCCGGAGGGACATGCCTTACCGGTACTTTCCCAGGGTGTATTTGTCGCCCGTATTTCGGTGCCGCCGTCCTTAAACTGGTGGAAGCGTGTTCCCGAATGAGTATAGGGCTGCTTGTGCGACCTTTCCGTGAGCATGCCTGCAGCAAAGCAACCGCATCCGAGATCAGTGGCCGAGGCAGGGAAAAGTTCGCAAGCTGTCTTGCACCGTCGACAGATTTATCTTTACTTGTCAGACTGCTGCATTACTTTTTCCGACTGGCATTACGTGCGCGACCTAATCCTCTCTCTGGCTTTGCACACACAGAAACTCAATTACCAATATGTTTTGTGGAGATAAGTTGTCTGTGCCGTCTATATATGTCTCTCTTTTTTTTCTTAAAAAGACTGAGGTAGTGATTCTTACTTCTCCAGGATTTTATTGGACTGGACTTTTCATAGCATAAGTGACTTGCAGAGCGAATGTAAACCTGTGTGAATAAGTTTAATAGGATTTGGTCTTAAGATACTAATGTGTTTAGTTAATCTGTTTTAAACATTCCAAGAGTAAAATTGGCCAGAAACTGAAGATATAATTTGAGGTAAAGGTAGACAGACCTTTGGTGATCCAAAGAGAAATACGCAGCAACATAGCATCTAATGAATGAATGAATAGAAATGTGAGGCCAAATACTTACTGAACAGAAGAAGCACTTATTCCTCTGAAATGTACACTGCTACCTGGCTAAACTCTGGCTTAATTATTACAATGGACTTTGAAAAAGCACTCATGAAATGTTTTATTTATAGATTACTATTTATAGTGTGTTAGTGCACTATATGAGAGAAAAAACAGTCACATGTGTGTTATTTGTGCTAGGTTAGTTTTTGCTATTCAGTAAAGATTCCAATGAGTGTGTACTGCTTTGAAATGTCATTTAACTATGAAAGTACGAGTTTGACAAAGTGGACATGAGTTAATGAAAGCATTTTTCTTTCTTCATGGCACAATTGATCAATGCAAATTCAATATGCAGCAATTAGATCTGTATGTATGCCAACTACAAAATAGGAAATGTCTCATTTCTGCTTTTTAGTTGACATTTCTTCATGCATGGGTCACTTAAGCCTATTTCTAATGTCACTGAAAAGAACTGCATGCAGAAAACCTCAAAAAAGTACAGGTTGGAGTTGTTTTAAAAAGTTCTTCAACATCAAATCAGATGTGGACCCTGTTGTGAGGTGATGAGGTACATATTCAGATCAAACCAGTGAATCATTCCTTGATTCCATAAGCAAACTAGGGATTGGAGAGATCCTTGTTCTGTAAAATAGCTGGAAAACTGTTTTCACAAAGTATATTTTGTTATGGCATGCAGAGCGTCTGGTAAGGTGTACAGGATAGGCTTTAAAGTTCTGGTGACTTTGTCCTTCTTGTTACTGACAGCCATGAATACTAATAATCAGCAATATAAATTATCTTGGTTGATAAGTTTTAGGAGAGCACTCTGCTCTACATCCAAAGGATGTCGTCCTGTCTAGCGGAGTCTGTTTTGTTCATGTGACCTTTTAAGTTTTACATCAATTGTTCCTATAACAGAATGCAATGATTGGTAACTGTGAAAACAGCATACTAAACTGGTCTTGCTTGGTGATAGCAATAAAGTTAGAAGAAATTATTTACATTTCCAGACTTTTGGATAAGCATGGGTTTTTTTTCTTAGATGAGGAATTAAAGTGCTGCAAAAGAAAGAAAAAATCCAATGTCAATATCAGAAGTTCTTTTGTCTAAAGAAGTTTGACAGTAGGAGAACACTAGTATTTTAGAAGGCTTTGAGTCTCACTCTGATATTCTTCTCTTTGACTGAAGGTTGAGTTGCTAGCATGGAGACTGCAGCACAAAGTGTTACAGAAGGATACCTACCAGTCCCAGCACAAGCCTTTTCTCTTGCAGTTTTTCAGCCTTGTGTGTTAGCGTTGGACTGGGCTGCTGGGAGATGAAGAGGGGCTGGAGAGAAGATGGTTCAAGTACAAGCTGGCCTTACCCCTGCTCCTGCAATACTGGAACTGAGTGGAAGGAGCAGTTCACAGCACAGGCTGTAGAGGATTGTGTACAGCTGACTGCAAGACTGGAACAAGGTGTACAGTAATGTCGTGTGACTCCTTATAGATGAAGATGTTTGTGCCATGTTGGCATATTGCTTAATACTGAGTAGGATAGATCTTTAAGGTGGATCCAAAAAAGTGGAATAAATGCTGACTGGACAGTGGCTCATCACATTCTTCTCCAAGTAAAGGTGTGGTTCTTTGGCTTTGGTCTAACCAATTGGTCTATATGTTTGCCTCTACCTGTGTATTTGTGTTTATGTATATACCTTTGCCTATAAAAAAAAAAGAAGACAATCTTGGACTTGCTTCTTCTCCATATGTATGAAAGACATTTGAAGTATTGCTTACTACATCATTGGGAGGCTCATGCAGTGTCTCTGAGGAGTAGAAACTAATAGAAGACCAACAACTGGTAGTGAGGGAAATGAAGAATGACGATTTCTGTGGATTTTTTTTTTCTCTTTTTTTTAAAAATCCCTTTCTCTCTGACAACTACCAGGATTTCCCAATTCTTACACTTCAATCTGTGGATGTTACTAGGTTTCAAAACACCACTACTATACCTCTTTGTTGTTTGTTTGAAAAGGTGGTGTGGATGAACTGAAAACATTAATAGATTCTGCACTTCCTTTGGAAGAGAGGTGACACTTTATGATGTGAAATGTTGGAATGTTCTCTTAGACTTAAAGCTTACATGGTCTTTTAGTAAGCATTTGCTTCTCTTCACTTGGGGTTATTGTGGAAGCATGGTGTATATTCCATTTATGATTCAGTAGTCTCACCATCTATGTGTGCTCTTCCCTAAAGGTTGATGCAATTTATCACTGTCAAATAATATTTATTTTAACAGCTTGTCTACACTATCATTTTTTGTATTTATCAGAGCTTTCAGAATACTACTGCTATAGCAATGCAATTACAGCTGCGAGGAGCAGTAACTGCGAGGGGACACTAGTCAATGAACTTACTGAATTTTCTATAGGGTAATATTTCTGTTTCTTGTTTGGCTGCCACTGCCATTCATATCTTGTTAACGAGACACCAAGTACCCAAATATTGAAAGCAAAAATGAAATAAAGTAGGTCTTTTGATTTTAGAAACTGTAGTAATTTGCCCAAAGAGAAGTTGAATTTCCTGTACATTCCATGTATAGAATGTATTTCTGTCCGTTTGCCCCTCTCTGTGTATATATTAACAAACACAATTTATAGTTGGGAATCCTGCTTAGAGTGGAGCAGGCTGAATTTGAGCATTAGTCAAAGGTTGTAGTTAGGCGAATTTTAGGTCATTGTGCCTTACACATTGAAAGGGTTTCCCTCCAAGAGTACCATAGGAGTTCTGAGTTGTCAATCATGTATCATGGCCTCTAAAGAGTGATATAATGGTTAACCGAGGATCTTTCCCTAGGGTAAGATAGGGCACTAGGGAAAGCTTAGACTGGTGCTATGAAGAATTGCATCTTTTTTGCTATTCCATGTGATGGGCAAGTTTCTTGTTTGGCATGCTCAGGAGGGAAGAGGAGAAACTGAATTGATTCTTCAAACAGAAGACCTGGATAGTCCTCAAAAATGTGTAAACAGGTTGTCAACAATAGGGTGTTGTGATAAGCTGTTGCTGGCACTTGAAAAACACTGTGGTGACACCCCTTGATTTTTTTTCTTTCTGATATTCTTATTGTTCTCCTCCATAATTGGCTCTGTACAGTTTTGGGGTTTTATTTGTAAGAACACCTTAATTAAGAGAGTACTCCTCATACTGCTTTCTTGGGAAGGCAGAATTATCACTGGTTAATTTTATGTGTGACTAGCAGTTATTATTTGTGTTTTAATTGAATCTTAAGTCTTTCAAAAGAAATAGGATTAAATGCTGCTACTCGGGAGGACAAATTGTTCACCTTGCAGGCTCTTTTGTAAGCCAGACTTTTATGGTTTCCAGATACTTTGTTTGCTCAAAGGGAGGGAGTTCTCATATGAAAAGGAAGTATACAAGGTTGTGCTATAAATTTTATACCAGAGCTTCTACATAAGCTCTGCAAGAGTATCTAGAGATATTTTCAAGTAATGGCTGTTTCATTAATGGAGTGGGTTTGGATGTGTTAGCAATACCTTTTTTTCTCCTCCCCCTACTCTCCCTTCTTTGTTTCAGAGTGAGCTCTCTAGTGATTTAGATGTGGAACGCTGGAACTCTTGGGAATGAAGCAGAAGCAAATAGGTTATAGATGTCAGAGCCCAAGGAATGTTTTCTTCTGAAACTCTAAACTGGAGAGAGCTCCCTTGAGAAGTAGAGGAGGGCAGGTGCATTGTAGAGAATTAGGAAAGGAAGTGAGATCAGATTTCTGGATGAGAGTTCTGCCTTTGCACTTCTTTCTGTCATGACAGGTCTTTGTTCATCAGAAGCATGCTAACCAGTAATAGAAACATACATAACTCCCTTTGTCAGAACTGTTAGTACAGATACAACTGCTTATATCATGTAATAGAGAAAAAAATATTCATAATGGAAATCTTGGAATTTTGATTTTTTTATTTACTGACTGAACTATTTTACATTGTTAAGGTTACTCTGTAAAGCTGTTGCTGTACTCAGCTCTAATTCAGAATATTTTTTTCACTGCCAGTTGAGGATATTGTATTTATTCAAACCAGCTGTAGGACTCTGTCCATATGAAATGATGAGAATTACTGAGAAACTGCCTACCCTGACAAAACACCCTTTAGAGCTAAGAGCTATTCATGCCATTAAAGCATGTGCAGGATTCCAGTACTGCGCCCTCCAGATGTGCGCCTGTTACTTGCAGCCTCTTCTAACAATGAACCACACCTGGAAGCTCTTTCACATACATGCATGCACAACTTTTAAAGTAGTAGTAATCCATGAGATGTACTATGTGTAGCTGGTGTAACATGTATGTTGCCTTGTTCACTGCACTGGTGCAAAGCAAAATGCAAGGTACAGTGGTCCATATCTTAAACCATATAGTGAAAGCAGTGAGAACAGAGCATCGTGCATGGTTTTTAAAATGCTGGTACCTTCAGCAAATAACTGATTCCCAAGTAAATGTATGTGTAGCACAAGGTTTTTGGTAAACACACTAAATCTGTTAATCTGTTTTTATTGAAGTAAATGTTTTAGGTTTCTCTGCTCCTTGTTGCTTGATCTATAGTAGTTTGGCTTTATCAGGAAAGCTTTGATGAAGAGGAATATTGAGAGTTGAGTTGTGAGGTTTTGGGGTTTGCCTGCTACTGAAAGTTTTGTTTAAGTGGAAAGAGACCTCTGAAGGTCATCTGGTCTTAATACTTGCTTAATGCAGGTCTTTTATGGGCTTGCTTAGGGTTTTTCTCAGCTGAGATTTAAATGGAAGTTCTACAGCTTCTTTGGCCACCTCTTTTGGTGTTTGATCAAAAAGTTGTTCAAAGTTTTATCTGAAAAAAATTTTTTGAGCTGTAACTTGTGTTCATTGCCTCTTGTCCTATCACTGAGTGTCTTTGAGAAGAACCAGGCTTTGACTTTTCTGTAACCTCCAACTAGGTTGTGGAACAGTAGTAATAGCTTTCTCTTCTTGAGGATAAACAAATGCAGAAATCTGCTCAACTTCACTCTTATATGTTAATGTCCATCTTGTAGAGGCAATTCCGAAGCTGAGTGGAATCCTTCAGATTGGTCCCACAAATACCAAATGAAAGAGTTTGCTAGCTACACATTTGCTAATGCAGCCTTGTATGTAGTTATCTGCTGCAAGGGATGTGCTGCTGACACCTGTTCCAGTTGTCCCCCCAGGCATTTTCTGTAAAGTTAGTTTCTGTCTGTGTGGCTTCCAGCCTGTACAGGGTTATTCTACTTGAGATGCAGGATTTTGCCTTGGTTGAACTTAACGAGTTTTCTGTCAGGCCATTTCTTCTGCCAGCTAGATCTGCCCTTTAGCATATAAGCTACTTCTCCCTGTTCAGTATCCTCAGGATGTTTGCTGAGGGGACACTCTTCTGTCATTCTTCTGCTGTTAGTAAAGAGATATTTTCTTACACCTGCTATTGATTAGGAGAAACTTCATTAGTAAACCATTTGAACATGATCACTTTGATTATAGCACTTTGATTGCAGCGGTCCAGTTGCCACATCACTTACTTTACAGTTCACTTAGTTTATGCATCACTGATTTAAGTCTAAGGACACTTTGAGACACTGTCTCAGAAGCTTGCTAAAATCAAGGCAAACAAGATCCAGTACTCCAGTACTCCTTCATTTACAGAGCTAATCATCTAACTATGGAAAAGACTGCTTTACTCTTTGTAAATCTCTGCTGGATGGATGTAGCTCTTGGAAAGAAAATTTGTCTCAGTAATCCTCCTGGGTACCTAGGAAAATGTGTTTTATCTTATTCTGCAGCTCTGTGTATGTCCAGCTTGCTTAAGAGCTTTCTAACTAGGTCTTCCAGTTATATTGGTAATGCTTCTCTTCCCTGGTACTCTACCACTAGGCTCAGACCTCATCAGTAGAAAATTAGACAATTTCAATGTCCTTTGTCACTATCCTGAGCAGCAGGCCTACGGTTCACAATTTCCTTACTTTTGTTGCCAGCATACATTGAGAAACTCTCCATATTACTCTTAACAACTCTCTCTAATTTCTACTCCACCCGAGTTTGAAGTTTTACAGTAGTTTCACCCTGCCTGCTCAAGCGATGTTTCAGTACTCCTACCAAGTATGTACTTTCTTACTCTTTCTGTATACTCCCTGGGTTTTGTTTGTTTGGTTTGGTTTGTTCTAATTAAAAACATCCAGAAATTCTATGTTAACACATGTAGGTCTTCTGGCATGCCTATTTTATGTGCAGTGGCATGAATTGGTTTTGTGCTTTGAAAAGGTTGTCCTTAAAATCAACAGGTTCTTCTGGGCCCCCTTTGGCATGCCTATTTTATGTGCAGTGGCATGAATTGGTTTTGTGCTTTGAAAAGGTTGTCCTTAAAATCAACAGGTTCTTCTGGGCCCCCTTGGTTTTCAAAGCCATATTCTGTGAGTGGAATGAATCACTATTAATACCTGATTGTCTTCAGCTCTTGTCACTTTTTGTCAGGGTTCTCCAAGCTACATTTTTCTGTTATTGCTGAGCTGTATGTGTATGGTGGTTTGGGTGTTCCCTGTCCCCCCACACTTTTAGAAATAGCCCACTAGACTCAGCCGGGCTCTGGGAATATAAATGAAGCTATTTATTTACAGCTAGCACAATATACAAGCAGATATTTACAGTATATACAGTTATAGACAGAAATATTGTATATTTCTGTCTATAAAAGGTAATACAGAAACACAACTCCCCTCCCAGAAACCTGAGTCCCCAGGAGGGGCCCTCAACCACCCCTGCACCTTCCCCCTGCCCCTCTCAACCTTACCCCAGTCCCAAGGAAGAACAGAGGTTCAGCCAAGAGGTTAAGAAGCAAGGTTAGTGGCAGGTGAGGTTAGGGAGATGTAGCTCAGCCAGAGCCCAGCCAGAGAGTGAAGGCAAAATGGTGAAAGTGTTATCTAATGTTTACATTCTTCTTCAGCAAGACTCTGAGAGAAGGAGACATCACCATTGTTTTTCCTTTCACAGCCTATCATCTAGTTCTTTTCACTAAAACATTCTAGCCTGCTTCAAACTAGCACAATCTGAAAGTTTCAGCAGCAGTGATGATTAAATGAAACACTGGAGATCCCAATGGCATGTTTCTGGATGATGTAGGTTACCACGTTCTATTTGCCGGACTTTCCCAGCAGCTTCATTTTGAGACCAAAGCCAACAATATGCTAACCCAAGGGGAGATTTCTGATGTAAGTTTGCTGCATTCAGTTTCAGGTGAAGGTAACTTCTGTATGGCATCAATTTCTTTAATCACTGAAATGTCACATCCTAGTGTTCATGAAACAGGAGCCTGAGCCAAATTATCTGATTCTTTGGCATACCTGTTGGCATTCTGAATGACCTGATTCTTCAGCGTACCTTTTGCAGCCAGCATATCTCCTGTCTTGTCTGGCATCAGCCATTCTTGCCAGGTTTCCATGTGTTTCATTGAGGTGCATTAAAAAAACAAAAACAACCCAGAGTTGTTTTGTTGTATAGATTTCTGAAGGGAAGTGACTAAAAGCAATCTAATCACTGTTGTGAGATAACTGGCAGTAAAGCTTACATTTTGTTTCCAACTGGATTTGTGTGACAATTGGGTGTAAACATGGGGAGAACTAGTTCATTAAGAGCTGTGCAAGGAAGTATTTAGAAAGGCAAGGAATAGGTGCCTGTTCCAATGGTCTCAAAAAAGAAAACAACAGCTGTGATAGTGTTTTGCTGTTTCCCATAGCTGTCATGATTATGAAGTGATGATATAATTAACTTTCTCAAAAGCTTCACAAAGGGAAAGCTTTTCAATGATGTATCCACATTTGTAATCCTAAGAAGAGCTTTTTGTTCCTTTTAGTCACTGTCTATCACTTCTTACAGTTTATTGAAATCCTCTTTCTTAAATCTTGCTGGAAACAATCCCTTGCCCCTGAATGCTTTGGCAGTCATAAAAATGGTGGATTTTCATAAATGCATGTATGATAATCCTTTTTTTTTCTTCTCCCTTTTGGGTTGATTCACTTGGGATTTTGAACTGACAAATTGGTTGCTTCACAAAGGTAATTAAGACAGTATGTGGTGCAGGAGGTGAACAGTTAGGGGTTCTTTCCTACTAATGATCCGTTAATTAGTGGAGGGAGCTCAGCTAGTGTATGGGCCTCTCAGGAATTAGCTTTGAATGACATTTTAAAACTGCTTTGGTTAAGAAGGTGTCGTTGCAGGGGGGCAGGCCTTTTTCTCTCCTTTTCTAATGTGGTTTATTTTTTTTTAAGTATTTTTTTCTATCAACTTAGAGCAGCAGAATTTGCTAAGCTAGTGCAAACGTGTAATTATTAGTGTGCCTTAGTATTAAACGTGATTTTTAAATAAGTCAATACTCAGCTGTGATGCTTTGCTAAGGGTTTTGGTAACAATTGTGGTTGCAGTAGTCTTCCGTGTTGAGCACAGTGAGCACGCTACGTGGAGCCGTTAAACTGCAGAGCCAGCATGTCTGATACTTGGTACCAGTTCAAGCACTGCACCAACCGAATGTGTTGCTATTGTTTTTAGGACCAGCCTGGAATACTTAGTTGAATATTTTTGTGAGAGTCAGCCTGAAGCTCGTAAGGTTGATATTCCTTGGGGGAAGTAAACCAGCAGTGGGGTATCTCTGTATCATGTTGTTTTATGCATTTCAGAATATTTGTGGCATGTGTCCTGTCCTCTCCAGTTATTCAGGATAAATTGACTGCATATGTGCAGGCCCTTAGCAGCTGTTTAGGGTAGAAAGAAAATAACTCTTCTGCAGTCTGAAATTAACCAGTCATTCTTCAAGCTACACACAGCTGTGGTCCCAAAGGTGAACTTTTCAGATTCAGGCAGCATTGCTTTAATCAACGTTATTCTATAGAAGATAGCTGATGGATTAATTATTAAATGTATTTTTTTTCCACATTTAAACTGGGAGATTGATCGGTGCCAACATGTCAATTAGAATGCAGATGTGGAGTAGTATTTCTGTTATTGCTTATTTGGAAAGATCTTATCCCTCATCCTCTCGTGTGTCATTTTAAAGTAGCAAGTAATTAATGCTAACCTAAAAATTGACGCAAAGCATTTGTTAGAGACAAGCTAATGGATTGCCAATGAGCTTTAATATACTATGATTGGTAGTTTGCACGTGTAGAATGGAAGTCTGTTGTGTACATCACAAATTTGCCTGGATGAATAAAAGAAAATAATTGATGTGATACAAATGTAGATCATGTTTTAGACTGATTTATTATGAAGTTCAGAGTTCTGATCTTAAGGGAACTAGAAGGCAAGGCAACAGAACTCCACTGTATTTTAGAAAGTTTGTAATGTCGAAGTTCTAAGGTGTTCTCTTTTTGATTCCTCACAAAAAGAGGGAGGAGCAGCAGCTGCCTTGTTTAGTTTTGTTTATCATTGCCTTCAGCATCAAATAACGATGAGCCAGATCAAGCGTTGAGGGCCTGTGTGCTTTCAAACCGATTTTGCTATACAAATAGGCAGCAGCACTAACAGGGATGGTACAATTGAAGAGGTGTTAACCATAAGACTGATTTGTCTGCTTGTCTTCGCTTACAGTTGTTGTCTTTGAAGTGGCAGTTAAACCAGTATGTTTGGCTTCTCTTTAGATGGACTTAGTGAGGAGAATGACCCTAGCTGTATTTTTCTTTTAAGTGTTTTGTTTGCCTAGTTGTTTCTTCTGCTGGGGGTTTGGTTGTTTTTTTTTTAACCCAGTGCCTCAGCTGCTGGGGGCTGCACCTTTGGAGCCACAGCATAGAACCTCTGAAGTCACAGCACAGAACTGTAGTACTTTAATTACTCATAAAGAATAAGCAAAATACAGATTCTTTTTTTTCCAAGGCTGCACTTTATATTTTATCTAAATAATTTGTTAGGTATTTCTGCCATGGAGGGCTAGTTTATATGTGTTATAATGGCCCTTATTTTTTCATCTGAGTAGTTGTTTTTTGTAACTCATACTGGCTTTTAAAACAAGTTCCATTTTGAAAGGTAAAACTGAACAGGCTTGTTTCTGTTTGAAGTTCCCACCTGTCGTGATACCACAAAGAGAAGTTTTGGAGCAGAAAAGCAAAAATGTATTCAGTATTGCAAACAGATCATATGGCTAATAAGAGGATAAGCAGGTAAAGGTGAGTAGGTATTGAAGTTGAGCTTCTCACTTGAAATAAGTTGGGTTTTGACTTATTGAACAGTCGTCTCAATAACGTATTAAAATCTACCAAGACAGAAATTGAGTGCTGTTTTTTAATAGAATATGTGTGGGCAGCATGTATGGGAAATTCATTTGTCGATTTAGGCCTTCAGTACTCCAGATTATTCTAAGGTAGCAAGCATTCACTGTGACATAGGAAATACTGCTTCTCCTGCAAACACGACATCTGCTTTTGGTTTCATCCTCTAATACTGTGCTTTAAAGGAGAGATTCTGAACTTTGTGGTCCCTCCTTCTGCAGAATACCATAAAACTTTTTGCCATTGTTTTTCATCACTGGTTCAAGAATGAACAAAATGCACACACATGTTACTAAACAAAAAATCTCTTCTTATGTTCTGCAGAGGGCCTGTGTGTAAGAACTAGATAGAAGAAAGGACACAGAGAGGACTGTAGAAGATCATCATGAGTAACATGATAGTATGTTGCTTTCTGTAATGATCTCTGTCTCAAAACACAGTTCCTCGTAACCCTTCTATTTAAACTCAACTTTTTTATGAAATTACAATTTCTTCTCTACTGATGTGCATCAAAATTAATTTCCAAAATATTTCCAGTGCAAAACCAGCTCTGGCTTACCATAAAACGTAGAGAGGAAAGTGGTGTGAAATTGTTTGCACTTCCAAGGTGACATATGTGATTTGTGACATCAGGAATGGAGTTACAAGTACATAATCTCCAATATTTAAACTCTCGGCAATGTATGTTTTTGGTAATTGGTTTTATGTGTAGTAGCAATGGTCAAAATAGAGAACAGGCCTTTTTCCCCTGACTTGGTGAAAAAGGACAGCAAACTCTTCTGCTGTGTTGTCAAGACAGAGTTGAACTACCCTTTATTTAGTACTGCTGGATCACAGCTTTAAGCTGAGGAACTTCAAGGTGATGACTTTCACGTACAACAACATATGCTTAACTTGCACTAGTCATTATTTTGGAGATTGCATTTGTATTTTGCATGTTTTATTCCTTGAAAGTGAATCCTTGTAGTATTAACAGGTAATTAGGGTAGTTGGTAGGTGTATAATTAAACTTAATGTTGTGGATTTTTCCTAAAAAGCCACTTTTTTTTTTTTTTTTTTTTTTTTTGTAAAATGGGAATTCAATCTTCTTGTATTAGAGAAAGAGCTTGGTAAATGTAATACCTAAAGATTAGAGTTTTCAGTAGTTTCCTGGGGAGCTGAATTCATGGCTTTAAAGTTGTGAAACAGGGCTTTGTCACAGGTTGAGTTTTAGTCTGCTGTTACTCATACCATCCTGCTTCACAGCAGCTTCAGAAATGAAAGTGCTGGCTGGAGCAAAATATTACAGGGCTTGAAATTCAGATTGCAACATGGGAGGCTTCTTGTTCCAGGCTATTGGGTGTTGGCAGTCTTCTGCTGGGATGGCAGCAGGACAGGGAAGGATGGAAGAGTAATTTTCTGACTTGGGCTTTTAGCTTGCTTGGTTCTACCTGCTGCTTGGTCCTACTTTCTGCTGTGCTTTTTTTGAAAACAAAACAAAACAAAAAACCTAAGCTAAATGTGCATTTGTGTTATGATTACCTAATTTGCTCAGTAAACTCTATTCCTATCTCACTATTTCGTCTCAACCTGGAGTTTTTGTGTGTTTTCTCTCACTTCTGTTTTGGGGAATCAAACAGGTTAAGCTGTTTTGGTTTTAAACTACTGCAAAGGTAGGTCACTTTTTCTGACCACGTGAAGTACTCTAAACATCTTTTATATGTATGTGGCCTGTGTTGCCTATAAATGGATGCTTAAGATGAGGAAACAATGGGTTATGGCTCTGACTAGAAATTGCTCTTTTCCCTTCCTGCCAAAAGAAGCTGCTGAACATTAGAAATAGTTCAGTTGAAAATAAAGTACAGATCTTAGCTTTGTGACATTTTATTAGATACACATCATTTTTAAAGCCCTGTCTTAGACAGTTCTATGAAATTACTTGATTCATGGTTTTATGCCTAGGGACTTAAGCTTTAAAATTGTGTTTGGCTGCACGATTCTGCTACTGATAACTTTGTGGGAAAAAACACTGTGTAGTGTATTAAATTGCATGTTGTGATGATGAGGTTTAATTATGATCTCTGCAATGGACTTTATGAATGAACACCTTGTGTCTTATAATAATAGTTCATGAACTGTTGAGAAGTTAGCTTGTCTAATTCCTGCGAACCTTCAGTGCTGTGCCAACAAGTCCCTGAGATCCCAGTCATAGAAGAAAACCCTTTGCTTTTGTGTTAAATTCAGTTACAGGAACCATTAGCTGCAAGGTTTTTTCCTGATTTTGGGTGTTAAAACATAATTTGGAATGTCAAAGGTACAGTTATAAATTGTGAATGTTTTCATGGTTTGTTTCCAGTGTTTTCATTGACAAAAAGGTCTTCCACATTCATGCGTGTATCTACACAGTGTATTCCCGTTGGACCTTTAAAGTGGGAGTAGATGAAAGAATATGTAGAGGGAAAAGAATTGAGCAACCTCTCTTGAATGCAGCTGTCTGTTGTAGCACTGTTTGGCTAAAGAAATTAATTTAGTTTTGCAATATATGTGTTATTCATATTTCACTTTAGACTTTATCTGTGATCTGAAGTTTTCTATTTTCCATAATTTCCTTTAAGTGTTTTAACTTTCCCTGATTAAATTTTAAGATACAGCTCTTGAGAAGAAAATAAGAGGAAAAGAATTTTTTAGTACAAATTTAAAAATTGTGCTGAAAGCTTAAATATAGCTCAGAAATGATCTTTAGTGTTTCGAACCAACATAGTTTTGTTTCGTAGTCTTACAATGAAAGGAGCTTAGATTGCTAACAAAAACCTTGCTTAATTAACAGAGATGGCAGCAGTTAGTCTAAATTATGAGAATGTTCAGGCACAGTCTGGAATCAAGTGGTGACAATTAAAAGATCTGATCTGCCCTATTTGAGGGCATAAATTATGTTCTTTTTCTTATTTTCCCCCACTCTTCTATTCTCTATTTACTATTATCTCTCTCTGCTCTGAACTTTGTGGTTTATTATAGGGCTTCTGGGAATGCTGCCAGTGAGATGCTCCTGATTGATCGTTCTGAGGCCAAACTTCAGGGGCTTTTTCAGTGTCTTATCAGCTTTGGCATTGCTGTCTCCCGGGGTTGCTTTCAATTTGTACCATCTTACAGCAGGCTGTAAAGCCATCTGCTTCCTGTTGTCCAGGAGTTTAATGCAGACCTCAGAGCAGAAGCAGATGAGCAGCATGCATAAAGTATAAGGTACTTGGAGACTCAAAGGGAGCTACAGAGTCCTGTGGGGCTAGAACTTCAGGTAGTAACTTCAGTATGTGAATCCGAATTGGGTGCAGGCTAGAGCTGGTTGCCAAACATAAAATGCTATTGTGGTAGAGGAGAAAGATGGTTTAGTTGTGTGCCTTCAGGGTTTCCCATCAGGTGGAAAAGGTAAATGGAAAGTTTAGCAAGTGAAAATGAAGGCATTTTTGAGTGATTGCCTTGCAGGTGTGATATGAATTAGAAATTGTAATGCTCCAAGAATAGATTTTCTGTAAAAATCTTAAAAAATCATATGGTGATTTCAGTTAGAAAAGACCTTTAAGGTCAATGAGCCTAACCATTATCTAACTCCTAGCCCCTCAGCACCACATCTGTTCTTCAGATAGCTTACTTTGGAAAGGAGCACCTCTGTTTCACTATGTGAATTAAAAAAATAAAGATGCAAAGAAGTAAAATGTAGCAACATGGTTTGTCATTGGGTTTTTTTGTTTTGTTTATGTAGTTTTAAAATTATACACAGTTAAACACATGAAACTGCAAGAAAGTGGTGTGTGAAGTGTGATAAACTTGAAAAAAAAATACCACTGAACCAAAGGCTTGTCTGTGCCATCCACTTAGCAATTAAAGAACTAACAGCACTGACTGGTAAGAGTAAAATGGTGATAAAAGCTTGACCTAAATTCTCTGAATAATCAGTGGGCTTCGTTAACTGGATATGTGAAGTGGCCATTGAAAAGTTATTCTGTCAGCAGAAGATGAGTTGAAATTGGGTGTGCTTTTATTTCTCCTTTGGAAAAGGGATATGAAACCTGACAGAGGTCTGCTGTTGGGTGTGAATGGAATGAGGTTTCTCAAGGCATTTTGCTTTGTGTAAAGCCGTGTGTGTAGCCTTGTGCCACGTGTCAAAAGAGAGTGCTGACTTTTGGACAGTGCTTTCAGATTTTTCATTATAAAATATGAGAATCAATGTCAGCTAATTTGCAGTTACTCCACGGAACTGACTAGTACTAGCTCCTAGGAAGTGGCTTACATCGTTTGCTAACTTCAAGTGAGGATTGAAACTGCATCAGAAGTACTAGAATTTTTGTACTAATGAAACTTCCTTGTGTATCTTCACACTTTTTAAAAAATTTATTGCAGAAGTACTTAATTTTATGTAATATTTTAGTAATTTAATCATTTTTGTAAAAAAATGAAATATATCTAATTTTACCCAATGTGCTAGTTTGAAGCTAGCTAGAATGTTTTGGTAAGAAGAACTAGATTATAGCCTGTGAAAGGAAAACAATGGTGATGTCTACTTCCCTTAGAAGTCTTGCTAAGGAGTTTGGGAAGAAGAAATGAAAACATTAGATAACACTCTTGCTGTTGTTGTCCCGCTCTGGCTGGGCTGCTGACTGAGCAACATCTTGCTCCCTAACCTCACCTTCCCTTTGGCCCAACCCACTTTGCTTCATAACCTCTTAGCCGAACTTCTATTCTTCTTTAGGATTGGGGTAAGGTTGAGAGGGGCAGGGGGAAGGTGCAGGGGTGGTTGAGAGCCCCTCCTGGGCACTCAGGTTTCTGGGAGGGGAGTTGTGTTTCTGTATTACCTTTTACCTTGTATATTTCTGTCTATAACTGCATATACTGTAAATATCTGCTTGTATATTGTGCTGCTGTAAATAAATAGCTTCATTTATATTCCCAGAGCTGGCTGAGACTAGTCTGGGTAATTTCTAAAGTGTGGGAGTGCGGGGAGCACCCAAACCATCACACCCAGTATGATAAAGGCAGCAACATGAGCTGTTTTTCAGATGGACTTATGTAGCCAGTTTTCCTTTTAAAACTATGTTTGCAAGTTGCTTTCTTCAGTGGGGTTATATCTGTCTTGTGAGGTCAGTTGGAACATTTTTTTTTATCCAGTTACAAATATGAACAGTCATCCATGTGTCCTTAGGTAGGCTGGTAGAATAGTTTACATGTAAAAGTAAAAAATTCTGAAGGCTTTTTTTCTTTTTAGCCAGTGTGTTTTCCAGAACATATGTTCAACAGGTTTTATGAAGTGACAGTCAAAAAAATGCCTTGTTTCTGCCCTTGGGTATCAGGTACAAACCTCATCAAAGGTCAGGAAACATTCTTTAAAAAGTGTCTCTTCTTAGCAATTTAAATGAGAATTTGTGTTCCTTCATATTAAACATTGATAGCAATATCATAAACCCTCTTGCATCTTATAGGACGGCAAGATTACTGGGTCAAAAGGATGCATTTTCATCCTTACAGGCATTAGGCCTTAAAGAAAGCTTCAGGTGAAGTAAGCCTTGCATATTTATTGACACTTCTTCAAGGAATTGTGGGGTTTTTTTGGTTGGTTTTTTTTTTACCCCCCTAGGTGTATCTAGTTATTAGGAAGGTTTTGGCACCTGCAGCTACTTAGTAATATAAAATGTTAAAGAATGTGATTTGAGTATATTTTGCTAAAATAGAAGTCTTCATGATGTAGAGGAAAAAAAGTATTTCAGTTATCCTCAGTTTTTAGGCAAGTTTTTTGGGGAAAAAAGTTCTTAGTCTCATTATTTTTGTACTACTGGACTCGATGATCTATGAGGTCTCTTCCAACCTTGGTGACACTGTGATACTGTGAAAGAGTCAGTAGGATGTACAATTTAATTTCATTTTCATTCTGGGGGGTTGCTTCATTACATACAGCTTGCACCACATTTTTCCACAACAGGAGTTAATGAAAGCAATCAAAAAACTTACTGGTGCTATAAAGAAGTATTAGTTATAATTTGCCTTTTCTGCACATAGCACAATCTAATACAGAATTTTATTGATAAGCTCTGAGCTTTGATTTTGCAGTCAAATATTTGCATTTTGAGTTAAGGTGTATTCTAGCAATCTACAAATGTGAGTGCAGTTCCTGATCTACTTACGTGTATCTACTGAGTAGTGTAGCCTATTTCCCAATTGCAAATGCTGTGCTTATCTATGTCATGTTTAATTTATGTGTAATATCACCTATTAGATAAGATTTGTGTTACTTCTGTAAAATGGTAGTAGAAAAGCCATGTGAGTTTAAGAAATCTTACCTATCCAGTATGTTTAAACAATACATTGTGCTGAGCTCCTGTGAAATGAGCTGCTGTGGAAATTCTGAGTATGGCTGCTGTGGAAATTCTGAATATGACTGCAAACCTGTGTGCACCAGCTAGTAAGTTCCTGCTTCGTAAAGGATTGTGTGGATTTTTGGTGTGAACAAGAATTGTCCAAGATTATTTTTTACTAACCTGATCTCCTTCTATGAGAAGTTGACCCACTTAGTGGGGAAGTTTGCGATTATTTTTTACCTGGGTTTTAGTAGAGACTTTGACACCATGTCTGTGCAATGTTCTCCTGGAGAAACTGGCTGCTTATGGCTTTGCTGGATAAAAAACTGACTGGATGACTGGACCCAAAAAAAAAATGTTGTTAATGGATTTAAATCCAATTGGTGGCTTGTCACAAGTGGTTATTTCTTGGGGCCAGTTCTGCTTATTGTCTTTACCAACAGTTGAGACATAGGGGATTGAGTGCACCCTCTAAATTTGCTGATGACACCAAGTTGGGTGGTAGTGTTGATCTGCTTAAGGATAGGAAGACTCTGCAGAAGGACCTGTACAGACTGGATCGATGGGACAGTGCCAACTGTATGAGGCAGCAAGACTGAATGCCAGGTGCTGCACTCACTTCAGTCACAACAGCCCCACACAGCACTCAAGGCCTGAGAGAGAGTGGTTGGAAAGCTGCCTGGTGGAAAAGGACCTGGAGGTGTTGGTTGACAGACAGCTGAACATGAGCCAGCACTATGCACAGGTGGCCAAGAAGGCCAATGACATCCTGGCCTGTGTCAGGAATAGTGCAGCCAGCAGCACCTTGTTCTCTGCACTGGTGAAACCACATCTCAGATACTGTGTCTCATTTTGGGCTCATCACTAAAAGAAAGACATTGAGTTGCTGGAGTGTGTCCAGAGAAGTGCAACAAAGCTAGTGAAGGGTCTAGAGAATAAGTCTTAGGAGGAGTGGCTGAGGGATCTGTGTTGTTTAGTCTGGAGAAAAGGAGGCTGATGGGAGGCCTTATTGCTCTCTACAACTACTTGAAAGGAGGTTGTAGTGAGGTGGGTGTTGGTCTGTTCTCATAAGTACCAAGTGACAGGGCAGAGGAAATTGCATTAAGTTGCACCAGGTGAGGTTTAGATTAGACGTTAGCAAAAATTTCTTCACTGAAGCAGTTAAGCATTTGAACAGGCTGCTCTGGAAAGTGTTTAAATCATCCTCCCTGGAGGTATTTAAGACATGTTGACATGGTGTTTAGGAACACGATTTAGCAGCCTACTTGGTAATGTTAGGTTTATGGTTGGACCTGATGATTGTAAAGATCTTTTCTAGTCTAAATTGTGATAGGATTATAAACCAGATAAGTAATATATGTAGCTTCTGTCTGCAAAAGCTGAAAGCAGAGGCTTCCCTTCTTGCTGCCGTCAGCAGGAGCAACATCTTCAAAGAGTCTTCCTCAGTACTGGCCTCCTGCAACTTGTGCATTGCATAGCTTACTTTATCAGATATTCTTTGGCAGACCATGTCATTATGCTGTTAGTTTCAGAGTATGGACACGACAGCTTAACCACTAGTTTCATTTCCCTACAGTCTTCTTAAAGCCACAATTTTGATGTTTCTGTGGGACAGCGTAAGTGCCACAGGAAGGCTGTGCAGACTGCACTGATCTTGTATGCAATTCAAGATTAAAGTCTTGTTGAATTACCAAATGAGGAGCACTGGTACATATTTCATATCGTGGCAGCTGGTGTGGTTTTCACCTATAGCATAAAACACAGTGTATATGCTTCCTGCATATATATATATATATATGAGCTAGACTCTATGGTCCTGGTCTGGCAGAACGGTTGGACTCGATGACTGGTGCAGGTCCCTTCCAACCTTTAACATCCTGTGATCCTGTGAAATACAAAAGGCTCAGTATCTTCACTGAGAAGTGTGAAGTGCAAAACCATGAAAATGATTAAGGGAATGGAACACCTTTCTTACAAGGAGAGACTGAGGGAGCTGAGTCTCATTAGCTTGGAGAAGAGGAGACTGAGGGTTGACCTCATTAATGTTTAAATAGGTAAAGGGGAAGTGTGGTGAGGAGGGAGTCAGGTTCTTCTTGGTGATGCCCAAGGACAGGACAAGGGACAGTGGGTGGAATTTGAGTCAGAGGAAGTTTTGTGGAAACATGAGAGAGTTTTTTTCACTGTGAGGGTGGCAGAGCACTGCAACAGGCTACCCAGGGGGGTTGTGGATCTCCCTTTTCAAGAGATATTCAAGATCCTCCTGGATGCATTCCTGTGTGATCTGGTATAGGTGATTCTGCTCTGGCAGGGGGATTGGACTGGATGAGCTTTCGAGGTCACTTCCAGCCCCTAACCTTCTGTGGTCCGTAAATCAGAAGGAATTGAGACTGATTGCTCCAAATCTCACTGGCATGCCGTTTACAGGGAAAGGTTGAGAGCTATTTACAGTCTCACTGCAGAAGTCTCCCACAGTTTTTAAAGCTGGTCTTAATTAAAGCAGTCATCCAGTTTGGCTTTTTTTTTTTTTTTAATGTTAATATTTGACATGCACTTGCAACAAATATTAGAAAAATTGATGTTTGACATTGAATTAATCTTTTGCTAACTTGTAAATGATGTCAAAGGCAAATGTATCCTGGAGGTTTGCTGCTTGCAGTCATATGTCTAGCATAGGCCTCAGGCCCTGCCATAAATACAGAGATCCTTGTGTTAACTGCTCTTGGTGGCATTATTTGGATGCTCTTTATGCTTCCATCCAAGTTTTTACTTGGTGTCTTTTGTCAGCTCTGTCTCTCTAGCCATAAGCAGATTTTCTCTGCAGCCAGAAGAATAAACAGTCTCCAAGAATATTGATAGTCTGTATGCTGTGTGCCGCCACCACACAGTTAGGATTGTGATTGCTGGGTCTCTGCCTGGCTCTCTTACCTATGTGTTAGTGTCAATTCTTTATGGAAAACCTTCTGTTTCCTTTCCTCCTATCTCTATCAGCCAAGGAACAATAGACTCATTGAAAATATGAGGCTAGAAGGCATCTCAGTAAAGCATCATTCTGAGTTCTGGCCCTCTGTAGAGAAGTGCTGACCTTCTGAGCAGATTGCTTAGGATGGAAATACTTACCCAACCAGAATCTGTATTGTCCCTTTCAAAAACATACATGCTTATAGCCTTCAAAGGAGAACCAAGTTGTAACTCACTTGATACCTCTCTCATATGGGACAGGGCAACAAATATACCCCTCTTTTTCCCTGCCACATTGTGATAATAAAGAACTGGGCCTGTTGCACTGAATGTGAGGGTGCTCATCCATGAAACTTTATTGCTGTGATGGTTGCCTTTAGACTAACACATGTGTTGCTTTGTAATTCAGTGATCTGGCTGATGTGGTGTCTTAGTTTCTATAGTCAGAAAAGCCAACTACATGCTGGGACTGAAGCAGTGTCAAGAGAAAATAGAGAAGGTAAAAGATTTGCCTTAGATATACTGAACCTGTTTCCTGAAGCAGCACTAAAACCTGAGGCAATTGCAAGCCTAAAGAGAAATTTCTTAGCCCAATAAAGCCTGCAAGTGACAGAAAGAGTTGCGTGCCTTTTGGTGAAACCTCTGTGCCTACATACTTCTAGGCTGTGGGAAATTGTTAGGTGGCTAAAAGAGCATTTCATTTGTTTCTTCAGAGTGAACTTAGGAATAGAAGTTATTCTCGAAGGTACAAAATTTGCTTGTACCATTTCTGCCAATGTTACAGTGAATCAGCAATAAGAAGAGATAGTCGCTTTTGTTTTAAATGTGAAAGTATGTTACATAAATAGTGTTTATTTGTCTGCTCTACTACTACTGTCATCTGATATTACAGCTTTTTTACTGTTCTTCAACTTCTGAGCTGTATCATTTAAAATCATAGATGTGTTGCTACTATTGCTGCAACTTAACATACCTTACTGGTTTGCTTTCTCTTTTTAGGTGTCTTGGCTGTTTAATCCAGCAAGAAGTGAAATAACAAGTCTAGACAGTGGAAATATAGATGACATTTTAAGTGAGTATTTTGAATAGTGTTGGTTTTTTTTTCCTTTGGATGTCTACAGTCATGTGTGAATCTTAATGTTACTAAATGAACATGCATACTCTAGCTTTGAGTGTACGAATTGCAGTCAGCATAGAAGTATTAAATGCCTGTGATTGAAACTAGCTGTCTGAGCTGATAAATTACCCAACAAGCTAAATTACTTAGCTGTAATCTCAGCAAGGATTTGGAGTGTCTTAAGAAAAATACTTGGTATCTTTTTTGCAGATGGGAATGCTTGATTATATAGAATCATAGAATCAACAAGGTTGGAAGAGACCTCCAAGAGCATCCAGTCCAACCTAGCACCCAGCCCTAGCCAGTCAACTAGACCATGGCACTAAGTGCCTCATCCAGGCTTCTCTTGAACACCTCCAGGGACGGTGCCTCCACCACCTCCCTGGGCAGCCCATTCCAATGCCAATCACTCTCTCTGGCAAGAACTTCCTCCTAACATCCAGCCTATACTTTCTCCGGCACAACTTGAGACTGTGTCCCCTTGTTCTGTTGCTGGTTGCCTGGGAGAAGAGGCTAACCCTCACCTGTCTACAGTGTCCCTTCAGGTAGTTGTAGACAGCAATAAGGTCACCCCTGAGCCTCCTCTTCTCCAGGCTAAACACCCCCAGCTCCCCCAGCCTGTCCTTATAGGGTTTGTGTTCCAGGCCCCTCACCAGCTTTGTCGCCCTTCTCTAGACACCTTCCAGCACCTCAACATCTCTCTTGAATTGAGTGGCCCAGAACTGGACACAGTATAACCAAAGCCTGTCAAGACATCATTTTAAAAGTTCAGAGAAAAATATCAGCATTTGAAACCCTTGATGATAGGTCTTAAGTGTCATGCTTGTTCAGCATGGTCCTGATTCTGGTGGCTCACAGAAAGGGGACCCATAAATTAAACAGATGCTTATTCCTTGCCTGAAACCTTTTCTTCTGAAAATTATGTAATACAAGTTGCCTGTACATGGTTGATTTTAGAGGGAAAAAGTTACTACATTGTTTCAAATATATTGGAAAAAAAAAATCTCTATACATCCAGAGGGACCTGGACAGTATGGAGAGGTGGAATGAGGAGAATCTTACGGAGTTCAGTAAGGTGAAGTGTAAGGACCTGCACCTATATTAGGGTAATGCTAGATAGCAGTACAGGTTTAGGGGATGATGAAATTGAGAGCAGCTCTGCAGAAAAGCACTCAGGGGTGCAGATGGATGAGAAGCCGGACAGGAGCCAGCAAAGTGTGCTTGCCATCCAGAAAGCCAGCGGCATCCTGGGCTGCATCAAATGAAGTATGGCCAACAGATCCAGATAGGTGATTCTGCCACTTTGCTCTGCTCGGTAAGACCTCGCCTGGAGTACTGCATCCAGCTGTGTAGCCCTCAGCCCAGGAAGGACATGGACTTGATGAAGTGTGTCCAGAGGAGGGCCTTTATAATGGTCAGGGGCCTGGAACACCTATTATGTGAGGACAGGCTTGAGGGAGCTGGGGTTGTTCAGTTTGGGGAAAAGAAGTCTCCAGGGAGACCTAATAGCAGCCTTACAGTGCCTGAAGAGGGCTTACAAGAAGGCTAGAGAGGGACAAAGACCTTTAGTGATAGGACAAGGGACAATGGTTTGAAATTAGTGAAGAGTAGATTTAGATTGGATGTTAGGAACAAATTCTTTACCATGAGGATGGTGGAATACTGGAACAAGTTTCCCAGCGAGGTGCTTGAGGCCCCATCCCTGATGCCTGGTCAGGCTGAGCAACCTGATCTAGTGGATGATGTCCCTGCTTGCTGCAGGGGAGTTGGATTAAATTTTTGGAGATCCCTTTCAGCCCAACCCATTTTACAATTTTAAAGTCTATACTGGAATCTTTCTGCTATTATCTTTCTACTACTGCTTTGTGTAGTGAATGTGTGGTTAGATGATAAGAGATCTCTTTTTAAATGTCTCTTATACAGTGGAAAATATAAAATTCTTTAGTAAAATGTTATTCATAAATGGAATGTATGCCAAGTCTAAGTACTTCTTATATTTATTTGATTGTTTCCAAGAAATACTTTTAGACCTTGTACATTACCCTAAATTTCTCTGTGCTTGTTAATTTCTTCTTCACCACTTGCACTCCTTCTTGATAATGAAAATTTTAATGCCACAACTCTAATCAGAACTGCAGTTTTCCTCAGTCTTCTCAAGAGCTGCCTTTCCAGGATTCTAGTATCTTAATATTCACTTACAACTCTGTCAAGAGTGCAGAGTTCTCTATCAACATTTCTGCTTTATAAAGGTGGGGGTGATATTCTGTAGTTCCAGTATTTACTTCAACTTCTTTTTTTTCCCCTTTTACATATGTAGGGCACTATTACTAATAAAAATAACTTTATAGCATGGTTGTTTTATTGTGTAAAGATAACACTCTTATTTTTTGAGCAGGAAATTTATCTTTTTTTTAATATATCTCTATACTATTGTTTTTTTCCAAGTGTCCCATAGCATTTTTCTTTTGCAGATTTCTCTGCTAACCTTTACCTCAGCATCCAGCATTGTAGTAGCTGTGGCAGCTGAGGACTGATCTGAACAAGCTGCCCAGACAGATTCCATGTTAGTTAGTCTTCTAACCCAAATAGTAGACATTTCAGCCTTTAGCTGGTTTGTTTATGAACAATTTAGACAATGCTTCAAAGATATACCAAAGTACAACTTCTGACTTGGAGTACTTCAATTTTAAATCCAGAATTACTTTGTCTCATATCTCACTTAATTACTTTTCATGTTTTAATACCTGAAGTATTGACATTTTAAATGCCTAATGTATGAAGCCGGTAAAATGTTTGTCTGAGGGCCTCTTTCATCACTTTCTCATTTGGTATAGATTCTATTTCAGGTAGAATTTATCCCAGCAGTTTTCTAGCAATCAGACTAATCTATATGCTGAATAATCAAAGTGTTTGCTTTTATAGTTTTTGTGCCTATTTTTATCATCTCAGGTAAAAGCACTAAGAAGTTTGCCTCACAGTGTGACTTTTTCTTTCTTTCAGACAACGCAGATGTTGCTTTAGTTAATTTTTATGCTGATTGGTAAGTTATAAAAGTTTGTTTGGGATTTTTTTTCTCTGTTCAAACTTCTTTCTTTTGAAAGCTGTCATGTTTGGCTATTGGTTTTCTAGTAAAAAATACTTGTGGTATTTTGCTTTCCTGATTGTTTGTTGGCCTTTTGGTGTTTTTTAATGTCCTGGTCATTTCCTGTTCTGCCATCTGAAAGCCCAATGAAACAATCAAATTTGAGAATCATAGAATCAACCAGGTTGGAAGAGACCTCCAAAATCATCCAGTCCAACCTAGCACCCAGCCCTAGCCACTCAACTAGACCATGGCACTAAGTGCCTCATCCAGGCTTTTCTTGAAGACCCCCAGGGACGGTGCCTCCACCACCTCCCTGGGCAGCCCATTCCAATGGGAAATCACTCTCTGTAGAATATATTTGCTTTGAATTTTAAAGATTGAATTTTAAAGATTGCTGTGTGCTTGCAAGTTGATTCACATTACAGTAGGCCATAATTTTAAAGCATTACAGCCCTAATTATGATCATTACATGCAGGCACTCAGTAATAACCCCTTAACACAGCATACTGCCAGCTTATGATGCAATGCATGTCATCATAATTTGATGATTGTTCTTTTAATAAGAACAGATTAGTTTCACTGATGTAGATCCTCTGCTGTAAGGGTGGAGAAGAATGAGGTACAAGGAAGCTGTATGTGACATATACATGCTGCATAAATGTGTATCAGAGCGTTGTGCTGCCCACAGTCAGGTTTCTTTCAGAAAATGGCCCTAAGCCCTGTTGGTATCTTGAGAGCAAAACCTGCCTCTTCACTTGAATGTTTGCTGTTGTAGACCTAACAGCATCCCTAGGCAATCACTGTTAGTTTAAGCAGCGCTGGTTTGTTTCAAGGCTGCTCTATGAACTTTTATTCTGTCAATTTCTATGCTGTCTTATCTGTCTGCAACATATTTAGAAGAACGTAATATAAAATAATTTTACTGACATATTAATAATAGGCTTGTGCCCTGTTGTTGGCCTGAACTCCACAAAGTCACCAAAGCATCTTTACCATCATACACCCAGAATTTTCCACAGGCTCAGGAAAAGAAGGTTTACTTATGATCTTATCTGATGTGACTGGATGAAGGGACACTTGGGGATCTTTGTTCACAGTGCTGTAACAGCAGTCTGTTCAAATTCTCCCAATGAGCAATAACCTTAGAACCATAGAATGTACTGGTTGGAAGTCCAACTCCCCTGCAGTAAATAGGGACAATAATACAGTAAGCAATACTTATATACTTCTGTTGTTAACTCTGTGATGCTTCTTGAAGTTGCTGGTGAATATTTGGATCTCAACAATGCAAATAACTTTTTCTGCTACGTTTTTAAAATTACTTACTCAGAGATAACTCAGGTAAAAAAATGAAACAGGCTTCCTGAATAGAGTATCTTTCCTAAAGGCCTATGGTTGATGGTGTTTCTCAAGCAGATAAAGCAGGGAGGGCACAACTTGAACTACATATCCTTGTAGTGTGATTTTTTTTAATTTGTTTTTTTTTTTTTTGTTCCACCTGCATTATTCAAGTTACTTTTGCATCTATTTTTATTCAGTCACTGAGGTGATTGTTAGTAGATGTGCTTTTCCAGTAGCCTTTGGATTTTTATTCTTCCCTAAGACTGAAATACTTCCTGATTCATCAGTTAAAATATTTCAAATCAATATTTTGAAGTTTCGATTCTGTGCTCTATCCACAGGTGTCGCTTCAGTCAAATGCTGCATCCTATTTTTGAGGAAGCTTCTAATGTAATTAAGGAAGAATATCCAGATAAGAACCAAGTGGTGTTTGCTAGAGTAGACTGTGATCAGCATTGTAAGTAAATCCTCATTGAGGTTTTTCTGTGTTATCCTGCCAGTAAGCTACTCATTGTATTGAAGAATATGTTAGGCAGCAATCTGAAGTACAGCTGTACCTGCTCCATCATTTAGCTCAGTGAACTTCTTCCAGTGGTAGCCTGTTTAAGTTTTCCCCTTCCCTGACAATACATGAAAATAATATGCCAAAATTTTAAACTTAGACTGAAATTGATTCCTAAAATAGCTTTTTAATCTCGTAACAAGTAAAATATAAGGAGTATCTGCTGCATATTGAAAGACAGATAGCACTGAGTTTATCATTATGGTGCTTTTTATAGTATAGGATTGTCTATATTGTTTTATGCTTCTGGAAGAACAGTACTTATAGGCATAATTTCTGTACAGTAGCTTGTGATTTCTAAAAAGTATTAACAGCAGAAATTCAGGTACAGTTAGTACTTCAAAATATTTGGGCTTTGCAAAGCTGTTAATTTATTAGAAGAATCACAGTTGGAAATGTGAGGAAGCACTGTACAGAGTTACTAGTTTATATCTGCAGCATATTCCTGAGACTTACTCTTGACCCAATACTTGTGGCTTAGTGGTCTGTTACAAAAAAATGCAGAGAAGACCCGACAGGGGAAGAAAAAGTCAATTGCATAGCTGTGAAAAGTCTTTGATATCATTTGCATTTTCTTTTCTCATTTTGACAAGAAGAGCACCTTGCAATCTTGAAAGAGGTATTAAGCATTAAAACCAGGCAAACTTTCAGTGGAGCAATCTGTATCAACACAGTATCTGAAATGTAATATAAGCTGACTCTTCAAAATATCAGGAGCGGCCAAGGAGAGATTCTGTTTTGTCCCTTCCCAAAGATCAGTAAGACCAATTCATGCCTACAGGAAACTTAAACGTCTCTAGGATTCAGTCTGTGAATCACTGGGATATAGGACACCCTGAGGCATGGTTATACTTAACATGCTGCACACATATGCTTTAATTTCTTTGATCTCACAACATTGTCTCATAAATGAATGTTTTCCTACCTCCTTCACAGACAGCCTTTTCTAGAGTCATGGGTTTGGGGGATCAGAAGGGAATTTTTTGTTTTGAGGAGGAGTTTGGTTTGGGAGATTTTTCCTTTTTTGACCTGGAGTACCTTCCCAGGTCTCAAATTCTTAATGATGTTTTCAGCTTCTTTCTTTTTCACGCTTGGTTTTGTCTTCTGCTTCTAATCACCCATTTCTGTGGTGTGTGCTTGGGAGTTCTTAGCCAAAAACACAGCATTAAGTATTTAAATTTGCTATTGCTAGAATTCACTTTTCAAGTAAGGCAATGAAGTCCTTTGGTGGTGTATATTGAAGGTGAAGCCTGATAATAAGCAGTATTTGATGAAGTTTTGTTTCTGAGTTTTTTCCCTTTCACTGTTCAGAAATTTTCTGCAGGATCTGCATAAACTGCCCCTGACCTTTGCAGTTACAGAAAATCATCTGTGGCAAGCATTCTGACTGGTTTTCTATCGGGTTATTAAACCAGTCACTACATACTTCAAATTACTTTCGTGTATACTTTAAACTTACTTGATTTTGTGGTTGTCTTCAATAAATAGGTCTTAGCTCAGTGTTTAATGGTCTGATTGGTTCATTGATTCATTGAGTCAAGATATTGACAGTGACACTTTATAGGAACTTCTCATGAAAGACTAGTAAAATCATCCTGTATCACTGAGTTACATTGTTAAAGATTTATATTAACAACTGAAGTTTCTATTTTGTTTGCAACTGTGTTTGCTTGAGTAACGCAAACAGACTTTGGGCTGCTGGATGTCAGGTGTTTAGCCATGAGATGGTCAGTGGTTAAGTGCGTAAGAAAACTTTCTTCCCTCCTCAAGTGTCTGAAGCACTTTAATCTTCTCATCATATGCTCATTGACTTGAGCTCATCAGAGCTTGTTATGGAAAGCTAAATCCTGGATGGAGGAACTGCTACAGCAGAGATTATCTTCCTTCCCTTGGGAGTAGGTATAGTAAGCTAAGTAGTATAATGCAGACAGGAGTTTTGGTCTTTCTTTTTATTACTGGAATACTAAGACTTCTCTGTATTTACTCTTTGTATGCTTAATTTAAGGATGCCATAACTTGTGCTGCAGAAGCTACAAAATATCAGAGTTAAACATCACATAATGACAAACCAAGTCCTTTTCCCCAATTTGCTGTGTCTTTTTGAATTCAAATACCTAGGCTCTATATGTCATTCCTGGTTTCTAGTGTTTATTTGCTGGATTGTAAGCACTGGTCCATTTCCTGGCACACAGTTTTTGGGTATGTCCTAAAGTTTTATGTGGTTTAACTTTGATTTTAATACATGTAATGGCAGGTTTTTAGCAAGAGAGTGAATGTTACTGTATTATCCAGCTTAGGCCTGCTATAGTAGCTTACTAAATGTTGGGAGTCAAGAATCTTACTTATGTTTTCTTATAGGTTTACCTATTTTAGCAATGCTAGAAGGCTTATGCCAGTGTTTTGGGGTTTGTTATGCCTACAGATTTCATACCACTAGTATTTCACTATTAGAATGATGTCTATCTCTAGAAGATGGTGGATTATTTGCATTACAAATGATGTTTCTTTTTGAAGCCAAGACTCTGTGGGGAATCCAAATAACTGATTTCAGGCCACTCGAAAACAGCTTTCAGGATGGTCAGCCAGGCATAGATACTTTCCATTTAATGCACTGTTATTGAAGTACGCTGCAGGGCCCAGCAGCTCACACCAGCTTCTGAGGGTAAAGCAAATTACAGAGAATTATTGATGCACTGCCAAATGTTTGATGCTTAATGACAAAACCATCATTCTGTCTACTCTTATAGCCAATATGAAAATGTTTTTGTGGAAAGCAATAGGCTCTAGTCTGATTAAATACAAAATTTAAGTATTAACAGTATATCAAGCCACTGTATATGCAGTATTCTATACCAGCTTATAATATAGTGTGAAAGATAATTAAAACTGAGTTAAGTCATGAGGCTGTTTTTAAGCTGGTGTGGGACATACCCTGAAGATAAATCTGAAGCAGGTGCACCTACATTTTCCAAGACCTTAGAAGTATCTAAGTTATATTACATTGCTCTTTTCTAAAATCTTTGGGTTTATGTGTTTGATTTAGTAATTCATTTACCTTTCAAGCTATGCACCCCCATTTTAAGTGTAATCCCTAGTAATAGTGACATTGCATATAAAATTATAGAAGAGCTTTCCGCATCTTACACTATTGGGAAGGTGTAAACACAAGTTTGGATGGTGCTAGGTTTTTTGTTTGTTTGTTTGTGGGACTTTTTGGTGTGTTTGGGATTTTTTTCTTTCTTGGTTGTGGGCTTTTTGTTTAGTTGGGGTTTTTTTTGGTTGTCATTTTTTCTAGTTTGGATTTTTGTCTTTGTGGTCAATGGAGCTAAATCTAGCTGGTGGCCAGTCACAAGTGGTGTTCCTCAGGGTTCACTGTTGGGGGCACTTCTCTTTAACATCTTTATTGATGATCTTGATGAAGACAGATTGTGTCATCAGTAAGTTTGTGGATGACACCAAGTTGGGTGGCCGTGTTCATCTACACAAGGGTGGGGAGGCTCTACAGAGGGACTTGGATAGACTGGATTGATGAGCCAGCATTACTGGCTTCAACAAGGCCAAATGCCAGGTTCTGCACTTGAGTCACAACAACCCCAATCAACTCTACAGGCTTGGGGAAGTGTGGCTGGAAAGCTGTCTGGCAGAAAGGGACCTGAGGGCTGTAATTGACAAACAACTCAGTATGAGCAAGCAGTGTGCCCAGGTGGCAAAGAAAGCCAATGGCATTTGGACTGAGATTAGAAATGCTGTGTCCAGCAATAATAGGGAGGTGATTGCCCCCTTGCACTCTACTCTGGTGAGGCCACACCTTAAGTACTGTGTTCAGTTTTGGGCATCTCATTACAAGAGGGATGTGGAGGTGCTGGAACAAGAGCAGAGGAGGACAGAAAGCTGGTGAAGGGCCTGGAGAATAATACTCTTGAGAAGCAACTGAGGGAGCTGGGGCTGTTCAGTTTGAAGAAGAGGAGGCTGTCAGGTAGCTGTCTCCAGCTACCTGAAAGAATGTTGTGGGGAGGTTATTGCTGGTCTCTTCTCACAGTTAATTATTGATAGAACAAGAGGGAATGGCCTCAAGCTGTGACTGGGTAGGTTTAGACTGGATATTAGGAATTTTTTTTTTCCAAAAGAGTGGTCAGACATTGAAGTGGGCTGCCCAGGGAGGTGGTGGAGTCACCAACCCTGGATGTGTTTAAAGGTCATTTGGATGTGGTGCTTGGGGGATATGGTTTAGGGTGAACCTTGTAGAGTAGGGTTAATGGCTGGACTTAGTGATCCTGAGGGTCTTTTCCACCCTGAATGTTTCTGTGTGATTCTGTGTTTTGTTTTTAGCTGGTGGATGTTCTTGTGTATTTTTATCCTGTGTTAAGCAGCAATGTTGGAAACTCAATTGGTCTGATGGATACCATGGATTTCCTTTTTGTTTCTGTTCTCTGTGAGTGAATATTGCAATAGAGAACTCCTGTTTCTGAAGGAGAGTTTAACAGTTTGTATTAATTCAATAGTAGGAGTTGTGTTACAGCATTCTTATAAATTTATAAATATATATTGGAGTTTTAGTTCCTTTATTTCCTTTGGTGTCTGAGTTAAAAAAAAAAAAAAAGTTGGTTTAAATAAATCTTTGTGCTTCTGAGCAGAGAAAAAACTTCTCAGTTGTGGGTGTCTTGCTAGACAGACTGTTTAGGGAACTACTGTTCTTTCTTTCAAAATGTCCATGAACTCTCATTCACTGCTGAGAGCTGCTGATCATTCTGCATCTGGCTGCTCCTGTAATGTTTGCTGATCTTATTCTTTAGAGCATTACTTAGACCATATTGCTGCTGTGCCTTTGGTAAGCAAAATAACTCAGTACAGTAACAAATCTGGAGGTTCATATATTAAATATAAATGAAACTGTAAACAAGCATGAGTATTTCATTGCATTCCGTCCACTTTGCCTGGGGAAAAATACTGGTCTGAAAGAGTTATCTTTTGGATAAAATAAAAAGTGGAAGAAGTGATTTGGAGACATTGTTGATGGTTCTCCCCAGGAGAGCCTTTTAGTTAGCCTGTCAGAAAGGGTTATGGGGATGCCTACTGTCAAGACCCTGCTAAGAGCAGGCATGGCTGTTGTGAATGCTCCTTTGCAGCAGAAGGTGGTCTAGATTTGCTGTGACTCTGCTTCTTAGTAGCTGAGTTTGATGTAGAATATTGATTGCTTTTCTTGTATGATGGACCAAATCAGGTGCAAGTTACCAATAGATCTTTAAGGTTGGATGCCTAGTTCAGATGGTTTCTCAGAGTTCCTTTCTAATTCTGCTTCCCATAAATATTCCTAGGTCTTACAATTGTATGCAGGTGTCATGAGGGTAGTGTCACTGAGAAGAATTAATGCTGTGTTATTAAATACTTAATAATAAGGTGATTGTAGTGCTGTGTGTAGGAAAGCATGATGCAAAAAGACCCTTCTAACTGAACTTGAGAGAAAAATGCTTACAGAACAATAAGTTAAAAGATACTTATCAAAGGCAATTTTTAATTTTTTTTTTTATCTGTAGTATGCCCTGGGAGGTAGCTGAGAGGTTTACAAAATATGTGATTGATCTCAAGTGAAGAAGCAGAATACTCATTTGGTAGTCCTGGCTGCAAATATACAGCAGAAGGCATTTGTAACCATTGAGATGGAGGATGTGGAAGAGTTAAGATAGTTAGCAGTATTGTACAAATCCTACTGGACACTTTTTTTTGTCCTCTAAGATTTAAAATCTAAATATTTGATGGTATGAATTCTGGCTGTGGAAGACTAAGACAGTAATCTCAGTTAATAATGGGGTAATACCCAGACTATTGTAGATACTGCTGGTCCTTGAGGAGAAGAATCTTCTACTACTTCAATACGGTGTGTCTTGGTACAGATTTTCAACGTAACCTTCCTTGTACATTTAGTGACAATGGACTTGAGCATACTAGCTGAACTCCTTGGACAGTGTATTGTGATGCTAATCTAGAAAACAGAAGCATCCTGGAAATCAAGTCACAGCCTGTGTGCTTGCTTGAAGCTGTAGCCTGGGTACTGTGTGTATACACCATGTGGAAAGCTTGACACATCCCCGAAAGGTGGGGTTTGGCATTCCTTTGAGGAAAGGAACACAGGATGCTTAGACAACAGAGACAGGCTGGCAGTGCAAGAGACAAAGGTATGAATCACAAGTGATAGCTCATGAAGCATGTTATTCTGGAGGACTGTGCTCAGAAGACAATGTGGGAGACTGTCTCAGAGAACATGTTGTCAATATCAGTCTTCATATAAAAGATTCTCTGAAAACAGCAATAAAGGCTTCTATCTCACCCCTATTCTAAGAAGCAGCTTTGCTTTCTCTGTGGTAATTCAGAAGTACCAATACAGTGCATTTGTGAAGAGGAGTGACTGCAAAGGCATTCCTGTTGAAGCTTGGAGAGAGTCACAGAAAATAGTCTAGGCAGTTTGGAAATGGCTGTATACCAACAGGCTCACATTTAAAACAGGAAGGAGAAAATTATCTGAATTTGACAGTCAGTATTCTCCTTAAAATTTCTGATTTGTAGAAGATAATAAAAAGATCAAGTATGTCAGTAGCTTCCTATCATGACAGGTGTAAAAACCATTATGGTAGCATAGACAGTAGGCTTGTGGTTTAATCATTAATTGGGCAAAATACAAAGTTCATTCCTTTATAGGTACCTTAATACCTGAAGAAAATGTGAAGTCATAGCAGGCAGACTGTTTTTTCTTTTAGGTAGGTTGCCCTTATTTATCTGAAATGCCTCTTTTCATCAGAAAATGGGCAGTGAGAATGTCTGGCAATATTTTAAAATTTAATTTAGTTTTTACTATAACTAATGTGATCTGTGAATGAGTTCAAACAATATTCCATGTATTTGCATTGTGTAGTTCCAATTTTAAAAGGAATATAATTTTGCAGTTGCTCTGCTTATGCTAACTCTACTGGTATCAAATGCCAGGACTTAATGAAGCATTTAAGGTTTACTCTATTTGACTTTTGAATGAATTCAAACAATTTTTCATGTACTTGCATTTTATATTTTGTAAAAAGATGGTTTTCAAATACTTGTGTAGGACTCTCATCTCTCTGTGTTAGTTCAAATACCAGTATTTGTGGAATCTCAATGCAATTTGTGGAGAGCATGCAAATTCTGACTTAGGATATAGTGTTTGGATTCAGTCTTCACAGTGGGCATTTTCTTATCTTTTCTTTTTTAATACAAATTCAGCATTTGATGAAGATCCTCATCCCTAGGGACTGCAGTCTACATCTTGCAGAATCTTCAAGACCCTCTGAATGCCTGTTCTGCAACTCATGCAACCTATTGTGATGTGGAAATAACCTGAAGGAAAAGTGCCAACTTAGGAGACAAAGTGTGGGTTTGGTGTTGGCTGTTGGGAACAGTCTTTGATCTCAAAGTATTTCTGTGAAACCTTGATGAGTACTGTTTCTTGTGTCTTATCAGATCCTGGTCAAGTTTTGATAGATGATGTACTGTCAGACCAGAGGTCCCTCTGTCAGCCAGAGAGAAGGGCAGCAAATGCTTGGTCTGCTGGAAGCCATTTGTCTTCCACTAAGCAAATATCAAGTGATTTCCTCCCCTGCCATGCTCATCGCCTTCTTGCAGGGAGCTCTTAGGTACTTCAACTGAAAAGTGATTGAGTTTAAAGGAAGAAAATAGAATTCATATCATACTTGTTGAATACATTGGCATCTTCCCCTGAGAAATTAGTATTAACTTCAAATAGAAATACTCTGAATTGACGACCTAAAATGTGATACTCTTAATTGGAATTGTAATTAGTTTCAATTAAGAAACTCTTTGAGATATTTAGAATCATAGAATCAGTCAGGTTGGAAGAGAGCTCCAAGATCATCTAGGCCAACCTAGCACCTAGCTCTAGCCAATCAACTAGACCATGGCACTAAGTGCCTCATCCAGTCTTTCCTTGAACACCTCCAGGGATGGTGACTCCACCACCTCCCTGGGCAGCCCATTCCAATGGCAAATCACTCTCTCTTGTGAAGCACTTCCTCCTAACATCCAGCCTATACCTCTCCTGGCACAGCATGAGAATGTGTCCCCTTGTTCTATTGCTGGTTGCCTGGGAAAAGAGATTGACCCCCATCTGGCTACAGCCTCTCTTCAGGTAGTTGTAGACAGCAATGAGGTTGCTCCTGACCCTCCTCCAGACTAAACAACCCTCAGCTTCTCCTCATAGGAAACAGAGTAAGTCCTTTCTTAGTCAAAATTAATAGACTGAGTTTTGTGATATTTTACAGTGATGCAGGGCTTGTTAGGAAGTGGGCTTAGCTGATGAAGATTTGAACCCTGCTGGTTTGAGAGATGTTAAAAGAATGGTTTTGTGAAATAGACCTAGTTCTTAGTCCTTTGCTGTGTAGCTGGTACAAAGACTGTTTGCAGTAACTGAAGCTGCAAAAGGTGAGTGCAATTAAAGCTGCTGACAGTTTCACTGGAAGTTGTCCAGGCAGCAGAGAATTAAGAACCTTTTGGTTATCCCTTGGATGACTAAAAGGGGGGGAGAGCTTTATGTTTTGGAGGACAGTAAGAGGCACAGTACCACTTGGGAATGACTTATTTTTAGTTGCCCAGGCTATTAAATTTGGGTTGCAAGCTGGAAGTGTATGTTAGCTGCCTGGTTATCAGAAGCTAGCTCAGGACAACTGCCTCTGAAAGTTTTCATAGGACTTCTGTCTCCACTCTGTTAAAAAAAAGAAGAGTAAGTTTAAGATAAAAAGCAAATCTGCTTCTTGGTTAGTATGTAATTAGGAGGAAAGGAAATTCTTGTGAGAAAGGATTAGATATTATGTCAGTCAGTGCTGTGCCAGACATGCTGATGGTCCCTCATTTGGTTGCCTACCTGCTGGGGGCCAAACCAGGTCACTTGAAGGATATACCCTTTGACTTTTAAGGAGGAAGTGAAAAGTAACAGGACATACATTCAGCCCACAGTTTCAAAGCCTTCCTCTCTCTGTTGACTGAATAAAACTTTCCTGTCTCCAAAAAATAAGTTGACTTGTTGAAGTTCACTGTCTCTCACCTTGAGAAAGGCAGGGAAGTGGTTGACTGGAATGAATCACCTCAAAAGGTTAAGCAGTTCTGGAAGGTGGGCAAACTTCTTGTATTTTGGGATTTAATTTGATTTAGGTACCGACATGATTGAGGGTTAGGTGAACTGCATCCTAGCTCATAGAGGGCACCTAGTTTTCTTAGGAGCTGAGAGTTTTGAAGAGGGTTTTGTTGGTTTGTTTCTAGATAGGTTTCCAGGAGAGGAGTCATCATGAGGGCATAATTAAAACAAATGTTTCATGTTATGTGCTTTCTCTATTGTTTGGTTTTAATCTCTTTTAATCAAGAATCCAAAGTGTGTACCTGCTTGCCTTGTTTCTCCAGTCATTCCACATAAAAGCTCCTTGAAGCTTTTTGCTCAACCTCAACCACATCTGAAAGAGGGAAGGGTGTTCAAATCTATTAAGTACTTCCAAACTTTGATTAAAACAATTACTGGATATTGGAGATGAACAGAGCCAATTTTTGCACTGTGACAAAGGCTGCCATAGTTATATATATGACCTTAATAGTATCATAGAATCAACCAGTTTGGAAGAGACCTCCAAGATCATCCAGGCCAACCTAGCACCCAGCCCTAGCCAGTCAACTAGACCGTGGCACTAAGTGCCTCATCCAGGCTTTTCTTCAACACCTCCAAGGATGGTGACTCCACCACCTCCCTGGGCAGCCCATTCCAATGCCAACCACGCTCTCTGGCAAGAACTTCCTCCTAACATCCAGCCTATACTTTCCCTGGCACAACTTGAGACTGTGTCCCCTTGTTCTATTGCTGGTTGCCTGGCAGAAGAGACCAACCCCCACCTGGCTACAATGTCCCTTCAGGTAGTTGTAGACAGCAAAGAGGTCCCCCCTGAGCCTCCTCTTCTCCAGGCTAAACAACCCCAGCTCCCTCAGCCTCTCCTCATAGGGTTTGTGTTCCAGGCCCCTCACCAGCTTTGTTGCCCTTCTCTGGACACGTTCCAGCACCTCAACATCTCTCTTGAATTGAGTGGCCCAGAACTGGACACAGTACTCAAGGTGTGGCTGAGTACAGGGGAAGAATAACCTCCCTTGTCCTACTGGCCACACTGTTCCTGATACAGGCCAAGATGCCATTGGCTCTCTTGGCCACCTGGGCACACTGCTGGCTCATCTTCAGCCAGTGTGCCATAAACCGCTTGGTGGTTGTGTGTAAGTTTCCCTATCAGGACATAGCTGGGAACTAGCTACAATACCTCTTGCAACCTCCTGTGTCCTAGTGATTAACCAAGGTGTAAGAGGCAGAAACACTTGGAAGTATTTGGGTTTAGTAAAGAACTGGATTATTGCCGTGGTAAAGGTTGAAGACAAGGGGCACAGGGCACACATTCTTGGGAAACTGGGCTTTATTGCTTCTGCTTAGCTTTCTTCTTTGACTCTCTTTAATTTTACTGTAAGGCCTCTTTCCATTTTTAAACTGTTCTTCTGCATTTGTAAGTCTCATGAAGAAATAACTTGGTGTTAAATGACTGACCTGTTGTATAAAGGTGAAAGAAGCTAGTGGTTTTATATTAGATGAACACAAAGATGTGATACTTTGAAGCTCTGCATGGGTCAAGTCTAGAAGAAAGTTGGGCAGCATATGTAGAAGTGAATGAAGAACTCTCTTGAAGGGAATGCTGACAGTGGTTGATGAGAGAGGTATTTGTCTTAATTTAGAGAACTGAAATTCTGTCTTCATTCAAAACCTGAACAGCTCAGAACTGTAGCAGCAATCTTCTAGCCTTCATAGGCTTCAAGAAATGTTTTACACAGGCTTCACATTCTCTAAATTGTAAGGCATGACAGTAATATTTCCAGCACTGTCACTGAGATAAAAATCATAGTGAGTTTAAAGAAATATTAATAGGGGGCAGTTTATTTGATTAAAACTTTCATATGTGGATTAAGCAAGATTTGGCAAGCTTTTAAAATTCTTATTTTGCTCTTAAATTTGCCTTCCTAGTAGTTCATAGGGAATATACTGATTAAAGGAGTATAGCTGAACGAATTGAGTCTTTAGCTTGATTTTGGTCGTGATGAAGATGTGAGAAATACTCTAGCTGCTATCTGTTCTCTCTCTTTTGGGGTGTTTAAGGTTTGGGGTTTAGTTTGTTCTTGTCTGAAGATGTTTTACTACTGGTTCAGCGATTGCACTTATGTATAAATACACATGTATAAGCCACCATCTTCAGTGGATTTCTGTATTTGTAGCACTTTGATTTTATTGATTTCTTTTTAGCGGATATAGCGCAGAGATACAGGATAAGCAAATACCCAACTCTGAAACTCTTCCGCAATGGGATGATGATGAAGAGAGAGTACAGGGGCCAGAGATCTGTGACAGCAATAGCAGATTACATCAGGCAGCAGAAGAGTAACCCTATTCGGGAGGTCCACGATTTGGAAGAAATTAGTTCTCTTGATGTAAGTCTGTCATGTTTGTTCCTTCTAAATGTTTATTTATTTATTGGGTGTTGAACTGATGAAAAAATGCATTTGAAGTGTGTATTTACTACTTGTGGTTTTTTTTTCCCCATTCAGAAATGTTAAGTGCAATTTTCAAAACCAAGTGTGAACGATGATGTTTCCAGTACTATGAATTATTCAAATATAATCATTTTCAACTGCGTTCATTTTGTTACTGTAACTTCACTACCGAATTATTTACTTTACATTTAATCATTTTAAAAGAAACACGTGTGGTATTTTGTTAAATACTTCTAATATTCCTTGCTGGCAAAATAGTCCTAAGGATGTTTCTGAATATTGAAAAGGCAGTTAGGGGCTGTTGAAAAAATAGCAGCTGTATTTTGATATCTTTAGGGAGTAATGATTCGTTTCTGTTACATTGAGGTAAGTTATAATTTAACCTTTGTTTCTACAGCGCAGCAGGAGAAATATTGTTGGATACTTTGAGCAAAAGGACTCTGATAATTACAGGACATTTGAAAGAGTAGCAAATATATTGCATGATGATTGTGTGTTCCTGTCTGCCTTTGGGTAAGTTTTAAAATTTAGAGGTTTTGCATGACTTCATTATTGAAATTATGTTAAGGAGTTGTATTTAATTTTATTGAATAGACTTCTTTAGTACTTCGATTGTGGCGTAACTTGAGAGACTAGACATTAACAGATAAATACAGCAACAGAGAGACAGAAGGATAAACTCTTCCTAGCCTTAATGCTTTCTGCAAAATAAGATTTTAGGTTTTTGCATCCTTCTGCTGTTTTTTCTTTGTCAGTATAGTTTAAATGTAACTGGGGAGATTTTAGGAGGGATCCTAGACAGTTGTGTCCTAAATTCCTGCTGCTTTGAAATGAGAAAGAAAAAGAAGGGAAGAGTTTGAAGTCTTTTTTGGGAAAAAATAATTCATGTTGCAAACTGTACAACTCCTTTTTTTTTTTTTGTACCTCCTTAATGTTTTTCTTTTAAATGTGACCTTCTTGTTTGTTTGTTTCCTCCCTTTTATATGAGTTTGTGTGTTTTGGTTTGTGTTTTTTTCCTTCCTTTTCTTCTGTAAGGAATAATTTAGTTGCCTGCTCATTTTTTTTTTTTCCTGATGTCATGCAAGAGGACATTGTTCCAAAATGCTTGATTTGTGTGTCTGGGTCTGTTTTAAGTGAGTTCTTTGTCACTGCACATAATAACAGTTTAGAAACACAGTTGCACTGATAAGCTACATAGGTTTGTTCTTCTAGGCTCACAGTACAGAAATTCCAATTTCTCCTTGTAATACAGATTTATGGCAAGATTTTAAAATATTAAAGGATCTTTGCTTAATAACATAAGAGTGATTCTTTTTCATGGTAAAATGCAATTAGAGATTCTTTCTACAGTGTTAAATGTGCCATCACTACCCAGTTTTATGTGAATGCAGTCTACCTACGGCTGCGAGATCAGGAATTTGCATGGGGTATACTAGCTTTTATACTGTATGCAATTGCCCTTGGAGAGGGGCTGAGAGAAGGTAGAGAATCTTTTGTCTGTTGGAACAAGATTTGTTGTCAGTCACTGATGCCTCTTCCAATATATTTCCAAAATAAAGCTTGGGGATGTGGGAGGGTATTTATAATGTGGCTGTCATTCAGTTTCCAGTTAGATATCCAGCCAAGCATTCTGTGACTGTACATAAGCAGCCTTGACTGGGAGATGATAATCAATTCTTGTAAATCTGTAGGTGTATCAGTCTTATTCCCAAGGAGTGACCATTATCTCTTATGTTTTCTGATGCATGCATCCATGCTTTTCTCAGAACAGCCAGTCTGAACTATTATTAGAATTTTAAATTATGTTTTGCCCCCTTATGACTTTTCAGGAATGCAGTTTTAGAAAATCATTAGTAAGATAAACAATACTTTCAAGATTCTCTCTCCAGGTGTTTGAGTCTGTTCATCTTTACTGTCCTATTTGTCAGCTTCATGTAATGACCGATTGTCTCCCACCACTCTATGTTAGCCTTTGCTTATTGGATGCTCTTAATGTAATTGCTATGAGGTTTTGGGTTTATTTCTTTTGGTATAAGCAATCCACAGTCTAATTAGAACAGATCAGAATTCAATTATTTCTAACTTGTCCACGTAGCTTCATATTGCAGAGCAGGCTTGCCATTATTCTCTTCTTCACACTCCCCTCCCCTTTGTATTTTGGAGCTTTTAGTGTTTTAAAGTGCAATCTTCTGGACACCAACCTTGGAAACTAAATGTTTTTGTCTGACTAGCTGTGGCTCTCAAGCTTCTCAGGGAGATAGTGGCTATATAACTGTGTTCCCTATTCAGTTTATATTTAGCAAATGTTTCATGGGGTGCTGGCTCTTTTCAGTTGAACTCTTCTGACTGAGCATCTTAACAGCCTCTGGGAAGGATTTTTGGTTTCGCTATGGATAGAGTTCAACAGTTACACAGTTTGGGAGGTATGCAGTAATGTGAACTGTCATGATAAAACTTCTAGGAAGATAAAATAAGCTTAAAACGATCAATTTGACAAAAGAAAAAACCAATTACTTCACTCACTTCTGTCAGGGCAAAACTGTTTCCTGCTATGCAAAAATTATTCTGGCTTTAGGTAGTTGTAATAGCTTATTTTTAAATCTTTATTAGTGATAACTTTGTGGCAGATCATCTTGATGCTTAAAACTATTCTTAAATCAGGTGATCCTTGCAAATAAGATCTGAGGTGAGTGCAAAGCAAAAATAATGATAGAAGACTTGTAAGCAGAAGGAAATAGGAGGGGTGTAGGAGAGGCATGTATGGAGAGGCATTAGAGGTGGGTTTTAGAAGTAGAAATAGAGAGGTATAAATCTGAAATGTTTGTAGACATGGAAGAGAATGGTTTTGTGCCACTGAGCCAGAGCATAGGAAGCCAAATGCAGAAAACCAAAACAAATAGCCAAGAAATACCTTTATCTTTGAGCTGTAGGTAACTCATGGGAGAATGGCAAATTTAGAAACTGTTGGAATCTGGAGGCAGAGCCAGGGGGATGTGGTGTGTGTGATTCCAAGGTGTTCTATGTGAACCCTGTGCTATAAGAAAACCCTGTGCTTTAAGTAAAGACCAAATGCAAACTGAAGTGTTCCCATTTTTGGTAGTAGTTTTTAAAAAGGTGTGTTCAGGCATTTGGGAGTTTCACATCATGTCCCCACTTTGAATTATCTGTAACAAATCAGTCACAACTATAGCTACTGAAGTGGAAAGACCAAAGAGGGCCTTTTGGGTTCCACCCCAGGGTCACCCTAGAGCATATATTTCATTTTAGATTATTATCATCTTACCAAGCAGTGGTTGGGCAGGTATAGAGCTTCTGTATGTCTTCATTTCCTTCTTACTTAGTGAAGGATTGTCTGAGATGCAAGTGGTTTACCTCTGTAGTGACAGTCACAAAGAAGCTTGATTTCACATCATGAGAGCAGTCTCAGTGTCTAGAACACAAAAATACATTTTAAAATACATGACTCTAAAATGGAGCATACTATGCAAGGTGTGTTTTGCATGTGTTAAGAAAAAAGTAATTGCATCAAATTGAATAAAAAGTAGGTACTTTGAGATAAGCTTTATCATGGTTTGTTGTTTTTTTTTTCTTGGCCTTCTAAAGTTTTCAGACCTCTGGAAGATTTACTTTATTTTGCAGTGAGATAGAGATATTTTTACTTCATCCTCTACTCTTTTACATCTCTTCATCATAGAATGGATTGAGTTGGAAGGGACCTTAAAGGTTGTCTAGTTCCAACACCCCTGCCCCATGAAGGGACACCTTCCACTAGAGTAGGTTGCTCAAAGTCTCATCCAGCCTGATCTTAAACACTTCCAGGAATGAGGCATCCACAACTTCTCTGGGAAACCTGTACTGCTATCTCACCACTCTCATAGCAAAGAACTTTTTCCTAATGTCTGATATAAATCTACCCTGCTCCAGTTTACAACCAGTGCCTCTTGTCCTACCACAAGCCTTTATAGTCTACCTCCAGCCTTCCTCTAGGCCTTCTTCAGATAATGAAAGGCTGCTGTAAAGTCTACCAAGAGCCTTCTCTTCTACAGACCTAACTCTCTCAGCCTGTCCTTGTAGGAGAGGTGCTCCAGCCCACTGATTATCTTGTTGACCTCTCCAGCAGATTCATGGCCACCTTGTGTTAGGGGCTTCAGGGCTGGACACAGTACTCCAGGTGGGGTCTGACAAAAGCAGAGCAGAGGGACAGAATCACCCCCGTTGGCCACACGTTTTTTGATGCAGTCCAGGATACAGTTGGGGTTTTGGGCTGCCAGCACACATTTCTGGCTCGTGTCAAGCAGCACCCCCAAATCCTTCTTTGCAGGGCTGCAGCCTGTGTTTGTGCTTGGGATTGCCCTGGACCAGGTGCAGAACCTTGCACTTATACTTGCTGAACCTCGTGAGCACAGGCCCACCTCTCCAGCCTGTCAGGTTCCCTCCGGATAGCATCCCTAATCTTCAGTGTGTCAACTGCACCACACAGTTAGGTGTCGTCAGCAAACTTGCTGAGGGTGCACTTGATCCCACTGCGGGTTGCCTACAAACTGCTCATGGATCCAGCAATGCATTTCTGCAGCTCACTAATGCTACACAGCCTTTTCACTGCCTCCTGCAGCTCAGCCACCTTCTGCAGGAGGTCCTCCATCTGGGCACACTTAGTGCAGGCAAGTTCACCACCTATCTGCACCAAGAAAAAGGTACTTCCTGCAGTCTACACGCCAGCCTCTCCCCTCTGCAGTTCTGTCTGGGTGGAGGCAGGGATGGCACAGACACCCCCCAACCAGAGCTGTGGCCTTTCCTCTCCAAGGAGTGCTCACTGTTCTGCCTTGTGGGCTAGGTGCACCCTGATGTGCACCCTGAGCTTGTGTTGACAGGCACCTTCACCTTTGCAGGTGGTGCCCGCTCACCACTTGTTTGTTTCCAAGGGGCTTCTTTTATAGGGAGAGGGTGGTCTCAGCAGTGACCATTGACTTGTTTAACTCTGCTGGAAGTGATGCTAGATCTGCTCTCATTGCCTCAGCAGCCCACCAACATGTTGCTGGTTGCCACTACAAGCGAGCAGCTTTAAAAAGCACCCCAGAGAAGCTCCTTGTTGGCCCTTTGCACTGCTGATGCCATAAAATTCAGCTATCTAAAGAAACCCTCTGAGGCTCCAGTTTTAAGTTTTAGAAGGCAGGCAATCTTTATTGCAAGTTTTGGTGCAAGGAGACTCATGTCTCAGATCCTGCACCCCCAACAAGACAAAGTAGCAGCTTTTTATTTCATAAGTACATTGCTTATACATTCAGTATCCCTGAATAATCCTGCATAGTCATGTTATCTCCTGGAGTCTTACATGGTGTTCTTCAGTTGGACTGTAGTACTGAGTTCATGCAGTTTGCTGGAGTTTCACAACTTACTTTTTATCCTTCCATGGTATCTGAAGATGGTCTGAATCAGGTCAGTTCACTTCCTTATCAAGGAAGCAAAATACCCCCTTATCTGTTGTGCATGGTTAGAACATCAGTGTGTAAGTCCTCACAAATTCCATTTGCTCAATATCTTCATTTCCCTTGAGATCAATTCTAACCACATCAACGCAGTTCCCTTCCCCAGTATGGATCTACCTGCTCTGAAGGTGGTCTCCTTGGTGCATCTTAACCCAGGCTTATACTCAGTTCACAGGAGAGATACCATAACTGGAGAAGCTGCGATCCTTAGCTAATGTTTCCCAGAGGCCAGTGTGCTTTCTTTTTAGCCTTGGCTGAGAGGAAAAGAAAAAGGTGGTTCATTTTACTCTCTTATGTGCAGCTAGTCAATTCTGTCTTGCCAGCACGAGTCACATTGGAACAGCAAGGCTTGGGAGAGGAGGGGATACCTATTTCAATGTCCAGAGGTGATGAAAGGGGTTTAGTTTTGTTGAGATCTTCATTTCTTTTTCTCTATTTTCTGTGTTGGTTGCATAGCAAACGTCTCTGAAACAAACATCCTCATTCATTTGAATAAAATGTTACCATTTTGGGGGTACAAACTAACAGCTTTTTGGGCACTCTTGTGACTGGAATTAAGGAAAAAAACCTTTGCAGATCTAGATCAGGAACCAAGTAAGGTGATACAGTAAGCTGAATACCAGGGACTAATGGCATGTATTCTCCAGATACACACATACCATGTCATGGTCAGAAGCTCCATGCTGTGTCTTGTGCTCTCCAGATCTGTTTTGAGAGTAAACTGGACAGTGTGTGTTTATTTGCTATCTGTTTTCTCTTATTGCCTGTGCTGGCAGAGCAGCTCAAAGCCCTTTCTTTATCAGGGTAGATAAGATGCAAATTTCTAGTGTAAACAGTGGGTCGGGAAGAGTGAATGCAAACAGGAATCCACCTTTCTCTCATTTTCTTCCTTAAGAATAAGTATTTATATTTACTAATTTATATGATTATATGAATTGGTTAACATTTTTCACTGGTGGTCTGTTATGCAAAATTGTACTAACATTTAGCATTTTTACCTCAGTGCCTACAGTCCAGTCCTTTAGACTAGTCTTAGAGACCATCTTACTGACTCCCTTAATGCCCTCTTATCTAGCCAAGCCAAGTTTCAGCAGGAGTTACTTTACAGTTTACTGTGAAGATCAAGGATTTTAATTCTCAAGTTTTGAAGGAAAAAAAATAGTAAAGAAGGATAACAAGTTGAAATATGGGTTCTGATATCACTGTTATTTTATTTGTCTATACCAAGGCATGCTTACTGGTTGGTTTGTTTTAGGGCTATTTCAAAAGCAGAGAGATTTAGCGGAGACAATGTAATCTACAAGCCACCAGGGGTAAGTGTAACTATGCATTTTATTCTGCTTGTTGTCATTAAATGTGGATGTGAACTAATGGAGGCTCTACTGAGATCATTCAGTATGTTAGTGCATCTCGAATCTTAATTCAGATTCAGTGAAAACAATTCCAGTCTCATCTGTTGCCACTTAAGCACGGGAAAACTAAATGTGTCACTTTGAATGTCATTGTCTAAAAATGTGTGATGGTTTGGGTGTTCCCTGCCCCCCCACACTTTAGAAATCACCCAAACTAGACTCAGCCAGCTCTGGGAATATGAATGAAGCTTATTACTTACAGCAAGCACAATATACAAGCAGGGTGACCTTATTGCTGTCTACATCTACCTGAAGGGTGGCTGTGGTCAGGAGGAGGTTGCTCTCTTCTCTCAGTGCCAGAACGAGAGGACTCAGCCTCAGGCTGTGCCAGGGGAGATGTAGGCTTGAGGTGAGGAGAAAGTTCTTCACTGAGAGAGTCATTGGACACTGGAATGGGCTGCCCGGGGAGGTGGTGGAGTCGCCGTCCCTGGAGCTGTTCAAGGCAGGATTGGACGTGGCACTTGGTGCCATGGTCTAGCCTTGAGCTCTGTGGTAAAGGGTTGGACTTGATGATCTGTGAGATCTCTTCCAACCCTGATAATACTGTGATACTGTGATACTCTGATATTTACAGTATATACAGTTATATACAGAAATATACAAGGTAAAAGGTAATACAGAAACACAACAGCCCTCCCAGAAACCTGAGTCCCCAGGAGGGGCTCTCAACTGCCCCTTCACCTTCCCCCTACCCCTCTCAACCTTACCCCAGTCCCAAGGAAGAAATGGAAGCTCGGCCAGGGGGATAGGAAGCAAAGTGGATTAGGCAAGGAAACAGAGGATGAGGTTAGGAGAGAGATGCAGCTCAGAGCTTGCCAGCAGTAGAAGTGGCTTTATCTATGTTTTGCTTTTTATTCTTATACATCTCAGCGAGCCTATGAGGGAAGTAGACATCACCATTGTTTTCCTTTCACAGCCTGTAATCTAGTTTTTCTCACCAAAACACTCTAGCTAGCTTCAAACTAGCACAAAATGTTTTGGTTTTTTTTTTCCTTAGAAGTATGGTCAACTCATCATGCATATAGATACTTTGTGTTCTGTAGAAGTCTTTATAATCTGTGAAGTTCAACAGCTGGCGCACTTCATGCACATCAAAACAAGTGACAATTGCTAAGTATATTTCTAGCTGCCACTTGCCTGTTTGAATCCCACATGGTTCTTAGCAGACCATTGTCTTCATTCAAAAACCCTCAGAAATTAGTAAAATTACCTGTGTTAACAAACTCCCTTAAACACAGTTCTACTAGAGGAAAAAAAAAATCAGTACAGAAGAAAATCTGCAAGAATTGCTTTTTATAACCACAGCACCTGAAAATCTGCTTTTCTTTCAAATTTGCTGTGTGAAAAGAGTTGTTTACAAAAGAGAAATAAAAGAAGACCTAAGAGGGAAGAGAGTTTCAAACTTTGTTCTGCAAACCCAGAATTTGCTAGGTTACCTAATTGATTTGGTATTTTTGAATTAAAGTGTGCTTAGTCGTGGCTACAGCTTGCAAAGTCGTACTTGCTTCATGTATTGCAATTGTATTAAAAGATGACAGCACTGCATTCTGAGTTAAACTACTGGCAAAGAAAGGGAAAATATTTATTCATTACTCTTTGACAAAGCAAATGTAAAATACCAGCTTTGGGTCTTGTAGGACACTGGGAAGGTTTTTCTTGAGTGTCTTTGTAACTGCCAGCATGAAGGGGCTTTATACCTGCTTTTAGTTTCTGTGTAAATGGGGACTTTTGGTTCTAAGATACTGTTTCTCAGTCTGACAGCAGTCTAAATCACTTCTATTTCTAGCATCCCTAGTTTGAAAACAAAGTATTTGTTTTCAATTCTTCTTACATTGTCTTTAAAAATGGAGTTGGCTGTATAAGTGATCATATATAATAGTTCTTCTCCTGTTGTGCTTTTGCAACATAGTTAATAGAAGTGTTGCATGCACAAGGGTTAAATATTGATTATACAACTGGCTTTTGGTACTTACAAGCATATGATTACTTTTATGTTGATAATTTGCTTTGCACATAAGAATGTCATTTTCCCTGTGTATTTTTCTTTCCAACAGGAAAATGCTCCTGATATGGTGTATTTAGGCTCTCTAACCAATTTTGATTTGATTTATGCATGGACCCAAGATAAATGTGTGCCACTAGTTCGAGAAATTACATTTGAAAATGGGGAGGTAAGAACTTCTTCTACCATTCTTTCTCAAAACCAAAATCTATCTTTCAAGATCTCAAATCCATGCCATGGAACTATCTGCATTCTTTACTTTGGGCAGAAAATGTCTCTTCATTCTTTTGGAGCTTCTTTGGTGAGACTGAAAATTCACTGGTGCTAGACTTTTAGTGGTTTCATGCACTGCCAGAGAAAGAGGTTATAATTGTGTGCATGGATCGTATAAGAAGTGTCTGATGATTTTTGGGGTGCAGACACTTGGGTGCTAAGAATGTGCATGTGCTAGAACGTGTGTAAGTACCTGTGGGTGTGTAACACCTTCAGAGAGTTGTATTACATATCTAAAGCAATGACATGTTATTTAGACTGATGTTATGCCTAAGTGTTGATATAATAAGATCCAGGCATAAATGTTATTTAAGCAACTTTTGCACCTATTGTGACCTTTAGAAAAATGCTTCTAATCAGAGTAGAAAATACCAGTGGCAGCAGGTCCATGACAGTCTGAAAGAGTAGAACAGCTGTGAACTATATCTTTAGTTATATGTAATCAGCTTTTAATGTTACAGTTGGCAGTAGAAAAAGTGTATTAACCACTTCCAGAGCATTATCTAATAAACACGTTAAATGATAGCTGAGCACCTACAGAACTGGCAGTCTACTGGGAACTCTAATAACAGCCATCTGATGTGATTATTACTATTTTAATTTATTTTGGTGTGTGTGTGTGTGAGTCTGTGTTTAACCACTGATTCCTTCTTAATCTATTTAGCATCATATGCTTTTCCCCTTGGGTTTCTTCTTGTAGCTGTAATTCCTGAGATGAAATTTAGGGGTCTGCTTTTAAACATTTCTTTTCTTCTTTCTATCCTTATTTTCTTGTAATGCTTTTCTGTTTTCTTTAGTAACTCAGTCCTCTTTCATCTGTTTCAAACCTCATATCATAATTACCTTTTTTACAAGTTATTTTACAGTAAGTTTATTATTTTTAACTTATTTTTCACTAAGCAGCAGGAAAAAGTCTTTGGGCAATCAGCAGGTTTGTAGTATCTCAAAAGGAGCATTTGTAGATAGCCACAGTGTCTGCTGGAAACTGGCAGGGTTTGTAACAAACTGCAGTATGTAGTTCACAATGGATTAGAAACCAACAAATCAGTCATATGATTTGTTCTTAGTTGCCACAACCTTTTTAGCCTGAATTTGCAGTGTGTGTAGCACTGCTGTTCTGGGCATGCACAACACCTTGGGTTGCATGACAAATAGAGAGACAGGGCAGAATGCACCACATGGTTTCAGTACAGTCTTCTTGTCAACCCCACCAATTTTTATTGGAAAGTTCTGTTAGCCAAATTTTTATTCTTCATTTGCATCTCAATATTTAAAACTTTCCCAGATATTAAAACCTTTGGAGGTGTGTGGTACATTTCCAGTGTGCTTTTTCTCATGGTGAAATAGGATTCTGAGCCTTTCAAGCCTTGGGTCATCATGGCCAGCTTGCACCAGATTGTCATGGGTTTTCTGGTTGTTCTCTCAACCCTCAGTTCCTGTTTGCTTGGGCAGATATTTACAATTCCAATATGACATTTTGCCTAGCAACATTTGTTTAAAATTTTCAGTGCTGCCAGTACCCAAACAAATTCAAACATACCAAAATTGAGATAGTTCTGCCTGCTGAGATTGTACAGTATTTAAATGGGCTCTTACTGCATACTGCACAACATTACAGGGTAAAAACATGAAGTGCTGTGATTCTTAAGCTGTGTTTATGGTACTAGAATACTGCATACATAAAATAGACTTCTTCGAGCTTCTGGTAGGTTTTTTCTCTCCTTTTCTTTCTTAAAGCTTTCATTATCTGATAATTGCCATGGACAGGCTAGGCAGAAAGATGCCAAATCTGGACAGAGTTCATTACTGTGACTTTAAACAGCACATCACTGGGCTCTGCAGCAAAGTCTTCTGCTTGAGAAGGCTGTCCATTTGGGAGGTAGTTCCTGCCCTTCACAAGAAAAGGCTGTTGGGAGCAGTCATACCATTCAGTATAACCAGTCTGTTTAATTTTATACTGTGTCAATACAGTGAACCATGTGGTCAAACGATGGTGCTGAACTGTAAAGGCAAAAAGTTTCTCTAAGGCATACAGGAGTAATCTGAGAAGCTCGGATCTAATGGCAAACCTTTTGATATTTTCAGTACCAAATGAAACTGCAGGTTTTGAGGGAGCAGTCCAAATAAATGAAATAGGTATTCCAATTGCCACATCATGATCAGCAAGACAGGCTATGAAAGCTGGAATAGAAAAGCAAACAAAAGGAAGATACTTCATAGGAATTAGGCAGGGCCAAAATCAGCAAAATTTTCAGACCAGCTCTCCTAACTACCTGTACTGTTGGAGGTTTTCACTTCTTGATCAATTTCAGTAATGCAGTAGCCTGTGGATACAGCAATGGTGTCCAGTCAGGAGACACTGGTGAATGAGCAGAACTTGATCATGACTGATCTGCTGATCTAGCTATGTCATTAGCTTCCTTTCAGTTCTTTTTTAATGTTTTTTTTTAAGATGGAGTTATTTAAAGATACTCATTGTGTTATGCTAAAACCCTGCCAAATGACTACCTGAAACAAGCTATGACTGGGTCTAGAAAACACTCAACTTCTCATAGTATTTAACACCATGGTATTCAGGCCTTATTGCTGTTTCTATGAAGATGTTGAATTTTCTCAGTACTAGAATATTTCTTTTGGGCAAGTATTCCTGGGCAAGTGTATCCCTTCCCAAAATGCTGATAATGGAACACCTTCATCCTTTCCTTCCTCTGTAACATACAGAAGATTATCATGGTTAACCGTATCCCTCAGGTATCTTAGAGGAATGGTCAACTCCTGTTTTTTTCAGCTGTTTTTTTAAAGTAGAAATCTTACTGAAACTGAAAATAGATGGAAACATTTAAGTACCCTTAAAAAATGTAAGAAATAAGGTTTGTTGTTTGCTTTCTGTGCAGGAACTGACAGAAGAAGGCCTTCCTTTTCTCATACTTTTCCATATGAAAGATGACTTGGAGAGTTTAGAGAAATTCCAACAGGAGGTTGCACGACAGTTAATAAGTGAAAAAGGTTTGTATAAGCTGCTACTGCTTCTTGGATTCACTGGATGTTACTAATTTCAGTGGAAGGAAAGGGCAAGCAGAATCCTAGCTTTAAATCTCTGGAGACTGAAGTGGTTTAGGTACATTTTGACACTGAGAACCAGTTCCTCTGGACAAGATTTAAACAGATACAGAATTTATTAGTAATTATTACTCCAGAAATCCTTCTTTTCCAAATGCCTTAAACGAGTTCTAGAGAGCATTTAAAAGAAAAAGACCTTCAGTTAGTATTGTGGCCAGAAGTGCTTTAATTGAATCCCTTGTTTTGGTGATGCTATTTAAATCTGTTTTCAAGTTCTATGTGCTGTATCTATTCTATCTCCACCTTTTATTCTAGTTATGACAGTGGTTAGTGTTTCAAGATAATATTTTTTTACAAGTCTTAATGTGTATGCATTTTTTTGTCTGCTCACAATTTTAAGGTACAATAAACTTCCTTCATGCTGACTGTGATAAATTCAGGCATCCTCTCCTCCACATTCAGAAGACTCCATCAGACTGCCCTGTTATTGCCATTGATAGCTTTAGACACATGTATGTCTTCCCAGACTTCAGTGACTTGTCGTAAGTATTTTCCTTTGTGCATTTTAAATACAGAAGAACAAAAGAACAGATGTGTTCATACTTTAATCACTGCTGTGGTAGGAAGGTAGATAAATCTGGGATAGATAAAGGGAATTTGGATAGATTGGATTGATAGGCAAGTGTTAATGGGATGAGCTTCAACAAGGCCAAATGCCAGGTTCTGCGCTTGAGTCACAACAACCCCAATCAACTCTACAGGCTTGGGGAAGTGTGGCTGGAAAGCTGTCTGGCAGAAAGGGACCTGAGGGTTGTAATTGACAAACAACTCAATATGAGCAAGCAGTGTGCCCAGGTGGCAAAGAAAGCCAATGGCATTTGGACTGAGATTAGAAATGCTGTGTCCAGCAATAATAGGGAGGTGATTGCCCCCTTGCAGTCTACTCTGGTGAGGCCACACCTTGAGTATTGTGTTCAGTTTTGGGCACCTCATTACAAGAGGGATGTGGAGGTTCTGGAACAAGAGCAGAGGAGGGCAGAAAGCTGGTGAAGGGCCTGGAGAATAATGCTCTTGAGAAGCAACTGAGGGAGCTGGGGCTGTTTAGTTTGAAGAAGAGGAGGCTGTCAGGTAGCTGTCTCCAGCTACCTGAAAGAATGTTGGGGGGAGGTTGTTGCTGGTCTCTTCTCACAGTTAATTATTGATAGAACAAGAGGGAATGGCCTCAAGCTGTGACTGGGTAGGTTTAGACTGGATATTAGGAATTTTTTTTTTTTTCCAAAAGAGTGGTCAGACATTGAAGTGGGCTGCCCAGGGAGGTGGTGGAGTCACCAAGCCTGGATGTGTTTAAAGGTCATTTGAATGTGGTGCTTGGGGATATGGTTTAGGGTGGACCCTGTAGAGCAGGGATATTGGTTGGACTTGGTGATCCTGAGGGTCTTTTCCAACCTGGATGTTTCTGTGTGATTCTGTGAAAGGTGCCTATGTGTGAGTCAATGTCAGAGTCTTAGAGCAATGTGAACTGGTGTGAAGCCATTGTTTAAATGGAGTTGCATTGCTTTATGCAAGAAGAGCATCTAAAATCAGGTTTTTTGGATGCTGCTTTTTTATTTCAAAGTTTTCTATTTTTTTTCTGTAGTTTTTTGGGCATTTGGAGCCTGGCATGGTATTTTTAGTGGTGATCCAGATATACTGATTTACTTTAAAAGGTTTTAAATCTCACTTGGATCATTTAAACGCTGTGTTATGTGAAGATTATTGTAAAATTCACCCTGTAAGAATTCAAACCATGCTGGTTTGGATTTTCCTGCCATGTAATTCCAGCCTTCCTGCATTTATTTAAATGTGGAGAGCTGGCAGAGAATCCTTGTTCCATTGGTTTATGAAGTTTTCCACATGCAGCTTGGAACATGGCTGTTCACTGGCATATTATCTGGATAAAATGTGAGAGAGAAGTATCAGGGTGCACAGGCAAAATACCAGTGTGGTAGTCCACTTTTCATCAGCACATCTCTTCATGTTGTACTGCTTTGGAAGCAGATACTCTGTCTCCTGTGATTCAGTTGAAGATGCATAAGCATTATCTTCAGGGGCTTTCAGCACAAGACAAGTGGTCTGTCTTTATCTTCAGGTTGTGCATTAAGCTCTAGTTACTGTTTTAAAGGAGGCAGCTCATTATACACAGCTTTCTAGGTCCTGGTTAGGTGCCTAAGCTTTGAGACTTGAATTTTTGTCCATTTGTACTTTTAAAAATTCAAGGTATTTAATTTTTGTCAAAGGAAACGATGCAAAGCTCAGATGTAGCTTCCAGTGTGAGCGTTACCTGATTCAAGAAGGCTATGCTGATATTTGGAATCATAGACTCATAGAATGGTCTAGGCTGGAAAGCACATCCCAAGGTCATCTAGTCCAACACACAACCCCCCCATCAGTCAGCAGGGGTATCCTCAACTAGACCAGGTTGCCTAGAGCCCCACTGAGCCTCACCTTGAATATCAGAATCACAGAAATAACCAGCTTGGAAAAAAGACCTCTAGGATCATCCAGTCCAACCTGTCACCCAGCCCTTCTGATTAACTAAACCATGGCACTAATGCCTCATCCAGCTTCCTTTTAAACACCTCCAGGGATGGTGATTCCACCACCATCCCGGGCAGCCCATTCCAATGCCAATCACTCTTCCTGTGAAGAACTTCCTAACATCCAGCCTAAGCCTGCCCTGGCACAGTTTGAGACTGTGTCCTCTTGTTCTGTCACTGAGTACCTGGAGACCAACCCCTGCCTATTCTACCACCTCCTGTGATGGTTTGGGTGTTACCTGCCCCCCGCCCTCTTTGGAAAACCACCCAGACTAGACTCAGCCAGCTCTGGAAATTGAATGAAGCTTTATTTACAGCTTAGCACAATGTATAAGCAGATATTCACAATATATACAGGAATATACAAGTTAAAAAGGTAATACAGAAACACAACTCCCCTCTCAGAAACCAGAGTCCCCAAGAGGGGCTTCCAACCATCCTTCCACCTTTCTCCCACCCCTCTACCTTACCCAAGACTTTGCCTTAAGCTTAAGGTAGCTTGGAGGGTTGGCCTGGGGGGTTAGGAAGCAGATGGATTAGTCGCATAGACGGCAGGTTAGCCCAGAGAGAGAACTCAGAGAGTGACTCCCTTACCTGTGTTTGTGTTCTTCTTGTTGAACGTCTCAGCAAGCCTGTGAGTGAAGTAGACATCACCATTGTTTCCTATTCACAGCCTATAATCTAATTCTTCTCACCAATACATTCTAGCTAGGCTGAAACTAGTGTACCTCCTTTCAGGTAGTTATAGAGAGCAATAAGGTCTCCCCTGAACCTCCTCCAGGTTGAACACTGCCAGCTCCCTCAGCTGCTCCTCTCAGGGCTGTCCTCCAGCCCACTCACCAGCCTTGGTGCCCTTCTCCGGACACAGTCAAGCACCTCAACATCTCTCTTAAATTGAGGGGCCCAGAACTGGACACAGTACTCAAGGTGTGGCCTAACCAGTGCTGAGTAGGAGCCCCAACTACATCCCTGGACAACCTGTTCCAATGTTCCAGCACCCTCATAGTAAAGAATTTTATTCCTGTCATCTAATCTAAATCTTCTTTTCTCTAGTTTGAAGCCATTGCCCCTTGTCCTGTCACTGCAGGCCTTTGTAAACAGTCTCTCTTTATCCTTTGGGTAGGCCCCCATTAGGACTGTTACCAGGTCTCCCTAGAGCCGCCTCTTCTGGCTGAACAACTCCAGCTCCCTCAGCCTGTCTTTGTAGCAGAGGTGCTCCAGTCCTCTGACTGTTTTCATGGCACTCCTTCTGGACCCATTCAATCATGTCCATGTCCTTCTTATATTGAAGTGTCAAGATCTGGACATGGCACTCCAGGTGAGGTGTCACTGGAGCAAAGTGGCAGAATCGCCTCTCTGGATCTTCTGGCAATGCATCTTTTGATGAAGCCCAGTTCAAAAGAGATGTTGAGGTACTGGAACATGTCCAGAGAAGAGTGCTGAAGTTGGTGAAGGGCCTGAAACACAGCCCTGTGAGGAGAGGCTGAGGGAGCTGGGGTTGTTCAGCCTGGAGGAGGCTCAGGGGTGACCTCATTGCTGTCTACAACTACCTGAAGGGAGGTTGTAGCCAGGTGGGGGTTGGTCTCTTCTCCCAGGCAACCAGCAATAGAACAAGAGGACACAGTCTCAAGTTGTGCCAAGGCAGGTATAGGCTGGATGTTAGGAAATTCTTGCCAGAGAGAGTGATTGGCATTGGAATGGGCTGCCCAGGGAGGTGGTGGAGTTGCCATCCCTGGAGGTGTTCAGGAAAAGACCGGATGAGGCACTTAGTGCCATGGTCTAGTTGATTGGATAGAGCTGGGTGCTAGGTTGGACTGGATGATCTTGGAGGTCTCATAGAATCAACCTGGTTGCCTTGCTTGTTTGTATATCAATTGTTACACACAAATGAAGATGAGAGAAAGATGTCAGGCTTGTAGGCAGTTCCTTAATGATAAATAATTCTTTGACCTTATTCTAGGAGATTTAGTTGATGTTTAGAAATACCTAACAGAGAGTTTGGAAGCAAGGAGACCTTGGAACTCCTGGAGTGATATTCTTGAGTGTATGGTTTGGGTTTTTGTTTTGGTAGTGGTGGTTGTTTTGTGGCTTGGTTGGTTTTGGTTTTAATAGGTGAAGTCTTAATCCAGAAACTTTCACCTAATGCAAAGTTTTCTACCACCTTAATACATTTTTGGGGGTCTTTACAAACTGGCCCCAGTCTGCCCCTTTTAATCCCAGTGCTTCTACCAGCCAATAGGCTTTGGATGTGATGCTTTCAGAACTGGCCCACTAGAAGGTTTCCTCTTTCTTTTGAGGAGTTGTCATTTTGGAGAATAGTAACTTTATACACAAATTAGAGCACTGCCCAATATTTCTTCCTCATACTTTGGCCACCTATTTAAGCTGCTGTTCCAAATCAGAAGGGAGTGTTCAACAGATCAATTGTAGCTTGTGGGCAAGAACTGACTGACCTACAAGAGGCTATAGGCACCAAATGCCCTCATGCTGTAGGAGAGAAGAGATTGGAGGGGAATGCCTTCAGCAGTGTGCCTGATCTAAGAGAGGAGCCCAAGGTAGAGCAAAGAGTAATGATTCTGCTGTTCCTTAGCAATACAGAAAAGGAGGCTGGAATGAGCCTCCTTTTCTGTAGCACTACTAATTATCACTACTAATTCCTGATGGAATTCCTAGGAAGGGAAGAGACCTCTCAAAGTACCACTGTAATACTAATTAGTTACAGACATTGCTGTGGTCATACTCTTTAACTCTGACAAATGTACTGCATTTTATCTGAAGAGTTTTCTGGCTCTGAAATACTGGTGGTGGCCTGCCTGACCACACTTTGTTCCTCTTCTCTAAATGTAGTAACTGCTCTGATGAAAGACTCTCCACACAACCTGTCTCCGTTGCTACCTAACATTTTGATTGTGTGCAGAGTGCTCGCAGCATAGCTTTTTATCACATCTTTAATACTCACAAGGTCAAGTTTTCATTTTAAGCTTTTTAGTGTTTTTGACATTTCACCAATAAAATTGGATGCTGTAGTTTAGCACATTTACTGTGGGTGACAGTAGATGCTCTCAGATTAGATTTACATTGATATCCTCTTAGTGCTTATCTCCAGCGTCTATGCAGTTGCTCAGACTCCAGAGAGCCTTTCCAAGATGTTTTGTCAATACAGCTACCCAACTGTCATTTGTATCTGTAAGCTGTGCATTTGGAGCCTGCTGTTGCCTCTTACATTATGGTTAGTGGGGAGCTGCAGTGAGCATACAATGAAGTTATTGGCTAGTACAACTCTGTGGGAGTTATTGAAAAGATTAAATACTTGCTGTGTTCTCCAGAGACAGTGGGAAGAAAAAGAAGCTGGTAGGATACCTTAACAAACCATTTGGCTTCCTGTCCCCTATTAATCACCTAAAAGCTGACATAGTGTGCTAGATAAACAGAAGTTGGCTCTCTAAACAATGCACTTCTAAATCTTCTATGTTTGGACTTAACTTGTGATAAAACATGGATATTCCTGTTGGATCTGTTCCAGAGTTCCGGGTAAGCTGAAGCAATTTGTATTAGACTTGCATTCTGGAAAACTCCATAGAGAGTTTCATCATGGTCCTGATCCCACTGATATAGCACCTGGACAGGTAAGGTTACAACAAACAGGTGTAATTTTGTCTTTTAATAAAAGCATGTTCCTACTCCTTGTCAGAGCTGCACTTTTGAATGTGTTTACTTGTAATTTAAGTCCCCTGAAAGAGAAATTATTTGTAGAAGTGTAACATTGCTGCTTCTGCTTGGCTCTTCCTTTTACTTTCTCCAAGTAAAGGCAGAGGAAGCAATAGGAAGTATGGTGCCTGCTTGCCTTGAATAAAGAAGGAGTATAAATACATGTTTTTCTCCACTGAAATATGTATTTCTCCACTTGACCTAGGTGACTGTTCAGAATTCATAGAGCTGCTCTTGTGTTCTGTTGTGATTTCACTGCAGAAAATGATGGTGCATCGTAGTTGCATTATCTCCTACAAGACACACTGAGAGGGTTCTTCTAAGGGGAAACATAACTGGCTGAAGGTTTTACATATTTACTTGTAGTCACCAATACAAGCAAGAGGCAAATTATTAGAACATGAACAAAAGATTGATAAGTGGTATTAGGGCTTATAACTTTTATCAATGTAGTGAACAAGTGGCATTAACAGTGGTCACACGCTGCACCTGTCAGTTTGGATTCCTCATTGTTCTGCTCAAATATTGTCATGCTGCATAGTTACCTACCTGAAAATCACTCCTAGAATCTCTTCAGGAGCACAATTACTAGATCCTTCTCCAGTCAACATAGAATGGTTTTGGTTGGAAGGGACTACCAAAGGTCATCTAGTCCAACCCCCCTGTAGTGAAAAGGGACATCCACTAGATTAGGTTGCCCAAACCCTTGTTGAGCCTGACCTTGAATATCTCCAAGGATGAGGCCTCAAATACCTCCCTAGGCAACCTGTTCCACTACCCTCATGGTAAAAAAAGTTGTTCTTAACACCCAGTCTAAATTTTCTCTCATTTCAAACCATTGCACCTTGTCCTGTCACTGTGGGCCTTTGTAAACAGTCCCTCTCCACTCTTCTTATAGCCCCCACTTCAGGTCCTGGGAGGTTGCTATTAGGTGTCCCTGGAGCTTTCTATTCTCCAGGATCCCTCAGCCTGTCCTCATAGGAGAGGTGTTCAACCCCTCAGTCATTTTCATGGCCCCACTCCAAACCAAATCCATCAGGTCCACATCCTTCCTGTGTTGATCTGGACACAGTACTCCAGGTGAGGTCTTACCAGAGCAAAGTGGCAGTATCACCTTCCTGGATGTGCTGGCAGTGCATCTTTTGATGTAGCCCAAAATGTGATTTGCCTTCTGGGCTGCAGGTGTACACTGTCTGCTCATGTCCAGCTTCTCATCCATCAGCATCCTCAAGTCCTTTTCCACAGGGCTACTTTCTATCACCTCATCCCCCAGTCTGTATTGATAGTGAAGATTGTTCTAGCCCAGGTTCAGGATCCTGCAGTTGCTCTTGCTGAACCTCATGAGGTTCACCTGGGCCCACCTCTCCAGCTTGTCCAGATCCTTGTGCATGACATCCTGTCACACCAGCGTATCAACAGCACCACTCAGCTTGGTGTCATCTTCAAATTTGTCTATATCATTGATTAAAAATATTAAACAGTACTAGTCCCAGTGTGAACCCTTGAAGGGCACCACTTGTCACTGCTCTCCATCTGGGTTTCAAGCCGTTGAGCACCACCCTCTGGATGCAATCATCCAGCCAATTCCTTATCCACTGAACAGTCCACCCATCAAATCCACATTATCTCCAACTTGGTGAGTAGGATTTTTGTGGAGGAGTCCAGATAGATGACATCCATAGGTCATCCTTTGCCTACTGATGTATTCACTCCATCATAGTGTTTAATACTAGAGGCAGAAAGAAAGGGATATTACCAGCCCTAAGTCCATCTACTCATACCAGTCTTATGTGTCTTAGTCAGCCCTGTGTCTCTTAACACACCACTCAGCATGTACGTGTGGTGTCACGCTGAAAAGTGCAAATGTAGCACCCTACCAGGCAACCTTCTCATTACCTCAGGTACTCTAAAGAAATAACTGCTTTTAAGCAGTGCTTTGAAGTTATGTTGCATTGTTGTGAGCTCTAAGAGCTATGCTGGTACTTGAGGAGACCTGTTGCAAGGCCTTATGTTGAGATGCCTCAAGCTATCCCAGAATCCATGAGTGAGGGACATGCAGGCTGAACTGTAATTCCCAGGGTTTCTCAGGGATTCATTCAGCAACCAGAACTGAGGTCAAGAGGAGGAGATGCAGTAAGGATGGAGTGTCAGGCATAGCCAAGCAGTCAGTCAGCTTGGAGCTTGACAGGCCGGTGTGGAAGAGACCCTGAGGCAATTGCTGGGTATTGAGCAAGCTTGAGCAGAGAAGGCTGAAGCCTGCTGAGTCCTGCTGGCTATCTGGGCCCAGACTCGTAGTGCTGCAGGCTTGCTCTTGTCTCCAATGCACGCCAAGCCTGGGCTGTTTCCTTCCTGCCATCTGGTGGAAGATGCGTGTGCATGTGCCAGGGAAATGCTGGCCTCAACCGAGCTGGAGGTGGCTCCGAGGCCATGTGTGTCTCTTAAGCTGTGTCTTTGGTTTGGGTGGATTGGTTTTTTTTGTTTTGTTTTGTTTGTTTTCCATAGAAAATAAGGTTAAAAAATATTTTGGTAGCAATGTGGCTTTTCTCTGGCGTATCTCAAAACCAAACACACAAACTAGAATACCTCCAAAGCAAGTGGTAGACTCAAATACACAGTGGGGTGCATCTGAAATACTTTCAAGTCACTTGTACAAAAACTTGTGTGATGGAACACCTCAGAGGTAGAGGCCAACAAAAGCAATATCCCTACCTGATGGTGCTTAATTAACGTGTGTGTGTTCCACCTAGGTGGGACTCAGAATGTGCCTTGCAAAACAGTAACAAGCAATGCAAATCTGTGAGCGTGCAGGCCACTTTGGCACTCCCGTAATTAATGTGAGAAGCTGATTTAGTAGATGCAATTGATTACTAAATGACAAGCAATTTTACTGTTTGTTCTGTTTTTCAGCCAATTCAGGATTTAGCAAGCAGCCCACCAGAGAGCTCATTCCAGAAACTGGCACCCAGTGAACATAGGTACACCTTATTGAGGGAAAAAGATGAACTTTAAAAACTTGAAATAACCTTGCAAGCCTTTCAGACAGCAGCATTGACTTCTGTGTGGTGGAAATAGTAAACCTATATTTTCATAATTCTATGTGTATTTTTATTTTGAATAAACTGAAAAAATGTTTGGGTTTTTTTTTTTTTCCTTCTTCTCCCCAGGCTTGTAACTACATTTGTTTGGTGGGTCATGCTATACAGCATCTTTCAAGCAGTACGTTCCTAATGCTCTAGTGAAATATCAGAGACCCATCCAGACTCTTGATCTAACTCTGTTCTGTAAAACTTTTATAATCCAAATGAAGGTATCCTTGCCAGAGACATGCTGTTAACTTGCACTATCCTAGAACTAGGACTTTGGGGGTTGTTTTCTGTGTAACCTTGGTAGTATGTGCTTTTTCTTCCGTTTTATGTCAACAGCTATCCTGGGAACCTGTTTCTTTTGCCACACTTTTTCTCCCACTTAAGAGGGTCTTCTATTCTGGATACTTGGGAGGGGAATAAATTAAAGTTTTACAGAATCTGGTGTGGTGCTTTACTGGATGTAAATGTGTTAAGTGATTAAACAGTTCTATTAAAATATTGGGCAAGGAAAAGAAAGTTTTAATGATAATGGCTCTGCTTTGAATGAAAAGGCTGTGTTGACTTGCTCCGATTCCCTGGAATTAAGATTGTTGTATTATCCACACAGTTGTGTTAAAGACCATCAATGTTGGAAAGCTTTCAGAGCAGGAGAGGACAGGGACTGGCTCCAATCTTACATTTGTTAGTCTTAACCTCTGCAGGTTTAGGTTAAAATTAACCTTTTTTTTTTTTCCTTTTTTTTTTCACTTTGTTGTCTCCCCGCCTTCCTGGCAGACATTTACTTTGAATGACCATTGCAAATTTCCTGTTACTCCTTTTCTTGTCTGGTGTTTGCCTTATTTATTGCATGTTCTTGGAATTTTGTGCTGAAGGAATTAGTGCTTTCCCTCTGGGCTTTTCTGTTGTGTGCAGTACCAGAAAATGGGCTTTTCTCAATGGACTCTTCAAGCTGCTGGAATAGATAAACATATAGAAGCAGTAAGATGGAAAAATATCTGTTAATTTATTATGCATTGCTGAAGACAAATCAATTCTGTATTGGTACAGTACACTTGCTAGAGAGGCACTCAAGCTTTAGTGTCCTTGGAAGCAAGCTTATGCTTTGGCTAGGGGGCTTACTGGCCTCATGTTTACTTCAGTGAGTGACCCAACTTACACAGTGCAAAGCCCAGAATTCTTTTTTGCTTAATGCCCACCTACACAGTTATTGACAGAAGACTGGCATGGTGCTGTGCAGCTGTGGCAACAGCTGATCCCAAGGAAGGTTACTAAATCCAGCCTCTGCAGCAACAGGCACATGAATTTTCTAGGTGGCGATTCTGAGGAGAGAGTTGCTGGTACCAACCAGCACCGAGCATAGCTGACTGAGCAGATGCAGAGCTGGTAGCTGAAAGGATATGGCAAGAGTTTGTTCTCGGGTGTACGTTTTGTTGGGTTTCTGAAGTGCACATGGAACACTTGAAAGCCAGGCCTTCTGCTGCCCTGTACTCTCTCTCATGCCCAATCAGGTGTTTTGGCAGCTGAGTCATAGCACTTTCCAGCTGTCACTTGTTATCTGCATGAGGTGCTACAGAACTTCATGACTTGTGCACGCACCTGAAATTTTAATCAATTCCTGCATGGTGCCTACAGGTACTCAATCCTCTGAGCTTACTTTTCCTTGGCATCTTATTTACAAATGCTCTTTGGTAGATGTTTGAACCTCTTTCTGGAGAGAGATGCTACCTCATGCTCATGCTTACAGCTAGAAACAGAGATATTAATCACCTGTGCCATTTCTTAATCCAAGTTTGCTTTCCTGAGTAAGGACTTGTTCCCAGAGCTTTGGCATTCCCAGCACTGGGTAGACAATTGGATGTAGCAGCTTCATGAACGTTAGGCCCAGTAATTTTCCTGGGTTCTTGATGACCATTGACCTGGCTGTACCAGCTTTCACAGTATTTTTCTACCTGCAAGTAGAAGGTTGGACAGCTGAAGTCTTGGTGTCCTTGCCTAACATGGTGTTGAGTACCACTTGAGCTTTTAAGTGATGCTGCAGAGGATTTGCCCAGAGAGGAAGTGCTGAACAGAATGGGAGACGTTTCAAACTGAGTCCTTCAAGTCATGTCATCCATACCAATGGTTTTAACCATCTGGTGCTCAGCTAACCTTCAACACTTCACTTCAGAGGCTTTATGGGAAGCTGTCAGGCAGTTATTCTCATATCAGAAAATAAACCATTCCAAACTCTCCTTTTAACTGAGATTAGGGAATGTGTTATGAGCTAGATTAGTTAGTAGATGCATGTAACCTTTTGGGAACTTCTGTTAATTTTGGTCAATGTAAGTAATTCAACAGTTGAAGCATGTGTTTAGTAACTCACTACAGGAATCTGCAATTTTGGTGATGCAATGACTTTAGCAATATACAATTTGTGAAGGATGCTGAAAGGAAACAAAACCCCACGGCTCTCAGTAAATGTTACAACCAGTCCCATATGTGAAAGCTTTTATTTGGTCTGAAAGAATTATTTATTGCTTGTATTTCTTCTAACATGCCTAATAAGTTAAATGCTAGTTTGGTTACTCAGGTGCCCATGTTTTTCACACAGGTAAATAACCAACCTGTTTTAAATAACGCAGCTTAAATTATAGTCTTAAGTCCAGTGTTTACACAGTGTCTTGAAATTGCTTCCTTAAAAACACACAGAGTAAGAACCGTTTTTGTGCTAGACACTCCAAAGAATGAGTGCCTACCAAGCTGGACTTGAAGAAGCTGTGATAGGAATTCATTTCTATGAGTTCAGATTGTCTTGGCATTAGTCCCAACTTGCTGGGAGAGGGCAGAGTCCAACACTGTCTCTGATGTGGTGTCATGTGCCACTGACCAAGCTAGCCTGGGCGGCATGGAGTATTGTGCTAGGTTGGAAAATCCCCTCTTGAGTAAATGAAGGTGAACTACCAGCAGACAGCTGGTGAGTTCTGCACTCAAGGAGCTGCTTCTGCTAGCTTTTGGGCTCTTGTGCCCTAAGGATGAAACAGTAGAAAGGAGCAGGGAAAGAGAGGAAAGAGGAAGTGAGTTCTAGTTTGTCAGAGCAGAAAAAAGAAGAGGGACAAGAAAGACAGAGAGAGAGATCACCACTCTCCATTCCAGGGATGTCTGGCAGGAGTGGTGCAGAGTTGGTGAGTGCAGAGCCCACGAGGTCTTCATGGTGGATGCACACTGATCAATATGCTGTTATCCTTTTTACATACTGGGAAGGTAGAATGGGCATGGTCACACAACGACAAAATTAATTCAGGAGACACCTGTGCCACCTTCACAGGACTTTTTCCACTGTTAACTTCTTTAACGAGCAGGCCCTGCTCAGTCCAGGGGGAAGCAGGGCTTTGCCGTGCCCTGGGTTACAATGTCATCACCACACAAGGTTTGGGTCTGAAGAAGTCAGAGTGGTAGGTGTGGTGAGTAGGGCACACAGTAGGGAAGGAGAATGTGCTTCTTAAAATACAAAGGAGGGAGCAGTTTCTGAGTAAGAATGCTTTTTCTTAGTTTCTTCCTTCAACCGCAGCAATTACATCTCACAGGAATGAACACTAAGAATGAAATCGTTACCGGCTCATTAAATGTGCTTACAGCTGAAGTAAGTGCATTTAAAGAAAAGCATTTGCTTGACAGGAGCAAATGATCTGAATTACTTGGGTCATGTTTTCCACTCCAGCTGATGTTACAGATGTAGGCACTGTGGCTTTAACAGATGCAGTTTTGACAACCTTCACAAGGACTTGTGAAAACTATTTTTGCACACATTGCATCCCTGAGCCTCAGATCTACTCCAGATAGACACAGTGCTCTGTCTGACAGCAGTTTCAATCAGATGTAAAAAGTAATGAGGAAGAACTGTTCAGAAAAAAGATGTTTGTGCTGTAACTAACAGTTGCTTACAGAAGTCTCTAGGCACAAAAGCCTATCAGCTTTGCAGACAGCTATCTCCAATGATGGTATCAAAGTCCTGGCTAAGAAAGAGAAGCTCCACCTATAGCATGCTTCCTCAGTCTTCCCTGTTAGGGAGCCTCATCTGGACACTGACTTCAGTGTTCACAACTCATGAAACTGGACTCTAGCAGAGCTCAGGGTGAATTGAACAATCAAAAAAAAATTTAAAAGCAGCTTCCTAATCTCAGTTTCTGTTCTCCTGAACGGCAGCAGCAATAGTGTGGGAACTGTCCTGGAAGGATGGAGGTAGGACCATGTGCTGAAGAGTAGATTAGGTGACAGGTGTACAGTTAGGTGACAAAACATATTACATTTAATGTGCCTGTTTCAGAAGCAAAAGGCTTCTTAAACAGCAAAAGATGGCTGGTAATAGAGATCCACTACAAAAACACCAACAGCCTCTTACCCCATACAGGCTCCACAGCATGGACCAGGCTCTTGAAAAGGCTGAGAACCTGAGTGGGTGGAAGGAGCAGTTTCAGGAGTGAACAGCGTGCAGGAGGTGTGCTGCTGACCCAAACAAGCAGAGTTTGGTTACTGTGAACTGTATCAGGTTGATGTTTTCAAACCAGTCCCACCGTTTGGGGCTGTCAGCTGATGCTGCCACCGTTTAAAAGGCCTGGTTGCTTCACCACGTCTGCCTTCTTCCATAAAGACTACTAGTGACTGGGCCTGCCTGTGGCACTGCTTCCCAGGGAAGCTGTTTGGCACTCAGAGGGCTGCTAGTGACAGATGAAAAGCAAGGACAACATCTAGCAGTAAGTGCTGCTTAAGTAAGCTGAGGCTTCAGGCTCAGAGTGTCAAAGCTTGGCACTTCATCCACTATAGTGTTCTCAGCAAGTCAAGAGTGGAATACCCATGGAGAATTATCATTCTCTAGCAGCAGTCCTACAGCATTGCTGCTTTGACTTCAATTCTTTAACTACACTTTGGAAAAGAGGAGGACTTTACACTTCCTTGTTAAAAAAAGGTACCTGAAAAAAAGGGGAAAACTGCTTGTGCTGCTGATCTGATTTGTCTGGCAGGCAGAAGTGGGATATAGAGAAGGGCTTTTTCCACATTGCTCACTCAACATTTTCACCTGTCCCTGTGGCAGCTAACGCTTCCCTTGTGTTACTGAATGGACATTGTCTTATCCTGGGAATACACACAGGAGGAGTTTGGGAATCCAGATAAACAAAAGGAAGAGGAAAGAGCAATGAAGCTTATTTCCTTTAATAAAAGCAGTATTATAAAAGCTCCAGCTTCATGGCAAAGCACTGGGGTTTTCCAGATCCTCCTCTTTCTAGTGTCTGCAAGACACTTTGTGCAAATTTGGCACGAAGCACCTGTCACCCATCATTACAGCTGTGCATACAGCTCACCAAAAAGTTCTCTAATTAAAAATTATGCACATAATTTTCAAAGGACTGATGTCCCTGCATGTAGCAAGAAACTCTGCCGTGACTGTTCTCATCCCTCACGCAACTCGGCCTATTATTTAAAGCGTAGGGTTGAAAGTCTGTCATTAACGTGGCTACTACACCTTTGTTCCTAGTCATAATGAATCTCTACTTCAGCTGGATTTTTTGGCACTTTGGCAAGAAAGCTCTGGACAGCTGGAAGAGACCTGCTCAATCATTTTTTGTTTTCTTTTTTGTATCAATTTTCCACCTGTGAAACCCAAAATCCCACCACCAAGTGCAGCTGCAATTCCTGCCACTTTGAAGCCTGCAAGGAGGCCAATAGGACCCCCCACCACTCCTCCAATGACTGCACCTGCCACGGGCAGAGCTGCCAGCTTGTATTTCGCAGCCTGTAAAGGGGAAGAAAGAACAAAAAACAAGAGTTAGAATGCACTTGCCTGTGGTGATGTGCATTTCCCCCTCATTGCTCTTGGCAGGGAGCTGAACGCTCAGTGATAGATTAACTTTACAAATTAGTATCTTAAAAGAGATGATCTGCTCTCCCACATCTATGACAGAGCATACTAAAGCCATTTCAGAGGTGAGCTAGCTCATGCACACAGTCATCAAGCAGGTCCTGTCAGATGGTGCTGGCTGCCTGCGTACGCTCTTTGTTACTTGGTCACCATCATTACATCAAACGGGAAACAGCAAATGCTCAGGTTTTTCAGTGACATGCCAGAATCCATGTTTGTGGCTTATCAGCATACCCAGAGCAGGACTTAAATGGCACACTTGTCAGCCTGGTGTTCTGTGGTTGGTTGGTTCTTGTGAGCCAGCTCTTGAACGCTCTTGTCGCAGGCAAAGCAAGGTATCATCAGAATAGTATAAAAAAAGCCTCTCAAAAGTTTTATTTCCTGCTAGCCTGGATATGACAGAAAATTATAAGACAGATTCCTTTTCTCTTTTTCTTCTCTTATTTCTTCCTTATTTCCTTAATTGCTGGGTCCCTCAGCATTAAAGACGGCAGATCAATTGGGTTAATACAGAGGACTGCTGGGAGGCTGAGTACCATTGATTCACCAGCAGGAGCAGATTCCTACCTTCCCCAAGTTTTTGGTTCCCTCTTCAACATTCACAGCAGCAGTGTTGACATGGTCTTCAATCCTGTCAATCTTCTCCTGCTGAGCCTAGATGCAAAGGAATTATGAGTGAGGTAACATGCTGGGAAGCAGCAGTGAGCCAATACACACCATTTTAACGCCTGTAATCAGGGCCCCACAGCTGCTTTCATCTGCTGCACACTGCAGCCATGCAGCCTTAATGGTGGTTCATTAATGGCATCTGATAAACTGCTGAAACTACAAACTGAATTTATGAAACTCTTAACCATTAAGTAATAATATGCTGTTGTATCATACCCACGTGCTGCTGCAGTTAAAACAACCCAAAACCATATGGATTCCAAGTCTTTTCTGTGAACAGATGAGCCTATATTCCAAAGGAAAATATAACCCAAACTGATCTTTCTGCTTCCTGCTGAGCTTCATGTTCCAAAAAAAAAAATAAAATCCAATGAACAGCATTTCTAAGATCAGTACTAACCCCAATGTGCAAAGCTGCACCAAGAAATCTTAAACAGAAGTGTTTAGTTATGACACTGTAAAACTCATTGTAAAACTTAGCTTTACATTGTAAAACTTAGCTTTAGAAATAGAGCGGTGACAGCACAGAAAATACACTTGGTGGTGTTCTGTGTTTTGCTGTTTGATTTTGCTCTCCAAATGCAGTTAGATCGCCCTGCAGTCTCTCTCAGAGAACATGGGAGCAGAAGACAAAAGTGGGGTTAGGAAAAATGACCATTTTATCAGTATTGAAACAGAAGACCATTGCCTCCTCAAAAAATTATCTTGGCAGAGCCCACGTCAACAAGGAGAGCCACAAAGATACTAACAGCATCACTAACACATCACTGATGTAGGGAAAGAACACCTCTGAAGTTTTCAAACTAGAAGGGGCAGTTAAGTAAAGTTATGTCTTTGAATGTCTTATATTGGCACTTGAAAACCAGAAGAAAATCTTTCACCTTACTGCTAAACAGTTTGATATAAACATATGCATCACCTCTGACTACTCACAGATTCCATCAGGTTGGATGGGATCCCCAAAGGTCATCTTGTCCAACCCCACCACAGTCAGCAGGAACATCTCTAACTAGATCAGGCTGCTCAGAACTCACCAAGTCTTCTCTTGAATGTCTCCAGGGACAGGGCCTCAACCTGTTCCAGTATTTTACCACTCTCATTGTAAAGAACTTCCTCCTTATGTCTAACCTAAATTTACCCTGCTCCAGCTTAAAGCCATTGCCCCTGTCCTATCACTACAAGCCCTTGTGAACAGTCTTTTCCCAGCCTTCCCGTAGGTCTCCTTCACATACTGAAATGTACCTGTAACATCTCAGGGCCTTCCCCAGGCTGAACAGCCCCAATTTCCTCAGCCTGTCTCCAAGCATGTTTGTGGCCCTCCTCTAGATCTGCTCCAGTTACGCTTCTTTTGATGCAGCAAGTGCATATATTTGGATTTTTGGCTCATGTCCAGGTTCTAGTCCACCAGCACCCCCGAGTCCTTTTCTGCAGGGCTGCTTTCAATTCCCTCATCCCCCAGTCTGTACTGGCATCTAGGACTGCCCAAGCTAGGTGCAGGACCTTGCACATTGCTGTAATGAACCTTCTGAGCATCTAACATACTGGCTTTGAAACTAAAGGTTTTACCATAGGTCCCAAGTGGCAAAGACAGCAGCTTTTGTTCAGGCTTCTCAGCTCAGCGTGGGGAAACTGCTCTGCCTCTACTGAGATCCCTAACAGTGACTAGGACTTTGTTATCTTCATTACTGGACAGACTAAGTTCAGTTGATGTTACTCTGCTATTCTATTACTTTGACCAAGTGATACAAGCTCAGTCTGAGTTCACACTATGGGCAGAACCATTGCTCATCTTTCATCTTTCCCACCCAGGAGATACCCATTTGCTTTCTTTTTGTACAAGACTATCTAGGATAGAAAGCAGAATTAGTACTTACACCGACTAAGAGAGAAAAGTCAGTCACCAACTGATTAAGTTCAACCAAGTCCTACAAATAAGAAACAAATGTTATTTTGTAATAGTTGCTAAAAATGAGGGCACCACAACATGGCAGGAAGGGAGTTCCAACATACCCCTTCTAAAGTCTCCCAGGACTCAGCTGCGTTTTCTTCCTGAGGTATTTCGGGAAGGCGGGAAGAGATCTGGATGAAACTTTGGGAGCCATCCTTCACTTCTGTGTTATATAAAGTTTCTGAATGAGAAATATGATGTTTATAAATAAATGCAACAAATCTGAGCACAGGAGCTGGGCAAAGTTTCTCACTCTTAATGCTACTCGAGGGTAAATTGGTATTTAACCTAGTTCAAGACAAGCAACAGCCCTGTAAATGATCATATAGGGAAAAATAGTACAGCACTAGACAGTCTTTAGAAGGAAGTTATTGCCAGAGAAAAGGATTCATTTCTATCAGCACACTTTCAATCAGTTCTGAGAATAGTATTAATTATACTCCTGATCTCAAGATCAGCTCATTCATTTTGTGTAAGTCAAGCTAAGAAAACTCAGCTCGGGGCACAAAGTTTTCATTTACACACAAGACACCACACTTCCCAAACTGAACAAGCAGTTCAGTTACTCATTTTACGATTGATTATTATGCTGCCAGTTTGATTTTCAACCATTCAGGAATAAAAGAAGCTGGAGGAAAAAGCTTTCAAGGTAAAAGCAGTGAAAACCGAGTAAAGTGCTGCCCAGCATTCAGTGGTGGACCCTGTGGGGAGAATGACAAACATGTGCAGCTCAGGGGTGTCAAGTGTAGAATTCGCAAGTACCTTCCTTTCTAAGTCACCTGGACTGAAGGGAGAAAACACCAGGACAAAGAGCAGTGGGAAAACTGGAAAATGAGACAGCTAGGTGGCATGTGGGAGAGCAGATCTAATGAACAGACAGACACAGGCCTCTTCCACTCAAAGAGCCCACTCTTGAGCCACTACAGATGTAATGGATATGTTAGAGATGTAATGGACATGTGATAGGAAAACAATTAAGCAGAAATAAAGAATAACAAGAAGTTTGGCTTGTCATAGCAAGGATTAAGGAATATGAGAGTATGAAGAACATGTGTATGTAAACAGTGCAACAATCACATTTCCTCAGACAACTTCCATTTATGAAGGAAGATAGCTGCTTTAAGCTGGACATTGATGTTTCCTTCCTGGGGAGGGTAGTATCAAGAGAAAGCTTAATATGGGGAAGACTGTTTAGGTATGTCTAACAAAACTGAAGTGTAAATACTGTATCAAAATCTTCCTTAAAAACAAGTGTGCCAAGGTACTCTCATCATGTTATGTAACTGCTACTACAATAGATATGAACAATGGAAAACAACTAAAAATCATTACAGTCATAAACAGTCCATAATAGTGCATGCTTATCCATGGAATTAATTTAATGTAAAATAAAAATGATATGTTTTCATAGTATTTGTCCACTTCTCAACATTTTTATCCCAGTACCTCAATATACATTAAGGACCTGATCTTCCTGCTCTCTGATCAACAGAAGTCAAACGTCCACAGAGCTGATATTCAGCCACAATTGTAATTCTTAATTAAGCAGAGTAGCAGAGCGATGATGATGGAGCAACCAATTCAGGTTTTTATTTGGAGCTTTGTTTTCTTTCTAATTATTTCTTTCCCTTTAAGAATCCAGACATGGAAGGCACTTCACCTTCTACAGTCATCACCTATTCTTGCAGAAGGTCTTTTTTATTCCCAACATCAGATTAGTTAATGTTATACACTCAGTGCTAAAATACTGCTTTTCCCTTTTCACACTGGGATGTCTGAGTATACATTATACATCCAAATGTGTGCATCTCAGAGAAAACAATTCTGCTACATATTCTGACATTCAACACTGCACTGATTTTGAGCATTTTCTTCCATTTTAATCCTTCACAATCCTACCTCAAAATCAAGTTTCTTCTGCCAAGAAGAGCATACTCTTTCCTAATCAGTCACATGTTGAGCTGCTTGAGAGCTAAATTGGTTGAAATTAAAATATTCATAATTCAGAAGCAACAAAAAAGCAGCTCACTAAGCCAAACTGCCTCCCTCATCACAAGTTATATTCCTACTCTGGTCTGTCCTGTCCAATCTATGCTGATTTATTGTAGAGAAGCACATCCTTCAAAGTACCTAAATGATACTCAAGCTTTGCATGACACACACTCAAAAGAACTCAACATTTTAAGTAGGTTTACACTGTAACCATTTTCTAATAACTAAAAATTAGTGGGAGAAAAAAAATCTTCAAGAAAATTCTTTACTTCAAAACTACTACAGTAAAAAAAACCAAGATGGGTAAGAGAAGGTGAAGTCAAATTTGGGCTGGAAGTATGAGTAAGAAATGTATCCCTACTTGTTCATTTCTTATCAAGTCTAACCAATTTTAATAGAACAGAGAATGGAAGTGGCCCCAGCAGTTCACTTACAACATCTTCAGAGAAGTGCAGTAATACAAAACACCTCTGCAGATTTTATAGAGCAGCTTCACATCTCATTACACACAAGATAAAAATCTAATGCTCTGGGAGATTCAATATGTTGCTTAAAGATTTTAGTAATTTTAAGAGACGAGTCTCACCTTTTATTAGTATTTCTTTAAAATGCAATTAAATCCCATTTCTATTGGACCTCGGCTGAGGATGGTGAAAGGGGGAAAGGACTACATCAGATCGCTGACATGCCTTCTAAATGGGTGATTTGAATTTGTAAACTCTTTCCTTCACTACCAGATGGGAAGCAACATGCTACAAAGAACAGGCACACTGAAGCTTCTTTGATTAACATCAGCAGCCAAGATCTGCTTTCAGGCTCACAGCCTCCAAGCACAAAAGAACAGGCAATATATTGCATCTGTGTTAGCAATTCAACAGAGCTGCTTTCACAGGCAGGCAAAGTCGAAAAAAATACTTGTTTAATTGCATTTAGTTGTCTGCCTGTCTGTATGTTTCACTTCAAACGAGGTGAATTATTCCCCTATTCCTGAGCAGACTTGCAGGAATGTCTCATTTCAGTAATATTCCCAACCTCTCTGACCAATTTTTTGACTTTCTGAAGTGCTGCTATGCGCAAGGTCCTCCACGTGTTAAAGATATTTCAGATTAAAAAAGCAATGCTGTTCTTCCAAATTAAACTCCAGTTCACATTTACCACCTATGTCACTGTTTGAAATGCAGTAAACTGAGACTAGGCCTTCCCAGTAAAGCACCAGAATGCGCTGAGGACAGCTGCACAAAGTTACCAAGGAAAGAGAGAGCTCTGACCCTAACAAAGAAGAGCTCACAAAGAGCCTGAAGTAACGTCCAGCATGGATGAAGGGGATCACTGAATATCAAAGTTCATGATTTAAAACTCAGAGACTGAAGACAATGAGATACCAATAAATGCATCAAGCTGGTGAATACAAACTATAGGGAAGACATTCCTAATATATAAAGGGCTGCAGAAGAGCTGTGTAAAGAGGCTTTATACAAACAGGTAGCTGTAATCAGATATTTGATGCAATTAATTTCAACAAGAGGGGGTAAAAAAGGGACAAGCTGAAATATGAAGAGAGCAGGTTACACATTTTCACAGAATTCACAGAATATACCAGCCTGGAAAGAACCTCAAGCATCATCTAGTCCAACCCTTCAGGGTAAGAATATAGTTTAAATTAGATGGCCCAGCACTCTGTCAAGCTGGGCCTTGAAACTATCTAAAGTGGGGGGAATCCACCACCACCCTTGGGAGTTTATTCCAATGTCCAACAGTTCAAATGATGAAAAAATATTTTCTTGCCTCCAGTCCAAATCTTCCCAGTAGCAGCTTGTCCCTGTTACCCATTGTCTTCACTGCGTGACTCTTTGTATAAAGCCAGTTTCTCTCCTCTTTATAACTGCCCTTCATGTTCTTGTACATGGTTATGAGGTGTTCCTTAAGCCTTCTCTTCTCAAGGCTGAACAAACCCAGTTTTCTCATCCTTTCTTCATGCAGCAGGTATTCCTGTCCTCTGATCGTTCTTGTGGCCCTTCTCTGGACCCTTTCCAGCCTGTCTGCATCCTTCCCATAGAGTGGGGCCCAAAACTGTTCACAGCACCTTCAAAGGTCCCTTCCAATCCAAACTGTTCTGTGGTTCTATATCTGACCTATCTTGACACTCATAAGGCTTTCAGATACTGCTGCATATGACATTCTCACAAGCAAGGCCAATCTTCAAATCTATTTTGCTTCTCTCCCTGTTCATCAGGCTCACTACCTCGTTAATCACACTTGAAAGAGTTCTTGTAGCTCTTTATGTAGCAACAAGAAGGGTCATGGAACTGAATTTTATGGCAGGTCATTCTACAACATCACTGAGAATATTCTTTCAAATTTAAGACACATTTCAAACACTTAAAAAAAATACTGGCATGGCAGCAAACTAATTACTGTGGAAGTATTTCATCCTGATGTAACCAACTTTCTCACACAGCATTCACAGAGAACATTAGCTAGTGGCAGGGCCTAATAAAGTCTTCCCCTGAAGACACAACAGTAGAATGAGGAATGAAACACATTTTGTGCAGAAAGGATGAAAACCCAGCAAACATGTCTCACTTGCAGCATGTATAAGGTGTCTCCAAAACCTTTTATATAAATGGATCTACACTGTTTGCTGCTTTCTTGTCAGTTACCAAGTTAAAAAAGCAGCAGGCACTGGTCTCTTCTCACAAGTAGCTAACGATAGCACAAGAGGAAATGGCCTCAAGCTGCCCAGGAAGGGTTGTCAGGGGCTGGGACAGGCTGCCCAGGGACTTGTTTAAAAGCCATACAGATCTGGTGCTTGGGTGCATGGCGCAGTGACAGACTGGGTGGAGTGGGCAAACCGGCTGGACTTGATGATCTCAAGGGTCCTTTCTGGATGATTATATCATTTTAGAGGAAGAAATGTCCTCCTTTATATAAAACCCTGCAGCCCTCTTTTCCACATATCCCAGCAGTGGTGTATTATACTGTCTATCATATAAAAACTGATGTTGCAAGTACTAATTCTATGAAAGTGCCCTAAACGATTACAGGCACTTGCCCAAGTGATTTGCAGGTGGAAAAAAGAAAGAAGTCAAGCTAATGTGAAACATGAATGTAAATATTCTACTTCCTAAGAACAAGCTTCTACTTAAAGATCCAAGACTGTGAGATCATCCCTTTTGGAAGGCCACAGCTATTTAACTTCATAAGATACTTAATTAGAGCATTCCTCGCTTAGAAATCAGTCATGGGTTATGAGAAAAAGTGTAGTGTAGGCAAAGACATCCACTTCTTGATTAACAATTATTACTCAACACAAATCTTCTATGTTTACTTCATTTGTATCTGGTCAGAAAACTGCAGGCTGGCTACAACACACATAAAACAGATACAGAAATTAAAATCTACTACCTCCTCCTACAGTTGCAGATCTGGTTAAAGAGGTATCCTCCTGTCCTTCAAGTTGCCTTTTAAGTTCTTCTGCAGATTCAGAATGGAGCTGCAGGAAGTCTTTTATAGCAAATGAAGCTTCCTCTTTAACAGGATTTATCATCCTCTGCAGAATTGGGATGTCTTCCTGTCGCACTCGCAAACAGAGCTTCTCCATTTCTCTCATATTGGCACGGAGTTGCTGAAACAGTTTTAAGAGTCAGTTTACTATGTTAGAGGACCACACACCTCTCATGGGTGTGAAGCAACTATCACCCTGATTAAATAATGATTAAAAGTGCCATTTCTGAGCTTTAATAAACTAAGTCCAAAAAAACTTCAGAAGATGGAAATTTCAAGCAATCCCTGTGTTCTGGGTCACCTCTCATCTACATCCATTTTCTTTTCCAGACTGCATTGTTCAACTGCAGCTTGTCAAAGATGCCTTCAACTGCTGTAAAAGCCCCTAATAATGCAGTGAATCCTTTCCTCGAACCCATCTTGGGCCTCCCAAACTCTGTTATTTTGTGACCTGGTGCTAATTTCTGGCCACTTGAAACGCTTTTGCAAAAGAGTCACCCCATAAAAAACACAGTGCTTTGGAGAGAAGGGGCTTGTTCACCTAAATATGATCCCTTCTGAGTAAATGACCCACCTCCTACACCTCCCGTGGAAGATGACAGTCCTGTGGCCAGCAGTGATACTGAGCAAGAAACTGATTTAGTCACCTCCACCAGAGCTCAGCGCTGTCTGTAAAGGAAGGCATCTGTACATCCAAGCACCCAAGCACTTCTTACTTGGAGGCACCACTACATCATAACCAGCTCCTGAAGTTTGTTGCATTTTTATCATTTGCTTGTGCTTCTAAGAGTGTGTAGTGGGTTTAGGTTAATTCCCTTCAAAGTACCTTTCTAGTGCTGTACCTGAGTGTTGATAACACAGCAGTGTTTTGGCTACTCCTGAGCACCCAGGTTGTGCTGAGCTGAGCAGCCAGCCAGGGAGAAAGCACCGCAGGGTGGCAGCTCCCAATGCAGCAGTCCCTGAACAGAGCAGTGAAGCTTCACTGGAACATACTGCTGAGTGTTTTTAGACATAACCTGGTTTACATAAGGAGGCTATGATATCTGCCCAGGAGAGTAAGAACCAACGATCAAGGAAGAGATGTTACCCATGATCTTCTCAGCAAAACAAGGAGAAATACTTCTTAAGTCATCTCCATCAACATTTTTATTTTATTGCTGTTAATTTTATACTCCAACCACTTCTCCAAGCCAAGAAGTTAGTTTGGTTTATTTTGGGTTTCAATTAAAAGTCTCTAATGAATTAATTCAGACTTTAATTACTGAAGTTATTTCAGTGCCTGTGATCAATTTAGGCCTTTGCCAAAATATTTACACAAGTTGCAACAAATTAAAACAATATCCACAGAAATTAAGAGATTGCTTCTCAAAATTGGGGTAGTTTGTTCTTTTTAATGAGTAACTGTGGTGGCTATAGCACTACAGAGTACAATTACTGACAACTTCCAACTCTCCCAAACCTTTTGATTTCTTTTTGTAAAGACAAATTCAGAGATAAAGGATTTTTTTCCCCAGTATTTCTTTTTCAGAAGACAGACAAATATAATTGTTTGATAGGAATATCAAATATGATAAACCACAAAAATATTTCTTTAGTCACAAGATGTTTGAGAAGATATACACTAGCCACAACAAGGAAAAGGAGTCTGCATGTATGTATCTCTTTGAGACAAATTTCTGCCTATATCAAAAATCAGAGAGGGTTTTATTATTGCCTAGGCTTTTGACATCTAAAAATGCAACCTTCTCTGTTTCTGCAAGTGAAAAGAAGACATTTCTAGTTTAAATTACTGGTTTAGGACTAAGGGCTCATCTCATTATTAAATAAAACCACTGTAATAAAAATAGTATTAATTGCAATATATTATAAGGTGATACAGTAAATTACATTATAAGGTGATAAAATAAATCACCTAGCAATTGTTTTTAATGTTATTCTCAGAGCAGAACAAGAGAATACTTTTGAGTGGTTAGGAAGAGAAAGGTTTTGTTTACTAATACAAACTAAGCACAGGTAGTGCCTTAGAAAGGCAGAATTTCTTACCTGGAAAAGCAGGAAGTAGATGGAACTTATTTTATTTATAGTACAATTAATGTTTTTAACACGTATGGAAAAAACTACTAGAAACATAACTAGAGAAGAAACAAATTAATTCAGCAACAAATTGAAGCAGCACTGCATAATGCATAACAGGCAACCAAGGAAAGCACTACTGATTTGTAGAAATCATTTGTCAAATTACTAAGAGTACAATAAAAGGAGGAGGAAGGAGGAGGAAAGATGGGGAAGAAGGAGGAGGGAGAAGGAGGAAGGAGGAGGAGGAAAGAGGAGGAAGTCAAATTACTAAGAGTATAATAACAATAACTTTTTTTTTAAGGGAGATACAAAAAATAACTCTGTAAGATTCTGAGTTGAATTACAAATATGGAACCCTGTATTTTTCTGCAAACTTTTCACATCTTAGTCTACCTTGCTCTTCCTGTTATTTTCCTCACAAGGTCTGCCCCATCCATACTGTAAAAGCAAGAAGGTCACATCGCTGTCACAGCTGGCCAGATGCCAAAATCCTCACTTTACAAAACATTGGAATTTCATTTAAAAGACAAAATGGGACTACATAGACACAACCTTTAATTATCTATTTTGTGAGAATTATATGCAAGAGACTGAATGAAGTTGATCCTGCTGTTCTATTTCAGGAAACACAATTACTATTATCCTGTGTTTGGCTGTAATGGAGACAAAAATTGATGCGCCAGATGAAAAACATGTTGTGAAACTGTGATGACAGTGAGTTTAGGAGGAGCTAATAATGCTCCCAAAGCAGTTTCTTTTTCAATTAAAAAAAAAAAGGATTTTTTTTCCAGCTGAAATTGAGTTAAAACATAGCTCTGCTAGGGATTTGTGCCACTGCAGCTGGGGCAAATTAGCAGTTTAGCCAATGCATGAATATAACGAAGACAGTTGCTGAGCAGTGACCAGCACAACCACCAACTCACTGCTGGACCTCTCAAAAAGCTTCCAGAGATACAAACTACTCACTCTAAGGATTGGCTAAACCGGATCCCCACTTTCATCAATCGTTATTACCTAGCTGATCAAATTAATATTCATTAGAAAGAAGATGGATGATGATGATGATTTGCCTATTTGGTGAAATTTAACACATCTTTCTTTGTGGTTTTGGAGAGAAGACTCTTGTTCCATTTACTGACAATTAAACAGAAGGTTCAGCCTGGTAAGAAAGCCTAGGAGCTTAGGACCTCACCAGGGTGTAAATGTCATGAATACACAACTGACTGTGACTCCTTTATACAATCTTTTTAATGGGACAGGAATTAATTTCTGGGTACAGCATAAAAGTGTATCATCATTTTCCCACTGTTTCCAGACAAGCTTTCTTAGTGAAAAAAGATAATATAATATTTTGTTTTAAAATTCCTGAGTTTCAAACTCACCAAATTCAGCCCAAAAGACTTTTCCTCATAATATCTGTAGTTTTGGTCTGTTAACCTCCAATTACAGTCTTTGTTTCAAATTGCTTTCTCACAGGAGCTGTAGGAAAATAAAGCTGGCTAACACCTTGAGAAGTCACCTCTTTCAAACATGATTTGCTGTCTCTACTTTATTTCTGACAGCTATCTGATCTTAAAAGGACTTCTCCATGAAGAGCTACAGTCTCCTTGATATTATACTGCAAAACTTCATTCTCCTAATTGCTATGGCACTTTCCTCACGTCTAACAGAAATCTCTCTTGCCTCAGTTCAAAACAGGTATTCCTAAACTTCTCTGCTCAAAGCAGAGCGTGACAGATCCTGCCCTCTTTGCCACCATCTTTTCCATGTTTGCAAACAGATAACACACCACTGCAAAAGAACTGATTTTTCAGTCTTTCCAAGTGAGCCTTAATGCTCTCCCTGAATGCTCCCCAATTAGCCCACAGCTTCCTTGAAAGTGTGGTGCCCAAACTGGACTAACTATTCTATCAGGCCAGGATCCTATCACTGCTGACCAAAGGGACTGTGTGAGAGACTGCACCAACCACATACATCCCACTACCTTCTCTGGCTTTTTCTTATCATTACCATGCAGTTGGACCACTTTCACTCTGCCCTTCAAGTCCTCCTCTGCACAAGTGCTACATCAACAGCTTCCCACGCTGGATCTGCACTGAATTGTCAGGTGTTTTCTCAGCATCATTATGAATTCCAACTCTGTTCTCTCCACCAGAATACCTCACTTTCTAGTTTCTCCCAGCTTCATGCTGTTTGCATGTTCTAGCTATAGAGTGGAACTAATGTTACATAGCTATTATACAGTGCTTTCATCACTCACCCTCAAAAAACGATTGAAGGTTCACCATTCTTCATTAACAGATACAGAAACAAGGTAGGGACACAAAGTCTGAGATAATTTTTTCTAAACTGTCCACAGATTTGGAGGTGAGTCTGAGAGATTCACCAGGCCACACTTCACATTCAGGTATGTAACACTTGTGAACATCACCAGCAATATTACACCAGCAACACCTCTCTTCTGTGTGCAACCAATTTCACTGCAACGGAGAAAAAAGCAATGGATGGCAACACTGATGCTCACAGAACACTCACAAACTCCATCACTTCATTTACTCTATCTCTATTAGCCTGTACCTCTCCTAAGCTGCCAGCTAACTGAATTGTGGTGCTCATACCATTACCACACTTGATCTCTGCCACCATCATTCTCTTATTCTTCTTCTCAACTGTATTATTATTAAATGCAATTTAATAATACACATTTCCCAACCGCTTAAACTCTTTATGCTGAAATAGGATGTGGATGACACAGGATCTGTCATGTCCAACAAATCAATTCCTTTTTTCTTTATCTCCCATCTTCCATGTGTTAATCACTGTTAACTCCTTCCATTCTGCAAGTTGTTGTTTTAAATGAAGAAGTAAATACCACCTCCAAACAAACTAATCATTTTAAACCCTTTCAAGCATAAATAGGATTCTTTAAAATGTACTGCAGTAGCTTAGATGTGTAAATGTCATGTTGCCTTCACTTCTATTCTCTGGAGTTTGTTCAGAGTAATGTAATAAAGGGTATGTGTTACAAATTTCTTGACATATCAAAATTAAGGATGTATTTCCCCTACAGATGGCCACGGGCTGCAATAGTGAGCTGATTTATATGACCCTTCATTGATACCATAAACAATCTCCTGCAGCAATAAACTCATCTACCCTGCTACTCATGCTCTCCCAGTATATTTGAGCAGTATTGCAGAAAAATAATTAGTTTGAAGACTGCACAGTTTTAAAGATGGTACAGAAGACATGAGCCATACAAGTAAGCTTTGAAGATTTATGCAAAAGAGTGTTGACTGAAAACCATTTTTTTCCTTGTAAACCATTTTCAGTTGAAATAGAAATCATAAAAGTGAACAAGAAAAAAAGAAATCCAAGTTAGTGCACAGCAGAGAGGCTATGTCTGCACAGGCATCTTTTGCAGAACAGAGTCTCCTTTTGTGGGCTAAACATAGACCTAAGCTGGATCATTCATCCGCAGTATTTTTCCTTCTTTTTTTGTTCAATGCCTTATATCCTCTCTAGTACCTGCAGCATTTTTCTTCCTCTCACTACAAATATGATCAAGGCAGTCCTTAGGCAGCACAACAAAATACTGCCATTTGAAATTAGCTCAGATCTTTAGCTTAATTAACTAATTGTGTGGTACAGTCAGGGCGCACATGGGCAAACCTAACGAAACTGCATATTTATTTAAGCCCTAACATTTTAAGAAGTCCACAGACCATTCCTAAAAATGAAAATCTACAAGATCACATTGATGAAAGCTAACATATCCTACACTAAAAAAACTAATACATGCTACACACAAAAAAAAACCCTAATACGTGTTACACAAAAGAACCTCTAATATATGCTACACAAAAAATCATTATATATGCTACACAAAAAAAAACCTTAATACATGCAACACAAAAAAACCCAGATACATGCCTCACAAGAGCTATTTTCTCAGCAGTTTAGAAGTGGTGTCATCATGCCCAGTTTCTTTGCTTTTCTTTCTAGAAGCTTTTAAGGTGGCATCTGATCACCGGGACGAAGAGGTACACATTTATGCTCATCTATACTTCTAGCATCTTTTTGACCACCATCTAAAGTACAACAGAAGTAATTATTCTGGGTAAACTGAAAATTCAGAAAAATGGCTAATTATGTGCACATGGATTAAATGTAGAGTGGCTGTGCATATATTTGTCTAAAACCTGTGGCAGATGCCTTGGGTCAATATTGACTTAGGGATTCCTAATGTATTTTTACAACATCTAATTTTGAGAGCAAAGTGTGTGCTTCAGAGAACATTTGGTATCACAATAATTAATCTGATTTCTTTGCAAACAAACAGATCACAAGTCCATTGGTAAACATTTAAACAGCTTACAGCAAACACATTCTACATGTCATATAATTTATTATCAGGTACTCCAGACTGATAACTATTTAATTAAAACAGAGCTAGTCTGCTCCTCTTGCATGGACCCAGATACTTATTCTGCTCTTTGGGTATCAGAATGTGAACCACTTCAATGCAAAATGCAAAACTTGTATCCAGATATCAAAGCAATAAGCATTAAATAAAATATAAGAAAACTTATTTTGCCTGGAGGTGAAAATGGCAGGCTTTAGGTTCAAGAAAAATATGAATGTATCTACAGACAAATATAAGGTTTTAACACTAAAGCACTCAGTGTATTTAAAAATATCACCTTCAATATGCTTACTTTTTCTATAATTATTTATAGCTTTTGTCTTGCTAAATAAATTATACTGATAAAGAGTTCCAAGAGAAGGCTTTCCTACCCCTCAAATGTGAAGACAGATTAAGCACAGACACAAGCAAACACCTGCTTACTACACCACGCCTGTTAGAATGCACTGTTCTAGTAGGAATTCCACCTATCAATATTAGAACTTTCACTATTAGGAATAAACTTATATTCAAATTAAAAAAAAAAAACTGATCAAAGATCAAAGTAAACATTCAAATGTTTAAGCAACAGAAAATTCAAGGGCACTTCATATGCAATCTTTCATCTACACCAAAAAAGATCAGTAACACCTTCCACTCCTCAAAAAAGACTCTTGACTCCAGTTCTACCTACTGTCTAATACTGTAGATCAATCAGAGTTAAGTTCTTCTTTTGGTTTTTTTTTTCCCATTTTCAGTCTGGTTTAATTTCCCCAGGAATGAGTAACACATGCAACAAGCATGGGACTATTACAGTACTAGAATGATGAAATACAGTGTTTCAGGACCATGCTACCCCTGCCAGAGAAGTCTGGTTGTGCACATGTAGCATAAGTCACAAAAGATTTGTTGTAGTAACAGTCATGTTCCTCCTCTGAGCAACAGCTATGAAAGCAACACAAAGTACCTCTCCTACCAATAAAGATGCCACCACCTCCAGAGTTTTGTCCATACAGCACCGCTTGCTGCTACATGTGTCAGCAAACTTTGCAGCGCAGATCTGCTCTTTGTGTTCTTCTGTACCAACAATCTTTCCTGTCACTGTGCTAATTAGCAGTGTGAAGGCTGATGTCTTACATTAGCTTCTGCATCATTTTCATCAAGACATGCATTTGGTTTCTTTAGAGGCAAATGCTGAGGTTTCCCATGTGCCGAGTTCTGAGTGATTATGCGTGAAGTCACTGAGATGATGCCATGCTGACAAATGTGCCTGGTATTTCCTCTTTTGATTTGAGACTTGCACATTAAACTAGTAGTCCTGGTGTTCCATATTTGGTTTGAAACCTTGCTTTAAAATTAACAGTGCCCCTCCTATCTTCTAATTTAGCAATGTTAAGAGAATAGTTTGCAAAAGACCTGAGTTTCCAAAACTCTGTTTCTTCAAGAACCTTGACATTTCTGATAACATTCACCTCAAAGGACACAACTGGCAAACATTTATGTTTTAAGCAAAGTAAAACAACACCATGTACTTGCCAAACCCACCTGCCAAATATGGGTCTACGTGAAGATCCACCCCCCGAGCCAACCAGTACTACATCTGCAATTTAAGCCCATTAAGATCCCAGGTATTTTAATATCCTTACCTGAACTGTCCGTCCTGCGTTAATGTGCTCTTCGTGCAATCTGTCCCAGAGCCTGCATCTCTGATACTAAAATAAAGCAAAAGTTCTCCATGTAATTGCTATTTTTACCAACTGGCTATGCAGGAGGAAAAAAAAAGCCTTCAGTAAATAATCACTTTAATTTTCAAAAATTGACAGTAAAGAAGCTGAATCATAGGCATTTCCACTGCAAAATTAGAGGCAAATGGCAACATGTTTTGAGAGTAATTTTGCACAATGTATTTTACTGAACTGCAGCTAATGAAGGCTTCAGCACCAGGTTTTCACAACAAAGAGGTACTGCATCCTGATACTGCTGTGGCATTAATCACTTGTTGGTCAGGAAACAAAAGGCATATGGAGGAAAAAGGAATGGAACAAGAGATCAGCAGTACTGGTCATACAGGACAACAAGGTATCTGGTGTTATTTACAAAGAAAATTGGATTCAGTAGACAACACTACTGTCTACATTTACACTTACCATTTCTACACAGTTATGAGAACCATCAGGGCAGATCTGCCACCTGCATGTGGCTCCACTAACCAGTGGGGAACTATACGCACAGCACTTTGCACAGGACAGAGCCCAAATGAATTACTCCATCGTCAGGAAGCAAGTTTTGCAGAAGAACTGCATGGTTCTTAAACTCTTTTCATAATTTTAAAGCCCACACCAATAAGGACCACAAGTTACCCAGCTTTCTAAAATACAACGAGAAATTTGAGTTACTTCTTGTTTTCAGAGATGAGAATTCTTTCATATTAGGATTTTGTAATTCTATGTAAAAGAAAAGGTTTAGTGTGCAATTAAGTCAGGCTAAAGTGATTTTTCCAGGCAACCAAATTAGTATGCTATTAGAATTACTGCCATTCCTCTACATTTTATCAATAGTAGACCACAAAATCACAGAATTCTAGAGGTTGGAAAGGACCTCCAGAAATCATGAAGTCCAATTGCCCTGCCAAAAGCAAGATCCCCTAAGCGCAGTCCACACAGGAATGCATCTGGGTGGGTTTTGAAAGTCTCCAGAGAGGGAGACTCCACAATCTCTCTGGGCAGATCTTCCGATAGAGTCATCCCTGAAACAGTACTCAAAGAAAATTTTCTGAGGGTGGAACACAGGATTTGGAGGAAAAATTACCTTTTCAGTTTCAACTGACTGTCCTCATACTGCATAATAAAAAAATCCTGGGTTTCAGTTAAGAGCAACAAGAAGAATTTCTTGGGAAACCTCTTCTGCTCTTTAAAATTTCTACTAGAAATGCTCAGCACATTTATCAACTTTACATATTGAAAAATCTCATCGCTTTACTTCAAAACCCCTATAATGCTAGTGATGACCTCAAAGAATCCAGTGCCTTAATACACCCAAAGCAATGACATTCATGCGGTCAGAGAACTCCTCCTTGCTCAGGTCTCTTTGTCATCCAATGCAAAGCAGGCCATATTCCAGGGCAATGTTTATTCTGGAGGAATTAAGGACAGCAAACAAGAAGAGATGGCACTGACATCATTTATTATTAACAAACATATGTATTATTAAAGGAGGTCCATGAACTGAAAAAAACACCTATGGAATCGTAATTTGTTGGGAGTGGGTCAAAGGAGGGGCATAAAAAATGTTCAGAGGGCTTGAAGCACCCCTCCTGTGAAGAAAGGCTGAGTTCTTCAGCTTGGAGAAGAAAAGGCTTCAGGGACATGTGACTGCTTAGAAGTGTGATGGTTTGGGAGTTACCTGCATCTCCCCTGACCCATGAATTCACCCAGACTAGACTCAGCTGGCTGGAAGTTAAGGAATGAAGTTTTATATTCACAGCTTAGCACAACATGCAAGCAGATATTTACAACATATTACAAATATTTACAGATATATACAGAAATATACAAGTTAAAAGTGACACAGAAACACAATACCCCTCCCAGAAACCAGAGTCCCCAGGAGGGGCTCCCAGCCACCTTCTTTTCACCCTCATCTCTTATGCCAGAATCTGCCTTATGTGTAAAATGGGTTGGAAGGATTAGCAAGGGAGGTTTGTTGTGGTAGGCCCAATAGGCCCAAAATAGGCTTATACCTGTCCTGCCTTCCCAAGGCATGTAAAACTGATCCATCAGAGAGGCAAGCGTGGGAAATGGACACAAAACACCTGTAACAGCTGAGTCTGGCCTGCCCAGGGTCCTGTGGTGTAAGGTACACACACTTAGCTTGTGCCTGCCTAGTGCAAGGCCTGTGCTTTTCCCAAATTAGGGAAAAGTGAGCCTGTGGCTTTGCCTAATATGGCATGGTTTGGCTAACTGCCATCCTGATTGCCTATTCTGTGTCCAAAGGGCAATCAATCTCGGCTCACCTTGATAAAAGGAGATGGGCAGGTGAACAATGTGCTTTGCTCCCTTGCTTTTGCTTCCCTGCTCTTTGCCCTGCTCTCTCTGCTGTGCCCAGCCCTGCTGCCATTGCACACTGCCTTATTGCTGCCTGCTAAACTCCACTGCCGCCAGTTACCAGGAGCAGACCCTGGATGCCTGCACGCAATCAGCCTGTGTGGCCAGAGTGACATTGTGCTGAGACTGCACCACATCTGCCTCTGCACCTGAAGGTCCTGCCTAGAATCCCTGGACATATACACAGATTGTCCAGAAGAAGCCAGGAGACAAGGTCAGAGATTGTCTGTGTCCTTTCCCCAGAAGCCAGGAAGATTCAGGTCCCAACATCCAACAAGACAGAGTCCCCTGAAAGCATCTGGGCACTGTCTGGACTGTGGCTAGCCCCCGTGAGGTTAATAATAATAATAATCTGTGAGTAAATGCTTAAATGCCTCTTTGTAATTCTCTATTGCCTTCTGCCATAGAGCAGAAAGAGCTGGAGCCCAGCTACTGGGCAAGTGGCATATTGACCACAAGTGGCATTTGACCATGGGAACCTTCTCTTCCAGTTCATTTAATGTTCATATATTTTGCTGGTTATTACTAGATCTAGATATTATCCACAGAATGTTTCCATGACCGTGTAAGAACCATAATATTATTAAAATTAGTGGTTGGGGGTGACAAGAGTTCTGAGTAGCAAAATTCATGAACAATATTAATTTTGGAAGAAATATCATCTCACATCAATTAATTTCCCCTCCACAACAGGGTCAGAAACAGAATGATTAGTTTGGTTACAGAGATTCCAGCTCAAAGCAGTTAATATGGCAGAAGCAAGGGAGAAACACAGACACCAATAGACTGTCTTAGCAATGTTTGTGTCCTTGTTTTTATATATTTCAGCAAACCAACAGCACCCTTCCCTGGATCTCTTCAAGCCAAAGAAAGCATCTTGGGAGTGTGTGGGGTGTGGTAATATAATCCCTTTCCTGCTCTTCTCCTCTCTTTCTCCTTTTTTCTCTCTCTCCCCTTCTCTCTCTTTCTCTGTTCTGTTCACTTTATCATTAAATAGTCTTGCTTTTGATATTTGGTCTCACTTGTACCTTAATTCCACAATACGGAAATATATAAGAACAAATAGGCTGAACATGAGCCAGCAGTGTGCCCAGGTGGACAAGAGAGCCAATGGCATCCTGGCCTGCATCAGGAACAGTGTGGCCAGCAGGACAAGGGAGGTTATTCTGCCCCTGTACTCAGCACTGAGCAGGCCACACCTTCAGTCCTGTGCCCAATTCTGGGCCATTCCATTCAAGAGAGATGTTGAGATATTGGAACATGTCTAGAGAAGGGCGACAAAGCTGGTGAGAGGCCTGGAGCACAGCCCTGTGAGGAGAGGCTGAGAGAGCTGGGGGTGTTTAGCCTGGAGAAGAGGAGGCTCAGGGGGGACCTCATTGCTGTCTATACCTGAAAGGAGGGTTGGTCTCTTCTCCCAAGCAGCCAGCAACAGAACAAGGGGACACAGTCTCAAGTTGTGCTGGGGGAGATATAGACTGGATGTTAGGAGGAAGTTCTTCACACAAAGAGTGATCTGCCTTTGGAATGGGCTGCCCAGGGTGGTGGTTGAGTAGCCATCCCTGGAGGTGTTCAAGAAAAGACTGGATGAGGCACTTAGTGCCCTGATCTAGTTGATTGGATAGGGCTAGGTGATAGGTTGGACTGATAGGTTGGATGGTCTTGGAGGTCTCTTCCAACCTGGTTGATTCTACGATTCTGTGAGTAATAACAGCTACTTGCTTGTTTGTATACCAATTGTTACATACATATGAGACATTTTTAGTCCCTCTCCTCTGGACCAAGACACCAAATAAATACAGAATACTAATTTCTTAAGGATGCAATTTTTAAGTCTCCAGAAACTGCCATATGGAAAAGTTTCAAATAGTTGAGAAGGAATGACAATGGTAGCCACTTCCTCTGAGAAAGTGTACCCAAGGTCAAATTTCATTATATATTGATTTTATAGTTTCTTCAAACAGTGATTTAGTAGATTAATTGTTTGGACAAACTCTGGAACCTAAGGTTTAAATCAATATTCATGAAATGAGGTTAGAGATATTGGCTTCATCATAAGTAAATAATGCTGCTGCTCTAAGCAATTTGACATAATTAGTGATTTTTTGCTTAAAAGTAGCCTGTAAAATAAACAAGATCAGATTTTACAAAATTATCCTTATACCTCCAGGGCTGTTGGGTTTACACACTGAAAGTTAATTTTACAAAAAGTATTTTAGAGAAAACCATTTAAAATGCTGATGCTGACAGCTCATGAAAGTACTGTAACACATTCATTATTGCTAATATGTATATAAAAGGTATAAAATGCAAATTATCATGGAAGCGTTTCAACCAAACTATCACTGCTGCTCTGAGAATCTATAACTATATATAGTGACAGATTTCAAATTCTGATTTGCCATCATTTGTATTCTCACCTTCTCATAATTCTATCGACAGAGTAACCTTGGAATATTTATACTTGCTACCACCAGAAGAGTTGAGTGGGATTTTTCATTAAAAAAATAACACAGAGAGAAAAATGTTCAATTTTAATGAACATTACACTGAGTATGGACTTCTTAGGGAATTTGGCACTTAAGAACCATTTTTATACTCTGCTGTGTTACTTCTCCTAAATATTTGTGCCTTGTATTTTTGGTCACCTCACAGAAATTTTGAAGTCTTTAGTACTGCTGAATACCTTCTTGTACAGTTACCAATTGTTTACTTAAAGGTTTTATCCATGGCTGCTTGTTTCTAACAATTCTATTAATTATGAATTCAAGTATCAAATCTGCCAGGATTGATATTGCTTAGGGGATACAGAAAGTTTTAGTAGCATTCTGAAATCAGAAGGACAAACCTATACTAAAAGTTGCTACCACTTTTTGCTTTCATAACAGCATTGTTCCAAAGGAAACACAGTTAACACTTTGCTTTTAATAACTGTGTTTCCAGTTATTTAAGGCTTTCCCTGGTATTTTATTATCTTGATTATATTTCTTATGTCGCATTTTATTAAGTTGTGCCAGGGAAGGTATAGGCTGGATGTTAGGAGGAGGTTCTTGACAGAGAGAGTGATTTCCAATTGGAATGGGCTACCCAGGGAGGTGGTGGAGTCACCATCCCTGGAGGTGTTCAAGAAAAGACTGGATGAGGCACTTGGTGCCATGGTCTAGTTGACTGGATAGGGCTGGGGGATAGGTTGGACTGGATGATCTTGGAGATCTCTTCCAACCTGGTTGATTCTATGATTCTATGAATAGCTCACTTGCACTAATACCCTCAACCAGCTGAAAATGTCATGAAATGCCCAAATGAGTTGTCTTTACATTTTTACATTCAAAATATAAAAATATAGAATTCAGCTGCTCAATAAAGCATGTTGGCATTTCCATGTGGTCTCTGAATGCCATTACAGACACACTGCATTCTGTATCGCCTATAATTAAACTAGCTGAGTTTCTCTGCCAATGCTTTGAACAGAGTGTTAGATCAGAACTACCATAAAGACTCATTTTATCTTGAGTGTTAATTATTTTCTGCATCTGTCTTGAAGACACAGAAAACTATTCTTGCAACGACCCCCCCTCTGTCTGCAAAACAGGCATGCTTGACGCAAATGAGCTGCGGAGCCAATAAAGACTTCAGCTGACCATCATGCAGATGAATTAAGAGGAATGTATTTTACCCCTTCCATGACACCATGCTAACACTATCTGGCTAGATACAGTGCAATTATGCTTTGTTTAAATACATAAAAGATTTTCACCAGTGGGCTGTGCCACTCCACTGATTAGGTTCTGCAAAACACAGCAATACTCAAGACTGTCCCTCACACTGCTAAGTTCTGCACAGGGTAATAATGATTATGTCCCTTTCACTGCAGCACCCAATGTCCTTTGAAGCTTCACCATGGGGTGCTTATATATCCTAAACAAGGAAGGTTTTGCATATGGACAATACTTAGCAAATATTCTATTTAGCTGTACAAAGTAATGCTTTTCTGGAGGAAAAAAATGCATATTGTTTCCATGAACAGCTGAGCATCTTCTGAGATTAAAATGGGAACAACCTAGCTCCCGAGACTGTCTACTTGAATGAAACAGCTTGCAAGAAAAACCTATTGCTAGGATGCTCCCCTCTAGGCACCTCTGTCCTGTTCTGTATTATTCTTCACTAGCTGTCTTTAGGCTCTACGGACACTGCTAAATGTGGACAATGTACAACGAGAGACTGATCCCCGGAGGCTGTAAATCACTCCATGGCAACTCAACAGTCAAGCCCCCTTGCTCTTCCATCATCCCATATAAGAGCAAACCAATAGTGGCTCCTCTGTACTGTGGTTACAATGCAAAGCAACTCTTGATCACTACAGAATGGGAGTGATGCAAACTGTCTGATTCCAGTGTGAAAAAAGCTGAATCAGCTGGCATTTAGGTAATGCAATAAATTACACAAATATGGAATAACAAAGAGTAAACAGCATGTTGTCTTTGAAAAAATAGGGCATCTTATTCAGAAGTTACTGCTTCACACAAATACTATACTAACACACTTTTCAGTCTGCTGGTATTGTAGTTCATATCCTTATTGTATTCTTATTACACCCTTATTATCTCCCATCATTAGTCCCAGCAGCGCCGTCATCTTCTTCTGTCTCAATTTTTCTCTCATCCTATGGTCAGTCACTATTTCTTCACTTCACTGAGGTACTTCTTCACAAGCTTCCTCCACCCAATTATCTTTTACTTACATGAGCCAGAAAGACTTTCCTTCTGCACAAAGGTAAGGGAAACTAAGACAAAACCTCGTTTTCATCCTCAGATTCAGGACCAATCAAACTAGCAGCTCCAGTATCTACTGAGTACCTGAAAATCACTTACAAGCTTTTTTTTCAGGATTTTACTTCTTCACCAAAAGAACAGCATAATTTTTTGAGGTATGGCAAAATACACAGTCTGCACAAAGACAACCTCAGAAAAGTATCTCCAGTGTTCCAACTTGTCACTGCTTTCAAAAGAAATTATCATTCAGCTATCAATCACTTGGTACCACTTTAAACTAAGCATTTATTAGAAAAGAAATGACTCTCACTTGAACAACACATTATTTCCTGACTACATTCTCAGAAACAAATACATGGATCCATTTTCCCTTCTTCTCCATTCTCAAGCTACTGGAGGCAGAAACCTGGCATGGAGAAAATCCAAAAGTTTACCCACTTGGTAAAGGTACAGTAAAGTTGTGGTAGAAGTTGTGAAGAAATGGCAGCAGCAAAAGGCACGAGAGTTGCTACACCACATTATACATGCTCTCTATATCATTCCTTTCAGGAAGTGAAAATCATGATCACCTATTCCCCTCTAATTTCTTCATTCCTTCCCAGAGTGTTAGAATATGTAGGCTGTTGCGCTCCACCATTCAGATTTACATACACCCTTGATTTTATACATTACGAGTAAGCCTAGTTCAGGAACATGCTGTGTGCTAGTTTGAAGCTAGCTAGAATGTTTTGGTAAGAAGAACTAGATTATAGGCTGTGAAAAGAAAACAATGGTGATGTCTGCTTCCCTCAGAAGTCTGGCTGAGGAGTTTGGGAAGAAGAAATGAAAACATTAGATAACACTCTCGCCATTTTCTCTCACTCTGGCTGGGCTGCTGACTGAGCTGCATCTAACACACCCTCCACTCACCTTTGCTTCTTAACCTCTTGGCCAAACCTCTATTCTTCCTTAGGACTGGGGTAAGGTTGAGAGGGGCAGGGGGAAGGTGCAGGGGTGGTTGAGAGCCCCTCCTGGGGACTCAGGTTTCTGGGAGGGGAGTTGTGTTTCTGTATTACCTTTTACCTTGTATATTTCTGTCTATAACTGTATATACTGTAAATATCTGCTTGTATATTGTGCTAGCTGTAAATAAATAGCTTCATTTATATTCCCAGAGCCGACTGAGCCTAGTCTGGGTAATTTCTAAAGTGTGGGGGTGCGGGGAACACCCAAACCATCACACATGCAGAATTGTGCAGAATTACTGACACTCAATCAGATTTTTCTGCGGTGGCAAAGATTAACCTTTCCTAAACAAATAGGTTTTACATGGTCATTTCAAAACTTCCAGCACAATGGTGACCTTAGGACTCTGTGTGTTTCCAAGTCACTCACCCTCTTCCTTTTTTTTTTTTTTTTAATCAATGTCATCTATTTTGGTAACTCTCTTACTATCTTCTTCAGCAAAGTTGTACCCACTGGCTGTATCTGTATTAATAAAAAGAAACTGAGACTGTTTCAAGTCTGAACTCTGATCACTGTGCTGCTGAATTGTTAGAACTGTCCCTGGGCATCCCAAACAGCATTATAATTTAAAACACAGAACAGAGGCTATTCCCCATTAGTGATGTTTTGCAGAATATGAGGATTTAATGGCATGGACTATTTCATGCAATACAACTGTCCTGGTCATGTTTATCTTACCCGTACAAGCAATGCCATAGTGTATGAAAGAATTTAACTTCTTGGAAGCACATTCCATATGAAAGTTCTTCACTGAGAGAGTAATTGGATACTGGAATGGGCTGCCTGGGGAGGTGGTGGAGTCACAGTCCCTGGAGCTGTTCAAGGCAGGATTGGACGTGGCACTTGGTGCCCTGGTCTAGCCTTGAGCTCTGTGGTAAAGAGTTGGACTTGATGATCTATGAGGTCTCTTCCAACCTTGGTGATACTGTGGTACTGTGATACATTCAGTTTCACTGTCAAGTGTAAGCTAACATCAAGAAGCATGTAAACATGCTACAATTATTTTTCTACTTATTTAAATAAATCAATCTCTCCACTCTGCTTAAAAATATAGGGAGAAAGAGATATGTATAAACAATAAATAACTCAGAACAGCTGGCTGCAAATCATAGTGACTTAAAGAGTATTAGGCAGCTTTCCTTACAGTAACTTTTAACCCAAACCAGTAATGTTCCTCACTCTGCAGACTGGCTAATTACTACAAATGTAAAGGCCTTTGTACACACTGAACTACCAGACAACACAGAAGTTTCACTTTTAGAGAAACTGGAATTAAAGCTTTACATAATCAGTTGTTCATCAGAGTCTCTATATACTCTTCCAGCGTGACTGCTTCTATACTGTAAAAGTAACTACATTAGTAAAAAGTCAACACTAACCTTCTCAATGTTTATTTGGTGTTTTCTTAACCTTTCCAAATCTGTTGGAATTGCCACTTTAATGAATTTCTGAATGGCAGGTTCAATTCGACGCAGTTTAACTTTTTCGTCATCTTCAGACATCCTAAAAGCAGCTTTCAAGTCACAACTTGTCCAGTATTCCTTCACCAAGGTAGAAAACCCTAAAAAACAAAGAATCACAGGTTTACAAAAATGTAGTAATTCAGAATCACTTTTTAAAAGAAAGCAAGACAAAGCAAATCAGTCTTTCCCATCATCACATCTATTCTGTAACTACATCTGGAAAAGCTACAATATTAACCACTTAAAATCTGACTATTGACATTTAAATGCATTATTTCTATTTATTTGCAGTCATTTTTCATAGATAAAACTTAACTCTAAGGGGAAAAATTAAAGTTCACAGGATCACAGGATGTTAGGGATGGGAAAGGACCCAAGGAGATTATTGAGTCCAACTTCCTGGCCAGAGCATGACCACACAATCTAGCATAGATCACAGAGGAACACATCCAGACAGGCCTTCAAAGTCTCCAGAAAAGGAGACTTCACAACCTCTCTGTGGAGCCTGTTCCAGTGCTCTGTGAGCCTTACAGTAAAGAAGTTCCCCCTTGTGTTGAGGTGGAACCTCTTGTGCTGCAACTTAGACCCATTGTTCCTTGTACACATGGAGCAAGTGAGAAAATCCTGCCCTCAGATGTTTATGAACATTAAATCCCCTCTCAGGCTTCTTTTCTCTATACTAGAGTCCCAGGTCCCTCACCCTCTCCTCATAAGCCATGCCCTCCAGTCCCCTAATCATCCCTGTAGCCCTCTGCAGGACCCTCTCCAGCAGATTCCCAAACCTCTTAAAGTGGGGAGCCCAAAACTAAATGCAGTATTCAAGATGAGGTCTCACCAGGGAAAAATAGAGGGGAAGGATAACCTCCCTTAATCTGCTGGATGCACTCTTCTTAATACACCCCAGGATCCCATTGGCCCTCTCAGACACAAGGGCACATTGCTGTGCCATGGTTAACTTGTTATCCACCAGGACTCCCAGGTCCCTCTCCACAGGGCTGCTCTCCAGCAGATCACCTCCCAGCCTGCACTGCTACAGTTTATTTTTCCTTCTCAGATGCAGGACTCTGCACTTGTCCTCATTTGGTTCCTCTGTGCCCAGCTCTCAGTCTGTCCAGGTCTCACTGGATGGCCACAGAGTCTTCAGCTGTATCAGCCAAGCCTCCCAGTTTGATGTCATCAGCAAACTTGCTGAGCAGACCCTGTCCCCTCATCAATGTAATTGATGAAGATGCTGAACAGGACTGGCCCCAGCACTGATCCCTGGGGGACTCCACCGGTTACAGCTCTCCAGCTGGACCTAGCACCACTGATCACCACTCTTTGAACTCTATCTTGTAACCAGTTCCTAATCCACCTCACTGTCTGCTCTTCCACCCCACACTTCCTGAGCTTGCTCACTAGGAGGTCATGTGAGAAAGTGTCAAAGACCTTGCTAAGGTCGAGGTAGACTATATCCACTGGTCTCCCTGAATCTATCCATTCAGTTATGTTATGGTAGAATGCTATCAGGTTAGGCAAGCACGACTTCTCCTTGATAAATTCATGCTGACTACTGTTGATAACCTTCTTCCAAGTGCCTTGAGATGCCCTCCAGAAGGAGCCGATCCATCATTTTTCCAGGGATGGAGGTGAGGGTGACTGGTCTATGGTTCCCTGGAACCTCTTTCTTGCCCTTTTTGAAGACTGGAGTGACACTGTCCCTTCTCCAGTTCTCAGGCACCTCTCCTGTCCACCACGATTTGGCAAAAATGATGGAGAGTGGCAGAGCGATAACCTCAGCCAGTTCTCTCAGCACCCTTGGGTTAAGGCAGATGCAAGCATATTTGCAAACATACTTTGCAGAAAAATGATAGACTGAAGTCTTTCTAAAAAAAAAAATCTTCCAATTAGATGGATCACTTGATCAGAGTTCACATTTTTCACTTCACAGACTGCACTGGTTTGGAAGGGACCCTCAAAGGTCCCAACCCCACTGCAGTGAGCAGACACCTCTAACTACATCAGGCTGCCCAGTCACATCAAGTCTGATCATGAATGTCTCCAGGGATGAGGCATCAATCACACCCCTAGGTAACCTGCTGCAGCATTTTATCACTCTCATTGTGAAGAACTTCCTCCTTATGTCCAACCTAAATCTACCCTGCTCCAGTTTAAAACCATCGCCCTATATCCTATAGCTACAAGCACTTCTAAAGAGTCCTTCTCCAGCCTTCCTGCAGGTCCACTTCAGATACCAAAATGCAGTCATAAAGGTGCTCCTGGAGCCTTCTCCAGGCTGAACAGCCCCATTTCTTTCAGCCTGTCTTCATAGGAGAGGTACTTCAGCCCTCTCATCATCTTCGTGGCCATCCTCTGGACCCACTTCAACAAATCTACACCCCTTTTCTGTTGAGGGTCCCACAGCTGGACATAATACTTCATGCTGAATCACCTTAAAATTGTAAAAGGTTGTGAAAATACACCAAAATAAAATAATTTTCAGAAGTCTGCTTCCCAGAACAATGAAGAAATCCTGAACAAAGACTTGTACTCCAAACTGCCTCTGTCCCCTGCTGAAAATGACTAAGGCATCTCCTAACAAGGGGTTAAACAGGTCACTGAAATATTTGCCGTAGTGGTTGAGTACATAAGGATCCTGAATTCTGTTCCCTGCATATGCATAAATTACAGCTTTGGCATTTCTCTTCTCTAAAAGAAAGATATAGAGAACTGTATATAACAGCATTATCTACAGAGCATCTGAGCAGTAAAAAGGAATTCCATGATGCTGGAAGCACACAAGGGGAAAGAAAAAAATACTGAGAGATAATTTGAGTTTTAACAGTGTATAAACAGAGGTTATTTAAACAAGATTTTTTTTCCTGGATACTCCTATTTTAAAGTTGAATTGAAGACATATATAAAAAGTTTAGTTACAAAGGTCAGCAAAAAGACTCATACCAACTTGATTAAAGTACCTGTACTAGACAGCAATTGCATCAGAAGACTTTCCTGATTTTCCTCTTCTAGTAACCAATGTAATTTACATAAATTAGCATAATCCTGATACAAGCAAAGCACAGGAAAATGCAACAGGTTACAAAAACTTCCTAGTTTTCACACACCCGAAGAGATTATTCACATTGGCATTAGATATTATTCTTTTCACATCTAACTATAGTGTGAAAGTGCAGAGGAAGAGTGTCGAGGTTTTTCTGAGACTTGTGATTCCTTCAGGCACAGGGAACCTGAAGGCAGACATGAACTGACAGTACTGGGTCTTCAACCAATCCACTCAAATCTCAGTCACAGCCCTCAATTGTATGCTGCAGGGGGGATATGTACAGATTTCCCTCACTTTCAAAGGAGATACTTGGTAAGCCTCTTCCACCAAGTTGGTGCAAAAGCTGAAAGTGCTCCTGAGGAGCACTCTTCTAGAAGAAAAATGTCCCTGATTACTCATTTTTTTCCAATACAACTGCTAATAAAATAATGTTGTGCTTCTGTGAAGAACAAAATACTAACAGGAATCATAGAATCATAGAATCAACCAGGTTGGAAGAGACCTCCAAGATCATCCAGTCCAACCCATCACCCAGCCCTAACCAATCAAGTAGACCATGGCACTAAGTGCCTCATCCAGTCTTTTCTTGAAGACCCCCAGGGACGAGATTCTACTTTATCTGTTGCACCCAACAAAGAAACCGAACACTGTGGAAAACTGAGTATTTACTGACAGTAGACCAAGAAAAGGAAAGTCAATCTCTAAGGTTTCACTAAAACACATTTTCCTTTTTCAGAACCTCAGAAAGAAATTATTTAACCAACTGACTTTGCAACCATTGCTACTTTGTAGCCATTGCTAAGTCATCCTGACTTCAACCTATCAAGAACACTACCAAGCAGTCTTACAAATTCCTTTCTAACCAAAGGCATTTATTAGTAGTAATTTTTTGCCCAAATCTTCAAGTGAACATGCAGTGAGTGGCCTGCATGTTTCAAAACATACAGAGAACTTTTTTTTGTTGTTGTTGATTCAGCATTTTCATCATTCCAAAAGCAGTAGCTTAAATTCAAGATGACAGAATATACATGGATTCTTCTATTTATTACACCTTGGTCACTACAGTCTTAATACTTTTGAAAGCACTACCCACACCTCAGAACTGAACTGCATCTTCAGTCTATTCTGATTTTTCTTTTTTTGCAATGAGCAAAAGATAAGAAGAATCACACTCCAAACTCCAGTACCTCCTATTTGAACAAAGATTTTTATTTCCTGACAGCTTATACACTGATCCACGAGTTTATGAGCTGGAATTAATCAAAAACTGATTCCTTACAGATATTTTGTAGCCTTCTCATGCTTTTAATACTGAATTATCTTGAAGCGATGATACAAATTCTTCAAACTTACCACACAAGATGAATTCACAGAAACCCACAGCCCATTCTATCTTAGAACAAATACAGCAGAGACTAAGCTAAATCCATTGCAATTGTGTTCTTAGCTTTTAATGACATCTAGAGATTGGTTAAGTCAAAACTGACACTTTAGATGACTTATAACTCTGCTCATGAAAGGCAAAGTTAATATAGAAAATAGCCATATGCCTTGAGTAGGTAAACTGAATAAGCAAAAGTTTTAAAATCAAAGATTTAACTGCATGCAAGGCTCTGGATAGTAATTTTCTTCTTTAAAATTCCCAGACAGTACACTACCTTTCCTGACAGTGTCTGCAAGTTTTGTTATGACCATGTTTGTTCCAGATGCAATTTCAAGGAAGTCTAAGGTTTCTCATGTACTTTATTGGGTTTGTGTTTTCCTAACAATCCATTTTGAAAGCTGTAATACCTGGTATTCGAGTCATCACAGAGTAACAGGGCAGTTTAGGTTGGGAGAGATTTTCATACACCATCTAGCACAAGTAGAATTTGATGTAATTGCACAGGCCCTTGTCCAATCAAGTCCTAACACCTCCATTAATGAGCTCTCTACATATTGACTAGACACCTCCTTCAGTGTCTGACCATTCTCCAAGTTAAAACCAAACAAACCAAAACCAAAATGACCTTTCTTGTAGCTCAATCACCTTGTATCCATTGCCTTTCATCCCATTGTCATGTATCTTTAAAAAGTCTTGCTTTATACTTTCCACACAGAGCAGTAAGATCTCCCCTCTAAAATAAATTTAGGTCTGAGAAAAAAAGCTCAAGATTACCATATCATTACACTGGTAATTAAAACAGTCAGATAAAACCACTTGTAATTAACTGTCCTTTATTACATTCACTGTGCAAGATATTCAAATAAACAAAGAAATTACAGAATGTTGATGCCATGAACCTGTTAGAAGTTATCGTCTAAGTAAAATACTAAGTAAAACACTAAGTAAAACTCATGCACCAGGATTCAATTATAGTTCAGTGACAAAAATAACACTTATCCAGTTGTGATCAAGACACAGAAGCAAAACAGTTTTCAGTCAACTGTGTTAGTGAAAGAGCAGACACATCTAAAGCATACTGCACATGGCACTGCCAAATTACTAGGTGATGACAAAAATTACACATACATCTCCTTTCTTAATATTGACATTTTCTGAAGAGTGGCCCCAAACTGAAATGTGTGAAGCAAAATTAGCATGAAAGAATATCATTGCCTTGTGTGCTAGTTTGAAGCAAGCTGGAATGTTTTGGTAAAAGAACTAGATAACGGGCAGTGAAATGAAAACAATTGATGTCAACTTCTCTCACAGTCTCGCTGAGAGCTCTGGGAAGAAGAAGTAAACTTTCTCCATTTTGTTTCTCACTCTTGCTTTTGCCTAAGACCTAGTCACATCTCATTAACCCTGCTCCCACTAACCTTGCTCCCTAACCTCTTGGCTGCACCTCTCTTCTTCCTGAGAACTGGGGTAAGGTTGAGAGGGCCGGGGGGAGGTGTTGGGGTGGTTTGAGAGCCCCTCCTGGGGACTCAGGTTTCTGGGAGGGGAGTTGTGCTTTTGTATTGTTTATCCTTTGTATATTTCTGTATATAATTGTATATAACTGTATATATTGTAAATAGCTGCTTGTAAATTCTGCTAGCTGTAAATAAATTGCTTCATCTATATTCCCAGGGTCCGTCTGAGTTAGCTGGGGCAAATACAAAAGTGTGGGGGGGCGGGGTAACCCCCAAACCATCACACCTTGGTATCTGCATTGAATATGAAAACCATCCATGATTTTTACTACCCAAGATAGCTACAAACTCCTTATCCAGTTTACTCCGTGTCCTTAAAATTACTTAAGCATGTCTACCATGAAGAACGAATCCACATGCTCTTGTTAGTAAGCAACAGAGCATAAGAACCTGAGGAGTTTCACTTCCTTGATCTTTGCCTTACCAAAAGAACAGGTACGTAAAACCACTTCCTCTGTCATATTTTGAAGGTTCACCCAGCATACACCACCTTCTTTCATTGTTCAATTCAAATAACTCTAATTCTGAAACCAACATGAAATCCCCACTTATTATCTGGTGGTGCATAGAAAGCACAGTCACACAGATGCAAGCTACTCAGAAGTGAATTTTTTTGTATGTATGGTAACATACTTGTGTTTTGTTACTATAAATTTCAGCAAATGCTGCTAATACATATCAAATTAACACTCACAAACTTCTGATAAACTGCCCAATGCTCTCCACTGCAATGCAGTAGGAAAAACGCTGAATAAACCTGAAGAGTTCTTCTTGCTTAGGGAAATGCAATTATGCCTATTTGATTTTAATTCACTTATGATACTTCAGACAACCACTCCTACTTGAAAAAGTTATTCCAGCATAGATGTCTTGGTTTTACAGTATCACAGTATCACCAAGGTTGGAAGAGACCTCATAGATCATCAAGTCCAACCCTTTACCACAGAGCTCAAGGCTAGACCATGGCACCAAGTGCCACATCCAATCCTGCCTTTAGGGGTTGCAAGGCCAAAAAGCCTTTTCTTTTTCCCATTGTAAATAAAAACAATATAAATATCAGAACAGTTTTACAACAACTTTCTCTGTAGGGTGACCTAAAACACTTTTTAAAGCAGAACTGGTCCCACATTTTCAGTGGCATACTTTCTTTACTGTTCACTTGATTGAGGTCTATAGATAACCAGGAACATGCTCCTGTGTCAGACTACAACCAAATTGCACTTTTGATCCCGATCACATCTTTCTCCTTTGGCTTTAAAAGGAACCAAGGGCAAATAACTTTGTGAGGCTGAAATGAGGCATTTTTACCATCCCCAGCAAGTTTGCAATGTGACAATAAACTACACAGTGGGACAGAAGCCACAAAACAACCAGAATTAGCAGCTGTACGCAACAGGCTACGGTTCCCAGCAGATCTGTGCACTTCTGGATCATCCAGCAAAACTTGATCCAGACAAGGCAAGGGTCGCATGTCTTCATTTTGAGAAATCAGAGCAGATGACACATGCATTTTGTGGTTTTTCACATGTTTAAGTCACATGCAGGATAGAAAACACCTAGTGACTTACACATCAACTTTTTTTTTGAACAAAGCTGAACCAGTGGAGCAAGTCTGCAGCTGAGTGACACCTGTAATAGGTGGCTGCAATGCAGTTCAACCTGCAATCACAGACCTAACACTTGTTTTTTCTCTATTACTGAACTATACCCGTGGTCTCATCCCAGCAGCAGGTATTAGAGGCCTGCCCTTCCTGTACCTCACCCCCGAGAACTAAGGCATGCCCAGAGGAAGAACGTAAGAATAACTTTAAAGCTCAGTGTCAAGACATCAAATGGACTTGCAGTAGTTTATTTTCCCTAACTTAGGCTTTTAAAAACCGGGGGAGCGCCACAGTAAACAGTATGTTACACGGTGCTTTTAGTCCTTTAAAACTAATAAAGAAATACATAAATAATTCAAACCGGCACAAAATTTGGTTCAGCTCAGCGTCTGCCTCCTCAGAACACCACAACCTGACCTACACCTCCGCCAAGGCCTTCCTGTCCAGCTGCTCTAGGGTCACCCACACGGCTGGAACACCCCCACCCACCGCCCCGCGCTGACCGACCCCCGGGCACCTGCCGGCTGCTGGGAGGCAAACTACCCTCACTCGTGCAAGGGCGGCGGCGCGGAATGAGCCTTCCACCCGCCGTGCCAGCCAGCGCCGGAGCACCGAGCGGGGCGGCCGAGGGGCGTCAGCATGCCAGCAGCAGCAAGGCCCAACTCACAAGGCCGCGGTGCGCCGCCCGCAGTTCTGCCGCCCGCCTCGGCCCACGATGAGGGACAGCAACTGGGGACTGGAAGTGGGGGGGAACGCGGCGCTCTCCGCCACAGGTCACGCTGGAGCTCCTACCGGCCGGCCACGTCCTCAGGAAGCCACCCCAGGGCACGCCAGAGGTCCGCCAGGCCTCCTCTGGCTTGTCTGGCACGGAAAGCGAAAGCGAAGACGGGGAGGCCGCCCTCGTTGCCGGCCCAGCAGCCGCCCCGGCCCCGCAGCTCGCCCTGCCATCGCGGCGCCAGCGCAACCGTTGTCCCCTCCTTCTCTCCCTCACTCCGCGCCCCGCTGCTCCCGCCGCCTCTGGCCGCACGCACAATGTCCCCTGCCCGCGGCCCCTCACCATGTGGTGGCTGTGGCCGAAACGACGATCGCGGCACCGGGACGCTGGGCGAGAGCCGGAGTGTAGGGCTCCCCCTCGGCGGGAAGGCCCAGCCCCCGCCCGCCACACACACACACACACACGCACCGCTCCGCCGTGCTCGGGGCGATTTCTCTCATGTTTATTTCCCTGCGTAACTCATGCTGCGAACCTTGCTGGGCGGAAAGGGACCGGGGAGGAGGAGACGGAGCTGCTGCGTCCAGGGACAAAGTCCCAGGTGTCTGGGATAAGGGCTCATCGGGACAGAAAAGTGACATTTCTTCTCCTGCGAGGCAGCCAAAGGTTCCTGTCAGGGGCTGCATCAAAAGAAGAGAAAGGTGATTGAGAAAGGTGATTTCTGCCACTTTGCCCTGGTGAGACCTCACCCTGAAGTCCTGCGTCCAAGTCCGATGCCCTCAATACAGGAAGGACATGGACCTGAGGGCAGGGGTCCACGGGAGGGCCACAAAAAGGATCAGGGGGCTGGAGTCCCTCTGCTGTAAAGACAGGCGGAGTCGGGATTGTGCAGCCTGCAAGTGAGGAGGTTCTGGAGTGACCTTATAGCAGACTTTCAGTACTTAAAAGAGGGCCTATACAAAGTTGGGGACAAGCTTATTAGCAGGGCCTGTTGTGACAGGACAAGAAGTGATGGTTTTAAACTAAAAGAGGGAAGATTTAGGCAAGATAGAAGGAAGAAATGTTTTACACCGAGAGTGGTGATCGCAGGAACAGGCTGCCCAGAGCAGTGTTATAAGCACCATCCCTGGCAACATTCGAAGTCGTATTGGACAGGATTGAGCAACCTGATGTAGTTGAAGATGTCCCCCCTGTTTACTGCAGGGGGGAGGGTTTGACTAGATGACCTTTAAAGGTCCCTTGCAACCCCAAACGATTCTATGACCCTGGAGATCCAGAACATAGAATCATAGAATCAACCAAGTTGGAAGAGACCTCCAAGATCATCCACTCCAACCTAGCACCCAGTCCTATCCAGTCAACTAGACCATGGCACCATGTGCCTCATCCAGTCTCTTCTTGAACACCTCCAGGGACGGTGCCTCCACCATCTCCCTGGGCAGCCCATTCCAATGCCAATCACTCTCTCTGGCAAGAACTTCCTCCTAACATCCAGCCTATACTTTCCCTGGCACAACTTGAGACTGTGTCCCCTTGTTCTATTGCTGGTTGCCTGAGAGAGGAGGCCAACCCCCACCTGGCTACAATGTCCCTTCAGGTAGTTGTAGACAGTAATAAGATCACCCCTGAACCTCCTCTTCTCCAGGCTAAACAACCCCAGCTCCCCCAGCCTGTCCTCATAGGGTTTGTGTTCCAGGCCCCTCACCAGCTTTGTTGCCCTTCTCTGGACACCTTCCAGCGCCTCAACATCTCTCTTGAATTGAGGAGCCTAGAACTGGACACAGGACTCAAGGTGTGGCCTGACCATTGCTGAGTACAGGGAAAGAATAACCTCCCTTGTCCTACTGGCCACACTGTTCCTGATACAGGCCAGGATGCCATTGGCTCTCTTGGCCACCTGGGCACACTGCTGGCTCATCTTCAGCCTACTATCTATCAGCACCCTCAGGTCCCTTTCTTCCTGGCTGCTTTCTAGCCACTCAGTCCCCAGCCTGTAGCGCTGCTTGGGGTTGTTGTGGCCACAGTGCAGAACCCTGCACTTGGCCTTGTTAAATGTCATCCTGTTGGCCTCTGCCCACCTATCTATCCTGTCCAGGTCCCTCTGCAGGGCTCTCCTACCTTCCATCAGATCAACACCTGCTCCTACCTTGGTGTCATCTGCAAACTTACTGATGCTGGACTCAATCCCCTCGTCCGGTTCATCAATAAAGATGTTTGTGGGAGACAAATGCCAGCCAAGCCATCCCGTTGAGGCTGCTTTCTCCCTTTGCTAGCCTTCACTGTTTCTAACAGCAACCAGAAAATAAGCATCTACCAAATACTTTGTTTTGAAATGAAGCGTAACGAGTTTGTGTCTGACACCGATGGTTGGATCCTGTCCCAACACCTCAGTCTTCGCCTAACAGAGCATTTGCTTCTGGCTGGTGTGCCAGCAGCTGTAGAACAGGTAGAGCAAAACTTGTAAGAGCAGCCTGGTATCACTTCTGATCGTTTTATCACCCCTCAGTAGAAGTGAAAAAATATCTGACTGACAGTATCTGCAGAGCATCTTTGGTACACAACTGTTAGAATATTTTTAACAGAACTCAACAGCATTAGTAGAATAGACTTAAAGTTTCCAGTGTATCAAAGACAAATATAAGTTGATTTTGATGTTCTGAACAACTTACATGTTACTTGTTCATCTGACTGTCATCTCTGTCCTTTTGGCAGGTGCCAATCTAGTTTGGAGAGAGCTGTTTCAAGTCCTGTAAGTTTTGTGGAAATTGATATGTCATTGAGGAAATAAATCTGTTTCTTGAGCAAAGGAAGATCAAGCAAACAGGCATATTCTTGTGGGCATCAATCAATCAGGCAATCAGCATGTGTATATTAACCATGCACTTTGCATATACATAGTTCCAGATTTTGAGATAGGATTTTTGTGGGCAAATAGAAAAGAAATTTTAGTATTTGTAATTGAGGTGGTTTTTTTTAAGGGCAACAAGATTCAAACCCAAAGGATCCAGTGTCTTCATTAGTTCTGCTGCTCACAATGCAGCTATTGGAATGGCAATGGAGTGCTGGGGGGAATTCCAGAGTACTATAAAGCTTACCCTAAACATGTGTGAAAATCACTACAGCAGTGTCAAGTTTGTGGATCTTCAGGCCTTCTGTGTGGCAGCTTTTTAAAGATATTTTAGATCAATTGTGCATCAATAATGATGTCAGCTTTCATTCTTAGCTTATTGAATTTGTTTTTCTAGATAGTCTATCAGTCATGGCTGTAGTCTACTGTGGCTGTCACCGTATCATAAAAGAATATCACGAGGCCAACCCAAAATTTTTTCTGACATAAAATGAGACATTTTGAATAATGATCAGAGAGAGGATTAGATATGTAGGAGAATACAGATATTCACAGAAAACATTCATTGGAGTACCAGTTTAAGTTTTTAGGTTAGCTTAATGTGAGCTCCCAGAACAAAGCTTTTGCTGACTAATACTATGAAGCAAAACCAGAGGACCATCAAATACAACTGGAATTGATGTTACCACTGTTAATGGAACTGATGAAAACACTATTGAAATAATGCATTTGGTTTGAGCATTTACATTCAAAGGGATGTTAGATATTGGAAAGAGTCCAGAAGAAAGTTGTGGAAAGTGTGGAAAATGTGTATTGATGTGAAATATTTTCAAAGTGCAATCCAGTGCAGATGAAGAGGTACCTCTGTCATAAGCCTACCAATGCTTGTCTAGGTTTAGAGATGCTTCACTTTCAGAAAATGTGTAAAAGCAAAATTAAAAGGAACTAGGAATACAGTGTATCTTCATTTGCTATAGGATTCAATTCTGTATGTGTCTGTTCTGAACAAATACACTTTTAAGAAAAAAGGTATTTTTTTCAAAGATGGTACAATAGCTCAAGCACACACAGCTGCAGTTTTGATGTACATTGGCACATGTTCTGTGCGGTCTGATATGAAGGTATCTCAATATGAGATGTAATTGAGAATTAATCTCAGTCTTCCCTTACCTTAGATTTAGTGATTCCAGGAGAAGACTGAGAATTTACTTATGCAGCAACAAAAAAAGGAATAGAACCCCAAGGACATTCCCAAAAGAAAGATTTTTTTGTGAGTTCTAACAGCGACATCTGAAGAGCTCCTGGTACATTTTGTGATGAACACAATGTTCATACCTAACTGTCCAGTTCTGCTACCGTTGTGACTGTCATCTCCTGAACTACTTAGCAGTGACTTCAGAGAAGGCCAAATTTCTTCAAGTGAAAAATGACAATGTAAAATGCTGTCACTCATGTAAAGATCATCAAAGGAGCAAGAGTTCCATCTTCAGGTCTGGGAAAATACTACCTCTGATGACAAAAGATAACTCAGAAAAAAAAAAGTGTAGATGGAATTGAAAGTGCCAAATTACAGATAAACTCATACTTGTATAACATGTCCATGATCAGTTTGAGTGGTCTCTTATAGATCTGATGAGCATGTGTATTCCTGCACAGTTATCAGAGAAACTTCCACATCCTTTGTTAGTGTATCGCAAATATGTACCGTAGAAGAAAATCACAGAGTCCTAGAAAGACAGAGAACTGGTTTACATCTGACTAAAGAAAAGCTCTCAGGAGCTTTCCATATGAGATCATTCATAGTTTTCAGATACATGGATTCAGAATCTGCATTCAGATATGTGATTTATTTAATGTGCTCAGCATTATTCTCATCAATCTTATACATATCTGATACGTAAACCCTCAGATAACTGTCACTGGGAACAGTTATGTTACTCCATAAACAGAACTTCTTGGATACTTATACTATGTTCCTAAAAATACCTTTTTCCAGTAGAGCATTTCAAAATTCTGTTGCTTTTTCCAGTGCATTATTATTGCAAATACCCTGATTTCATTGTCAAAAGGCTCGTGCTGGCAAGAAGCAATAATGAAATTCCCATTGTGTCATGGAAAACACACATCACTGTGTTACAGTCAACAGTGCTCTCTCTCCCAGTCTTTCAGGAGCCCAAGGTTGTTCAAAATGAAATTCCCTTCTAACATACATTCCTGAAAAAAATCAAACTCTTCCAGTACTCTCAGTAGCTCTTAACTGAGAGATGTTTTGTGGAATATGTGGCATCATTTTCTGAAACTGTCTTCCTGATGTACGTAAAATACTGTCACTTGGTTTGGGTAGAACCTCTTTGCTACTATTGGCAAAAAAGATGCTGCAGTTTTTTGTGGTTGGTGAAATTCTAATCTAATTCCCTTTTAGTGTAATTTACTGCAAAACCAGCTCATATTTGAGGATCATTTGTATAGTAATGCAGAAAGTAAGTCTCTGAAGTGGTAATGAAACAGAAAAAGTTTATTCTACAGTAACATATTCACAGTAGCAGTAACACTGAATAGGGTGTAGAAGTAGGAGACAAAGCAATTAGGGCAAAGCAGATTTTATTTTGAGAGGAACACTTTCTCACTACTTGCCTAGGTTGTTTGCGTCTTTTCTACCTCGATGTAGGAGTGGTAGCTGCTGTCAATCTGCCCCTGCAACAGTGGCACAGAAAGGCCTGTACAGAGAAAGTGCTAAGTGCAGAAACCACCTACAACACCTGGTCTACAATAGGATTGCCCTGCTGAGAGGACCTGGGTGAAACAGGCCAGGCATCGCTAGCTGGAGGGAGATCTTGTTGGTGGCATTCAAGGAATGTGCACCTGAAACACTTTGATTGGGAAGTTTTAGCTGTCCACTGCTGGCATAACCAAATGACATAAAACATTAAAACAAGTGTTGCTGGGGTTGTGATCTGAGAACTTCCCCTCCATGACTGAAATTTCATCAAGATCCATGTTTTTAGGGTTTTTTTCCCCTCAACATCTTTTTTGCTCCCACTGAAGCAAAAGAGGATTTATTCTGCTCAGAACTTCTGATCAGTTTTCAGTATGTCATGTAGCAATGGTGTATCAGATAGTTTCATTTTTAAGATCACCTAAACAGGTTTTCTTTACTTCAGAAGAAGGCTGAGCTAATTCAGTTAAAAAGCTTTTAGTGTGACTAGCTTTTATTGTTGGACCAAATTACACTGGCATCACCTAAAGCTAAATCTCTAGAAGTTAGTCTGAAAGAGTTTCCAGACAAGATAGTTTTACCAACCAAAAGAAGATGGTCCATCTTTTCATTTTTATATGAGGCATTAGAAATTCTGTATCAAATCTTAGTGCCACTCAAGTCAGTGGTAAAATTTCCATTAAATTAAATGAAATTAAATTCCATTAGTATTATGTTTCACTCTGTTCCAGGTTCCAATGCTTCCTGAAACAAGAAAACACAAACAGTATTCAGAGGAAAAACCAGGAAATCACAAATCACCATACTAACATTAAGCATTCCTTTTGTAAAACCATTCAGCCTTGCAAGAGTTGGTTTTGCCTTCACCTACCTTATGGAATAACCAGAAAGACATTGTTTAGCTTTGCCAGAAAACTTCCTTGTGCTGAAGGGTAGTGCAGACAGACATAATGATTGGTAGCCTGATTTGTTTCTATTATGGACTGCTTCTTGGATATTGTTTTTCTGGAGAGAAAAAGTTTATCAGACTGATTCTAGATTAATATCCATATCAGATTCCAAGGCATGTATCACATTAACCAGGAATTTGCCTGTCTGTGTAAGGACTTACTGCTGATTCAAAGGCCTTATATGCTGTCTAGCTCTGGATTGTCTCCTAGAGTAGCCACAAGTGCATGGTGAGGTTAGGTCAAGAATCAGGCTAGTTCCTCCTCGATGGTCTCCCAGCATTCTCCCACCACCTCCCTGGGCAGCCCATTCCAATGGCAAATCACTTTTTCTGTGAAGAACTTCCTCCTAACATCCAGCCTATACTTCCCCTGGCACAACTTGAGACTGTGTCCCCTTGTTCTATTGCTGGCTGTCTGGGAGAAGAGACCAACCCCCACCTGGCTACAACCTCCCTTCAGGTAGTTGTAGACAGCAATTAAATCACCCCTGAGCCTCCTCTTCTCCAGGCTAAATAACCCCAGCTCCCTCAGCCTCTCCTCATAGGGTTTGTGTTCCAGGCCTTTCACCAGCTTTGTTGCCCTTCTCTGGACACGTTCCAGCACTCAACATCTCTCTTGAATTGAGGAGCCCAGAACTGGACACAGGATTCAAGGTGTGGCCTGACCAGTGATGAGTACAGGGGAAGAATAACCTCCCTCGTCCTACTGGCCACACTCATCATTTGAGATGTGTCACTCTCTTTTTTTTTTCATTTTAAACTATATTTGAGAATTTTTCATGCAAGTCTCCATTATCACCCTAAAGTCTTGCTTTGAGTGGTAAAGGTCCACATAATGGTCATCTACTTGGCTTAGGAAGTGCCCATACAGTTGTACCAAAAAGTATTGAAGGCCATATAACAAATAAGGAAATTGTATAAGGGCATATTTTCACTCACAAGAAACTGATTCTTGCTAGGAGAAGCCAGGGTGAGTAAGAAATGAAGAGGAGAAATAACTGCATCTAGGGCTAGAAACTATCTGCCATTGCTAATATGTGGCAAGCAGTATGCAATTTTAAATGTCATTGAAACATTATCTTAGTAAGTCATGAAATACAGCTTTTCAAATCAGAACCTTCTATGCTCTTGTTCTGCTTTGCTTCTTTCCATGTTACAATTTCTTTGTATCTATGGAACCCCTCATGACCTGGATCTTTACAGTGATGCTTTCTGGTATTATCTTGAAAAGTTTGCTTATGGCAGAAGTCAGACCCTTTTCTATGAAAGACACAAAATGACAAGGTAGTCACTTGACGTTGACTCCTTAACTGTATCCTGCTTCCTGCTAGGTCATAGATATATCTAAGCCGTATGGGGGAATGATGGTATGAGACAAATGGCTTAGGTCCACGTTTCAAAGTTGTTTCTCTCTTTACTGCTAGAGGGTTTTACTGCACTTCTTGATAAAGATAATTTATGCTTTATTGTCAGAGAGGCAAAGCTGAAGAGTGTCAGCTCTGTTGTCACATCAGGTAGACCTTTTCACTACCTCACAAGCAGTGTCACGTATGCACTAAAAGTATGAAGTGCTCAAGTTCTGTAATAGTAGGGTAGAGAACTGGCTGGAGGACCGAGCCCAGAGAATGGTGGTGAATGGCGCCACATCCAGCTGGCGGCTGTCACTAATGGTGTCCCTCAGGGATCAGTGCTGGGCCCCATCCTCTTTAACATCTTCACAGAGGATCTGGATGAGGGCATGGAGTCAGTCATCAGCAAGTTTGCAGATGACACTAAGCTGGGGGCAGATGTGGCTGGGTTGGAGGGCAGAAGGGCTCTGCAGCAGGACCTTGACCGCCTGGACAGATGGGCAGAGTCCAAGGGGATGGCGTTCAATAGCTCCAAGTGCAGGGTGCTGCACTTTGGCCACAACAACCCCATGCAGAGATACAGGCTGGGGTCGGAGTGGCTGGAGAGCAGCCAGACAGAGAGGGATCTGGGGGTGCTGATTGATACCCGCCTGAACATGAGCCAGCAGAGTGCCCAGGTGGCCAAGAGAGCCAGTGGCATCCTGGCCTGCATCAGGAATGGTGTGGCCAGCAGGAGCAGGGAGGTCATTCTGCCCCTGTACTCTGCACTGGTTAGACCACACCTTGAGTACTGTGTTCAGTTCTGGGCCCCCCAGTTTAGGAGGGACATTGAGATGCTTGAGTGTGTCCAGAGAAGGGCAATGAGGCTGGTGAGAGGCCTTGAGCACAGCCCTACGAGGAGAGGCTGAGGGAGCTGGGATTGGTTAGCCTGGAGAAGAGGAGGCTCAGGGGTGACCTTATTGCTGTCTACAACTACCTGAGGGATGGTTGTGGCCGGAAGGAGATTGCTCTCTTCTCTCAGGTGGCCAGCACCAGAACGAGAGGACACAGCCTCAAGCTGTGCCAGGGGAAATTTAGGTTCGAGGTGAGGAGAAAGTTCTTCACTGAGAGAGTCATTGGACACTGGAATGGGCTGCCCAGGGAGGTGGTGGAGTTGCCGTCCCTGGAGCTGTTCAAGGCAGGATTGGATGTGGCACTTGGTGCCATGGTGTAGCCTTGAGCTCTGTGGTAAAGGGTTGGACTTGATGATCTGTGAGGTCTCTTCCAACCTTGGTGATACTGTGATACTGTGAGATAGTGCCTAAACAAATATGCACCATCTGAAGAGGAATAATTCCACAGTAGGGATTGTTGTTATAAATAATGTTTTAGTATTACTATATTTACTTTTAGTATGACAGTAACACTGTGAAGTCCTAAAGTTCAGTCTTGTAGAGATAAATCTGCTTTAGAGTTTTTGTGTCATGGAAAAAAAAAGCTTCTAAGCCTATTTTACTTTAAAATGTAATTGCAAGTTTGATTTTTCCTGATGAGCACTTTAAGGTACGCGTTCAAGTAGCTATGTGGAAATTAGCTGTGTAAGTCCCATTACTGCTTGGCTACTGATCCTCTATGCATCATGCTGAATGTTTGCATCTTTGTTTAGTGTTTCAATGAGCCATTAAAATACTGGTTTCTCACTGTTAACAGTCATCTGTAATACAAAAAAAAATCCATAATTGTGGAAAAGACAAGTTTTAGTTAAAGATGTTTCATGCTATTTAAAAAGTAGCATCGTTATAATTTGAATTAAGTCTTGAATTGTGACTAAAATAGCTTCATTTCTTACCTCAGGAGTAGTAGATTGGATTAATGTTCTGTGGGCACAGTGATTGTAGATTATCTTCTTTGTGTGCAAATGCTCTGGCAATCAGAGAACCTGAAGAGTTCAGCTTAATGTTTGGGTGGTACAGAGTGAGTTATTTTAGCAGGTTCAAATGTACTGACAAATACTGTCCGCAGGATGGATTTCGATCATTTATGAACAGTTCCCTTCTGTAGCAGCTGCAGACAAGTAAAACACTGGGGGAAAAATCCCATTTAATTGGGGTGTGACTGTGTTTGGTGACCTTGCACACTGATAGCATTGTTCGACTAATATAACTGGGTCTGTCTGACTGCTTCACTCCGAGGCTGATCTCTGAGCTGGACAGCAATTTCAGAGTGAATGGGATGGAGGTGATGAGTACAAAATAGCTCCTATGAGCCTGAGGCCTCAAAAGAAGACAAGATGAGGATCTAAGCACAAATCCTGCTATTTGGCTTTCTTTTGCGAGTAGTTACTTAGGTCTCTTAGTTGTTCCTCTAAAGTGTAATTTTTACTGTAGCTGTGGGTATTTTAGGAGTTTATTGTGAGTTTTACTGCTCCACTGCTATGCTTATTACCAGCTTGCCCAGTCTCTTGCTATTGAACAGAGCTGTGGCTCAATAGAAGTAGTTGCCTTCTTTTTCCCAAGCTATAAACCAAAAATTTTGAGGGAGAGGGAATCCAACACCTCAGGAGATCACCACTGTTATTCTCTTTGATTTCTCATGTGAAAATTTAACAGCTTTCCTTCACTACTCCCCTTCACTCCTCAACATTAGGCCTGGGGAATCCACCTATACTTTTAAGGAGTTTAGACCAGGACAAACTTGATGTTGTATAGCTCAATATGGGGTCTAACATGAAGCAGGGCAGAAGTGATGCAGTGTCTGGATGAGAGCAAAGTACACCTGAGCAATGAGGAGACTCAGGAACATCTTAAAATATATGTCAGGAGAACAAGCTAGTCTTTCATGAACTCCCTCATTTCAGCCCTCTGCCCTCCATGATTTTCCTTCTAGATGTCAGGAATGCAAATACTGAGCACAAAGAGTTGTCCCACCAATTGACATTGTTCATGCAACACCAGTTTCCAGCAGCATAACTTGTGTACCAGTGGAGAATCTAAGGAAAAAGGCTGCATGCAGGTGCAAATTGGAGAAGCAATAAAGTGTCTTGTGCTTCCTGTGGAAGTACATTGTCTTTACAGGTAGTTCTGCAAAGGAGTGTTAAGTGGGATCATAGTTTGGCTCTGTATCCTTTGGATAAGGAAGGAGTTTTCAGGAAATGGTAGGATGTGCTTGCTGATGAGGATGCTGGTGTCTGCCATCTTCCAGACCACACCCCACATATGTGTTCTGTTATTAGTGGCCTTTGCATTGCCACTTTCAGAGTACTCTGCCACTACTATCTTCTCTCTGTTCTTCTTACTCCTTCCTCAACTCTGTTCCTTTATGTATGACTTATCTCAAAATATCTGTCTTTTCCATTGTCCAAATTCTCTGGGTATGTACTGCACTCCAACAGACCTGCAAGCCCTGAAGCAGTGCCAAAATCACACATAATAATACATAGCAATGCTATCAGTCCTGTAAGGAGAGGAAAAGATGTCAAAGATACACTTTTCACTGTCACCCTTGGCTGAAACACAGGACTGTCAGACAGCACTGGTGATCACCATACCAATGTAACATTCAAGTCATCAAAGCTTTTCACTTAACAAAAATATTGCCATGTTCCACATGGCATGCAGAAGTGTGTGGCACATCTAAAGCTGCCATTCTATTTTTTTTTCTAGTCAGTGCCCTGGATCTGTCCATGAATTGCATGACAATGACACCTTTTGCTCCCTTTGTATGATCAGTTGCAGGGGGAGGTATGTTCTGCCTCTCTCTTCCACAAGCCTGCTCTCTACCTTCTGGTTGCATTCAAACCCCAGATCTATTCAGGACATCTTAGGTTCTCAGCCTGTTATCACGTCAGACTCTCTTTTTTTAGAAGATAAAACTGGCAGTTGGTCTTTAGATTTGCTGTTTGGGTTTTTTTGCTCCACAGAGTGCAGTCTTCAGCAGTTTTATTCTGTATACCCAGCTGCTATTGAAGCAACTTCCAAAGACTGAGTTATAGACTCTGTGCTACAACAGATAGTAACATTTGGAAAGAAATTTGTGGGAAAAGCTAAAACTTTATTGTTAAGTGTTAGATTTTCCTTAGATTTACAT